>NC_046358.1:6231283-7431283 GCF_004027225.2 Strigops habroptila
TATGCAAATTCACCTCTGTGTGTGCCCAGCTGGTTTGCTCCAATCAGGATGGAGCCCTTCCCCAGGGAAGTGAACGACCAGCAAGCCTGGGACTACCTTAATCACCCAGTCCTCCTCAGCTCTATGCCAGTGCTTTCTGGAGTCCCAAACTTTTGCTCTAGCAAATAAACTTGGTTTTACTCTCCCTGCCAGCATTGGCCTCATCCAGCCACGATTCTTTAGCTGATTTACTACCCAGGCAGCTCAGCTGTCCTTGGCTTGCAGCAGAAGGGACACTGCTGCTGCTCACTCCCAGACACCATGCTGTGTTTTGGGGCTTGGAGGGTCCTCCCCACCTGCTTACCTCTCGTGGAGTTGCTCTTTGAGGTGGGTGAGAGTTGGGTCAGTTAGGTTCTGGTCAGGATTCTCCAGCTGGGATTTGCTCAGATACTTGGCTGTCTCATGTGTCCTGGCCAGACGAGGTCTTCCCTCCTCAGACTGCCCTTTTTCAGGCTCCCACCCCTCAGGATGGTCCACGGTTAGGAAGGAGCTATAGCTCTCTTCTAAGGAGCCAGCACCCTCATCATAGAAGAGGAGGCTCCGTGACTGAACTGGAAAAGAGGAGAGTGTTGGTCAACAATGAGGACAAGGTCTCTTGCAATGGGTGTGGGTCATTGTGGTGGTTTCAGCACATGTTCACCCAGCTATGGCCTTGCCCATGTGCTCTGCAGGATACCCATCCTCCTCCCAGCTTCAGGAGGCAAATGCCCCCCATGACACACAGCCTCTTCAGAAGACAATCAGTCTGCCCTGGGATTCTTCCCTCATGTTCCTTCCTTTGACACTTGTCATGTTTTGGGACAATGGTTAGTAGGGAATGACAACAGGCCCAAACATGGAGCTGTTATCAGAGTTTGTACCACTGTCAGGCAGGAAACCTGCCTTTGCCAGAGCCCCGGCATATGGGGTAGGCACTGAGGGAAGGACACTACCCCTGGGCCAGGAATGTTGAGAGGAGAGCTGGAAATGGTTTGACGAGTGAAATGGAGGAACCACGTTAGACTCACTCTTACTAGTTGTGTAAATGTCTGGTGCTGGTGTTGCTTTCACTGTCTGTGATGCTGAAGAGAACTCGGGGAGACAGGGCATCAGGGATCCCAGGATCAGAACGAAGCAGAGTGCCAGCACCTAGAGAGGAGATCAGCACAGAGTTAGTGCTGCTAGCCATGAGGAAACACTCCCCCCAAGCACACAGACACAAGGCTGTGTGAGAACATGTGGTCAGCCTGACAACTGGGTTCCTGTGGTCCCTCACAGAGGGAAAGGGCTTGCTCTGCTAATCTCTGCTGCAAATCTTAGAAGGGAAGTCAGAAGCTTCCTCATGTTGCTTTATTTGAAGTATTTCTGGTTCAATGGTGAGAACTTGCCTGTCCAGTTGATGATGGTGCAAGGCATAGCTGGGGAACAAGGTGAGAAAGAGGGAGACTCAACAGAAGGGATGAACTCTGCTTTGACCAAAGGGAACCTGGCCATTGGCTCAGTAGGAGCTGTAAGGAAACGAGCTCACTGGGAGGAATCTGTGAGCACACAGCAAGGTGGAGCCACTGTCCATGTGAGGACAGAAATGACAGCAGAGCTGCAGCCACCTAATACCTGATAGCAATGATGGAGAATCCAGGGAAAGGGTTAAATTGATGCTTGACACACACGTATTCAGGACCACGTATTCTGTACCTTCTGCTGTCAGGCAGACCAGTCAGAGCTACTGGGCAGTGGTGAAAGGAGAGAGGCAGATGAAAGATCCCTGGAAATTCCCCTCTGGAAGGTTTTGCCATGGCAGTAAAGCTTCACAGTGAGATGTCAGTGCTGATCATAAAGAACTCTATAGAGTTTAGGGAACTACCGGTATGGAGCAAGAGGGGACACATAGGAAACAATAGAGAGCCAAATGCTTATTACCTGAACAGCCATGTGCCATGGGTGGTGTGTAACTGCTGCCAGCAACGTGCTCAGACTGAGCATGTCAAAGAGGCAACGCATTTCTGTATGAACTAGCTAAATTTGAGCTGTGGGGACACCTGTGGGGACAGCCAGCAATTGCTTGACTGCTTTTCAGAACAGCCACCTATTTAGGAATAGCCATGCCTAAGTAACACACAGAAGCTGGTATATCGAGGTAATTTTGACCACCAGTGGATTCCAGATGTGGAAGATCAAATAACAGCACGAGGATACTGTGCTACGTAATGAGGGATTTTAGTTGTCCAGACTCTTCATGGCTGGTTTTAAACTAAGGAAATGAAATGTGGACAGCAGAGATGCTGTTTAAGCACATCGTAGCAGGCACACAAGGCATTTAGAACTCTTATTCCACCAAAAAACAAAGGAGGAAAAATAAACTTTGAATAGATGTTGCTTGGAATTATCCCAGCCAAACACACAGCTCCCAGAAAGGGGAGCCAGCCCTGTGAAGCCTCTTCCTCTCTTCTACATCAATATAGGCTTTGTGGGCTGGGAAAGAGCAGTACACTTAACAGCTTGCTTTAACATGGCTTTCAGCTGGGGCTTTGCAAACCAGCATTGGGTTTACTCTTGTTTTGTTTCAGGTTAACTTTGATGCTCTGATTGGGTTCCAGTTCAAACTCTGTCACACTTACTAACTCTCAGTTGTTTGACTTTGACCATCACAGCTTTTGACCATCTCACTGTTTTGACCTCTTGAAACGTGAGGGAAACTACTGCAAAACCAGTTGGAAAGGTGGAGGCAAAATGAATCAAAAAAAGACATCCTGAGAGCAGAGTTCTCACATGGTTCACTGTCAAACTGAGAGGAAGCAGCAGATGGAGGAGCAGAGAGCTCCGTTATGGCTCTGGCAAGATTCAACACTTTTAAGCTTGGCTTGGATGATGGACTGTGTCAGATCTACAGATGGGAGAGACTACAAGCAAACTGGCTTTTGGTCAGGATTCAACTTCAGAGTGATCTTGACCATGGGGAGAAGTGGTCCAAGAGAACAGCAGCGGATCTGTACAGACAAATGTCAAGACCTGCTGAGATCCTGGAGATGGCAGGACTGATGGACAGAGGAAACACATCAGTGACTACGTGGCCAGGCAGAAGAGGATCTGGGAGTTAAAATGAAGCATAAGGTAGGAAAAAGTCATTGTCATTTTGCAAACGGCAAATCTCATGCAAAGCCCATGCAGTGTGAACAGGCTTTCTGGCTGGCTCTGTACCAGCCTTCAGGTGGAACACTGTGTCCAGCTTTGGGCCCTGTGCTTCCAAAAAGATGTGGGACAATTGGAGAAAGTCTGGGAACAAGCAGGGATTCAGTCTACAAGGGAAGACTGAAGAAAGAGTGGTGATTTAGCAGAGCAGACTGAAGGGAATTGCTCAAAACCCACAGTTTTCAAATATGTAAAATACAGCTGCACAAAGGGAGGGTAAACTCACCCTCATCTTGCGTACAGTGGGCAGAAGAAGTTGTAATAGGCTTAAGCTGTTGCAGGGAAGATTGAGATGAGACAGCAAGAAAGCTTTATCTGGGAAAGATAACAAAGGACTGGAATGATTTGCTTGAGGAGGCTGAGTTCTGCTCATCACTGGAGGCTTTAAGGACTGGCTGGACAAATATCCAGCAGGAATGACACAGGGCTAAAGAGAAGGGTACTCTGCTCCAGTCCCATGCTGCAAGGCATGATGATTCTACATATCTGTTGTGATAAGGAGAGCTGTATTTGGAAATGGGAACTTGGGGGCCTATGAGAGGAACTGGCCAAAGATAGAAAAGCAAATGATGAATTCTTGAAATGCTTCGAAGCCAGGAAGCCTGAGAGAGTTGGTGTGTGGGCTGGGATGCTGTGGAACGAAGGGAGCAGCAAAGAGAGATAAGACATTGCTGGGAAGCTAAATTAGGTATTTTATCAGCCTGTAGCACAGGGGATGTCTGGAGGGCACCGCTTCTGGACTTGCTCATTCCAGGTAGTAGCAATGAAGGATTTCAGGAGCCAGGGGTGCCCTGATGAGCTGTGCATTAAGGAGCAATGAGTCACTGGGCCCAGCTGGGTCACACCCGAAAATGTGGAAAGAACTTGGGAATGAAGCGAAAGCCACAGAGCAGGCAAGGGAAAAGAGAGTCAGGCATTAAAATCGGGTCTGACATGGGGGCAGCAAAGAGTAGCAGAAGTTTCAGCAGATTTTGAAAGAAGAAAGTGCTGGAAATTACAGAGCAGGGGCTCTGGAACCAAGGAAACTGAACCAGGAGTGAAAAACAACCCCTCAGGAGACTGGGGTGCTGAGAAAGTGGGGGAAGCACCTCACCATCCACTTGTCTTTCATGCCTGTTAACAGGACAGAAGTGATTTCTAGATGTAGATAACTAGCTTTGACAAACTTGTCACAAGCAGCTACTATGACAATCATAGAATCATAGAATGGTTTGGGTTGGAAAGGACCTTAAGATCATCTAGTTCCAACCCCCCCTTGTCATGGTTGAAGGTTATATTTTTACCATGGATCAGAAACTTTTGCTCTGGCAAAAAAATAAGATAAAGAATAAGCAATTGACTGTTCTCTATGGCCACACACTGGCATGCCCCAAAACTCTACACCGAAGCCAATATTGCTTCACTGTGAGAAACGAGAGGCAAACAGGATTACCAAAACCATCAGACAACCCCAAATCATTTTGGTTAGTCAAAAAGGGCAAACAAAGAGAATTCCAGCTGGATTTAACAAAGCCTGATGAACAGACATAGCAAGAACAGATGCTATTTCTTGCTGACAAACACAAGGTAATGCCCAGGGGGAAGACTACTTGAACTGTTGGCCTGTCCTGCTGGGTTAAACATTAAGCATCACTAACTCAGCAAAAGAAAACTCTTCTCATTACCATGGAAGCTCATTGAAGATTTTTGCTGAATGGCCAATAGCTCATGAAAAGCAAACAAAGTGTGGTATTTGCCCAGGGAAGAAGGCAGTGAAAATGCAGGAGTTATTCTAGTGCTGTTGCATGAACAGCTGACATTACCAGTGTGCTTATGACTGGTGACTGACACAAAGGGAAGCAGATGTAACTGGAAACAGAGCTGGGCAAGGGGGAAGAGGGCAGAGACAGGCAATCACCAGAGCTGGCTGGGGAAGCATGGCCAGTAAGGAGGATGGAAATGAAGTTTATACCATTAGGCAGGTCCCGGTCTGTGTGGAAGCCATTTTGTAAGGTCTGGAGACTTTCCCAGCTACCAGAGCCTGCAGCTTCTGTAACTGCTGGAGCAGAGTCCTGTGATAGGAAACAACCCAAACCACAACTTGATAAGGATACAAGAATGCCACTACTCCCTTCATTTTACCCTGATTTTCCCTTCTTGTAAAAACAAGTATCTCCCCCTTGCTATATCTTGCTCAAGCTGCCTGACCAAACAGGCTTGGGAAGCAGGAAACAAAAAAGGGTGAGTGCAAGGCATAAAGTGTGCAGGAACTGCAGGAGGAATGCCTCAAGATGCTGTTACGTTGAGGTAACATCCTCCATCTCCTCATGAGATCTACCACAACCTTCCCTGCAACTACCCACCATTATGAATGAGCCGTTTGGGACTCCTGAGTGCCCCAAAGCCCAGGCAGTCACCTCCCAGAGCAATGGAGAGGCAGGTTACCAGGAAAACCAAGCTGTGGGATGGAGACTGAAGTCTGTAGTCAGGTCAGACCTTGAGCACAGACCCACCTGCTCCCTCTTCACTCAGACACACACTTTGCAGCTCAACCTGTGCCCCAAACCATATGGTGGAGAGAGAAAACAGTTGTGATCCCCTCCAGCTTCTTTGGTTTTGGCAAACCCTGCAGAGGAATATGGGCAAAGCCAGATCTTGAGTTCAGATTCATTCTCTGGCTGCCCTGGCTGGAACACTCCTAAAGTCTCTCTGCCCCATTTAACTGAACATGGGCAGAGGCACATATAAACACAAACCAGTGGTAGGTGTGTTATTAAGAGCCACCAAACCCTTCACTAGGCTGGTGGAGAAAGCTGGGATGAGGGAGACTGCAGAGCACACAATTCCCAAGGGCTGCAAGTTACTCACATGCAGACTACTGCATGTGTTCCCCTGGGAGCACTGACTGTTCTACACAAATATTTTTGAGCTTTTATAATATGCCAGGTCCTGGAGCCAGGAGATTGCAGGAGAATCCCAGCTTTGCCTCTTTCCAAATCCTCTTCTGCTCCTTGTACAAGTGGAGAGAAGCGCAGTGTCCCACTGGCAGCAGTCAAAAACCAAACCCAATTAGAAAGAACACAATGTGTATTCTAACAAAACACCCCCTAAGAATGTCCTGGCTCCATGAGCAGCAGTGGCTGCAGGGGGGGGGTAGGGGGGTGGGACTGGCTCTCCTGCTGCAGTTCTCCCCTTCAGTTTGAGCTGGGGTGATAGAAATGGGGCTGCAAGAATGAGTGTCCACCTCACCAGCCCTGCAGCTGACTGCCCTTGCTCACATGTGCTGCACCAGTAAGAGGGAGCAGAGCTGGGCCAGCTCCTGCTGCCCATTCCCAGTGCAAGGGTGGGAGTCTTCATTATTTGCTTCCAAGGAAGCTTGCTCCTTCCAGGTGAGCAGCAGCAGCAGATGGCAGGGAGATTCTCGGCTTGCTTTGCATAGGGAGGAGGCAGGGCAAAGGCCAGGGTACCACATGCACAAGGAGTTGCCCTGGATTTGGTGGCAGCAGGGATTCTCTGTGTTTATTAGGGAAGTGGGCTTCCCCTGTATTCACCAAGTCTCTTCGGCTCTTTCTCAAGAGAAACCTGAACCAGCCACATTATGCCCAGGGCCTTATATTCCTGTGAAGAGCCCAAGAGCAGAAACAATGGGTCTGAGAGGCTGGTGTGAGGGGCCTGCCTTGACGCAGCTGCCCTGGAGACAGCCAGAGGGCTGGAGGGCAATGGGGAGGGCAGCATGAGCCCAAAGGGCTGCAGGGAGAAGGAGGAAGAGAGATGAGAAATGCTCCTTCCCTCCCTCCCCTTGCTGTGGAGCAGCCTGGCTGTCCCAACACAAACATTCCAGGCTCACTAACCAAACCCAGCTGCTGTCATGGGCTCAAACCCAGCGCCTCACTGAGCAGCGCCTGTGCTGCCAGGAGCTGGGGAGCTGCCTTTCTCTGCTCATCCCCCTGCTTCCCTTCCTGCCACCCTGCCCTACCTACACATGGGGCAGCTCTGACCCCTCTTACCTGTTTGCATTTTCCAAGGTCTCCACTTTTTTCCAGAGTTCATTGTTTTCTGTGGTGTATGTCTCGACCCTGCAGGAATAAAACCCACAGCAACTTAGTTACAAAGGCCAGATAGAGAAAGGAAGTGTAGTCCTTGTCTCTCTTGGTGTGTGGAAGCTCAGTGGCCTCATCCATCACCTGCATATATGGTCCTGGAGCCAGATGTTCCTGGCCCATCTGGTTGCAGCCAGCCCCAATGGACCAGGGATGAGATTGCAGGTGGACAGTTAACGTGTGACAGTTCCCAGTTCAGGCTTTCCTGAGGGTTGGAATGCCAGTAGCTCCTGGTTACAAGCAGGTCAAGTCAGGACAGATTCAAAGTTATTATGCAGGCATTTCCATCAGTTGCAAACCCCCCTAAGGAGCATGGAAAAGGGGGTTAAATTCAAACCTGTCCCACTCAGACTGAGAACCTGCCCTGGCTGTGCGCCTTGTGTGTTAAACCGGGCAGCTCAGCGCAGATGCTGGGCCAGCTCCCACTGCAGGCACACGAGGGCAGCAGAGAACCTGCAGGCTCCATCCCACTGCTTCGGAGGGAAAGTGGTTGGGATGGGAGAAGGGGAGTGTCTCCAGGAAGGCAGGGACACAGGCTGATCCTGCGGGAGGTTTCCAGCACGGTCTGTGAACCAGGCGTTCCGTGTAAAAACTGGGCTTGCAGCGAAGGTGTCAAACTGAATGTTGAAGGGCCCAAGCGGAGGTTTTGACAAACCAGCTCTGCCAGAAAGCCGAGTTGACCAAAGACTTGTTCCATTAAAAAAAAACCAACCCACTGAATGCTGCTTTTGGTTCACATTTAAACCTGGCATTGTTTGAAAGCCATCTGTCACAGCATTGCACCAGCGGAACAAACCGCTGAGCACACACAGGCACCGCAGCCACGGCTGGGGAAGAGGCCCCAGCTCAGATGCTCTGGACCTGCCACTGGAATGAGGTCAGCCAACAGCCCAGCCCCAGCCTGAAGGAGCTGGGTGGTTCACAAGCTGGGGGTGATGTGCTCTGATGCCTGGACACACACCCCGAGGTGTTGCTTATGGAAGGACAGGAGAACTTGAAGGTGCTTTGAGGCATCTGGTTTGATTCAGCGTTTCTGCACGCTGAGAGCAGATAAATAAATAGCATCAGTGAGAAGAGTTCACTGAAGATGGGTTTGGGAGTCGGTTTTCTTCCATTTTTCTGACCTCAGGTGGTGTTAATAACAGGGAACAAGATGGTAGTTGCACTGAAACAGGAATTTGCACCTGGATTGTGGCTTGCTTTTTTGCCTGGGAATGCCCATCAGGGGCTGCTTGTACCGAGGGCACCAGAGGATTAGGCCCTTAAGAGTTATTTTCCACCCTCTGTGTCATGTAATGTCACCTGAGGCTTATGCCTACCATACATGCAGGACCTCAGGGTTGCAAGGAGAAAAACAAAGCTCATGCAAGGGAGGGAGTGTGGGGAATAACTGTAGTGCAAGGTTTTTCTTGCTATCAAATGCTTGTGTATCCACCCTTATGCAAAGAGAGGGGGAAAAGCTGTGGTCAGTGCCCTCAGAGGGCCTGCTGCGTATGGGACAGACAAAATAGAAGCAATTTCTAGTGGGGAAACATGACTCTTACCCAAAATCCCACCTTGTTGGCAGCCAAAATGGCCCTCGTTCTGCAGGGGACCAGCCAAACTAAGCACTTGGAAACACAAGGTTTCTAGAGCAATCTTTATCCTGCAATAGGATTTCTAGGAGGGAGGGGAGTAGGGGCAGGATCCCAAAGCAAACTTCTGTGCAGCCAGCCTTGCAAGGAATCGTGCTCTTTGAGCAACTCAGAGACAAAAACAGTAGAAAGGGGGGCTGTGGATGGACAGGGCTCCTTTTTCAGAGGTAAGACTGAGAAGGAGAAACTTACTTTTTCTCTAGACACTCCACATACTCTTTCTTCTTCCTGCGACTCTCCTGAGCAGAGATCTGTGAGGGGGGCAGCCATCAGAGAGGAGTCAGTATCAGAAGCCTCTAGACATTGCTTTGTGGCTTCTTCATCTTGTCTGTTCCCTGCACACACACAGCACCCTAAAGGTAAATGGGGAAGTCGCCTTCCAGTCTGCCATTCCTGCTGGTCTCCAGGCCAAAACTGGGAGGGATGGATGCTGTAGGTATGCAGCCTACAGGCCACAAGCATTTCTTGCAGCATGCTTGTCCCCCCTGCTGCTGAGAGCATCTTTAGGGTTGCTTTGAACACCTCTGACTCACATGGGTACGTGCTGTGGTCATCTGGTCAGATTCTGCCCCAGACCACTTCTGAGTCACTGGGTGACTAATTCGGGGTCTTATAATTTGTCCCAGGGGATGCTTTCTAATCACAGTCTGAAGTCTCACAGCTTTTGCCTGACTAATGAGCTTTGTGCATCACTCATCCTGCACCATGCAATGGCTCTTGTTTCCCTGCCTCCACAGCAAGGTCTGACCAGGCTGGTTTGTCTGAGGTTTGTCTGATCCACGATGCCTTAACTTGTGGGTCCCACCCCAGGCCACACTTCCCACATACAGCTGCAACACAGCATGCATGCAGAAATGCCCCATGGCACTGTTTCTGTGGGTTGGGAGGCTTGTTCCAATGTACCAAAGGCAGGATCCCACCTTTTCTGAGCTGCACTGCAGCTGAGGATGCTCTGGGATCATGAGATTACATTTTTTGCAGTCACCTTGTTCTTGATTTTCCTCCTGACCCTCTTCAGTGCTTTCTCCTCTGCTTTGGTGAGGGGCAGCTTGGTAGGAATGGGGTAGCCCTCAGCAATCAAGGTGCGTTTCTCCTCTTCAGTCAAGAGCAGTGGGCCAGAGGTCCCTTGTAACTTCTGAAACACACAAGAGAGCAAGCAGCCATCAGCATCAGCAAGGAATTCTATCCCAGGGATCCTCCTTTCAAGGAGCAGCTAGGGGCTAAGTACGAATAGGTGCAGGGCAGTGCTCTTTCCTACTCTCAACCTGATCCTGGGGGCACAGCTCAGCAGTTGCCTTCCTCTTTTACTTGGGAGGGCATCTGCTCCTTCATGGTAAGGCTGGCTACACACTTGCACTGCAGGACCCTGCCAAAGAACTTTTGGGTGATGGTTGAAACACAACCTGGTTATGGGAATTCTCAGTTATTCCTTTCATTTCAATAACCGCCTCAGAAAGTCCTTCAGTGCTTAGGCTGCTTCCCAAAGTATGGAGTGAAAGACAGCACTTGCTAAAGCTGCTGGTAGGCATTGTGCAAGACTTAGTGCACCTCTGCTCACTCCTGTGAGCACCATCCTGTTCCCTCCCTGTGCTAAGACATTGCCTTGCCAGAGCATTTGAGCTCAGAGACCTGAACAAGAGCGGGATCCCCAACATGAGCCCTGGGAAGCCTCCAGCCCCCTCTGAGCACCAAAGAGCCCTGTGTCCCAGTGACATCCTCCTGCCTCCTTACGTGTGGTGCTGTGAGGAGAGGTGAGGAGGAGATGGCAGTAGAAGAGCGAGCAGCAGGTCGGGCTGGGCTGGAGGGAGGCAGGGAGCGAGGGCTCTGAGATCCATCGCTGTCACTGCCATGGCTGCTGGGTGGAGTTGGAGGCATCTGCACCAGGTCATCTACTGGGAAATAAAAGGAGATCAAGTCAATGACTCTCATGTCAGGCACAGGGACCTGAGCCGCGACAGGAAAAGGCATTGCCCTAACAGAGGACTGAAAAGAGGGTGATAAGTCTCTCACAAGACGAGGTGGGTCTGAGAGCAAGGCTGGACTGAGCACTGCCCAAGACAGAGGTGAGGCTGACCTCAGATGTGCTAAACTGGAACTGCAGGAATCAGAGAGCTGGCAGGGGCTTTGCCAACACACCGAAGGTATTTACAAAGCAATGAGGTACTCCGGTGTCAATTAAAAGGGAATACAAAGCCTGTGATATTTTGCTCCATAGCCTGTTCACAAGCACAGGAAGCTCTGTAAGGGAAGAGCTCTTCCAAAAGCACTGCAGGGCTCACACACTTGCCAGCACACTTGCTCCAGAGGGGCTCTGGTCACTCAATCGGTTTCCAAGCACTTGAAAACTGTCCCCACTTTGTACTGGAGAGCCCTGGGGGCCTTCATGGAGGTGGGAATATGCCTAAGGAATGTCTCTCTGCAGCAGTGGGAGTTCCTATAGTGCTTTCAGTTGTGCATCGGCAGATTTTCAGATGCTTGGGTTTCTTTCAAATTAAACTGGATCCTGAATTTCCTGACTTTCAGATGGTTGATTTTGGATAACACTACAGTCTCTCTGAGGATTTTAAAGGCTCTCTTACATATTTCCAACTCTGAAGTAGCCTGGTTTGCCTGGGAGTCCCTATATGAACAATTCTGTGCGTGGCTGCTGGTCCAAACACTGAGCTTAGTTGGAACAGTGCAGCACTCACCCCTCTATTGGGCTGTGCCCCAGTGTTACCTTGCATGGCTCTGCTCTCAGGTGTTGTCTTTCCTCCCTGCATAGTAATGATCTATATCTAAGTAATATAGAAGGAGGTAAGTTGACCAGCAAATTCTATCTTCTTACCTGTAGGTACATTTATAAACTGGTTCACCTCTTTGGGTTCAGCTTTGATCACAGGTGCTGGAGTCATTTCTATGGGAGTCTGTGGAAGAGAAGCAGAAAGAGCTCTTGGGTGCTGCCACCTCTCCTGCTCAGAGGGCTCCCATAGCCGCTGCTCCCTTGCTCCCTGTCCCACCCCATCTCACAGCTCTGCCCCAAAGCAGCCTCTCACCACACATAACAGAAACCAAGAGTCCAAACATAAGCCCCCCTGGCCTGTGTTGCTGGGCACACAGAATGCAAACACATGTTTGCAGAGGAAGAGGCAGTGGCAGATGGATATGCTGCCAAGCGGTGCACTGAGTACCTCCAAAAGTGAGATGACTTTTGTCCTTGGCAATTTGCTAGACCCAGACAGTGGAATTTGAACCAACCTATACATTACCCTCTTTGATCTGCCTTCGTTAGAAATGGGAGGATAGAGGCTGTACAGAAACAGCAACAGAACCACCCCCGTCCTGCTTACATGATTTTCACCAGGGCTGCTGGGCAGCTGGTTCCAATCGCAGGGGACTGAGCGTTAAATAAAGAGTAGATTTATTCCCATCTGGGCTGTGCTGCCCCTCAGCTCACCAGCCCCCAGCCCACCAGAGTCTGGGGGAGCTTTTACACTAAACAGACACACTGCAAACTCCTCCAGACTGTAAACACAGCTGAGAGAGCACCATAGGGTGGCTGCTGAGCACACACAGCAGAGCTCCGAGGGCACAGCAAGTTCAAGCTGTGTAAATAACGGAGGAAGTTTGTGCACAGTTTTGGCTGGAAGTACCCATTTGTTTTGGATGGTTGTTTAAATGGGAAGATGCTCAGCATGAGTGAAAAAAAGGAAGTGAACCCCAGAGATGCTCTACTGTTATCTACTGAGCTGCTACACGATAGCCAAGGTCTGTGTGAGATGAGTCAGACTTTCCCATCCAACACGGCTGGACTCAAGACATGAGCCCCCAACTTACACCATCACCAGTGGCATAAATGAGCCTTCTCCAGACAAACAGACATCTTAAGAACTTAGATATCACCAAAAGACTTGGCCCCTTTTTTGTTAGAAGTTATAATTCCTGCTGCTCCATAGGAAAAAGCAAAGCAGGACCTGGAGTGAGACCTCCACTTCCAGTGAGCGACTGAGAAAGTGAGAGGTCATAAGATAAGCCCAAGGCCATGAAAAAGGCAGTGGCAGAGCAGGGGTCTATGCTGAAGAACAGTGGGGTCAGTGGCATCACATTTAATTGACATTGATCTCTGAAAGATTAAAATAAGCCAAGAGTGGCTACAGAAATACTGGCAGATTGGAGGGGACAGGCCTCCAGCACATGCAAGCTTCAAAGCCTTTGGCTTTTGTGCCAAGGAAACATGCTTGCATTTAACCAAGATTGTAAAGCATTCTGTGCTGGAGAAAACCTTCCTTCCACCATTTGCTCTGGAAGAATAAGCTGTCTTGTAGCTTCAGTGCAGGAATCAAGAACACAATTCTACCTAGCATCAGGAGTGCTGCTCCTCTGACTGCCATTTCAAGAGGAGAAGGACAAATAATGCAGTATCTGGGCTTTGCATCACCTTCTCCTCTGCGTCAGCAGCTAAATCTCCTAGCAGGACACATGGCAGGGCCTGCATCACCAGGGGTGCGCTGTGTGAGAGCCCAGCTTCCCAATGGATCTTAGATGGGCTCACCTCCTCGGGGACTGGCAGTCTCTGCAGAGGGTTGAGGTTCAGCACTGGTATGGAGCTGGCAGCTAGCTGGGACTCAGGCAGGTCTAGAGCCAGGTTCTGTTCCTGTTTCACCATGATGGAGCAGAGCTTGGGCCCCAGCGACCACACTCCATTCTCCAGCTCTGAAACATGCACAACATGAGAGTCAAACTCCAGCAAGAACAAGACAAGAGAAATAAAAAGCCATGCAGACAGCTTCCCCCTGTCTGGTGAGGCTGCCTTTCCAAGTTTAGCACTGTCACCACACAAGCATGTGCAGGCCCACAACACAGAGTACAAAAGGGAATGAATCCCCAGCGTGCAGGGAGCAGACAGGACAGAGCTAGAGGGGCTGTGGCTCTGCTCTGACTGTGCAGCCCAAGTGCTGGAGGAGAGCTGCGGGGTTTCTTCCCTGAGTGATGTCTCAGTCTCGTCCTCTGCAGCTTATTTCTATTTAGAGCTTAGTGAGAGGAGGATGCTGGGCTGTTGCTCCTTAGGCAGCATGGCCAGCATCACAGACCTGCCAGGTTACCAAGAATAGCACCACCTCCGTGCTAGAAAGCTGGTGAGAGGGCAAGCATGATGGCAGTGAAAGGCTGACAGTGCTGCCTTGGTCTCCTGCTGATGTTGTGCCAGGTACCAGAGCTTTGTTGCATGATGGGAGAGGAGGAAGGTTCATTTCTGTGGAAGTCCAATGTAGCATCTGCTTGTGAGGCTGCTCCCCTTAGTCTTACCTCCTTCACCCTGCACTGCTCAGGGGCCTGCTGCCTATAGCTGTGCCCATCAGCTCCCCTGCCATTGCTGGCAGGGACAGAAGCAGCAGTGAGGGAAAGGGAGTGTCTGAAGAGACCTGTCTGAAGAGACCTCCCCTTACCCCCTGCCTACTCTGTCCTGTGCACCTCTGTGGTGTGAGCCTGGCTTGCCACTGGAATCAGAGATCCCAGTGCTGGGAGCTGGGATTCAGGCAGTGGTGGATAAGCTGCACCTCAGATGGGAACAAAAACCTGCTAGGCAGGAGAGCTGCCTGGGTTCTGCTCTGTAGTTTTGGTCCCTTCATTGCTCTTCAAAGACTTCAGCCCGCCAAAAAGTTACTCCTCTGCTGGCCTGGAGCCTGCATCCTCCTCCCTAATCCTCATCCATTCTCTTCCCCTTTTTATCTGACAACCAGAAACTCATTTAGCTTGACACAGGACAGACTTAAGTGTGTCACCAGATAGTGCCCTAGTTGGCTGAACATGAGGCTACAGTCAGGCTTAATCCCTGACTCCTCTGCACTACTCCCTGCATGCAGCACTCAGGGATGCTGCCCAGCTGCCTGCTGCTCAAAGCAGCTCTGCAGTGCAGGTCTCAGTTTAAAGATGTCCTGGCAAGAGGAGAGGGTGAGAAAGGTCCTTCTCAGCTCCAGAAAAGCCTGCACAAAGGAGTACAAGCAAGTAGCTGTTCATGAGGGAGCTGCCATCTGAACTAAAAGGTAGCTTAACATCATCTTTCCCCAACTCAGTCTCTGTTGCCATCAAGAGAGGACAGGACAGAATTCTGCCTCTGGCTTTTGGAAACAGTGGTGTTAAAGCTTAGGCAAGAATTGTATAAGTTCATACAATGCTGCTCTTGCCAGTGGAATATGTTGTCTTCCTGTCTTTGGTCTAGCAGCTCTAGCCTCATTCCTTCCAGCTCGCTGTGTGACTGGACATCTTAAAGCACAGACACGAGTTCCTGCAGCTGCTCCATGTGGCAGAGAGCACAGTTACCCCTGGTATGCAGACAAGCCTTTTCTGATGGAAGGGGGCAAGGTGTTACACAGCCACAAGCGTTTGCAGCCACAAAATGTGGACTGACATCTTCTGCCTGGTCACAGCCTGTCACAGAGATAAGGGACATTCAGAGGTCTTCCCATTTATCCCACTGGTCTAGGCAAGTTCAGCTATACCCGTGTCAGTCCTGACAGATGGTTGATCTGACAGATGACTTGATCTCATCCCTCTGAAAAGTGATGAAGAAACCACAGCTTCCCCCATTAAATCTCCTCTACAGTTTCACTATGCCCACTACAGGAATGTTTTGCCTCCTGGCTAATCTGAAGTTGCCTTACTTCGAGTTTAAGCCTCATCTTCCTCATCCTCCCTTTCTGTTGCAAAGCTCTGTATTTCCCTTCTTCTCAGAGGCTTGGGGCATCCTCTGCCTGGGAGGGCTGCTGCTGGAGCAAGTTGCTAGGCAAGGGAGAGCAGACCACCAAGGGCTCTCCCTGTGCAGACTGGACTCGGCAAGAGAGCAGTCCCCAGTGCTGGGAGTCCAGACAGTCCAAGGAGCAGACACCCAAATACATACGCACTGTCCTCCCATTTCCTGTCTACATTCTGACCCTGCTCTCTTTCCCACCCTCGGAGATTTATCTGGGGAGTGATTGGGTTACAGAATCAGAAACACATCAGAGGGTCAATGAGGGACTGAGGAGAAGGCATTTTGTGTGGACACATCTATATTCTGCTGCCTGAGAGGATGTTTCAGAGGTATGGCCAGTCTGTAACCGCTGCAGGTTTCACTCTGTGTTGGTGGGTGAAGCATGCCAGGAAGCTCATCCTCTGCTCTATACACTCTGGACATAATGGGAAGAAGTAATGGCTGAGAGACATCCATAGCTGCCCTGGGTTGAGGAGCTGAGGCAAAGAGCAGTGAGGAAGCAGGACCTGTACAGGGGTGCAAGCACCAGCCTGAGGCTGGTCCAGCACCCACAATCCTGGCTCCCTCTGCTCCTGGCATCGAATCCCACCCTGCAGAACTTAGGGCTGGTACTGAGAACCAAAGCAGCCAGTCTGCATGTGTAAACCATCTGGAGAGCAGACTCTACTGATAAGCAGGGTCACAATACACCCAGTGCCCTGCCCTACCTGACCTGTGTTAGTGGGAACCATGTGGGAAGGGGCAGGATTTGGAAGTGTTTTGGAGTTCTGCAAAAAAGCTGGGAGAAAGCTGATAAATAGCAAGTCTCAGCCAGCTCCAAGCCTAGACAGAGCCCAAGCATTCCTGAGGAGCTCTGCAGACCAAGCAGAGCTTGCTTAATGTCAAAGAAAAGCCATTTCTGAGTAATTAATTTGAAATGGATGTCTAAAAGGACGGAGACTGGATGGAGCTGTGCCAAAAGGACTGCACAGTGTTGCAAATACTGGACCTGACTCAGGGCTACACTAGAATATGACTCACATCCAAATATGAGCCAAGACAGCCCTGGAAAGATGGGTTGAATTATCCCACTGCAGGACTGGGATAGGGGCATAGATACCCCTATATACCTGCCGCATTAATACTAGGCCTTACTCCCTGTATAGAGCTGATCTGCACTCTCTGAGAGCAAGTGCCAGGTCCATCTTAAGCTCTCCTGGGATATGTACTGTACACCTTGTGATGGCCTCTGCCCAAGGATCAGGGTCACACTCCATTCAGGAGAGTCATGGTCTTGCTTTGGAGACACTGGAGCTGATGCTGAAGCATGTCCAGACACAGAGGAGAGGAGCAGAAGTGTTGACAAGTGTCTCAGAGAGCGTCCCAGAGGTAGCTTCATGTGGGCAGACTTCATTTCACTGCCTTCTACAAACTCATGCTTTTTGCTTCTCCCATTACCAAGCCTCATCTCCTCCTATTCATTTGCAGGGGCAAAATAAGGATGTGTTTATTTGCTCATGCTGGTTTGTTTTCTGTTAGTCGCCCAGCTGCCTGTTTGGGCTGAGTGCCCTCCAAGATCATACTGGGGCTAAACCTAAGGAAAAAGGAATGCAAATGGAAAGCTTTTTTGATACTAAGGCAGAGCTTGCTTGGCCTGTCACGAGCCTCTCTCCCAGCACCTCTCTGAGTGGCCCCTAACTGATGGCTGCACCTTTGCAGGGACCACAAAGGCAATGGATCAGCTGCTCTCCTTCTGCCTTGGCATTTGTACCAGAGAGCCGGGCTCATTCCCGGCCATGAGAGGGAAACCTCTGTCCCAGGTCTCACTCTCGCTCAAAGGAATGGCTTTCTTCTGTGTATACTGAGCCTGTGCCACTGCTTTTTCAGGCAGCCTGGTGCCCATCAGCTGTTGGGACACCCACACAGTCCCACAAATTACAGGACTCTCTGCAAGGACGGCTCTAAAAATATCCAACCATCATAAATTATCCTGAAACGAATTGTTTTAAAAATAGGTTTTGAAATGACTGTTCCTCTTTGTCTCCTGCTAAAAGATCTGCTGGTAAAGAAGCCACTTAGCTTTCCACATGTACCAGCACTGGTTGCAGCCAGAAACTCATGCTTCCTATATTCAAGCCAAACCCCTGCTGTCTGATGCCAAAACAGACCTGGATCTAGGGCACCCACACCCAGGTTTGCAGGGTCCCTAAGAGACATTGCCTAGTGCTTGCCAGAAGCTGGCAGCACACCCAACCACAGCCGATTATCATTGCCCAGCAAAGGAGCAGTGTGGCTGTGAGAGCACAAACTGAAGGAAAAAACGTGGGCTGTACTTGACAACAGTGGATCAAGCCCAAGGAATTGCCAGTTTGTCCTTATACATGGAAGCAGACAGAGCCTGTGCAAAGAGATGTGCCTGAAGCTGTGCAGTGTGCATGTCTCACACTCACCGTTAGCGTTCTCTTCAGTCTTGACAGGCACGAGGGGGCTCTGGGGAGCAGAGTCTCCACTGAGGGAGTAGCTGTGCTCTGCCTGGATGCCTGGAGTGGGTGGATCCAGGTCCATGTCCAGCAGCGGGTTCTTCTCAGCCAGTACTGGGTCATCGAAGAAACTGCTGAAGAGGTCATTGGAGAAATCCTCCATGTTGTCAGAGAAGTGATCCAGGTTCTCTGAGAAATGCTGAGGGAAGACAAAGGGAGAGAGTGCATTTGTGTCACCTCCAAGAGGGATCTGAGAGCCTTCCTCTGTACCGAGAGCCAAACCTCAGCAACAGCCCTTTTTGGATGGGAAAAAGCAGTTCCTATCCCTTGCCTGCATCAGTTTGATAAAACCACCCTGAACGAATATAGAAAGGGCTGTGGTGCTGTATGTCTGCTCTGCCTGTTTATCTATGCCACAAAAACTCACGCAACTCTTCTGTATTCTCGCATCTCCCCCTTCCTCTGTGGTACCTATCTTTGGCTTCCTAGCATCACTTCACTGTGACAACGAGCCGAACAGAGCACAAGGCAAGAAATCCCTGTGATGAGAAAATGCAAGTGTGGCAGGAAATCACCATCTTCAGCACCTGCCCTTGGTGACAGCCACTTTCTCATGCTCTCTGCCAGCAGCAATAGGCACTCTGATGCCCCAGAGAACATTAACCCAGCTGCTGATTTCTATCAGAGGGGGAAAAAATAAGGATCAGTTGGATCGACATAACAGGAAGACCCCCTGTTGTATTTCATTTCCTCTGAGATTTCACAGCCCCTCTGTGGACCATATGAGGCTGTCCTCCAGCCAGATAATGCCTGTGAAATTCAGCTCCCCAATGAAGTTTAAACACTACAGATGGGCTGTTAACAACAAACAATCATGCCACTAATCATTCCAGTAACAGTCAGTAAATCTGGCAAGTGCTGCTGCAGAGCTGGGCTCCTGATGCTACAGGGAACCTGTTTCCTTTGAGGCATATCCTCCTATTCAGAAGTCAAATCACTAACTTTTCCATTTGCTACAACAAAGCATTGGTTGGGCAGGGAGAAAAATGGTGGTTGCCAAACACCAGCTGAAAAATTATCCCATTTGTTGGCAGATTGAGGCTTCTGGCTCAGGGAGAGGAAAGAAAAGACAGATACATTCAAGTGACTATATTACACAGACGGAACTGTGTAACTTAAATGAACTGGAGAGAGCTCGGCAGACTCAGACTGGGTCCGTCCCCCCCTCGCCTGGAAAAGCATCTGGGTGGGCAGAAAGGCATTGAAAGCAGCAAACTGAAATACCAAGAGCAACAGGGTATGGATAAGAGAGAGTGGGAGCGAGCACGCAGGTCCTAGCGCGGAGACATGAATGCCAATGAATTCCAGTGTGAGAGCTGAGCTGAGGAAGGAGCACAGGGTGTGTGCAATCCGTCCTTTCTCCAGCACTAGGACTGAGGGAGGAGTTGGCCAGAAGACCCCGGATGCTGGGGCTTGCAGGTTCCTGCTCCTACAAGAAGGTGTATTTGTTTTACCTGAGCACAGAACCACTCTGTCAATATTATACTGTCAGAGGGTTGGGGTGAGGCTGGGGAGTGAAGCAGCTGAACAGACCCACACTTCCCACCAAGTGGGGGAGAGAAACGGTGCCCTTCACCCTCCAACGTCACCCCTCAGCCACTCCATGTAAAAACTCAGATGCCCACAGAGTGTGCTGGAAGTGGGGGGAGTCCCTGCCGCCTGCCTTCTGCCTGACGCAAGGTTTCTCTCCCTTTGCTTCCCTCCCATTTGTCTTGTCCTCCCATTGCCAGGAATGACAGGTCTGGGAGGGCAGACACTGCATGTGTAGGTAAGGTGGAGAAGGCACACTCATGCTAAATCCCAGTGTTGAGGCACTCCCTGGGTTGTCTGGGCTGAAGTTTTCTCCACTTGTTCCCATGCTGGAAGCAGAGTTGGCAGGATAGCTTGGTAAAACCTATCCAGCCATTTCCAAGTTGCCTAGAAGCGTTTCTGCCCTTGAATTAAGCGACAGAAAACACCTTCCATCTGTGCTGAGCACAACTGCTCTTCAGAGAGAGCTGAGTCAGCAGATGGAGCTGGGTTAGATACTTATCTTAAAAAGCACTGGAAAACCAGGGTTTGTCCTATCCTACAGCACAGAGAAGTAAAGAGTTTGGAGCATTAACCTCAGAGAGTGCCTGCTTGTGTAGCAGCTGTTCTTTGTCTTGCTTTCTCTAAACAACACAAGCAAACACAGGATGTGAACACGATAGCCTTATGGTAAGGGTGAGAACGTAACCACAGAGAAGTGAAGGGATTCGGAGCTTTGGCTGCCAGCACACCACAACAGCACAGCAGAGCCAGGATCCAACAAGAGGCACTCAAATCACATGTACTGTTGTAACCAAAACTAGAACCACCATGGAACCCTGGAAGAGGAGCAGAGCTGGATGGCCAGCTGCAGGGAAAGCTGCGGCTGCCATATGCTTCCCATTTCTTTCACAACTGTGCATTAACAAAGGCAGAGCAGGAGTGAAGAGAGTTAAGAAGGTGCATTTATGCAGTAGTTCCACACATTATCTTTTAGCAGCATCCCACCCATGCTTAGAACAAGGACCTCTTGGCCAGTCAACAGTCTTCCCATTGTAGGACAAACCTTCCTGGAGGGAAGAGGCAGAGATGTGCCAGTGGTTTTACTCTGAAACGTAAAAAAATCTCTCCAGCAGCAGGTATGGACTTAAAGCTGAGCAATGAGTGCAAGGAGCTGAGTATCGGAGCCTTAACATGGGCACCAACATTGGCAGGAGTAATTGCAGATTTCTGGTTCTTCTTTTAGCCATCACACAGCAGCCTTTCCAGAGGACCTCGCTGCTTGGAAGTAAGGATGAAGGCAACACTGTTCTCACAGAGATGCAAGAGTTCAGGTCCCCAGGAGATGGAGACCTACAGCACAGTATGGGAAAAACATGGGTGATAAGCAGACATTCCCTGGGAATCCAGACATTTTGGGGCACATAGCCCAATCTAGGCTCCTGGGTCTTATCCTCCAGTACAACTAGATACTGGCAAAGCCTTCTCATTGAAGCAGCCCCCTTTCAGCTCTCACCAGTCATACATATACCATTCCAACATTTCCAGACACAGAGAGTGGGAAGAAGGGAGCTAGACTAAGAGAGTGGGAATAACTATAGTTATGGTGAAAGGGGGCATCAAGGATCAGACACCCTCAAAGAGGAAGAGCACCTAGAGCTGTCACAGAGCTGGAGATTGCTGTTTTACTCAAAGAAGGTGGCAAGAGGCAGAGGCAAGCAAAAGAAGGCAGGGTAAAGCAAACAAGGATAATGACATGGCTTTGTAGCTGGCTATATCCACAATGGAAACTACAGGCCAAGCAGGAAGCTAAGCCACCACGTCCCATGAAGACTGCTGTGTCTTTTGGGTTGGCTCTGTTCTCTCCTGATGACAACAGGTATTATTAACTTTAGATTTCTGATTAGTAAAGACAGCCGTGCATGCATGCAACCACATGGTAACAAGAAAATGTGTCCTCTTGTCCAGATCCAACTGTGATGGGCACAATAAGGAGCAGCCCAGAGCTTACTTTGGATAGATGCCACCAAAACGGCTGCTAAATAGTTTAGATCAAGCCTGCTAACCCAGAATATGCAAACTCTGTCCCACCCTCATTGGAGTAGCTGCTCCTATCTGGCAACACTCAGAGAAGGCTTCAGCTGTGCTCTTCCTTAATGCATGTGAGAGAGAAGGCTCCAGGGAGCTGCAGATCCCAGTGTATGGTATCTCAGGCCTGTGTGGATCATGATAGAGCATAGAAGGGTCAGTGCTCTAAATTCCTGAGCAATAAACAGAAGCAGGTTTATCACCTGGCCAGATGGATGGTAGCTTTCTCCTGGCTGGAAGCTCACATGCCAAAGGACGTGCTGGCAGCCACTACCTCTCCCTTCTCCCCCACAGCTAAAGGCCTTCATGTGCTGCCAGAAAAGACTGCGCTGGGCTTTGGGAAGACTTTTGCCAGTGCTGTGGCACTTGTTGGTCAAGAAGGTCCAAGAAAGAGTCAGCAGGATTCAGACATGAATGAAGGTGGGATGGACTGAGATGCATGATCAGAGCAGGGTCATCCTCTCACAGCCTCTTCAAGGCTCTCTCCTTGAGAGCACCTTCCAGCCAGGAGATCAGTCAGCGCCCGCTCCTCAGAGAGTTGGCCAACAATTTCTAATCGTGACAATGAAGGACTCTGGAACTCTACTGAGATTCTCCTTTAAGATATCTCAAGTAGCTTTCACACAGATGGGCCTGGCTTAAGGAAGGGAGACCAGTCAACTGGGAAACGTGATCTTTACCATCCTGTCCCAGAGGGAGCGGGTGTGAAGTGTACTGGGGGAAAACAGCTTCCAGATGGGATGGGAAGCTACAACACAGTCTCATTTCGCATTATTCGCTCTTGCTATCTCCCCCTCCCTTTCACACCCTCCTTCCTTCTCTTTCTAACTATGCTCCAAAGCCAAGAAATAGCACGAGATGTGTTTCCAAAGCTGTATTACCAGTGAGCGGTCAGGGAGGGGGCAGCCAAGGGACAGAAACGCAATGGCGAGGATGTGCTGGATTTCCTGATCCAAGCCCCACTTCTGGCTGCCCGTCCCCCCACATCAGTTCTGGGAGGATGAGGAGGCAGCACCCAAAGGGGACGAGCCAGCATGCGCAGGTATGGGGCAGGCAATGACCAACGCATCTCCAAGGCCCAACCCAGAGCATTAAGCTGCTCTGGTGCCACAGGAGACTCTGCTGTGGCTGAGGCCACCTCAGCCATGGGGAAAGAGTGCAAATCTGTCAGCTGCTGGCTCCTGCTCCCTCCCACTCCTGGTGACCGACACAGGCACCGACTCTTCCAAACATATTTCCACCACATGTTTTCATCCTGACCTCATGCTTAGGGTTGTCTAAATAGCATACTGTATGTGCGTGCGTGCACTCCTCATTTGAACACCCTTTCCTGTTGTACAACAGTTATCCTGGGAGCTAATGTAAGGCATCCAGATATCCAAATGCAAGCTCTTCATTCCCCCCCCACCTGGAGCTGTCATTAGACCTCTGGAGGTCCCAAGCACAGACTGAGATGTTAAGCCTTTTCTCCTGCCCCATTGTGCATGGAAGGCCATAAGGGCGTCACTTTCGTAGCCCAGTGGCACCATGCATGGCTGAGGAAGGAACGATTTCCTCTCCCTTGGATCCACTTCTCTGTGGTCACCCTGGCTGCATCTATCCCTCCTTTTCTCTTTCACGCTTCCATCCTTGGACTGTGACTTTCCCCTTCCCACCTCCAGCTGAGTTGTTTGGAGACGATCTCCCGTCAGGATCAGCCTGGTTCTCACAGCCTCCCTGCTCCCACCACAATGGTCTCGCTCCAAAGAGAACGCGGCGAGGGGCTAATCCAGCTGGGCGGCAGCCCAGGCCCAGGAGACGAAGGGCCTTTGCAGGTTGGAGGTTCTGCTCGTGCTGGCAGGCAGTGCAGATGGGGAGGGGATTCTTCTGAGTTTTCTCTTTTCTTTTTGAAAGTATTTTTCCTCTTTGCTTGCCAAGATAAATCTCCTGTCCCAGCTGTGACATCTGCATTTCCCTTCTCTGCTTTCACTAAGGAATGAAGCCCCCTGCACTCCAGCTGCACAGCCGAGGTTTCCTTTACATTCCAGGAAAGAAGAGCCCGTACACTCCAGACAGTCCTTCTGCTCTCTTTAAAATACAGTGGATTCTAGACCTTATGAAAGGGAAGATCTTGACAGCGTTAACAAGATCCAGGCAGGACGGACAGATGCTCTGCACACTTCTCACAGTCTAGTCGGTGCATGTGCACCCCGAGGGGCACAAGTGATCATCCAGCCAGCTCTTGGCTCTCTCAAACCCCTCCATCCTGACCCGTGTTGCTCTTCGTCTCTCCCCGACGGCTCCCTGCTGGTATCCACTGCCTGGATAGCTTGCCACTGACCAGCTACCCCCTTGCTTTCTGCATGGCATGGCTGAAGCACCCAAAACATCTGCAAACCCCCCTATTTCCCTCCAGCAGTGGGGCAGCATCCTGACCAACAGCACCTCTCGGTCCTTCTCAGAGAATGTCACCAATGGCCAAGTCACCAGTCTTTATTTTCAGGAACCAAACATTCCCCCGACACCCAGCCTTACAGTGATGGGTTTGGCTAAACCTGATCTGGAACCAGACCCAGAATTTACTGCTGTCTGTAGAATAATGCAGAATGACAGAAAAAGGAGAGGTTATGGTCATGGCGACCTGCTCCCTACAGGCCTGCTGTGCCATTAGTTCTCTCCCCTCAGACCGTAGGTGCCACAAGCCCTCGGTGTCAACCACAGCCATGTCCTCAGTACCTTGCGAAGCCGTAGCAAGGCTGAGGCACTGCTCGCTGTGGAAACCTCCTTCCACTGCACATCCGCGCCAAGGGCCTGGATTTACAATTTCCAGCACTAGGCGCCACAAGACCTCAGGAGGGACGACAGAGGCTCGAGACACAACCGGGGGAAGGCGCTTGAGGGCACGGCTGCCCTGAAGGGAGGCAACAGCAACGCGGGGCCGATGAGGTACCCTCCGCCATTGCTCCCCCCCTCCCCCCAGCCCCGTGAGGCGGTTAACGGCCGCCGCGGCACGCTTCCAACGGCCGGCAGCCGCGGCCGCCCATTGGCCCACACCGCCGAGCGGCGGCCAATGGGAGGCGGCTGCCAGCGGAGCCGCGCGCGGCGGGCGGGAGGAGTGCAGGGTTAGGACGGAGCGGCCGCGGCCCCTCAGGCACCGACCCGGCTCATCACGGCCCCGGCTCCCCGCGGTGCCCGGCGGCCGCACGGCTCGGCGGGGCGCTTGGGGCCGGAGGGGACGCCTCGCCTTTGCCCTTCCGTGGGTCTTTCTCATCCTGGGATGTCTTAATGAGTGCCCCAGAGGACATCGCCTCGCTGGGAAGATGCCCCTTAGGGTGCATGCTGCTCCCACGGTTTGCAGTAACCTCTGGCAGGCGTAAAGGTTTTGTGGGGGGGTTCCCCCCCCCATACCACTGCAGTGTGTGTGTGTGTAATAATGAGAATCATAGAATAGAATCAACCGGGTTGGAAAAGACCTTTAAGATCATCAAGTCCAACCATTACCCCACCACTGCCAAAGCCACCACTAACCCATGTCACTGATGGTCTCATCCACATGGGTTTTGAACCCTTCCGGGGATGGTGACTCCAGCACTGCCCTGGGCAGCCTGTTCCAATGCCTGAGCACCCTCTGGGGAAGGAATTGTTCCTAATCTCCATCTAAACCTCCCCTGGTGCAGCTTGAGGCCATTTCCCCTTGTCCTGTCACTTGTTATCTGAGAGAAGAGACTGTCCCCACCTCACCCCAACCTCCTGTCAGGCAGTTGTAGAGGGCGATAAGGTCCCCCCTGAGCCTTCTCTGGACTAAAACCCCCACAGGTCCCTCAGCCGCTCCTCATCAGGCTTGTTCCCCAGACCCTTCACCAGCTCCATTGCTCTATCAGCTGACAGAAGGGCGATGCTGTTAACACCACACACACACACACAGACTGCATCAGACTTCTGTAGCTGTGATTGTAACACCCAGCTCAGAGTTTGTGAGCTTGCTGTTCTCTGGGGAGGAATCTTGGGAGACACCCGGGAGTGGGTCTTTGACTTAAATGGGTTTGCCCCTGAAGGAAAAAAAGGGAGAAAAAGGTACATGGAAAGCTGAAATCTGTCAGTCTGTGCCTGGGTTTCCCAGTGGCCCAGAAGAAGGCACCAACAGCACTTGCTGCTGCAGTGGCAGATGAGTCCAGACACTGGTGTACCCACCGGGTTTGATGTGCTCAGCATAAGTGGGATTAACAGCCACTGTGGGCACTGATATGGGAGTCGCTGGAAGCACCTTACAATAGGAATGGCTGTGGAGCAGGGCAGAGCTCAAGCCAAGGTGATCCAAAAGACGTGTGTCAGTGTGGCCATAGTGGTGTGGCTGCCTGTGTGCCCTCAAACTGCCTGCAGATGCCAGGATGCAGAGCAGGTATGCCTGCGCTAGGGGAGGAGAGGGAGCACGTCAGCCTCTCCTAGGTCAAAAGAGGCTCTGCTAGCCTGAGGTGGAAAGCAGCTATGGTACATTTTGCTTCCTGCATGAGACTTGCTGAATCTGCAGAGATAGGAGCACCTCTCCTCCCAGCAGCAGCACCCTGGAGGTTAAAGAGGAATGCCTCTGCTTTCCAGCAAGCTTTTGCTGCGTGTATGCTACATATGCAATGAATGTCCCACATTTCTTTTGGCTTACAACTTGCCTTGCAGCTGACTCTGATAAAAAAAATATTAGACCAGGACTTAAACCATAAGCAGAAGTGGACACAACCCTCTCAGGATGAAACCTGGAGATCGGCTGCTCTTAGCCCTCATTTGGCTGATTTAGGGGTTATTTCCAGGAGTTCGTGAAAGGTCAATAAAAAGTCTGTCCTTTAAGGCCTTTCTTGAGCTCAGGGAACTGAAGAAGACACCTGCTTGCTGCAGAACAAGGCTGCCTTTATTTCTGAGCCATCATGGTGGCAGCCGGGCCACGTTCGAAAGGAGATGTGTGGAAAGTGTTCTCTGTGGGAAGGTAGGTACCCTTCACACGAGCAGTAGCTCTGAGAGAAGTTGCATCATCATCACTGCCCCCAGGTCTCTGCCCTCGTCCGAATTGGTGCTTTACCTCTTTGTGTTGACTTGGCAGCCTCAGCAGGCTCCTGGTGACACCCTAACTCCACACTATGACGAGGGGCAGGTATGGAAGGAGGTTCATGTGAACTTTATCTCCTTAAGTGTGAATATATAAACCATCATCTTTGGGAAGACCCATCCTGCTGTTACCCTGATCCGCCTCCACCTAGGTATGCCCTTTGTGGAGCCCAAACACATCCATCCCTTTGCAATCCCCACAGAGCCGCAGCAGCCACAACACAGTTGGGTTTCCATAGCCATGCTGTTGGTGTGTGGCACTCCTGAACAACCTAGGAATGCAACTCCAGCCCAGCCCTGCAAATCTAGTGGCAAATCTACCCTGAAAAAGCCTACATGGATTGAATTGTGTGTGGTATGTCTGCCTGGACAGCTGAGGGAAAAGTTCTACTTGATGGAGAGGGACACACAGTGCGATGAAAGGCAGGAGGCAGGGCAAATGAAAGAAAACACTGGTTTACTCTCTGTGACTCTGTGAACTGTACTGCTGTGCTGCAGTGAAGCTAGGTCACAGTACCACCAAAAGACATGAAATAAAGCAGGAACGTTCAATATAACTGAAAATAAATTAGAGAGGTGCAACTCAAGCCAGTCACCAGCCAGTGGGAGGGGGAAGTTGATTTAATATCCAATATTAACTGGGATAAACACCACTCCACCATTTCTTCCATCTTTCTTGAAAGCTTCTGGCCCTGCCCAATATGGGGTTGGAGCCACCAGAGCTGGCAGATCTTTGCTCTTACACAACTTGTCACCACCATAGACCTCAATTCAGCCTTCCAGTATCTGAAGGGGGCCTACAAGGATGCTGGAGAGGGACTCTTCATCAGGGACTGTAGTGATAGGACAAGGGGTGATGGGTTCAAACTTACACAGGGGAAGTTCAGGTTAGATATAAGGAAGAAGTTCTTTACTGTGAGGGTGCTGAGGCACTGGAACACGTTGCCCAAAGAAGTGGTAAATGCTCCATCCCTGGCAGCGTTCAAGGCCAGGTTGGACAGAGCCTTGGGAGACATGGTCTAGTGTGAGGTGTCCCTGCCCATGGCAGAGCAGTTGGAACTGGATGATCTTAAGGTCCTTTCCAACCCAAACCATTCTGCAAGTCTATGATTATGGGCCTTTTTTCTGTATCTTGCAAGAAAGGCAATCTAAGCAATGAGAAAGGTGCCCTGGGAGATAGAGGAAATCTGCTTTGGGAGATAACCAGAGGAGGAGGTATTATCTTTACAATCAGCTTCATTTGTCTCATTGAAACTGTTTCTCTTTAGTTTTCAGAGAGCAAAATCAGAGATAATTCACATTTTGTCCCCTAGCAGGTCCCTGGAGACCCATAAAGAAAAGCAGGCCTTGGAAGAGGGAGATAGCTGTGCTCTGTTCAAGTCCCGAAGCTGAGGCATGCAGCTAATACCAAACATTACTGGTGGCTTTCATTCCTTGGGACTTTGTAAAGGGCAATTACAGAGCAACTAAGTCTGGACCAGCAGATTTGTCACTCAAGGATGTGAGGGATTTTCATCCAAAATCTTGAGAGAGCAAGAGCTAGGACTCTCTTCAGTGGCCAGACTGGGTAAGAGCTGGGTTTTGCAACCAGCAGACTGAATGGGGTCCCGCACCAGGAGTGTTTTCAAAGCAATTCAGCTTGGAATGCAGATTTCTGACCCGCTGCCAATATCGCAGTGGAAAATCTGTGCCCTGAGCAGCAGATAGGAAATTAAACTTCAGCTCCAATGCTGAGGGTATCATTTTCACCTCAGCGGTGGAGCTGCAGAAACCAGAGTCTCTAGAGAATAGGGAAATCCTTCCTAACCCGCAAAGGGCAGTAACACCTCTCAGACCATTCGTCACTACTGGGGCAGCCTGGATTAACACCATCCTGTTGTTAATCCTGACATCCTGGGGGGGGGGAGAGAAGGAAGGTGCGATGTTGGTGAAGAAGGAATTAACGTCATGTGTTTCCAAAGATGAGGCTGCAGATCTGCTTGGTCAGAGGTAATGCAGTCACTTCAACCATGGGATGAAAATCAAGGCTGAAGGAGAAAGGCAGCCTGTGAAAACCCTTTCCCAACACCTGGCTCTCTAGCTATCCCAAGCTGAACTCCTACATGACAAGGCCCAGCAGCCAAGTACTCTGTAGCTGGTAAAAAGAAGTAGAAACATGAAGAGGCCTGGGATTGTGAGCTCAAGTAAAGTCAGAAGCTCCTGGAAAGAAGAGATCCCATGTTCCTTTGAAGACAGGAAACCTATTATGCCCTGAAAGCTCCTGTGTCTGAGAGCACGCAGGCATCTGCACCCCAGCATTGGAGGGGGGTCTGCAGAAACTGGTGGATTTGGAAATCCATTCTCTGGACATCCCTGGAGCAGCACAAGGAGACTGTGAATGGCTTCATGGGTTTTAGGGTCTGGAGGAACCAGCCTGGTAATCAAACATGGTTGCTTACATAGCTGAGTACAGGACCTATATTCGTGCCTCCTGCTTCAATCTCATCATCTGCAACTGAGCTTCACAGAAAGAAACATCTCATCTCAGTTTAAAGGCTTCAGAAAAATCCACCCCTTTCTAAAATAAACCCTGCTGTAGAAGCTAACTACAGTCACCAAACATGAGTCACTGCAAAGAGGGACTCTCTAGCTTAAGCCTCCAAAGTGTTTTCTCAGGCTTTTTGCCCTTAGATGAACAAGTCCTTACTACCAGAGACCTTCCTGAGAACAAAACCAAGTCACCTTTTAAGCTGAGGAGTGTGGTATGGCATGGCCACCCTACTGGGCTATTCTGCAGACAGCAGAAACCACACTGGTCTCATTGCAGGCAGGGAGAACCTGATGACTTACTGAATGATGGCAGGCTGTAGTCATGGAACTCCACATTAGCAGCAGATTCAAAGATTAAATTATCTTTCTCTATAATTAATTGCCAGATTTTAACATAACCAAATCACAGGTGGAAGTGAGTGATTCCTGTGGCAAAAGTTGTTACAGCCCTGCCACGGTGGCCACTGCTGCAAAGCAATAATGAAGGATGTGAGCTCTGAAAATCAAGATAAAATCTATAGTGGTTTGGCTTCAGGGCATCCTTTCAGACATGGCTTTATTATGCAGGTGTAATCCAGGACCAGAAGCAACAATAACCTCTTAGTATCCATCATGGATTTACATGCAACAGAAGAGAAAAAGCATCAGCGAGATCTTTCCTTCCTGTCCCTTAATCCCGACACCAAGTGAGTTTTCCTAAGTATGGAGTTCTTGTGCACATGAAACCCTTCACAAGTGCTCAGTGTGTGTCTCAGCAACGACGCACCCAGCCCCTGCTCCCGTCTGATGCTCATAGCACCAGACCTTCTCATGCCATCCTCTTCCCTCACACCTCTGCTGCCTGGTTCTTCCCTGCTTCACTCCTCCATTGCCTTCCTCCTGTCTCCTCTCGCTGAAAGGCTGCACACATCTGGCTTGCCTTTATTGTGTGATAAATCTACCCTGCATCTTGGGTTCATTTTCTGAAAGTTTTGAATGGTGTCTTGGAAATGCTGTTGGACAATAGGAGCTCTTTGAACCCAGGCCAGCTGGATGGGACTCCTCGCATTGCAGCTGACATGCAGGCTTTGGCGGTCTTTCTCAACTCTTTCCTCTCTTCTCCTTTCTTTATAGCATTTGAATTGTCCTCAAACTTTATTTTTGGAGTGGGCAATGCATTTCTGAATCTTTTCATTATATTATTATTAATTATGGTCATGCCTGTTTCTCTTTCTGCTGGCGCTCCTGGGTGGATCTCTCCTCTCTCACTTAATGTCTTGGGTAAGACTACCTTGGCCGCAACCCACTTGAGCAGTGACTCAGAATCCCTGGCCTGCTCCCAGGAGAGATGCAAGAGTTTTGCCAGTTGGTTTATAAAGAGGCCATCGTTTTCCTCAGCTACTCTCTCGCTCAGCAGAGCCGAGCCGGTTGGAAAAGCTCAGCTCTGTGGTTCCAGTGAGTCCATCCCTGCTGGACAGGCCATCCCTGGGGTGTTATGAAAGCAGAGCCCTGCTCCCTGCGGGTGCAACCAGGACAACTGCTGCACCAGGCAGGAGGATTCTCCACTGAACTAGATTTTTCTCCCAGGAGGTCACTGCACTCAACTTCCCCATTCCCAAGCCCCTCAAGGAAAAAAAGCAAAGCGAGGCATGTGGGCAGGATGAGGCATCATGAAGGAGGGAGTACTGTTGCTTAATGGCTCATCTCACAGCTACCCACATCTCTTGAGTCAGAGTAGAGAATGGTGTACTCTGAAGCAGGCCCCTCGGATGGCCGGATTTGAGGTTTGCTTGCAGCAGTGGTACACTGTAGAGTAATCCCATCCTCATCCTATGGACATCTCAGACCTTTCCAGCCATGTGGGAGGGTGGGAGTTGCTCTGTTTCTAAAGGCAGACCTATGGCTCTACTGTTTGCCTCTCCACACATTGAATTTATGTAGTGAAGAAGACGACTTTTTGCTACTGCATGGATCCTGTAACTTAAATATATTCAAACAGTGTGCTTTTATGGAGGTGGATGTGCAAACCCTCTTCATTTCATGCACTGGGGAGGACTCAAATAAAAAGAGATGGCTGGTCTTGGTGAGGCATGGCTGTCTCCCACAGACGATGGAGGGAACACGAGTCTGAATCCTTCCCTGCACTGCCTTCTGGAAACAGCACTGAGTGATGGAGGAAAGAATATCACAGGCCTTCCCCTAGCAATGGTACTGTCAGACCATGATCTCCCCAGCTCCCCTTCCCCCCTGCTTCACAGAGCAGCCAAGAACACTGGTGCTCCCCAGTGCTGGTGTTAGCAAGGGAGAAGGGCTGAGATCATCAGTTGCTTTTTATTGACATCTACCAAAGGGAGGAATAGGTCTTGGGCCAAGTACCATTCTGCTTCCTCCTGTCCTGCTGCAAGACACATCACGGCAGGGTGGGAAGGGGACCCACCAGCCCTCTCTGTGTTGGTGTTGAAGGCTGAACTGGCTCCTGAGCTGAGCTGCAGCAGCCCAATCACCAGGCAGAGGTGTCTCACTCTCTCCAAGCACAGCACCATGCAAACCACAGCCGGTTCCCCCTCCCTGGACAGCAGGCTCTGTGCCGGCGGGGTGGCATTGCTTCTGCAGCTTGAGGAATGCAAACTGCCCGAGCTGCTCTTGAGGATCCGCCAGGAAAAGTCCACAAATAGCAACAGGAAATCAAAATGCCCGCTCCAGACATGCACCAGATACAAAGCCATCCAGAGCAAGGAGAAAAACGCTGGACGATGGAGATTACATCATGCTGTGGATAAACCTGTGAGCCTGTCCAGCTGGGGCCATGCCAACAGGTCCAGATGGCGCAGGAATGCTAACTGCATAGCTACCTCTCTCTTGTCTTTGCTTGCTATTCCCTCTTTCTTTCCCTATTCTCCATCACTCCTGGCCTCCTTCCCTCTTCCCTTTCCCAGAATATAAATAAATAAATCCTCTGGCAACTCTACATAATGCAATTTCATTGAATATCAGAAAGGCATCTGAGACCAGTGGATGGGGCATGGGGCTCTGGCACTTACTCATCGGTATGGAGGCTGCTGGGCAACCTCACGGCACCACGTAGCTGCTGGGGTTGACACAGTATGTGTGCCTTCATCTCACCTGGCACTTTAGCCCCTGGCTGCAAAGGAGGAGGTTGCCAGGGCTGCTCCCTTAGAGCTTGAAGCATGCAGAGAAATTAAGGAATGAGCATTGCTCCTGCTCTGCTGCAGCTCACCCCAGCTGCTTCCAGCTGCCACTGGCTGCAGTTACAAAGGGAGGGAGAAAAGAGTTTTGCTCTCGCAGCTAGCAGCCTCTAGCTACCACCCTGGCACCAATTAGTGACAAAGAAAGGAGTGCAGCACCCTCTGTTCTGTCCTCAGCCTTGACCAGAGCAGCATCTGGTACTCAGCTCTCCCCCAGTGTGATAAAAACAGGGCTCAAAGACATGTATGAGAAGAATGAAAGGTGTGTGTGCTCTGCTGGGTGCGAAAAAGGGCTGCAGGCCTTTTGCTCATTATTTGGTGCTAATCCAGCTGCTGGGCTGCTGCCAACTGTATCTGACAAATCCTGAAGAGCAGGAGAAGCTTCAGAGAATGGAAAAGCAACATTTGCGTCACTCTTCCCAGTGGAGGATGGCGATACTAACTTTATAACGGGTCAGGCAGACTCACTGTGGGGAAAAGGCACCTCCAAAAAGAAGGGGGAAGTGCAAAACCATGCACTGAGCAGCAAGAGGGACTGACACGGGACTTAAATGCCCTGCTAGGGGACTGATAAAGCCATGGCACTCTGGTGCTTTCAGGTTATTACCTCCTTCTCAGATACCAACCTGGTGAGACACAGTTTGGGAGCCTCGGAACTCGGCGCAGCCCTGACCATGGAGCAGTTTTGGGCAGAAATGTAACAGGGTGCTCTCAGAGGGAAGTTGGGTTTCGCAACTGAGCCAGGATCTGGTTGTGCAATGGAGGAGGAGGTATAAGCACAGCCCATTCACTGGATTTATAAAGCACAAATTGTTTGGTTTTCAGGAAGGCCCAAAGAGGTCAGACCAGCAACAGCCTTGGACCAAGTGCTTTAAATCCTGATGCTGACCATTCAAACTGACACAGAAAGATTACTCTGGATTAGCTTGAAGCATCTGAGATGAGAATCAGACATGTGCAGTCCCCAGGAATAAAGAATAGGAGAGGGGTGAAGGATAGCTGGGACATCAGTGGAGGATGGACCCACCAAAATGAAAACGTTCCAAAGAGCACGTATAGCTGCAAAGTCAGTCAAAGAGACTTCAATCTGGGAAGTAAAGTAATAGCTCCTATGGCCCTTTCCCAGCAGATATCTACTAGTAAAACCTCACTTCAGCCTAACTCTTCATTAATCTGCTTGACCCATGGATGGCAGAGCCCCATGTCAGTAAGAATAGCGTGTGCACTATTTTATAGTAGCAAAACTGCATCACTGCAAGTGACACTGCAAGGATCATGCACTAAGAAACTGGCAGAGCTGGGGCTAAAATACAGTTCTCCCATTCCCGACATCCTCCCTGCACCACTGTCCATAAGGAGAGAAAAAAAACACACAACAAAAACAAACCCAACATCATCCAGTTGGCAATTCAATATCTGTGGCTCAACAGCACCTCATCAACTCTCAGAGTCTGCCACATTTGCTTGGAAAGAAGAGCCAGATTTCCAGCACTCCCTGGGCAGAGAGCTGTCGGATCGAAAGACTGAAAAGGCTTTGAAAGAAACCTTCCATCAACAGCCTTTACAAATGTCAGAGCTGGTTTCCTCCTCCCTGCACTGCCTGGGTTGCAGTCCCTCCCCTGGGGCAGCACTGAGCCCAGCCAAAAGCACCTGCCCAGCTCCTTCCTTCAACTGTCATGGGTTTACTGGACCCATTTAACATCAAGCTGCACCGGCATACAACAATTAACTATCAAGGCTCTGGACCTGGGTCCTCTTCTTCATCGTGGTCTCCCTTTTCCCTTCTGGATGCAAAAGCTCTCCTCCCAGGAGAGAGAGGGCTTCAAATACTGCAGCGAGGAGCAGGTTTGCAAGGTAGACCCTTGGCCAGCGGAGACGTGTTATTCTTGAGCAGCAGTGCTCCCACCTGGATGTGCTGTGGCATCAGGAGGAGAAGCCAGCACCCCCCAGCACGGGGGAAGTTCTTCGGGCATCAGTCTGTGGAAGCTCACCTGCAGGAGGGATGCTGACAATCCACTATGAGCATCCAAAACCAATGCTGTATCTAGCTCCCTCCTGTGTAACGTGCTTGGTGTCAGACCCAAGCTGTATCTCTCCTCCAGCCTTGGCTGCCAGGTTCTTCCCAAGGGAGCCCCGACATTCCAGCTGCAGGGGAACTCCTGATATGGATCGCTGAAGCTGAACGTGTTACGTTGCATCTATTCTAGGAAAAGTGCTAAGTGAGTTTTGAGCTTTGCTCATCAGGTCAGTGAGGCTGCCCTGAACAAGCATTTTTTCCTAATCAAGACAAAGTCACAGTGTGAAGAAGCCAAAAGCAACTTTGCTGAGGTAGTCAGGGGTGAGTTTCCTCTGGAACAGGCTGGACAGTGATCATAATGAATGACCTCACATAAGGCATCACCTTTGAGCCCTAAAGATGGTACTAATTACCCCAGCACTGGTTTTAATTACGTACTAGTTTGAGGGAGATGAGCCATGCACATTGCTTCCATCCTGAATGAGGAATTGCTGTAATCCTTGAAAGTGAGAAGATAAAATAGGAAGAGAAAGAAAGGAGTGAAAGAGTGTTTGTATATCTTCGGTTTCAACCTTCATGAGATGTGTCAAGATCAGTGTCGAGCGTCCCTTGGACACTGACCAGAGCAGAGCAGTTCCACATGACTTCAAAGGCAGAAAACCCATGGAGAGATGTAAGAAAATAGGAATAAAAGGATTGATGCAAAGAAAGAAAAGAGAAGGTGGGTTAAGACGTTAGAAAGGGCTGGGTGAGAGGGGAAGGCTGGGGCATTCAGGTCAGCTCAGGAGACTATGGGAAAGGAAAACCTTAAATGATGTGACCCTATGGGAAAGCAGAAGCAAAAAAGAAATCATTTTCTTGAGCAGCTGGGAGTAAGTTAGATGTGAACATTTCCTGGCAGATGTGTAGGGAGCAATTGAGTTGAAAGACACAGCCTGCCTTGCAGGATGCTACCTGCAGTCCCCTGCCACTCCAGCCATGCCCTCAGCTCTTCACAACCCTTCAGCTATTTCTGATCTGAGGGACAAGGCAAAACATGCAGGCACCAACCCAAGAAAACACCCAATAACTCACAAGTTTAGCTCCAGAGATAGGAAAGAGTAAGAAAAGGGCTCCATGCAAGCACCCACCATGTCCTATTGTCAGTCTGAAAACAGCGTCCTTAGCCAGAGGACACCAAATGACATTAAAGCTGCATGCACAGAAGTCATCTGCTGCAGCAGGACAGCCACAGTGCCAGCATGGGGGCAGATGAGACACACAGCTTTGGTGCCACTCTTGCTCTCACTTCTCATCTTATGTGGAGACATGAAGTCCCAGCAGTGTAGAAGTGTGAAGGAGGATAAATATAGTCCCCAGCAGAAGGCTGGGGTTGGTGGGATGTAGTAACCCCAGGACTGAAATTGGCTGGAAGTGAGGACTAACGCACTTGGCTCCTTCAAGAGACACCTCTCCTGAAGAAGAACCATGCTGGCCAAGAGGTTGCCTGTGAAGCATAGGTGATGGCATCACCTTGCAGCAGAGACATGGGATTTCCCTGGGAAATCTCTGAGCCAGATCAGGTTAAGAGATTGGCCATTTCTTAGTTGCGTTGTAATGATCTGCTTCACCCCTCATGCCCTACCTGTTCCCCTGTGACTCTGCAGCAAGGAGAGGCTTTTGCAAACCATCTGGTTTCCTGCAGTAGACTGTCCACAGCAGGATGCACAGCACATACAGGCTTCAATGGGTTGACTCATCCCTTCCTTGAAATGACTGGTACACGTCAGTCTTGAGGATCAAATCTTCAAATCCAGCACAATCCTACCTGTGGCTATGAGAAGAGGCCCTGCCTTGTGGTCGTCATAAAGACTGCTCCAGAGAGTTGGGTGCTCTCATTTGCTTCCTTTAACACTGAGAATAGTAAAGAAGTAATGTACTAAATGCTAAGTAAATGCTACAGAATTAAAACCTACAGGGAAGTTTTGAGACAAAGCATGAAGGAGCAAGCACAGGAGTGGACCTTTCTCAGAGGAAGAACAGGAGTATGTTGCAGAGCTGTCAGCCTGGCCACATTCTGAACAGTGGGGCTGCACCCATGGCTATGAAATCCCTATTTCCAAATTTCCTTTAAGGGACTGCTGCAGAAAACACTCTTCTTTCCAAATATCCCTCTCTAGCACAGACAGCTCTGTTCCAGGCTTCAGTGTGACCAGCACAGCACCAGATGGGACCAGCACAGTCCTGGATGGGACCACACAGTGCTGAATGAGACGAGCACAGTGATGGATGGGACTAGTGCAGCATGGGACGGGAGCAGTGTAGCACCAGTTGGGCTCCTGGGCAGCAGCAGACACTGCATTGATGAACCCAACACAAGTCACGGGATTCGGAAGCCACCAGACACCATGCTTGGGCGCTAGTACTGGTCCAACAGACCAGTCTTAGAGGCTTTCTACAATCTCATCTGTACATTGGGACCTCAGGTTTCCTCCCCTCTGAAAGTGGTAGCAGTGGTTGGCTGCCTTATGTCAGAGGGGATGAGGATCACCTGGAAGATAGGGCCTGAGCTGTACACGACTCCAGCATCTCCCATCCGGTGCTGCTGACATCCTCCTTCAGTGGGAGCAGACCGTATGCACAGATGTGCTTCCACCTCCTGCCAAGCCCTCCCTTTGTTTACTCTGCAAGCACTTCACCAAAGTCTTTCCTGCTTCTCCCCACCAAGATGATGGCTCTGTCTCCACTGTTTAACCTTGCTTTGGATGCATACATTCCTGCCCTCCTGCTCTGAGTTGCAACCTCTGTCCTAGCTCTGGCCTTACAGTGCAGTTAAAGGGTTCTCCCACTTCTGCTGAGACGAGCATTTAGGCCAGTGGATCCCCAGCACATGCAGGCAGTTGCTCAACAGATGAAGGTTTTGATTTAGAAAGAGTATCTCAAATGTTTATCAGTTTCTTGGCCACTACAGGGGGACATACAAATGAGCCTCAGCCTCTGTGGAGAAAGTACTGACCTAGAGTCTTCCAAAAGAAGTTCAAGTCTCTCCCTGTCTTCCCTGCCACAATGGAAATCTGTTTCCTGGTGATGACCCTGCAGTGATGATGCTGTAGGCTCAGGGAACTGTGTGTTCAGCTCTGGTTTCATCCTGCTGCTAGCACTTCTGCAGGTGTAAGTACCACTTTGAGACAGTGAGGAACAGCACAGACATGAAATGGAGTAAGCATGAGATGGAGCCTATAGACTTTTGAAATAGGAAAATCTGGGAACTATTATTTTAGGATTCATATTTTTTGGCTGCACCAGGTCTCTCTGTATCTGTGCTCCAGACCCCACTGGAATCTCTGACTGGCAAGTCCCAAGCAAAATGTAAAGAAAAAAGTTTTGCCTTACCCAGCACCTGGCTGACTAACCACGGATATGTCACTGACCAAGTTTACCAGGCATGGGAATAGAGGCCCAAAATGCTGTATGTGTCCCCATGAGGGATTACCATCGGTCCCAGAGACCCAGCCTCCCATTACGGGAGAGCTCCCCTGTCTAGCAACTGGAAGAGATAAGAAGTGGATGACCACATCTGCCTGAGCTCTTCGTCCTCCCTGTGTGCAGAGATGGTGAGAAGCAGCTTACACAGCATGAAACTCACTCAGACCAAAGGTTAGTCCAAGACCTAAACACCACTTAACTGCTATTTATGTTCCTTTTGTAGGCATAAGAGGGGTAGAAGTGTGTACAGGCTTCTTTCAAGAGTAATACTCATCCATTAATAGCCTCTCTTTATCTTCAGGGGAAGCTCCTCTTACAAGTTGTACCAGCAGTACTCTCAGCCTACTCGCTACATACAGTCCTGCTACTCTGGGCCAGGACAATATTAAAGGAAAGCACACAGTAGGCACTAAACCCAGTTTGCACTCAAGCAGCAGCCCACAGAGACAAGTAGCTTCCCTTCTGCTGTCCCCCACCATGAGCTCCAGAAGATGCTGCTTGTCACATCGCTCAGGCATACAGGATCACACAGTGAGGGAGCACATCACTGTGCATTCCCCAGGGAAGCTGGGTTAGCGCTACTGAGACAGCCTGAATTGCCATTTTGCAACTTCTAACAGTGGAGACCTCCACTAGCATGTAGGCTATTTTCTTGTCTTGATGTCTCTCTTTTAAAAGGGGGTAAAGATGATGCTTTGAAAAGCATAGAGTCAAAACAGAGCTGTGTTTGTATGAACATCCAAAGTCATCTTTGAAGGTATTTTTCATACTATGAAATACAGAAATATAGTGAAGAAACAAACCCACTGGGGTACTGGGTTAAAAGGAAACAGAGCTCCTGTTTGGTTGGTTTATTCTGGCTTCATTCTGACACCAGTAAAGCACAGTGGTGAATGTGACTCACAAGATAAGGCTTTTGAAGAGTTTCACATCAGTGATAAGAGCTGAGAGAGAAAGTAAGAGCTCTCTGAGTGCAGCTGTAATAGACCATAAGTGAAGAGATGGGTGCCCACAGGAACAGAAATGCTGGACTGGGCAGGAGACAAGCAGATGAAATGGGTAAGCAGGCACTGCATGGAGGGTTAGCTTCATTGATGGTGGGTCCTTCTGGCAGAAAAAGATGAGCAAAGTTGCCTAAGTTCAAGAGCAGTGTGTGGCCTCCTGAGCGAAAGGAGACTGACAATGCTGTTAGTAATCATTGTATATGTAAGTCCTGTTAGCAGAGGCTAAGTGAAATAAAAGAAGCATTTTGTGTTCTTTGGAGATTTCCCCTCCAAGCAGATATCACTCTCCTTAAGATCCTCCCCAAAAAAACAAACCCATCATATAATCACAGGCTCATGCAGGTTGGATGGAAGCTCAGGAGGTCTCTAATCCAACCTCCTGCTCAGAGCAGGCTCAACACTAAAACCAAAGCCTCAGGGCTTTGTCCAGATACGTCTTGGAAACCTCCAGGACTGTGTCTGTGGGCAGCCTCATCCACTCCTAATTCTCCTTACAGTGAGAAATAGTTTCCTTATACCCAGTCTAAACCTTCCCTGTTCCAATTCATGACCACTCATCCTCCTGCCTTACGCTTATGGAAAGAGCCTGGCTCCATCTCTTCAGTAACTTCCTCACCAGTGCAGGCAGCTCCTGCTCCGCCTGGAGCTGCCTCTCCTTCAGCTGAGCCAGCCCAGCTCCCTCAGAGGAGAAGCTCTCAGCCCCAGCTATCTCAGTGACCACCCCTCCATGCACTCCGAGTTATCAGCATCTTTCTGTCCAAAACTGGACACAGATTTGTATTTCAGACAGTTTTACAATTGTCAGGAACAGAGGGATAATCCCTTCCTGCTGCCTGTCTACCACCACCCTCCTGTTGCGAGCTGCTGCCTTTGCTGCTGGGGCAGATGCACTGGGCCAGTGCAGCCATCCCAGGGGCAGGAGTCAGTATTTGTCCTTGCTGAATTCTGTGAGGTTTCTGTCAACTCATTCCTCCTCCTTCCCTCTGAATGGCAGCCCCACACTTATTCAGAATAGTATTTATTTGTTTCAGTGTCAAGCACACAGACCTTTTTGAGGATGCATCTGCAGACTTGCCTTTGTTACTTCTTTGTCACAATTTAGACGAACAATACAAAGAACCATTTTTTAAAGACCAAGATGACTCATGAGGAGTGTTAATGTTCAGGAAAGGAGAGTAGTTTAGAGACATTGAATCTTGCCCCAAAGGAGCACAGCCTCTGCAGTAAAGGTCCATCCATCTTTTCTTTCCGCTTCCTTTCTGAACAGAAGACATTACCCTCAGAATAAGTTTCATACTGGCATTTTACAGCCAAAATTCCTGGCCTGCTCTAAGAAGAAAATGCTTGCTGAACAATATCTGGAAAAGTTTGCCCATCTTTGAAGCAAAGGCACTGGCAACTTTGTGAGCTATTGTGCATGGTGATGCTTTGCACAGTTCCATGCAAAAAGAACTTCTCAACACATCTCAAGATCCCAGATGATTTGCTGGATTTAGTAAGATAATGTAAGTGTATTCCTTCCTCCGATGGTGTCATGCAGAGTGAGAACAAAGAGGGTGATGTATTATGTTCTGGCTCCTGTATCACCAACAGATTTGGTAGGCGAGAAGCAGCTACAGAATCCCTTCTCATCTGCACGAAGAGAAAGTATCAGCTTGACTTTCACACTCCAGCAGAAGTTTGTGGTGCTGGCAGTTGGGGAAAAAACCTACACAAAGAATTAATAATCCTTTGTACTTGTAAGCTGAGCACAACGATGCCTGAGTCACGCAACATAGTTAACATGAAGGCAAGGGCAGGCTACTCCCAGAAGCAGCAAAGGGCCGGTTAAATGAGGCAGGACAGAGCCAGCCCGCACATGGCCACCGCACTCTTTAAACACACTATCCTGGCAGGTGGCACCAGATGGCACTCTTACACAAAAGCTTCTCTTCACAGGGTCTGCTCGCAGGCAGAAGTTGTGTTTAAGCTATAAAGAGGTACCACCTACACCGGTCAGGGGTTCCGTGGCTTCTGACTGCAGCCCATGTTGCACCCAGGTAAAAGGGTTGGTGCCCATACATACTATTTTCACTTCGATAAGGGAATAAATGGTCAGTGCATAACGCACTTTGTATCAGCACAGCTTCGTCCATGCTGGATGTACATGGAAGTAGGGAAAGCACAAGTCTCCTAACAACAGGTCTCTCAGGCAAGGCCTTGAGTGCACAGTCCTGGGCTGACATGCCCTTGGAAGCCCTTCAGGACACAGCAGGACTCTGCCCGTACAGCCCAACCGGAGCCAGTCCTTGAGGCACGGAGGGATCTTGGACCACAAGTGTGGTGCACTGAACCTTTATGCAAACCCTGCATCTCCACTGTCTCCTCCACAAGAGAGGCAGCATAAAAGGCTTTAGGTATCTGTTGGGTAGCAAAGCAGAAACGGATTCACCAGATGTTCGATGGCTACAGCCCTCCTCTCCCTGTCCCCTGCTCCTGTGCCACGGTGCTGGCATCTCCCCTGCTCCGGGTGTAAGGGTAGTCACCAGAGTCACCCATAGCACTACAGTGGGATCGCTGAAGGGTTGTGACATGGGAGTCACAAACCACGGCTAAAACCCGTGTCCAGGGCAGGCACACTGCCCCGTGGCTGCGGCTGCTCAGAGGCTGCCCGGGACCCCCTTCTGCCTCCGAGCTGGATCCTCTGGCAGAGGGGCTGCAGGATTCACAGCATGGACTTCCACAGAGAGCTCGGGCAGGGCAGCAAAACGCCTCTCAGGGAGAGCTGCTGGTGTGGGGACTCGCCTGACTCCTCGGAGAGGCTGGGCAGTTTCCCCAGAGGTGAACAATGCCCCTTTGGTTCCTGGGACTGGCAACACATTTTCCTCCGAAGTCACTCTCCCCTCCCTCACCCTTCTCTCCAAAGTAAATCAGCCCGGCCCCAGCGCCAAGCAGGAGATGCTTCATCTCCCAAACGCCACTCTGATGGAAAGTTAGAAGCAAACGGGAGCGAAGGCGCTGAGCCCGGAGCTCTCCCGATGGCACCGGCCGTGTCTCCGGTGCTGCCCGAGCGGAGCTGCGGCAGGTTGTTCCCTCCCCGCCCGGGACCGCTCGCTTCGCCCCTAGCCGTCAGTCATAGAACCACAAAACCAACTAGGCTGGAAAAGACCTTTAAGATCATCAAGTCCCAACGAAGCGCGTTGTAAGAAGAAAACCCTGTGGTTCCGCGGCGGGCGCTCCGCGGCAGGACGCCGGCGGGGCCGGTCCCGGTCTCGGGGGCACTGGCTGTGTGCGGGCACCCCGCGCACCCCGCGCTCAGGGACGGGACCCCGGCACACGCAGCCCCGGTATGTCCCGTCCTCACTGGGGAGGATGGGGAGGACAGGGGGGTGCCGGGCTGCCGGCGGTCCCTTACCACATTGCTGAGGAAGTCCGCCTCGCTGAAGTCGCTGAGGTCGAGGAAGCCGGTGCCGGCGGCGGGGAAGAGCCGCTCGGCGGGGAAGGGCTCCAGGATACTGTCCATGGTGCCCGGGGCTCGGCCGCCCGCCGCGCTCCGCCGGCCCGCCCGGGCTCACTGCGGCCGCACGCTCCGGCCCGCGCCCCGGCGGCGCCGGTCCATGGGGCGGCGGGGCCAAGGGGCAGCGAGCCGCGCACCGGGGCCCGCAGCGCCCGGGGCAGCAGCTGTCAGCGCCCCGCTGCCGAGCGCCGGGCGGGCTGCGGCACGGCCCCGGCCGCGCACCGGGAGCCGGCGGGGCGGGACTTCCCTCGCCGACACCCCCTTAAGGCAGCGCGCCCGCCTCCCGGGCATCCTCCCGCACCGACGGGGAGCACGGGCCCGGCGGCCGCCCGCGGCTCCCGCGGCTGCGGAGGGGCCCGAGGGTGATGCCGCACCCCGGCAGGGCGATGGGCTGAGCAGACCCTCGCTTCAGCAGCCGTCCCTGCCCGCAGCTCTGACGAGGACCCCATCCCTAGGGTTGGAATAATGGAATCAACCGGGTTGGAAAAGACCTTTAAGATCACCAAGTCCAACTGTTCCCCAGCACTGCCAAGGCCGCCACTAAACCATGTCACTGAGGGCCTCATCCATACAGTTTGTGAACACTTCCAGGGACAGTGACTCCACCACTGCTCTGGGCAGCCTGTTCCAATGCCTGAGCACACTCTCGGTGAAGAAATTGTTCCTAATATCCAACCTAAACCTCCCCTGGGGCAGCTTGAGGCCATTTCCTCTTGTCCCATCACTTGTTACTTGGGAGAAAGGACAGGTCCCCACCTCACTCCAACCTCCTTTCAGGCAGTTGTAGAGAGCGATAAGGTCCTCCCTGAGCCTTCTCTTCTCCAGACTAAACACCTCCAGGTCCCTCAGCTGTTCCTCATCAGACCGGTGCTCCAGACTCTTCTCTGGAACAGACATTTCCCTCATGTCAGACACAAGTGCGGTTCATTGAAGGCAATGCAAACATCACTCTGTGCTCAGAGTGTTGCTGCTGAGCCTGTGGAACCAAAAAGGAGAGGTATTTCTGCAGATGAGCTTCCCTCGGGGAGCAACTGGAGCAGAGAAAGGTCCATGCCCGAGGGGGAGCCGCATGGAGATCCCCCTGCTCCTGCTCTCCAAAGCTGGCTTGCAGGCAGGCCTGGCTGCAGCAGCCCATGCGGCTGCTCTGTCATTAAAGAGTTGGGTACCATTAAAGAGCTTCAGGAAGATTATATGGCTTCAGATAAACAGGATTATGGATGCCTCTCCTCTCTGATCCTCACTCCAACCAACACCCAGGAAAACCACTTATAATAATCCTGCTGAAGAAGCCCTGAAGTTTTATTAATGTTCCTGCTTTCACGGCTCCACAGAGAACTGGAGTCCCAGCCCTGAGCAGTGGCTTTCTTGGTCACAGGAGTGTGGAGAAAAAGCTCACGGACAGCAGCACATCTCTCCTGGAAGAAACCTGTCAGAAAGTTGCCAGTGGTGAGGGTCCTGATGGAGAAGTGCTGATTGAGCCTGTGCTTGCACCAGACACTGGGGTTTCCATCCACCCAGGCTCTTACTCCATGGGTCTCAGGACTAACAGCACAACTCAAGGTGCTCCTTGGCGACTCCGTGTGCTGCCTCCTGCACACAAAAGCCTTTATACTTGCACACACAATGGGCTCTTTCAGTTACGTTTCCTTTTACCTTGTGTTTCAGTCAAGTGTAAAGAGCCTTTGGGTAAAAGGTCACAGACTTAAATTCAGCCAGGATGGAGCTGTGCTGAGAAAATAATGCTGTTCCTCCTTCCTTAATGGTGAAGAAACCTCTGTGTCAGTGTAAGTGAGTGCCAGCAGGTTTAAAGGAGGAAACACAGTAACCTTTGCCATGGGAAGATGGGGAGAAGAAATACATCCAGATCTTTCATCGAGAAGCAAACCTCTACCTCCAGCAAGGAGAAAGGAGTCTTTCCTCAGGGCTCCCAGCTGCGAGGTGAGCTCTGCAATAGCAGTGAGGTGACAGCCCAGAGTCATAGAACACAAGCAGAGCCACACCAGGGGCAGCCTCACCTCCTGCCACTTACCAAACACGGATGTCACTTCCTTGACAGAGAAGGCTCACCGATGAAACCAAGAGATTCTGGTTCAGTTAACTTCCAAGCTAACACTAGGAAGCCTCTTCTCAGGCCACACGCTGTTTTTATCCTCAGCACCAGGCCGAGGAAGCTCAGATGGTGTCAGCCCCAACGCCTGTTTGCACAGCATGGGTGGCAGTGTCACAGGAGAGGTCAAGCAAAGTAAACCTCACTTGTTTGACTGTGCTCTGAAGGAGAAATGCTTCGGCACATTCAGATAGGGATTGCAAAGTCTGTTTGGAAGATTAAAATAGCTCGGGAAGAAATGGAACTGCCTCCTCTGAGACCCTGCTTCTAGTTAGTACTTCTAGCACTGAGCAGAGCTGTCTGGCTGCAGCTCCCCTCTATCACTGCTGCACCTCTGTAGGGAAGAAAGGGTCAGAACCAACCTCCCTTTTTGTTATTGTGCTGCAAAGCTGCTCTGTCCCATCTCCCAGAGCTCTGACAGGGACCCCCATCCCTAGAACTGGAACGAACATTTCCCCCGTGTCAGACACGAGTGCAGTCCATTGAAGGCAATGCAAACGTTACTCTGTGATCAGGGTGTCGCTGCTGAGCCCCTGGAGCCAAAAAGTGGAGGTATTTCTGCAGTTTTGTGCTCCAGAAGAGACCTGCAGACAGGGAAAATGTTGATGAGGAGAGGGGAGGTGGTTGCAGTTCAGGAAGACTCAGATGTGCTGCTACAATGATGGGGAAAGGAGAGGCTGGGCAGCACTGCTGCAGCAGAGGCCCAGCAACTACAGCGCTTGCAACACATGAACGGTGTTAAGAGCATCACCTGGCCATGAAAAAGGTAAATGCCAAACTAGGACAGAGGCGTAGGAATCCTCCTACAAAGCCTTCACCATGTGAAGTTCCCCTTCTGCTCTGCAAAGAATCGGTGCAGAATCTGGCGTTAGCCGAAATACCACATTGGAATTGGGCTTCTTTGGTCTAACAAGATGCCCGTGGCAGGGAGTTGGAACTGGATGATCTGTAAGGTCCCTTCCAACCCAAACCATTCTGTGATTCTATGACTTGGAATCACGCGATTGCTCAAATTTCTTCTCATTCCTATTTCCTCTGATTTTATATTTAGATTTATTTGCAATCTGATCACTGCAGGAGACTGAAACAGCAACCGAGTATGTTTCAGTTGAACAAGTCTCAAACTGACAGCAGATAAGCCTTCCCGGCCTCACATCTGATACTGTAAATGCACATGCATGACCAAGCTCATTTTATCAGCGCTGAGAAGTGAATCATCAACCCTGTTCTCATAAGAAAGGGATCCTGCTTGCCCATGCTCCATCCTGCCTTGTCTTGCTGCCTCTGCCTGCCTTTATACCCATGGACAGAGAACTGCAAGTCTGTCATTGTCCCCCCTTGCCTTCACCCTGCACTGTTGTGAGCACAGCAAGGGAAGCAGCCCCTGGGCTTGCACACATAGCCAGCAATCCAGCTTGCAAAGCTGAAGCTTTCGGTTCCCCCACCCAGACAGAGCCTGAGGTTTCACAAACTCATCGAGGATGAGTGTTTCCTGAGGAATGTGGGGTGAATTGCCTACGTTGGTGATTTTTGGTTTGCTGCATGCAGGCTCTGTTGTTAGAGAAGGGGTTGTCTGCCTGGGGTTGCAGCTGGAGAGCTGGGATGGGAATGATCCACACTGTTAGAGCTGCTTGCTTTTGGGGCCAGGCTCTTTAGGACTTCACCACAGTAGAGCTTTTACTTCAAATCTAGTGAAAAATACCATTTGTCCTTTTTGTTTTTCCAGCTTTGGTGTTCCTATGGACGGAATAGCTGGTTTCTGCCAAAAGCCTTCTTCCCAGCCATGAAGGCTTTCTGGAGCCATGTAGGCTCCATACTTCAGCTCTTCAGTAGCTCTTTATAGCACTCCTGCCTTTATTTCTCTCTGGCTTTTCCCTGGATTCAACTACCTCTCAGTATATTGCCTGGGGGTGGTTTTGCTCTCTGTTTTGTGCAACACAGAGAGAGCAACTGCTGAGTTGTAGGTCCCCTCTGCTCATGAAGTCCCACTGAGAACAAGGTGAGGATGGAAATGGGACTTTCAACCTAGTTCAAAGAGGCACTGTAGTCCCCAGAGAGCCCTTTAGGAGCCAGGCCACATGTGATGGCACAAGTAGACACATATCCAACACTTGGGCTGTGATTTCTCCATTTCCATTTTGCGGGAACAATTCAAAACCCATGAAAAAGTCAAGACAGGAGGGGAAGAATCCAGCAAAACATCCTCTAGCTAAAGGTAGCTTTTGAGGAAGGACCTGCAGATGCTGGAGCCTTTCTCAGCCCTCTGTTGAGAGCCCCACCTCATCCCAGGAATCTGGCTCCCTTTTGATTTCCTCCCAGTGGCTGGTTTAAACTCTCTCTCACATACACTTCCTCCTCCAGCCAGTGTCACTTCTCATTTCCTCCTTCCCAGCCAGGTACCCAGCACACCTGATCCCACCACCAGTGAGCAGCATAGGACTGGGAGGGCAGCCAGCCAGCAAGAACATCACCCCTAGCCCAGCTCCCTGCTAGAACCAGAGAACCTGTGAAACCAGAGCCTTCATAAATCTGCTGCCACAGCTCAAAGAGGGAGTGATTTGTGTCCTGAGTGTTGCTTCATGTGTGGCTACACAGAACTAGTGCTGCATCAAATGACACATCTGCCTGCACGTGAGTAACCATCAACTTGAGAGAGGTGTGAGCCATGCTGGGGCACTCCTGTGCGCTAAGGGAATGTACACCATGACTTGTGCTTTTTTCCCTCCCCTCTTGCTTAGGAAGTAGAGGGGAAAGTGAAGAGCATATTAATTGCATGTTTGCATATGGCAAAGATCCATGAATGCTGCAGTTTCAGTGAGCACCCTAATGCTATGTGGGGAATGAAAGGGAAGCCACAGAGCTCAGCACTGCAATTATTATTCTTTCTGGGGTGAACTTAAGGCCCTTGGATAGATCTAAATTGGCCTTGCAAACAAGGAGTGAGTGACAGGCAGGGAAGCGGGGAATGCAAGACCTAGGGGAAGGAAATCCTTGCACACAAGACACCTGATCCCAGGAACATCCCTCCATAGAACTCCTGGGAACGCAGCCGAGCTGCCTGCGGCAGGATTGGGTATGTCAGAAAGCAAAGCTCCACAATAGTAAATGGGTACTAGAACAAAAGATGAGAACTGAAAACTCACCACTTTGAAGGCAACTGATAGAGGGGGAAAAATCTCTTTGTACCTCCTTTACCTCTTCATGGGGGCTAAGACTGTTTCTTTGCCTTGTCACACACAATCTGCCCTCCCTGCTGTGTACCTCAGAAAGAGCAGTATCCCCAGAACCCTTTATTTTCCCTTGTCAATCTCCCTGAAGACCAGACAACTTTCAAGGAGACTAACTGAATAAAGAGGAACTTCAGTATGAGGGCATCTCCTGTTTGTTAGCATTTGAAGACACTGTCAATCACACCCCTTCAGGAAACTCAGGCGAATGGGAAGCTGCAGGACAGCAGAGGAGGGTGGCTGCCTCAGGTTCCCATGCACTAATCTGTATTTACTCTACTCGGTTTCTATCCTGCATGGTTGCAAGGCCAGATTGCAGAAGGGCCTCATGCCACCTTCACAGGGCTGCAGACAACCTGAAGAGTCATTCTGAGGGGGCTGTGTTGCTCTTAGTCATTTCCTACACTTCAAACCTTTTCCTAGGAAGGATGAGGGGTGTAGCTGCACACCCAAATTTGACTGAATTTTATGCCAAGAAGATACCTTGCATCAAGGAGCAAGAACTCTTTGAACAGTGTAAGGAGACTGCAACAGCTCTGCTTTGACACACGCCATGCACCATGCAGAGTCAACTCCACTTACCTACATGATGACTTGGGGGCAATCCCTGCTGGTTTGTGCCACTTGATGCCATGAGACAGTGAAAAGTTGGACACTCACATCTTGGCTACCTGCAACAGGATTTGCCCTGATGGCAGCCAAGCAGATCCAGCCCATGCAGGCTGGTTGGAAGAGCGAGGGAACAGCATTCCAAGGGTTAAAAGCAAGGTCCGGATCCACAAGCAGTCCTGTGAGGAGAAAAGCACAACCCAGCAATTCAGGCATGTCTCACCCCCGTTCAAATGACATTGTTTGAGCACTCTCTGCCTCGCCCCTCAGTGGTAATTACAGACTTTCACTATGGGGAAAGAGAGACACAGCGGAGGAAACCTTCATTACAGACTTATCTCCTAGAGCAAAAGCAACCCCAGTGTAATGTCTGGGGCACGCTGCCAGCATCAGCCACCAAAGCAAAATGCTGACATTTCGGACAAAAATAAAAGAGGGAGAAGTGTTAAGTGATTTGGGAAGATGAGAAGCCCACCAGGTTGGCTGCTGTACAGCGCTGGGTGTGGGGAGCAGTTTGGAGGAACTGGAAAGCTGCCCTGCTTTTAAGTGGTGCGGTTTGCATCTTATATTCTTCCTTCCTTCCTCCTTCTCTGCGTGCTCTTGTCCCCTGATGTCTGCATGTGTCCCTTTGTCACCCCTGGCAAACAGCAGCAGGCTAGGAAGGTTTGCCTTCCCAGCTTGATGTTTCTCAAAGGAGCAGATAAAGCTGTAGGTGTCCTTGGCTGACCCCTTTGCACATCTAACTTACCGTATGCACTCAAGAACAGGATTCTTTTATCACAGACCCATAGAATGGTTTGGGTTGGAAGGGACCTTAAAGCTCATATGGTTTCAACCCCCTGCCACGGGCAGGGACACCTTCCACTAGAGCAGGTTGCTCCAAGCCCCTGTGTCCAACCTGGCCTTGAACACTGCCAGGGATGGGGCAGCCACAGCTTCTCTGGGCACCCTGTGCCAGCGCCTCAGCACCTTCATAGTAAAGAATTTCTTCCTAATATCTAATCTAAATGCCCCCTCTGTCAGTTTAAAGCCATTCCCCCTTGTCCTGTCACTATATGCCCTTGTGAAAAGTCCTTCTCCTGGGGGGTCCTTCTCACCTTGTGTATATCACAGGGGCCCAAAGTTTGAGCTCCGTTAGAAAGGATGCAGGAAGGATGCAGACTTTTTTTCCCCGTTACAGTCTACAATTGTTTCCCATCACTCTGGTGCACCTCTCAGGGTTGGTGTTGACCTGCCCACAGGTGGTTGACACCTCTGGCAAAACATCATCTCATTCCTGCTGCTTTCTTCCTTATCCCAACTTTCTGTCAAGTGACAGAGTTCCAAGCTAAGTTGCTCTTCCTACCCCTGGGCATTCACAATGTGAAACTGGGAACCACTATCACGGCATGGTTAGCTCAGTGTTTGGGGGGGAGCTCGTTTCAGTGACAGAGTTTACCTGCTGCTGGTGGTAACACCTTGTTCTTGCAGGATCTTGATGCTGCATTAGAAAGATCCTTCAAACCAACGGGTCTTGTCCCCTGGCAGCTAACAGCGGGGATGGGAGAGGACTGGGAGGAGAAAAGCATTCAATCAGATTGCTATTAAGATGTGTCTGGGGAACAGGCTGAATTTTAATTGTTCTTTCCTACTCGGTGAGCACAGGAAAAGATTTACCTTCTGGCCTTTCTATTTGTGCATGTTGACATTTCCAGGCGGCACTTTCCTCTGATGGAGAGCTTTGACGTCAGGTGGGCTGATTAAAGCCTGCAGTGCCTCTGACTCATTTGGCTATGGCCTGCGCAGGGGGATTTGTAGCGTGTCTCTTCTCCTTCTACCACTCGTTATGTGTGGGTTTAAATAAATAAAGCTAAGCTCAATTCACAACTTCAGGGAAGATGCAGCTCTGCTCAGGCCCAAATACGCATCGCCATGGTAACAGATGCTGTCAGGCACATGCAGACATGTCACTCTCATAGAGAACTCCGCGGCCTGGCTCTCCCTGCCCATGCAGTGCAGGGGCTGGCTGCAGGGAGGCAGGGTGAAGCTGGCGCTGCCCGTGCTCCTTGGGCATACTGCTGCTCTTGGGAGCAGCCTGGTGCTAGCCTTGCTGCTCTCACAGCCTCAGGAGAGCTCACCTGAGCCTTCTCACTGGGCAAGAACCACTTTGGGGAAGCTCTGGTGTTTGCAGACTTCCCTGCTTGACTGGCGTTTCCAGGCTGAGAAGCCCTTGTGTGGCTCTTTCAACCTGCAAAAAGGAAGAGAGGGAATTCCTGGGTCAACAAGTCTCATACAGCTGCAGCCAAGCGTGTAACACTTCATGAACTGATCAAGTTCCCAAATGACGAGATAAAAATTATCAGCTGCCTTCCAGAAGCTCCTCTGAGCAAAGAAACCCCTTGCTAGACAGATGCCCAGCAAGGAAATAGAGACGCAGAGAAGTGTGCAGTTCTGGTGTCCTCAGCATAAGAAGGATACGGAGCTGTTGGATCAAGTTCCAGAGGAGTCCATGACGATGATCAGGGGCTGGAGCACCTCCCGTATGGAGACAGGCTGAGAAAGTTGGGGCTGTTCAGCCTGGAGAAGAGAAGCTGCGTGGAGACCTCAGAGCAGCTTCCAGTGTCTGAAGGGGGCTACAAGGATGCTGGGGAGGGACTCTTTGTCAGGGACTGTAGCAAAAGGACAATGCGAAATGGGTTTAAACTTAAAGAGGGGAAGTTCAGGTTAGATATAAGGAAGAAGTTCTTTACAGTGAGGGTGGTGAGGCACTGGAATGGGTTGCCCAAGGAAGTTGTGAATGCTCCATCCTTGGTGGTGTTCAAGGCCAGGTTGGACAGAACCTTGGATGACATGGTCCAGTGTGAGGCGTCCCTGCCCATGGCAAGGGATTGGAACTAGATGACCTTAAGGTTCTTTCCAACCCAAACCATTCTATGATTCTATGTGGTTTCTCCAGCTGATTGGGGGGTAGATAGGTTAGGCAAGGCAAGGCAGTAGAGTCCCTGGCTTCTATGACCTACAGTACCCCTCTCCTTGACATGCTGAGCATGGTCCCATTGGTGCTGCTGTGTCCTGTACACAAGCTTTTGATTCATCGAGAGCTTGAGTATGGCAGCAGCCCAAAATATGAAGCATGAAACATGGCCAAAGGCAGCAGCACTAAGGAAAAGGCTCTCTGAAGTGCTGAAGAACTCGCCACCTGTGGCACTGTGCCTGTGCCTCTCTAACATTCATTGATGTACCAGAGAAATGAGAGGTTCTGGTTTGTGTGGCAAATGGGGTTAACAGAGCTGCCAGGTCTTTCTTTCTCCAGCATCTCAGGACGTTTAGTGGTTTCCTTAAAGCCTGAGCACCTGGAGTCCTGGGAACATGGAAGCTTCTCACCTCCCCTGCTCTGCTCTTAGTTGACTTCTGATGGTTGCAGGGAACTGGCTGCAAATGCACCTCCCTGGCTGTGACACAGATGGGCAAATCTAAGAAACCATCATTTATTGGTTTCAATCCTATTATTTTTAGACCACCCCTATTGACTGAGCTTTGAATTACCACTTTCATTTTGGATCCTGGGCGAGCACAGCGCATACAGGGAGGTCCTTGGGTGCTCTCCTGCTGACCTGAGCTGCACCAGGAGGCAGCATATGTCCTGATGGACACTTTGGAAGGGGCAGAAAACAACTCGAGCCAAGAATCCAGTTTCCTCACATAGATGACTAAGTTTGGGGAATGGTTTCTAGGTTAATCCTCATTTGGTAGGTTTGATGTCTCCCCAGCTGCAGTGCCAAGTCATTTTTCTACCAGAGCTGATTTGGAATTAACCTTACCTCCTACAGTCACTGTACCCAGCCACATTTTGAAGTTAATAGCATGAGAAGAGTTTGAACATGTGAAATGTTTTTATGGCTGCACAGATTGAGCCACATTTCCATGACAAATCACTGAAATCTGAGAAACCTAATTTACAACACAAGTTCTTTTTCTTCTGTGTGTCTTTCCCAACTGCAATCCAAGTCAGAAACTCTCCGGGTTCTGCAGTACCTCTAATCTAGCAAAACTGTGGGTGTAAGAGAGATGAAAAGCAATTGCATGAGGTCTCCAGGGCTGGTCCACAATGACTCCAAACCCTAAATTGCTCATCCCTCGAGCGTGGTTTACGACTGCAATGGATCCTGCCGGAGCTGTGTAACCAGCACTTAAATAAAGGGGAGGCAGCAAGCCCTCCTGAATCAGTGGTATCTGTTCTGGGAAGGGCTGACCCAGAGACAGCCACAGCAAGAAGGTACTGAAACCCACTGTCTCCTCCTAGAACAGAATTGAAGGTCACAAAGTAAAGACCCCTGCAACCAGCCCTGGCCTCTGATTAAAATAAATCCCTTTCATGCACAGACAGTGGTTTGAAAAGGGGAAATACTGAACTGCGGTGAAAGCCTGGAGAGTTAATGGCTGGGAATCTTGGAATGGAAACACAAGTGGCACCAATTCAGGTACAGCTCTATACCCCAACCACCGGCATCAATGCACAGGCATGTTTCCTCCTCTTACACTTAACTTCTTTCACAGTAAAGATGATTTTTATGGTTCTTTCACCTAGGAGCAAATGTGAAAGCAACTCAGTAACGAGAGATGAAAGGTTGCTTGGTGTCCTACTCATGCCACCTTTGGAGCCAGGAAAACCATGGTCCTCTGTGGACAGTTGGTGTTTTGCCCCAATACAAGAATTAGCATCATTACCTCCAAGTGATGGGGCCTGCCACTGTCTCTCACCAGAATGATAACAAAACCAGCGCTGTGGTGTGGTCCTCCTACCCCCTGTATTGTACTCTCAGTACAGACACCAGAGATATTTGGGCACTTACAAGGCTCACTTCTTTATTTAAAATACTCTAGAGGAAATACTGGTAAAATACATTGTATTATTGGCCCACATAACTCACTTCTGCCAGTTATAACTGAGAAGGAACTGTGAGGAAAGGAGATTACATTTATAGGGGTGAAAACATCCTCTGTTATACCACATAAGCGAAAGGCACAGCTTGCAGCCCCATGAGAAGACAGGTTTTCATTAAGTACCTGAAGCAAGGGATTGAAAATGGAGAGCATTTAAAAAACCTCAGCACCCTGAACTGCAGACCAAACCAGCAACGTTCCTCATGAGCAGGTTGATGTATAAATATACTTCACACCAGATCTGTATTTCTGTGGAAGACCATTAAGTTCCTGGGAAGCCAACCTCTGGCAGAGGCAGAGCTACTGCCCAAGGGAGGCTGTGACCCTGAACACAACCCTTCCAATCCCATCACAGACACAAAATCTTGCAGAAGTATTAGTCCTGGTGCCAGCAAGTATCTTCCTGGGCTTCTGCTACCTGATGAATCCTATGTAAGTCACTCTTCCCTCAGTGCAGGCTGCCATCCTCTCCCTCCTTGACCAGATATCCAGTGGATTATTTTTGTCTTGGATCACACAGTCCCAATGTTACAATTACACGCTGACCTCAAAGACTTGCTTTTCAAATTACCCTTCTTCAGCAAACCCTCTGTCTAGTGGCTTGGGTGGTTTTCTTATTTTTTATTTTTATATCTAAATGGTTAAATATGGGTGTGGTTGAGGAGAGAGGAAAAGAAGAAAGAGAAAGAAGCAGAGCAAGCAGTGAGGGGGAAGGTTGTGGGGGTCACAACTGTCCTCCTCAGGACAGAGAAGTCCATGTGCTCCAGAGGAGACACTTGGCTTCCCCCTTTTCCTCAGCAGCACCTTCTGGAGGGTCAGTTCTCCTTGCTGACAAATGTCATTTACCACAGAGACAGTGACAGTCCCTCTTCCTCATAGCTACATGTAGGGGCTTATTCTCGCACCGCTACCTAAACTCAGAGACCCAACAAACCAGTGTCCTTCAAACAGGGCGTCAAAATTGGGACTCTCCTGTAAATGCTCACTGATGATGAATGTTTTCTGAACAGAAGAGACAGAAAAGCAACTCAGAAGTGCTCTGAAGGGCCTAAAGGTGAACGGGCCTACAAGGGGGACAGGCAGCCACGACTGTAGAGATGTGTTCGCAGTGAAAACCATGCAGGATAGGTGTCACCTGTCCGTGTTGCTGCTGACAGTCCATCAAATCCCTGCAAAACTTCAAAGAGTGCATAGAAACCTCTTGAGGAGAGATGAGCATCTTCTTTGAGGATGGAGAGTGGAGGGAATAGGACACAGGTCTGTCCTAGCAAGGAAGGAAAGGGAAGCAACTCACAGGCTGACAGGAGAAACTTCAAATCATCAGCAGCATCTCACACTCTGGGTGCACACACAATTTTATCCGTTGCTACAAACTCAGGCTTTCCCTCCACGCTCTAAATAGCTTTAAAGCCCAGCTGAAATGGTTTTAAGGCTGACTTGAGCCACAATGAATTGACTCCAAGTGATACAAGAAGCTTTGGCTGGACTGGTTATGAAAGCTGGCCTTTTAACAGCCTTCTGTCACCTGGCCAGTGGCTGCTCTTCCAGCCACCTTCTGCTCATAATGGTCTCCTTCATCTTCAGGCATGCATATCGCTTCCACACTGTTCTGCACACCTTATCCTCCTGTAGCCTTTGCTGCACACTGGTATATCTGAGTCCTGCCAGGGTGAGCTTCCATCGTGTCAAACCTCGCCAACACAAAGCCAAGAGTAGTACTTGCAGAGGAGACCTGCAAACAGAGCCTCCAGCTGTGTACCTGAGAAGAAGGGACCTGTCACTCAGGTGAGTGAGCCTGAACCCCTGTTCTGGCTGGGGGTTCAATTGTGAAGACAGATCTGAACATCACCAGAATGGAAATAATCTCAGCAGCATTTCTGGCAAAGTCAGTGTTCCAGACGTTTGGGAAGGCTGGTCCTCTTCCCCTCGTTCTTCCTGCAGTTCCCCTTGGACACAGCATCTTTTCCCCTTCTCCACTTTCTACAGTGGTGTTGGGATGCTGCCCTGTGCTGTGGCAGAGCCTCATTCTCACCTGCAGTGGCTGCACTTTACAGTGGGTGAACTGATGTTTGGTTTGGTGGGGGCTTTTTATTTTGGTGGATTTTGTGAAATGCTTTTGGAGCCCATGAAACTGAAACGGATTTGATACCCACTGGAACAGACTACAGGCTGGTTAGCACAGCACAGGCTGGGGCAGAAAGCAGTAGCCGAGCTCCAGTTAAGTGATACCTATAAATGCTGGTAAGGGACACAATGATTATGAACAGGCATCTGAAGACTAATCACTTCTCTCATTTGGATTTAAGAAGCCAAATCCACCTACCAACATTTGCCGAATGTGTTTGTTTCCCTGGTATCAGTCAGCAATACTTCAGTCAAAGGTCTTCATCTCTGAAATAAAAACCATTCTAACTCAAAACTCTGCTCTTTTAACAAGCTCCAGTAAATTTGCTCCCTTTTGCAGTCCTGGGGTCAATCAATTAGTGACTGCCCGGGTAGAAGCTTAATTAAGCTCAGACAACACAACAGAGCTTTCAGCCCCTCAGCCTCCCTCTGTACACAGCCTCCTTTACACATCTGGATAAAAGCTTCGCTGCAAAGCCTGGAGAGAGCGATTGCTTCAAGCCGAGAGTCCCGGAGAGCACATCTGAGCTCCCGAAAAGCATTGCAAACTCTTGCATCATACAGAGGCAGGAGAAGCCAGAGCGGCTCGGAAGTGAGAAGATCCACTCTGGCAGCTGCTGCCACGGGGATAGGGTGACACTGGGAACAGCAAAAGGTGTTTTTACTGAGGAAACGTGGTGCCATGAGTTATTAATCTTCCAGCAGAGGCAGGAATCCCAGCGCTGCTCCGATGGTGCAGCAGGAGCGAGCCAGCCATTCAGGACTAGTCTGACAAATCTGGCTCCAGCTGCTCGGCTTTATTAAGGACAGAAGCCCTCGAGGGGTGGGATCTAGAGGCATCACAGAGAATTTTTTTTCCCCTTTCCTAAGCACAAAAGACAGAAGTGGAATGTAGCTGAGGAATGCTTCGCCCTTGGAAAGGATGTCATAAATCTCCTTGGATGTGTATTTGGTTTATTTTGCGGGAGTCATTCAAAAGGAAAATGCAGATTGTGGGGCTTTAGCGCTCAGCCTATGCTGGCAAAGGATCCCTGACAAAGAATGTCCATTGGCAGGGAATTTCCTGACTTTGCAAGTGAGCAAACGCCTCTTTTTCGGTTACTCTAAAAGCTGTCTCGCTATTATATAAAAGGTTGCAATGAGGCAGACTGTGATCAGTTCTGCTCCAGAAGAAGGACAAGTAATAATCAGCCTGATTTGCAGGAGAAAAGATTTGGGCTGTGCTCCAGAAAGTGCTTTTTTTTTAACCCCAGGAAGGTCTCCTGGGCCGCAGGGGGCTGCTGGGGAGCTGCAGCATCCCCATGGCTGGAAGCATTTCACACACGTGTCAGGCACTGCTCCTGGGTGACTCCACCTAGGAGAGGGGGGAATGGCTTCAGAGACTTCCTGAAGTCCCTGCCAGCCCTCTGGTGATCATTACTGTGTCATTATTTAACAGCGGGAGTGCAGCCTTTGGGATACGGGCTTAAGGAGGATCCTTCCTGCGGTGGAGATCACCGGACCTAAGGATAGGTTAGCAGGCAGAGGTCGGGGAAGAAGAAAACAGAAGGGAACCGATGTGCAGATGGACTTTACCAAAGCAGCATGTTAAAAACAAGGCCAAAGGTGACTGTAGATCTACCACAGAGCCAGACAAGGCGAGGCTGGCTGACAGAGGTGGGCAGGGAGGAGGGAGGAGTTACTCCTGGGTCTATCAGTGAACTCCATGGGGAGGTCATGACAGAGGCTGGTGGGATGGCAATAAGCCATCTGGAAACCCTAAACCAGGGTTAAAGAGGACCTTGTGGAAGAGGAGCGGACTGCATGGAGCCAACCACAGCTGCCTGCAGCAGTTCCACCCTTAATGTGATCACCACGGTGGAAGGTAGTGGGGGCTATCAGCCATTAGCTCTACACAAGTATTTATAGATAGTAGAGACTTAGTTATTGCCAGTGGTGATAAAACCCCAGCTATAAAAGTCCTTCTACCTGCCTGTCTGCACAGGAGCAGGGTATGCTGAGCAGGCAGAGCTGCCACTAAAGCTGCGAGATGCCTGGGGAGGGGTGGAAGCGTGGTCCCTACAAACACCCCCACGAGCCATGCTGTGAACCTCAGGCCAGGTTAACCCCTACTAGAAGCAGCTGAGTGGTGGCATCACTGCTGGAGGCCACAGCTCAGAGGGGTCAGCCACAAATGTTGTCATCTCATCGCTCTGTTCATCCTCCAGAAATGCAGTGTTGCTCACTCTGCCAGGTTACTGGAGACTCCCCTTTCTCGTGTGCTTGTGAGAAGAGATAAAAGATGATACCATCAGCGAGGAGATGTCTGTTAAGATTTTAATTTCCTAGAAGAGGATGTGTGTTTGCAGTGCTCGGTGGAGGGGCAAAGGCCCCCACAACAGATTTTAAGAATCCTTCAGGTCGTTGCCTGCCAGTGTTACCATGTTTTCAGTGTTTCTGTTCTTGCCAGGGAGCACAAGTATCTTCTGTTCTGCACCCTGTGTTTTCACATGGAGAGGAGGTGCCCCTGTAAAGCAAGCGACCTTATCAAGAAGTCAGCAGTCTTGGGTTATTACCAGAGCTGAACTAAGCACTTTGCTGCTGTTATCATTGCTATTGATTTTACATTTATAGAGAGCCGCAAATTTACACAGTGCTTAATAAACACAAAGTTTCCTGGACTGCAACTAGTGATAGGAGAATTGGGAGGCCTCTAAAGAAACCCAACCCTCAACATTTAAAACACCCAACCCACATTTACATTATATTTCTATGCTATATTTTCCACTACAGTAATAGGCTGAAGATTAGAAGAGTTGCTGCCACACTCCTGCATGGCCACACGCAGCAGGACAACCTGAGAGCAAATGGATCTAACATCCTCTCAGACAGAATGGCAATTTTATATCACCTATCCCACTGATGTCACGCAATGCTTTGGACAGACAAGTCCAAAATGTGCTGAGTAACAGTGAATTAGCACAAGGCCTCGTGACATTTAACATTTCACCCAGGTTTTCCAAAGATGCAGCATTTTCTTCCTCCAAGAGTGGGGCTGGGAGTCTTGGACTGGGTTAGGACATGGGATGTCACTGGACTGAAGTATCTGTGATCAGGAAAGTCAAGTAATGTAAGACAGGCAAATTAATTCCCTCGGGGCACAGCACCATTATCAGCACAAATATTTTAACTCTGGACAAATAATTTGTTCATCAGCTTAAAAATTAACGCCTTTTGGCTTAAATCTTTGTTGGTATTTTGAAGATGTTTTTCCTAAAGGGACCTCTGAGAGCAGGATCAATGTCCCCTGGCCACTCTACTGTACATCCCAAAGTGTCACTTTATGCAACACTTCATGGCAAAGTCTCAAAAGAACAAAAAAGGAACAGGAAACAACCATGGGGACAGGGAAGTTGGAAGATGCAACGAAGGAGTGGAAGTCATGTGGCTTTGAAGAAAGGAGCACACCCTGAATCCAAATAATCTCTGGTGCATTAAAGAGGTAGGTTGAATGATTCTGGGATGAAAGCACTGGATTAGGCCTCAGGAGATCTGAGTTGTCACAGATTGGTACTCAAAGGGGACTAGAGACAGAAGTGAGGTTAAGCCCAGTGTTCGGGAAGCACTCAGGTAAGTAGAAACAATACCTGAAACCCCAAAACAAACCCACAAGCAAACAAAACCAACCAGAGGTGGTTTTAAATGCAGAGATGACACATTGCCAAAGCTGTGCTGTGGCAGAAGCTGTCAGGAAACCCCGTGAGATACATGTTCCCCAGAGGTGGGGATATCCTCCAGGAGTTTGGGTCCTCCACTGTGAGTTCCATCTTTAGCTCCTCACATGGAGTGAAAGTTGCATCACTCCTCACTCCCTGCTTCTGCTCTGGAGATCTGGCTGTAAATGGAGGTGTACTACTCACGCAGTTTACCTTGGCAGGCTGTGGACATCCTACTGCTGCCTACAGGGTGTGCCCAGGCCCTTTCTGCACAGCTTCTCCCTATCCCCAAGAGGCTGGCATGGATGAATGGCCCAGCCTTGGAAAATATTATCACCTCCCAGAGAATGCTGGTTCTGTGCTGTACCCAAAGGAGGCCAGGCTGCACTTGGGGAAAACTTGATGAATGGCTGGGTGAAACTCCCTGGGCTCTACACATGGAGAGGAGCAGAGACATCAGCTTCTGAGAAGTTCACCTGAGAATATTCCCTTACATCCGAGCCCTGACACTGTGCTTTCAGCCCGGTACCTGCCTATGTGCCACAACTATAGTGTCCCCTGACTTATATTTTTGGAGTGCTAGGCACATGTGGAAGTAGCATATTTGCTTGTCTGCCTCTTCCTCTAGATTATCCCAAAATACCTCATGAGGCATTAATGGCTGGAGACTCCAAGGTCCCACAGCAGTATTTCCCCACCAAGTATTGCTTCTAGTGAGAAGGACCCTGAAGCAGGTTTGAAGCTCCTTGGCCTCACTTGAGGCACACCCGAGCACAGCTCTGCAAGGCTGCCTGTGCAGGTACCCTCCTGAACCTCCCACAGAGAGGCCAAAGGCTTTCTGTCCAGTTCTGCGTCATGACTGACGTCTATAGGTTGGGTGGAGAAGTGATTCAGAGCAGCCCTGTGGAGAAGGACTTGGGGGTGTTGGTCAACGAAAATCTGAACATGAGCCACTTCAGTGTGTGCTCACAGCCCAGAAACCACCCGTGTGCTGGGCTGCATCAAAATGAGTGTGACCAGCAGGTTGAAGGGGGTGACCCTGTCCCTCTGCTCTGCTCTCGTGAGACCCCACTGTGTGCACTGTGTGCAGTTCTGGTGTCCTCAACATAAGAAGGACATGGAGCTGTTGGAGCAAGTCCAGAGGAGGCCACAAGGACGATCAGGGGCTGGAGCACCTCCTGTATGGAGACAGGCTGAGAAAGTTGGGGCTGTTCAGCCTGGAGAAGAGAAGCTGTGTGGAGACCTCAGAGCAGCTTCCAGTGTCTGAAGGGGGCTACAAGGATGCTGGAGAGGGACTCTTCATCAGGGACTGTAGTGATAGGACAAGGGGTGATGGGTTTAAACTAAAACAGGATATTAAGGTTGGATATAAGGAAGTTCTTCCCTGTGAGGGTGGTGAGGCGCTGGCACAGGGTGCCCAGAGAAGCTGTGGCTGCCCCATCCCTGGCAGTGTTCAAGGCCAGGTTGGACACAGGGGCTTGGAGCAACCTGCTCTAGCGGAAGGTGTCCCTGCCTGTGGCAGGGGGGTGGAACTACATGATATTAAGGTCCTTTCCAACCCAAACCATTCTGTGATTCTATGATGACACAGGGAATTAAATATTGTTGTAAATATGATTTTTTCCTCTGTATGCTACTGTGTATCTCAGCAAAACAATCACGAGGGCTAAGCCATGGTTCTTCTGCTGTGCACAGTGCTAATGCAGAGCCCTTACCAGCACTCTCCACAGAACATTTCAGTTTCACTTTAACCCACCACTGCTCCACCTGTACATCTCAATGCAGCTGCCAGGCACATATAATGTGATTCAATTTGATCTGGGAGTTTTTCTACTCTACATGGGCCAGCAGATATCAGAGTCTGAGTATACAAGTTATTTTCAGCTTGTCTGTGGCACAAAATTCCACCCACCAGGCTTGCAGAGATATATAAATCATGGAGGTGTCTAAAATAACAGGCCCTGAGGAAACATCTGTCACCTCCAGAAGCTTGTGAGGGAGGAGGATGAAGCATTCAGCTCAACAACTTACTGAATTTTCCTTTAGCTCCAAGAAAGCAGAGTGCAGCAAGTCTTTCCAGCACAGCCCAGATGCCTTGGCAGTTAGACTTTCACGTTGCCTTCACAGTGCGTTTGACCTGTGAATGCAATGCTCAGCAATTTGGGTGACATTAGTATCACCTTTTATCTTTAAAATGAATGGATCACTTAAATTGTTTTTGTTTATGGATTCTTCCCCCCCCCCCCCCCCCGCAGAATTGACTGGCTGGTTGACCTTTTGCAAACCAATCTCTTAATCAAAGAACACTGAACTTGCTGTGATGGAACTTACTGACTGCTGCTGTAGTGCTGAAACCTGCCACCTCCTGCGCTGGTGGAGCCTGTGGGCCAGAGCCTCGCACATCCCACAGCTATTAACATAAAAAATCACGATGAGAGCTGAGAAGTTGTATTTTCGTTCTCTCCCTCCTCCTATTTGATGTGATGTGATCTTCTCTTTTGGACCCCAACTCCACTCATTCTTCACTGCTCTTCAGAGTGGAGGAAACGGCAGTGGGGCAGAGAAAGAACTAATAAAGGGAGGCAGATTACACAGTATGGAGCGCTGCTCATGCAGCTGACACAGGGTGAATGTCGGCAACTGGTGAGGCAACAGGCAGGCGGGAGGCAGATGGTGCTGCTCTCCTCACGCTGGCAGAGGCAACCCCTGGCGATGGCGCAGGCCCGGGCTCGGCTCTCCGGGCCGTGGGCAGGCGAGATCCACCTGCCCCGCCGCCCTCCCGCCATGGTGCCCACCAGGGAACGGGCGAGCCGCGGCCGCTCCCACCCCACCGCCCAAGTACTGACATGGCGGTGGGTGGCACACTGACAGAGGGGAGCGGGGACAGCGCAGGCTGCCGGCGCAGGAGGCCGCTCCCCCCGCCGGCTGCCCCGGCCCTGGTCCCATTCCCCCCTTCCCTCCGCCGGCTGCCCCGGCCCCGGGCCGCCGTGAGGGGAAGCCCCGCCCCGGCTCCGCACGCGCTGACGCTGACGAGGCGCCGCGCTCGCAACGCCCGGCCCGGCCCGCAGCGCTGCTGCCCCCTGGCGGCGGGCGGGCGGCACTGCCGCGTGTGTCCGTGTGCGTGTCCGTGTCCGTGTGTGCCCGTGTCCATGTCCGTATCCGTGCCTGTGTCCGTGTCTGTGTCTGTGTCCGTGCCTGTGTGTGCCCGTGTCCGTGTCCTTGTCTGTATCCGTGTCCGTCTCTGTGTCCGTGTCTGTGTGTGCCCCTGTCCATGTCCGTGTCCGTGTCTGCCTGTGTCTCTGCCCGTGCCTGTGTGTGCCCGTGTCCACGTCCGTGTCCGTGTCCATGTCCGTGTCTGTTTCTGTATCAGTGTCTGTGTACGTGTCTGTGTCCGTGTCTGTCCGTGTCTGTGTGTGCCCGTGTCCATGCCCGTGTCAATGGCCATGTCCATGCCCATGTCCGTGTCCGTGTCTGTGTTCATGTCTGTCCGTGTCCGTGTATTCCGTGTCTGTGTCCGTGTCTGTGTCCATGTCTGTGTCTGTCCGTGTCTGTGTCCGTGTCGGTCCGTGTCTGACCGTGTCTGTCCATGTCCGTGTCCGTGTGTGCCCGTGTCTTGTCCGTGCGTGTCTGTGTCGTGTCCATGTCTGTCCGTGTGTGTCTGTATCCATGCCCGTGTCCATGTCCGCGTTTGTGTTTGTCCGTGTCTGTATTTGTCCGTGTCTGTGTCCATGCCCGTGTCCCTGTCCGTGCCCGTGCAATGCAGAAGGATGGGACAAGCGAGCAATTCACGCTTTTCACTTTTGCAGCCTGTTGGCTCATGGTTTCGGTGGAAGGACCCGTTCCCCGTCTCACAGGGAGCGGTAACCGCCCCCCCTCCGCATCACCTCGCGTCCCCAAGCGACGTTGGTGGCTTTGTTGGCAAGTTCGCCCAATTTCCAGTGCCCCGCTGGTGTTTGTCACTTCACTCACACACACGCGTGTCCCTGCGGCACTCGGAGGCGATGACAACCTGCCGGGGCAGCACCGGCAGCGGGGGCCGCCCGCACCCCGCACGGCCGCCAGAGGGAGCCGCCGCCGCGGCCATGGCGGAGGAGGGCGGAGCCGCGGCCGCCGCCATGAGCCCGGCGCGGGGCGGAGGAGGCGCCGGTTCCCCGCGGTGCGGGGGGTGGTTTTACACAGGAGGAACGGAGCGCCCCGGCACCCCGCTGGGAACTGCGGTGCCCCCTGAGTGCCCGCAGCGCCGCGGCTCGGCACCTCGGGAGTCGAAACCTGCCACAGGGCTCGCCCCAAGGTGGACACACAGGGAGGTGCTGCCCCGGGAGCTCCTGCCCCGACCCTCAGAGCGGTGTAGAAGAGTCATAGAATCCTGGACTGGTTTGGTTTGGAAGGGTCCTTAAAGCTCCTCCAGTTCCAACTCCCTGCCACGGGCAGGGACACCTTCCACTAGAGCAGGTTGCTTCAAGCCCCCGTGTCCAACCTGGCCTTGAACACTGCCAGGGATAGGGCAGCCACAGCTTCTCTGGGCACCCTGTGCCAGCGCCTCAGCACCCTCACAGGGAAGAACTTCTTCCTTATATCTAACCTGAACTTCCCCTGTTTAAGTTTAAACCCATTCCCCCTTGTCCTGTCACTACAGTCCCTGATGAAGAGTCCCTCCTCAGCATCCTTGTAGCCCTCTTCAGACACTGGAAGCTGCTCTGAGGTCTCCATGCAGCTTCTCTTCTCCAGGCTGAACAGCCCCAACTTTCTCAGCCTGTTTGAGTCCTCACGTACTTGCTGGGGCTTAGAGACCAACTCCTTAACTCCAGTTCGAAATATGCTGGTTTTACTGAGACATCCAAGAGGAAAATTTTCCTTGGAGGAAAGAAAACAGAGGCCTGTAGGATGGCTCTGGAGTCCTCGGTATAGGAAACCTGTTGGAGAGGGTCCAGGGAAGGGCCACAGAAATGATCAGAGGCTGGAGCACCTCTCCTATGTGGAATGGCTGAGAGAGTTGGGATTGTTCAGCCTGGAGAAGAGAAGGCTCAGGAGAGACCTAAGAGCAGCTGCCAGTTCTTAAAAGAGGCCTGTAAGAAAGATGGGGAGAGACTTTTTAGCAGGGCCTGTTGTGATAGGACAAGGGGTGATGGTTTTAAACCAAAACAGGGCAGATTCAGGCTGGATGTGAGATAAAAATTTCTTACAATGAGGGTGGTAAAACACTGGTACAGGTTGCCCAGAGAGGTGATGGATGCACCATCCCTGGAGACATTCAAGGCCAAGCTAGATGTGGTTCTGGGCAACCTGATCTGGTTGAAGATGTCCCTGCTCATTGCAGGGGCATTGGAACTAGATGAGCTCTGAAGGATTCTATGACAGAGGTGATACTAAAGCTGCCTCTCATAGCAAGAGGTCTTTGCATGGGGGATCTGATACATCTTTGTATCACTGCACTGATACATGAGCACCAGCCTCATACCGATGCCCAAACAGGTCCAAGATGTAAATATGGAGGAAGATCTTGAAGGAAGCGATAACTGAGGATGTAGATTAGCTGTCCAATCTGGCTGTTTCCTACTGAACAAGCTGACTCTACAACTCAGACGTAACAGCAGTTCGTACCGTAGAGCTGGTTTTCACTGACAGCTTGGCTCCTAACCAGTATGTTGTGAGCAGTGTGATGTTTCATGCCAACTACAAACTCACTGAGAGGCTGGGAAAAGACCTGGGCACTGAACCCCAGTATCCGTGGCTATACTGGTAGGAGCTGCTCGCTGGCAGCTGGCTCAGGTCCATCTCCACTGCCCTGGCAGCAGGGTGGCCGTGCAGTGAGAAGCTCTCCTGCTCACTGTGCGCCAGTATGTTGATGATGTCATGTCATCTGTTCCCTGCAGGAGCCCGGGGTTGCAGTGCAGAAGGATGGGATAAGCGAGGAATTCACGCTTTCCCCTTTTGCAGCCTTTTGACTCATGTTCTGATTTGCATCAAACACCCACCTTTTGCAAAACCACCTAGTCTTTTTAAACCAAAATCCAAACAGAGCTAGGAAACAAAAGGTGAGTGAGTTAACACAGTGAGTTAACACAGGTTAGCTCCCTGCCCATGTCAAAACTAGGATTGATAAGGGGTTTGTAGCATTTAACTAAAAACACTACATTAAAGAAGTGATTAAACTTGTAACAGGTAGCGGATAATTTTAAGAACATAGAAACTTTCACAGACGTTAATGTTCTCGGTGTCAGCAGACAGAACTGGCAAATACATATATGCATTTGGCAAGGTGATGCAAATGGTAGCAGATCACCTTAATGAGATGGATAGAAGAAGGAGGTGCATAAAGACGTGCTTACATATTCTTCACACGTGCAAGAGCTGATCGCCAGTGCCATTGCTGTGTCAGTATCTTTAATGCTTTATCTTTGATGTTGGCTCAGCATAATCTAGGACCTGTGGTTTCTGCATAGTAGCAACTCCTTAGGCTGCCTTGGGCTGCCAAGCTGTCTCCAACTCATGCAGAGGAAGGAACATCCACAGAAACAGGAGTGGAAATCAGCAGAAAATCTATAAAGGGATGCTAACTTACAAAAGAGCTGCTGGAAAATGGGGTTCAAGATGTGCCAGTGAAGCTGAGCACACTAAGTTTGTGTATTGCATTTGGTAGGAAACTATACAGAAAATTGTCTGTGGACTGAAAGCTCAGAAATATAAAGGATTATAAAAGGCACGTCAGGGCTGAGCTGCCTGCTCCATGGAGGGCACGGGCACAGCTTTCCCAGCCACAAGGCACTGCAGAGACTGCAGCCAAGTGCAGCGAGTGGAGTATCAGACACAGAAGAGTTCACTTTGGAGTCCAAATCATGGATACATGAGCTGATGATGTAAAAGAAAGAACCAGGAAGCTGCACAGGACAGCTTGTCCAGGAACAGTTCACCAAACCCTTTTAATACATACTCCATGGGCACTTTCTTTCTTATACGTAGCACATGCTCATTCAAAGGGGGAGATATCTGGATGATTGGCCAGGTCTGCAAGAGATGGCAACTAAGTTCAAACAAATTATATACTGAATAAAGACATAGATTCCACTGAGCTTCCAATGACTGTGGATTTTGATTTGTTTAAAAACTAGTCAGAACCAGAGCCTGAAGATATTTAGCCTCGAAGTGGTTTTTTTTCCTGCCTACCACAGTACCTGATTACTGTTTCTGATATTATCATCTGCTTTAATAAGCAAATTCCCTCAAACAGCAGTTGGCCCTAATATATCCCTCTTCTCTTCCCATTTCCTTGGCCACATATTGCTTGCTGTGCTAAGTGCTAAATGGCTCTTGGAAAGTGCTAAGAGGGTGCTGTGAAAGGGCTAAGCTGGGTTTCCCAAACAACTGCCTCTACAGAGAAATATAGTCCCATCAGTAGGGTGGTACCAGGAGGCCCAGCAGCAGTCTGGTTGAAGACCCTTGTTTTGACAAGGCTGGAGAATTGAACTTCACAGTTGCCTTCTTAAGGTAATGTAAATGAGACATTTTCACCGTGTGGAAGCGAAGTTTTATTGACCCCAACTGAAATGAAACCACTGGTTACTTTGTCAGAAATACCTGACAAGATCAGTGTGTTCCTGCTAACCAGGTCAAGCTCATCTGCTCTGCCTGCTCCACCAGAAACCACCTCAGTCTCAGCACTCGGTAATTCTCAGAAGTGAAGAGTGGTTACTGGAAGATGTTGGGAACAAAGCCCCAGGCCCACCAAAAGTCAGGAAGAAACCCAAAGCATCCATCCTGCAAAGAGGCGCCCAGTCGCCAACACCCCTTCAGACATTTCCCAACTAATCACCATTGTCCAGCCATGGGCAGAAAATGAATCAATATTCTTCATCTTCTCCAACAAGTGGCAGCATGTTGGGTCCACCAACAAACATTGACCAGGGTATGAATTTCAACGTGCAAGTAGAGGAGAAGCTTTACCATACGAGAAGCTGCTTACCTGCAAGAGCATTTCAAGAAAGGAGAGTGGACAGGTCTTCTAAGTGAAACAATTGCCCGGGTGAACCAGCTCAGTCTGTGGTTGCAGCTTGTTTATCTGTTAACTGTTGGAAGATGTGGATCTTGCCCTGCGTGCACATGAATTGGGATCACAAGACACCTCTTTGTCACTGTCACTTGGGGGATCTCTGTTGGTCTGTGACAAGTGGATTTAATCCAATAAGCACTGGCATGGAGTGGCTTCCAGTCCAAGTAAGCAGCCACTCTGTGACTAATGTTTTAACTCTAAACCAAAAGGTTTGCCAAACCCTTCCCCATCTTTAGCTAGTGATTATTTTGTTCATTTTATTGGGTGCTATAGATATTATCCATTTCTGTATAAAATAGATACAGTATCATGAGCATCGAGGGCTGCCTTGCTAATTGTTTTAATTTTGTAATTAAATTTTTGCAATTAAATTACTGCAGGTTTGATGCTTGCTAATACATTTAAATCAGCCCAATGAATTGGTTTTTTATACTAACAACACATTCTGAAAGCACGTGTTTCCCTTAAGAAGCACAGCATCTGTAACTGTTTTACTGAGCTATTTGGGTTCGGAAATATGTTTATTACAAAAAATGCCACAGAGCCTGTTATGTCCTATGTAGTATTTGCCATTTAGGCTATTTATAAGGCAAGTTATTTATAAGGAGAGTCATTCATAAGGAAAGTTAGTCTGTGTTATTTATAAGGAAAAACCAGGCTCATTATCTCATTTTATAGTTGGAGATGTTGTAGCACAGGGACAAATGAAACAGCTTCTCCAGTGCCCTGCAGCAAGTCCGATTAGTCCCAGCACATCCAGCCCTCTGCCCACTAAGCCACATGCTCCTCCTATTTATTCTTCTTCCCCCCACAATTCCACAACAAACAGGATAGTTCAGTTTTGTTGCATCCTTCCAACTACAGTCTACTGCAGAGCTTCCTAAGTAATGATGGATCTCCACAGAGCTTCCCAACTTTTACTAGAACCCTGTGTTTCTTGATTGATTTTTAAGACCAGTATACATCTGCTAATCTCATTTAATCCAAAACAAAGGAGGTATTAGACACTAAATTTGGCTGGTGGAGGTTAGCAAACCCATCTTTGCCACTCATTGGCTATGCTTTCCTTCCCCTGGTTGAGAAACAGGGTAAAAAACTCTGTGGGTTCCAGAATGGTTCTGAGTTTTTGGTTGTCTTGTTTTCTCAATAAAATTCAAAGCTCTGGTATTCAATGCAGCCAACTCTAGGGAGAACTGAAAACACGGAGGAAAATATTGTCAATGTTTTTTCCCAGTTAAATCACAACAGAGACTAACAGCTACCGAAACACAAAATGTCCACATAGATGTAGGCAGACAGGCAGAGACTGCTGCACTGACAGGGCTTAGGCACTTTGTATTGCCTCCTGGAAGCCTCCAGGATCTCCTCACCAAGATGTTCAGGAACAGCTCAACAGGACATAATTCATTGCCTTTTCCATCAGCTGCCACAAGGTTTCTCTGTAACTTGGTCGGTAGGAGGAAGTTGCTCTGCTTTCACCATCAGATTGTATGCTGGCATCTCAGGAGGTTACAGCAAAAATAGTATTTTTGTCTTCATTTCTGGGGTGGCACAGTTCAGCTGTGGCCACCCTGAGCAGATGCCTTGAGCTCGTTTCCATCTGCATCTTACATTTGCTGCCCACTGGCAAGCCTGGCCATACCTTCAGCATCCCTGGATGAAGTTGGTCACAACGTGGTGAAGGACACCATGCACAGCCACCTCTTTAGCTCCACAACTTCATTCCCTTATACCTAAATGTCAGGGACTTTCATATCTCCTCGTGTTGACAGCAGAAACCTCTTCTTGTCCCGCTCACATGGTCAGTGAGAACATTCCATCTTTACAAGCCGACAGCCACCACCTCATTCTCTAGGCTTGTCTTTAAACAAACCTTCTCAATCTTAGGGTGAGGTGTACCTGCCCATGGCAGGGGGTTGGAACTAGATGATCTTAAGGTCCTTTCCAACCTTAACTATTCTATGATTCTATGATTCTTTGCAGGACGTGCTTTCAAGGCCTCTTCTCAGATCTGCTGCTCAGTTATGAAACCTTCACTTTGTGTCCTGCCTTGCCCATGCCAGGAAAACCAAACTGGTCACTTGCACTGTACACCCAGCACCCTGCATTAGCTCTGCCCTTTTTATGCAACAGCATCATACTCTTTCCTCCTGTTCAGTTCATGGCTCACACCCCGATCTGCCTGTCTGCAGTACTGCCGCCTGGCCACTTATTCCTCATCTTCTCTTTGTGCTTTTGATTTCCTCCTCCTAAGTGTAGCACTTTGCACTTTTCTTTACTGAGTCGTTGATTTTCTCCAATTTAGCAGGATCATTCTGAATTCTCAGTCCATCCGCCAAACTGTTTGCATCCTCTCCCAGCTCGATGATGTCTGCAGATTTTATGAGTACTCTTTATTCCCTCGTCACAGGTTGTTAATGAAAATACTGCATAAAATGGATTCCACACACAGATGTTGGAAGGACCCTGTTTGAAAATTCCTCTAAGCCTCACAGTGAAAAATTGAGAACTGGGTTGTAAAGCTATTTTTTAACCAGTCATGTGCCTAGTTTATGTGGATTTAATCTAAGCTGGGGTTTTTTTCTTGTTTGCTTAGGAGAAAGTCATGTGGAATGGTGTCAAACCCTTGTAAGAATCAAGATGTATGACAACTCTTACTTCCTCCTTGCCTGTGATGAAGGGTTTATAAAGCCCCCACTCACTAAGCTGAGAAAGGTATTTTTCTACAGGCTTGCACTGCTTTATCAGTTTCCAATCTTCAGTTCAATTGCTACAATTCTTTTGTGTAGCCATAGCCCAAGTAATTGTCTCCAGTATCTCAATGATTAAAGCTCATTCAGAATTCCAGCAAGCTTCAATACAACGTTTTCCTCCCTCGCTACAACAATATATAGTCAGAGACCAGGGATTTTTTTATCATTCCAGATTCAGCGAGGGAAAAGTTGGCACTAACATACACAGAGCAATGCAAAACTCCTTTGCAAAGCCATGGAGATGTAGGTAGGTTCTTGAAGGTATTTCCTACTTTGTAAAATCCACACTCAAGGAAGCACACTGATGTGTGGTAACAGTTGTGTATGCCATCCGTCTAATGACTTATGTACTGTTCCGCACTACTGTGAAAACCTGATGCAATCAGTATCATTGCAAGAAAGTAAAGCTGTTCTTACAGATGAGTTACAAGTCCTCATTAGCCATCAGATGTTGCATTAGACAAGTGTTTGCTATATCATCAGTATATGATGCACTTTTTTGTGCTGTTTATTGGTCATCTATGTGCTTAGTAGCCTCCATCACCCCAGTATCCGAACAACTCCATCCCACATATCCTTGTGTTAAAGAGTGGCTCACCTCTCAGAGATGCTTTTCTTTTTAGGGAAACTAGTACTTCATCTGAAGGAATGAATGGTTATGATTCTGTAATATTGGAAGTGACTAATCCAGTGTTGTAAATGGGATAAAGGGAAATGGAATGTATTTTGAGAACAAACAGTAATCATTGACACAGTAATTTGCATCCCTAGATGTTATAATAATGACTAAGTATCACTTCCCCTTGTTTGCATAAGGAAGAGTAGGCAGAGAAATCCAGTGATTTGGCTAGCGCACCGCCAGCAAGCCACTGAAAGAGAAAAGAGCTGAACGTAGATCACTGTTCTTGCACCTTGTTTTCCTGTTCTCTGCTACGTGTTTGAAATACAGCGTTACAAAAGGTGTGATCCCTTCCAGTACTAACAGCTCTGTAAGGGCTTCACTAGTTCATGCTGGAAACAGCCAACAAGAGTTGGTCAAGACTTGGGGTGGATCTAAGAGAGACAGGGAGCAGTGCACTGCCTTCCAAAGAGCTGGTTTGGATGGTGAGTTGGGATACACGAGGTGCCAACAGCCTCAATCTGTGCTGTCTTGCTGATGGAGCTAACATATTTTTTGCTGCTTAAGGAAACTTTATGCTCTTCAGAAATGGATTCCAGTTGTAATGACCAAAGAATATTCAGTGACCCTTCTGCTCCATGACCAACTTACATGGATTCAGATGGGGAGTACTCGCTATGAGTGGATCCTAAAGGTGTATTTGTACAGTGAGCAGCTCTGCACAAACATTTCCAGACAGGTAGTCCCCAGGAAGCCAGAATCACTGCATCAGAGGGATGGAGCGTTCACAAGCTGAAAAGCAAATATGTTTAATGTCTTAATTTTTTTAGAAGAAAATGAAGCACCTGAGGTACAATTCGCTTTGTACTGAATAAAGGGAGTGCAAAACATCATCGGTAGTACCTGTGATAGCATTCTAAAATGTCTTTGAATTTCACACTGGCTGCAAACCACAGAATCAGGGCAAATAGCAGTTAACACAACCTTTACTTAGCTTCTCCTGACAAATATAAAGTAAAGGGTGAGGCAGTCTCACGCTGACATATGGCCAGATATAGGCAAAATGTACCTAGGGAAGGTAATCACTCTTTATTCTCTTTGTGGGTCCAAAGAGAAGAGCAAAATGGGTAGCTCTTACAGACTTCACAGTCTGAGGATATAACAATCTTTAACAAGGGTCAGTCCAGCACTTCTCTCTAGCCCACATATCTAAACACAGGGGTTAGACTTTGCCTAATACACAAAATAAGAGTTATTGGGAGTGCATAGGGTTCAGCTACAGGAAGCAAAGGGTAGAAGAGCAGAGTATCTAGCTGCTGGACATCTCTCAGGCCAAAGAGTACCAGAGCTGGTGCAGGCCAGGCTGCCTTGCCAGAGGGGTCATCCTGGCTCATCTTTGGGCAAGGATCTTCATGTTTTAGGTTTGGTGGGGAAAAAAACCCCAAAACCCAAACAGTTTTTACACCCTCCCCACCCCCCCGACAGCTTTGCAGGTGTGCTGTACCCTCCTCCTGCTCTCTGCCTTTGCCTTACAGCAAAAGTGCTGCCGGGCCTGTGAGGTCCCTCGTGTGTGAATAACCTTGCTGTGCTGTGGGTTGATTGGCACACTTTGGGCACCACTGACATGAACAGGAAGAAATATCTGTTTACATTTGAATAGGAGATCGGAAACTCAGGATTCTGACTCATTGCCACAGCATCAGATAACTGGGAACACCCTTTTCTTTTCTTCTGTGTCTTCCAGCTGGGAATTTTGTCTTCTTTTCTTTCTTTTTTCCCTTCTTTCTCTCTCTCCCCCTACTATGTCTGCGTGTTTCTGTGACTCTTAGTTCTTCTCTCTGATTTTGCCTCCCTGGTCTCATTTCCCTTCCTTTTCTTTCTTCCTACACACTTCACTTCCTCTTCAGCTTTACTTGTGGCTTGTTCTTCTCAAGTTCTCATTGTAAGTCCTTCTTTCCAAGCTTGTCCCTCTCATAGGCTAACCCAAGCCTGACTCCCCACAAGGAGAGACAGAGACATTATGGCTGGAGCAGGGCATTGGCAGGAAGGCAAAGCTGGGGGTCAGGCGAGTTGCAAGCAAGCAAAGAAGAGCATGGAAGGAGAGGAAGGCAGGAAGGGACACTCACCAGGATACAGGCAGGAACAAGGAGAGCAAAGAAAAGTATCAAGGAAGGATGGTGGGAAAACGATGGGAAGCTAGGGAAGAGCATAAGCAAGAGCAAGGAGAAGTAGGAGGATGTGAGAGATGCATTAGGAGGCAGGAGAGATTGGAGGTTTCATGAAGGGGAGTAAGTAAAGGTAGAACTACACTTGCAATAACAGAGGAGAGATTTAGATTAGGCATTAGGAAGAAATCCTTCACTATGAGGGTGGTGAGGCACTGTAGCTTGCAGTGCAAGCCTCTATCTTGCTCTGCAGCATGGGCACTAATGCACAGCCTGGGTGTAGACATGAGAAGCCCATATAAATTAGGACTTGGATATTTTCCTACACTCCTTCCATCAACTGCGTGAAAGGTTGCCAGAAGTACTGCTTCGACCAGAAGTTTCACAGGGGATGAAGGCACAATGGATCCTCTCAAATGAAGAAGATAGCGACACAGTGGAGATGGTGCTCAGCACCATGTGTGCCTCCAGCTGAGTTGCCTGGTACCCTCCCAAGTCCAGACACCCAGAGACCTCCAAACTCTGCTCTTCTGACACCTGCCATACTCAGGTATCCTGGCAGCCCCTTGGGCAACCTCTCCTCTAGAAAGTGAGGTTCTCTGGTCCCCTCTATATCACACAATCCTACATTCCAAAACCTGGTGTGCCTTGAGTTAAGTCACCATCCACATCGTTGTACCCTGACCCTCAGTGTTGGCATATTGAAGCCAGTGGACTGAGGTCTGGAGACCTCCCTGAATGCCGAGTGCGCCGTAAGCGCTCCTCACAGGATAAATGCACTGCAGCGAACCTGAGGTGTCCTGTCAATGTTAAATGGAGACATCCCACATTATCCCAAATGGAGACTTAAGTGACACTTCTGAACTGCAGCAGTCTGGGGTCTCTTTCTTGAAGCATCATCCGTATCCTTGAGACTGCGGAAACTCAGCTGGTCCCAAACCAAGCACCTCAGTCCCCTTGAAATTGAGGTGACTGGTCCTCACATTAAAACGCTGAGGAATTTCAGTCTCCAAATGACACACTGGGCCTCACTGCATGGCAGCACCCTAGACCACTCCAGATGCTGCTATATCCCCAGGCACCATCCTGCCCCAGCCCACACACTATTGAGATACCCCAGAACCCCACAGATTAAAGTGTCACAAAGACCTTCCTCACCTCACACCACTTGGAGTCTCCCCCAAAGTGACACAGCCTGAGATGCCCCCATGCAACATGGAAAGAAGCAGCCAGCAGTTGTAGAAGACACCTTATTGCTGTATTCAATTTCTTCTTCCAGGTGAAGATAAGGACCGTGTTTGAATAATCTTAATGCAGCTCTATTCTGGCACAGGCATATCCCCTCTGCAGATTTTAAGCCCAGGGTCAGGGGTGGCAGTAACAGTAAGACAGGCAATGTCAAAGGGCACATTTCCTCACTGAGTGCAGTTTCAGACTGAGATAAGGGCTGGATTTTGTTAATGCTGATGCTGCATATTATGTTTTCAGGGGTGGAAATAGTCTTTTCCTTAGTTATTTGCACCGTGCCCAAGAAAAACATGATTCCCATCAGAATCAGATGTTGCTGATGCTGTCCCATATGGGACAATCCCACCTTGCAGTGGAGAATCCCCCTGCTTCCCAGGACAAGATCCTGTGCCTCTATCATTTCAAAGCACATCTAGGGGGCAGCTGGATCTTGAGCCAGAGGATGCAAAATGACACTATTATTTATATCTCTAATCACACCATTTTAGCCTCAATATTGAAACAGAGAAGGAGCCGCTAAACTTTTCAGATGTGTAGCGGAGAAGCAGGACAGACAGAGACAGATTTCCCCCCAAGCAGTTCACACCAGCAACCAAAGGAAAAGACACAATGAACTAGGAAGCCAAAAATCAGCTAAAAAACCCCCATCTCTGCTGCTTCTGCAGCTGCCTGATGGTGAAAAGGAGCCATCACAATGCCAGAAGGAGATAATCCGCTGACAGCCGGTGATGCTAGTAAAGATAAATAAACACAGGCTATTCGATCCCCTCTAAGGATTCCACGGTAGAAGGGGTGTCACTTCCTATCCCTCAGCGTTTTACAAACAGCAGAGAAATGTTTGTTTCTGGGGAATAATTAATTTCTTTCAGCTCTGTGAAAGTAGAACTGCTGAGGGGTGCAACGGGCTGGGAATGGGCTTTTAGCACCTTGATTTGGACGTTTTCCTTGACTTTCAATCTGTGCAGGAGGCATTTCTTCTCCACGAGGGCAGGTAGAGTTCGAGGTCTCTCATTTTATCCATCAAGGTTAATACTCCTCATACAGTCTTCTCATCTCTGCCAGGAGGGATTCCCTAAAGAATTCCTAAATTTTGAGTGAATTCCCCAGAAATATTAATTGATATAATTACTCCCTGGCCCTATAAGTTCAGTTTTGCTCATACCGAAGCCCTAGCAAGCAGCAAGCATCCTATGTGAGCGAGGGAAGACATGGTTCATGTGAAACTAGGGAGTTAAAAATATATTTTGCCAAGTCTCAATATTATATTTAGTAGTGCTGTCGTTGCCATGGTCTGAGGATAAAGAAGGGCAAGTCTTGAAGGTAATATATATCTATTATGAGATCAACCAGTACTGCTGGAAAACAAACCAAGCTTTTAGGCACAAAAGCCTTTCTTTAGGTCCAAACTGGAAGCTGCAAATTTCATACAGATATTTGTAAATAGAGTTTTATTCTTATTATAATATGCATTGCTTCCTCTCTGAAGTGCTGTCACACAGGACATTTCATTTCCCCGACTTCAGATATCCCACCAGGAATGAGGAATCTGCTGCTCCTCTAAGTACACATGGTGCAGGGAGAAGGTGACTTTTCAGTCCTGAGAGTAACATCTGAGGTGGGAATGAACCAGCCCAGAGGGCATCCTAAACAGCTGTACTTCATACACATTAGTCAAGCCGTTTACAGCAGATGTCCTCATGCCTGGAAACAAAACCGCAAGACTGTGATGCTTTCTGAACTCTCCCCTCGCCTCTTCCTCCTCCTCCTCCTCTATGTAGCAGTGGCCCCTAGTGGAAGCTGCTGTGTGAGTTGACCCTGGTCTCCGTATCTGGTCTCTCCCAGGGAAGAGGTTGGCTGGGATGGGAGTTGTCAAGGATGCTGTTTTGTTTAGTAGAGATGGATGTCCAGCCCGTTTCCTCCACAGCCTTCCAACAGCCCCCTTATGTGATTCCTGTTCGAACAGTGTGTTTTATTAAAAGATAAACTGCTTCTCATTCCAATAAAGGTGATATGATTGAAAATATAAGGCCTGTTTTCATTCTCAGAAGAGAAAAACTCCAACCCACAGTACAAGAATTTTCATTCTATTCAAGAGCAAAGTCTATATGCCATTGGCACACACGAACAGAGAGGAAGCCTCTTGCACTGATTTCTTTTTATCCTCCACCAAAATATTACTACTTCCTTTATTCCTGAACCCATGAAAGTGACAATACTGAAGGAAAACAAAGATGCATCATTTATCACAGCCTTTCTTTGATAACATCCCAACTTGGGTACTTAGGAGGACTGTAAGAAATGGAGTGCATCCAGAAGGATCTTCCTCCTGGAAGCCCCTGGCAATCAGTGGTAAAAGGGCTTGATGACTCCAGTAGATTTGTTTCATCCTTTTCTGAACACATTCATACTTTCAGGCCCCATGAAATCTTGCAGCAATGAGTTCCAAAGATAATCGTGCATTGAGCATAAAGGTATTGCTTTTTGTTTGAAACCTTGTCTGATCGTTTCACTCAGCGCCACTCACTCTTGCATCTTGAGGAACGGTGAACAATTGCTCCCTATTCTCCTTCTCCATGCCACTCTCCATTAGCAGGCCTCTTACGTTCCCTCTCAGTTTTCTCTTATTTCAGCTGAAAAGTCCTAGTCCCCCCATTATTTTTCCTCAAGGTGAATGTTATTCTTTTATCCCTTCTGTTGCTTAATTCTAGTGTATTTTGAAACACCATCCTTCAGCTTGCTCTGAGGTGGTGGGCACACGATGGCTTCATAAGTAGGCAAAATACAAATTTCAATAGGATTTTATAGACTTCAGATCACTCCCAACTCCTTGTTTAACTACCTGGCTGATGGCAAGCACCGCATCAATGCTTTCAGAAGCCCTGATGATATTAGCAGTGAGACTAAGGTGACCTGGAACTTTGCAATGTTTTCCAACTATCACAGGCTTTTATTTATCCACTACAGTGCTTCCAAGTCCACTGCAAGAGAAACTAATCAAATTATGTCGTGTTTCCACTTGATTGCCTATCAGAGTTTTGAAAGAAACAGCCTTTTCATTCTGTCCCTCCTAGTAAGAGAAAAAAACATTTATGCTTACATGTACGATTCATATAGGGAAGCGATGCCAATGAGATCTGTGAATATATTGACATTATCTAACTGTCTTTTAGCTGAAAAGCATAATGCTCATGTATCTTACTGTTATTAATCAATTTTGAACACAAAGAATGTACAAACAGGCTTAATTGCTGAATTCCCTAACTCTTGAGTGATATATTTTGCAACTTGCCTATCACTCAAACAACAGAAGACTTGAGTGGAAGATATTAAAATCAATCATAAATAAAGCATCTGTGTAGACCTCTCTCTACATACACGTGCCTCTGGATTTATGATGCAGTAGCTGTATTGGAAGACATGACTAAGTAAAAAGAGCATCATCTTGCGGTGCAGATGCCTTCCATGTCTATCAGGTTTATTGACTCTTTTTTGATCTTTACTTTGCTCCTTCCCACTCCATTCAAATTGCAGCTGGATTCAACTCTGGATTATCCAAGAAAGCAGCAAGACAAGATAACACAGCCAAAGCAGAAAGCCAGGAATAGCCAGGCATGCCCGGAAGGTCGAAGAGGTTGTTATGCCATTGGGAAGGATTAGTGACCCCAGGGGCTGTGATGGGCAGGGGACCACAGCTCCAGAAGATACAACACTGTGGCATGGTGCTGCAGGAACACTGCAGTGCTCCCACAAGCCCACACTAGTTCAGTGTCAGTCACCTCAGGGGTATCTGCACCCATGATACACTTAATCCCAGATAATCTAGAGTTGACTAACACTATTTGCTGTTAGGCCATGAAAGCCCACTCTGAATCCCTGCACCGGCACTGACCTCTCTGTCCACTGAGTCATCGTTAACGCTTATTCTTGCATGCAAAGCCAGGCGCAGCTCCGCTCCTGAATTCCCCTTCCCTATCCCTCTTCCATAGTTCCACAGCTCCTTTTCCCTTCCCTGACCCTGACCCTACACCGGGCCACTTCTCAGCACAGTGAAGTCAGGACAACACGTAGTATACACATGGGATTTCAATAGTTTAATACTCCCCAAAGCTTACTACTTCTGCATTGCTCTGAAACACCAGTACTCTTCTTGCTATGTCATTCTATAGGAGAAGATGCTGTTCAGCTGGGAGTCCCAAACTGGCAGCTCAAACGTATACATTGGCAAATACTTCAAGAGAAATTAATTGATTTTTAGGTGCTCCATCCACTGAAATCCCAGTCTCTTTGTGTACCATAGAACCACAGAATCTTGGAATGGTTTGGGTTGGAAGGGACCATCTAGTTCCAAACTCGCTGCCATGGGCAGGGGCACCTTCCACTAGACCAGGTTGCTCAAAGCCCCATCCAGCCTGGCATCAAACACTTCCAGGGATGGGACATCCACACGTATTTAGTGATATGGAAGGATTTAGGGGCCAAATTTATGTAAATATTTTTGAAAACCATAATTATTATTTCTTATTGAGGTGCTTAACATCCTGAAATTATCACCATCATGTAGTTTCCTAAGGCACTTTGCTTCCCTGCCTCTCCCCTGTAGTGACCTTCTACATTGTATGTTCCTTGGGGTATAGGCTCTGCTTTATCACGTCTCTCCTGTGAGGTGCCAAAATGACCACTAACACCTAAAAGAACTAAAAAGACATGATATCCTGTCTACTGGTGTTGTTGCTGGTGTAATTTCCTTTTGGTAGGTCCTTAAAAACTTTCTCGGCAGCTTCATTTCCATCCACAGCTTTCCAATTCTACTAAACTGCATCCCCTCCGAGCTCCTCAAAAATGAAAGTGAGAGAATTCTGCTGAAGGCATCTGGAAAAGGGTATTTTGATGGAGACTAGATATCCCTAATCACTGATGGTGCAACAGTCTCCAGGTGAAACAGTGGCGTGACCGACGTGACAACAGATCAGCCTGAATTAGGGGCATTACATGGTTTAAAAAGGGTGATGAGCCAAAAAGAGCTTCTTTCACCTGATGAGCTGCATTTGCTCCTAGGATACTTCATACTGCTGGCTTAAAAATGAGAAACTGTTCCCTGGACCGTTTGCATCTTGGCACACAATTTCCAGCTCATTGTGATTCTAAACAGTGTACGGGATCTGTAAGCATGCTTAGTCAGCCCAGGCAGCCACCTGAGAGCCATAAGCAATGTCCCCTTTATGACTGCTCACATCTACTTAAAGAGGAAAAGATGAAAAAAAGGGTGAGGAAACCCATTCCTCTTGATTCCCAGAGACAGTATCGCTGCTCAGATCTGCCTTCAATCTGGAAGCAGCCAGACCACCAGATTCTCTGCAAGCAGATGCACCTCCAGAAGTGAAGAGCAAAGGCTTGTGAAGGGTAAGAGACAAGAGGCACTCCGGCCTTCCCAAATTGCAGATCTGATACAGAATTACTGGTGGAAATAGCCAACATTTTGCTGGAGGTCAGCAGATAAGGAGCTGCCAACCTCCCGAACTTCACATACCGAAACCTTAATGTGACTGAAACCCTGAGACGGGAGCCAAGGGAGAGCTCTGAGGGTTGCCAGCAGGTATGAGTGGCTCCTCACAGTTTCCCCCCTGCTCTCTGGTGCAACAGGCCAGGCTACTCTCTGTGCTACAGTCCTCTGCTTTGTATGAAATAACCAGTATCTCTGGTAAGCAAAACAGTAAGTGACAAGGGGAAGGGAAAGCAAGACAGAGCCATCCTCTCAAGGCTAACCTTGGGAGAGTTCGCATGCCCAGTGAAATCCCGCTGCAGACACGATGCTGTGCTGTGCTCACAGGCCTTACCTGGCAAAACATGAATTTTGCAAAAGGCACAGGGCAGCACAAAGGCTGAATTACCTTTCCTGGAATATAGATCCCAGGCAATGCACTCCTATGACTGTTCTAGCTCATAGTCACAGTCACCTGCTGCCTCCCAGGCTGAGCATCCAAGGAATGAGGTTTGTAGCTGCATCGCTCCTGGCTAGACCAATGGACCACTGCCGAGTGAGCAAGTCCTTTTGGATGGGCCAGGGTAAGTAGGGGTCTGCTTCATTAGCTCCTGCGTAAGGCAATAATCCATGCTTGGAGTCAGAGGTTGCTGTGTTAAGCCACGCAGTTTTACTTAGGCTGATGTCCTTAATGGCAAGTGCCTTGTGCGCGTCATGCTTTCAGGCTGTGGCCCCAACTGGTGGTCTAAACCATCTGCTTAATTTTCCTTATCATCTGGAAGTGAGTGATGCCCTATCCTTACCAGACCCCGGGAAGAGGAAGGTATTTGCTTGTAGAAGGATTTCTTTGCCTGGATCCCGCTGCAGAGATAACCCCGTGTTCAAACACTGATGAGAAAACCAGGCAGGTTCCCGACTGTTTTCGTAGGCTGGGGTATGTCTTGCCTGAAATGGTCTTACAGCTTTCTCTTTTAAGCATGGCTGCACAGGTTATCTCCCCTCTTACTTGCAGCCGTCCAGCAACTCTGCCAAGAGCACAGTGAAAAACAGCAATAGGCAAGTAACTAACTCTTGGTTTATTTTCTAAGGTAGTTTTGTTGCAGAAAACCAGGGGAATAGAAAGTGCTGCATGGCTGCTCCACTGTCAACTTGATCTGTGTAACCTGTAGCTCAGGAGCCTTTGCACTTGCTGCTAATTCCTTTAAATGTGAGTTGCTACAAGACTGTTTCTGCATGCGACTAATGTCTTCTCAGATGTTGCTGTAAGTATTCTCAGCAAAGAGCACTGTAAGATGGGCTGGCTGTAGCAAAGCTAGCACGTTATGATGCAACTTGTTTTGAACACTTAGTACAGTAACCATCACTAATAACAGCTGATTACTCTCGAGATGCCCCTCCATGAACACTTTACACAGACTGTGCTTCCTTCTCTGAAATTCACCCAAACTGGTGAAACAACATTCAATGAGAAGCACCATCGAGCAGCTGCTTGCAAGTTCTCATTGAAAGCCTCTTGATTTTTGTGACTTTTCCACTAACTTTGGGAAGAGTTGACTTGTACTTGTAAGAGCTCCTAGGAAACAAACTTGGCAAAGTGAGCATCCAGGGTGATGCGATCAAGCAGACAGTGGAAAAGCCAAACCAAGATACGACTTTTGATGAGCAGCATGAACACCACATTTGGAGGCACAGGTACGGAGGGCAACCTTGTGCAAAAAGACTCAGAAAACCAAGGAGGGAATTCCTTTCTTAGGCTTCTAGCAAGATTTCCTTTCACTGCAAGGAGAGCATGCTCAGGATTTCTGCATGAAGCCAACAACCAACCAGTTAACTCAAGCACGTAGCTGTGCATCCGATGGCCCTGTTGCTTCCAATCTTGTGCATGAAATCACTTCTAGTGCTGCTAGAAGGTCACACGTACACCCATGGAGGCCCTTTTTGCTGATGTGGAAGTGAAGCCGAGTACCACAGAAGATGGGACCACTCCATCATCACAAGTCTGAACAAAGGAATTCTTTTAACAACATGTGCCGTTGTTAAAGGAAGAACTTTCAGCATGTCTGTAACGCTCAGGATTTGTGGCTTAAACTGCTAAACTCAGGGTATAAAAGGGGCTGAGCCACTCTACCTGTGACCTGAAGATCACTGTGGGTAGTGTGCACTGAGTGTAACGGGTATCCCGAGATGCCCATCACAGCCTGAGATCTAAAACAAACCATGTACAATTTCTTTGCACATCTACAGCAACAGCTAATGATTATTTTTTTTTGCTTTGAACTTTGTCCAAAGTTCATCTCGAAAACAAACTTTAGTCAAAGTGCGCGTATTGACTCCGCAGCAGAATAAACATGCTGAATCTCTAATAGTGCTTCGGCACTCGTGTTAGCCTCTTTTAACCTGCTTATTAACCAGAAAGATAAAAAGCAGTGAAATAAACAGCCTTTACTCGGGATTTGTTTTTCTGGTGCCTCTATCAAAGACTCTGAGGGACAAAAAAAACCTTACTTTTCAGAGTAAGCTGACTCCTTTTCTTACTTCAAACCCTAACTAAAGGTAACATGAAAATCCAGGCTGTTGACAGGTTCTAACTCTCAGCTTGAACCACCGGTAGTAAAAGTTTACACAGGGGGGGAAATCTGAGTATCGGGGCTGGGATTTTTGGAGGAGTTTAGGAACTGGTTATGGAGTTGAGGCTGGAGGGGTGAGCGGAGGGAAGGGGCTGGATGTAACTGCAGTAAACTAACGTATGATCGGACAGCAATCAACCCGACCCTGGTATTACTTGATCTGTTGAGTGGCTGTAAAATAGAAAGAAGTATTAAAAGCAAATTTAAATCTATTAAAAATCATTTAATATTTTTATTACACTAACCATAACACTTCTTGTTACAGTTGGAGATATTAGAAAACCTACTGCGATGGCCATCAGATTTTTTGGCAGTCCAGTGGCATGTGGCCTTACCTGTTAACCCATAATGTGCACCTACCAGCAACTATTTGATGGTATTTTCTGTGGTTTTATGTTTTTCAGTGCCCCATCAACTCTGCTTTTCAGATTCAGGCTTGCAAAAAAAGAGAACAAGTTTAAAAAGAAACAGGGGGTAAGAAAAATTCCCTCAAAAAGCCAAACAATGTGACATTGCATTGAAAAACAAGGGCATTTTTGGAGGACTCCATTTACTTTGTAAGTTTTCCTTTTTGTGCCCTTAAGGTTTGTGTCTTCAAGCTCTTATTTACAAACCCACAGGCTACAAGCTTAATGAAACAAAAATAACCCCAAGTTTCTTGCATAATTGTAGGAGTCCAGGAGCTACAGCTTTAAGAAAGGCACCAACTAAGTTCACAATTAAAATCCCACAGAACTTGGTGACCAACGGGTGGAAAATTAACAGTTATTAAATAAACAACAGCTTGGTAGCCTCATTTTTTGACAGTGGACAGGGAACCTTGCTGTAAATCCCCACTCACATCGAGCACACCAGAATCCTCCAGATGATAACACTGCGCATTACTGCCCAATGACGACGAGTCCCCGAGTTACTCATCAAGACTGCTTTATGGATTTAGTTTCACAACATAATAATGAGTTCATCGCAGTTTCCTGAAGCATCTGCAGGGATAATGCAAACACTTACTTTTCTTCCCAACTTGTGAACACTTTGAAGGAATAAAGTGATGTGAGAGGATATTAAAAAGAAGAAATAAATCAGGTTTGCATTGCATCAACCCCCAGATTTCTGTGAGAGCTCGTGCAAATCCCACAGCGTCCAGAACATGTCCCACCGCTTTATAGCAGTGGTGGCTCTGAGATAAAGGAGAGGTTTGGGGTATTTCTGGGACTCAAAGACTTTCAGAAGCCAGAGGCATGTACCACGGCTGGAAGTTAAGCTGGTTTATTGCAGGTAAGGACTGATCCTGCTTGGGTTGGCTGCTTGGGTTTGGGCAGCCCCCAGCAGCTGAATGCCTGGGAACTGCAGCCCCCAAGCTGCCCTTTCATGTGAAGGGGGGGACAGAAACACCCGAGGAGCCTTGTGCACCCCAAATATTGATCCCATTGCCAGCAACCCCCAAAGCCGATCGCACGGTTGTTTGCCTTTCGCCTCAACAGGCACGGCAGGTTGGGGTTGAGATGCGTGATGTGTAACTTCCCCGCTTGGAACCTGCCTGGGAAACTTTGTGACTCGCCGAGATTTATTTTTGTCTTTTTGGGAGGGGGATTAAAAGAGGAAGAATTAAAAAAAAAAAAAAAAGGAAAAAGAAAAGGTAAAAGCAAAAAGGCGATGAAAGCTGACGAGCCGCCCGAAAGCAAATGGCAGCATCACCCAGCGCCGGAGTAAAGTTAATCAATAAATAAGCGAACCCCGCTGCATGAGGCGGAAAAGCGGCGGCGGAGAGAGGGGAGGAGAGAAGAAGAGGGAAAACCCTCCCCGGCCGCACGGCGAGCGGGAGCGCGGCTCCGGCCAGGAACATGGCAGTGCCGGCGGCAGGGATGGGGATGAGGATCGGGATGAGAGGAACACCGCTCTTCCCCCCGCCGCAGCTTCCTGCCCCCCCCCCCCCCGCACCCCCGGCCCTGTTGCATCAACTTCCTGTGCGGAGCCCCTCGCGCGCGGCTCCTCCCGCCCCAGCTTCCTGCGCGCGGCCCCGCGCCCGCGCACCCGCACGGCCGGGCGGGGGGAGAGGGAGGGAGGGGAAGCGGCGTGGGGGGGGGGGGGGGAGCGCCGTGCGCCGGCCGAGCCCCCCCTCCTCCTTTCCCCTCAATCCCCCCTCTCCATCCATCCATCAATGCTGCCCTCCCTCGGCCGTGCGCCCCCCGCCCGGTGCCGGCGGTGCGGTGCTGGTGCGGTGCGGCCGCCCGGTGCCGTGTCTCCCCCCCCCTCCCCCCCCATCGCCGCTCCGGCAGAGTTTGGTGCCCTACTTCACTCTACTTTAGTTTCACTCACTTTACATCCGGGCTTTTTCCCTAGGCAATGGGTGCCGCAGCACTACCCGTTCCTTAGGCAAAGGGAAATAAATTCGCCGCACCGACACGACAAGTAGTCCCCCTCAGGAGAAGGCGCTGAGCCCGCCCTCTACTCCGCTATACACACACCCCCCCCTCCCCTTTCCCTCCTCCTCCTCCTTATCCTCCTCAACCCGGCCCCGCTATGGCGGTAGAGGATGATGAAGGGGAGGGCGTGGACCCGCCGGTCCGGTCTTCCCCTCGTTTCCCCCCGCGGGTCTCGGTCGGCGGGCCGGGGGCGCGCGCGGCGGCGTGTCGGGAGCGCGCCTCAGGCAGGGAGGGAGGGAGGGAGGCCGGCGGCGGAGGGATCCAGCGAGCGGTGCTGCGGCCGGGCCGGGTGAATGGGATTGAAGAAGAGTTCAGCTTCTCGGCTTGTTTTTGTGTCACAGTTTGTCTCCTCCTGCGCCTCGCCGGCTTCGTGCCTCCCTCCCCGCCCGCACCCTCCTCCCCGCCGCAGGACGAGCCCCCCGCGGACAGGGGGAAGGAAAAGGACCCCACAGAGGCGAGAGCGAGCGAAGAGGAGGAGGAGGAGGAGAAGGGAGCAACCTACCATCTTCCACTCCCCGCTTAGCTTAAAGAAAGTGAGAGGAGGAGAGAGGCGCCCAGAAGAGGGGGACAGGGAGGCCCGGAGGAGCGGCGGCGCCGGCACCCTCCCCCTATGAAGAAGAGTCCTCCCCCTCCCACAGAGGTCCTGCCAGGGGGACCCGGGCCGGCCCGCACCAGCACCGCCGCCGCCAGCAGGGTGTAGTATCCCACCTTTCGGATTCGCCTCCTCCTCCTCCTCTTCCTCCTCCTCCTCCTCCTCCCTGTCCTCCCCTTCCCCCCCATCCTTCCCACCGCGGGGCCACCGCACTCTCCGGGCCAACTTGGCGATGAGGAGCAGCAACTTCTCCGCAGCTCCCTCTCCCCCCCCCCCCCTCCTCCTTTCCCCGTCCCCTCCCTCGGGGGGTGTTGGTGGTGGTGGGGAAGAGCGGAGCGTCCCGGGGCACCGCCGCGGTTCCCCCCCTCGGCCTCTCCCCGGCGGGCGCCGGCAGAAGTTTTGCGAGCGGGAGCGGTGGAGGTGGAGGAGGGTGACACTTGGGGTGAAAGGAGGAGGTGACACATTGGGGTTGGGGGGAGGAGCAGGGGAAGGAGATGACACATTGCACTGGGGATGGGTTGGGGGAGGGAGGTTTATCCCCTCCCCTCCGGTTTCCTTCAGGATGATTATTTCCAGGCCCTTTTTCTCTCGGTCGGGTCCTTTCGCCGCGATGATGTTGGGGAAGTTTTATTATTATCTGGGAAATGATGCCGCTTTCCGTGATGGATAATTCGTAGTAAACCCTGCTGCTGCGGTGGATTTTTTTGTATTTTTTTATGTATTCCCCCCCCCCCTTCCTTTCATTCGTCTTTGTGGCCCGAGCAGCGCCGGGAAAATTCCGTTTCTTCTGCAACTTGTTATTCCGGAGCCGGGCCTGCCCCCCCCGCCCCGCTCCCCGCAGCGGGGCTGCCCTTCCCGCACAGGTACGGGGCTGGGGACGGGGCTCCCGCTCCTGCCCCGCTCGGCTCCCGGCCTTGGCCGCGGCTACTTCTTCATTCTTATTCTTTTTCCCTCCCTCCTGCGTCCGTGTAGGTGGAGTGTGGCTCTATGTGGGACTCTGCCATTTGGTCTAGTCCTCTTATGCATGCTCCTTTCTTCACTTGCCTTCCTGCGGGATTTATTGTTATTTTTATTTTGATGGTGGTGTGTGCTGGTTTTTTTTCTTTATTATTACAAGCTTCTCCATCACTAGAGTTGTTTTGTTTTTGGTTTTGTTTTTTTTTCCCCCGAAACACCTCTGCAGTTCGGTGGATTGTACACTGAGGTTTTTAGGTGAATTCATATTGGATTAATGCATGGAGCTCTTCATTCAACTTCTTCTCAGTGTCAAAAAATGAGGCTATGAACAGATGTGTTTCAATATGGAGAGATTTCCAAGTTCCTAATTCTTGGGGGTGGAGGAAAGAGTGCCATTGGAGAGTGGCTTTTGTTTTCGATTGGTGAACAAATGTCATCACATTTCAGTCACGTGCTGTAATATTCTTTGTTCAGCTATCAAAGTATGGTATCTACTACACCTGTTCCCACTTTTTAATTGTAAGTAACGGTGATTCTTATCCTGCAAATATTATACTTGTGGATAGGGAGCACAATTCCCATCTCCCCCCCCCCCCTTTCCTGCCCCCTTGGATGTTTGTTTGGACCCAAGCGCTGAGCTTGACAATGAACTTTTGTTCACTGTGGAGGCTGCGTGTAGAAAGGTCCCACTGGGGGTAATAACTTGCGTGTCACGAGGAAGTTGTGTGCAGTGATGTGCGGTGGGTCTGAGCGTGGAACAGTGCGGTGGGGACGTGGGGGCACTCATGGCAGGGCTCTGGGAAGGGGCAGGCTCCTCTGGGCCAGTGGCATTTTCCTAACTAGATATGCTGTTGCTTGTTATCAGGTTAGAGGACACATACTCCTGTGCATCCATGTAGATAGATGCATCTTTTCTGCTTAGCTGTAGGTTTTCAGGTATTAGAAAGCAAAAGGGGTTTGGCTGCCTGTTTACTTTTTTCCTATTTTCCCATTGTGCTCACTTCTAACAATGAAGGCACCTGCTTAGTTTCAGTTTTGGAAGTCAGCCTCCTCTTGCTTTCCTGGGCTTGCCCGGAGCTCGCTGGTGAGCTGGGTATGCTACACAGCAGGGGAATGTTTAACTTGGATGAAAAGAGGCTTATTTTTGGAGCTTAATTTGTGAAAAAAACAACATGCTTTTCAAATTCGGGAGAAAAGCCCCAAACCCCTAAAAATCTAAAAATCATAACTTCTACCCGGTTAATGTGTAATGCTCAGACTTTTATACTGAGCTTTTTAGTGATTGTGTACAATACAGTTTTATAATTTATATTTAAATAGTGTTGTTAACTTACTGGCGAGAACTGGATCTTGAAAGAAAGGAATGAAACGTGCATAACTACCCGTGTTAGTTGAAGTTAATCACCACGCTTTAGTGGAAAGATCACAGGCTTTGGGAATTTTACTTGTATCTGGGCATGTTTCATGATAGCTGTATGAAACTGTTTCTGTGGGGGCATTTTCTTAATGATTCTTTTCTAGAAAGGAATTTTCTAGCTCAGTGAATGAAACTTTAATACTGTGTTAAAAAAAACCAAACAGATGAAGTGCTTCTCGCATGTTTTTAAACCTTTCAACCTTACTGTGCTAGAGAAATTAGGTTACTTTATGCTAGTTACATCAGCTACAAGTTTGAGCTGATAGAGAAGGGAGTATGAAGCAACCTCTTTATCCATTGATTTCATGTTGCATAGTGGCATGTCTGGAGTATGACTTCAAGGTCTTAAGGGACTTGTCCAGGTAGGTGCTTGCTCACCAAGTGCTTGCTGGATGTCAACTATGTCATACGCCCAGTTTTGAGTCGCACTGACCTGAGCGGCAGGAAACTTGGAGTGGATCCCATTAGGGTGATTTTTAGCGATTCTTTTTCAGTTACCTGACAAAGCTGATGTGCTGTATAATTCAAAATGTCCCGTTAAGGAATGTTTTGTTATTAATTATTATTTTACTGTTAGTCATCGTAAGATTTCTACCTGGAAGCTTTTAATCTTTGCTCTTCCCTGTGTGCGTCCTGGGTTTGTTGTGAGGCCGAAGAAGGCATTTGAAAATGTTTTTCTTCCTTTAGGGAATAAAAATACAAAACTTTCCCTTCAAAAGAACTTAAAGCAAAAGTTGGAAACTGAAACTTAGGCTGCTCAGAGAAAAATACTGTTGTGTTTTCCTGCTTCAACAGTAAGATCACTACTTTCAGTTTAGGTTTTGTGAAGATCTCTCTTCGCCCTAGGCCATTCAGCTTCAGCTGTGATTCAAGTATTGGGCCTAAATAGTTCCTGTTACAACTTTTCTTTTTTAGATATGAGATTTTATGTATGTGTCTGTTAAACTTCACTGTAGAAATTAGAATTAAAAAGAAATAACAAATCCTTGGGCTGGATCTGCACAAAGGAGATAATTTTCCTGCTTTTTTTATTTTTCTTATTTTTTTTTTTTTTTTTTTTTAAATAAGTGTTTTAATGGCTCCTAAAAAAAGTTGTTAAATTCTGTGTGCAGTTGGGATGCTTTAGTAGTGAGCCTGGCTATCACTTGGGTTGTTCATGCAGTTTGTTTATAATGGTCGTGGTTGCATACGAACACGTAGCTGTTCAGTTCCTATCTACTTAGTGTCAGAGCCATGAAGAACTTTATTCGGTCAAGTGAATTGATAGTACTGGAATTTGTTTCGGATGGAGATTTCTCTTTCATTTCAATACCAGTTGGTAGGAACCTTGATGGACTGATCTTACTTCCTATGTTATGGGCATTTTGCACAGGTACCAGAAACTCAAGATGAATGTCATGTGAGAAACACATGTTGGTGACTTAACCTTTTTACTCTTGTTTCGGGTTTGTTGTTTGTTGGGTTTTGCTTGTTTAAAATCTTCCAGAAAGACCTTCATAGTGTGATAGGGCTTTGCTTTTCAGAGCGCCATCGCAGTGTGATGCGAGCTGTAACGCAGCCCAGCCTTCAGGAGAGGCTCCTCGTGTAAAAGGGGCAGTGCTGAAAACCTATTATTAAGCTTCTAATAGTATTTCTTCAGTGTCCCCTTCACTCTTTATGTTCACAACTGTGCAGTCACATGTGTAGCTGTATACTAGAAGTGTAAGACTCCACAAAAGGCCTGGCTCCTGTACGTTTGTGAATTGCCCTTGTTCAATTACTCTGTGCCAGAAAGCAGCTCACATCCTGTTTCTGATGTATTTGAACTGCACAAAGGTTTTTTAGGAACAAACCACACACTGGGAAGGTGGAGCAGTGCGCAGGAGGATTTTGAGATGTCTGCCCAATGCATGGGGCAAGATGTTTACTTCTGTACCCTGTGCATAGAGGGTAAACTGAAGGATAGTTTTTATAGGTATCTTGCATTAATATTTCATGTTCATTATAGCACAAAGCTGATGTCTGGCTTGTGCCAGTGGCAGGATATGCATTACACAGGCAAAAAAAGAAGTTTATTTACATTTGGAAATGGGGGGGGGGGGGAACTTTGTATTTTCTTATTTTCCTTTTTTCTTACTGCAAATACAGTCTCATTAAAAAAAAAAAGAAACACAACCCCCTGTGTGCTTTAAGAAGTTTTAAATAAAATTTGGCTCCTGCATCTTACCAAGTTCCTCACCGGATTAAAATTGGTGAAGTGTGATTTTAAGTTTGAGTCTGCTTTTGTTATGTCAAAACCTCACAAAAGCAAAATGGCAAATGCAGATGTAGAATGGCGAGAACATGTACAAAGATCAAAAGAGTTTTTAAATGTGCTTAGCGCTGAGGGAAGGTGCACTGTGTGACCACCAGACTTGACAGAATCCCCTGTCCTTAAAATGATTCTTAAAGCTGTAGAAAGTTCTGAAAGGTCCCTTCGGTCCGAGAGCACTGCCATGCCTGCTGCCCTGACAAAGCCCCAACTTAGCACAGCATCTTTTGTTTTAATACTTTGATCATCCCCGGCTTTTGAGGAAGGAATGTGCTACTTGATGTTGGCTTCTCTGCAGCATTTATTTTCTGTTTTACTCTTTGCATCGTTGTGATATCTCAGTTGGAATTAGCAAGCACCCTGTCCCTTAAAAGCTCTTTGCCGAGATGGTTTGACCTCTCATGCATTCCCTCTTACCTGAGATTTCACGTTCGCTGTCGTTGCAAACACTCCCTCTTTGATCAGAGATTGTACGCTCAAAGCATGCTTTAAAAAACCCACACCAGAAAACATACACCCCCCAAAGAACTGTCTTCCCCCCAACCCTAACCTAGTGTTTGTTGTTACTAATGGAATGCGTTTATAGATAGTACTTGAGGAGTGAGGCTGTGCCTAATGTGAGCTCTGTTACAGGCCATGTTCACGCAGTTCTGTGCTTTCTTAATGTCGGATCTCTTAAATCGTGTGTTCTACAGATCTGCCCTTCCACCTGACAGCGCTGCGCCTGTAGGACAAAAGGAATGTTACCAAGTTCACTTGCTACGGAAATCATGTGTGTGCCTCTTCACTGAGGGGCTCTTACCGTCACATCTGTGATTAGAAATGTGTTTGTAGCCCGTGTGTTTGTGGAATGGGAGCGTGGATATGTGAATGCTTAAAGCAAGTGAGGGCAGATTGGAGGCTGTGGCTCTAAGATGGCCTGTGCTTGGACTTGGTCTCCAGGCCTGCGAGAGAGAACTCTGACACAGCTTATGGTTGGTTTGGTTTCGTTGTTCCTGCCTGTGAAATACAAGCTGTCAGTGTGAAAGGGAGAAGGAGCATTGATTCCTTCCCTTGCTCCCCTCCAACCCTGCAGATCCAAGCATCGTTAACTGTGTGGATCCCGAAAGCAGCGTAGTTGCGAACAGTTAATTTGGGAGATCAAGCGGTATCATATTGAAGCTTTAAATTGTTTTAACAAAACTTCTGAGTAATCGCAATAATTATTTTCTGATAAGCTGGCTGATAGTAACTATGGCAACAGCTGTCTTTGGCCTGTGGACAGTATTGCTGTATTGACAAAACCTTTAGATGCTCCTGCGGCCTCTTGCCTCAGTAGGGAAGTGCATCAGGATGACTTTCGGGTGACTGGAGCATCACTGTTTGTGTCTCTGTTGCAGCGGGACGGTGTCTTTCTCTTGGGTCAGAATCTTGATCCTTTTTCTATTGCAGCGCCATCTGCTAGCTTGGAAACCCTGCTTGTTCAACAGGGACTAGTGAAACATATAAGGACTTAGATGGAATTATATATGCATATTATTGTTTTTTAATAATAATAATCCAGAGCTCGGGGGAAATGAGAGGGAAAAGAAAGGAGGACTTACTCATTTTGATCCCTGGTTGTTTCCTTCCTCGATTAAAACCTTCTTAGAACAGACTGGTAGGGGGAGCTGCCCTTCCCTTTACTGAAGTACAGCGTATTCCTCTCTGAGGCCTACGCTGAGATACAGCTATTTAATTTTCAGCTAAGCTCTGCTGCTTTTTGGAAGAGAGGCAAGCTCCTGCTTCAGCACGTTGTAGAAATGGAGGAAGAGAGTATTTTGTTTTCAGATTACTAAATTCTGGACAGGGTGAATATGCCCCATACCAAACATACTTTTCCTATTGATATTCAGAAGAGCACTCTAATAGTAAATGTAGCGGTCTTGGGCAGGGGAGATTCTTACTGTACTTTAGCATAAAGATGTTAAAAAACTATGGCCCATTCTACATGTTTGAAAGTAGCTAAACTGCTGATGGTGCTTTGGGAATTATTGGTTAGCTGATGCTTATTTTTACTGAAGTCTTTGTCCGCTTAAGTTCAACGTATGAGAGTGGATATCGATCCAGCTTTACCTGATGGCTACTAGCAGCAGGCTCCCTGTACTGTACGTGTGTGCTGTTTGCTGGCCCATGGAAGTGTGCAATATGGCTTACATCTGGTCTCATCTTCGGTAAGAATGTGGCTCCTGGAAACTACAGGCCCCAGTATGCAGTGCTGTGTTTTTATCTGAGTAGCCTGCTTGGATTGCTGTGTACTAATGCATCCTGGGAGCTGTAGTTTTCCTCAGCAGAAGTTGGAGATTCAGAGTGACAAGTGGAAGATGCTGTGATGTTGTGGAAACTGAGGTGCTGACACCTTTTGCAGTGCTTAGTTGCTCAGCTTAAACCTGTGCTGTTATCGCTGTGCAGCAGCATGTATTTTTGTCTACAAGCTGAAGACCGTTGGAGAAAAGCAGTCAATGAAAGAAGTTTTCCAACTGCGTGCGTGGTTTTGTACAAAGGGTATATTAATAACTGCACTTACACCTGGCTTCAGCTGTGATTGTAAGTATCCTGTTTGATATTCTGAAGCTTTTTCATCTTCCAAGGCAATGTTCTCCGTCAGCAGGAGGAGGCAATGTGGTTGCCACATTCACCCTTCAAACTGCTGCCCAACCATCACAGGGGGTTTCTGTCAAAGCAAAAGGGGATTTGGATGGCTCTTTATCTCCTGACCTCTCAGCTCTGTTTCTTGGGGTCAAGTGATGATGACGTTGCTGTGTGCAACAGAACCGGGGAGGCTGCTGTGGGCATTAGTGACACCATCACTGGTCACCAGGGAGACGCAGGGTCTCAGACTCCAGTGTTGGCAGCTGCAACCACCCGCAGAGCACATCTGGCAGGTTTTGGCCTGCATGTTTCAGTACATCTGGCAGGTTTTGGCCTGTGTTTTTCAGCCCTGACCACTGCGCTTGAACTCGCATTGAAAGTGAAGTGTTCCTGGAGTAGGGGTAAGGGAATAGTAACTTTCAGAATGCTTATTTTTTTTTCCAAATCCATTAGGAACTGTGTTTTATGAGGAACTGTGTGTTTTCATGCAAGATGTTAACTAACAGTGTTCAGTGGGATTTGCTCAAGTTAACCTAGATGTTAATATGATTTCAGTTGTTAGCCTAGTAGCAAGTTTGGTGTGTGCCAGAGTCTTGTGTGCCGTGTTTTGGATACTGCAGTTATCTTAAGTGCTTGCTCGCTTAGAAACTAACTGATCCAAGTCAATTTCTTTGTTCTTCAGTTTGTGTGGGAGAATCATAAAAAAAGATTTATATTTAAGTGCCAAACAGGATGAAGTAAACCTGTTTGATGTTTCTGGGGAAATTAATTAGAGCTCCAGTCTTGGAAAAAGTCATGTGTGTTTTACTTTTAAGTCCCACAGAAGTTGGAATATCTGAATGCCTAAAATCGGAACCTATATAAATAGTAGTATGATTAAGACCTCTGAACTTTTAATATTGGGGAGTAGCTTCTTTGTATTCACCATAATTAGCTCATATCTATTTCCGTTTGGCAAAATTCTTGTAGTAAGTGTCTGGAAATTCCACTCAGTATAAATTTAAAGTTCATATTTGCTTCATAGTTGTGCCACCCCTCCCTAAAACCAACAAAAAGTTGCTTTCTCCTTCACCTGCACAGATGATAAATACGACAGATATTTAGGTGGTTGTAGCTTCTTTGAGGCAGGGAACATATTTTGTCAGCATTGATGCATTGTACACTGTGTACCTTGCTGACACTTCTGTTTAAAACTGATACAGAAAGGTAAATCTATACAGAGATTCATCTAAAACCTTACATGTACTGTAAGAGAGTTTGTAAACGGATAGTAATACAGTTTTCTTTAAGTGTTCCTTGCCCCTTCACAACCCATGTGGAGCAAATTGCTGACAGGACACACAGTTAGTTGAAATAGTTACTGTTAGTATATTGATGTGGTTAGAAAGGCTGTCATTGTAGTGTAAGGATGAAGTTCCCTTTCATTGGCTGGTTGGGCCTACACAACAGGCAGGAGAAGAAACTGAGATAAATCTATATGTAGTGGAAAGATGATGTATCTTGTCCTCCAAGGACGTTTTACCCTCTGTGGAGAGCCTGTGACAGTGCCCTTTGTAACACTGCTGTATCAGGGTATTCTAGATAAGGAATGTGGGCAAGAGGGATGTGCAGAAGGGTTTGATGCATAGTTGTAAAGAAAAACTCTTCTATGAGTACTTCTTATCTCATAAGAGCAAATGTGGCCTGATGTGGGAAGAAATCCTGGCCCGTCTCGAGTCGATGGGAAGCTTCCCAGTTGAATCAAGAGTACCAGGATTTCATTGTTTTTCCCAAAAAAGGTAGTTTAAAATGGATTTTGCAGGGCTGAAACACTTCACAAAGTTTGAAGAATCTGGTGTCTGTTTCAGATGCTGCTGCTGGCCCTTGGGGGATCTCACACTGGGTACTTTGTCTCCTAGTGTCTTTGCTGCTCCTTGAAGAAGTGGATAATATTGAGCCCTTGTAATGCTTCGTAAGAATTGAAATCTATTTATTCAGGGCTTTTGCTTAATTTAACACAACAATATTTTATATGAGAGCCAGAAATTAGTCCTTGATGTATCCAAGGAATACTCTGTCTTTTCCTTCTTGCCCTTGTGACCAAACTGCCCCAGTTGAGATGTTCAGTCTGAAACTTGAATAACCTGACATGTGAATAGTTAAAAACCAAAATCCCAATAAAAAACAGTTCCCCCACCCCCCCGATTTTTTTCATAACTTTATGAAAGGGCTACAATGGTCTATATTACTAATAACAAAGCTTTTAGCTAATTTGCATCTAGCTGGAGCTCCAGATACCTTACTGTTACATTGCTGCTTAGCTTGCAGGAATTGTCTCTGATAAGCATCTTTATCATGTAAATCTATTGTTGTGTGTAGCATGTATTTGCAGTATTAAGGATGCTCTTGTCGGCGAACCCAAACGGAAAGGATGTGGCTACCTGAGCTTCCCTTATTACCCTTTCAGAGAGTACATTCTGGTCAGGAATAAATGGGGAAGCGCTAGCAAGGTTTGTGCTGTTTCTGAACACCACGTAGCTGTCCTTGAGTCAACTGTAGTTCCTCTCCCATGGAGTAATCCCACCATACCCCTTATATTGCATTCTCTGAGAATGCTGCTGATATCAGTGTGTATTTGTTATAATGAAACTTTTTTCAGATGTAGCTTCCATGTTCCACCTGCATTTTGGCATATTTCACTTTTCCTTTGAATTTCATACTCTCAAGTAAATATGGAAATCCCCCTGTTCGCGTAATTCGCATTCCTGTATGGCAATTTCTTCTTGGCTTAAAACTCGCAGTGTCTTCTCCCACCTTCCTTCTTGCAGGAATTACATTTGGATGCCTGGCTGTTGATGCAGAACCCTAATAGACTGTGCAGTGTTTAATTTAATGAAACACTGCAGGTTTTGCAGTCAGTCAAAACCTGATGTTGTTGGCCTGTTAAATGCATGCTCCAGGTTAGTGCCTCGCTGTGCAGTATCTTCTCAGCTGCGGAGCTGATTAGTTCAGCACAGCTCTGTGACTGTGTGAATACCTCAGGTTGTTGTTTTGCACTGACATTGCCATTGCTACAAAGTCGCATGAGTGAAAATATAGATCTTAAGTGTGCTTCTTCCTGATGCAAGGTAAATGTGTGTGATTCCTCAAAACTTGGGACCTTCTTTCTGGTTTCCCGTTTCTAACTTAATGTTACACTTCTCTGCCCATGATTGGTTTTGTCCAGAAATGCTGATTTTTTCCTTATGTTAAGTATATTGTTAATATAATGGGTGATCATGCATATAAGCAGTCTTACCCTAAGGCTTTTGAAAACTTAAACTGAGGAAGGGGGCAAGTATCTGTTAAGTCCCTGTTTGTGTGTAAGCAGTATTAGACATGCTTGTATTTTTCTTTCAGGTCTATCAGAGACTTCTGCAGCCTCTTCAGAAACTCTTGCATAATATGGGAAATGTGATAAATACTATCTGCATATTTTTTTCCATTTTCCGCATTTTTCCATGGCAAAAATGCCACTTCCCCACTTATGCAGGATACATTTTAAGCCTTCAGCTGTGCAACCTCCACTGTGCTATTAGATTTTGTTTCCTCTACATTGCTTTCCATGTCTTTGGTAGTCCAGTAAGCAGTAAGGCTCATATGGGCTTCTTGGGGATCAGAAGTTGTATTAGTAGAGACTTAAAATCACACAATAAACTTTCGTGGATGTTTCCTCATATGGTTTTTTTTCCCACCCCTCACTCTTGTGTACTAACCAGAGTCTTAAATTGAAAGGAGCTGGGATTTTTCTCAAAGGCATTTTAAAATCCTTGGAAGAGCAAGGAGAGGAATATGTAAGGACAATGTAAGGAGAAGAGCTTGTAGCTACTTTGGAAGTCTACTTTCATTGCACAGCAGTCTTGCCCTTAGCTTTTCTTCTGTTAAACACTGAATTTATGTGTCTGTGATTCCATGTTAGGTTGGCACAGTGATTCAGTGTTGTGCTTGTGTGATATAGCATGTAAATCTTACTTACATTGAATAATCATGGTTTTGAGAATAAAGGAACTTCTGTTAAGTGTATGGTTACTTGAATTCATCCTTTCAGATTAGTGACTACCATCAGTACTCCCACACGGAGTGTGACTACCCCAGCTACAAATACCATTCTCCAGATGCTACAGTTCCCATTTGTGTGCTTTTGAGAAGGAAATAAAGCACTTTTAAGGAGTAGGGAGGGCGAATGTAATAAAAGGGGAAGGGAAGGCAGAATTTGAGGTTGATACCTGTGGCGATATGTTTACAGGGAACAGTGAGAGTGCCAGCTGACTGGAATGTAGGGGAAGGAAGATCAGAGCACATCAGTGTATTAATTTTGGAGTGCTTCCTGTTGACTTGTTAATACTGCATGGAATTTGGCCCAGGCAATCTGCTGTTGTGAATCAGCATAGTTTATTCACTTGAGTATAGGTGTGCCTGTTGTTACTTGAGAATCTGCTCCACTTCAAAGATAACAGGTCACTCCGGTAAGTAGTGGTATTCCCATGTTCCGGATTAGAAACTGAGGCAGAGAGAAATTGATTTATTCTGCATTGCAGTAGATTTATTGAGGACTTTAAGTTAGGAACAGAGGCCCTCGCTTGTGTGTTTAATCCAGTGAACTGCTTGCTTCCTTCAAGTCCGGAATGTTGCTACCTTGTAAACAAAAACAAGCCTAAAAATGATTTACTGATTAAGTATGAGCGGTGTACAAGTAAGTGGAGCTTGTCCCAAAGGAGCTGAGATGCTTGTAAAACTGGTTGTACAAAATAAATAGGGTACTTTGGTTTTTGAAGTGTGGGATGTATTTTTTATATTAGGTTATCTCGGGTTGGGAGAAAAGTGGAGGTTTGAATGGGGATGGGAGACCACCTGATGCTCAGGGGAGAGAATGATTAATGAAGGTGAATTTGAAATCCACTGAGGTCTGAGTTGCATGGGTAAGCACTGGCGCCAAGAAACAGCCCAGAGTTAAGTTCTGCACAACCTGAAAAAACATAGAAAAAAGATGGTGGTGACAGTTGTGGCTGTTGGAAGTGTTTGTCCACCTTTCTAGCTCCCTTGCTTTACACTGCGTTGAATACAAGAAATTGCATGTTACCATGTAGGCATGATTATGCTTTTACATCATAATCATGTTACATGGGCACACATCCGAAATGTCTCCAGAGGGTCAAAGTTAAGGTTGTGCTTACATTTACCAACCTGAAACATCCCCAGAATGTACTTGGTCTATGACCAGTGTGTGAGTGAGGTTCCTGTAGCTTTACTGCTTAATATCACTGTTTCTGCATCGTGCTTTCTGAGTCTGGTACAAAGGACTTACCACTCCGCACAAGTGGCTGTGTTTTGATGTGCAGCACACTGAACTCTGAGTAACTAGTGTCAGTGCTGAAGTCTTAACCAGATGTTAAAACTATCTTGTGTACAGCTTATGGGGGCAGACTGCTCCAAGTCTCCCAAGTGAGTACTGTTCAGAGACAGGTATCTTGTTCTGTTAATTTGGACAAACACCATTTCCAAGTGGAAAATTGGCAGAGTCAGCGATACCCAAATTTCTGCATCTATCCCAGCTGGCTGAATCCAGCGTTGCTCCCACTAACTCTTCTGGTGCTGCTTAATAAGGATGGTATATTCCAGTGCAAACATGAAAGGTATAGCTCCCTTTCTGCTCGCTGTCTGCTGTAAATAGCTCACTTAAAAGTGTGAGTCTGCTTAGAACTCCATGTGGTTGATTCTGTGACTACCCATAACATCAGACTTTTGGGTTCTGGTGGGATGTTGAATCATGATCTTTTAAGTGCATGTCTCTTAGTCTCCAGTATCTCCAGTTCCAACCCTTAATGGCACTGCTTGAGGTGTCTGCTGGTGTCTTAGAGTATTTGCAGAGCTCGGGAACTTTGGCATATGCCCCCCTAATGTCTCCTAAGAGTTCCTGTTTCAAGACTCCATTTCTGCGTAAGCCTCGCTTGACTTTCCACAGTAAGTGGGTTTTAGTGCAGTCTCTTTTACTGAAGTGTTTTTATGCTGTGACATCTCAACTCTGTAACTGTGGAGACAGCTTCAAGGCCAAATACAAGGCAACTTCAGTAACAACTGTGTCTCATACTCTACAATGTGATTTCTGTGATGCAGACTTCTGGTTTTGGTGATCTCTTGATTTATAGATGGGTGTAATGAAACTTTGTGGAGTATCCTCTGGTGTTAACAATTTAGTGACTGGCATGCTTCTGTTCACGTGCAGTTAGCCCCACTTACATCACTGCTTAATGAAATGATTCTAAAATAATGAGTGTGAATGATTTATAAAATAATTCTCAGGTATATTGCCTTGGCATTAAAGTCCTGAGATCCAAAGAGAGAGTGTTGGCTGGCACTGCGTTTTTCAGAGAGAAGACTTTCAATTCTTGTTCTGCATGTTGCCAAAGGAAGCTGTTCTGCTTTGTATATATGCAAGTGTCATGGAAATGTGAAGTAACCCAACATTGGAACTCTATTGCACCAGAAGGGACAGCCTGCATCATCACTAAGACCAGTGGCTTGGAATTGCAGGCAAATGGGCATAAACCTGGAGGCATCCATAGAGTTGCCCAGTTCTTCCTCGGTCTCCATGCAGCATAACACGTGAGGGGAAAAAGAGATGGATCAAAATCATTGCCTGTGTTATTGCAATCAACTGAATTTTCCTGTATAATAGTTGAAGAAGTATCAGCAGATAAGAGGGAGAGCAGAAAGTCCCCTTGAACTTAGTAGGAGAACAAGAGGATAAGCATTTTTGCTTTGTTGTGAGCAAAGTATGAGTGAGATTTGAGAAGCTTCTTGGCACTGCTCGAAGCTCTTTATACCTTGCTCAGTACTAGAATTTGCTGTCAGTGAGAGATGGGGCACTTCAGAAGAAAACTTTGCAAGTTATGTATCTGGAAGACAAATTCTGCACCTGTGATGGGCTTTATTAATGGGATGGAGAAGAGAGAAATGTTGTCCCATGGATGATCAACAGAAGCACTGAAGCATGAATATACTCGGTACACGCACACATGTTATGATTAAATCTGCTTGTGTTCTCCTGGGGTTACCAACAGGTTCAAGCTGAAACATTCAGTCCATGGAGTGAGAAAACATGTAGCAAGTCTGAAGTTCCCAACTACAAATAAAAGTGCCAATTTCTTTGAATTGCTAGTTTGTTGTGCTATTTGTTGCAGGTGTAGTTTGCACAAGTGATCTTCAGGATGATGAGGGTGTTACGTTGCTGTTTTCTTTCAGCAGGACCGATTTCAATGTTTTACTGGCCTAGATAATCCTCCCTCTCAAAACAAACTGGAAGAACCCCAAACCAACCTGATACTAGCCCTTATGTGAAATGAAAACGAAATGTAGCTCACCCTGAAGTTCTTATTTTGTTGTCTTTTTGTGTGGCTTAAGAGATTTCTCATGTAAACCAGGTCATGGTCAGCTTCCTTACCAGAGTAGCTGAGCAATAATGTCATTGAGGCATTGTCTGTGTCTCATGAAACTGATCACAGAGCTTCTGCTTTTTTATATGTATTTTAATCCTTGATACTTGCTTGTTCCTGATAAGGATGATACGCTTACTGGGTACATCTGTCTTCATCTTACTGCCTACAGCAGCACTGAAAGGTGGTGTATACTGGCCACTTGCTTTGTTTTCCAGACCTGTTGTAATTTGGGCTCTAGAAAATAAAACTGTGTTTCTTACAGATTGAGACCTGGTTGTTTATCCTGCATGGCTTTCAGCTTGGCTATCTTCAAAAACTCATCTGTCAAGGAGAAGGAAGCTGACAGTGATGGGAAAGCGGACACTCACCAATTTCTTCAGGCAGTGCTTTCTAGCAGGATTAGCAGTACTTCCTAGCAGAATGCTCTTCAGTGTTTGTCCTGGGCCTCAGCTTGAGGTTATGCATTTTCTGTGACAGCAGTACTTCAGCTAAGCTTCCTTATTAAAAAGGAGAGCATCCAGTACTGCTCCGGGGTCAGACAGGACCTGATGACTTTGGCAAGATGAGTTTTCTTGGAGAGAAGTCAGACATTCATCTACGTGTTCCCTTTGAATCCATTGGTTCAGGAGATCTTTCCTCTGGTCAGCTGGGTGAAAGCCAAGTTGTTGCCAATCTTAAATGGGTCTTGGCAGTTTTTCCAGCAAACATCCATGGCTTATGTTCAGTGCTGCTTTCCAGCTTTCTGGGTCTTTCTCTGTTAGGAGAGACTAACAGCCTGGGTCAACCTGGGTTGAAATTCTGATGAGTGAGGGGCTTATAGAAGAATTTTTCAGCAGTCTGAAGTGTTATGTAAAAGAAAATCTGTACCCTTGAATATTTGATTGTGTCTTTATTTCAGTGTTGCGTTATATTACACAATAAGCATAAACCAGTTTGATTTCTGCTTCACAAGTCACAATTCCTGCTTTTAACATTACATGCTTGAATTATAGCCTGGTTTATTTACCAGCAGAACCAACCTCCAGAACAACCCAAAGCATATACTGGTATGGCTGCTCAGTGTGATTAAATGTAAGAACTAACATACTGTGCTGGACTAAATGTCCATCTAATCCAGCATCTTGCCTTTATCAGTGGCCAGCAGCAGCAGCTGACTGAACGGCGTAGGAAATGGGTGAATTCTGTCAGCTGCTGAAATATTAACAGTAAATTTCTGACAGACACTTGTTTAGCTGCTGCCTGAGATGGAAGCTACATTTGGGCTATTGCACTGTGAATAGCAACATCAAACTATTTATAGGTGAATTTGTTTGCTGCCTTTTTGAACTCCATTTCTATCTGTGGCTTCCATAGTGTTCCAGAGCAGCAAGTTCCACGCAGTTTAACTGCATTTCCTGTGAACATGGTGGGTCGATGAGAGAAACCCAGTTTCATTTGTTTTAAACATGCTCCCTAGTTGTCATTCCTCTCTGTACCATTTCTAGCTCTCCCCTGTTTGAGGTGGAGCAGCCAGAATTACATGCAGCATGCATCACAGCAGAATGTTCCCTGCTTGTTCTGGTTCTGATCCCTTCTGAGATTTTTCTGCTGCTGGGAGTTGAACTGTTTGCTTGCAATAATCTCAGTCTTTTTCGTAAGTAGTAATGCCTAGTTTAGACTCATCATTGTGTATTTATAGCGAGAGCTATTTCTGCCTCTGAGTGTGTTACTTTGCACTTGTCGACACAGGACAATAAAATGACAAATGAAAATCATTCGGTATTATCAGATCCCCCCCAACTCTTTGAAGTTTGCTTTAATTTTAACTGTCTGGAATAATGGAAAGCATCATCATGTCTGCAAACTCCCTTTTTGCCAGATCAGTTAAAAGTACGTTCACAGACTCAACCTTCATCCTTTCTATGGATCCCTGCCTTTTGTCTGTTTAGTGTTTTATTTATTTTCAGCTTTTTAATATATTCTTAGGAAGGGGGAGGTTCTCTCCTGGATTTGACTCTAAGCTGGTGTGAGGTGTACACATGGGTTCACCTTCCTTTTAGTTTATTGATGCAATGTGGTGTATGAAGCTTTTGCTGTTCCAGATGTGTATATTCCAGTGTCCCTTTGCTTTGAAGTTAGATGTCCAAAAGCTTCATTTCATTAAGATTGCAATCTTCAGTATGAATGCTCGGAAGAGAATGTTCTTCAGAAACGTGGGGGTTTGGGTTTGTTTTGTTTTTAATGATGATTTCAATGGCCAGTGCTTTGTTAGCTTAGTACCATGAATTATATCAAGTTTGTCATGTTTTTGTAACGACCGGTTGTAAGTTTATTGTTTTGAATAAATACCAAGAATCCACTGGCTATCTCTTTTTGTCATCTTGGTAGGATTTTCATCTGTTTTATTTAAAACTCTGGTTTGAAATCCAAAATCTGGTTCACTCGCTCAGCTTCGATCTCAGTGACAGGTATTCTGATCAGTTTTAAGGCAGTTCGAGAGGCAAAGGGCAGGTGTTAACTCTCATAAGTTTAATCCTTCTTTAACTAGAACATCTCAGCTTGGGTTTGGGGGAGTTTTTATTAACTAGTCGAACTTTTAGGTAACTGGAAACAGACACTTTTCAGAGCAGAAATATTGCTAGAAAATAATGCTTGTTTTGGTGGTTATGTTTCTTCATGTGAATTTACCTTTCTCTCGCTGCTCAAAGTATTGATTGGGGATTAAATAATTAGACTGACAGAGTAGTTACATGTGTTTGCTCTTATCATATCTGAGGGGTAGGAAGAAGGGCTGCGACAGACACTTCTGTCCAGAAGACTTCTAGCCTGAAGGACAAGATGACTAATGAGTCATGTGTGAACATGCAGATGTGACATCCAGACTGTGACAATTTACCCACTGTAGGAATTGCATCCTTTACTTCAGCTTTGCTCAGTGTGTACGGATTGTGCACACTGATATCTGGGTGGTTTAGATTATTGTTGGGGGAACCAACCCCCTTTCCACTTCCTTGCTATTTGTGCATTTGGGAATTTAAAGGATAATTTTGTGTTATTATATTCAGCAGCTCTTAGCAGCTTGTGCTCTTGTGTGGGTGCATCTTGTGATGCTTTGCAAGTTGTGGAAAAAATGTGTTTTTGGTAGGTTAGTATTAATCTGTTGTGGAATTTGAACAGTCTGTAGTGTACTTGTGTGACTGCAGCAGGAAGTTAATAACTGCGAAAAGTTTAATTCATAAAAATTAATGTTATCTTGACTGCTTGTGTAAGAACTTCTATGCAGATTTTGGAACTAGTAAGCCTGACAGTTACAGATGTTCATGAATGAATGTGTTTTGGTTTTGTAGCACATGTAACCGAAGCAGCTGAAGTTTGCTTGGGTTCTTTGCCTCTACCTGGACAAATCATTGTTCTGTACCTTAGTGAACTTTATTCAGACACTTCTAAAACATACAAAGCCAAGAAATGAATACTTGCGTTGTTCTAAACCAGGTTATCATTATTGTGTACTTGTGTTTGGAAGCTGAAATGCTTTAAGTGGCTTGACAGAGGTGATTCAAATGAGCTAGTTCTGAAACTGGCAAGACATGCTACTGCTGATCCAGGGGCCTTTGGTCTGTTCACTAAACAACCATCCTGTGCTCTTCAGAAAGAAAGTACTTATCATTCTGCCTTCTTCCAGGATTGGAGCCTGTACTGTGTATGAAAGGAAGATATAGAGGCCACTTCCTCCCCAGAACCTGTGCCAGATATTATGTGCTTGTTAATGTGACTTGAGAAAACAGAAAAGGCTGAAATAATTGAAATTCTTAATGTTTCTCCAATAGATGGCTTGAAAATATGCTATTTAGTGCAGGTTAAAATGACAATAGGGACTATTATTCACTAGGAGTGACTTCTGAGACATTAGATGCTTCTTGTTTTAGAATTCTTTAAAATGCTTATGTTTGTTTTGAGAACTTAAATCCTGCCTGGTGCAGGATGTATGTTTTCTTGCAGCAGAGGGGGGCTGCAAAGGGTGTGCAGAGTGGTAGCGTTCTGCTTTTCCTTCCTTCTAGGGCAGGTGTTTCTTGGAAAACAAGGGGCTGAAATAAACCTTGTAATTCAGTTCAGGTCTATTGTGCAGAACAGAGAGGGGGAAACAGCTGCTCAGATTTTGAGATCAGAAAACAAACCTGTAATGGGAAAGAGAAAACAGGTCTTTGCAAGGTGCGTGAGCAAACTTGTATATACAGCTGTTCTCACTTGTCCATCTCTTTTGTGTTGGTTGTTGTCTAATACCGAGTTCCTTAGGACTCTGTCATAAATGTTTCATGTATTGAGTGTTGTCAGGGTTTCCATTGCAATATGCTCGTCAAATCACTGTTTAAATAATTACGTATTTATTAAAGAAAAGAAGTTTCATGGACTATGAATTGTCTTGGAAATCTTTTAATTGCTGTGGAGTGTTCCCTGGAAGGGACAAACTGGTGATACCGGGAGGGGGGAAGTTTGGGTTTGAAGTTTATATTTTTTGATGTGGATTTTCTAAATTTATTCTTTTTTTTAAAAGAAAAAGTGCAATGAAACCATTTTTGCCTCCAGTATTCAGGTAAAGCATGTATTTCTGTACTTGCCTCTGAGTATTAGTGTTCTTTCAAGTCCTCTGTGTGTTTTTATGCAGGGTTTTGATACACGTTTGACCTCCAGAACATTACCCCTTTTTGTGTAGCCTGGCGAGATGAATTTTGAGACTTCATCTGTACCTTAGTTCATGCTGTTGTGTTTCCCCAGTAGTTTTGCGTCAGTCTCATGAGACCGTGTTGCATCAAGTACTTTACCCAAAATGTCATTCAGGGTAAAGCTATTAGAAAATGTGGTTTTTATCTCAGTGTTCCATTCTTGCCTGGATGAGAAAGTTCATGCTGTATAGAGACAAAACTTCTTTATTTGTGTTTGCTTGTCTTGATCCTGGGTGTTGCAAAGTGACAAGGTAGATTAGAAATCCTAAGAGCAGAAAAATGCTGAATTAGATGAAGTAAAAGGCTCAAAGTAGTTGTCAGAATGGGATTAACCTGGCGGAGAAATAGAGTTCTCTGTAAGAAAACACTTGAGGTACTTGGGCCATCACTTCATTGCACTTTTATTTAATAGCTTTGTATGAAAATAAACAGGAATTAGTATTGAAAGAGAGAGAAATGGGTGAATATTGAGCCAGTGTTGGACTTGGGTGTCTGTTTGAGAGAATGGGGAGATGGGAATGTTCAGAGCCCAGCAGGAAGCGAGTGAGAAGAGGGATTTTTTTTCCCCTTAGTGGTATGCCGTGGCAGCAGTGCCGCAGCCGAAGTCCTGTTGCATTCAAGCAACAAAACCCAACAGCCGACGATGGCTCAGATGCTGCAGGGAAGCTGATGTAGCGAAGAAGGAAAAACCAGAGCCGCATCTTGCACAACGAATTGTGATTCCCTCGTCTTTAAATACAGACGCTACAGCTGAAGGGAGCAGAGAGGAAAAGCAGATCTGGTGGTTTAAATGGGAAGGGAGAAGGGGTGGACTCGGGCTCCTCTGCAGCAGCACTGCACGCAGCCTACCTGATTTAGGCCTAGCGACGGCTGCGTTGGAGGCCTTGGGAAGGCAGATCGCTCAGAAGCGTGACGTGCCTGGGAGTGTGTACAGCCTGCATGCGAGATGCCAGGGGCTGGGCCTGACTTCCCTTCTAACAGCTCTGAGAATGTAATGAAATCCCTTCTCGCTCACGCTTTTATTTTGGGATGGAGGAGGAGAGAAAGGAGCTCTCTATGTTCTGTCTAGTTCTGAGTTTGGTACAAGCGTGTTTTGCCTAATTCTGTTTACTGCCTTTTTATTTAGACTACTTGTAAAACATGTTGATGCCTGTAAGTGCTCTATCATAATTTAGCAGTCCACAAAACTAGAAACTCGTGAAAAACCTAATGCTGTTTATTTTATTAATTCAATCTTTACCCAGAGCAGACTGTACTTATTGTTAGAGGCTCTTAAGCTGATCTATATTTGTTTTTTTGTGGGTCTCTGTGCTCCGGAGATCAGGGATGCCAAAATGCCAGCATACCATAATGAAATAATAGCTGGTGAAATAAAGTAAGCTTGACTAAAAAGCAAATCAAATTCAAATGGAGAATGTTTTCTAGTAAATGCTGTACTTAGAACATGTGTGGTATTTATTCAAGAGGAGAGGAAAATGTGATACCTTTCTGGTAGCAGCAGAGGGTCCCAGCCACCTTTCGTAGGGTTCTGAGCACCCAACTGAATCAACAGAAGTCTGAGACTTATTTTGCATAGAACTGTGTGAAATTAAAGTGCCAGTATTCTGTCTAGAAAAAAAAAATAAATCACTTCTAGGAGGTGAGAGGCTTTTACCTTTTTCATCTCATTCTGAAAATCTGAAGAGGGATTAAGAAACAAACGCTTGTTCTTTGATACTTTTGTCATGTGAACATCTGTTCACTAACAAATCATTTTCATGTTGGCTTCTGACAATTATTGAGAGAGAAGGCAGTGACACGTCGGAGCCAGTGATCTGTAGTGTTGTAAAGGCAAGGATTTACTTAGAGTTTCTCATTTTGAGCCATCTCGCTTCAAGTTACAACAGAAGTTCTACAGAAGATAAAATGAACTCCTGTATTCCTTAAAGTATCTTTCAGTATCATAAAATACAGAGCACAAAGATGTACATTAGCAGCTAATTTTCAAGTTTATGCTGCTGGTTTTTATATACATAAAATGGCCTTTTTTTAATGCATCTGCTAAAAGAATTAAAGTGAAGGGGCCAGTTTATTATAAGAACTGTGCCAAACAGGAAGTGTTGGACCAGTGTTTGTTGCAGCATATTGACATGGGAGTTGACCCATAGCAAAACCAGCACAGGTTGGTTTAATTTTAGTGTTTAAAGTACATCTTAAGTGATAATTTCTCTCTTTAGCCTTTTTGCAGTCTCTTCCTGGATGATGGAGTCAACAAGTAAAGAACTGTTATCGCTGTGCTGTAATGAGGATAAGCAGAAAATAGTGATTTCTATTCTGCCTGAGTAACCAGCAGCACATAGAGAATTCAGATGCCTGGCAAACTCGGATGCCTCTTTTTTTCCCAGTGGTCACGTAGATCTCCCAGTCTCAAAAGGAAAAGAATGTGTCTCTGTGACCGGATCACTGAAAACATAACTCTCAAGCCAAACTTCTGACCAGGTGGGGAAAGTGAAACATGACTGCTTTAGTTAAAAACAAAAGCAGCAAAGTGCTCAGTCTCTTACCCGCTATCGCACACTGGAACTCGGCTGCTGAGGGGAGGTCTCCATTCTGCTAGCCCAGTGCTCTTGGTGCTTAAGCTTGTGCTTCGTGCTCCCCAGACCTATCTGTGGATCACTTCAACTTTCTGTGGACTCACCCACCGCTCCCCCCATAGAAAGAGAGGGGACTGCTGATGGTAGGACCTTGCAGCTGGAGGAGAGCGTAAAGGAGAGAGCCTTGGTTAGATAGATTAGCTGCCCGTGGGAGTGTCCCAGCTGCAGGATGAATTACATGAAGAAACGGGAGGCAGAACTATAAACTCTGAGCAGAGCTGGGATTTAGTTAAACCTCTTGATGTACCGTTAGCCTAATCTTTCCTTGTGCATGCTGGAGGAACTCGGCAGGTTTCGTGGCTACTCTGAGAGAAGAGCGTTACTGAAAGTACCGCATCTGATTTGGGAAGAGCTTTTTAAATACGGAAGTATAAACGATTGCCTGTTGTTGTAAGGTACTCACCATAGAATCACTAACCACAATTTACCTGCATTTTTAACTGTTTGCTTATTGCTACATGTGTACCTAGCAAATGTCTGATATTTGTGTGAAGGTAACAGTAGAAACTTGTGTCGCTCATCTCTATAAATCTGTCACTGAAAATCTCCTTGTTGCTCCTTGTGATGCTTCAAACAGAAAGTCCTTGTGATTGCAGTGCTTGTCTGTATTTTTATTATTTTAAATTGTAGATGTTAAATTTCTTCGTTCAACAAATTTTCATATGTTGGTTTTCTATTTCTTAATTTTAAACTGCATCATATAATTGTGTCTGGTTCCTGCCTGTTGCATGCAAGTTGCCCTTCATTAAAGTATTTTCAACACTTACTTGTTCCCTTAACTCTGATACTCCCTTTAAGTAGTTTTTATTCTACTTTGTAAGCATGGAAGTGGCGTAGACATAATATTTTTAAGGTAGGAGTAAACCAGGGTGTCTAATGGGACCCCTGCTGTCCTGAAATCTCTTCAGGAAGAAAGTCCAGACTCTTGGGATTCTGTTTAAGTGTAATAGGAAGTCTTTTGTAATGCAGAATGATTTTCTAGAATATATATATTCACTTTAAATTAGTTCACACATTCATGTTGAATAGTCCTTTAAAAATTCATATTCTTTCACCTTGGCGCTCTCAGATGTGCAATCGCAATGCTTTGCTCTTCATCGAAGTGCTAGATTTAAGAAGACTTTGATTTGCAGTCACTCTGTGCTAACACTGAAACCGAAAGCTTGTGTTTGCTGGTGCTGTGTTTTGGACTGGCACTTTCACTATTTCCTCTCTTAAAGCCTGGAAAAACATGCAAAATACTTGGTTGCTTTAAGTCATATGTATTTCCTTTATCTTGCCTCTCCTCTCAGGAGCACAATCTTTCCCTTCCTTATCTGCCGAGAATATGCGTGCGTGGAGGGGGCGATGGTGGTTTGTTTTGTTTAATTTTATTCCTCATCTTTCCTGTTTTGCTCTCCTAACTTTTTTTCACTTGTTTGGCATTTCCCCCTGCTGGCAAACCGAGTTAATAGCACTTTCCTGCTGTAGAGGTGGAAGTTGTCCTTGAATGTCACTGTTTTGTGGTTGAGGCGTTGGCTGCCTTTCTGATTGTATTCTGAACGTCTCTAGTAGGTAAAGTTTGAGGAACAGTTTGAACAAGCAGGGGATGTGCACATGGTTGAAGTTCTCCCCGCCACAAGTGCAGTAGCACTTCCAGTGCTAGTCAGAGATCCCTCTGGTTTTGCATTTCATGCCTGCAGTCTTGCAGCACTACCCAGATCATCTCCTTTTGTACTCTGGACTTCTTCCCAAAACTCTTAAGGCGCGTCTGCCTCACTAACACATCGTTCCCACAAGCCAATTATTTCCAAGATAAAGTGGATTGCTAGAAAGTGAAAAATAGTTTGGCACTCAGGATGAAATTTCTCCTTGTGTTTGAAAGAATAAAATAAATCAGAACTCCTTCCCTTCTTACTGTAATTTGACGGGGGAAAAAATACTTTAATCAGTACTGGAGTGGTTTTCCTTAAGTTTTTTCTTGTTCCTTGCACCTTCAGTTTTTAAATCAATTACTAGGAATGTTACTCTATGTGTTCTCTATAAAGTAATCTTCCTTCTTCCTCAAAACTCCTTCTCTATCGTTTTTTCCTCAAATACTCTTTTGTCTCTGGAGTACGAAAGGGAGGCAGAAACTTCTCAGTGGCTGGAATGAGCAATTTGCAGCGCACCTTAGGAACAGGTTAATGGGCCTTAAGTAGAGGTTAATGAACTGATTCTTTTAGGCGTGTTAATAAAAACCACCCTGAAACAACACAAAACCTCCTCCAAATAACTTCCCTTTGAATTTCTTGCACATTTGGAGGCAAAACAGTGGGCTGGTACAGCTGGGAGCACACAACTCCTGTTTTTTATTAACCTTTTCATCTTTTTTCCCCTCCCAGCTGTACTTACACTTTGTAAATATATTGAAAACGATTTAAAAAGAAAAATTCGAGTTTTAGGACTTTTCAGATTAATGAACATTTTTGGAAGTTCCATTACTAAACTTTGTTTTCTAAACAAAAAAACCACCCCACAAAACCCCAAAACAACCACCCAATAACACATTTTGAGCAACTTTATGTGGTAGAACAGAACTCCAAACTCTGCCTTTGACTGATTTCTATCTTTCCATCATGTAAATCTTTTAATTTTTGCAAGAAATTCCCTTGCTCCTTGCTTCAGATGTGACACTTTGCTGTTGCACTGTTAGTAAAGCATAAACTTACAGACATAATTCGGCCTGGGGGTTCCTCTTAGTGTATGTATAGGTAGCCAGTCCTCCCAAATAGCAAAGTAATCCACTAAAATAAAAGTTGAGGTCATCCAGCTTTTGACATGAGCAGGAATTTAACCACGCTGCATCGAAGGTGGTTTTGTGTTTACCCAAGAACTGGTGAATAATAACTTGGTGAGCAAAGTGAGGCCTAATGTTCTTCTTCAGACTTCTGCCTGCAGTACCAGAACTTTCGAATGCGACAAGTGCTGTAGAACATTCTGGGTACAAAAAGCTGAAATATACTGATGATGGTTTTATGAATGTCAGAAGCGGTTAGATGGGACCCTTGATATCAAGCCAGGAAGAACTTCTGACAGGCTTACTAATAGTCATATGTTAGAGAAACAGATTTACTGTAATCCTCTAGTTTAGTTTTTGTTTATTGAAAACCCCCAAACAAACAGTTTCCCTGAATGTCTTATTTATCTTATGGAAGGAAAGAGAAAAGCAGGGAGTTGAATTTGTTGTGGGTTTTGTGGTTGGTTTGTTTTGTTTGGTTGGCTATTTTGACAGCAGCACCTTTCTCCTTTTCCTTTAGAAGGTGTATGTGTGTGAGAAGTGGGAGCAGGAGTGTTTGATTTTAAAGATGGCTTAAATGGTTAATCCTTGGTGTGTTAAATTATGCTACCTTTTTCCCTTTCAAGTGTAAGTGGCTTTAGGAGGCGCTTCTGTGATTCAAGAAATACTCCTCGAAGAAGAGGGGTTTGTGCATGAGTAAAAAGTGCAAAGCCACGTACATTAAATGTACTCAGGTGAGAGAGAGGTGATCCTGGGATTTTAAAACATCCTTGTGCTAACTTTCCAGTAGGCTAAACGTGGGGTTGTGGGGGGATAGGGAGAAGGAAGGAGAAGTTAAAGGGAGCTGTGCAGATGGACAAGCTGGAAGGCATGGCTGGTACACTGCAGTCCCAGTTCTCTTGGGCAATCCTGTTGTCCCTTTACCACCTGCCTGGCACGTGTTACTGGGCTGACTGGGAGTTCTCCCAGCTGCTGCACAGCGGCAAGGTCAGATTCCCTGCGCTGGCACACGGGAGCCTTGTTTTTAATCACAGAAGCGACAGCCCCGGCTCTGCTAACGATGGTCATTGAAACGTGAGCTTGTAATAATGTCATTTGAAAGAGCTTGTACACCCCCTGTCTGGCTGTGCTTGCTCTGTCTTCTTGAAACTGCACAAATCCTCTCCTGTTAAGGAATAGGAATTCTGTCATTTCTCACTTAAAAATCACAGTGAAGTAACGGTTACGACTTGTTTTCCTATAAGATAGTGAGTCCTCTCTATATGCAGGATGCCTTTCAAATACAGGGAGGAGATCTGTTGCTTTGAGGAGTTCACATCTAAAGACAGAGGTCCAGACAATACTATTAATGCTTTCTGTGTGTGGTGTATTTTGCACCAAATAAATTAAGTTTTTAATTAATGCTTTACCCTTAATGCTGCCAAGCAAAGCTCTGAAATGTGAAAGAATGTCAGGCTCACAATTGCCTGTGCACAGCAATTAGTCCTTTCTCATCCGAGTCCATCCTCTGCACTTGAACAAGACCAAGGTCCTATTGGTAAAAAGGAAAAATTGCATGATTATATATTGTAATGTGAAACATAACTTTAATCAGGAACTTTATATGTATGTAACCTAACAGTAAACATGTGCTATCTTCTAGAGTTAGGAAAAATGCCAACAAGTTGGCTAAACATGACTTGTCATTTCTCCCATTTTTTCCAAGTGAGTCTCTGCTTACAGAGGCATAAGCTTTATTGTATAACTTGAATGTAAGAATTAATCTGAGGGATGTAACCAAACATCTTGGTATACAGATACTTAGCATTTAAATAGTCTTAAACCTTCAGGTTCTGTATGCTAAAATGTTTAACCATCATGTGTAGTTCTCATGTCCTCAGTTTTGTGTTTGAGGTTTTTGTAACAGTCCCATGAAGTGAGTCTTCTCCTTATTTACAGGCTTCAACAAGAAGTTTAAAGTTGATCTGCACAATATGAGCGTTTTGGTAATGGTGGCATATTTTTCCTTACATATCTTATATAGAATTGTTGAAAAGGTTCAAGAGCCTTTTTCTGATGAGTGGGAGGAGAGAATATTTCTTCAAGTGTATGTATATATCAAACTGCCTTTCCTGTTAGTAACACTAAGAGGATTCTCAACGCTAATCAGATTCTCAACAGTCTCACTGAGAAAAACTTGTTTCTAAAACTTTGCTATTTTATTTGGCTAATGCTAATTCTCATTGCTTTTTTAGCTTGCAGTAAACATAGGAAAGCACTGCTCAAGCCTTTCTTCTGATCCTGTGTACGTTTTGGGAAGAAAGCAGAAGTGGATAGAGAAATATGGCTTCCAGGGCTTGGGTTTTACAAACCCCCAAATGTTGCAGAATATAATGTAATAATCTGAGAGTGAGCCATGCAGACTCATGCCTCCACAGCTTTTGCAACATGTGTTTCTAGAGCCTTCTAAAGGCAACCTCAGTAAAATGAATAGCTGAGATTTTGATATATTTCTGCTTGCTGGAGTTTTTGTTAAGAAACCCTGCAAAATGCTAAACTCTTCAGATTTCTCTATTGATATGGGTGATTGTGAGCTGTGTGATCTTAACCTGCCTAATGTGCTTTGTACTGGGTGAGAAGGCGTGAGTTTGTATGTGTACTCTTGCTGCAAAGAAATTATCTCATTTAATCTCTAGAGCAAATTTTATCTGGTCCCTTTTTCATTAATACTGTTACGGGTTGGTTCCCTGTAGCCACAAATGCAGAGAGTAATCAAGAACCAAAGCCAGTTGGTCCTAAACTGTTCTTTACCATAAAAATGTTAAGAGCAGTGGAAAACTTAAGTCTAAGGTGCTTGGACTTGCCAGTCTTGTATGTTTATTCTTCTTTTCTCTGTCTCAATTCCCTATCTGAGAAAACTTGTGTCAGGCACAAGTTTTTCCTGTGGCTCTTATTACTGTGCTGCTTATGAGGAAACCATTGTCTTTGTTGTGGAGCTTAGATGCTGAATAAAAAAAAGCATGCAAACTGAAAACTCGGAGTGAAAAGAAATTATTCAACTGCTACTTCATTCTCTAAGCTTGTCCCCTCTGCTAAATGAGGCAGCGATGCCAGTAAAAAACCTACACTATCCGTGTGGATAGAAGGAAAGTATTTTGTATTTCCAAAGGCTTGACTTTCACACATTAACCTGTTCTAAACACTTAAGAAAAAAACCTGTAGTAAATTATGTTCAGAGGACGATGCAAATATGTTTCCATTCCCTATCTAGGTCCCTTCTAAGTGACTTCTCCAAGGCAACACAGCAAATCACTTGGTCAGTCACGATTAAACTCCTGGTGTTCCTAACTTCATCCTCGTGGGTCCCTGGGCTCTCAGTCTGGGGTTGCAGCCCTTCAGAGTGGTTAAATACAATCTGAAGGTTGGTAACTGTGCAGCTTTATTCTGCACAGTTCAGTCTTGATGAAGGTAGTGCCCTGCTATGGAGGAGAGCCCTTATGTAAGGGAGAAAAGGAAGGAAGGAGCAGTTAATCATGCTGTTGTTTTTAAGTGTCAATTTTCTCTCCAGTTCATGTGTGTATTTGTGCTACAAGTACATTGATATTTTTGTGGTTTAGAATAAAAATCATGCTCCTTTATTCTCAGGCTGTATTTGCAGATGTGTAGTACCAACTGGTTTGTTCAGCTTTCCAGAGTTAGTCACTACAGCAGTGAGACTTCTTTTTAGTTATTATTATTATTAGTAGCATGGAGATAGAGTTGTAGTGGCTTGTTGAAGAGGGATGCCCAGTGCTTGCATGACGAAAGAGCTTCCTCTGTAGTTTTTTGGGTCAGTTAAATAAGTGACTGATAGTGGGACGTGGAGGTAACAACTAAGGTTTTAATATTGAAGAAACAACTAGAGTTTGAGAATCACACCCTCAGCACCCTCAACAATGAGGGGCTTTTAAATTCTGTAGCATCCAGAGCAAAAGCTCTTAATGTGAATATAGCCCCAAAATATACTCACCGGTTCATAACCTGCCATGTTAGCAGCTGGATGTTACTTAAACTAACCTCAAATTGCTCTAGAATTAACTTAAGAACTTCTGTTATATTTTGTTTTTCCAAGTGCACAACTAGATTTGAGGCTGGGAGAGTGACCCAACTTCCAGTCACTCCCAGCAATACGCTTCCTGTTCTCTTGCTGTTCTTGGTGCTCATCAGCACCCTGGTTCTGCTGGTTAGGAAATGTGAACTCCTCCACTTGTGCTGGTCTGCACTGAGTGAGAGATGATGATGTGGCTTTCTACTGCTGTGTCTATTTATAAGGCTGGGACTTAAACTTCAGCTCTGTGACGACTTGTGTGTGGATAGAAACATATCTGCGAGGATCTTGTTGGGTGTGGAGTTGAAGCTTAAAATACACTAATATTCTAGTATTTTACTAGAAAATTGGAGTATTTTGGAGGCTTTTTTTAGCATCAGGGAAAGTAATTGAGCAAATGAGTTATCATTTATATTTCAGCTATCTTTTTAGGACTCTGACTCACGAGTCTTTTATGATTCATATGAGGATGATTTAAGACGTACTACCTTGCTCTGCTGTTAAAGGTTGTTCTTCCCATGACTCAGGCAGTGTAACGGGCAGTGTATCTTCTCAGCCTCCACAGTTCATGACCTAAAGTATTAGCTTAAACTGCCATTGATTTCAGTTTACGTTAGTGCTCTGGGATTTGAGCTCTGGTGACTGCTGACACACCACCTGCTCTACCATCTTTGTTGTCTTGGTATAGCCTCTAGCAGAGGTGATGGGCGAGTGTCTGGGGTGGCTAACCTCGTCATACTTAGCTGTGGCAGTTGACAGGGCTTGTGATTTAGATGTTAAATGTGATGGAGAGTGGGTATTTCCCCCCGGGGAAGGGGACACAGGCCTTTCACAGAACTAGAAAAGCTTGTACCTGTAATCTGTTCTTCCCCTAGAGACAGTAATAGTTTGTATTCTAATCCAGATTAGAATTGTCGGTCTCCTTGGCTTTCCCTGCCATGCCAAACAGCTTTTCATTCCAAGTGGTATTTTATAGTTAGTTTCAGTACTTAAAAAAAAACCTGCCAAAACCCGAATGCCCAAAAACCAAACAAAAAACCCTCTCCCAAACCCCAAAACAACTCCTCCCTCAACTTTCCAAATGTTTGAATTTTCTTTTTTTCTCTTTCAAACTGTAGTTAAGCTGATTGTAATAATCTTTTGTTGTTGTTGTTGTTCTGCTTTTGTAGGAGGAGGTAGAGAGCTGAAGGGAAAAACTTCCTCCAAACCGGTAAGTGCTCCTTGCTGGGCTAAGATGGTTTACCTAAGAATAGATGATAGGGAGAGCTGGAAAAGTTTGATGTTTACAGAAAGTGAAATCCTCTCTGTTCTTATATTCAGAAAATAAGAAGTAAATGTTACTGATGGAAGCCCCAGTCCTATGAATAAAATCACTGTAGGGCTGAGATTTGGGCCCAAGGGTCTGTAAGTACCGAGTATATTTAAATTAATCTACTCAAAAATAATTATCTTAAATATTTTTTTTTTTCCCCCCTGTGTAATGTGGAAAACAAATGTATTTGAAGGGATTTTTGGTGCAGAAAGACTTCTGTCTAAAATTCAAAGTTATTCAGAGTCCTTCCATGCACACAGAAGGCATTCAAGGCTTTTGTGTGGGTCCTACCTTTTGTTTTTCTACCTATACACCTTGTCATCAGCTGTATTTCTAGTGTAGTTTCCAAAATAGCCATGGTTTAAATACTGTTGTGATGTTTTAGAGGTTCTGGTGTGGATTGTAGTTAATTGAGATAATCATAGAGAAGTTCTAATGCACTTAGGTGATTATTAAGTTGAAGGTTTGAGTCAGTCTCTGAAGATATATATAATATATAAGTATCTAATACCTTAACTGCAGTGCATTGGTGTACTTATCTGGGTATGAAATTTTAAGTCCTGAAGCAACCACATAAGAAATAAGAGATTACTTGTAACAAATGCATGCCAACAAGAAATTGAATGGAGGACTGCTGCCTCCAGTAGTTGAAATCAATCCAAGGAATGGCAAATTTGCCTCTTGCTCTCAGTGTTCTTTCTGGCTGAGGCTTGAAACTATGTTTGGGTGTGCAAGGGATGCAGTTACTCCACAATCCTCTGCTTTCCTCTTGGAAACAGCTGATTTGAACGAGGCATTTGCATGTTTTCCTTTAAAAACGAATGGGCTGAAGGATGTTTGCAGACCAACCCATCCATGCGATTTCAATCATCTACAAGCTTTTTAATTAAAATATTGCCACTGTCATAAGAGTAAAGTGGAAAATGCAGTATGTTTTATGATTAATCCAGGGATGGGTTTATACCTTTCTGGATGTGGTATTCTAGGTAGTTTATAATGTCACTGGACTTAACTTCAAGGAAAGATTAAAAAACTTAAGTCTAAAAGTGTAAAAGTTCAAAAATACAGAGGAATTTTGCACTCACATGATGTGTATGACCGCTTGTTCATGTAGTTATGTACCTGCTTTCAAAGGAAATGCTAGCAATATTTCATCAGCTGCCCTCACAGGTATTTCTAGACATTAGTCTATATAAACCAGAAAAATACAGTCATGGATTTGTTGGAGGGAAGGAATGATCACATTGGGTAAGTGATTAAGGTACAATAGGTAAATTATTGGACAGGAATAACTCTGGATACTTATTGCTTGGGAAGGAAAGCTTCAAGTGCATGTTTTAGAGTGTTTCAGTTCTAGAGGGGTACAATCGAATAACAACTGTATATATTTCATGTTTAGAAATCAGCACCTTGACTGAAGTTTTAAATGAATTATGGTTGTTCATGTCTTCACCCCTGGGCTGAGCAACCACTTCCTTCTGCAAAGCACTACCACGTTTTTCTTAAACCTCTTACAAACTGATTTTTGGAAAAAAACCTTTCTAGCTGTTCCAGGTATCTATGAAATTAGGTTGGATTAGTTTTTATGAACCATCAATATTGCAAATTCTATCTGTCAAGTTGTGCATTAATAATTAAGAGTAGTTGCTCAATCTTTACATGTTTTTTTACAGAAGTACCGTGTCATTTTTCCCATGAACTAGTTCTGAGCTTTACAGCCACATGTATTAAAATTACAGATATTGTTTCCATGCTCAGTTGAGGTAACTCTCTTCTGCTGTTTTGCACTGAACTTTAAAGTTATGTAGTTACAGAGTGGTACTATTCTGTCTATTCATCACAAGTGCCTTCTCATTTGTTGAAGATACACAGAGAAAGAAACTGGCCATATCTGTATCTTTACCCCAAAACTGAATTTCCAAGGCTTCTAAAAGACTTTTTTCCCTCTGGAGTAGGTTCAGTTTTCATTAGCCAGCCTCCCACGTGGTTTTTTGAAGCATGGTTTCTTTCAAAACTGCAGTGCTAGGGTCCTGATGCAGGCTAGAGTTGTTCTTGTCAGTGAGTGGAAGTAATAATCCAGGATTCTGTTTTCTCATTAGTGTTTGTGGTAATAGAACAGGGAACTATATGTAATTTCCATGTATCCCTTGATACAAATTACAATTTTATAGAGGGTAGTGCTGCAAAGGCAGCTGGTTTTGCTCATCTGTGTCACATGTGGGAGAGGCCCTTGCAGAAGGTCATTTCATGTGTTGACTAGAAAATCTGATCAAGCCTTTGTGATTTAAATAAGTAACTTTAAGCCAACAGCAGACAGCACTGACAGAATGAGTTTAAATATAATGCTTTTTAAACCCCTTTGTAGTCCTCTCTTTTTGTAACATATTTCTCTTTGGAAAGAGAAATAACTAAGTTAAATAACCAAACACCCCCCCTCCCATCCCACCCCCACTTGTCCAGCACTTCAATTTACTGTGGTGAGACAACGTTAAAAGTCTTTAACTTATGGGAATTATTCTCTTTTTACAGCCTACATGTCTAATCTAAACTGTCAATATCCTTTTGAAAACAATAAGGCTCCATTATGAAAGCCTCCGAGTTGGCTACAATACCTGAGCAATAATTGGGAGCAATTTTCAAAAAAATAAAAGAATAGGAACTATTTTAACACTCCAGCAATTTTCTTTAATGGGTGGTGGCTGGAAATATTGCTATAGTATGTTTTCTGATGACTTTTATGTGTGTGTATTTAGAGATGTTTTTACACCGGTTCCATTGTGATGTGTGAGCATATGGGAGTCTTAATCCTATTTCAGAAGCTGATACATTTAACATATTTCTGAGCAAAAAATCTCTTGTCCAACTTCCAAGGCTTTTAGAAGTATGGCTGATAAAGCTTTTCTATGTCAGAGGTCGGAGGGATTAATTTGTTTGTAGTACAAATGAAGATGGGAAACTCATACTCACGTTCTACAAGTAGACTTCCAGGATTAAGAAGACTTAAAAATTAATGGTTTTGAGAAAGTCTTCTGCTGCTGTAGATCAATCTTGTGTTCCTTCAAAATAGCTTTCACCAGAAGTGACTAACTCAGCACAAACTTTGGGCAGTGGGTTATTAATATATTAATGTTGTTCTGTCAAATTGCATGCGGACCATCCCATTTAAGAACAGCTCTATAGTATCATGGAAGTATGTTAATGCAGTACGTTCTGTTTAACAATTGACTGCTGTTGGGGTTGCAGAATTTTAGTCTCCAGAATATTTTCTCATCTACCCAGATTTTTAAAACATTCTCGGTAGTTAAATTTTTCTAATTTCATATGCAACTGCAATAAGATATTGGTAGGAAATAGCTGCCTGCAAACTTAGATAAGGGACAAGTATGTCGACTTTGGGATATGGGGGAAGTAACAAATTTGGCTAAATGACTCCAAGGCAGGCATTTCATACAGCCTGTAGATTTCTTGTGTTGGAAAGATTGTTTGTGTTTAGGCTAGAAAGCTGCAGTTGAATATAGTTCCCTACTGAATTCCTGCTCTGTTATCATCTCCTTCTTGACTTCTGCCCTTCACTAACCAAAAGAAAACCTTTATTTTTCTATAGCACTGGTGTTAAAGAGGAAACCAGAAACTAAAGGCACTGGAATCAGCAAAGACACTTTTAGAGAAAGTGGAGAAGGTAGAGAATGGAGCTGCAGACTCTACAGGAGGCTCTGAAAGTGGAAATTCAGGTTCACCAGGTAATTTGTATTCTTTCTTGCTTTATAGTTTCAACTTAAAGCAGCATTAGTATTGCTGATAGTATTACTACTAACGGTAGCATTAAGTAATAGCACTACAGCTGTAGTAATGCTTTATAAGCTGGAAACTACTTTAGGATTTTATACTCTGCATTTTGACCCCACCACCTGTTGGCTTTTTAGCAACTGTGAAATATCTCTATATCAGGCTGTGGGTGGGCATTGTTTTCCTTTTAATATTTTGCACCAGTGATAAAAACATCCCGAAAACTCCATATTCAGCAATTGCTGTCTGGAAGGTTTTTCTCATGTTCTGAAGCCAACTTCAGCATTTAGTTGGCAGTGGAAGAATAGGGTGGAGGAACTTTGAAATGACATAGTGCTGCGTAGTCTCACCTGGTGCTTCTCTGGAGTGTCTTCTACTGTAGTACCTTCTAAACTTGTAATTGTGTTGTTTTGCTAACCAAAATGTAGTGCTTGGGCTCTAATTTTTGTTTTGGGTATTTTTACTGGTAGCTGGTCCAGTACCCTTAAGATGATCTTAAGGTCCTTTCCAACCCTAACCATTCTATGATTCTAGGACATACACATGTTAATTCCTGGAACAAAACTCCTCTAGCCATAAACACGGAGTAGCTGCCAACTTGAAATGTTAAGTTTATCAATGAGACCTTTTCCAAAGACAGTTCTCCAAGTGTTTCTGTTGGATATCTGAAGCTCACAACTGTTACACAGTGGATAAGAGAAATACAAGATAAGTTATACTGATTAGTGTAACCTATCATATAACAGTTGGAAGATGTTTCCAAATTACCTGGTAGCTTGTCTAAACAAGTGTTCTAGATGGCTTGTTTAGTAGTTGCTGCAATGATGAGCAGAGTGCAAGAAATTGAATAGGTGGGTTAGGAAACTGAAGCGTTGTCTGCTTTAACTAAATACAACTTTCAGCTAGGGGGGAAAACTTGAAAAAGCTAAAGATGAATTTCCAGAACTACAGAGTATTTTGCTCTCCTCAAACTCCAAGGCCTTTGCATTCAAAATTTCAGTGAAGTTTTCTGGGTAAGAAATTCAGAGATTGCCTGTGGCATTTTGCCGCAGGCATTAAAATGCTTAAGGCCAGTAAGTATTTTTTCCCAAGTCTTGTCTGCTGTATGGTGATCAAAACACTAGTCATACTTAGGTTTGTAGAACAGCATTTGCCTCGTGTGCATCTTCATTCCCCTTTATGCTCAACAAAAAACTTTAAGACTCTGAGTTTTCAGTAATCTTTAGCATCTGTTCATAATGATGATGACAAACAGGGATGAAGACTGGAAAATGTCCAAAAGGACTTTTTAGTTTTTTAACAACTTCAAAGTTACTTGACCCTGTTTGTCTTAGCTTTGCCCAGTCCTCATTAGAAGTGAGCTCTGCACTGAGATCAACTTTAATTAAATTTAGATTTAGTTGCTGAAACGAGACAAGCCATTATAGCAGAAAGCTGTCTTTTTTTCTTCAAGATACTGTATGTTCCTGTAATCAAGGCTAAGAAAAAAGAAGTCTAAATGTTTACAGTGGAAAATAACACTCGCAGCAACATGTTGGGTGCTTCAGTAAACTTCTCTTGAACTGTGCTGGAGTGGTTACTACTCTGCTTGTCAAATGGCCACTGATAGAAATGAAACTGGTTTTACACACACACAAAAAGAAATCTTCAAGTTAAATGCTGGATTTTGTAATTTAGAAATACAATATATACCCTCTTCTGGCAGTGCTCAGGATTGTGGAGAATTGTCTCACTTGTCATCTTTTACTTATCTAGTATTTCTTTTTCTGAGGACTCTCTAAAAAAGCTTGCCAACACTCCTACAGCCATAGTTTGCCATCCCCTTGTAAGTGGTGGATGAGTGTCTGTGATGAGCATACAGAGTTCAGCTTTTGCTGTGACTGCTCATATAGCTGTGGAAAGGATGCTCAGTGTGACTGTATTGTCTGCTTGTAGAATAGCTCCTTGATTCCTGCCTATTCCAATTCACCTCCGGAACTCTGCCTGAAGGTTTATGCTGCTGCTTTGGCAAAGTGTATCTTGAACTACCAGTAAGGACCCAAAGGAGGTGTTGAGTTCTTCAAATGAAACAAAAAAGCTCATTTTTTTGTTTCATTTCAATGATTTAAGAATCCTCCGTAAATGAAGTCTGACCAGGTCACTTGCTATATCAGAGCACAACTTGAATATTCAGGCATTTTCCATGTCAAAGCTGTGTTGCTTGTCCTGACAGGACAAACGGTTAATTCTGATACTTTATTGGCTTAATGAATGTTATTTTGAAACAGTTTGCTCTTCACAGCTTTGATCACAAGAGATGTTCAAGGAGTTGTATTTAGCTATTCTCATAGAAGGGTTGGGTTTCATGGATGATTCCTTGAGCTGATGTGCAGAGAGAACCTAAAACATCCTTTTGCTTCTCTCATTTCATAGCAGAAAGATCAGTAGGTTTTAAAATACCTTAAATTTATTTGTGTTTGGGGTCAGTGCAAGAGAACATTATATTTTTATTTTCTTATGGTTGGATGATGCAGTATTGTGTGATCCGTAGATTTAGCAATATTTGATGAACAGTTTACAGTCACTGACTGTACTGTCTTGTGGCTGAGTCTGTACAAGGACTTTGTATAAAAACTAACAGATTTGTTGCTCTTCAAACTCTGATCTGGCAGAAAGCACTGAGGAAAAACAAGCTAAGCATGCAAGCAAAAGGGTAATGTAGCACCTTAGCTCTGTGACACTGAATGGCAGCATGATAAAACAATAATATTCAGTGTAGATAAATGCCAAGTGGTGCACTTTGGAAAAGCAGTCCTGGCTTTACATCTGCAATAGCAGGCTGTGAAGTAGCTATTGGCAATACGAAGGAGTTCTTGCAGTACAGAGTACTTGAATGTTGCAGTTTTAAACTTTGTCTCCAGATGATAGAAACAAATGAGAGAAGTGCAGGGAAGAGTGCTAGGAGAGAGCACAGCAATGGGTTGATTGGTGTATGAGGAGACTTCCAATGTGGTGAGCAATGACTGATGGGGGGAATATGTGGTGTGGAAAAAAATGTAGAAAGAAGATGAATAGAGGAACAGTCATAGAATCATAGAATATCTCAAGTTGGATGGGACCCATAAGGATCATTGAGTCCAACTTCCAACTCCTCTTGACTTGAGTCAAAGCTGATTTTCCATAGTTTTATTTGCCCTCACACTTGCATTGTCAGGAGCAGACTGAAAAGAAAAATGAGGTGCTTTTACGTAAGAGTCCTGTGCTTTAACTTTGGAACTCATTGTCACAGAATCTTGAGTATTTTCCTGAGTCCAAAAGTAATTAAGGCAGATTAATGGAAGAAGAAATGTCTTACTAGCTGTTAAACCTAAGACATAATCTTTAGAGACATCAGAGATATAGATTCCTTAAAGATGGGAGATAACGCTGTGTGCTTGTCCAGCACAGGCATCATGCTGATGCTTCTGCTTGCTATCGGCTAGTACTAAAAGAAAATGCAGCAGGTAAACCTGTGGTCTGATGCAGAATTATCTTTGTGTTATGCTTTTTTTAATTAAAACTATTTTTAGGATGGGAAATGAAATAAACTTTAATTAGTTGTTGAAGTCTGAATTCTCTGAGTGGTATCAATGCAGGTGGAATGAAACATATTTTTCTTGCTTTGTCCTTCTGTTTCTCACTCTTTTTCCTGATTCTGAAGAGCAAATAGGGAAGAAAGTACAGACTTTATATGGTTCTTTGCATATGTGAAAGGGACGTGGAAATGTGATGAATAAACGCGGCTGTAACCAAAAAAGAAACTGGGAATTTTTTGTTTACAGTGCATCTTCATCCTGCGCTCTGGTTTTCTTTGGTGACAGTCTGGTAACTTCTTCTTTGCTTAGCAATACACAGCATTCTCCTGCAGCTGCCTGAAGGAAGTGAAGGAGGAAGAATAGTGAATGGTAACCATCTGTCTGCTTTCCTTTGGATGTGGAGGGCATCTATTCTACAATGATCTCAATCTCTCTTTGAGGGAGAAAAGTGGCAAAGATACTTTGGAACATGGGTCTTCCATGTGATACCAGCCAAGCCAACACATGGACGGACCCTTAGTACTTGAAACATTCTGCTCTTGAATATACAAACAGCTTTTGTGCCTGCAGCAGTTATTTGTGATTTGTGTTTCTTGTGACTGCAAGCAAAGGCAGCAGCAGTTCTAGAGGAGACACAGCCATTAGATTATCTTACCCAGCTGGCTTAAATTGTCCTTAAAAAAGCATCGCTTGTTCAAGAGCTGTTTAGGAAAAAGAGCAAAAGTGGTGGCTTAGTACAATAGTCTTACTATATTAATTAGAATGGGTTTGGAAATGATGGATTACAGGCCTTGCTATTGAAATGATGGAAACTGAATATTTTGCTTTTACAAAAGTTCTTAAAAATGTTGCATTTTAAATTCTTAAACTCTTAAATATTGAATTTTAAACAACATCCGTAATGAAAATCTTCATTGTGGTGTCGCATCTCTTTTTCTTTCTAGAAATTGGTTGCCCAAATGAAGCAAGATCCGCAGGTAACTATTGATTTTTATGTTGCATTATTTAGCCTTAAAAATAAAGGAAATAAAAGTGCATGAAGCTTGAAAATTGTAGGTATTTCTTAATCATGTTCTTCCTGCTGTCACAGTGTTTAGAAGAAAACTGTTATGAATAACTCTTTAAACAATGACTGTTGATAGTTCAAAACAAACCCAAAACTTTTACCTTTATGGAGCTTTTTGCCTTATATTCTTAATAGTTTAAATCATGCGACTCTTTCAGACTATGGTGCAGTTTAAATTAGCAGTAGGCTTCTGATTCTATTGGTAGCTCCTCTCTGTAAAATCTGCCAGCACTAGAATTTGCTCTCACTTTTTTTTGAGTATCAGAAGGTTGTACAAGAAGAGATAGGATATTCTGTCCAAGAAATTTTGTCCAAATAGAGCATGTAGCTTAAAGCTGTGTTCAAATTGCCTGTTTTAGGTGTCCAACTTCAGCTACTGAAGCTGGATAACTAGGCTCTACATAGACAGCAGAATTCATCCCTTTCCCAGTGGCTGTGGAAGGAGACCGGGTTGTCTTGCACAGCAATTAAGCACTCCAGTGTGCTGAATGAGGAGTTCTGTGGAGTTCTCTAACCAGTCTGAAATGTTGACTAGAGGGAAAAAGGCAGCTCACTTGAGGCTTGCTATGAAGTTTTTCCATCCCCATACGACACTAAATGTCCTGTAATTTTATGAGCATATATTTTTCTGAGCTCAGTGGAGTGCAAATACAGCTTTTTTGCGACAGTTAAGTAGGTAGACCCCTGACAGGGAGGGATGAGCAGGGAGAGGTATTGGAAAATCTGCTTTCTAGAACTAACTTATTCTGATGACATCTGGGTAAGGTCTGCTACTCTTACTTGTTGGGCAAGTCTGCCAATGGTAAGCTTGCAGGGCAATTTGCTTTCAGTTCAGGAAGAGTAAATCTGGTCCCTGCTTCCAATGCTTATAATGCATTTTAATCCCTGATTATTAAGTGGAATGTAGAAGAAGGGAGGATGACTGGACAGTATCTGGTTTTGCTAGAATTGTGTCTATATTGGAGAAGACTCTACAAGCTGAGGCTGCATTTCAAAGCTGTATAGAGGAATATAAAAATAGGGAAGTTGTCCTGAGCACGAAGTTCCTTTAAGGGTACTAATGACAGGAACTATTTTTTAGTATTTCTGTGCAGCACAGAAAACCTGCATAATCTAGTGTAAAGAGTTTACAACATAAATGAGAACAAAAATAGTGGGGGGAAAGAGAAGAACTCAGGGAATCTCGCTTCCCTGTCACGTTTCTGCAGAGCTTCACAGGCTTTAAAGTGAAGACAGATTTTTATATTTTAGTTTTAGTGAGAAAAAAATAATCCTGGTAAAATAGTTTTCTGACTGCATCTTTATAGTGAATGCTTATGGCTTTCATATCTTAAACTTAAGAAAGTGCTATTGTAAGCAAAGTGCTGATATGACTGATGTGTTAATACAAATGTAATTCTCTTAAATACAGTCTAAGGCATAAATGTACATAGAAATAAAGAAATGTTTGCCTTCGTTTGACACGTGTGTCAAGTAAGATTTAATAGATACGTTTGCTGATGGTCTACACAGTCAGATGTATGATAATGTCTTTGTATAAGTAGCATAAGTGAGAATGCTTTAGCTAATACATCATAGCATGCTACTGTAAACAATATAATGCTGTTGTATTATATCTTAACAAACATTTCTCATTTAATTTGTAAGCTTGATGAAATGTGCAAACGTGCTTTATAATGTGGTAAGCACTAATGGATGTTTTAATGAAATCTTCTTTCCAAACTGAGTTGTCTCTCTGAGTGCTAGAAAGGTCCTCTGGTTATCGTTGCACTCAGTGACTTAAGCAAGGCTTTGTTGAGCCTCTTGAATTTTATTGGCTGTACGTGTACATCCAGAGGTGCTGTGTTTGTAGTACAGTATGCAAAACAAACAAATCAAACAAAAAACAAACCACCTTCCTGCTACTACTCTCTGTTAACAAATGGAATATCTTTCTCACAGATATTTTTTCTTTCTAATCAGAACGCTGATTTGAAGAAACAGCTTCATGAACTTCAAGCCAAAATCACAGCTCTGAGTGAGAAACAGGTAGGGAAACAGAGATGTATTTTTAACACCCTGTTCCAAAGATTTCACTTTTCCCAGCTTCCAAGAGAGCTGCTGTATTTTTAAGTGCAGAAGTAAGTGTGGGCAAACAGACACTGATGATTTATATTTGATTTGAGTTATTGCAACTCTATCCAACAAGCAACTAGAGTAATCAGTGGCAGCTGATTTTCAGTTTTTCTTGTGTTGAAACTAATGTTTTATATTAAGGGAGCTGGGAAAATGAATGATTTTTGTCACTTCCTTTATTATTATCTTGAAACGTGTTCTAAACCAGACTGGTCTGGTTTAGGTGAAGTTGGTCCACACTGTCTGGATGAGTATGCTGGAATTTTTCTTTGTGTCTAGATCAACTAAATTGATGTCGGTTATGGGTACATAATAGACATTTGGAAATCAGTTGTGTGCTTTTACCATGATAAATTATACTACAATTGTCTTACATTTGCTATTTAGTAGGAATTTGCTTTGACAGGTCTAAAGTGTAAGTAGTAATTACAACCGAATACTTAATAGAAAGATTGTGGAACTTGAAGATATGTCTTGTGGGTAACTAGAAGGAAAATAAGTAACATTGAGAGATCCACAAAACTGGTTCTCATGTTTTTAAGATAACAAAACAGCAACACGTGAAATAAATCCTCATACACAACTGCCCTCCAAAATTATACTGACTCGAGCAGTCAATTCTATTGCTATTATGTGAGTAATAGAACCATTAGGTTAATAGATAACACCTTTGAGGAGGGGAAAGAACGTGTGCATAGGTAAGCATAGAGTTATGCATCCGTGTCACATGTAGATACCTGCATTCATCTGTGTTTATCTGCATGTGTTCTGTTCTGAGAATTACCTTTCCAAAGGAAACGGGCAGACAGTGATTAACATTTATCTACAAATTGTTTACTAAACAATTATAGTACGTTTTAGTAGTGGAAGAGTGAGTGTAGGAAGGAACATGTAAGGATAATAAAGAAAATGATTTTTTAATGAGAGTACTAATTCAATAAAAACAGAGGTTTTGCTGATGTGGTGGCATGCCTCTCCTGAAGACGATTTATTCTCTAAAACCAGCATGAGGCTCTGCATGTGGCTGTGTCTCACAGCAAGAGACTTCAGAATTCTCTGGTAAGCTCTGGAGGCCCATGGTAATTTCGGAATTAGCTTGCCTTGATGCCACAAAGCAAGTCATATTGACTACCAGTTCACATGATCAGCAGGGCCAGGCAGTGCGGTGGGAAGGTAAGAAAGGAGTGAGCGTCTCCTACTGTAACTTTTGGTCTGTACTAACATGTATTTTCAATTACCCATCACCACTAATACAACTTTATCTTTTCTGCTGAAAATCATGGCTCAGTGAACTAAAGCACACTTTTTTGTGGGATGAACAGGGGCTAAGTTTCCAAAAGACTTTGAAAAACAAGTTTCTGACTTCTCTTCTACCACACAACAAATACAGTCAATACGAAGTCACAGTCCAGCTTCCTTCATTGTATTTTTATGGTTTTGATTATCAGTAGAACAGTGAACTTCTCTGTTGATGGTTAAATATATTGTTATATCTACCACTGGATCACGGAGCTGCCAGTGTCCCAGATGACAGTGGTGTTAAAGTAGCATGGCTGCTAAAACGCATTGAGCATGGCAAATGTGAGTTCTAGAAGAAAGCCCCACGACTTCCCAGTGCAGAGAAATGCTCACTTGTATTTGCAGGACTCTGTAGTTTAGACATCTGTGGCTTAGCAGTGCAGAGCAGCATCTCGGAGACTACAGCAAAGCCCTTTTTTTTTCCTCCTGTTCTCACTTAATTTTCTCTTTAGGAAAAATAATTATTATCAGTTGTTTTATGGGGAGAATGTTATCCAACAATTTAATTTGCACACAGCATGGAGAAATGTGCAGTTTTGCATAGTAAATAAATGCTTTACGTCGTGCAGTGCATTTCTAAGGAGGAGTGCAAAATGTGTTATCTCTACTCTTGTTTAGAGCCAAGTAAGTAGTCTTGATGTGTGACGTCCAAAGAATAAACTCTGAGGGCCTAACTCCACTCTGGACAGTGACAGGAGGCATGAGTGTCACTGTTTGATTAGTTTTTCACACTTCATTAAAAGCTCAAGTTCCAGCCTGTGTGGTTGTCCCTACTCCTTGACAGTGTCGTAGAGCTGATATCCTGATGTTGAGAGGCAGAATACTGCAGTATTTCTGGCTTCTGCAGTATTATGTCAGCCTAATGAACGCCTTTTCTTTGCTCTCTTGTTTAATGAAGTTGCATGAAGACTTGTGCAAGAACCAAGTCAGTGGTAGGTTAGCTAAAAGCTTTTAGTTGCTTTAGGACTTCTCTCCATTTCTGAAGCATTGTGAGAGTAGCACAGACACTTGCTGCCAGTCGCTGCAGTGATTCAGTGTGGCTTAGGTTTCTTGCTGAGAATTAATAATGGCAGCTCTGTTTGGAAGTTTGTGAAATTGAAGAGATCTGGCAAAGGACAAAAAGAGAGCAAGTAGGCTGTGCAGTGTGTAGGCTTAAACCTAAAGGAGTTTGTTAGCTGATGCAGGGTTCAACTGTTACGGTAGAAGGTGTCGTATGTTCATATGCTTTTTGAAAATGTGAATGAGGTGAAAATAAATGCTTTGATTTGTTTCACCTGAGCTGATGGAGCAGTGTATGCTGATTGTGGTAGCTTATGGAAGAAAAACTACAAAAAGAGGAAAAAACTTGACGATAACCTGCATTTAAAGGCAAGTAAACATGAATCCTTCAGACAGTAATTTTCCTCTGCTCGTCTCTGTTATTACTGTGGAGTTCTAAACCGTGCTTGCCTTACTTTTCTAATCTGGGGGCAATAAGGTCTTGTTCCTCAGCTATAAATGTGAGTGCTGCAGTTTGGAAACCTGAATGCAGGGGGTTTAAAACTGGTTTTCTCTTTCTTCCCCCATCCTGCTCTCCAATAAAGAGAAGTCAAGAGTCACTTTTTGCAAAACAATTTTGATTGCCAAGTTGAAGCTTGGGTTGTAAATAGGAATTAATTCTTTTGCTGTGTAGCACTGTTTTATTATATTTTCATGTCTTTGTAAGAAAGTCGGAGTCTTTAGGACTCAGCACTCTTTCTTTCACCTTATATTCTATGAGAGTGTCTTCCTTTGGTATTCTGTTTTGTAGACTTTTATAATTACCTATCACTACTCCTCTTTTGTCTGGGTTAAATATGCTCACATAAAGAATGTATTCCTGAATTTCTCCATGAGGAAGTTTACCACTGTGCACTCGTTTTACTTTGGAGAGGTGGACTGGAGGTTGTTAAGTGATGCCAGTGAAAGACGGAAGGAGAGCAGGGCTAATGTAAAGGAGCAGGAGAGATGTAATCTTGAAGTAACACCTTTTTTTCTGCTGCTTTCTCTCCATAGTTAATTAAAAAGTTATAATATGATCTTGTAATATGTCATCATTGAGTATGTATTGTAACAGCACTTTTTTCCAGTGACAAGGAGAAGTGATGTGTATTTGCTTAAAGCAACATAAAGAAAGAAGTGGGCAGCAAACAAACGCATTTTAGGAATATCATGGTAAATGCAGAGAAATTTCTGTATCTGTCCTTATCCCCATTTTGTGGAAAAGTTGGGTCAACATTCTACCTTAAATGTGGAAGAAAGCTTCCAGGATGGTCTCTTGACCTTACGGTAAAGATGTGATAAGCGTATCCTAAAGTAAGAGCGTGGCTCTTTCCCTTGTGTTTGAAAGGAAAATGAAAAGGTCTCTTAGTGGAGTCGCAGTGAAATTCATTGAATCTCAAGAAAACAGTCTTGTGAAATCTCGACTAGTATTCTAATGCATTTGCTCTTGACATGGAAAGAATAAAGTGGATCCTTTTGTTATTCTGATTTCTGAAGAGCTGTATACCCTTGTATGGAAAAGTACTCAAATAGTTGTTAGCATAGGGATACTTGTGTGTTTATGTTTCACGGGGGAAAAAGTTGAACACACTTTATTGTGGAGAGTAGTTGAAGCTGTAGAATATAATGAGAAAAAAGCACGCTATAAAAGTGAGCTTATCTCTTTTATTATGAATAGGCAAATCTAGTGAATTCTGCTTCTATTTAAAGTTTACAGCAAATGGAGGTAGTTGAGGTTATTCTAAATCCTGCGTGTTCAGGGTGAGACTCCTTTTAACCTTGCCTCTAAATAAGTAAGTAATGGGATAGGGAGTTCGGGGGAGATTTTAAGAGTGGTAGTGTAACTTAACCATAGTTTTATATAGTTGAATAAATGTAAACACGTGGTTTAGACTGACAAAGGAAACTTGTTATTTAAGTCTTCAAAAGATGTCAGGAATAGATTTAAGCATTAATGTTGCTATATTTATTACAGGTACCATAACTGAGTAATGAAAAGATTGGTAATGTGCATAAATTCATCCTGGGAGACTGTTCTTCTTGAATGCTTGTCAATCATAGTAAAGGTGAATTTTTATAGAGGCTTTTTGAAGACATTATCAGAAAATTGTACCTGAAACATCTTCCATCGTATTCTGTGAAGATGAAAGGTAGGGTTTTGGTGAGGGGAAAGTAAGCACAGGAAAGCTCGAGAGCAGGAGGGAAACCGGGTACAGATAATGGGTAGGAAAGAGCACTTTGAAATGCTTCTATATAAGGAGGGTGGGTAAGATATGCCTGTATGTTGTAGATACACCTAATGAATACCATGAGAAGTTTAGGGCTGGAAATAAATAATGAAGTCACTTCCTTCTTCCTACCAGTTTTGTCTGGAGTTTCTAATCCCTCTCTTCCCCAAGGTCCATCAAGGGCATATTAAAATGCCAGTTATTCTGTCAGTAATGGAGAAAGTGCGCAATATGAATGTGTGGTAACAAATAACTCGAGGCAGGTGATGCTTAATTTCAGTTCCAGTTGTTTATCCCTAACTGTATGTATTACTAAACACCTATCTTCTTTAAGTAAATGGCACGAATGATAAAGATATGCTAATTTCCATGTAACTGCAAGCATTGATTTGTGCCAACTGTTTATAAAGCAGTCTTAAAATACATGAAAAACAATTTTGTACCTTCACAGAGTTTGGTTTTAATAATGAAACCCTGTAGTGATACACTCAGATCTGCCTCCTCCTCCTGTAATTGACTATTTATAGTTTCCTTTCTTAGACAGTTTGAAGTAGTCACTCTTCCTGTCAAAAGCTACTGGTTTATCTGGATGTCAGGAGGAGTAAGTTAACAGCCTCTGTGAATCATCAGACCCTTTTGAACCCTCTGATCAGTGTGAACAGCACCTGTTCAGAAGGTGAATGTTTGCTTGAGAAATCTGCATGAGCTTACTATTTTAATCTTTGGTATTTATTTAATTTGCATCCAAATTTTGTGTGAAAATGTGAATATAATGACTTCTCATTAAGTTATCATCTTTCATATTCTCAAGATATACTGGCTGAAGCAAATGTTGAACGTTGTACAGATGATTGTAGATAGGCAGAGTGCATGCATCTCTCCCTGCTGCCTCTTTTGCCCCGAATTCTCTTGCAAAACTGATATTATAATCATCTGCATATGACTGAAATATTGCTAAGCTTTCTCAGACCTTTTTGTAATGATTAAATCACGATTAAACCCATACTGGCATCTGAACTTGGATTCCCCATTCTTCTCTTAGTGTAACTCCACCTAGACTCCTCACTGCTGGTTTGTGAACTTCATTTTTGCATACCTAAATATACATTAGCACCAGAGTAAGTTAATTTAGGAAATGTGAGTGACCATTTCATGGTATCATTAAAGAGAACAAAACACCCTCCGCACCTTCCCCCTGCTCCCCATCCTTTAGCACTGATTTTTTTGGCACAACTTGTTAATTTTTGAGTTCATGCTGTATTTAAGCCAGATTTGGATACAGCTGGAGAACTTTTTTAATTGAGCCTCATTGGCTACATCTTTCATCTTCATGTAAGCCGAGGCATAACTCCAAAATAGCCTGCTCTGCTTGAAAATCAACATTGTAGCTAGAAAACACCGTGTTTCCTTCAAAATCCCATCCTAATGGTGAGAGTTGGTTATTAGGTGCTCCTGCATGTCTTGACTTGCTGGATAACCTCACACATTGCTCATTATTTCAAGGCCTGCTATTCCCTTTTCCTTTTTATACTTGGAGGAAAGACAAGTGAAACATCAGATTGTGGTGACTGGGATTTAGGATGTTTTGTGTAGTGCCCTTAAAGGCGTCTTAGTTGGAGGCTGGGAAAAAGGATTAAATCTACTAATGAATTTTTGTAAGTGAAATCAGATGAAATAACCCATTCTGGTCCATTCTGCATGCCTCGGTGGAACCTCAGAGCCACAGAAACAGCATTTTTATTTATTCCAAGTGTATCAGTGTTAGAAGGGGAATCAAATCCAGGGATCTGCTTTTTGGACCCTTATGGATCTTTAGTTCCTATTGGAGTTTTTTGGTCCCCAGCTCCTCTGAAAACTGTTGAACTTCAGAAGAGAGAAGAAAGACAGTGTGCCTAATGCTTAGAATGCAGGCAATAACTTGTCTTTGCTGTTTGTTCTCTGTTGCCTGGTACTTGATTTGAAAATAAGCTTCTTCCTGAGATTGTGCTTTTTGAACTAGGGGTTACTGAATGTAGTACAGCTGTGGGCTAAAATATTTTTATTAGGAAAGATTATCTTATTTAATGGTACTATGCCAAGAACAAGGCTGACGAGGGTAGTCAGTGTTAGGGGGTATTTTCCAACATCTGGGTTACATGTTACACCCTCATAGTGCTTTGTGAATCCACTCAGTTCAACTCTTCATGCTTATTTTTGAAAAGGGCTGAGGTGGATGTGGTATTATTACACTGCTTCCATACTGCCAGTTTGGAATTGGTTTCTGTTCATTGCAGTGGCCTTTACAGGTGGACCAGGGGTCCTTCATGGTGGGCACTGGATAAATAAAGAGGAAAGGTGCCTTTCTGGGAGTGGTGTAGAGAGGATTTGGCATACTAAGGAAGCATGAGAGGACCAAATGCACGTACAATGTTTATGAAAGTTGTTTTAGGGTTTGACTTTTCTATTTGAAGAAATGTTATCTGCCCTTCTTGCTCTAGTCACTGTAAGGGTTTTTTCTCATTTTATGGTGGAGACTGTGATGGGCTTGCGCCTTAAAGGGCTTAAAGAGGGAACAAACGTTAAGGATTAAAGGGTAAGAATGCCCTTGATGGGTTTTCACTAAATCTCATAGAATGGATTGAGTTGGAAGGGGCCTTGAAGCTCATCCAGTTCCAACCCCCTGACACGGGCAGGGACACCTTCCACTGGACCAGGTTGCTCCAAGCCCCTGTGTCCAACCTGGCCTTGAACACTGCCAGGGATGGGGCCCCCACAGCTTCTCTGGGCACCCTGTGCCAGTGTCTCACCATCCTCACAGGGAAGAACTTCTGCCTAAGATCTAATCTAAATCTACTTTCTGTCAGTTTGAAGTTCATCTGGCCATGTTACCTATTTTAGACACTCATACTTGTAATGTTGTAGGGAGGGAATGCAGCCTTCATCCTTAGCAAACATCACTGTTCACTGAAGTTATAATCTGCTAAGCATTTTCTGTCCATAGAATTAAATGAGTGGTTTATTTTTTTCAAATGTGGGTCAAGTCACTGTAAATTTTACTGTTTGTGGGCAGTACAGTCAGTTTCTTTAAGTGTTGCACTCATTTCTGGGTTAATTTTTAAAATACTTGTTCTGACTTTCAGGAACTCCAAAAAGTGTATAATCTCTTTAAAGCAACTTTTCCCTTGCTGTTGCATTGCAGAGATGCCTGACAGGGTGTCAGGGAAGATAGGAGGACAGACAGCATGTAGGTTTTCTTGGTGTAGGTTTTTGTTTTAATTAGATCCATTATTCTCTGAGCTTTCCTTGTTTTTCCCTTCAGGCTAAGTCTTGTAAAATATGGTATTGATGTGCAAGGTGTCTCTCTCAACTTTCCCCATTTATTGTAACGGAGCAGGTAGGTTTAGGCACTGGTGAGTACAGGATTCTGGTGGAAATTTTGCTGGAATGATGTTTGAATTACTAGGGGGATCAATAGAGAACTGGAGAGAGGATGCTTCCCAGGAGGCAATTCAGACAGGGGAACCTAATTCTTCCCATTCCATGTTGCCTTTGTGAGGGCCCAACCCATCACTCCATTGACTATGAGGTCAGCTTCAGTTTGTTACCTGTTTTCCCTACATTTATCTTATCTACTCTATGGAAAAGAATTCTTGTTCTGTTCTTCCTTTTTTTGATAGTGAGAAATTCTGGCTATCTTCTTACAGTAGACTTTTGAAAGCTAGCAGGGAGAAAACCCTTTGAGTTGTGATGGGCGTTTCTTCTTTGTCCTGTAAACTCCCTTCAAGGTTAGGTGAGGTGAGTTAGAAACAGTTTAGTAGTTGTGATTCCTTTATTTATTTTCGTTTCCTTCCCTTCCCCCTCTTCTTTTTCAAGATTTCCTCAGTAAATGTTGGCAGTGTGTCATAGTATAAGGACATTACTGTGTAAAAGAGTTGGTTCCAGGCTGTCCTACATAGCAAGGAGAAATGAGCCAGCTTTTTCTTTACCCAGTAAGTAAAGCCTCATTGGTAGTGGTTGTATGGTTTATAGAAGGAAGAACTTGTTTACCTTATTTTTCCTTTAAAAATAAACAGAGAAAAACTACGTAGGAGCTCTTAATATGTGAATTTTTGGGACATATGCTTTAGAGCTGCTTAATGTCCTGCACAACAGCAAGTGACTTCTGAAAATGTGGGTACTTGGCAGTGTTTAAGCCTGTGGAGTTTTGCTCCATAGCCATGAACTCTTTATAAATTGCTTCATTTTCGTTCTAGTATGGCAGCTTTTCGGAGCAGTGCTTTGTCCTTTGGAGTTGTGGCCAGCCCATGGCAGTGTGGAAGTGCCTGATTGTCAGCAGCATTCTATAGCATCAAAACCTCTGCTCACACCTTTGGGCTGGTAATAAGTGCTCCAGTGATCAGCTTGGACAAAACTATGTTCTCAAATTCTTCAGCTCATTCTAAATTTTGTCATATATCTCCAGAAACAGAAATAACCTGTTCCCCAATTAAATCATTTGGGGGAAGCAGTTTAACAGCAGCCCAGAACACTAAGCTCCTAACACTTGTCTGCTGGGCAGTCAGAACTGTGTGGCCTAAAGGTGCTGTGCTCTCTGAAACTTGGAAACAGAAGAAGCTTTTCAATTTCTAAGTTGTTTTCAAATGAGAACAACTTATGGGATGTTCCAGGATTCAGTTCTACCTGCCGTGTAAGAACTACCTCTCAATATCTTGTCTTCTGTAATGTGCAGGAATCCTGCGCTTGATGGCTGGGTTGGTAGGTGATTGCTCCATAAGATGAGACTCTTAAAAAAATGAGTTATTTGGATGCTTTAATGTGTTGAAATCGCCCATTTCAAATGGATGAAAAGAAGCAAAATATTGCTCTGTCTAAATGTTAGAATTTCTGCTGCTAGCAGACCAGGACTGGTGCTTTATTATCTTATGGAGAAAATGGCCCTCTGTTCCTGCTTCCTCTGGGGAACTGGGCATCATGTTAAGTGTCATATACTACTACTATTGTTTAGAGAACTGAATATTACTCCCTTCTTTTAAACTTATACCCTATTTTTTGGTTACCTATCAAGGTGCTGTTATTTGGGACAAAAATTTGTTGTAGAGCTGCTTTTAACATGGCTTTAGGAACTACAGAAGTTCCTGTGTAAAGGATTTTGGTGCACAGTACAGTGCTGAAGTGGGGAAGATTCATTTTAATCAGATCCTAGTCTTTTTCAAAAGCAAATGAGACTAATTTATATTTATAGATACAGACAGAAATGATTTGAAAGATTTTGTCTTTAAGTGTAACTTAGTGTATGTTAATTTCCTTTAAATATTCACTTAGACATGACTATCACAAACCAGATTTGGAGTTTATAACAGTTTTCTTTATGGAGAACTGGTGAGAGACTCAGTAATTTCTCCCAAATTACTTTTAAATGCATTCAAGTAGCTTCATAGCTTTTGTCTGACAGAGTTTCAACAGTCACGAATGAAATTTCTGCAAAGGTCTTAATTTTTGAGCAAAATAGAACACAGCCAGATGAAAAATGCGGATACTACAGATTTGGTTTTGATCCGTTAATGGAAAGATCTTTTTGAGAGGAATTTTGCTTATGAAGTTGTGTCTTTACGAGCTACTATGAATTTGTGTATCACTTTGGATGCTTGAATATTCTCTACACTCTGGAGTTTAGAGTTATGTGCATCTCCTGTTAACAGCAGCATTGGGTCAGGCCCTCAGTGATGTCAGTTCAGCTTTAAAATCCAAAGAATTCTATGGCCAGAGTACATTAACTTAATATATGAAGCCACTTTAATTTTTAGCTGTGTCTCTATTCTTAGTTTAGTAATCTGAAGGCCTTTAAATCCCACTTACATGGAGAACTATAAACAGAAAAGTCGTCAAGAGCCCATAGAAATTGGCAGTTGGAATGCAAACATCTCTGGGCACTACAAGAAGTCAAGCAGATACATCAACTGCAGGCAAGCAAAGTAGGCTGTTTGGCAAACTAGCCTGTGAGCCAGATGGATCTGCAGGCAGAATGGCTTTTCTGAGGTCACCAAAAATTGGTAGGTATAATGTCAGTCATAAAACTAAGCACTTAAAGAAAAAAAAATAGCCGAACATTTTTAGAAACAGCTATGCTAGCTTCATTTATCTTACTGATTCTCCACAATGCATTCTTCCTGGTTAAACCAGGTAAACACACAGCTGATAGTTTTGTTGTATGTTTATTTTTGTAGTAAATGCCAAATGCGTTGCTTTTATCCTTTGCATTAGTAAGGTGCATTATGGTAATATAAAAATGTGTCAGGTTTATCCCTAAACCTTTGTTTTTCTGTCCAGAACACAGGCTGTGATTGAAGTGTTAAGTAGGACAGCCCTGTAGCAGCGGGGTTGTGGCACTACGTGGGACACTAATACAGTATACCTGCTTATTTTAACGTGGTAACGTCACCTTGAACTGCAATTTAACTCCATGTATAATATGTCAGGTTTTATATTTGAATAGTAAGAGACAGTTTTTGTTCTCATGTTCAAGAAGAAAGTTTAGAACTTAAAATATTACATTGTTCTTTTACATAGTTTTGAGTAGAAATGCCACTTCTAAACTAAATTCCTTCAGAACAAGAGTTAGTATTTACTAGGGTTGTACATCCTCTGCGGCAGTCAGGCCTGCTCTCAAAGAACTGGTAATAGTGCACAGTGCATATTAAGTAATCTGTGTAGCGCTTGTAGAAGGTAAAGGGTAAATAAACAGCTTTTGCCCTTTCCTCTTTCTTTATCCTGCTTATCTCTTTCCACTGTATTAAATGATGTAAACACTTTTTATTCCATCATTTCATAATGGGTTTTACATAATTTGGATTTAGCTACATGGAATTAAACTTGATGTACTTCTCAGAATAATCTTTGCGGGTTCCAAATTATTCAAAAATTGCTGGAATGAAAATCACTGACTGTTTGAAGCCTTGCAGATGATAGAATCTCCTTCACCTTCATAGTTCACTCATTTATATCTTTAAATGGTGGCTGTTTTGCTAGCTTTTAAAGTATGTATGATTTCTATATTCAGGAATGTGGGTTTTTTTAAGCAGTATGTGTATTATTGTGTTTAGCAGATAGCTAGTTTCCCTTCTGACCTCTCCTGAGTTAGCAGGAGACCCACTTAGCTGACATACATACAGTCATTTTGAGCCTTAGCTTTCAAAAATATTTTAGTGGGTCAGATGTCTCCAAAATTTCATTACATCCTTTATTTGCCTTTAAAATATTAATGATCTGCTCGAGCAAAATGCTGATTAAGACTAGAAAATGCTGAGACAAAAAGTTCATTTTACCACTTATGGTACTCAGGGCTTCTCTGTGTTTAGTTCCATGTCTCAAACCCTATTAAATATTCTAAGACCACCCAAGCTGAAGTCTGTTTGTGAAAAGACAAGGTTTGGCTAATTGGTCACATAATCTCTCATAAACTTCTGTATGAGAAGTGGGTTGTGGACTTAAATTTTACCCAGTCTCAGGTGTGCAGAGGGGTGGGTGGTATTTTCTTGTTGTTTTATTTGTTAAAATTGTACCTACCACACACAGGATAGTGTCTGTGCTCTTCTGGACTGCCTGGGATAGCCAGTGAATCTGTGAAAATAGCCCTTGCCCACCTTATATTTTGAAAGTAAGCTGTATAAGTATCTATAAAGTTAAATTTTCCTCTAACAGTGTCTTAGTTTTTCCTCTAACAGCATCAAACATTAATGTTTCCTCTAACAGCATCAAATTCTAAGGCCACACAGAAATGCTGAGCGCTGTAAGAATCTTGGGCTCACTTTGTGAAACTCCACGCTAAGCTGTGGTGTCATTGCTGCCACGTCAGGCTGAAAGATGAATGCAATTAACTTGGACCAGAATAGGGACAGGAGAGTGTCTGAACCAAAAATAAGAGGAAGGCAGGACTGCAGAGGCCCTGGGGGAAGCCCTGTTAGCAGCCAGTTCTGATGAGAAAGCTGTGCTGAGGTCGATGCTGAGGTATGGGTATGGGGTGTGTGTGCTTCTGTTGGAAGATTTGGTAGGAGCTTGGCGCGTTCTCAGATGGTCTTCGTCTGCTTTGCTGCACTGGGAGCAGGGGAGGAGGCACCTTTTGTGTCTCTGACTGTAGGTTACTCTCCCATAGTGAAGAAGTCATAGCATAAGATCGTTATTGATGCCAGGAGAAACATTTGCCTCTGTGTATGGATCCGGTTTGTAAGAGCAGTTGCACCCAAAGGCACTTTAAACTCTTCAGAACACTTGCAGTCCTGTTTGCCCATCTAATCTTGATTTGCTCAGTGTTTCCCAGTGTCCATCACAGCTTTCATACCTGCTTTTAAGAGAAGCTATCCAACTGTGTGGAGTGTTTACCTCATCCCAACTCAGACTATTCCTGATCCCTGGAGATGAAGCTGTTTTTGCAGTCTGCTTGTTTATGGAACTCAGCAAAGAGGAGAAACTGCAGAGAGAGGAGTGGGATGCATCACCTGAAAGGATGGTGCAGCTTGTGCATATCCTGTTTGTGCTGACGTAGGCTGCTGTCATGGTTTGCAAGTGTGTGATGTCCCCAAGGCAGGTCCGTGCCTTCAATGTGCTAGAAGACAGTAGGCATCAAGTGTAGTGTCATTGGAAATAAAAATTGCCTATTATAAGGTTTCAGGTATTCAAGCTGCTTTGGTTTTAGTTTTTAAACTGGTTTCAGGTATTTAAACTGCTTTTGGTATTTAAACTGCTTTGGTAAGGAGTCAAATTAAGTTCTATAGGAAACGAGGTAATAAGAAATTATCTTTAAAAGTATTTCCCCCCACCAGTGTATTCTGTTGCCCTTGCCTGCCTTAAAAATACAGGTTGTTTTGAAATCTCTTCTTTTGTAGGGCTGTGAATCATTTAATCAATTGATGTGTGGCGTACAATTTATAGAAAGAGTTCATCTCTGTATTGCCCATTATAAAAGATAAACATTTATTTAATAAGCTTTTGTACTTTTATTTTTGCAACAGGCCTTTGGTATCTCAGACTAGAGAAGTACCTGCTCTTTTAATAGATGTTCGTCTTGTACTAAAAATCCCCCCAAACCTACTTTTTCAAAGCTGCTGTTTTCTTTGTCTCTTCCTAATGGTCCTTGAAAGACCGTGAGCAGGTTGCTGAAGAAATATCTATTTAAGAGCATCTTGTGGTTGGGCTGGTGATAACACTTTGTGGTGTCATTATCTGGAGTTACTGAAGCAATGTGCAGGAGCGAGGAAAGTCAGGTTGCACTTCTTTACTTTGTCTTCCTCTGGAACCAGTGCTTCCAGTGCTGTGCTTCCAAGACACCAAATTCACTATGTTTCAGAGGCAAAACTGAGTTAGGATCCCGTACCTTGTGGTGTTGTAGGTTGTGATTATATTGCCACTTTGATTAAGCTTCAAATTAGATTACTGTGGTGAAAGTATTGACTTGCCTCCTGCCTGGTCTAACTGCTTGATTCTGGTCCTCTCTTGTGCCAGAATTAGTGCTTGTGTTGCTGTGCAGTAACTGGAGTCAAAAAGTTGCCTGGCTGAAGACTTATTTCTGAGATGTGCTGGGTTTTGAGTATAATACAGTTTGCTCACTTGGCTTGTGTGCAGTTCAACAAATGCTGCTTTTGGCATAGGGGAGGTGGCAGAAAGGAAGGGCTGAAACAAAGAAAGTGTGAAACAGCTTTCATTTGGCAGTTGCCTGAATTTATCCTGGAGTAAACAGCTGTGTAACCAAAACCTTGAACCCAGTCTGTGGCTTGGTAGTATCCTTTTTCAGTGATGCTGCTGCAGTAAGTGTACCTGCAGCTCCTGAATGGCAGAAAGGAAGGCAGGTTGTGTCTGTCTTCTTCCACTTGAATACCTAATCCACCTATTAGCCCTGTGCATGAAGCAGGCACAACACGTGTTCAGTACTCTTGGGCGAGTGGGATTTGCGTATAAGGGAAGGTGATTGTTACAGTTGCACATGGAAAATTCCTGTTAAAGCTTTGCATTTAGTTTGCCTCCATTGATACTATTTTCAGAATAACCTAACACAGGAAGTATGAAGATGAAGCACAAAAAGAATCTGAAATGGTTCTTGAGTGTACTTTGGAGAAGTGAATTTGTACCACTTGACTTGTGCATAGGAAGAACAGCTGAGAAGGGTTTTTGGGAGCTCTTTGACAGCAGAGAGCAATCTGACTCCTCAGGCATTATGATTTTTGTACAGTGAATTTCCAACTGAATTAGTTGGAGAGAGAACTTTTAAATTCTGCCTGAGCACTGACGTTGTGATTCCTGAGTGTTTCAATGTAGATCATGTATGCCAGAGCCCAGCAGAAAGCAGTGAGGTGTCTTTGAAATCTTGTACAGGCAAAGCCTTTGTTTATGTGTTAATCTCTGGCTTTGAATAAAACTATTCATGGACAACAGGAAATCAGACCCAATGATAGTCCATGGCGGGTATCTGCACTCCTGCTGACCACTTATGGAAAAGGAGGGAGCCCCTAAATAATAGTACTAAAAAGGCTGTGAATTTTCCACAGCCGCTTTTATTTTCAGTGGTTTTACACAGGCATAGGCACAGTGAGAATTTGTCCTGTACTTAGAATTTGGTCTGTTAGACCAGCTATCAGGTTGTTTTTTATGCATGAATTGGAATAGAAACATTTTCTTTTTCCTTCTAAGTTGTGCAGAGTTGATTCAACACAAGCAAAAAATCAGTAGAATTATCTGTTGCTTGTGTTTTTTGGTGTGGTTTGTTTTTTTTTTGGTGTGGTTTGTTAAGACTTTAAATGAGGGATCAAGCTACTTAAGGAAGGCAACTTTTCTGCACTCATGTTTCAAAGTGTAGTGGAGTCTATAACAGGAAACTAGCGTTATGGCTTCCACAAAATCACTTTTGGAATCTAGAATTCTGAAGGGTAACTTCAGTCTAATGCTGTAGGGCATCTTTATATTTGGGATCAATACACAGCAGTTGCTTTTGATTAAGACATTTATCATTTGATCGTTAAAAAATGCTAAAGACACTGAGAATGCTAAAGGATAAGAATATGGGCATTCTGATTTAGTTGATCCCAAGTGTGGATTTAAAAAACTTAAATACATAAAAAAATTACCTTTTGGAACAGGCACTTATAAGAGGTATTCTGATCTCTTTTCTGCTCCTTTGCCCCCTGCAAATCCCCCATCATAATTGTTTTATATGGTTGCAAGGTAATGGGCAATATGTTTGAGAGGAAAGACATCTGTGAAGCTTTAACATAGAATCATAGAATAGTTTGAGTTGGAGAGGACCTTAAAGATCACCTAGTTCCAACCCACAACATGTTCAGTTATTTTTCACTGGTGTGCTGATTCAGTCAGGTTATTTCTGGACAAACCAGCAGCCAGGTCAGCCAGAAAAGAATTGTAAATGACCAAAACTAACATAATGGAGCTTAAAAACTCGCTTCTCCCCCACCAAGCTACCACAACCACTACAATGAAAAAAAGAAACTCCAGGAAAACTGTCTCCTCCTTCCCTCAACTTAAAGACTGAGAAACTCTCAGAAGCTCACAGATAGTAGGCAGAGGTAGGCTCTTTTACGTGGAGGAAGTAGGAAACATCCTTTGACCCTATCTTACACTTGTTGTATCCCACCCCCCTCAAAGAGCACCCTTCGTAGAGCACATAGTTCAATTCTAGAGACACAAACTCCTACAGGATGCTTCTTGGAAGTGAGTTATGCCTCAGTGATAAGACATAAGGTTGTGAAAAAGATGGAGAAGTTCAGGCATGGGGTATACTCAAGAGTGTAAAACTTCTATTATATTTTTATGTCTGATACCATAATTGGTGTTTGATGGTGTATGGTAAATGGAAAGCTGTAGCTACAGAGAGAGCTCCAGAGGTTGTCTAGTCCAAACTCCTCCTTAAGGCATATATGTACTTCATGAACACAGGATGATACCAGCCTCACAAAAGGGATTGATGGCTTGGACTTCTATTATTTGACTAAAAGTCTAACATGTTTTCCTGTTTATATCACTTAATATCCCTGTCTAAACTCAATGCATGTGCCATCAGTCTTAATGTGTTCACTTGTATATTTGACAATTTTCTTTTTTCTGGGCTAGATAACTCCTTTCATTGCAGCATTTTAGGAAGATGTTTTTAAAATGGTTGTTTTGGGTTTTTTCCCTAAAGCTCTTCCAGGGCGTTAACATTGCTGCAGCTCTGCTGGCACTAAGGCCAAGAGGAGCGATGCTGTCTGCAAACAGGTTTTGTTACTGTGTTGTCTGCTAAGTCTTCATGTGAAAGTGAATAACCAGTGCTTTTCTCTTGTGCATCCAGCCATTAGTAACTGCAGTAGGTCTGAGCAGGCGTTATGACAAGGAGGTAAATGTTTTCATTTGTCCATCTGAAAGCTCTTATTCCAGTCTAAAAGAGCCTTAAACTGAGTGTTCCAGTGTCAGTGTTTGAGATAAGATCTTTCTTAGTCAACTTGAGAGCTGCTGCTAAACTCGTCTTTTTATGAGGAAGTGAGGAGCACAAAACCTACTGCATTTTTCCCTGGAGTGTCGGTTCTGTTTATTGTCTGTATACATGTAAAAGATAGCCCTAGAGCTAGCTCTGTCCCTTGTACTGTTAATTAACCCCCCTGCTGTGGGCCTAGGTATGTGCTCTTCCTGCTCAATGATAAGTGTGAATTGACTGAAGAACATACACTCCTGTGCAGAAGTATGCAGACAGAGAGAAAACCTTCAAGAAACACAGAGAAAGAGGATGAGATAGCATGTGGCTTCGTGATCTGTCATGCTGAATACAAGCTAAAGCTTGCAAAAATTGGGGATTTCAGTTACAACAGGTAACTACAGAAGGGTACAGCTTACCATTGTGTGGTAACGGCTAGTCAGTTTTTAAGATGTTACTTTAGGAACAACAATAATAGATGGTAGCATCAATAACCTAGAAACGTTCTGCAGTATTTCAAGCATTTGGAAACTCTCGAGTAACTACATGATCTCATACAAGTAACTGTTAAAGAATGGGCTTGTGCTCTTAAAACACAGCTACGTGTAATCCTAAGACAAGACAAGATGCAAACTCGAAGTCAGTAAAACTTCAAAATAGCAAAGGTTCCTGTGATATTTAATGATAGAGAAATGAAATTGTTCTTTTGTGTGTGTAGTTTTATTGCAGAATTGACCTGGCTCATTCTAAGTTTTCTTACCCCTATTTCCTTACAGACACAAATGCACACACCAGACTTTCACTGGATTGGGCAAGGTTTGAAAATCACCTTTGGTGCTTCAAAGAGCCTGAATTAAGCAGTCTCTTTCTACACTTATCCTTTTAATTAGCTGCTTCTGAATGGCATTGTAGTCATTGCATTGTGATAGTTCTCTAATGGAAGGGTACACATTGGCCTTTGAACTTTAAAGTTTATTCTGAGTCCAGCATGTTATGGGAGATAATTCTGTGCTCACTGGAGCTGTGGATTCAGTGAATTTTGCTTAACCGTGAGCTAGCAGATGCCAGTCTGTAATTAAGGATGCACACTAAGTATCGTACGATCTCCAGTGTTTTCCTGTAACTTCTTTATTCCATCTGCAAATGCTTCCAGGTTTTGCACAGTTGATTAAGGAGGAGTCAGAAGAGTTTCAGTAAAAAGAGCCGGGAGGTGTTCCCCAGATGCTGTGAATCGGCACACTGTGGCTGTGTAGAGAGGGCACCTGGGTGCTCTGTAATGTGGACAACCTTCAGAGCAGGGATGTGCACATTTGAAAGTCTAATTTCTAGCGCTGTTGAAATTGGAAAAATACAAAGGGAAATAGTGGCTTTCTGTTTAACTGGAGTCCCCAAAAGGCAGGTTTAAAACTTAATTACACTTGCGATACACTGGTCTCTCATGTTCACCCTAAAGCATCCATCCAAGCTGCTCATCACAGGGTGATTTTCAGTTGCTTGGGAGGAGGAAGGAGCTGAGAGGATACTTCTGAAAGCAAGGAGGGAAAGGAAGACTACAGCTTTGATCATCTTCATTATGAAGTTTATCAAAAGACAGAAGAAAAGATGTTTACTGTCTATTTTCCCCTTACTATTTCATCATATTCTCTTTTCACAGAACACTTTTGCAGCACGTCCTGTTCAGTGAGTAGGTAAAAAAAAATTACAGTCTGGAAGTTAGGAACTGCTCTGAATTCTAATTCCTTCTTTCCTGTCATTCACTGGATGTACTTAGAAAACCCTTTTGCTTCTCTGTGCCAGATCGCTGCTCAATTAAACATGGCTCAGAGTATTTCATCAAGTGACTAAAAAACTGAAGGTACATTAATTTCTGTTTACAAACTACCTAGATTTTGCAAAGAGCTGTGTTACTGTTGAATCTAAACAATCTGATACTGCACATACGGGCAGGGACACAGAAACACCCCTGCTGTCCATGTATCCTGTAGCTGTGTATAAACATTACCCCAGTATGCCTTCTAATTTTTGAGAAGATTTCTTGTTTAGGATTGTGGGTTTTTAAATCCTTCTTATATGTGGAAAAACTTATAGATATATTCTGGTCTTCCAAGGGGAAACATGCACAAGGCAATAAAAGCTTTTTCATTAGGCGGTAATGTTTGTGCAAGTGCTGTGGAGTGGCATTGCTTAAGTGATGTATTTAAGGAAGAGAAGAAAGAGAACGTCTGCAGGACCCCTGCTCCTCTCCCCACAAAAGCAGTTAGAATCAATTCTAAGCTAATTGTAAATTTAAACTTTGTAAGATGCATCATTTTAACAGTACATACTTTGCAAACAAATGTGCCTTAGTATTAAACTGGAAGGGTTTAAGCTTGTTTAAAGCTCCTTGCAGCAGGATGATCAGTTCAAAGAAGGCTGATCAGAGACTAGCAAAGTTTTACTTTCTGTTGAATTTGAAGCAGGCATAATCTAGATAGAAAGAATGTCTTGATGTAAGGGATATTTGTGCAAATTTGGGTAGGATGTAATGTTTCTGGGCTTATTTTCTTCAAGTGTGCTGCATTAAGAGTTGTCAAAATCAGTCTGTCCTTGAGCAACTGATCTCAGGTTCGAACTGGATTTTGGTGTCATCATGATAAGTTTATGCTGGCCTGAACTGTAGTGCCCAATGAGAAGACTTTGTTAATGTATGGCAAAGATAGAAACAGGTTTAAAGCTGTTAACCTCAAGCCCAGACTTGCCCAGTTCCCTTGATATACTGCAAATTCAATTATTAAATGGCTGGATATAAATCATTAAATGCACATTTTAAGGTTCTAAAAGAGATTAATTTTTTATTGTTCTCCCCACACGTAGCCATCCGATCTACAATTTATAGTTCTAAGAGCTAGAGAAATTATTAGAGGATTGTCCTTCAGGATGCCGAAATGCTCACGTCAGTAATCCTGTTCGGAATGTTTGCTTCTGGCAACATCACTTTTAGATATAAATATTCATACTCCACCTGGAACAAAAACCTGCTGATTTTTGGAAGTGGGTCATTTTCTTTGAAAAGGAATCTTTTGGCAGTTTTCATTGTGTGGATGTAATGCTACATCAAAACTTGGGAATTACGTGGCAGTGTTTGTCTGTCAATGTATTCAGCTGAAATTTAGATACTTTAACAAACCCTTTCATAGAGAGGAGAGAGCTTGTTCACAGCCGTGTGAAGGCGGCTGCGAATGTGTTGTGCCACGGACATCATTTGCCTTGTTCTGCTGTTTTCTTATTCCCTTTAACTAATTCGTTCAGAAGTAATTACGCTGGAAGTCACATAAATGAAGATTTTATTCCCCAGTGCATGAAATGAAGGCACAAAACGTGTAGAGTTGTAGAATGTAGAATTTCTACTTTGTAGAATTTACTTCTGTAGAACAAGCTGTAAAAGACTCTCCAGATCAATTTGTTAATGTTTGTGTGGTGCTTTGAAGTATTAAATTGCCTCATAAGCAGTAGGGACAAAACAGTGTTACAACCTACTTTGGTTGCTCATGCACAAGGAAGAGCAAACTCTGCTGTTAATAATACTGTTGGTTTGGTAGAGTGCCATCATGTCTGGACACCATCGAGATGTGTGTAGGTGGAGAACCATCTGTGGAGACAAGCCTACAAATATAAACACCTATTTAGGACAAGGTCTTAATGTTCAATTATTTCACATGTGAATCCGGAACATACTTTCATGCTTTGTTTTGCTGTGAAATGAAGTGTGGAATGGAAGAAAAAAGTCAGATCTACTCCTGGTAATCTTCACTCTGACATATTTACTTAATCTTATTTAGATGGTTTTGAGCTTCTTCCAAAAAAAAAATCCAGATTTTTGTATCTTCCAGTGGTTCTTTGGTTTTGGTTTGTCTGTTTCTCTTTAATGATGGTTTTCCTTTGCTTTGAGAGAAACTCTTAGAAGATAATGATACTTGCTAGTGAGGGAGTGCTCATATTTTGTGTCAGAAGAACAGAAGAAGAAAGAAGAGTGAGTGGCAGCTCTACAGGTAGGACTCTGCCTTAAGGTAGCCAGCGTATTCCTCTGGCAAGTTACTGCCCTGACAGTAGAGAGGAGGAACATACTGCATGCTAAGGCTGTATTAGCTCAGTCCCATATCGCATCTCAAACTCATGCTAATAATTTACAGCAAGATGTCAGACTGTGAACAGGCATGGCTGAGGAGCAGAGTTATCTCCTATCGATTGATTTATCTTTCCTAGCTAAATTTGGAAAAATAATAGGTGCAGTGCACAGGATGCCTGACTTGCACATCAATTCACACTACTCATTCGGGAGATTTCAGTGTACTCCAGACCACTCATGAACGACAGAATAGAAATGGTACAGAAGAGGATACTCAAAAGATTCTTTTATTGAAAGCCTGACCTGTATACCTGCTGGTGTATATGATGGGAGAGCCAAATATGCTATATAGTGTGTGTGGGGGGGGGAGTTAGTTGCCACAAGCACTGTTGTATTATGCTCTCTCTACTACCCTTATGTCATTGGTAACTGTTGAATATTGACTTCCCATCAGTTGTAAGGATGCCTTTCTGTACTGCTACTGCAGAAACTAAGCTGAGCTCATTTTACAAAAGGACAGCCTAATTTTTTTTGGTTAAAAACAGTCATCTTAACTTCAATTTAAGAGGAGAAGCTCTAGACAAAAAGCCCAAATGTTTTCCTGCTTTTTAAAGCAAGTTGAGTTAAAATAATGGAAGATTAGAAAAAAAGTTAGATCAGAATTCTTGAACAGTATCTTTCAAAGTTTGTTTGAATTTGACAAGAAGTAGAAATACGTAATTTTTATGGAACAAATTCTGCATGGATGGATTCAGCAGTATTTAACGAAAGTTTACAAAACTTTTATTTAACTATTGTAACTTACAAAATGTCAGATCTGCTCAATGGGCCAGAATATTTACATTACATAAGTAATGTATCAAAGAGTTTATCTGTGGGTATTTATAATTAATTAGTACAATGTGTAACATATTCCAGCCCCTTCCCAGGCTTAATTCTCATCAGTTGAAATCAATTCTGTTCATTTGAATTGGTACAGCATCAAGCCTCCCGTGAAACACTCTTGTGTTTTCTGAATAATATCACTAAGAAATAAAGTAGTTGAACTCTCAGTCTCCCTTCATGTTTTAAACAGTCGATTTACCTCTGTTGTCAGAGAAAATGCAACAACAAATTTTCAAATGGCCAGAGGAGAACCCAGAAACATGCTCCAACCACAGGCAGCCTGCGCAAAGCATCCATCAGAGCGGTATTCCCAAGAGTCATCGTGAACAGTATTGATGGCTTACTCTTAAAGATACTGAATAGTAGAAGGGTTACAGTGTCCATAACACTTATAATCACTACACCAACCACAGAACCTTATGAATATTTTAAAATTGCTTTTGTTAATGACCTGATGTAAGATATACATGTAAGGCATGAATTAACTACGTAGTTAACTGTCAGCATGAACTGTTTCTTTCATCAATGTAAAAATGCAGGCTTAGTGGAACTGAGTGTGTTTTTACGTTCTTTTAGTGGTCGTGCTCTCATTTTTCACCTCTTTGGTGAAACAGGCTGCCCAGGGCAGTGGTGGAATCGCTGTGCCTGGAAGTGTTCAAAACCCATGTGGATGAGGCCCTCAGTGACCTGGTTTAGTGGTGGCCTTGGCAGTCGTGGGGTAAAGGTTGGGCTTGATGATCTTAAAGGTCTTTTCCAACCTGGTTGATTCTGTGATTCTATTCAAAAAGTAAAACTCCCAACCACATTTGGAAAGATGCTAGTTAGAAAATAGAGCCTATTCTTGAAGTGCTCTTTGGGGTGGTTACCCACTGATTTGGTAAGAATATGGTAAGAATTTGGTCTTAGAATATTGGGAAGGAGAAACCAGTGAGTAGTTCAGGGATTTAGTCCGTATGTAAAAGAGAAAGTAAAAGAAAAATCTTTGAAACACACCATTGACAACAGCCCTAAGAGTATTTAAACCAGGCAGTTTATGAAATAACATTGTTTACTAATCTTTTTTCCAACTTCTGTATTACATCCTAGTTGTATGAAGAGAATATATGTTTCTGATCAGCTTTATTGAGTCTGTTATATGTGTTGCAAGCACAGGAGTTGCTGCCCAAACACAACTGCTTTTGATGGGGGAAGGGGCCAGTAGTGGAATGAGTTGTTTCTTGGTTTTTTAGGTCTTAGTTCTCTCTTTGTAGGGTTTGTCCATGTAATGTTTGAAAGGAGCCATGGAGTAAATCTCCAAACTTACGACTTGCTGACTTCTATGAAGGTGCAGATTTGAAGTGCCCTCTCACCTTCTGCAAGTGGAAAACAGTCTTTGTAGGTATTTGGGCCATTGTGGAAAATTGGTCTTTATTTAACTTTTGGATTATTTTTAAGGATTGGAGCAGGTACTGTGGAGTGTAAAACTATAGCCAGTCTCTGGAGTTGTTTCGAATAGAACACAGAGCAGACCTTTAGTAAAATTGTTCAGTGTTCACATTTTAATCTTTTATTGGACTGATACAAATGCAGTCTTGTTTGTTTCTAAACATTGGTTAAATGGGCTAAATAAAACTGAAGAATCCTTCTTTAAATTAGAATGTGCACAGTGAAAATTGTCTGATGGAAAGCAGAAAAGATTTTTTTCACCTTTCATAACCTTTTGAATCTCCCCAGTTACGTGATGAAGTCTTACTAATATTAAGATGTTCAGAATCTATGTTTTATACTGCTTATTCATGATATCTCCAATCCATTTTCCAGTATTAGGCAGTCATTCATATGATGCTTGTCAGACAGCATGTCATCAGCTGAAAAATGGCCAAAAATCATCATCTTTTGTGAAATCCAGATAGCAGGGAAGCTGGTGTACATTTTGCTATTTATTTCATTGGGGTGAAAGTTTCATCTCTTGGCCTCTTTCTGTCCCAGATTCTTAGTTTTCTGTCTTTTTCTGCTACCAACAATACAGTCTTCCATGTCTATATTATTCAGGTGTGCAATTTTTAGATTATATTTTTGTGTTTGTTCATTCCATTGGTTGTAGTCATCTAGGTCAGCTATAAATCTGGTCCTTGCTTTCTTAGCATGTTAAGGGCAAGCCTCATTTCATGCCATGTCTTAACCACTGCACCGTCTTTAGCTCCCTTGTAGACATGTCTATTGTGACAGAAGGAAGGGAGACTTCTTTCACTTCCTAACATGAAGCTGTTAAAATAATGCTTCCTGCTTGCTGATTTAATTGTCACTCTTATTTTTGTATTCCCCCTACTGTTCCCCACCCATATTAGCATCAGATTTGAGCTCCTTTTGGTACTTTCAAAGCTCTATATAATTCTGCCCTTCCTTACTTATGTTCTCTTGTTGAGTTTCCTGTCTCTCCCCCACTCGCTCCACTTCTTTAATGTTCCCACACATCCATCTGTCACTTCTTTAGCAGTTGCTTCCATGTCATCTTCTGTGTTACCATCTATGCATCCTCTGACCTCCCAGGACTCATCGGTAGAGGTGCTTAGCTTGGCCACAAGTAAGTCCCATTTAAGAGTGCGCTTCTTTGTTGCTTTTATGGAGCTGAGTTGGATTTTATGTTTAAAAAACAATCTTTTCTGTTTATTATTCCTTCTCTTGTAACTTCTTTTGCTGTATCTATAAAGTGTGCATTGCTCATATTACCAATTCCATTTAAATGCCTAGACAGATACCCTGTTGCTAAAATGTCTAGAATAATTCAACACATTACCAGCAGCAGCGTGTCCTGCACCCCAGCTAATCAAATACTTGAAGCATTTTACAAGCTGATAGTGACAAAACTTGGGGCAAAGTGGCCTCAAGTTTCCATCTGCAGAAGAGTAGATCATACAAGTAGGAGTGGGGAAAAACAACTTCTGGAAGGCTTGTAGACAGACTTAAAAGATGATATCTGCTGGAGCCCAGGCTGTCTAGAAAGCAGCTAGTATGTTGTTTGTGTACCAGTGCTGTGCAAGGAGTTTAAACATTGTGCTTGCAAAGATCACAGGTGACTTCCTGTGTGATGTGTGGTATCAGTAAGCGCCTGGGCAGGAATAGGAGTCTGTACATGCTGATACTGACAAGGACAAGTGTAAAACTCTGCATTTAATGTTTTAGCATGTCTGTGTCACCTATATTGCTATGCAGTCATGGCAAAATCTAGGCATCTACTGAAAACTTTAGCTCAGCGTGATCTTGCTAACACTATATTAGAGTGCAGGTAGTTGGGTTTGAGTTTTTGGCTTGCTTTTGTTAGTTTTTTGTATTGTTTTGCTTTTAATCAGTACAACTCTGTTTTGGCTCTAAGTGTAGGATCCTGTCTGAAAAAAATCTGAAGCAAACAGATCTGTTTTGTTTCACTTTAAAAGAAGGAAGATACAAGTTTAACTCCGACCGAGGGTTGATGATGTTCTGATGTTGAGGCTTGATATTCTTCTGCTGAGAACATCTGCTTCCAGCTTTCTTGAACTGAACTTGAAGCACCAGTAGATGCATTGCCCATGTTGATTTCAATATTTTAAAGGAATTATGCAACAGGAAAGGTAGTTTTTAATTGATCCCACTGAATATTCTCAAATATAGGCTGTGTACTAACATACGTGTGTATTGAAACGAAATGATGTGCCTTTACTGGAAATAGCCACTAAAGCAACTGGACTTTGAACTTTTTGGCCGAGGAGCCCATGTAGAAGAATTGTGAATGCATTGCCAATTACTTGGAGCATTATAGCCATTAACAGCCCTTCAAGAACATTTTCACTGGTGTACTTTGTCTTAAAAATACCAATGCTACTTGTAAGGATACAGTCTGATATAGTGACATCTGAACATACAGGTTTGCCAACAGGATGAGATAAAACTAATATTTATCTGATAAAGTAATTTTTCTGTAGTTAAGAGAAAATACTTTAAGGACAGAAAGTCAAACTGTTCAAGTGGGAACAGTGTCAATGTGTCACAAATACAAAACCAGAGACCACTTGTAATTTTTGTGATAAGAATTGTACTCTGAGAGTCATCCTTTATATAATCACAATAAAGTATTTTTGATGGCATTTCTGTGTATAACAAGTAAGTTGGTTTTAATTGTAACTTTGATTTTTAGTTTGTAGTTTAAAAATGAGCTGGCAGACTTCTGAGCCTGCTTTTCATAATGTTGGAATTTGAGGAAGTACCTCAGTGAGTTGCATAGTTCGTGTTGCTTGAGCGATAGAGGCAGACTGGACTATGTCTTGGGGTTGTTGCTGCAGGCTTCAGTGCTCAGGTGCACATATTCTTTCCCAGTGTCTAATGGGACAGGCAGTTCAGTTGTTTTTTCTAAAGACAGCTGAATTGTAACACTAAACATTTGCTTTAGAACAGACAAGGCAAGTGTGCAGGCCAGTTGTGCGCATGTATAAATCGGGTAAACAGTAACAGGTTAGTACAGAATTGCGTTCACTGTGAGTAATCTTAAAAACAAATGTATTTGTGCTTGAGCCTGTCACACATATTACAGAACGTGGAGGAAATATGCAGAAATCACTCTATCATGTTAGTAATCTAATAGAAACAGAGGGAGAAAGCGGAATGATGAGAGACAGCTGCTGCTGCTGCTGCTGCCCAGATTGGCAGCCTATTTATAATCGGGCAGGCTGGTAGCTAGATTGCTGTGCTTGGCTCTAACACATCAGATACCAGTGATGACTGCATAGAACGCTAAGCATTTTATTTTTTTTAAAGCCATGCATATTTTTCACATACTAAAGAAATGAAATAAATGGACCAACCCAAATCTTCAGCGTTGTAAATAGTTTTGAAGGGTGTAGTGCTTTTATATCAGGAAACTCGATTTAACAGATTGTTACTGGATTTTCTCATGACTCAGACATGATAGGATAGTAGAGGTTGTTTACATGTCGTGAATGCCATCTGAAATAATGGTAGGTGAGATTGAGTGTCACATCAATCTTGGCTGTGTATGAAAATAAGTCTGGAATAGTTACCAGCCTGTTCCGTGTTTTGCTTTTTTTTCCCTTATTTTTTAATTGGCATTTTAAACTCATGCAGTGGTATTGCCTTAAAATTACCCTTTTAGATATTAGGGCAATTCCATTCATAAGTCACATGGGGGAATTATAAAGGCAGGCATTCATTCTGCTTGGAGGGGATTTCTGGCTAGATATCTGCATAACACGCAAGGGCATAGAGCCTAAGCGACTTGTTTTGCTACTCAGATGCAGGAGTTTACCAACTGATTTGATTTCATGGAAAGGTGAATTCCCTCCAGCTTACCTTTGCAGTGCTCACAGGTGCTTTACTCTGAAACTCTGGCAAATTTCAGAAACCTTTAAAAAAAAATCTTAATTTTTTATATTGGGAATTGTTTTGTGGTAAGATTATTCCAACCAGGCTGATGCTCAACTAAGAAGGTTAAGAGTGTTGTGTTACATCTTGACCTAATCTGCTGTTTGGAGTATTCCTTACAAGGAGATAGGTGAGATGTTTTTAAGTATTGAGATAGTGTAGTTCATTTTCCTTCTTCATCAAAATGTGCTGTGAGATTGAAATTGATTTGGTACCTTAATTCTTGAGAAAAATGAGATCTTTTGTCCTTTGGGGAAGAAAAGGGGAAATGAAGGGTGTAGGAGGAGTCTCTTCTTTACATAGTGATGTCCTTGCGTAAAGAAACACGAATGTAAGGACTTCACCGTGCTGCTTTGTGACTGTGAGTTCTAAAAGTTTACTAAACAAAACTAATTTATTTTCAATCAAAATTTTTTATTTTTTAGTATTCCTTTGCTTTTCAGTTTTTAAAAGGGCTAAGAGGACTTGGTTTTTCTCTGTAGCACTTATTCGCTCACTTCATCTCAATCAATTATATCAGTCTAATTTTATTTTTCATTGCTGACCAGATTGTCTGTGGTAGGCATTCAGAATGCCTTACATAGAAGTAAAGCTGGTTCAGCTGTAATTTCTAGGATTTCCTTTTGCATCTCAAAGATAGTTATAGTGTTCACATTTTAATATGCTGGTGCATATAAAACGCCTCTTTCTGTTACTTGCTCAGGTACTTCATATTAAATTCCTTCATCTTCATATAAAGATATTTTATATATATTCTCAGTGACTTTCTCCCCTAATTCTATTAACTTGATGCCAACATCATCTCTTTGGCATCTCACCGTATGAAGATACATGAAAAGTAAAGTTACAGGCACGTATTCATGTCCTGTGAAGAAGACCTCTGCAGATGTTAGACCTGAGCTGTCCACTGATTCTTCAGCAGCCCAGCAGACTGGCGTGCTTCCTGCTCTGGTGCATCTCAGGAGTGCCTTGATAGTGCTGGTGCAGCTCTGTTGTTTGCTGTTCACATTTCCTCTCGTGTCTTCTTATTCCATCTTTGATTTCACCTGTCATAATTGATGCTTCCTGCTATTGGTGTGCTAGGATTGAGTTTCCCTTTTGAAGGATACGTGTTTGCCTCTAATAACCTCTTCAATCACACCATTGATGGAATTGGTTGATCTCTCACTTTTTTGCTTCCTGTTCTAGATGGGGTTTTTTTTCTTTTGTTTTATGGCTTCTGTGAGTGTGGTTTTTGCTTGGTGAAAGGCTTTCTGGTAAGTGTTGGGAGTTCAGTTTCCCTTCTTTTAGTCATAAAGCGTTTAGACCCACATAGTTTTTCTGAAGTTAGCAGTTAGTGTTTGGAATTCCAGGTGTACACCAGCTGCCCTTTCCCACAGGGATCCTCTCTGGGCAGTATTCGTACATGTTTGTGTACAAGTGTCCAGTTCAGCTATCTAGTGGCTTTCTAGGGGCTTCCAAACATGCTCAGAGAACTTTGGGAGCTTGTGAACACTGAGCCATGGGGTACTTCTGGATTTTTTCCCTCCCCTTTTGAAACCTAAAGTAACACAATGCAGGCAGCTGTGGTGATGCTTTTAAGTTTTTGGCTGAGAGTCAAAGGGAGTGCTTTCCATTAGAGCATCCCCTGCCCAACAGTTAGATATCGCAGTTGGAGCCAACATCCCCATTTCATGGCCTTCCACAGTCAGCTTTCCTTTCTTCCCCTTTTCCTTTCCTCCATGCTTCAGTGACCACTACCTTGTGTTGTCTTTCTGCTACTGCACTGCCTTGCCTTGTTGGATTCTGTGTCCCTGGCAGGAATCTGTTCCAACCCAGGAACAAAGACCAGACCAGCTCTGGGCGAGTACATGTCTTTTTCCTTTGCGTGTGCTCACAAACGTCAGCTGCATGTTGGAATGCATTTCCTTTCACTGCTCCCCAGTCAGACCTATGAAAAAGAGTTTCTTCTGTCATTATTTTCATGAACTTTTTGTTTGTGGGAGGTGGAGTAAGTGAAAGTCTCAGTGAAAGTGCTGACCTAAAGCAATAGCAGATTTTGTTCTGAAATATCTAAACATGTGTAAAATGTATCAGCTGAGAGAAAGTTTGTTCCCTTGTTAGGAATTACACTGTTAAAAGCACTGTGCCCTCAAGGGAAGTGAAGCCAAATTGAGAGCAACAATGTCCTGCTAGGAAGTTATTTACTTTGGACTGATTTGGAGCGTATATGCAGTCTGTTTCCCTGTGGTGAATAATCAGAATAGCTGAAGGAGAAAATGGTATTCTTTCTACTTCTGTACGATAAAAATCCATGCAGGAAGGTGGCCTCTCAGTGTAAGTTTGGAGGCACCCATGTCCTGCTTCATGACAAAACCAAAGCAGAAGTGGGCCCAGGCAGTCCTTGGATGCCTTAACTCTGACAAAGGTGGTATTGACTCCGTGTATGCTTCTTCATTCTTTCTAATATTAAGTAAAGGCCTCCGTGTGTGTGTGTGTGTGTCTGGAAAACTAGTATGTATTCTTAGTTGAAATGAGTTATAAAAAGGTAGGTAAGATGCTGGGCTGGAAGCTGTAACAGGGCCTGGCTGATCTCGCTGCAGAACTGGACGCACATTTCATTAATTATGGAAAATAATGCAAGCATTTTAATAAAAATGTTAGCCCAGACTGTCAAATGTCTAATGTTACACTCCTGAAGAGAACTTGTTTTCACAGGCTCAGAGCCCCATCTGCTTTTATTGATTTTAATGCCTTTAAAATTAGTCTTTTTCTTGCTTAGGCCTTGACTTTGCATTTGGGGGACGTACACTTGCATTTTTGTTTTTAAATTAATCTCTCTGTTTCAGTTTTCCCATATGTGAAGTTAAAGAATAATGAGTGCTTTTCTCCCTACCAACATTACAAGGTTATTGTGAAGATTAATTATGCTTGTAAACATTATATAAAGCCTAAATATTGCCAGCAGTATTACTGTGCTTTATTAGGTATTTGCATGGTTCATCCTATAAATAAATGTGTAATGTTCAATGATGAGTAGTTAGCAGTTGATAGTTTATAAAAGAAGAAAAAAAAAGATTGTTCATTTAAATTCCTCCTTTTATTTAAAAATGTACCTACTTAAAATTATTGCAAGTCAATGTCATGCCCTGTTTCAATTTGAATAAATCTAGTTTTAATGAAGATAATATTAAACAATATAGGGCTGTTTCTGACATCTTAAAGAAGTCAAATGAACCACCTCACGGAAATCGCTTGGTACACTGCTGGAATTTGTATGTATGTATTAAATTGAATTATAACAATCGTAGTCCCTTCTGCAGGTAAAGAGCGTATTTCCTCATTTATGCATATTCAGTTAATTTAGTTTTATAATTGTTTCATAAAGAGCTGAAAAACAATCTTGGAGAATCATCGAATTATAGAAGAGTTGGTGTTGGAAAGGACTTTAAGATCATCTAGTTCCATCTGCCTGCCTTAATGTATAAGTAAAAAGCAGCTGGAGAAGGGCAAGATCTACTAACTCCAAACTCTTGAAGGACATGTTCACTAAAACCAGTTCAATTTTTTCTTACCAGATAACCCTTCTCTGTTTAATACATCTGATTTAAATGCAAATCATGCCTTGATAAACTTCCATTCCCCGCACATACACAACACACTCAATATATTGGTACTGATCTGTTTCAAAATGTATAGTGTCCTGGTACAATATTGGTATTCTCCTTGCCACAAATTATAGTAAGAGATTAAAAGAATAAAATCTATTAAATAATCATTTTGAACATAGTAATCTATACGTGAATAATTTGAATGAATGTATGTTTAGGTTTATTTTTACTTCAAAATTACATTGATCTAAGCTGTTTTCTGATTAGTGAAAATAGGTTAAAAATTTAGGGACTGTTCTTGTTGCATTGTTTTATAGATTCAGTGCCAGTGAGAACCAGATTTATTTCTAAAAAGTTAAAAGAAAAAATAAATCCAAAGTCAGAAAAGATTAAAACCCAGCTGGTAAAGTGAAGATTTTTCTGTTCAAAGGAAAACTCAAAATCAAAGCTCACTAACTTCCCTGTGTGCCCTAATGGAGAAAAATGTACCTTTAGACTATAATTGATTTAACTCAGCTGATGGTGTAGGGGTACCTATAGATCTTTGTGTTTAGGAGTCACAAGGAGTGACAGCATTGTCCGGGTCATTCTCTTTGTATCCGTGTGATCCGTTTTGTTTATAATGTCACTGGTGGATGTTCCCTTCTATGTCTGAATACCCGGAGAGAGAGGTATGTTACAAGCAAAGGTCAGCAGCATTGTGCTTTTGCTGCAGCATTGTAGGGAGCGGTTTCTTGTTACTATTCTGTTGGTTGTTAGATTACCTCCTTGCCTTCCCTGTGCCACGTGTGTGTGCTGTTCCAGCCACAGCTGAACTACCAGGGCTGAAGAAATAAGGAGCCTCCAGAAAGGTGGAATTTATCGGTAATGGAGTAGTGTGTATCAGTAGGATGTAACCACAGCCTTGCCATCAGCATCCAGAAGTGAACGTGTAACTCTCCATATTCAAATTACACTAAACTGAGAGTTTACATTTTGCTGTTCGATTTTTCGAGAGGATGATTCTACAGTGCATGACTTTTTTAGCAAACAATTCTGCTTCAATATGTTTGATAGGTTTTTGTGTCTGTTTTTACTGGATGGACTTAAATGTAGGCTTTTGGGGGGGCTTGGTATGAATTAGGATTTCACATCTTAGTCACAGCATGGTTTTGTCACACCTGTTTGTGTGTGCTGCCCTGATTAATATTCAGCTGATGTCATTCTGATGTAACTTGATTTGAAGCTGAAGTCCTGAGCTCATCAGAAAGCACTTCTTGTGGCAAATGAGAATGCTGACACCCCAGAAATGCTTCAGAAGGCTTTCAAAAACATGAGGAGTAGCTTTTCTCTGGGTATTCAAGAAGTTAAAGTGAAAGCCAGCTATTTAAAATGAGAAATTGCAGGTCCTCGGACAATATAATGTGAATCTCAGTGTGCACACAAACGAAATGTATTAATTTTTAATCATTGAAGACACAGCTGATACCATGAGAAGAACTTTGAAAATGGGTATTTAAAAAAATAATACTGTGTTGGTGTGCCCCAGGTCGAACTTAAGAACACGTCTCGATACCCAGTGGTAGGCCTGGACTTCCAAAATGTCATTATCTCCCTCTAGGAGCTGACTTTCAAATAGGAAATCATAGAGTGGTTTATGCTGGAGGGGACCTTAAAGCTCATACAGTCCCAACCCCCTGCCAGGGGCAGGGACACCTTCCACTAGAGCAGGTTGCTCCAAGCCCCTGTGTCCAACCTGGCCTTGAACACTGCCAGGGATGGGGCAGCCACAGCTTCTCTGGGCACCCTGTGCCAGTGCCTCAGCATCCTCATAGGGAAGAATTTCTTCCTAGTATCTAAGCTAAATCTCCCCTCTTTCAGCTTAGAACCATTCCCCCTTGTCCTCTAATTCCAGCCCCTGAACATTACTAGAAGTGTAGATTGAATTACTGCTTACTCTCCCTGTTCTTCCATAGCTTTAACTGAGATCTTGTCACAGTGAAGATGTGCTTTTACTGTAGATACACCTGATATGCCTTGGTTTCGCAGTTGTCACGACAAGTCCTGTAACTCTTGCCAGTGCCCTCCACTGAGCTCTGTTACTATAACTTGTCATCTCGGTAAGAAGCAGGCTTGGACACCTATGGGTTATTAGAGATGAAGAAAAGGGAATTGTTCTCTTATCAGCCTTTGGAGAGAAGGATTTTTGGGGGGGGGGGGAACAGCAGTTAGAGGCGGGCGTTACGTGAGAGTGCTCAGTGACTGTTAAAGGCAGAATGTAACCGAGAAGGCCCATCGGACTCATCTGGCAGCGCTTATTTGCTGGATGCTGTCATCTTCTGTAGCATTTTTTCCCCTCCTTAAAAAATGGGGGGAAATATTTGTAGAAGTAGGGTATAGTTACACCCAAATAACAAGCTCATTTCTCTTTTTCTGAGGCAACTCAGGGTAGAAAAAGGCTGAGACTTACTTGAACAGCTTTAAACAATTTAATGTTCTGTTTTCTGCTTGTAGTTTGTAGAGTGGGTTTTGCAGACCAGAATTTGGAGCTGTGATATTAGAGAAGAACCCAGTTCTCCTTAGTACACACTGTGTGGATTTTTGTATACAGTGTTTCAAGAGGAAAGTCAAATAAACATACCAGAAATATGTGATACAGAATTTAATAAATTAACCCAAACAAGACCTAGAAATAATATTGATTTAATTGGTTCTTCTAATGGAGCAGATAGAACATGGAGCTTTTCCAGGTAGAGGCTCAAGACACATTCCTCCTCCTAAATCAATGGCAGAAGCCCTTGTGTGTTTCCTGGTGGAATCCGGGTAGCGGTTTGCCCCCAGGATGTCTTGCAGAGCTTTGTTTGCTCTGGGGGAGGAGACGTGGCAGTGTCTGAATGATTGTAGAAGATGAAATTTTATAGTCTGTGTGCAGTGGAGTGGAAGAGATGGGGTCCCGATAAGGCAAACTGTATGGGAATACTGCATCTATATGGTATCTGGGGGGTTCAGACACAAGATTAAAATAGATGCTGGTGCAGGACCAGCATGCTCTCCCAGGGGAAATTCCTCCTCTTTATTCTCCCTTCTTCCTCCATCCCTGGCAATCTTGGGTTCTTCTCTACATTGTGACTAAGAAGGGGAGATAAGAAGTGTCCCTGGCCCAACCTCACATACTACCAGACGCTTAGAAAGCTCTTGGGGGGAAAAAGAGATGTACTTCTGTATTATCTCAAGCTGAAAGGGGAAATTAATGTCATCTGTCATTTTTTGGGCAAGTACTCCAACCACAAGGACATGTGCAGCCAAGCACTGCCGGAGTAATGTGGGTAGATGTCTGAGTGTGCAGAAGAGATGGGATTTCAGGCATTCGTCAGGATTTCCTTTAGGCAGAGTTGGACTAACAGGACTCTAAGTGTTGTAAACTGTTTTACTTTCTTATCTTACTTTACCTTCTATTAGTTTAGGGGAATCAAAAGCAAAAGAGAAGATTGGGGTGGTAGATGGCTCTTGCTTTTCAGTTTCTCATAGGTGTAGAAAGGGAAGGCTGGAAATCTCTTTGTACAGCATTATTACTGTATTACCCAATATGAATTGTGGAAAGTGAATTTACAAGAAGTAACTTCTGTCTCAAATTAAATGCTTTCTTTTATTTAACTATTGTGGTTAGTGTATTTCTACCGTTTTATTTCTGTTAAAAGTATTAGCTTCCAGGAAGATTTCAGACAAAGTTAATATTAATGAATAATTTTAAAAGAAAAGGTTAATTATTAATAACACCTCTGAAAGTCAGTAATGCACTGGAAGAAAAACGGGAGCTTCCTGAAATAAGGTCGCTGGAGGAAGGCTCTTCAGTGACTTCCAGTAGCATCCAGGAACATGGTTTAGCAGAATGTTTTGTTCAGCATCCAGTATTCTCATTTTTAAAACTTCTGTTCTGTTTCCACGAGTTCTTAAGAAAGTGCTGCTTGTTTAGGCAGGGAAATGCTCTTGACCCGAAATGAGACTAAAAAAATGTTACATTTCTGTTTGATTCCCGGTGTTCTGATACATTTTTTAATTACTGTGTTGTGATTTTTAGCTAAGTTCGTCTTTGCACTTTCCTCATTGAAACTTTTCACACAATTCTAGTTGTATGTAAGATTTCTGGTAGCGTATCCCTCCTTCAGTGTTCAGATGCAAACTGAAGGAAGAAAAGTTTACTGTTTGCAATCTTTTAGCATTCACCAATATCAGTTTAGCTTAGCTCCTCTGCCTGTTGAAGGCTTACTTTTGCTCATGAGTGTGAACAGCCAGAAGTCCAGGTTAAGATTAAAGTCTTAGTGTGTTAAACATTTGTACTAACAGTTGGGGTTTTTCCCTGAAAGCAGTACAAAAGTGTCAGGAGAGAGGAAAGGAAGAGTTTTTTCAAAGTGTGTGGAGATGTTTCCTGTAGTAATAGGACAAGGGGGAATGGGTTCAAACTTAAACAGGGGAAGGTCAGGTTAGATATAAGTAAGAAGTTCTTTACAGTGAGGGTGGTGAGGCGCTGGAACAGGTTGCCCAAAGAAGTGGTGAATGCTCCATCCCTGGCAGTGTTCAAAGGCCAGGTTGGACAGAGCCTTGGGTGACATGGTCTAGTGTGAGGTGTCCCTGCCCATGGCAGGGGGTTGGAACTGGATGATCTTAAGGTCCTTTCCAACACTGACCATTCTATGATTTCACTAGTGTTTTATGAAGTTCAGGAGCAGCAGAACAATCTCACAACTAAGAAGTTAAGAAAAATCAGTTCTTGTTCTCTATGACACCAGGGTTTCTGCTGCCCCACCGGCCCCTTGGGCTTCCAGTCCTGGAGAGCTGCTGGGACAGTGGAGGGTGGTGTGTCTCAGCCTTCACACATGGTGACATACAGTGCGTGGGACATCATCAGAATACATGAGAAGTGACTGAAGTGTCCAACACTTGTCTTCTGTTGCATGTTCTTGTAATATCAGTTATGGTATGTTAGTCAATGATGGTTCTTGGAAGAAAATATTGATGTGAATTAAATCAGGTCTTTATGAAAGAAAACTGGAAACAAACAGATTTTGCCACTGGCTATCACATATTTGCTACTCCCTGTAATCCACTTGCATGGGGACAGAAAGGTTTGAAACAAGGACCTTTCACTAGCTCTCAGCATGGCTCTGTGTTGATGGAGTTAATGAGATAGAAGGAGAAGTAACAAAAGTGATGTCTTGGTGTTTTTGCCAAAAACACAGCTATTTTTGAAGTAACATTTAAATGTGCATTGGATTTCCCAGAATCTCCTCCTATTTTGAGGAGAGGGACCTGATCAGAGCTGTGGTTTTATGCAAGATAGTCAAATATATGGATTTGGCACGTCGTCTTGAAGGCTGGACTGGGTATTTCTTTTGTATTAGGACTGTGTTTCAGTTCTAATATTGCAGAGATATTCTTGTGCAATCTATGTTTATTCATTTATAAGGCAGAATAAACTGTTGAGTGGTTTGTGGCCAGGTTCAATCATAAAATGTTAGAACTGAGCAAAGACAACACAAGAGGGACATGGATCTCCTCAAGTGAGTCCAGAGGAGGCCACAAAGATGCTCTGAGGGCAGGAGCACCTCTGCTATGGAGACAGGCTGAGAGAGCTGGACTTGTTTGGCCTGGAGAAGAGAAGGCTTCAGGGAGACCTTAGAGCAGGTCCCAGTGCCTAAAAGGGCTACAAGAAATCTGGAGAGGGGCTTTTTACAAGGGACAGGACAAGGGAGAATGGCTTTAAACTGAAAGAGGGGAGATTTAGATTAGACCTAAGGCAAAAGTTCTTCACTATGAGGGTGCTGAGGCACTGGCACAGGTTGCCCAGAGAAGCTGTGGCTGCCCCGTCCCTGGCAGTGTTCAAGGCCAGGTTGGACACAGGGGCTTGGAGCAACCTGCTCTAGTGGAAGGTGTCCCTGCCCGTGGCAGAGGGTTGGGACTGGATGAGCTTTAAGGTCCCTTCAACCCAAACCATTCTATGATTCTATGAAAGGCATGTATAGCAGTGAGTGTTCCTTGCCTTATAGTTCACTGTGCTTTCCTTTAAGGCATGCATTTTGTACAATACCCTTTTTCACAATTTCTGTCTAGCAGAGATCCATGTTGAGGTGATTGATTGACTCAAGCTCTTGAAACATTGGAATCTGTGATGCTTGAGAGGTCTGGAGTACCTTTTGGACCACTGGTACCCAGCTCTGAACAGCACTTGTCAGAGGTCTGCTGGACTTGAACATGAAAACCTTTTTGTCACATGAATGTGGCTAGACAGACCATGTGGAATTGGTATTTGTTTTCAGGCATCTCAGACCTTGTACGTAATGCAGAGCATGTTTAAGTCATCCTCTGCCATAACTCACAGAAATGAAGAACCAGATTTCTTGTAAATACATGTATGTGTGTGTATGTCTTGGTTATGTTCTCGTTTGAGGACAGATCTAAATAGGCTGGTCTTTGCTCTGAGTTAGAGGAGCCTGAAAGCCTTTTGCCAGACATTCTGCTTGCCTGTGGCTCCTTTGGCCACAAGAGCTCATGGTTAAGTCTGAGAGCAGGTGTAAAGTTCTGGTTTGCTTGTGTCTGGCAGTGAGCAGTGCCTGAGCTGGTGTGCCAGCTGTGCCACATCTGGGGAGGGCCCCCCGCCTTGGTGGATGGAGTGCTTGAGCTGCTGTTCCCACTGGCTTTCCAGCTGTTTGGAGCCACTGGAGCAGCGCAGAGCAGCTGGAGTGGGATTGGCAATGGAAATCTCTAAAGTCTTGTTGGGTCTTCAGCCAGAGCCTTTGCAATGCGTGCATGAGGAGTAAGTAACAATAACACCACGCTCTAAAGGTTTAGTGCTGGCACAGAGCTCAGCCTGGGAACAGCTTCGGTAGGAGACTTAGTGAATGAAAACTTTACGGCGTAACCGTAGCGCTTCGATTTCACTAGGGGCAGATTTAGATGGCCTTTGAGAGCTGGAAATCTCTGAAGAATTTAACGGCGGTGGCTTGTTTTTATTAATACATTGCTGCAAATTGCCATCTCCGCTGATGCGGGGTGAGAACCGACAGGGAGAGCGCGGAGCGGTACCTACCAGCCCCGCAAGGTGGCGCCCGATCACTCCCGCCACGGCGGGCTCAGCCGGGAGGGGGGTACCGGGATCACCGGCCCCCACCGTGGCATCGGGCCGCGGGCCGGGTCCTGCCTCCTTTATCCACCGGGATAAAGGTGGAATTCTGCATCCTCAGCATCCCGTACCGCTGAAGGACACCAGCGCCGCGGCACGCATCGTACCTACTGACACGGGTGGGGGGAAACGCTTGTCACGGTGGTAGCAGCTTTCAGTGATGTATATCAGTGGTAATCTCTGATTTGTTATGGGTTTAGAAATTGAAGGTGGAATATGGCCTTTTGCTGTTGAAATAGCAATTTTCTCAAGTGTCTTTCGAGAAAAAGAAAGTTTTATACTAACTGAATTAACAACTAAGTTATTTGTTAGCACTTTTGGTGGCTTGGCCACTAGAAAAGTGAAGTGGAAGAGATGCTTCTTACTTATTCTAGTATGGTTTTGGGGTTTTTTGGTTGGTTTTGTTTGGGGTTTTCTTATTTTGCCTTGTTTTTTCACTATTACTTCTAATTCTGTGTAAGACAGGTAAATTTGCGAGGTGGTGTTTTGGGTTTTGTGGCTGTTTCAGCTCATTTTAAACAATGCAAAACTTAGTGCAAGGGTTTTTTGGGGGGTGGAGGGGGTTCTTTTGGGAGGGTTTAATGTAAAATACCTATTTATGTGGATGAAGTGGGTCATTTCTTGGAAGACCAGGTTTTGAGGATGTCAGGGTTCCCGCTGCTAACTTCCATGTTCTTCTGTTAAAGTAATTTTGAGTGATTGTTCAAACACGCTTGATGAGTGCGAATTCTTCCAGATGCACAGAACAACCAGTGCTTTGAACAGCATGAGCTTATCTTTAGGGCTTGTTTTGCACTGACAGATTGTTATGTTCAGCTTTCTTACTTTTAAAGACCATTCCGACCCTAATTAATTGAAAATTAATACAGAAACATTTGTGGAGTGAAGTTTTTGAGATCATGTGTTTTTCCTCTGTGCGCAGACTTGGTATAGTTGAGTAGATATGAAAGAAAAGTACAACAGCAGAACACAATAGGCAGAAGAGCTTGGTACTATAATTGGGTTTTGAACAACATACAGCAGCAAAAGTATTGACCTGTCCTCGAACAATACTTATTTGCTCAATGTTGTTAAGACTTTGCATAGCTGCAAACAGGAACATCAATCTGGTATCAGTGTTAAGATTTCACATAGCTGAAAACACGAACATTGAGTTGATACCTTTGAAATGTCAAATCTAAAGGAAGGATGCATTTTATAGACGCAACCACTTAAATGTTTTGGCATGTAAAAGCTTACTTTTAACTATTTTTGGTTTTATAAATGTTAATATATTTTGGCTTTAATCTGTTTGTAGAAAGCCTGTTAGAAGCGGGGAAGTTAGCTGCTTTTCATCCGCTTCATCTTATTCTGTTCAGCAAACTTCGATGTATTTCATGTGATTTTATTGGATGTGAATTTAGCAGAGGTCTTCTTATTTCATTGCTTCTGTTATCTTCAAGACTGATAATACTAGTTCAGTTCTAAAATTATCATTTACCAGCTGCTAAACAACATGTTGCTTTAGTTTCTTGTGCAGGTGATTTTCTTTATTTCAGTATAGTCATAATGTCAAGGCAATGGAAGAGCTTTAATTCTGGTGATTTTTAGTTCTCTAGTCTCATGTACTTTAATAATCCAGGAGAGATTATCTACTTTTTTTGGTTCTTCTCCCCTTCCCCCCAAAGTGAGTCAATTCTGGCTGAATTGACAATATGTTCTGGTACATGTACTGAAAATAAAAACAGTGTTAGAAATTTTAGCACAAGTTTCCCAATAGTATTTTGGGTCCTTGCAGAATGTGGAAGTTTAGCAAATTTCCCTTTTAGGGCTCCTCTGATGCTGGAGCGACTGTGTAGGAATTACTTGCAAATGCTTTAGTATTATCATAGAATCCCCCTGCCACGGGCAGGGACACCTTCCACTAGAGCAGGTTGCTCCAAGCCCCTGTGTCCAACCTGGCCTTGAACACTGCCAGGGATGGGGCAGCCACAGCTTCTCTGGGCACCCTGTGCCAGCGCCTCAGCACCCTCACAGGGAAGAACTCCTTCCCAATGTTTAGTCTAAATCTCCCCTCTTTCAGTTTAAAGCCGTTCCCCCTAGTCCTATCACTTCATGCTCTTGTAAAAAGTCCTCCAGATTTCTTGTAGGCTCCTTAACCTGAAGTAAGTAAAAACAGAATTCTAAGTGGTTAATATTGAGCTGGATCATATGGCAGAGCTGTTTTAAGGGGATTTCCTAGACATTTTATGAGATAACCCCTTTGTTTCTCCATTGTGTTCAGAATCAAACAAGCAAGATGCAGATATCCCCAGGGAGATCTGCTCTGAGTCATTTCACTGTGGCGAAGTTGGTAGGAAGCGGCAATATTCTTTGATTCAGAGAAATTATGCCAAATCAGGAGCACAAGCCTTTTATAGCTGCAAAGTGGAAAAAGCACATTTTGAGCGATGAACACGCTGAGAACAGTCACTCAGTTCTAATTGAAAACTGTCAGTCGGAGAGGAAGATGTGGGTGGTATTTGTGAAACAGAGTGGATGTCAGCAAGGGCAGAGGTGCTGCGCTGTAGCGCCTGCGTTAGCATCGGGAGATGCAGCTGTAAGTGACTGCTGCTCTCAGCAGCAAGGTGCAGGGTAAGTGTGGCGGCTGGTTTTAATGATGGACAGACGAAATTATACTATCAAACAGCAGTATATGCATAAAGTAATGGGGCAGTAAAAGAGGGGTCTGTGGAGTTGAGGAAGAGATGTTCTAGAAAGTCAGCTCAGGGTTTTTGGTATCATCTGTGTAAAAAGTAGTCTAAACTGTCCAGAATTAGTGAAGACAGGGCACAGGCTGAGCATCACTCATCCAGCCACTCAACTGCCTGTTTCTGATGACTACACATGGAACCAAAGGTTGGTTTATTTTTCTAATTACAGTATTAAAAGAGTTGACTATCATCCTGGGTACACAGGATGACACACTACAACTGGGTACACAGGATGATCTACACTACAAGTGTAGATGGCTTTTCTGAAGGTACCCGTGCTGTGGTAAGCTAAGGTGCTGGAGGACTGCAAATACATTCCCAGCTACTTAGTGTTGATGATATCCAGGGCATCAGGATCTCAAGAGGACAAAATGAATCTGCATGGATATATACCCTGAACACTTTCTTAGTTTCAGATGTTGGGATTCACTGAGTTTCATAGTCAGCAGGAGCACCAGGCAGCTATAACTCCTTGTTATATGAAGATTTATATTGCTGAACTTCCTTAAAACTTTAGTGTTCATCCATGGTTTTTGTGGGGTTTGGATCAGGTTTTTTTTTTGCCTGTGGGTTTTTCTGTTTGGTTTTGGGTTTTGTTTTTCTTTTTAAGAAAGTATTCCTTGTAGGGGTCAGTAATGAGTTATGGTGCTGTAGTTGCATGGAATTGATAGTTGAAAGATGTGGTGGAATAGCGGATGCTGTGCAATTTGTGAGTACAACTTTCTTCTGTGCTGTATTGCTGCAGAGTGGAAGTTCATGCTTTGAAATGTCTGGGCTATGTGATTGGCAATAGAGTCTGTGAGAGGAATCCACTGGCCTGGCTTTTTGACCCGGTCTCTTGATACGTACACCACATTATGAATAGAGTAACTTTAACTGTGTGACATCAAGCAGCCTCTGCACTGGCATACTACCTTCCCTTACAACTTACAGCTCCTTCCTGCTGTTATTTCTGGTTCATTCTGTTCTTCCCATTATACTGTTACAATTCTAGTAAGCATTAGCACTTTGCAAATTCTCTTTTTCATCATGCCATTCCTTGTCTTTTGTTTTATATGTGAAACACATGTAGCAGTTATCATAGAATGGTTTATGTTGGAAAGGGCCTTAAGATCATCCAGTTCCAACCCCCGGGCTATGGGCAGGGACACCTCACACTAGACCATGTTGCTCAAGGTTCTGTCCAACCTGGCCTTGAACACTGCCAGGGATGGAGCATTCACCACTTCTTTGGGCAACCTGTGCCAGTGTCTCACCACCCTCACAGTAAAGAACTTCTTCCTTATATCTAACCTGAACTTCCCCTGTTTAAGTTTGAACCCATCCTCCCTTGTCCTATCGCTACAGTCCCTGATGAAGAGTCCCTCTCCAGCATCCTTGTAGGCCCCCTTCAGATAGTGGAAGGCTACTGTGAGGTCCCCACTCAGCTTCTCTTTAGGCTGAATATATGATATGACTATAGCCAAGGTTTAAGCAATGTAGTCCGAGTTTAAGCCAGTCATGCCCAGTTTGTGTCCTTAGTCACACTTCTCCATCCTGATTCATCACTTCCAGTTAATGCCCACTAGCTGAGGAGTCACCAGGTATTTTAACATGTATTACAGATGTGTGATTTAATCCCTCAGCACTCTGGTCATCCTGCAGGAGCTCCTCACAAATCCCCAAAGCACTTCTGCTGATACCATCACTGCAGTGTGTCTCTCTGGCTCCTCTCACTGCTGCTGACAGGAGCACTGGTGGCATGTGGCATGGCAGGAACACAAGCTGCCCGCTCTGCTGAGTTCCTTCGCCCCATGCATCGTGCTGTGATGTTCACAAGGTAGACAGGTTTAAACAGGAGGGCTTGGGGTGGAAGGGGAAGGAAGAGGAGTGCTGAGGAGCAGGGGGGCAGGCAGGTGCCAACCTGGGTCTCTGCCCACCCTGGGCACATTCCCAAAATCCACAGTCCCCAGGTTATGTATTAAATAGGGGAATAGGCTGAGGCACAGCTGATGGTGTGAGGGGTGCTGTTCTCCTGGGTGATGAGGAGGCACTTGCAAGGCAGGCTGGCTAGTCCTTGTGTAAATAGTACTGGTTAGCAGTGCTGATTTATGAAGAGTGAGTGTCTGCAGTTTTTAATAAAGTGTTTAAAGATATCTGCACAGACCCGGATTTCAAGGCTCTCTGTTCCAATTTTAAATGTTACAGTCCCTCTAATTTTGGATTATTTTGACTAGGCACAGCTGTTAAGCCTTTCTCTCCTCTTCTGCCTCTCCTCTCCCAAAGAACATAAGCCTCTAAAAGTCCATGGTTATCTGTCTTACTGTGAGCCTTGCTGCCTGTCACATATTTAATGAAGGTTATTAACTACCTGGTGATTAAGTTGAAAGAAAGAAAGGCAAGTAACTTGAAATAGGGCAGTGACTAAAAAGAAAAGACAATACCTAGCTTATATCAGAAGATTTAAAAACCAAAATAATGTGCCTTAAAATACACATTTATTAAGAAATTCATTAACTTGATTTGTTTTGGGAACCACATCTATGTGTGTCACATCTGAAAAGCTTACAAAAAGCTTTTACAGGTGCTTCTTCAGAAGGCATTTTGCTGCTGTTGCCTAAAGTGGCTTCCCTGTTGCAGTTACCCAGCACACTGAGTCAGTGCCTTCGAGAAGTCACCTCACCTCACCCTTTTAACGGTGACCAGTTGGGATACTAAGAGCACACAGTAAATCTTTTTGCATTTGTGTTACTGAAATATCTCACTAATTTCACATCTTCAGGTAGAATATGGAGTGTTTTCTCCACCTGCAAAATGTCATAGAAGACCAAATCAGGGATAAATAACAGAAAAACCATGTCACAGAATATAACTCAGGGCTTTAAACAAGCCCTACGAAACAGTGGGATGCCAAATTTGCCAGTTTATAATGAGTTAAGTAAATTAATAAAATCATGTTATTTTGGGGGCCTGCTTTTTGCTTTTAACGTCTGATGGTGATTTCCCAGTAGCCTAGTTTTAATGAAAACATTTACTCATGTAAATGAGGGGTTTGGTTTGTTTGCGTTGACATTATTATTTATTTTAGTAGGGAAAAATCCCTCCTTTCTTTATCATCTACTTTCAGAAATCTTTCGCAGTGTGCTGAGGAAATGTCATCCTTCCTCTGACATTCATGTTTTGTTTGGGTTTTTTCTTTCATTTTAGTTTCTCTGAAGTAGTGTAAACTCAGGCTTAATTTGATCTGGCATCCCCGCGGTGGAACGTTTGTAAGTATCTTGTATTGTGGCCCATCTGGGTTGTCATAGAAACCAGAGACCTCCATCCTCCTCCTTGTTGTTGGAAATGGAATGCAAACAGGGCATCAAAGTGACGTTTTCCTAGTACAAGTGTGAGCCCTGCGAAGAGCCAAGCAGAAAGGTTTCTTACTGGTTTTATGCTTTGTGGCCTGTCATAACAGTTGTTATAGCACACCCTATTTTCTCTTGAATATCTAGCAGCTAGGTAGTAGCAAAAATGTGAGCATCGTGGAGAACAAAAAAGCCAAGCTTGTGTGGTTAATCGTGTCCACAGCTTTTTCCTCTCTCTTTCTTCTTGATGTATTTGTCTTGGATTGGGCTGCTAACTAGTAAGGAGGTGCAGAGCATGTTACTGCAAATCATATGCGCTGCAAAGGGCTGAAAGAACCAATTATGTAGCACGTATGCGTGGCTTCACATTTCCCTGCATGCATCCTTTCTCAGAAAAACAGCCAAATAATCCTGGCAAACACATTAAAAAGTTTCACTTGCAAAACAGTGGAAAAGCCAAGTGGTCACTGTTCAAAACTGCATGGATTTAACAGATAGAATTGCAGAATCATGCACTGTTTCCCTTCCCCCATGCGCGCTCCAGCTGTGTACTCAGCACTTCTGTGTGCTGGTGAATGGTCCTATCTCCTCCCCAGGACAAAGAACCTTTGAAATCGCCGCTGAATACGAACCAACGCTGCCCATTCTGCACGACTGTGGATCTCCAAAATCGGTTGAGAAATGGTTTCCTAAATAGCGACTTGCTCATCAAGCAAGAGACAGGCTCCGTCAGCACAAAGGGGGCACAGGAACAGTTTGGTTTTGTGTGTGGGAGAAAAATCTTAGTACAGTCTGTTCATGCTGAGCATGCTGTTGCTGGCCTGAAAGCAGCTGCCTCTGTAGCCTCCGCTGCTAGTGTGGTTTCTCCAGCAATGTGGGTCACTGATCTGCTTTAAATTGGTTAAGGAAATCACTGTCTGGCCCTGTGCTAAAAGATGGATCCTCCAGTTTGGAGAGAGAGAGTGAGAATCTATGCTGGAAGTGTTAAAAGCTTGGAGCAAAAACTTCTTTCCTCATTGCTCTGGTAAACTGGAAGAGGAAGATGAGGAATGTGGAGGCAGAATGCTGCAAGCCTGCAGTATTTGTCTAGCTCCTAATAAATACATTCGAAATGCAGAGCAGGAAAAGGTCACTGAATTATTATTACTATTTACATAGTACTAGTATGTAGTAAATATTTCAGAAGGTTTTTGCAGGCTGGCCTGCAGAGCCTACAAGCCACTTGTGCAGTTAAGAATGTGGGTTTGTGGGGTTAAATCGAGCATGGTTTGCTGGTCACTATTTGCATGTGTATGTATGAAGCGTGGGCTTCATTTCTCCAATGAGATAGTTATTTCTAATACCATGGGCCTTGCAATACTCATGTCACCTCAGACATCCCTCTGGGCATAGGCCTGATGTGTCAGTGAGAAGGGGCTTTAAAAGGGGTTCGTGTGACCAGAAGTGTGTCCTGTTTTCCAAGGCAATCTGATAAAACACAATGCTTTTTCCTGCCAGTGAGAAAGGACTAATTTTTGCTTGTCAGACTTCATTACTTTTTGGTTCAGCTTTATATTGTCTGTGAGTGCCCTTTGCTTGTGTGAACCTGTTTCTTCTTACTCCTCTTCTATGTTTCCTGATGGGGCTTTTTGAGCTTGTTTTTTATTTTCCTCTGAGCTTCCTCACAATCGATGACAGCTTGACTGTCTTCCTATGCAAACTGACAAACGTGTTTTGGATTAAGTGTGCTTTTGATACGAACAACATTTATATGATCCTCCAGACAATTACCATGAAAATCCTACTCTGCTTGTCATGAATACTGCCTATAGAGAGCACAGTCAAGTATTCCTGTTTGCACATTAAAATCTTTACATTGTTGGTGTGTTTTATTTCTGCAACACCTATCACACACTGACGTTTTTATTACTGTTGGTTCATATTTTCTCAGCCTTTGCTCACGGTGTTTCTTTTTTTGAAGTAAAGTTAGATCACTACTTACTTACATGCCCTTGTGTATATTTACTGATGTAAGTATGTGTGTGTCTGCAGTATAGATCTTTTAAAAGCCTTTTTCCTCTGCTTACATCCTGCCCCAGCTGCAGATCAAATACAACAGAGGATAGCTTTATCAAAACAAACAAACGTGCCCTATTTTCTTGAATATGTGCCCTGTCATATTTGTTAGAAAACAGAAAGAAACCCTGAAGCTTTTTTCCCCAAAGCCCCCTGCATTTCTGTGTCACTTTGGTTTATTCAGAGGTAATAGGAGGGAAAATGTTACCTCAGCTGCTTCTTTCCTCTAATGGCCCCCCTACCTCAGAGCCCACAGAACCTGCTCCCTTATGCTGAAGCTCCCCTTCTGCTTCTCATTTTGTGGAGGTTTGCTGAGAAAGAGGCTTATTTTTATGGACTGGAATTTAAAAGGGAACTAGATGATCTTAAGGTCCTTTCCAACCCAAACCATTCTATCATTCTATGACATTATGTGTATGAAATTTAATTAGACTCTGGTTGCAAAGACAGTGCAGCTTTAAGGTGGTTCTTTAGGTTAATAACAGAGCTAGAGATCCCAGTATGAGTGGAGTTAACAGTCCTGAGGACACAAAGCAAGATGGCTTTGCTGTACCAGCCTGGGTTTCAGTTGCTAGGTTTCTGTAATCTTTCAGCCTTTCTCAACAGTGCAACATGTCTTTTCTTTAAAAAGAAATAAAATAAACCCATCAGTGTGAAACCATGCGGAGGAAAACTACTGTTTTGTGATGTACAGCTCTTAGAGACAGGTCTGATGGAGACACCTGAGAGAGACCCTCTGGTGCTGGCTTTAGAAGTCCCTGTGTTCGGAGCTAACGCTTCCAAACATATTCACAGCTGAACTGTCACGCAACACATGCTGAGTGAGGGCCAATGGAATAATACTTCTGAGTTTCACTAACACTGTCTGATACCTCTGAGTGCAGGTTTAGCTGGTCAGACCGGTTTGTAGCATGAAATGTGTTCATCTGGCAATATATTGCATGTTCTCTGCAATAAGGAGCAAGTCAAGCATATGGTGTGAAAAAAAGAACTTGTACTTCATTATGTGATGAAAATACACAGTAGTTTTTGTTTAATCCTTAAAAAAAAAATAGTTAATTTGCCTGTCAAATCTAACATAGGCCTGCAGAGGTCAAGAAATCTCGCTCTCCCCTAAAAGCATACTTGTTATGTATGCTTAGTATTGCATAAGGAGGAATTACAAGAGGGCTTATTTTCTATTTCTTACATCTCTTTGACAGAGAACTCCTTGGAGAATTACAGGAATTCATCAAAGGCTTCCTCAGAGTTCATTTTACATCTGTAGGATTCACTATCTTTAAAAGTTTTAACAAAACACTAGTAACAAAAATAGCCCCTCCAAAAAAACCTCCAAAATACAGACAGATTTAGCTAGTTGTATGCGGGCTCTTTTCCCACCATTTAAAATGGGGTTCTCACATTTATATTTGTGATGTCAACAGTCCCTCAGTCTTCAAGGATTATTACAAAAACGGGTTAAAAAGCCTCAGCAGTTCTGTTCCAGGAGTCCTTGACCAGACTGCATGCTTCTGGATGTGCTAGGTTAAAAGATCTGTTCACCCACCTCATGGCCCTCCAGAAACCCTCAAGAGATCTTCTTTATTGACGTAATAAAAAAGGAAAGTACTTGCATTACTTTTGACAGGTCTTATGTAAAAAAAGAATGAGGAGCCACCGTAGAGCAAAATATTTCCTTCTAAAATATTTCCTAAGAGGGTGTTGGGAAAAGAACAAACAGAAAGTTCTGAAGAGGCACATTTCTCAGGTGATTAGTTGCAAAAAGGTCCCATCAACTCCAGTGTTGCACTCTTTAGAGGTGAGTTGGCCCACTTGACAGAAAACAATATTCCAAATGGTGTTAGCAGTGATGGCTGGCTGCTCAGGGAAGTGGAAGCCCCTCTGCAATGCTTTACTCTGAAAGCAGTTTCAACACTAGATGCTTACAGCCAGGAATTTTGGAGCTTTCAGTCACAATTCTATTACGTACTTTCTTTCTTACAGAAGAGCTAAGTATGGCATAAAAATGTGGTTCTGCCTTCCTTCACAGCACTGTCCTGACAAATTTTAATCCCAGCTCAAACAAGATTTCATTGCCTTGGAGCACTATAGATATGCTTTTCCAAAACAAGAGATATGGATGTTTTAGGTAATTCTGTTCAACCCCCTGATCACATTTGTTTCAAATTTATTAGGTTTGAGAGTGAACATGATTTTTAGGAGAGGAATTATATCTGGCAAAATTCATCCTGCATCTTAGTTGATATCAGATGCATCCCAACAACAGCGTTCATTGTTCATCCAAGGAATTATTGTTACAAAGGTACTTGAGTGTGCACTTTGAGCAAGCCTGCCTTAGAGGGAAGAACTATCTGCCCTCTGACTGTTCAGCTTTCCTGAGGCAACCTCAGCAGCTTGACTGGGAATTACTGTGTTCAGTCACATCCGTGAATTCTGAATTGTTATAGGTTTAGATGGCACAAGTTAAATTGCATTAAAGACTGAATTGTCATCTTTACATTAAACTTAAGAAAATTTGGGAAAGGTGGTCCGAAATCTGCTAGGAAATTACTTAGATGTAGAAAACAGGTCTTACATTAAAGGTCTTCAATGATCACACTGAAAACCAAGTGTCCTCAGGGTACTTTAGGTGGGTTCAGTAGCAGCATTTACCTTTCAGAAGGGCCACCTCTGTTTCCTTTGCACTGGAGGGGATCTTTGCCAGAACTCTGTACCATTCTGGACAAGGATGGTGCTGGATTCATAGCTTGGCTTGTAGCGCAAACAGATTTTGTTTCAGACACTTCAAAGTTACCAAGACTTAGAAAAGAGCAGCTCATTTCAAAATATTAGCTGAAGGTTGGAAACTTACCATAGAAAAGAAGTTATATTTATTTATGGAAATGCATGCAGATGCGAGTATCACAATACATTAAACAAACAGGAGAGGGGTGGGAGAGGATAATGGAGGTAATAGCAAAAGCAGTATCACCATCACTCACTTATATAGGCCAGTTCCAGGTACAACTTTATGCTGCAAAGTCATTTGAAACAGTTAAAAATTCTGATGGATAGTATAAAATGTCACTTGAAAGTGCAGATTTTGTAGTGTTTCATTTATTTTAAAAATAATTTGGATTCTGTTCCAGATTGTTTACAATCCCTCCTTCCAAATTTGTTTCCCTTTTATCTGTGTAAGCATGTGCCGACTCTGTTACTCAGTATACACAAATGCTAATCTACCTTCGTGCACATGGAAAATAGCTTTCCTGGCACTGAGTTGAAAACTCCCATAGAATACATTATTAATCGAAGAAGTCTCTCTTTTTAGAAAAGCCTATCATTTATGTGGTCACCGTTGAGAAGGGTATAGATAAACATAATGCTGTTTGTTAACAGCATGGTCTTCAGAACATACAACAACCAACCCCAGATACTGAAAGTGCATTTAAAAAAGATTTAAATTTCCAAAGTCATTTTCTTTTTCTGCACTCTGGCTGCATACACTAACATGATCTAATTATAATGTAACGACAACTTCTTTTCTATCGCCCTGCATGCTTTAATGCTCTAAATGCATTTCTCTTGGCAGGTCTCCACAGTGAGGTGAAAGCATGGTAACCATTCAGTGCCCTATAGAGAATAATTCCCCAGTTCTTCATTTGGCTTTCAGATACGTCTCTATCAAGTTCAAGGAGTAGAGCTGTGAGGGAAGTGGGTAGGTTGAAGCTGGTGTCCATCTGTGTGTAATTTAGCTGCATATGACTGCAGCTTCAGCCCAGCTTCTGCTACGTCTACAGTGCTGAAGTGTTCCTTTAGTTACACGTGCTGGTCTTGCAGCCTCTGCTGAGCCTTATCAAATACAGCCAGTTGGTGCTGCTGGTATGAAAGCACAGGGGGGCTCTCATGTGGAAGGTTAATGGAGTGTAATTAGAAAGAAGAATGAACTGCTCAACCACTCTATCTCACTCTACCTGCACTGAGAGTGACAAGTGCTCTGATCTTTTATAAACCCTAGAGCAGAGGCTTAACAGTGTAAAATTATGACAGTATAGCTGTCAAACAAGCAAGCACACTGTGAAGAAGTAGTATGACCTTATGGATAGGAATGTTTACATTCCCTTATGTGGTCTCTCTTAATACTGTTTTTCATGCTGGTTATTGTCCATATTGATATAGCAGGTCTCAAATGCATTTTCCTGGGAGATGTCCATCAAAGCCAGGAAGATCTTTGTGTTCTATGCGTAACTTCTTCGTGTCTGTGCCTCACATAACTGTTACCTTGCAGGAAGTAGTGATGGCACTATCCTAAGACATTTTGATGCAAAAGAATTAAGCTTTCATAGAGAAGAGTTCTGGTGGGAGCAAGAACAGCTCCTGGGGTTTACATTCCAGGAACTAACCAGAATTTGAGATTACATATGTCAGTAGAGATTAGATACTAATGCCTGATCCTGTCTCTTAACTTAGGTACTGTGTACATGTATTGAAAACTACCATGTTTGTAAAATGCTTTTTTGTTGTTCATCTAGCATGAAAATTACTTTTTCTTTTAAAAGAACACTAATAAACTTTAGTAGAGGAAAGACATCACACATCAAATCCAAAAAGGATAAGGAGATTAATCAGTTTAACTTCCTGCATGTTAGAGGCCATTGTGTTCTACCCTGCTACTCCTGTGTGACGTCTTCTAGCTTCAGGGAGACAAGGACAGTTTGGTTATTAGGGTACTAAGTTTTTCTCTTCCACATCCTTGTGTTCCAGAAGCAGGAGGTGGATTGGGCTGCCAGTTATTCTGAAGGCCCTTGCAATGTCAGCAGGCTGATTAGGGGAAGTTTGCCCAGCTAATCCTAGCAGGTAGTCCACAATCCTGCATTGCAGTGGAAGGGGAAAAACATCCCAGCAAGTTTGACCTGGGGAAATTTTTTTTTTCCATTCCAAGTCTAAAATCAATAAAAATCTAAATATGTAAAGAAGGCACACAATGAAAGGCAACAAAGGAAGAAAATAAGCTTTGCTAGCTTCTTTTGTCTGGCTATGGCAAATATCTTGTGTTTCAGAGGAAGGTGAACAAACAACCTTGAGTATATCTGGTTGTTTATGCTCTGGATATGTACGTGTTCTGAAGAGTAGGGCTGTCTTTACACAGTTATGCTGGAGACGCATGCTGGCATCAGTGCTGGCACTTGCACTGGCCTTGGTAAGAATGAGCAAAGGCTTCCCAGATCCCTCTCCCCCTCACATGTACTGTACAGTCTCTTCCAAAACTTAGATGAAGTATTTCCTTTAGAAAGCTGTATAACCTTGTCTTAAAGACTTGAAACCATGGTAGGCCATTGCCTCTCATAGTTTGTTTTAGCTTTTAACCATCTCTGAGTCTTATTTCAAGGTCGAGTTGGTCTACCTTCAACTTGCAGCCACAGAATCATCATTTTACATTCCTCAAAGAAACTAAAAACCCTCCCAGCATCAGATTTCTTTTCCGTGTATAAATATCTATACTCAAAAGTCACCTCAAAAAACTGGATATGCTGAGGCTCAGTAAGCCTCACATTACACAGTGTTGTTTGCTGGGTCCTTGATTATGTTTGTGGTTTTCCTTTGAACTGCCTCCAGTATCTCTGCAGCCCTCACGAAGAGAGTCACTTTCCATTCTTTTGGCAAAATGCCTGTTCTTGGGCATTTTTAAGAGAGGTGGAAGTTCACTATATCTGCAGTTGACGAGTAGTTTCAGCCTTACTTAGTGAAGGCGCTTTTTGTGCTGGGATAAATAAGCACAGGGACAAAGTCCCCCTCACCATGGCCTTCAAATGGGGAGGCTAAGGAAGAACCATTGCTTTGTTTCTCAGAGTCAGTGTTGACTGATCCACAGACCTTGATACAGTTGAAGACCAGCAATTTCAGTCTTCTGCAGCGATTTAATTTGATGTCTTCTCTGTGAAGCAGGCATTTTTCTTGGGTTTGATCGTGCTCAGTTAGCTAAAGAGAATAATACAGCAGGTATCTTTAGGTGGACAGAATACCTGTATTTGATCTACTGCTCAAATGACTAGGAAGAGCAAATCTCATTTGAGTGAAGTGAAACTGAATTTTTGCTCTGATAACTCATTCTGGCTACGAAGTGCAGATCAACAGTGAATTCCAATGTGATGTTGTTAGTGATGGGCTTTAATTCAAGTGGCTCTAAACAGTATTTAGTTAACAACATAGGGAAAAAGCCTGTCTGCTGCTGCTAGTTTGTGATGTGTGTAAAGCAACTGTGGAGCTTAAGTATTAGATGCTGTTGACAACATCAGAGTACTCAACAGGTGGTTGTACAATATAGTTTGAGCATCCAGATCTTTCTGTTCACAAAAGAACAAGTTTTGCATTCTGTGGTGCAATAAAACTGATCATCTTGCTTGGTACTTCTGATCGTGCATGAAGCGCATGAGCATGACCTGTGTGTGTTTCCCTTCATGAAGAGGAGAGGAGGTGTGACTCAGTTGTGAGAATAGCTGTAGGATGCACAAGAATCATGCTGAAGCTGGTCCATTTTTAGTCAAGGGACTGTGTGACTGTGCAGTAGTATGCTGTAAAATTAGTTGATGACTATCCTTTCACTTGGGTTATTAAAAAATATGAGGAGTTACCAGATTAGAAAGTAGACTTCTATTTAGGTTGATCATTTCTGAAACATGAAGTAAGTTTACTAATTTAGATTGCTCTACTGTGCTTACTTAATTCAGACAAATCCACTCTGAAGAGGAGGCTCAGGGGAGACCTTATAACAGCCTTCCAGAACCTAAAGGGGTCTACAAGAAACCTGGAGAGGGACTTTTTACAAGGGCTTGTAGTGACAGCACAAGGGAGAATGGCTTTAAGACGACAGAGGAGAGATTTAGATTAGATATTAGAAAGTTCTTCCCTGTGAGGGTGCTGAGGCGCTGGCACAGGGTGCCCAGAGAAGCTGTGGCTGCCCCATCCCTGGCAGTGTTCAAGGCCAGGTTGGACATAAGGGCTTGGAGCAACCTGCTCTAGTGGAAGGTGTCCCTGCCCGTGGCAGGGGGTTGGAACTGCATGAGCTCTAAGGTCCCTTCAACCCAAACCAGTCTGTGATTCTATGTCACATTATGAGGTAAACCAGAGGTAGGAGGAGAGAAGCATCAGGACTTTCCTGGTAGAGATGTTTAGTTCAGGCAATTGGCTACTGTGTATAGATGCGAATGGATTTCCCATGGGGGTGTTTGTTCTTGTGTGTTCTCCAGCATAGGAATAATAACCCACAGTATTTTTTGTGCTGAGATTTTATGTCCCAAGCTTTGGTCCATGACAGATTTTACAAGACCACGTTACAAGCTTCTGGAATAGTAGGTTAAGTCAGAGATCATAGAAACATACTTTACGTTGAAGTAGAAAAGAACCCTTGTTTCATTTCTGCACAATTTGGGTGGCTTTTTTTTCCCCTAAGGAGATATTTTTTCCCTAAAACAGACAAATGGGGGTGCAACAATACAGAGATGGGCAAGATATAATTAAAATGAGCACCTTTCCCATGGTAGTCAGCAGTTTACTTTTTCATTTCTTCAGACTCTTCGTGTTGAGGTGATCCCCACATCCTTTTACCTTTGTATTTGTACTCAGAAGAATTTCTGGGAAGCAGAAAAACCCAAAGCAAAACAAACCTTGTCAAGTCTAAAAAAAATTAATTTAATTCCTTTCATTCCATTCCTCCTTAATTGCATTCAAAGTACAGCACTTAACTGGTTTTCCTGTTCTGTTTTGCCTGTTTTCATACACTTAATTCTCCATTCATTAATTGCTTCATTGTTTAATTATTGTAGCTGTTCTTGCAAGTTTCTTTCCGTTAACATAAGTACTGGGATAAGAAGGTAGATATTACATTTATTTCATATACAAGCTGCAGGAAGGCATTGTCTGTGTGCTGCTCCTAATAGTTCAGTCTCTATCCCCTACTTTGTGTAAGAGTAACAATTCCAAAGCGAGAAGACAGTGATGCATAAGGCGTTTCACAGTACAACGTTCCCGTCCAAAAATTTATTGGTCTTGTGATGCTGCAAATGGTAAAAGACACGGTACTGAAAATAAAGCAATCAAGAAGTCACATAAAGCAGAATGGCACAGCAGCTATTTTTGGTCATTTTCATTTATAATTTTTGCTATATTCTTAAATAAAAAAAATTATCAGCATTCTCCCTGTTAAGAATGAAGGAACATTATTTTCGGAACTTAGATAACTCACTTCTGAATGATTTCTAGCAACTTGAAGTAGTTTTTGTATCATAACGGAAAAATCTCACATTCTTCTTCAAAATATGTATGTTCATGTGTGAACTGTGTATTTGTTTGAGTCACACCTGCAGTAATTATTTAAAATAGTCTAAAATATAATGAGGTGTAATAAGTTTACCAGCATTTTTAATGACAAAAATACTTTTCACACCATGCCAGCACTATGTAACAGTATTCATCTGAAAAAATGTCAAAGTAGATTTTTATGGAATGAAGATTTATTTACACAAGTTTACATAAAGTACCCCGTGCTGTATTCAGTAATTAGAATCATAGAATCAAAGACTGGTTTGGGTTGGAAAAGACCTCAAGATCATCCAGTTCCAACCCCCTGCCATGGGCAGGGACACCACACACTAAACCATGTCACCCGAGACTCCATCCAGCCTGGCCTTGAGCACTGCCAGGGATGGAGCATTCACAACTTCCTTGGTCAACCCATTCCAGTGCCTCACCACCCTCACTGTAAAGAACTTCTTCCTTATATCTAACCTGAACTTCCCCTGTTTAAGTTTGAACCCATTACTCCTTGTCCTACCACTAATTCTTAATTGTATTAAACATATTAGGACTGCAAAGCGAGTCATAGCAAAATCAACTGTACTGTCTTGGTCCCCATCTCTAGTGCTCATCAGCATCATGTGTATTGCTCAGTTAATCCCATAGGACCATCGTGTCAGAAGGAGGAGAAGCATTCAGTTGGCCTAACATGCACTGCAACTCCTGTTAGACATGCAGAAGTTGTATCTTTGTGCAGCTTTTAGCTGTGTTTTCTGTGGGCTGAATGCAGCAAGTGCCCTTTGGAACAGCTCGTGGAGTGTTGGCAGTGCAGCCAGGGGCTGGGTATGGTTAGATACCTGTGTATTAACAGAAGCTAAAGCATTCAGGTATGAGGTGCAGGTGGTCTCCCAGTCGCACTGCTACGTTCCCATTCAGCACACAAAAGCTCCTGCCCCAAGAGAGTCTTTTATGACTGAAAGATACAGGTGCCAGTTTGATCACTTTCTGAAGCAGGAAATTGTACCACACTATTTTTCTTGGAATAAAATTCTTTCTAATTTTGTTGGCTTCGATTTTTTGTTGATTAAAAGATCTGGGTATGAGTGAAGCACAGCCAGAAGTGCAAAATTCCATAAAAACACAGTATAACCACAGAAACAGCTGAAAATACTTCTATAGTCCTTTGATCATTCTTTCAATGGAATTCAATTCAAGTTGTTTTGTACAACAGGTTTTCTTTCCTCACTGGTGTAGATTCTGCATCATCAATTTCTATAATTGGATTTCACTATTTTGAATTTTAGATACTATCTTAAAGAAGCAGAGGAGTGTGCAATTATTCTCCTTGCTGGTAATCTTTCCACTCCCAAATTCCACTCCCAAAATGCATGCTCTTTGCGGTTTAAAGACTAACTGTGTCAGGGCTCCAAAATCTTTTAGCTTCTTCCCACCACAGAAGTTTTGGTATCTTTCTGTTCTGTCAAAAAGCAGAGGTATTTCGCTTCTCTTTGGGTACCAACAGCGAATGGGGCTGGCAAGGAATGCAGAAGGGAGATGGGAAGGAAGATTGCAAAGCAGTGAAATCCCCGCCATTCTCCCCACTCTTAACTGGAGCTTATTTGGAATCCGTACTTTCTCCTACTATTTCATTAGCAGCAATTGGCAACTTTTACATCCCAGAGAACATTTCTTGGTCATTGGAGGGAACAGGTAGCAGAGGATCCATAATAGCTGACTTCCTGGAATTGGTGGAGCAGGAAAGCAGGTCACTAAGTGAGCAATTGAGCAATTCAAGCCACATCAGCTTTGTTTTTGTGATATGAAGTGTATGTGTTACAAAGCTGTTTAGTACTTACGTGTCTCTCTCATTTTTGGAAGATATTTATATTTTAGTTTCTACAGATTTTTGAAGTTTAAAACCAGACCCTCCTTTAGATATGTATGCGTTTCTGAATGAGTTTCCTGGGTGAAGAAGAAAATGTGTCACCAAATATAACAGTTGATCTAGGATATAAAAAATTGCTGTACTCAGAGAACTACTTTGATATTGATTGATTGATTAAAATGGAAATAATGCTTAGCTAATAATGTTATACTGAAACCTTACTAAGCTTTAAGTTTGCTCCAAGGACTTTTCTTATCTTACAGCAACATATTCGTGATAGTTTTTTATATGAGCACAGAGAAGACACCTTTTGGCACAGATACATGGCCCACAAGACACAGAGGCAGATTTTCTGCTTAATCAAACCAAAATAATCTTCTAATGCTGTGTTAGGATCTGGCCTGTGGCATGAATGAGCAAGTGGTATCACTAAATGTCACAATATTGATTCGAATTATTACCATTAAGAACGGGTCATGTAGGATGTCTGGGGCTCTGTGAACTTGGTGGTGTGAACAGTTCTTGATGAGATTAGTGATAAAGATGTCAAGACAGCAAGAGCTATGAGATCATGTAGTGTGCTTACTGGGCACTGTTCAACAGTGGATGTTGAAGTAGTCTGATAGTAACCCCTGCAGAGGACTAGCAGTTACTTTCTGGGTAGAATACAGTTTGAAAGAAAGGACGTGGTTATTAATTTCTTTCACATTCTGACTGTAAAGAGAGGATTGGCATTCAGCTTGGAGGGAAATTCAGTGAACTTGAAAGGCAAGTGCTTTTCATACATTTGTGGTGTGGCAGGAAACAAAACTATTTTAGGACTACGGGGAGAGTTAGAGCTTTCTGACATGTAGAAAACTAACATGTTGTGTTTATGATCGAGTTAATCTCAATTTAAAAGTTTGAAGTTGTCAGTAAGAGTTTAATTAAATATTCGTAAATGAGAGTAGGAAGGGAAAATGGCAATGATTACATTTAAAGAAGTAGGAATTTTTCTTAGAGTTCTGTGGTAGTTCTGGATAACCTCAATCTCATTGACACTCGATCTCTAAGGCACGTAAGTAGGACTTTTTACCAGCCTTGGCAAATTTCAGTCATACAGACTGTACTTTCTGCAGCACAAACCGCCCTCAAAATTGATGAAGAACAGTCAAATAACTGAAGAGCAATTTTAAAATGCAGTTTTCATGACGTATCAAGTCTGACAGTAGACAAGAGTTTCTTTCATGCTGCCCTCCTGTTTCATCCCCTACAACGTGAGGCTCTGCTAACATTGCTGCAGGCAGACACGTGCCAGGGCTCTAGTGCAGCTGCAGAGCAGCGGTTCCAGCAGGATGCTGGTTCCAGCAGGATACTGTGGAGGAGCCCTGTATGGTGTCAGACCAACGGTGTGGGGTGAGAAGGACGCAGCAGAGAGTAGTGCTGAAAATAGGTGTAGATCTACTCTTAGTTCTTGTGTAGGTGCCACACTTAGGAGTCTCATCTGGTTTTGCTAATTAAGCTAAGCAACTTCGGAATATGTTGTTTAGAGTCTCCCTCCTGGTAACTACTTACAAACATAATCCCAACAGGCTTGCAGGTCATGAAATGATTTCTGGAGTTGCAGCGTGGTGTTTTTACTGACAGTTGGTAGAAGCAGCTTAATAAACCGCGTAAGCAATTGGCATGCACTGCAAACTTCAGTTTTACTCTCTGAATCTTAAAAGCATTAGATGTTTCTTCCAATTTAATATCTGCATAATGGATATGCATGGCAGGATACGCTGCTGCCAGGCAGCTCTCAGCAGCCTCTAACAGGCTAGCGTAGACTTCCAGAGCAACAGCGTTCTTCCACCCACGTTATCCATCTTGTGCCAAATGTGCTGAGCCTCCGTTTGTGCACAAGGCACTAACAAAAGTTGTGCTTTGGTCCTGTTTTTGCCCAGCTTTGCGGGCTGTGGTTTGGGCCCAGGGAGTGGAACAGGCAGCAATGTGAGTGTGATGTGACTCACCTCCCTCCTGCTCCTCGCTGGCACTCACCCTGCCGTAGCACTATGGCAAGGAAGTCCTTCAGTTTGCCTCTTCCTCTCTTCTCTCCCTCTTTTTATTCTTTTAAAAATCCTTTCACTAATGTTCATCCCATTGTAAAGAAGATCGAAACGAATTCTTGGGCCGTTGCTGCTGATTTCCTCCAGTCAGGGAATCAGTAGAAGCAGCACCATTATCACTGAAATCCATGCAGGCAGCTGTGGAAGACAAAACCTCCTTTCCTGTTCGTGCCGGTTACAGTAATTCTTTAGCCTCCTGTGTACAGTGTATGTGCAGTCCATTTTTTGGCAGGTATTCCATAGGCATGTTGCATTATTTCCTCTCCCCCCCCCTTGGGTTACTCTCTGGAAATGTTTTTTTCAGCTCTTGTATCTGCTTGCTGACACGGCACTTTGGTTTGCATGTTAACACGGTGGATCTTTGCAGAAAGCAGCTTTAAATGCTCGTTCAGTTACTACGTATACAAACGAGCTGATAGACACAGGCCATCTAAAACTATGTAAAATATCTGAATTAGAAAAATGCCTTCTACACTCCTGTTATAATTTGCCTTGTTGTAGAAGGGAACAAACAATTTAGAGCTTTTAGCACTTTTCTGGATGCAATGTAAAATAGCTCCTTCATGCTGCCGTCCATTACCAGCTCCCTGACTGTTCCTGTCATTGGAGCTGAGTGTGTATTCCCAGCCAGGGCAGAAGGTTTTGTAGAAGCCAGTCAGTCTTCCTTGTGCACACTTCTGAGTCTCTGAATGCAGTCTCTTGCAGAAAGGTCAGTCATGTGAGCTTACACATTTCAATCTTATGAAACAGGGGTGGTGTGGTTGCTTGTGGGGTTTATTTGGCTTTTTAAAGTTCCAGTTCTCGAATCTGCTGATTTGGGACTCTACGCCTTTTGTCATCTTCTGGGCTTAGAGGTACACAGTGTGTGAAGCACCATATAGTTTTAACTCACCATAAGCAAGATACTTGGAATCAAAATTCTACAGTATGTCCACAAGAACTATGCAGAGAGCAGATATTTTGTTAGCTCAGAGTTTCATAATCCCATGTGAAAGGAATTTGAGGGAAAAAATTATTTCAGTTGGTTGTAAATAGCTGGATATACTATTTTTTCCCTCCATCTCTCTGTTTTGTGTTGTCTTAATGCTAATGCTTCAAAACAAAAATCAAAACATTTGATGTTGTCAGAATGTGGGTCTTTTCTCTCCCTTTCTGTGTAAGTGGAACTGGTTTGGGCAGCCCAGTGTTGGCACCTGGCTCTGTTAGAGGTATCCTGACCATCTCTGTTTCCACTGCAACTTTCTCAGTTGAGTCCCTACCGCATCTGTGACTTCCTTGTCCTCTTCTGAAGCCAGCCATGTGGTATAATTGTTTTGGAGTATGCATATGCTCTTGATTCAAAGGACTTAAGCATATATCTATATCTTTTTAAAGCTGTCCTAACTTGGGGGTAGTTGGATTATAGGAAAAGATACACAATGCCTACCAGGAGAAGAAACTTATTTCTTAATTAATTTCAAACTTTCATGGAACCTATAACATAATAGGAAGCCTTTAAGCCAGGAGAAATAAATCTGTGCCATTTCCTTCCCACATAGGTAGCCCTGTCTGGTTTCTTTAAGGTGACAGTAATATTGAACAGATTACTGCATGTTCATGCCTTCCTATTCCCCACTTTGCATTCCACTCCGTTTCGATGCCTGGTACAAAAAGGCATCCCCATTGCCCTGAAGTCAGCCTTGAAGCTTCAACCTGAAGTCCTTTTTCATCACTGTTTAGGAATGGTGTATGTTTGAAGGAGTCAGAAGCTTTCCAATGTGAATGCTAATGCGTCTCAAGTGAATATAGGTTAATGAGGTCTTGTAGTGGTTTGTGAACAGGCTGAATTTTGGGGGGTAGGTTTCTGCAAGAACAGCAGGGTCAGCCTGCTGGGCAGCAGAACTCCTCTGGGGCCTGTTTTGACACTGTGCCTATTAGATAACACCAGTATTTAAAATTCCAAACAGAGAAATCCCATTAAGCTTCTGAGCAGTTCTTTATTTCCATTAAATAAATGTAACTTTAGGAGTTCTTATCTCCTCTAATCTTTGCAGCTAAATAACTGCCATCATTTATGTTTGTGCTTTTGTTTATCTGGTAGAAAAGAGTGGTGGAACAGCTTCGAAAGAATTTGATAGTGAAGCAGGAACAGCCAGACAGTAAGTTTCAAATTCAGCCATTGGCACAGTCAGAAAACAAACTACAGACACCGCAGCCGCAACCACTACAACAGCTCCAGCAGCATCACCATCAACAGCAGCAGCAGTCTACTGCACCCTCTCCAAACGTGATTGGATCACAGGTAAAAATCTCTACAATAATTCTTTTCTTTGCTAAAGGTGAAAAAACCAAAAGTGCAGAGAGAAATTGCAAACTTTCACTTATGCCCATTAATGTACCAATATGAATTTCTCCTTCTGTGCATATGTAGGTATGGGTCCTGTGGGGGTTTTTTTGGCAATAACTTCCTATCTGAGTCAAATTATGTAGTGTCTAAAATTCAAATCATAACCTCACAGAAAAGAAGGGTGGCAGTATCACCTTTCTTTAACATAAGTGAAAGTTACCAAATGAACCTGTCTTTTCTATATGTGCAGGAATGATCGTCCACAGCCAGTAGATCTTGAACCGGTAAAGACATTGCACACGCTGTATGAGGCGTATGATTAAAATACTTTATTTTTAAAAGACTGACAGAGTGCCCACTGTATCTGTGAACAGAATGTCAGAAAACAGCTCCCTCTTCTTTCTGCTTGGTTCGTTTTAAACAGATGTAACTCATATCAAATCATACCAGAGTTTGCAAGGATTCATCTAGAAGTGTACAATGTTGATTGTAAAGTTCGAGTTTTAGTAACTAGTGTCTTTATTGGGAGTTTCAGTATAGTATAGGATTAGAGATATAATCCCCAAATTCACCAGAGTTTTGGGATTTTGGACAGGCAGATGGCAGAGTTTACCCATGGAGTTTACTTTATGCACACTTCAGTGAATCACAACCACAGCTTTGACCGATTGTGATTCCTGTACTCCCTTTTCCTGGAAGTAGAGGAGGGAGAAATGGTTGAGCTGTTAGTTCTCTCATTAATGCAGCAAGTTGTGTTGGATGTGCTCTAAAAATGTATTTGTGAGGCTTAGGTAATTGTATTTTTGAGAAAAGAATATTGCAGAAACAGAGGAAACTCAACGAAGGAAAAGACATTTCTGAGCAGCAACATTAATATCAAAGCTAAATCAGAACAAATAAGTTAATATTACTGTGTCCTAAGATACTTAACAGGCAAACAATGGATCATTCTTTGCTGTATCACTATTTTCAGTCAGGAAACATGACTGCAAGAGCAGTGTCGTATGTTTCTCTGAATTCCACACTTTGCATTCATCCATTAACTTCCAGGTCATCTCCTGGGTTGTAAAAGCTGAGGTTTTGTTCAAAGTTAAAGAGCCCTCTAGTGAAACAGTCAAAAACTGCTACACCCTTCTGAGTATCATTGATACAGCTGAACTTGGAAAGTGCAAACTGAAAGGCAGGTCATCCTCTTACTTGAATAAATAAACCAGCTTTTATTCTTAACGCTTTTCTATTTTTACTTATGTTGGTATAATTCTGACATAACCTCATTTTGCATCTGAGGTTGTGCCTCTGTCCTGTTGCCCCTCAATCCCTTTCAGCAAAGAAAAGTCAAATACTTTTTGTCTCTAGAAAGTTTTTTGGTGCCTGCTTTTGTAATGAATACACCTTTGAAGGCTGTGTCAGTAAAGAGAGTGCTTTCAATGGTTATTTTCAGAGTAATTCAATTGAAGAATCAAGGTATATGTGCTGCCTTAATAGTGACATTTTAATATACTTAATATAGCCCAATAAGAAGGGCTTTTGAAATCTTCATAAAGCACCAGCCCTGCTAAAAGGTCATATTATTGCAATGTTATTATGTGAAATAAATGCAGACTTACTATAAATGCCATTTCAGTATGAATTCATGCATTGAACATTTTTAGAATAACCAAGGTAATTAATGCTCAGCAGAGTAACACGGATATTCAAGCTCTGTGATCTGCTGACTGAAACCATACTCTTAGTACTTACACACTTAATAGAACCCCTTGGAAGAGTCATAGTCTTGTATTACATGATTGATTATACTTTTCTTTAAAATGTTTATGGATGAATGTAGTGCTTATGAAAATGATACCACGTTACATCTCATTGGGAAAGCTTGACTAATGTTACTGCATTAGGTGAAGGGATCCTCTTGCTTTGGAGAAGGTGCAGCAGAGGTTGATAGGAAGCTCTTGAATCTCAGATCAAAAGTTCATAGAAGAAAGTTGTTCATGTTGCAACAAGGAAAAGTTAATTATGTCTGGATTTTGTATAAATGTATAAAGTTGAAGCATGAATTATCCTTTGATTCGGCATTATACAGTGAATTATTTTCACACTTGTGCATAATTAAGTTAGGAGGTATAGTTTAAGCATTACGAAATTAGAGGTGTGAAGGTAAAGTGCGGTTTTGTTTAAGGAAATAATATGAAGAATCCAACTGGAAATACATTATTTTATTACAAAGAAGAGAAAGGTCTTGTGTGATTAAAATCAAGCAGTCTCAATCAGGCATGTTCAGAACATGGAAAAGACTGCCTCATCCCTGGTTCTCCTTTTTTGTTCCATTATAGAGCCTAGCGCTGACATCAGGAGGGAATGGTGGTTATTTCATGCTAAGAGCATTTGATTATGCCAGTAACTGTTTTGAAGATGCAGTGCCATTGGTACAATGGGGTTTTTTACACCAAAAAGAAATAAGCTCACCTGCCATTCTGTTGAGTGTCACTTACCATGAGTTTTCTGTGCACGTTGTGTTCTGGTTTATATGGAGACTGTCTTGCTTTGTTGCTTTTTGAGTAAGATTTGTAATTGTCCATTTCCCTTACCATCGTAGAAGACAGTGAATTTTAAAATAGAACTATGAAATCATAGTTGTTTTAAGTTCGGGATTTGTGGGCATAGTGTATTCAGGCATTTCAGATAAATGCTGGCATTAACTGATTCAAAACCACTCTCTTTAAAAGAGGCCAAGAGCAATCATGGCATCACATATATGTTCCAAACCCAGCCCATTTCACAGAAGGTAAACTTAGTTGCTGCAGCTGACAGACTAATAGCCAGCTCTTAGAACTTCAGGATAGTCCTACTCAGAGTTTTAAGAAAGAAAGTAAGGGCTTAATAACTGTGTGTACGGCTAAAACTGAAATTTGAGATACCCAAAATCAAAATGTGCTTTTGTTCTTAAAGAAACCATGAATGTGTTTTTTCCCTCTTCCTCTGATTGTGAGGATCTCTGTAAATAGAGTTTCCACTTGAAATTTGAGTTTTAATTGGTGAGAAGCCAGTTTGCTGGTATGTTTCATAAACCTCCACCTTATAGGTTTGATATTGACAGTATGTGTTTGGTAGTAATATGAAACTAAAAGATCCGAAACTGCATATGCCACTACTAATGCTTAGTTATAATTTTCTTGGGAATTTGCTTTGAATCCATCTGTAATGCTGCAGATGATTAAAATAGACCCAACAGGTGCCTCAAATGAGAATCCTTTCTAGCTATTCAGTTTTCAGAAGCAGAAGATAATGTGCTTGTCTGAACAGCAGGTAGATAGACTCAGTGCTGCCTTTTCTTTCTCTTACTGTCTATTGTTTCTGACTAACCAACCCACGTCCTGTCTGATACGAAGTGTCTCTGTCTCTTACAGTGTATTTTCTGTTTTCCTTAGAAAACTGTAACTACAGCTTCTATGATCACCACTAAGACACTACCTCTCGTCTTGAAAGCAGCAACTGCGACCATGCCTGCCTCTGTTGTGGGTCAGAGACCTACCATTGCCATGGTTACTGCTATCAACAACAATCAGAAAGCAGTCCTCAGCACTGATGCGCAGAATGCACCAGTCAACCTCCAGACAACAAATAAGGTCACTGGGCCAGGAGCTGAGGCAGTCCAAATAGTGGCAAAAAACACAGTAACTTTGGTAAGCGTTTCGTGTGTTTGCCCTGCAGCAATGTGTGGGTTTGGTTTACCAGAGGGCTATTGGGAAAAAACAGTCAGGTTTTTGCACAGAAAGGAGGATAGTAGGGACATGTTGTGAGTCTTCACTAATTGACATTGTTAATATGATAGTCTACGAGAAAAGTATTTACTATCTAGATGGGTTGTTATTACTATTTTGCTTTATAGAATTACATCAGTGCTATCCTCACCCCTGTGTAAAGTTTCCCCTGTTAGTAATTGTTAGGCATGGGGAAATAATGATTGTTTCACCCCTACCTAACCTATGTGGAATTCCTACTCTTTTCTTTGGTAAAGGAGATGTCAGGCTTTCTTCATTTGATCAGTTGGGGTTTTCATCTTAGATTTTTTTGAGACAATCTCTCTCATTCCCTTTGCATGATAAAGTCTCTGATATTAAACAACTCTGCCCACTACCGTGTCTTCACTCACCGCTTTTCCATACACATACACAGATCCTGCTTCTTTAAGCATGTATTTTGGAAAGTGCTTTGATTAACACTACACAGTTTTTTTCCAGAATAGTTGGCCAACTAGAAATAAAAGAAGCAATGTTTTAGGATTGGGTTATATAGGCTTCTTGGTCTGGAAACCAGACATTGTATAGCATCATGACGGGGAGATTTTACTTCTGGAGTAAAGGCTAAGGCTTCACTAAACATAAATCCAACTTATCTTTATTAAAAAATACAGTTTAATAATACATATGGAAGGAATTTTGCTTCCTAGTGAGGCATATGTTTGCAATCAGAATAGAAGAGACTATTTGAGTGGAGTTTTTTCTACTGTTCTCTTTTCCCATGTCATCCCTTGCACCACTCTCATCTGTCCTTTGTGTCTGTGCTTCATTTCTTTGCTGAATAACTTAAGTTTGGGGAGGTGAATCTGTTTTAATAACAGTCCATGATTTATGTTTCTGTAGCAAATTTCATCCAAAATCTCAGAATATTTTCCCCAGTATTAATCAGTACAAGACCTTTTTGAAGTAAATTGCAATCTTACCTGGGTGGACAGAAGTAGAGAAGGATGAAAACTAACATGGACATTCATTTCAGAGAATCTCACCGGCTGCTCAATTTAGGGTACCTAATATTGCTATTCAGTGGTTAATCATGTGGCAACTCCATCCAACTGATTTCAGTTAGACAGGGAAGTACTTAGGTAGTCTAGTACTGATTTTAAGGGATGCCTTAAAATCAGATCTTAGTGTTTCATATAAATGGCCTAATTCTGAAAAATTCAAGTTGTGTATTTAGAGCCACTCAGAGTGTCATTAATATTGCTAAAAGAGTTGGAACTTCCAGATCTTTTCTGTTTGCATGAGATGCTCTTTCATTCTTCTGTATGCTGTTCAATATAAAAGGACAGTGGTTCATATAGCTGGACATCGAAGTCTGTTATGATTTTCCACCTGTTGTAAAGCCATTTTTTAACTATTAAAACAAATTGGAGTTTTCATTATCTTCAAACAAAATGGTTTTAGATTGCAGAGCACGGTAGCTAGTACAGTTGAACTAAAAGGGAAGATATCTGCAATTTGTGAAGCAAGGTTTAAGTAAAATTAGCTCTGTCTTTAACATATTTCTAGTGAGGAACCTGTTACTATGAAAAAATTATTTACAGAGTGGAAAACCAGGGATGTCAGGTCTGAAAATACGTTCAGGATGTTGATTTTGATGAACAGCTTCAAAGCTCTTTTGCGTTCTGAACTCTCTTATGTTCTTCTAGCAGGTTCAGGCTACGCCTCAGCCCATAAAAGTGCCGCAGTTCATCCCTCCTCCCAGACTTACTCCTCGTCCAAATTTTCTTCCACAGGTGAGTGTAAAGAGAATAAGCAATAGAAGAAGGAATTTAATTACAGCATAGATGGGAGATGCATTCTGTGAATATGATTTCTGTCAGTGTGTCTTGGTGACCTGGTGAAGGAGACAAGTCATCCTCAACAGGTTTGCAGATGATGCCACATTTGCGGTTGCAGTCAATACTTTTGAGAGCAGTGCTGACATTCAGAGGCCTCTAAACACGACAGAGGAATGGACCAGCAGGAATCTCTTGAGCTTCAACATGGAAAAGGGCAGTCTTACATCTGTAATGGACTAACCCCCTGCATAGACTGGCTGGCTGGGGAGCAGCACTGCTTCAAAGGTCTTTGTTGACAGTAGCTAAGTGAGAGGTGTGCCCTGGCAACAAAGCAGCATAGCAGCATATTAGGCTGTAAAGACAGGACCACAGCCAGTAGGTTAAGGGAAGAGATTATTCATCTTTCCTCAGCAATCATAAAACTGGATCTGATATGTAGCATGTAATTTTGGACTCCCTAGTTGAAAAATTTGAGTGAGGGAAGCCACTAAAATAGCTGGGGAGAACACATGGGATGGGGACACAACTGGAATATAAGACCTGCAAGGGAAGGCTGAAGGATCTAGGCTTGTTCAGTTTAGAGAAGAGATTTTGGAGGCACCCTAACAGCAGACTTATTTTCAGTATCAACAAGGAAGTTAACAAGAAGATGGAGACATAGGTGCTTGGCAGAGTTACAGACAATGATCATAAATTGGAATGGGGAAGGTTTAGCCTGTGTATAAGGAAACATTTCTCTCTTTTATGACAATCAGAAGTGGAAGAGGCTTCCCAGAGACTTTGTGGAAGCTCCATCTTTGGAGTTTTACAAGACCTGCCTGAACAAAACCCTCACCAAAACCTTGTCGACATTTAGTGTTGGCCCTGATCTGAGCAAGAGGTCAAATTGGAGACCTCCTGGGCTGCCTCCCAACCTGCATGAGTCTGTGATTATGAAATTCATGTATGGTGATCATATATGATCCTGTTTGCACCAAATGAAATGAACCCACGGAACTGGTGTCATCAAAATCAAAGCATCATCCAAGGCCTTAAATTGCTCTAATTGTTGCTTGCAGCTCATGAGTAAAGAAGGAAAAAGAAGATGTCTCTAGATTGTTCTCAAATATTTCTATATTGCAACAGAGAGCAACTTCTGTTTGCAGCTGAGCAGTGAAACTTGTGGTTTACTTGTTTTTCATGGTTTGGGAAAGACAAAAATTGCTTCTTCATTGAAAAAAACATATAGAGGAACTATTGAATTTGTAAGAAATACATGGTGCTGTGAATAAAAGTCTAATTCTTTTACAAAAATATAGGCTGGTATCTGATGAAGATTTGGGGGTGGTAAGATCTGTTGAAATGTGACCTAGTTTTCCATGATAAAATACATCATGGAGTATTAAAGGTGGATAGGACAACAGGAATCAAATAAGGAAAAGGACTTTCTTTTCAGAGTAACGTATTCTATTTCTGCTCTCTGTAATGATGTGATAAATGCAAACTTAACAATGGGCAAGAAATAAGGAAGTATTAGTGGTGGAGTATTGGAAGATTCTTGTGGCTCTTTTCTTTCTTCTGAAAGAAGAAAAGTGCAATGACTGCATTTACCTGTAGCTTTTAGCACTTTCAGTGATGGATTAATGTATAATCTTGACAATTTTGTTGCTTAGCAAGATTGGTTGTGCAGGTGTCTAAATAATATATAGAGTTGACAAAGGTAACAGGTATTTGCTGAAAAAAATTACTATTTCTTTCAGGGCACAATCAACTGTTCATGATTTCTTGGAGGCTCAGTATAAAGCCCTGAGACACACTTCGAACATGAAAGCCTCAGTTGTGCCTGTAAATATGACATGAATGTTTTGGCTTGCAGAACCAATATGTAGATTTACATATAGATAAGGCACTTGGCAATAAACATACAATATAAGTGTCTGTGCATCCAAATACCATTTCAGGGACAGTGACTGCCTATGCAGATGTTACAGATGCGTTTATGCAAGTAGGTTTGAAAATGTGGCTTTTCCTTCTCATAACATCCTTAGGACACTATGCTGAAAATTACATTCAGTAAAAAAATCAAGCAACATTCTGCAGATTATACAGGCTGAATTGAAAGACTTACTAAAAAAGTTCATTTGAAATACTGATATATTAAAATCTCTCTTTTTTCTCTCTTTTTTTTTGTAGGTTCGACCTAAACCAGTTGCCCAGAATAACATTCCTATTGCCCCAGCACCTCCTCCAATGCTTGCAGCTCCCCAGCTTATTCAGAGGCCTGTGATGTTAACAACAAAGTTCACACCCACCTCTTTACCCAACTCTCAGAACTCCATACATCCCGTTCGTGTAGTTAACGGGCAGACAGCAACCATAGCCAAAACTTTCCCTATGGCACAGCTCACCAGCATCGTGATAGCAGCACCGGGTACCAGGCTCGCTGGACCTCAGACTGTACAGATCAGCAAACCAAACGTTGAAAAACAGGTACAGATCAGAAAGTGTCTATTGATGCAACACACCTTTTGCTTTATTGCTTTGCTGTGTTGGTTTGGAGAGGACTGACAACCATGGTTGTGTAGTGGAGATATTCACGTTCCAACAATAGTGCAAATTATGGTATGACTTGCAACTGTTGGGGTAGAAGTTACCATTTTCTTTAATATGGGCCATTAGATTCTTTTCTCATGCTTCAGTGTTTTTATGCTCCCCCTACTGTCTTAACTTCAGTAGTTGATAAGCTACATTGCAGGGCTGTACTGGTATCTTGGAGACCAAGTACAAACTGAACACTATGTTCGTATCAAGCCTTTAAAAAACACTGGGAAAATATTTTCTGTGTTTCTGTTTTATCAAAGGGTGACTATGTGAAAGGCAAAAATTCCACAGAACTGTAGGGGCATTTAATACAATAAATGTAGTAATTTCTTCCTTGATCTTGTAGTCTTGTGACTGAAGACAAAACAGGCTCACTCAGCTTCTGGAGACTGATAGTTCCCTGTGGCTAAATTGGATTGATTGAGTGGAAATGAGACCCTCAGAAATGGAGAATTCTAGATGTTTAGTTTTAAAGTCTCTCTCCAGAAAAGACTTTTATAAACTTAGACATTACTTAAGTCAGTATGGATTGCAACTGACAGTCCTTGCCATTCAGTTCAAGTAAAGCAATATTCTGTTTCACTTTTAACTCTTTCATATATAATATCATAGAATCATAGAACAAATCATAAATCAGTTTCGGTTGAAAGGGACCTTAAAGCTCATTTAGTTCTAACCCTCTGCCACAGGCAGGGACACTGTCCACTAGACCAGGTTGCTCAAAGCCCCATCCAATGTGGCCTGTTAGTAATACTATAATATTGTATACTATATAACACATTATAACATACAACATTTGTGTAACTTAGATAAATAATAATAGTATATATTTCAGTTATAACTCTTTTCATAGACTAATGTGCCTTGAAGTTACCTTCTGCTTTTGAAGTCACCTTTGGAGACTGTGATAATCATGGGCATGAAAGATACGCTCATGTTCAGTTCTGCTTATGAATTCTCCTGAGTAGGTTCTTGCATACCCCCAGGCTGTTCCACAAGTCACTCGGCAATGTGTGCCCTTTTTCTGTGATCTAAAGTTGTACTTCTACAGTACTGTACTTTTGATGCCTATTCCTTTTGATGTCAGCAATATTCATTTGCTCTTCAAATAATTACTGGCAATTCAACTGTTGAAAAACATACAGAAGAACGGTGGTGGCTTAATAATACATCAGTTTTTCCTTTATATTTTCTCCATATCCTAAAGGAGAAAAGTTTGTAGCTTACCTCACTCAGTTTGCAGCCTCAGCAGCTGTGCCGTGGGCTGAGGATTGATTGTCATGCAGGGTTGGTGATACCATTGCAGACTTCAGAAAAGAAAAAAGCTTCAGAAACATCTGAGATCGTAGGAGTCAGAGAGCGAGGTTTGGAGCCATTCATAACTCTATGAAATACGAAGACTGAGGAGTGAGAACTAGCAAATGCATGTGCCATGCAGAATGGTTTCTACCTAGGAGTCTTCCATGGGATGATTCCTCTGCAAGTGTTTGGTAGTTTTCCATACTATATAGTAGTGGAGTTAACTCTTAAGATGACTTTTATTGCTTGTCTGGCTGCATGAGTCTAGGGAAGGGTGTTTTATCCCGTGTTGAAAGAAAACACCTTATTTAACATTCCTCTCACGTCAGGTTCTTCAGTTAAGTCTTTGTTAGTACACCACCAGCTTTAAACTGATTTTCTCCTCTGTCTGCAAAAGTATTTGTTTTTCTTTACTAGTCAAAGAAGTCATTTTTATCACTGAATGAGATAAACACTTTCTTTTCAGACTATTAAACCACATGTGGAAGCAGAAGAGAAGCAAACAGAAAGTCGTACAGTTACTCCACCTGCTGCACCGAAGCCAAAACGAGAAGAAAATCCACAGGTATCAGAACACACCCAGAGCTTTCTTTTAAGAAAATAAAGGAAACACTCTGTCCTTCAGAAAACATTTTTCCCCCTCTGTTCCCTCAAGACTCCTTAACTTCAACATTCCATACATTCCTGTTGGACAGCAGTAATTGATAAGGCTGCAGACTAAGAAATCTAAATACATATGTAATGTGTTGCATTTTTCAGTCCTGGAATGCATTTGACTTCTGGTACTTCCTTCAACCAGGAGGCTTAGTTTAAAGTGTTGATTTCTATTCCTCGAGATTTTAGACTTCTGGAGTTATTTTTAATGCTGCTGAAATGTGTTTGTTTTGCTTTATAAAATGCTTCTGCTTTGGTGAGCAAGACGGAAAGAGTCATGTATGTTCTCGTTCTGCCTGGGTTTTATTCTAGTTTGGATCCCGTTGTTTTGGGGGGAAAGAGTGGCCAGAATGGCTGTTTCTTAAAGCCTTTCCAGAATGCAGGGCTTTGGAATGGATTACAGCTAAGTGCTGTACTACATTTGGTTTTGTAGATGGACTCAGACTACTGTGTGAGCATGAAGTAAAGGACCAGCTTTCTTGTTCCCAGCTCTGCCAACACGGTGATCATGACCTATTGGCATTTCCCTGTATCTCAGCCTAGGTTCCCATCTAGAAAATAGGACTGTTGTCTGTCCTTTCTGAAGCAGTTTGACATATGAATAAACAGTGATTTATAGAAACAAAGTATTCCTAATTACATTGTTGCTGTTTAGATACCTGTCAACTGACTTTAGAGGGACTAGGTGACATAGCTCATCCTAATGGTTGGACTTGTCATAATCTTTTCTTCTCCCCCCTCACAGAAACTTGCCTTCATGGTGTCTCTGGGACTAGTTACTCATGACCATCTGGAAGGTAGGGAAAATGTCTGAAGTTGGTTCTTGAACTCCCTGTTTCCTGGCCGTTCTGAATTGGATTAACTGCAGTATATAGTCCATTTGGGATGTCTGTAGTCTGAGTCTAACTTAGTTTGTTGTGCATACCTTTTTATTCCTCTTATTACATTGAAACAAAGCAGTTTCTTATGCAGCAGAGATCAGTGGTTGGGAGGAAGGTGTATCCTCTGATGGTAGGAAAGAGATTTGTAACAATCCCATTGGTTTCTGGGCAACCCCTGCAGCTGCAGAGTTACACCAGGGATAATTTTACTATAACTCACATCTGGATTTTTTATTTCACAATTTTATGGGACTGTAAATCTGTAATGAATGAGTTAATAGGTTATACTTTGGTTTAGAATTTAAATTCCTTAATCCTATACAGTGAAATACAGCCTAACATTACAATGGCTTGCGTGTTTTTTATTCTCAAGTATCAACAATGTTGCCAGAGGCTTTTGAATTTAGACCACAATTACACTGACCATGAGTTTAAAATGTCTTAGTCATGGAGTATTTGGTGAGAAGGTGGCAATCATTTCATTACTTTGTTGAGCACTGTATTTGTGTTCCTTGTCAGCTCTTAGTTTTCAAACCTTTAGAAATTAGAAGTAAACCAAAGTTACCTATATTCAGCATGACCGGTGTTCTGTAGAAACCTTCACAGCTCTCCTCACATGCAAACTGAACTCTGAGGACTTTATATATTTCAGAGACCCATTGTTTTCTAACCTGAATGCTTTGTTTTACAAGAAATCCAAAGTAAGCGACAAGAGAGGAAAAGAAGAACAACAGCAAATCCAGTGTACAGTGGAGCAGTTTTTGAGCCTGAGGTATTAATTTTTTGCTGGGGGAAGCTAGTATTTTCATTCTGAGTTTATGTGTCTTTTTGCCATGTTGCTGGGAAGAAAATTAACTCTATCCCAGCTGAAACCAGGACACTACCTCCTAAGTTTTCTCAGTTCTAACAAGACAGGCAAGCTACCATTTATAATTCAGAAGGCCATTGCAATGATATAACCCTCAGATTTTAAAATAGTGAATGCATTGGGATGTTCTTTTTCTGCCTTCTCCTATGTAAAGCTGATGTTAAATGGTAGTGTGTGTTACTCTTACCATTAGGTCAGCTTGCGTATAAGCCTGAAGCAATCCAGATGTCAGAAGCAGTGTAAAAAAGCTAACCTTTCTGAAGCACAGCTTCAGAAAACAGAACAGCCTGTAATCTCACCTAGTACTACTGTGCTGTTCGTCAGCTATTGCATAGAGTCGTTGCCAAAAATGGTAGCCAACATAAATTGTCATATTCTTCCCTGCAGCGCAAGAAGAGTGCAGTCACGTACCTGAACAGCACAATGCATCCTGGGACACGTAAAAGAGGTGAGGTATACTTAGACCTGCCTTCCTGTTGAATGCCTCTTCTTCCATCTTACATTTGCAGTGCTCTTGTTGATTTGAAGAGCGAAACAAAGAAGGACCCTCTAGTACTTTTTTGTACTGTAAATTTCTATGGTAGACAAAGATCATGGCTTCTAGGCATTAGCATAGCTGGTTTTATTAGGCAGCTCAAGGTTTCATTTCAGTTTCTCTCTCAAAAAAAAAAACCAACCCAAAAAACCAAGACAATAGCGCAAAGTGAAAGGTGAGATGTTTGAACATCATTTAGTGGTATAAAGCTGCTGTCAAGATCCTCTTGTTAATAACTAGATTGTATTGTTACTGTCAAGAAGAAGGTGGTTATGGAAAAAGTGTCTGTGAAGAGGAAACTTAGTGTGACAAAAGCCTTGTTCCCTAATGGGAGTAGAGGTGGGTCCTTCAAAAGAATTTATCTTGATCAAGAAAGGCTATTGTGCTTATACAGAGCACTTTTCTGCAACCAGAGTGCCACTTATCCTAAAATGAGAGATGATCTTTCATATAGGTGTGCACTACTATTGGGTAGAAATTCTTCTGTAGAACACGTGAAATTTTAAGGCTTAGATTATGGTGAAACAAATGAGTCAGAACAGCATAGAGGAGAATGTACCATTTTTTGCGCATGGCATCAACCACACACGTATGACAGTCTTTCCCTGGTATTGATGATTTTCTACAGTCCTTAAAGACTCATAATACATTCTCTGCTCTTGAGTTTGCTGCCTAAAAAAAAGTCATCAATCAGATTAAAAGCCCCACAGTCCTACCTAACACTGACCAGTTCCATTATCTTTGGGTTTTGGCTGCAAGGTCGAATATTCATTTGACACATGCTCTCCTTGATACACCTCCTCAGTCCAGCAGGCAATGTGGCAAAGCTGACACTTGTGCAGCTCTGCTGTTTTTAAATAAAAGACATCAGTCTCTACTGCCATCCTCTAAAAACATTAAATGTATTTTTTTAAATGATGTGATGTAGATTTGAGAGAGAGAGGTTTGCATTTACTCTGTGCATAAGTAAATGTTCCTTCTTCTAGTAATGATTTCTTAATTCTGTTTTATAAATCATTGTGAACAATTACTATATCAATGAAAACAATTGCATGCTTTTGTACTCAATATTCTCTTAGCCTGTTTTTGCATACTGACTGCTATTATACTTTCTTTTTTTTCTTCACACCCTGTTGTGAGCCTGTACCTTGCATTGGCACCAAATTAGTAGCACACATTTTCAGTTGACAGAAGATTTGGATGTATACGTTTGTTTTGTGATTTAGGATAGCAGTGTATTAGGTGAAAAGCTAATGCAAGCATGTGCCCTTGAGAGCTTTAGTTTGATTCTAGATGGTGCTGAGCATGTCAGAAATTTCAGCCATGGACATCACTATCAGAAATCCGTTTCCAAGGACGTACTTAGTTCTGGAACATATCCAGGCCTTAAATGCAAGGTTTAGCATGTTAATAGGTATAGACTGACAATCTGTAAACATAAGGTCTGGGGAATTATTCCTAGATTCTAACTCCTTTATGTTTACATGTCCATAAATTACCCTGGAGAAGGGAGGCAGAACTGATGGTTACATACTGGGTTTTTTGCTGTGCTGCTTTGCAGACATAGTTTTATGAAAGTGGTTAGAAACACATTTTGCACTTCTGCTGGTCTAAAGGACTACATAGGAGTTGTGCATAATCAAACATACTTGAACTGAGAAAGTATCAGAAAGATAGATAATATGCGGGGGTTTACAGTGGAAGACTAATGGTAGGTTACAGCTGGTAGTAGTTACACGTCAGACAACAGGACCTGTCCTTGAGGTAGCCTAATTTAAGAAAAGGTGCAGTAGAGTAGAAAGTGCTGATCCGTGGGTGAGTGGGTTTAAGAAAAGGGGTGGAAAATGAGAGTTGGTGCGTGCTGGCCTCGGATAAAGGACTTAACCTTTGTGTAGATTTATGCTGGCACTAGAAGGATAGGGAGGTGTGGGATAACAGTAGAAGGGATTTAGCAGTAGTTATTGTAGCTTCTCTCCAGCTTTGATGCCAACATGTTTCCCCTAAAAACTGAATAGCCTCATTTCTAGGAGTGGCAAGCATCCCCACGCTGCTTTTGTGGCAGTGATTCTTTGACCCTCTGCAGAGCTTATTTCTATTTCCTTCTGAAATACATCTTTTAAGTGTTCTTTCCTTGCAAAATCTACTTAAAGATTTCTAAAAAAGAAATGTTTAAATCTTTGCTTCTGTCCTTCCACTTGTAACCTTTATATTAACTTCCTCTCTGTGCTACATCATTTCCTTTTTCATGCTAGCCAATGAGGACCACTGGCCAAAGGTATGTAAGATCATTTTTCCTTTCTTTTTTTTCTTTTTTTCTTTTTTTTTTGTGTGTTCCCTGTTGTTAATATGTAGGTCGTCCACCCAAATACAACACGGTGCTGGGGTTCGGGGCTTTGACCCCCACGTCCCCTCTGTCCAGTTATCCTGACTCCCCCGAAAATGAAAAGACAGAGACCACATTTACCTTTCCCGCAGCTGTTCAGCCTGTGTCCCTGCCTAGCCCCAGCTCCACAGACGTAAGTAACTCTTGGGAAGGGGGTTACTTTTAGACAGTAGAAACAGCCACAAGGAAAATGGTCACAGATTTTGTTTCTATAGTCTCACTCAGCATTTGTCCTTATTCAGCATAGTGAAACAGGCCAGCGTTCCTTTAACACCGTTCCCTTCTCCTGCGCCTATGTTCTTGTCCTGTATTTATAACTCCTCCAGTGGATTGAAACATTGGGAGACACCAGGCATGCTAGATGAGTTCATTTCCTTTGTGCAGTGTGTGAGATCTTGTCGGACTGAATTGAATCTGTCATCCATGAAAAAGGGGGAAGGAGAGAATGAAAAGTATTGCTTATAGACCATAATAACAAAAGTTGTGATGTTTCTGTAACAAGAGAAGGAGGGAAACTGCTTGGGTCATGCACAACAGCCAGGAGCAGCACTGGCTTGGCAGTTCTTGTGTACTGGTGTAGCTGAATATATCACCCCTTGGTCAGATCACAGAATTTGTCTGGAGTGCAATCTGGTTGTATCATTACAATTCATAAGGAAGTGAGTGTCCTTAAGTTAATTCAAAGATAAGATTTGCTACTCAAAGCACAACATTTTTTAAGTTGCTGAGAACTATCCAGTTACTTCATTGTTCCTGTGTCTTGCAAAAACATGATGTAAAAGATTAAAGGTCATAAACTTTAGAAGATAAACTAGTGTGGGAAGAATTGGACTGAGTCACTCTGTAGGTCCAAAATGACATTATGGAGGGACAGACACTATGGTTTGTCTGGAAGTGTATTGTGGCTGTTCAGTATGGGTGAAAGGATTCATTGCACACACATTCTCTGGAGTTGTGTACTTCCAGTAAAGTGCTTGTGGGCACAGTTTAAAAATAAAAAGGTGATTGCATATTTCTTCATACCAGTGCTCCAAACTCCTTCTGCAATCTGAGTCAGAGTCGTATCCCCCTCTCCCCTTTTTTAAACATATTATCACATATAACTGAGGCCAAACCATTTGAAATGGGCTTTAAGAAAGAGATGGGCTACTCCCTCTATTTTTATCTATGCAGTTGCACCACTGTAAATACACAGACTGAGACACCAGCTCTGCTGGCCACGCACATTAGGGAATAAAAGCCAGCTTCTTTTGGACTGTATTTGTTCTGCAGAGGTAACAGGAATAGAAATTGTACAAGTGTGTCTGAGTCACTGAAATAAATAGATGCAATTCTGATACCCAGGGAATATGTATGTGAAATTAAAAGGTTCTCTTTTATATAGTCATTTTTGAGAGCAGAATAGCACTGTAAAAACCCTTTCTTGACAGTCAAATGAATGGGGCTGTGGAACAGCCCCTCAGGGAGAAGGTTGGGCAGCTCCAGCTCTGGGGATGAGAGTAAGCAGCACAAACAACTGGCAAACATGCTGGAGAGCACATTTTTTACATAGGCCCCAAGAGAAGGACTGGATAATGTGGTGGGGGTCTTTTCCATCTCTGACTTGGGAGTCTTCTCCCACTGTGCAAGAGCAATCAAAACACTATAATGAGTTGTTGCCCTGTTTTCTGCAGCGCTTGATAGCAGCAAGCTAAATAAAGAATAGTGTATTTCTCTAACATTCAAATCTAGTTGTGAATGCGCTGAATTTTCTGAATTTGGATAGTATTTAGGCCTAGGCTCTGGTTTGCTCTAATAGTCATTAATTAATGACAATAGAAGTCTTTTAAAGGAGACAATGAAAGATTAAACAGCAGGTAATTAACATTCTCTGTTACTTGAGGATATTATAATGTAGCACAGTAGCACTCTTTCCCCTTTAGAATCACATATAAATCTCTGACGTTTAGACAAGTCATGTAGTTTATAAAGATGCAACAGCGCTACCATTTTTGTGGGTTTAATTTTTTGAAAGAGTTTTATCCCAAAGTCACATTCAGTGCGTATTTTCTATCAGTTGGCCTAATTTGGTAGACTTTTCAGAAATATTTGATACTGAATTCCATGTAAAATACATGTAAAAGTAGAAGATATATTTCAAAGTGCTCATTAAAATATTTTTAATTACAAATGGACCATTAAAATTTGAACCTGCAGAAAGAGCAAAAATATTGGAAAGGATGTAAATATGAGATCTTCTGTCATTACATGTTATAAGTTTTACTTGCTCATCATAGAGGAATAGTTTCCCATTGCCATCATGAACTGGAAGGTAGCTTTCTCTTAATATGTTGTCATAAAATTGCTGTACAAGCTTGTGCAGTCACATCCCTTTTTTGTGACTTGGCTTCCCCTACTTACACATTTGGCATGATTCTTCCTTTTCCCAGCTGAGTTTTGAGAACTTAGCAAGACTTGTAAAAACCTTTAGCATCCGTGGCTGGAAAAGTGCTATATAATGCTGGGAAAGGACTGTATATTTGAACACCAACAGTACAAGTTGTGCTGGAGGTGAAGACAAAAAGGAGAATTAGGTCTTGGCATTTAAGGATCTTGCAGCTTAATTAGATACAGAATACACTGAAAGGCTCATGCCACAGTTTATGGCTGGTGCTATCACTGAGAAGAACTGTCCTGACTGTCACCATCAGCCTGTTCTTATCCCTTAAGTGTCTTCTATGTTGTTCCAGCACAGATTTATCTGAGGCCTCATTGTGATCTGCATAAGGGAACTGGCATAGCTAAAAATTGTTAGTCTTAGCCAAGATCATGCCCTAATACAGTTAATTTTATAGACACACAGGTTCTTGTACCAGCCTCATGCAGGAGCAGAAATGAATGTCTGGGCATATAGAGGCGGCAGGATTGTTTCTTTCAGTGGTGAGGCCATTCTGTGTCATGTTGAAGAGGCTGCACACTGTTAGCAGATGATGTGAATATAGAAAGATCTATTTATTCTAGATGGGACAGACAATTTCTGTAGTTACAGCCTCCAGCTTTTGGAGACTTAAAAATGAAAACATGACAAGTGCATGTCTAAGTTGGCTATTTCAGAAGTCTCAGTTAAAATAGTTGAGCAGTTCCTCACAGATGCAGAAGAAAACTGCAGTTTACCCATCTTCAAAGTATTTTTGCATTAATTTGCTGGGAAGGTCTAATTCACAGAGGCTTTTGAATGGACATTTGCTGTTTAGCTCTTGAGTAATCTTTGTCTTTAGCAAGCCTATGAAAATAACAAATCAGGCCAAGCACTTGGCACCATGGCCCAGAACAGCCTTCTTGCCTTTCTCCTCAATTGTCATTCTCTGAATGACAGGGATAAATTTTGAAGGGAGGATAAAACAGGAACTCGAGATTGGATTGGTGATAAGGATAGAGGGGTAGAAAGTGGGAATAAAACCGGGGAAGTAATGAGCAGGACTTCTCTTTCCTCTCCCCCCTTGGTTATGTGTGATTCTCCCTCATGCAGTAGTGGTATATTCACCTGGAAGATAGGGATTGCCTTTGAAGGTCAATTACTTAGCAGTAGTAATAGTGCAAAAACCTCTATTCTAGTGATGATTCAAGTCTGTGGTCACAGAATACCTTTTTATTAGTAAACTTTTTCTATCAAAGCAATGTTTTAATTGAGAGGAGCACTAGAGAACATTCAGATTGAAAAGTCAAGCCCATAGAAGTTAGGAAATGCCAGAATTATTATTGCTACTCATAACTTAATTCACTTACATCATTGTGATCATCTTTATTTATATGGTCATGAACAATTCCTGTTGCAGAATATTTAGTTTTCCCTTGTTGTTCCAGTGAAATGTACATATAAGTATAGATAATACATATTCAAGCACACAAACTGGATATACTTCTGATTTGATACTGTATTATTCAATTCTACTGCTTAAAGCTAGGCCCTGCTGCTCTAGGCATTTATAAAAATGAAGAAAACTGTTAGCTGTCCAGAAAGCTTTCATTTATTTTCCTGGTCTGTTGGTGCAGAGGAAGTAGAGCAAAAAGTGACGTTAAATCACCTTTTGCAGTCTCTGTTCTGAAATTACTCTTCAGACTCTTCAGCCTGTAGCATGCGATAGAGCAGCTTCAGTGAGCTCTGCTCTAGCATAAGTTGGCTGCCTATAGCCTTCACAGAGCTTGTCCAGAACCTGAGATTCATAGAATCATAGAATGGTTAGGGATGGAAGGGACCTTAACATCATCTAGTTCCAACCCCTCTGCCATGGGGATTAGTGGGGTGCATGTCACAACATCAAATCCAGCCCCCCTTTATGCATGTATTTATTAACTACCCATAAAACCTGGGACATTTCTTTGGAATCGAAACAGTGGCTGGGGTTTTAGTAAGGCCAGTTATTAATTCTGAGGAGATGCCCTGAATTTTGCATTACCAGAAATAGGACTGTGGATTTTGTGCCTGTGTGTGGTCATCTCAACACGTTCAGCCACACTGCATGCTGACCAGCTTTTGCAGCCGTCAGTTGAATTTAGAAGGTTCCAGGTCTAAATTTGTAAATGTATTCCCTCAAGAAGCAACTGCAGGTGTCACTTGTGTCAGTCTCTTCTGCAGGGTATTAGACAAAACAGGTTTGGTTTTCAACACATCAATAGTTTTGCACCTGAGCCACTCACCAAGTGCCATCGTGTAGTCTGTGGCAACCAAATCACCTTAACACGTCATTCTCTAGAACAAGGATTTTCTTCTAAAATGTCAGAATTTGCCTCTTCATTTTGTCCTTAGATTGCAGAGGATTTTGTTTTAGCTTACACAACATCTCCTGCTGCCACCTTTTCCTTATACTCGCAGAATGCATGATAGAGGAAAAGTAGTTCTTCCCAGCCTGGATACACAGATCACTTCGGAAGAGGCATGAAATGTCACTCATTTAATTCTTCATTTAACAATGAGGTACTCTTTTGTGTTAGAGGATGAAGTAATACCCTAACCCAGCTCTCAATGATCCCTGGGAGTTAGGGAACCAAAACATGGCACTGAAAATTCACTGAAGATTAATCCTTTACAAAACATGACATCAGTGCTAACCTTGGGAATTAAGAGAAGAATAGCCTTCCCTTTGAAGAAAGGCCTCATCAGCAATAGAGCTGGGAAGTAGAAACCTGAGCAGATTGCTTGTGTGTCATTCTTCTAATATGTTTAATATTTTATCCATAGCAGAGATTAGTGTCATTTTTCTTGCCTGGCATCTTAATATGTAAGCGCACAGCCAAATCTGCTATCCCTCCAAATTGATAAAACTTATTCACATACGTGGAAAGACTGTACAGGGCAAAATGAAACCTTGCACACGTTGATAATTCATACAGGGGGAGTACAGAAGTTGTGGCTGCCCCATCCCTGGCAGTGTTCAAGGCCAGGTTGGACATAAGGGCTTGGAGCAACCTGCTCTAGTGGAAGGTGTCCCTGCCTGTGGCAGGGGTTTGGAATTGGATGAGCTTTGAGGTCCCTTCAAACCTAAACTATTCTGTGATTCAGTGATTCTATATATATGCAATTTGACTCACACACACATCTTACGGTCGCAATCTTGCAGATCTGGTGTCTGTGTGAAACTTCAACCAAAGTCAGTGACCAAGTGGAGCCTTGAATATTGCCAGGACAGCCCACAGGCAGTCTGAGGAGAGGACTGAGGTGCCCCTCTCCTCCTCTGTGCATGCTGAGCTCTTTCTTTCATGCCTCTGTGTTCCAATATCTGAAAAGCAAACAGAAACACCACCACTGCTCCAAACATGAGGTGGGAGTAACAGGAGGAGAGAGAGAGAAGAAAAAGTGACAAAAACCAGACTTGCCTTTCTGGGAAGTTAATGGCTGTATAAAAAAATTCTCTCCAAGGGTGATGCAGTAATAACAAAATCTATTATTTTTAAGAGACACTGCCAGTAATGTTTTCAATTCTTCCTTTTAAAAACCTCTTTAGAAAATCTCTCTTGGTATTCCTTCATCCTGGCTCTCAGCCTTTGTTAGTGATGAAATAAACAACTCTATAGTAGTTTATGAGAAAATTTCGAGTCACAGCTTTTTTGGTGCAAGTTGAGGTAACCCAAGTGAAGTAAAAAGAATTGTCTCAGAGCATAATTCCTGCTGCTCTTTTTCATTTACAAGCACAACACCTTTTCCTTCCAGTTTTTTAAAGGTGACCTAAATATTTGACAGTGTTCTTTTAAGTCACTCAGTTGGGGTTTCTTACATAGTATTACTGGCAAGCGACAGCCTCATCAGCATTCCTGAAGTGGAGTTGGGCTTACATCCAGAAATAAGAAGGGTTAAGAAAGTGGGTAGCTCATCACTTTAGGCAAAGAAAAAAGGCAGGGTAAGGAGGGAATCTTAAAGAAGAAAAGCTATGGGGTAGCAGCTGTTAAGAGAAGCTATAGTAATAAGTGTTTGCTGTAACATTTTGCCTTGGGAGGACAGAGGGAGTGTTTGGGAGCACAGATGTCAGCGTTTCTGACATCCTGCCTGGTTTTCCTGTTTCACAGCCTAAAAAGGGCTTGACCATTTGGAATCCCCTTAGAAATAGTTTGTGCTGTAAACTTTGCATTCAACTGGGTTGTAGATGTCAAAGGTGAAAGTTCATTTTTTGCTTTCTGTCTCTTTCTCTCCCCCACACCCTTTCCCCTCAATTTCACAGGGCGATATCCATGAGGATTTCTGCAGTGTTTGCAGAAAAAGCGGGCAGTTGCTGATGTGTGATACATGTTCACGTGTTTATCACCTGGACTGTCTGGACCCACCTCTGAAAACCATTCCCAAGGGCATGTGGATCTGTCCCAAATGTCAAGACCAGGTATTGTTTGACAGACAAAGGGAGAGTTATATACAATGCACTCTAAAGATTTTGGGGTGTTAAAGAAAATAAGGAGATCACTTGGCTTACTTAGATCAGGACAGCCTGACACTGGGCAGATCAATTTGATCTGTAATAAGGCTTGTGTGAATTTCATCAAATTACCTCTCTTGGAATGCATGTAAATACAAAACTCTTTGGTCTTGCTCCCAGATTTGGGGTCTTTATATGTTACTCGTGTTTTTTCTGGCCTAAAGCATGCAAACTTTTGGGGAAGGTCCTCTATGGTCCATAGAATTGTTGCTGTTCATGTGAAGCTTGTTGTTTCTTCAAAAGTTGTTAGTATATTCTTCTGGACAAATAAACAAAACATTTGTATCATCCTACCTCAGTAGATAGAGCAAATACAAGCCCCTGTTTGCTTATATAAATCAAATATTAGAGAGGTTGTCTTCAGTGATGTCTTTGATAATATCATCCAGCATCAGTATAATGAGGATATATGAACAGTTTGGTGGTTCTTCCTTCCAGCTCCCTCGCTGAAAGTACACAGTTGAAGTGAACAGATTATATTTTAACCTTCTGTTTATAATTGCATTGAGATTGCAAGACAGAGAAGTAAACTATTATACTCCTAACCCTTAAGTGGAGCTGCAGAAGTTGCAAAGGATTGCTGATAATCAGCAGCCTGAAGCTGTTGGTGTTCTGTCTAATAGAGCATATTGCTTCATCACTCATGTGACCTTCAGTTAGCCAGATGGTAGTGTAAGAAAACAGCCTGACCTGCTGTTCAGCAGCATGAAATCGCAAAACTCAAGTGACTTGGTCAGTAGTTACAAGAGAGGAGGGAGTGTTGCCACTCCTGCTCTTGCCTGCTCTCACCTTATCCCTCCTCTTCATATTTCTGCGATAGGTTCCCACAAAATTAGTGGGGGAAATCTGAGTAATTTCACTGTAAAGTGACCGAGTCCTCTATCTTCTGATTCACTCATTAAAAATACGTGTCCTTCCTCTCAAAATAAAGTTTGTTAGGATGGTGCTTACCCTTACAAAGAGGGTTTGACAACTCTATTAAGATGATTCTGATAAGAAGGGAAAGATAGGAAGGTTTCGTGTTTTACTAGCCAGGAAGCGTGACGTTTGAATGTATGGTGTGGAGACTGTTCAGTGCCATGGAAACTTTTCTCCCAGAACACCTAAGATCAGCAATTTGTCTGAACTATGAAATAATGTTCATGTCTCCTGGCAAGTTTGAGTTCAGATACATTATCTTTTCATCCCTCTTTTAAGTTGTTCAGTTTCATTAGTAGACTTTATCCGTGGCTATGGAGGGAATTTGAGAAAACGCTGACATTTGTAAGAAACAGGCCTGCTTTGTGGGAGCCACAATACAGTTGTGAATAATTCCCTCTGTTAAATCTCAAAACAGGTCTGCGAAGCTTCATGTCAACAGGGCTGAGGCTAATGATAGCCATAAAAGAAAATCCTCAGTCTTTGCATCTTTTTCCTTTTTGCTTTCTTAGAGGTACCAGCTAAATCTCTAAATACTTTTCTTTCAGATGCTAAAGAAGGAAGAAGCAATCCCATGGCCAGGAACTTTAGCAATTGTTCATTCATATATTGCATATAAAGCAGGTAGGAAAATGGAGAACAACACTTTGTTTCACTTTTAATAATGGAAGATGTTATTTCAGGAATGGGATAGAATGGTGCTTTCTTTACAAAAGGAAATTGAAGGGAAAGAACCTTAATCACTAGTAAAGTGAAAATAGCAGCCTAAATATTTGTTAAGCCTTCTTAACAAATGATGTTTGTGTATGCAAGTGAAATTTTTGGGGTGATTCAAGTTGTGCACAAGTTATTGAATTGACTTCAATTACCCTCTTTACATGAAGCAGTTTAGACCCTCTACCCACTGTTGTATCAGGAACATTTTAAATACTCTGATTCATATTCCATTTTGCAGCAAAAGAAGAGGAAAAACAGAAACTACTTAAATGGAGTTCAGATTTAAAACAGGAAAGAGAACAACTAGAGCAGAAGGTCAAACAGCTCAGCAATTCTATAACGGTGAGTATTGCCCTCCCAAATAATTCTGCACCTGAATTCTGGTGCCAGAATGCAGAGGGAAAACTGTAGAGTGACTCCATGTACTAGACCTGTCTTCCACTGGATTTACTGAGAGTTGAGTGAGCTCTTTCCTGTGCTTTTTAGGACTTCCAGGAGCAGGAATGAAATACAGGCACATACACTTACATTAAGGCACTTATACCTGATCCATGCTGACCATATATTGTACATACAGTGACCTATAATATCAGCAGCATGACCCAGAGCACTATGATGTGTGGGCAGTAGATTAAGTCAAATTCTCCAGTGGCTTAGTTCAATAAGAATGGTTGGGCCTCGATGTGTAATAAGATTTACGGTCTTGGTGTGTGCTTTCCAGACCTTGCTAATACAGAGGTGACCATTTCCTCATGACTGACTCTCAGGCTCTTGACATGTTGCCTTGGCAGTCAGCAGCTGGACACTGTGCATGCCTCTGCATAATATTTACTAGATAATGTCATATTTGAACCAGAAGTTGTAGTTTCCACCTTAGTTTATCACAGTAGTTGGAGTATACATCTTAAATCGCTCTCTCTTCTCACCTTAATATGCAAATCAACCTCTTGAGTTGCCAGTGTAAAGTTGGAGCCATTCATTTCAGTCTCTCATGTGGCAGCATCCGTAAGGCTGGATGCATAAGTAGAGACTTTTTAAATACAGATGCACTTGCTGGTCTGCCTGTCTTTACCTATTAGAACAAAAGTAAGTGTCCCATGTTTATATACCCGTTATAAATGCTGAGGATACAAATAAAATTACCATGAGCAAAAAAGTGGTGAGAGGTGTTGGGTAGAAGTTCTGGAGATTGTCATCTTCTGGTTAGCAGTGGCTGGACATAACCTGAGCAGCTCTAGAGCACCAACACTGTTTCTCAGTGATGTACCCAGGCAGATGCAAGCCCTTAACATGAGGGATTGACAATAGATAAGGAGAGTGGTTTATTTTCTATGATCAAGTCAATTGGTTATACTTTCACTGGAACTGTCCAAAAAAGACACATTAGTTCTACATTTTGTGGTGTTTTTATGAAGCCATGAGCTGTGGGTGAAAATAGTAAAGCTGAAACCAACAGGGTCTGGAGATCAGCATGAAGAGGTTTAAAAAATGCAGGAAGGTTGCCATCTTTATGTAAGAACCTGAATGTTACAGACATAGCTACCATCTCCTCCTTCGTGAGAGTTTCAAATTCAGATATAAGCAGTTTTTCACCCTTGAAACATCATTTGTGGGCTTTTTTAAAAGTTACCTTACCCTGGCTCGTCACTGATAAGCTGGCTAGGTTACTACCCCTTCTAAGAGAAAGAAGTGGCCACAAAATAAGGTTTTCAAGTGAGGAAGGGCTTGTTTTTCTTTTCAAGTGCCCCTTTATTTGTTGAGAGGAGGAAGTGATGTTCCTGCTAAAATGCATGTGAAAGCGAAGGCTGTATCCATTAGCAGCATGCACACACACTGTCAGCAGTCAGCTGCAGTAGGATGCCTGAGTTTGCAGATCTGAGCTAAAGAAATTTCAGCAATGTAATACTAATAGAAAAAAATAATAAGAACATATAATTGGAAGTTTCCCTTCAGAAGGAACACAAAAGGATGGAGCTGTCTGTGTTCATTTGCAGAACACCTTGGGATGAAAGGGGGCCATACCAGGTGACAGCAGCCTGCAAATATCAATTCTCTTGTGAACACAGCCCTAAGATTCTTTTTCTTCTGGGCTGGGAAAGTGGAAGTGTAGCTGCAGCCTTTTCTCTGTACTTAGGATTTAGATCTTTGAATCTCATATTCCTTCTTTTGCCTTCTTTTGTTCATAAGCTTGAACTTATTACTGCTTTTCTGTCTCACTGCAGAAATGCATGGAAATGAAGAATACCATCCTTGCAAAACAAAAGGAGATGCACAGCTCCTTGGAGAAGGTAAAACAGCTGATCCGCCTCATCCAAGGCATCGACCTTTCAAAACCCATAAACTCTGAGGTCAATTCAGTAGCCATCTCCAACGGCATGGACTCCACTAACAATACTAATGCTGCCACCTCCACCTTAGCCCCCTCCCCTTCCCAGAGCTGCATGGTGAACTGTAACAAGGGCGATGAGACTAAATAACACAGTGAAGTTAAGAAGGAGCCAAGGGAGGTGGCGGCGAGGAGGAAGAGCAAAATAACGAAAACTCTAGTAAAGCAAAACTGGATTTCTTCTGGAAAGTGCAGAATTCTTTAGTTCTTTGGTTCCAGAGAGAGCGTGAAGATGCTTGTGCCAGGCGGCACCGGAGTTTGCCAATTGATCCTTCTTATTCTGTGTGTACATGCAAAGTTTGGATCATGTTACATGAATAGTGCCAGCTGGGGGTTCTTTGCCAGCACCATGCCAAGTGAAATAATATATTTACTCTCTCTATATTTTACACCAGTGTGTGCCTGCAGCAGCCTCCACAGCCACTATAGGTTTGTTTTATTTTTGTTCGGGGTGAGGAGCAGGGATGAGGGAGGAGAGCAGGTTTCAAATCCTTATTTGCAGAACAGTTTGTTTAGCTAGGGGAAAACAAAAACAAATCCAAAGAGCCTGTGGGCTTTTCCTGTTTCTAAACTCTCAGTACTATTAAACCAAAAAAAACCAGAAATATAAATTATCAAATCCCAGTGCCCAGAAGGGACAAGTCTATCAAATAAGCAGTATTTACTATTGTTTAGACAGGAGATATACAAAAGGAAAGGAGATGGACTTTTCACTTAGTAACCAGCACATGTACAGGCTGAGGATCTACTGTCCCAACAGCTTTGGGTTAATCCTATTTCATCACATTAAACAACAAGACACGCTTTGCAGAATTGGTTTGGGTCCTCACACTCATCCAGAAAGCCTATGTTGGGAATGGGAAGACAAGAGGGCCAGAATCCAGGGTCAGCTTGGAGCATTGGACGGAGGTGTCCCAAGAGAAAATGTGCATCGATTACTTGAAAATGAGATTCCAACCCTTTTCTATATTTATAAACAACAAAGGTATCCTGAACAAAGTAGCACATGACCCAGATGTGTGAACTGAACAGAGAAATGTCCTTTTCTTTCACTTCCTTTCTCTTCTTTTGGTAACAAGAACTAAATAAGGAATAGAAAAGCTGTTTTTCAGGCTGACAGTCTAATTAAAGAGGTAGATGGGACCTTGCATGGTATAGATTAGAAGTAATAGTGTCAGTGAGATACAGTGAGTCTTTGTGAGTCCTTGTGTCATCGTTTTGGGCACTGTTTTTTTATGCAAGGGCAAAATCTTTGTATCTGGGGGAAAAAAAAAAACAAACAACTTTTTTAAATTAAAAAGGAAAATAAAAGCTATTGAGGTCTTCCTAGTGTTACTTCAAATAAGATCAAGGTAAGAAACATTGTAAAAAAAAAAAAAACCTACGAAAAGTGCTATTTGTTTCCTAAACAAGTGATTTCTATTAAAAAGGTGTCAGAACTGGAGAAAATGCTGTGTCCTTAGAATTTTTTAACACAGACTTTGCTTCTTTATGATGACATTCTGCTGTGTTTGTGTTTTAAAATCCAATGGGACAGTTTCCATAGCTTATACCATACGTGCCACTGGCTAAACTCTAAAGAGGATCCGATCCTGCAGTGCTGGATCTCACCCCACCTGGAGGATCTGTCAGGCTTGTCTCTGCTGTTGCCATATCTCCCCCATTCTTTCCTGTGTTTGTAACCCAGAGAAAAGCATTTGGTAGTGTGCTCGGGTAAGGCTTTTATAGTTCTGTGATACGGACTGATCAGAGCTTGAGAATGAAAGACAGCAAGTTGGTTGGACTGAAATCACCTTCTGTCACATCCTGTTGTTTAAGTTCATCTCTTACGTATAATCTTTTCACTCTGGATAGCAAGAGCTTGCCTTGTGCTCCCTGTTATTGTGGGCTCTGTCTCAGTTTAGAGTGCAGGTTCTGGTCGCTTAGGGTTGTGTCCCAGAGCTGCCTCGTTTCACTACAGCATTTAAACACTTGGGCAAACCCTGTTTCCACTGGAAGGACTGGGAAAACTCCCTTGACTTCCAGTAGGAGCAGAGTTGAGCCACTACAGACACAACGTGAGTCCCTGGTGTAGTGCCCTTGAGAGCATGCGCTGGGTGGCGAGGCAGGGCTGTTCCTAGTGGAAGATAGAAGAGCTTTGGATTTCAAGGATGCATTTCTGAGCAAGAAGGAGTGAATACTCCAGGCACTACAGAGCCTGAGAGAGTCTCTTTACTGCCACAGCCAAGTATGCTTCTGTGGGATCCTTGGAGCCGTTTTCTTCACTCTCCTTTAGGATGCCCTTCTGCTCCTTAAGGACTGTTATTCCTCCTGTAGGAGTGTGTGCTATTTTCAGCTCTGAGCTCAGAACTGATATCCCGAGTTCTCACATTTGTCTGTAGTTGGGAAAGTGACTCTTACGAGCACTTCTCAGCTGAGCTTGTGATAACCTTGACTCTGTCTTTTGATGTTTGAGTTCTGTTCTGGAGCTGGCAGAGCTGGAAGGCAAAGTTAGCTTGAGTGGCAGGGAGACAGGCAGACGATGTCAAAACTGATCAAACTAAAAATGGCCTTGCATCAACTCAGTTACCAGTGGGGGGGCATTACCATAGGGCAGCACTGGGCCAGCAACCCATAGCATTGAAACAAAGGGCTGATCATTTCAAGGCATGAAGAGAAAAACCAAACTGAATGTGAGCCTTCTTTCTTTAGGAAGCCAGCGACTAATGGCCAGATACAGGAGAAACTGCCTGTTTGGCCAGGTTGTTCTCTGTAGTTGGTCACTTGGGTACCTCTTAACATCATTTTCTGAAGCATCGAGTATGTTCCTGGTAAGAGACAGTCTCTAGGGATAGGTGCACTGAGTCTTCATGGTTCTCATGTTCTTATTTCAGGTGTTACCTTCTGAGCTCACTTGGAAGCACTTGCACTATTTGGGGGTAGCAGCTATGCCTGGAGACTTGAAAGTCCTTCTGTTTTATTTGCCAGTTCAAGAGGGGATAGAAGCAAAATTCATATGTAAATGTGAGTGCAGTTAACCAGCCAGGAGATGTTGAAACGGGTATTACTGCTTTTCTGAGGCATCTGCTTGTCTCCAGCATCAGAGTAGATAAGTATAGACTTTTATGTCCGTTTTGTTACAGCATTTGTGTTCCAGACTTTTAAAGGTTGCCTTTAGTTAATCATTACCAGGCAGAGAAATGATTTTAACTTAGACTTTTTGATGCTGCTAGCTAGTTTCATCTCTCTCTGGCTGTTTGGATGCTTTCCCTCCTGGCTCTGCAGCTGTATCAGTCAATAGGCAAGGAGCATTCCCAGCATTGCCACTGGCAATGATGCTGCCACATAGACAGGAGTAATTTGGGGTTCTCTCTGCCCAATTAGCAGCAATGGGGTGGTCAGGGAATTGGCATTTGCTAAATACAGAAGAAAATGGGGGTTTTCTGGCACCTCTAAGAGGTTCCAATCAAGGAAGAAATCTAAACCCTTTGACAGCTTAAAGCTCGAGCTTGTCTCTTGGGTTTGGATTGGTTTGTTTTTTCTCCTGTAATATCTGACACAGAGTGAGTTCGTACTAAAACTTCTGGCATTTTGCATTTCCAAGTCACCATCAATATATTAACTAATTCTTATGTCATTGCTTGTCATTGGTGGGAAATAAGTAGCTTTTAAATCTCTGTTATAAAGGAGGAGATGAGACCACAGAGGAAGCTTGTATCGGAGCCACTCGTGGCTCTCAGCCCAGTGCTAAGAGCTTTAAGAAGTCACCCTGCTTTGCTCAGAAATAGAGTAAGGATTGCAGAAGTAGTTTCTTCCCTTCTCCTTGCAAACCTCTTCTTTAACCAGCTGGAAAGGTGTGTTGTGGTCAGAGTGGGAAAGGGAGCATGGGACCTGGCTAAAAGAATTAGCGTTATCATTAGTAAGCTCATGACCTTCGTCCGGAGCCAGCAGTGGTTTTAGTGCTGTACAAAGCACAGCAGAGGCAGAGCTTCCAGGGATGATTGGCAGGTAGGGTGAGCAGCACGGGCGATTCTGTGAGGACATCATTAGCCAAGAGTTACCACATTAGTAGGATGAGCTAATGGTTTGCGTGAGCAAAACAAGGACTTTGTTGCAAGCAAGTTTGTGTCAGTGGGGATATGAATAAAAAGCTGCTAACTTAGAAACTAAAGAGGTGGTAATTTATGGGCAGATCTGTTGGTTTTGCTGTTGGTAGGAAGCACAGTATTGTATGTGATCCTTCCTAACTGACCAGGCTTAAGAAAGCAAATCTGTATTCCAGCTGTCTAGAAACGTGAACCCCAATTCTGACCTCTTTGGCTTCAAATCATCTTCTTCCCTGTACCATTGCAGAGACAGCCCTGAAAAGCAGCATGACCAGGAGGACCCAGAGTGAAACCTCCCTCTTAGCCCCACCAAGCTGTGGCAGCCCACCACAATACAGGGAGTAAACTCTGGAATTCCCTTCCCATGTGGATCCAGTAGAAAATAATAGTGGTGAATTTGCAGTGCACATGTTTCTCATTTCCCCCAGCTGGGTTGCACCCTGCCCTCTTTGCTTCTGAAGCACTGATGGTGAATGCGTGTTTTTTAATGACACATGTTTTTAAGGTACCATATTGAGATGTCAAACCAAAACTCACTCTTTTACTGGGGCTTCCCTCAGCGAGCTGCTCAGATAACCACTGAAACACTGGTATTACACTTCGTTGTGGACCGTGCCCCTTTGGGCAGAATCTGTTGTGTCTTTTCAGAACTGTTTTGACCCTTCTTCACCTCTGTTTGTCCTCCCTTTGGGATTCGGAAGTTCAGCCTTGCTGGGTTACTGCAGAGAGTATGTGCAAGAGTCAGGAACCTGGAGAAAGAGGAGGATGCTCTGTCGTGCAGCTAATTCATTTGGCACTTAGGCTTGCCTGGCCAACAAACTACCTCAGCAAAGGCCATTCCCGAGCGCTCTGTGGATCCTGTAGTTTATGGCATTCAGAAGGCAAAAGGTCTCCAGAGAACCCTGCCAACAGGGTTCTGGGCTCTGAGGGCCTCACAGTGACACACTGTTGGATCCTTGTTGTCAATGGTCAGACCTGGGCCAGGGAATGCCCTAAGACCCAGGTGGGATCAGGAGAACACCAGAGCTGCAGACATCTTGTCTCCAGGTTATTGCCGTCTTACTCAGATCCTCCTTTAAGCCTCCGTCCTGTTTGTAACACCTACAGAATGGAATGTAATACTTGAAAAATATGACTCTCTCTATCCTTTACCTTTAGCTCCCATTTCCCTCCATGTTTCTCTTTTATCTGGGACAAGAACTTTCTGCATCATTGTGTCTTGTATAGGCTGAGCACATAGTTGAAACTTGCCAATAAAGAGAATTATTTATACCATGCACTGGTAAGCTTGGTAATTACAGAGCCATGAAAAGACAAACACCTCTCCTGGAGGTTCATTTAAGATGTGGGCTTGTCTCAGAAAACCAAGACCTTACCTGTGTGAGAGTCTGTCTGTATCCCCTGTCAGTATTACTGAACTACTGAGTAGTGAGTGGTAAAGAGGCTCATTGAGAGCATCGGTGCTGTGCCAGGCCCTGGTGTATCAATGAGAACAGCCAGGACAGGGCTTCTCCTCTCCCCAGGCCAGAGGTGGGTGCTGCAGGGATAAAGGAAAGGACAAGCCTGAGAAGCAAGAGCAGCGAGATAGAGAACAGGGCTGGAGACAGGGAAAAGGAAGAAAGGAAGCAGGAGGATCAAAGGACACGAAGATTACATGGGGTAAAGCAGAGCAGAGAGAAGAAATGGAAAGAGATGAGAAGGAGGGGAAGTGAGGGTCGGAAAAATCGGGGAGTGAAACAAGGGTCCATTGTGAGGAGACAGGTATTCCTGCAGTCACAGGGCTTGGAAACACAGTGGGAAGACCAGAACAAAAAGGTCTCTGTCCTGCCTGGATTTCTGACCAGGGTTGGTTTGTATTCCTAAAGCACCAAGTGTGGTGGGAGAAAAGAGCTACTTGGTGAAGGAGCAGACACCAAGTCATCCCTCACACTGCTGCTGCTGCCGAGCCATCCCATCCTGACAGTGGTTTTCTATCCTGCAGCATGGAATAAGGCAGATTGAGCAGATCTTGGGGCCTGCTCAGATCTGAACCACATTAACAATGGTCTTGGCTGGAAATACTCCCCAGACTTGCTGAAGGTTCCACTCACCAGCGTGGCTGCACCTCTCTGGTTCAAGTGCCATCATCAGCCTGGTTGAAGCCAGTGTCAGCTTCCAGAGGTCCTGGGTCCGGGTGAGTGGAGGAGGTGATGCTGGGCAGGACCTGTGGCTCGGGTACTCCTCGGCCATCCCATGGAGTATCTGTCCATGGAGATTCCTGCCCTTTGGGCTGCCACATCCAGTAGTTCTGTCCCAAACCTGCTCCATGCAGCAATGCCTCCCTGTTTACATAGGATCTGGTTTCTTTAGGGACACATGCAGAGAGGCACCTCGCAGTGCAGCCAGACATGGGCATGTGGTAAGTTTAATGTAGCCCTTGAGGAGCTGAGGGCCTGCAGCCCTCCTGGGAGAGTGCCTGTCCCATCTCTCATGTGTAACCAGGGAGCAAGCTCGGTGTCTGTTCTTCTTCACCCTGTGCTATCCAAGCAGATGTCAAGTGCTTCAAACAAACAGCCCGATTCCTTGTCTAGGAAGGAAAAGTACTTAAGGGCATGTTTACTATCAGGAGTGCCTGGAGCATTCAAAGGCCTTGTAAGCTTGGCTCGCTCTGTCCTGGGTGGAGAGGTGGCGGGGAAAGGCAGCAGCAGCAGGGAGCAGGGAGCTGTGTTGATCTGCTGGTGCCAGCAGAGTTTTCACTCTGGGGAATTTGCATCTTTTTTCTTTTCCCTAAATTTACACTGTCAAATACAGACTTTGACCCATCCCTGCCCCTCTGGTCGCCTGCCGCCTTCTAGCCATGTTGTTGGAAAAGAAACCGAGATTGTTGCCTCTGTGCTTTGAGAAAGCCCTTTTCTTAGCAAGCAACCAGGATGCCCTTGGGGTGCCTGAGGCTGAGCTTAAGCAGGTCCAGCACTGGCACAAGGCTGTGTTCAGTGGCCAGCTTGGATTTGGGATCTCCAGCACTTGAGGAAGTGCATGGAACAAGCAAGGGCAGGGGCTCCCCTTGCTCCTTGGATCAGGTGGGACATCCCAAAGCTAAGGGGGAAGGTGCTTATTGAACAACGACAGACAGAAATCCCTCTGTGCCTCCCATTCCCCTCCACAGAGCAGATACTGGCAGTGTTGACACTGTAAGAGCTGCTCATGGGCTGGCAGGCAGTGGGAGCAGACACAAGGCAGAGGCACAGCCGTGCTCCGTGCTGGGTGCGGCAGGAGGCTGCATGTTCCTGCTTGCCCTGGGCTGATGTATACTTGCTAACCACAGTCTCGTGTGTTTCTCCATCCCTGGCATCAAAACAGTGATCGACTCTAGAGCCAGGAGTAGTGTCTTACCCAGCAGCCCCCTTACAGCAGGTACGTTGTCTCCAAGTCATCCCCAATGCCAAGTGTGCTGAGCAGCCAAGACCCTCGTTAAAGAAGAGTTTGTACCACATAAGCCTCTGCAGCCCCACACAACCAGAGCCAACAGGCAGCATGTCCCAGGAGCTGCTTCACAGCAGTTAGAGCTGCAGGGCCCTGCAGGCACCCTCCAACACTGGCAGAGGTGTCCTGGCCACCTCTCACAGCCCCACAGAAGCAAAGCACAGGTTGTAAGCTCCATTAAAGGATAAAGCAAGGTAATTGGGGTCTGGGGGGGATGACACTGCTATTGAGGCTCCTGCGGAGGAAGGGAACAACAGTGCTGCATCAGCAGCGGTGGTGCAGTGACGGTGGTGCACTGGTAGGTCTGGCGCAGGTCCCCATGCAGTGTGTTGTGTTTTGGGGGCTGACTGGGTCTAACCTACAACCACCCTCTCTGTCCTCAGCTGAGGGTTGTGACAGCAGCTCTCCTTGTATAGAGAAAACAGGCCTCAATCACTGTTTCACCTCGTGGTGACACCATCTCAGTAGACTCGTTGATACCATCACCACCCCATGTGCTTCCTCCTGTCCCCCCACACCCCAAAACTGAGCTGTAAAGTGGGAATCACAGCTCAGGGTGGGACCAGGAGCTGGTGCTGAAGAGCATCATATCCAAGCCCTGGTCCCTCCCCAGCCTGCCTGACCCCTCTGGGTGCTTTAGGTGGGGAGCTCCTAGCCCCAGCAGCCACAGGCCTGGTGCTGCGAGGGGACAAGTGGCAGCTTCTCCCTGCTGGGTTCCGTGGCTCTGCCAACCTCTGTCCTTGCAGGCCCTGGTGTAAAATGCCCTGTCTGACTGGTACTGCGGTGCTGTCACAGACTCACACCATGAGAACACCGATTCATGAGCTGGTTTGAGGGTTCTAAATATCTCTATTTTTTTTAAGCCTGATGCTCATAGTGCTCTGCAGTCTCTTTGCTGCCTTTGAGTCCTTTGTGGTTTCAGTTTTGGTACAGATGTGTTTAGATTTTAGTAAATCGAGGTGTGTGTGTGGGGGGATTACAGAGCACCTGATCAATTTGTATTTATTTATTTTAACATTTTACTAAATAAATCACAATCAAATCTCTTGTCTCCTCAGCTCTATGTACCAGGCGGGGACAGTGGGGCCACGGGCACAGGGGATGGTGCCCATAGGACGTTTCAGAGCGTGTCTCTGTGCAGTGGCTGCAGCACCTCTGGCTCCAGCCTTGCTCTCTGGGCAGGGAGAAGGGTGCTGCGGTGGTAGAAATGCATTTTAGCTCTAGCAGAGGCTGTGCTGGGTGAAGAACATCACAGGCTCTGACTCGGTGTTTGCCTCCCACTGATGCTGCCCGGCAGAGGGCACATAGAGACCGACACTGAGCGGGGTCTGGTCCTTGTACCTACGTCCTCGTGGGCACGTTTTGGGCTCAGGACTGTCCAGGCTGGGAAGGATTAGCTGAAAAGGGTGGCACGCAGTCCTCCTGCTGCAGGCACAGCAGTGCACCTTCCAAAACGCCTGCAGAGACAGCGGTTCTGTAGCTGTCATCAACCATCGAAGAAACAGACAGAATAAGCCTGCTCCATCCCAGCACTGATCCACCAGCACGCCTCGAGCCGTGAGCAGGCTCAGTTTTAGAACTGATCTAAACCCGTCTTGTTGCTCAGTGCAGAAGCAAAGCCATTCTGGTGAGCGTTGGCTGTGTTAAAAGCTGTCTCCTAGGGACTGCTCGGGTGGAGCTGCGCCCAGCTTCACAGTGATGAGCAATGTCTTCCCAGCCCTTTCCCAAATAAAGCCTCAACAACTTGTTCCTGGCACGCTACCCTTGTCCTTCCTCCCTGCAGATGTGAGGCTGGCAGCTCGTGTGGTGTAAGAGCCAGTTTTGATTCCCAAGTCTTGCAGTGTGTGAGCCCTGGTCCTGCTGCCTACATAGCGGATGGAGCTGGGTGCCTGTCCCCACTGGTGGGCAAGGGGAAGATCCCTGCTTGGCATGATGGCCTTGGGGATGAGCCACAGCACCACCAGGAGAAGAAACTACATCCCTTCTACTTGGATGTGATTAAACTGACTACATGCCTCAGCCATGAGGTGTGAGCCAGACAGGGAAAAGGCTTCAACCACACCAGGCAGAGCAAGCCCAGGGATGCTTTTCCTCAGCTGAGGTTCAGGATGCCCCTGCATTGCTCTCCTCCTGCCGGACATGCGCAGGCTCCCAGCATTAGAACCAAATAACCAGGCAGTTCTAACAAGGACATGAAAAAGAATAAAAAAGCTTTAATTTAAAAATTAAATTAAAAAGAGAGACTAAGCAAGAGGCGCCTGTGCCCTTCCCATAGCCCGCACTTGGTATGGCTCCCACTGTGGACGGAAATCCTCATCCCTGCACAGAGCTGGCTCCTGCAGCCCAGAGCAACGCTAAGGAGAGAAGAGCAGAGACTGCAGCAGCAACGGGCCTGGAGAGCCTCCAGGGCCACCAACAGAATCATCCAGGAGGAAGAAAGGATTAAAACCAACCCCGGACACCCCAAATCAGTTAATTCTTAGGAGGAAAGTATTAAATAATTTAAATAGCGTGAGGAAAGCGACGCATCCTCTGTGCTCCAGTGTGTGACAGCAGTGGAACAGTGCCCCCGGCACGGGGATCCGCCACAGCGCTCAGCCACGGTCGTGTCCAGTGTCAACCACATCCCTGATTGTCGATGGCAACGTCTGCGCTGCCCAGAGCTGGGGAGGAGCGGGGGGGGGCCCTGCCATGGATGTCTCCAACGTGAGCTGGCCCATGAGGCTGTTTCACAGCCCTGCCCTGCGGGGCGCTGCCAGCCCCAGCACGGGGCCACTCACCGGCATGGCTGCTTCCACTGCTGAGGACCGCAGAGAGCCCGTCCTGCTCTGTGTGACTGCCGCACCACCAGTGCTGGGCCAGCTCCACTGGAGACTTCACATCCATACAGATGGGGGGTAACACTATTTTGCCCTGTTAACCAGCCAGCCTTGATCCGGGCTTGAACCAGGTCTCCACAATTCCTGGTTCTCCCTGGCCCCACCTCCCATGGATTTGGGAGGACTTAAAATAGTTTGGGGTGGAAGGGACCTTAAAGCTCATCCAGTTCCAACCCCCTGCCACGGGCAGGGACACCTTCCACTAGAGCAGGTTGCTCCAAGCCCCTGTGTCCAACCTGGCCTTGAACACTACCAGGGATGGGGCAGCCACAGCTTCTCTGGGCAACCTGTGCCAATGCTTCACCTCTGAGCCTGCTCCGCAAAGGATGCAAAATGATGCTCTACAACCTTGTCTCCCCCTTGTCAAAGCCCTGGAGGGGTGTGCAGAGGACCGGGACCTGGAACCACAGATCAGAGGCAGCGCAGGGTAAGGTAAAGCTCCCAGGCCTCAAGGTGAGGTGAACTAATGAAGGCTGAGAATCCACATCTGCTACCAACAGCGAAGGGAGGACACCCATTGTTCCCCTGGCCCCTGACATGGGGAGGTTGCTGCTGCTGCTCCAGAAACCCCGTGGCCACACCGCAGCAGCATGACCTGCAGGCACTGCCTGTTCTCAGCTGGCATCTTCCATCTCATCTACAGGCACCCCTTTGCCAGGCTGACGAGGCTGTGCAGCAGCTCGGTTCCTTGGGCCGGGCTGCGGTGGGCCAGAGCAGAGGGAAGCCCTGCACCTTCCCATCTCCAGCGTGCTGCTGTCACCCCATGCCCGCTGTCCCCGGGCGTCACAGGCTCCTCTCGGCGGTGAGGTATTTGAGCGCAGCAGCCCCGTAGCGCCGCGACAGGTCCTGGTGGAACTCCTCCCGCAGCGTCTGGAGGCAGCCCCGGTATCCTGCGCTCAGGCGGAACTTGGAGATGTCGAAGCTGGGGGCATGGGGCATGTGGATCATGAAGGCGTTGGGCAGGACCAGCAGTTCATACTCCTGGGGGCAGAGCAGCACCATCGGGTCAGCATTGGGTTGGTGGTACCAACATATCTCTGCCACCCCTCAACACCCAGCATCACCCACCTGCGCATCCAGCTCCATGATGTGCGACACCTTGTTCCAGCCGAAGCCCACGAACCTCTGGTCGTACTTGGGGCAGTCTCGCCTCACTACAACGTAAGGCTCGAAGTCCGGCTGCCATGCCACGCGGTACGGCACGGTGGCCGTCCGCCACTTGGCATAGTCCGTTGGGGCATGGCCTTTTGGCCACACGTGGTACCTGTGGGGAGAGATGGGAATGAGAGACAAGCAGAGGATCCTCTGAACCAGCTGCCCCACAGGCACAAGGGTACAAAAGTGGCTTGTGCTGGGTGTGACAGCCCTGCTGGACAGCAGGGCAGCTCCAGTCCCTACCTGAAGGTGTAGAGGGAGCCCATGTCCAGCATGGAGAGCAGCTCTGCTTTGGATTTGGGGAAGGTTAGGCGGTAGTGCAGGGTCTCAAACGCCGGCACGATGAGAGCTGCCTTCCTCTGGGGCAGCTCCAGCTGCTGGATGGAGTTCCTGTGGTGGTAGTAGGAAAGGTATGAGGTCTCCCTGGCTGCAAGACATGGCCACAGCCCCTTTCCTCAGCCCCTCCAGAAGGGTATTAATGGGTTTGGACACTTTGTACTGTAAAGCAGGAGGAACGAGGCAACCCTCACACCTACAGCTGCTTCCCCATCCACTGGTGTCTGACGAAAGGAAGGGCAGGATCCCAGGGTTGAATACAAAGGAAAGAGTTTCTGCATGTTGAGAACTGCTACCAAGGGCATTTCCTGGTGCTTGGGGAGCCCAGCAGGCTGAGCAAGAACCGTCTTGAGAAAGCCTTACCTGAGGTATTCGTAGAGGCCATACATAGGCAGGAAGTCAATGTCCGTGAGGAAGACGTATGGCGTCTGCGTGTTGGCCAAGGCCACGTTGCGCAGGAGGTTGATGGGGTAGAACTGTCCCTCCTTGTAGACGATGTGGTAGGCCACGTTGCGGCGGGCGCTCAGCACCTCCGAGGCCTGGGCATAGCGCAGGAACTGCTGAGCCTCCGCGTCCGACATGTACAGCGCCAGGCTGATGGGGCCGGCCCAGTGCTTGCAGATGGCCTCCAGCATCTGTAACCTGCGAAGCAGAGGGCACTGCGTGAGCAGGAGACTTGCCCTGTGTCTCCAGAGTGTCTGCCAGTGACATGCATGCCAGGCAGCTCAAGGGAAAGCAGGAGGAATTGCTGCTTCTGTGGAGGGTGAGGAACCCATGTTTTGAGAACCTTGGTAGCTCTCAAGTTGTTGAGCCTCCCCAGAGCAGTGGAGTTGGGATCTACCCTCCCACCAGCAAGTACCTGTCCATGGAGAGCTGTGCCACGAGGGTGACATCGGTGGGGTTGAGAAGGGCCAGGAAATCATACTGCAGGAAGAAGAGGTGGACGCGGTGCTGCGTGAGGTACTGCTGCCGGAAATCATAGCAGGGATCGTCCTCATCCAGCTCCTCCAGCGCCTGCTGCAGCTGCAATGCCATAAAGGTGAGGGGGATCCGGAGACCCACGGGGAGCTGGGGCAGCTACATGGGGTCTGTGCCCATCTCATGCAGAGCTGCCATCCCCTCACCTGGTCGCTGGGTGCGCTGGGCAGACTGGCGCAGCCGAAGAGCTCCCTGCGCAGCAGGTTCCCGTCGTACTCCAGGAAGGTCAGGTAGAGGTTGCGGAAGAACTCCACGTGCTTGTTCTTCACCCGCAGCTTCTTGGGCGAGTTCCAGTGGATCACCTGAGGGCAGTGGTGTGACCCCATGGAGGGGGGAAGTCAGCAGCATCCAGTGCTCCCCAAGACCCCATCCCAGTGCCTGCACTGTCCTTCAGACCCTCTCCAGACTCAAAGGCAGGAAACCCACATACCTTGAGATCCGAGAGCTCGGTGTAGCACTGCTCTGAGCGGGTGTGATCAGAGAGCTGCACGTTCCAGAAGCAGGGGAGCCGGTACACCAGGGACGGGTCCTGCTTGATCACTGCATTAAAGATGTCCTGGGAGGGAGAAAGGTGAGTGCACAGAGGGATGAAGAAGACAGCATGACCTCCCTGTGTCAGCAGTGGGAACACAGCAGGGCCGACCATCCCAGAGGAAGGACCATTACCTGATCGGCCAGCGAGGTGGAGAGCATGCTCATGAGCTCCCGCTCCGCCGTCAGCCGCCACATCTGCTCCCAGCCCAGGCGACGCAGGCGGTCGAGCAGGAGCAGGATCACCCCTGGGTGCCAGGGAGGAGGACACTGGGTTACCAAGGGAGCACCCAGCCACTGCACAGCTGGAGCACAGCAGCCTGCATGCCCTCAGCCACTGGGACATGCCCCTCATGCCCAGCAGACTCTCCTGCCTCGCCTCAGGCTTCCCCAGCCTCCCCATGCCAAGTGCTGCCTCAGCTGGATGCACCATCCCACCCCGGCAGCCCACACTCACCCGTGTTGAAGCCACGTCCCAGGGCTGGCCAGGGTTTGTGGTTTTTCCACAGGTTGCCCAAATACCAGTCGCTTTGGTTCTCCACCAGCCCAATCACCTGCTTGTCTGAGGAAACAGAGGGATGTGATGTTGTCTTGCTGTAGGTTCAGAGGGCCCAAGAAAACCCACTGCGCTGGTGCTGTGGCAGATGGGTACTGCCACCCTGAGCCCAGCACCCAGGGTCCTGTCCTCACCAGAAAACTTCCCAAAGACAGCCCAGAGCTCAGCAATGTCAGTGGCAAAGGTGATGTCGGTGTCCAAGACGATGACCTTGGAGAGGTTGGAGGGCAGTGCCTTGGTAAGTGTCAGCTTCATCAGCCCGTAGATGCCGGAGTAGTGCTTGTTGGGGATCCAGGATACCTCCGGCTGCAAGGTGACATGGCCTCAGGGCTGGGCACAGCCATGCCCTTCCCCTGCCTAGGTAGGATGCTTGCCTAGAGGCAAGCAGAGGGGCACAAACAGAGCTGTGGAGCCAGCCCAGCCTGGAGCATCTCTAGTGGCACCACTGGCAGCCTTGAGGTGCATGTGGACTGCATCCCCTTCTCCTTTGCTCTCACCCTGGCCTGGCTCTTCCTCCAGCAGCAGAACCCTCACCTGAACCCCAGTGTTTCAATGCTCAGTGGGGAACCCAAGCTCCACCACAGAGCCACCCCTCCAGCAGCAGCCCTGTGCCCCCCTTCTCAGCTGGACCAGCAACAAGTCCAGAAAGGAGGAGGTGAGTGAGGGACCATCAGGAACAGAGTTAATAAACCCCCCTCCTGCTCCCCTTGGCCCTCTGAGCACTAGGCTAAGACAAGGCAAAGAGAGTACAAGTGCCTGCCTTCAAGTCATCAGCGTTGTAGAAGCTGACATGGACGGAAGGCACCCTCCAGGACTGGAAGAGTGTCTGGAGGATCCGGTGAGCCACTGAGTCCGTGATGAAGTGAAAGTGGAGAGGGTTTTTCCTGCCAAGGACAAAGCACAGCAGCACTCAGCACACTGCAGAACAGGACATGGTCCCCATCCCTCCCACCCCTGCCAGGGGACAGACATCAGCTGAGGGGGCAGATAGAGAAGAACCAGCCATGTGGGGGAAAGAAATCCCCCTCTGGCTCTCTAAGCAGTGGCACATGGGGTAGAGAGAGGCCACAGAGCCCCTCTCCTGCAGCACCGCCCCCCCTGCAGCAGCTCATCCATGAACCCCAAGCCGGGCCTCTGGCACAGAACCTCCCCATTACCTGTGGAAGAGGATGGATTTCACCAGGGTGACCACATCCCGGCTTGCGTTGTGCCCAGCGCACACGATCGCAATGTGCAGGAGCTGCCCAGAGACAAATGGTGCCTTTTTGAGCCTGGACAACCTGCACCTCACAGGGAGCCATCAGCTCTTCGCTGGGGCTGTGCTATGGGGAGAGACTCCATAACCCAGCCCTTCCCCTGGGGAAGGAGCCCCAGAGGGAGGTGGGAATCCCTATGGCTCAGAAGAGGGGACTAAGGATCTGGCTGCTTGGCCTTCCTCTCTGGAGAAGCAAGGCACCCTCACCCACCGACTGTGGCTCACTGAGCACCATGGAGAGCCGGATGAGCCCCCAGCATGGCCACAGATCACAGTGTGAGCAGTGCCAAGCAGGCTGCACATCCACGCTGAGCCAAGATCCCAGCCTCCCATCCAATATCCCCTATGCAGGGAGCCAGTGCCATCACCCACCTCACACTTGTGCACCGTCCGCTGCTTGCGGCAGGCCGTGCGGTTGCTCCTGTCGGCCCCGGGGGCGTCCCCATCCTCGGCGGAGACCCCCCACTGCGGGCTGCCATCGCTGCCCTCGGCCTGGGCCTGGCTGAGCTGCAGGCGGAGCTGCTGGTTCTCCTCCTCCACCCGGCGCACCCGCGATGCCAGCGCCTCCCGCTCCACGTCCCGGCTCGGCTGCTCGCTCAGGCAGGGCGGCAGCAGCAGGAACCGGCCGTCTGCGGAGGGGACATGGGGCATGCGATGGGCACAGAGCTCGGCAGGGAGGGATAATGTGTGGATGGTGGGACAGAGCCCCAGCGGAAAGGCCCGTGCACACCCCACGTGCACCCAGCCAACGGCACAGCTCTGATCCCCAGGGATGCCCCCGGGAATGCAGAGCTCGGATACACCCGCAGCGACTTGCGTAGCCACAGAGCAACCACTCCAAGGCCGCCGCCACCCTCTGTCACGGACTGTCCCTTGATATGAAGAAGAAGAGAAGGTCCCACTCACATTCGAGGCGGCCCACGAAGAGGTAGAGCCAGCAGAGGAGGACGGCCAGGGTCACCGTGGCGAGCAGCACCTTCAGCTTCATGCGCCAGGAGCGAAACATGGTGTGCCGGTGGGACACGGGCGGTGAGGATCAGGTGGGCAGCCCCAGCCCGGCTGGCCCCAGCATCCTAGAGCCTGCGAGGGACAAGGGGAGCAGAGAGTGGGGTCACCAGCAGCGCTGCAGGTGCCTCCACATCCCCCAGCAGCACATTCCCCATCTCCAGTGGTGAGAGATGCCTTTCACCTCTTCAGCAACAGCCTCTCCTGGCAGGCACCCTCCTGCATTGTGCTGGGGCATCTGGACCACCCCAGGCTTCCACACCACCCTGCCACAGCTATAGAGCCCTAAGGGGGGGACCTCAAACACTGAAGGAAAGAAGTCCTCCGAGCGATATCACTCCAGCTCTGCTCCTTGCTATCCCACAAGCGAAGGGGAAAGGGTGAAGGGCCCCTGGGGGAGCAAGGAGGCTGTGCTAGAGGGTCCCCCTCACACTGGGTGGCCAGTCCTGGGGTGGTTCCTAGCTCTTTCCAGGGGGAACTCCCGAGCCCAGCTCTGCCGCAGGCCCAACACCTCCTCCTCCTCCATTCACAGCCACCTGCCCTGATAAAGTGTGGTGGAAAAACCCCACACGCTCCAGTGAAACGTGCCTCAGCAGCGGAACAGTCCGTCCATAGGGAGCCCTGCCCCAGGAGACAATGACCCCCCCAAAGCAAGGCAACACCAGCCTCCCCACGGCAGGCTGGCCTCATCACACAGCCCCTGCCCTCCGCACAACATCTGGAGGCTCAACAAAAGCTGCCTCCGGGATGAATGGGCCGGATTAGGGTCTGCTCCCCCTACACACACCCGCTGGAGCCCATTGATGTGCAGATGCCCCTGGGGCCGCCAGGCTTGGGGGCTGGGATAGGGAGACCACCCGGAGCAGCCCCCAGGGCCAGGGTGCAACCACCCTCATAGGGATCGCCTGATGGGAAGTGCTCTAGGAGCAAAGGATACGCAGCAACAGGTCCTGTAAGGCCAGCCAGGGGAGCATGGTCACCCTCAAACACTGGGGGATGCCCCTGTGGCAGGAGGCACAGCACTGTAGGGCTGCACCCCTTTTCCCTGTGGAGCAGGGGTCCTGCCAGCACCACAGCTCCCTGCAACGGGGCCCAACGCTGCCCTGCTTTTCCTGCTCTTCCGCTCCATAGAGCACAGGCATGGCGGGGAAGAGGGAGCTGACGCGTGGAGCACGCCAGGCCCAGGCACACTTTCCCCGCCATGAGCCGTGCTGGCCCTGGCGAGGTGTCTGCCCGCTGCTGCCAGCCTGGCTCCATCCCACAGGCTGCTCTGCCCCGCTCCCGGGCATCCCCCAAACTCTGTGTGGAGCTCACAGCATGAGGGGCTGGGGTGAGGCGGGATGAGGAAGGTTCAGCCAGCACCGAGCAGGCTGGGAAGCCAAGGGACAGGAAAGGGACTTCAGCATGGACAAGGAGAAGGTGGTGGCACACAGCAGCACCCCTCCTGCTCCCCCGGGACCCCTCGGGGTGGGCCTCACCAAAATAACAGCACTCTGTCCCCAGCCTGTATGTGAGCACGCTACCGGACAGGAGTTTTGGGGAGCCAGCAGCAGGCCAGTTGCCAAAGACCCTCCCCTCAGCACCCAAGGACTCCATGCACCCCCTCAGCACCCTCACCCCTACTGCCATGCCTTCTCCCCCTCCTCACCTGCCCCCCAGGAGGCCATTTCCTTACCTGCCTTTCCCTTTCCCCTTCTCCTTCTCCTCCTCCTCCCGCTGCTGCTCCCGCTCCCTCCGGGGCTGCCGTTCCCGTCCTCCCGTTACTCCTCCCTTTCGGATCTGACACTTCTCCCCCCCTTTCCTCCCCGCTCTCAAACCCAAGCTCCCCCCGCACCGGCCCCCCTTTGGGAGGAGGAAAGAACAAACAAAACAAGAGATTAAATTCGCTTTCTACTCAAGAGCCCCCAGCGCCAGGGGCACGGAGTTGCCCGAAGTAAGTCGGGGAGGAATCCGCCGTCCCTCCGAGCCCCCTTCCCGCTCCCAGGACTCAAATACCCCTCCTTTGCTGAGATAAGGGAAGCATCGGGATTATTTACCCCCCACCCAGCACCTGCATTCTCCTTTCCCCGGGCTTTGTCCATATGGAAAGACACTTACGGGGGAGACTTGGAGGGCAGCAAAGACTTCGCTGGCAGGTTTAGTGTGTAAGTCCCGGGGTAAAGGTTGGACTTGATGATCTTAAAGGTCTTTTCCAACCTGGTTGATTCTATGATTCTCTTCAAAACAGAGAGAGGCTGCACGTATGGCAGGGCTGGGGTACAGTCCTTGCTGCCCAGAGAGGAGGTATCAGCCATCATCATCCAAGCACTATCCCCTCACACGGACAGGGTGCAAATGCCACTGAAGGTTTGAAAAGGAAAGAGCTGCCCCCAATTACCCAGGAGAGCAGTGCTCCCCCAAAAGCACAGCGTCCCCCGGACCTGCCCAGCGCAGCGGGAGCAAGCAGGATGGCAGCAGGAGGAGCGGGAGGCTGGGAATGTTAACTATGTGGAGACGGGCTCTACCTGCAGCTCCCCCACGCCTGGCCCCCGGACTGGGGAAAGGCAACAGGCTCCGTCCCTGAGTGAGTGGCAGGAGAAGCCCTCTGCCTGCGTCAGCCTTGGTGGGATCCCGCTGGAGGGTGCCTGGAGAAGGCACAGTGTGATGGGAGGACGCTGCCACCGACAGCACGCAGAGGGATTAGGATGCAAGCTGCCTGCATAGCAATTTAGATGCAATGTAAATTGCCCCTCCACCCCATAACCCAAGGGCGAGCTGCGGCAGCAAGCCCCAGCCTGCCTGGCAACGCCAGCGCAGCGCTTGCAAAGGCACCCGGCGAGCTGCAGGGGAGGGCTGGGTCTGCGCTGAAATCACTGCCTTCCGAGGCATCGACCTCCCGCTCGGGCAGCTCCTCCTTGCCCTCGCAGAGCTGTGCCTACAACAGGCACTCGCTCCGCAGCAGCACCTTCCTGCCCAGCGCAGCCCCAGCAGGGAGAGGGAACCCCGGGGCTGCCCCACTGATCCCCTGAGCCAGCAGCTCCCAAAGAGCTCTCCTTTTGCTCCCCTGCTCATGGAGCTCAGCTCGGGACTGTCCCGTGGTATCCTGAACCAACCAAGTGCTCCAGCTGAGCTATGGGCTTGCCCATGCTCCTGGGGAAGCCCAGACCTGCCAACAGCACTGCCTGGGGGAGGAAACTGCCTCTTGCTCTGGCTGACCACCACTGCCTCTCCATATACTTTTCCTGGCTTCCCTATCTTGCCCACTCCCACAGGAAGGCCCAGTGCAGTGAGACCCACCCAGGGCAGGAGCAGGTAGGCTGCTGGGGAGCCCAGGTGAGGTGGAGGTGTTTGCTTTAGGATGTTTATGGCAGTAGGGAGGAGATGACAAGCAAGAAGGCAGCTACAGCCTCTCCTCCCCCGTGAAATGTTAAAGGCACAGCAAGTGGAGGGCAAGGCTGGAAGCAGCTCCCAGGCAAGCGGTGCAGTGAGTACCAGCAGCTGAGGTACAGCAGCAAGTGTCCCAGCTCTGCTCCCCCTTTACTCTGCCCTGGTGAGATCCCCCCCTGCAGTCCTGTGTTCAGCTCTGGTACCCGAAACACAAGAGGGACACGGAGCTGCCAGAGTGAACCCAGAGGAGGCCACGGGGATGCTGCAAGGGCTGGATCACCTTTCTTTATGGAGACAGACTGAGAGAGCTGGGCTTGTTCAGCCTGAAGAAGGGAAGGCTCCAGGGAGACCTTAGAGCAGCTTCCGGTGCCTAAAGGGGCTACAAGAAACCTGGAGAGGGGCTTTGGACAAGGGCCTGTAGGGACAGGACAGGGGGGAATGGCTCTAAATTGACAGAGTGGAAATTTTGACTAGACATTAGGAAAAAATTCTTCACTATGAGGGTGCTAAGGTGTTGGCACAGGTTGCCCAGAGAAGCTTCAGCTGCCCCATCCCTGGCAGTGTTCAAGGCCAGGTTGGACAGGGCCATGGCAGGGGGCTGGAATTAGATGATCCTTAAGTTCCCTTCCAACCCAACCACTCTATGATTCCATACCCATCCCTGCAGCCACGGCACTCTCTGCCCTCCATGCTCTGTCTCCTTGCTCACGCCAGATGAGCGCAGCCAGCAGTAAGATGAGAGGTTTCCCAATACTGCCGGCTCCCAACCCCAGCACAGGAGTGCAGGGCAGAAGTGCTGTTGGCAGCAGGTTCTCCTTCCTCCCCCACGTTCTCCTGTGAGGAGGTCAGCTCCTGCTTTGGCAGGGATCAGGGACATGGCAAACAGACCAGAAAGGTACCCAGGTCCCCTCTCTCGCTCCAGCCCCAGGCTCCCTGCCTGAGCTGCCCATGTGCTGATGCTCTGCTCCTCCAAGACCCCTGCTTTTTCCAGGAGCACAGCTTAGCTGGCCTTCGCTCTCCCTGGCTCTGTAACTATCGGGTGAGCAGTTAATGTTTAGGGAGAGCTGGCAGTGGGAGCTTTCCATTGCATCAGCAGGTTTCCCCCAGCCCTGCAAGCACAGAGGTGAGCAGCCCTGTTTTCCCACGGCACCAGATCTGGCAGCAAGGCTCACAGCAGGGTGGGCATCTTAACCTCTTGTCTCCCCTAGAGCTAATGTGCACCTGCAGAGGTGATGCTGAGGCACAGCAGGACTGTCTACAGGTCTTGCTGCCCCTTACTGTGTCCTCCCAGGGACATATGACACGTCCCCCCCATTACACATGATGGGATGGCCTGGCTTCTTCCCAGTGAAGAGCTGCAGGGCAGCCAGGAGAGGAGTGATTTCAGAGCCATGCCTGTTGTCTTACCTCGCTGTAGGCAACAGAAACTGCAAATCTTCTCCCAGATCTCACTTTTGGAGCAGTAACAGTTTAGCTGACCTGCTTAGACTGGGGCACAGCAGGAGCACAACACACCAGCTTCATAGGCTCGCAGGAGGCGAGAAGGGGCCTGACAGCCATGGTGAGAGCTGCACAGCAAGAACTGAGAAAGGCAACTGGGAACACTCTCTTTTGCTCTTACAAAGAGCAAGGAGGGTTCAGGCTAGTTCCTCCTTCAGCAGATCATCTTTAAAGCATGTAGCACAGCACACATCTGACAAAGTGCCTTATGATTCAGAGTCACTTCTCTGTCCCCCTCTGAACTGCTGCCACTTGAAGGGGGCCATGCCAGCCAGCAGATACCACACAGGCAGCGCAGAGCAGGGCAGCCGCTGGAATGCACAGAGGCGGAATGGAATTCAGCCAGGAGAGCAGATGAAAACCCCATGCTCCGGATTACCATACCTCCCTCCCCAGTCTCATGATAAGCAAAGCTTCAGTGAGAATTCCACCTTTGTATTTCCCTGGAAAGAGCAACCTGTGGCAAAACAGGCACCATGTTCTAGAGATGAGATTGAGCAGCAGCCATGGAGTTGCCTACCAGCACATGAGCTGTGAAAGAAAAGATGTCCCCAACTCCCCAGTGCCCCCAACACCATCAAGCTGCAGAGAAAATCCCAGAAAGGTGAAGACCTTCCTGGGACAGCAGTTAGCTGTGCCTCAGGTATGGCTCATTCTTGTGCACCGAGCTCTCCTGTAAGATTATCTCCACAGGCAGTTCTGCTGCTCTAAGGGTTCAGCTTTTCATTCTGCAAAGGTCACACTCAATAACCACCATCTCTGACAGAAGCACAGCACTTGGGGAAAGGAGCTACCAGGCTCTGAAGGGTGTTGGTTGAAGCTTTGAGCTTGGCTGAAGCAGGGACTTCCGTCACCAGACTGATTCCTTATTTCCAGAGGAAACAAGCAAGTTCAGGCTGGATCTGACACAGGAACATGCCTCACTGCTTACCTCTCCATGTCTGAAACCCCAGGAATGCACCAGGGAGCAACTCCTCTTGGCAGGGACTCTGATCACGAGGTCCTGCTAGACACAGGCTGCTTTTGCAGAGCAGCACTGCAGCCAGTCTCTCTGTCCACAACCCAGATGGAGAAGGGCTGTGCAGAGCAATGTGGGAGTCCAGGGCCACAGAAGACCATGCAAGTGTTGTGTAGGAGGCTTAACTCTACCAGACATCTTGCAGTGCTTACAAGTTGGGCAGCTGCATTTTGCCACAGCTCTCAGGCCACCCAGCTAGCAGCACAGTCCCTAAATGCTCTCACTCCTGTTAGGTCCAAGAGGAAGCTGGAAGGATGCAGGTGGCAATAGCCTTCAATGACATCTGTGGGGACACCAGAGCAGCAGAAAGCAGGGTGCTGATCTGCACTCCTCTCCATGTGCTGCACTGGACCCTCACTGCAGCAGGGGACCAGCAGGATAGACCCTGAAAGCTTGTGTGTGAGCAGAGCTGCAGCACGCCGGATGCAATGCCCAGGACACCCACCCAGACATGCCAACGCCACTGGATGGGTCGCACTGCAATGTGCTGCTGAGACCCCTCCAACAAGCTGATGGAGGATATACCTGTCCAATACACTGCTTCCAGCTTTACCTCCCTGGACTACAAGTTGTGTGATGCCAAGTGGATGCTCAGCAGGTGAAGTATTGACACTGACTGGCCTTTTTCTGGGCCTGATGGAGCATAAGCCTGACTCAGGACAGCTGCTCTGACACTAATACAGAGGCTGCAGCATCCTGGATCAAATCTCTTCTACATGCCCCCCAGCCAGCACAGCTAGGCACAGGAGGGACCAAGCCTGAGCACTCTGCAGGAGCACCACAAGGGACCCACCTGCCTCTTGAAACAGAAAAGGAACAGCATTTGGGCTGATCTCCAGCTCACTTCCCTCTTGCTGGGGTTAGGTTTCTAATATCTGCATTTTTGCTGACGCCTGTGCTGCAGCTAATGGCCAGCTCTGAATCCATTAGGTTCACTGTGTCCCGGTCTCCGGATGTGCTCCGGGCATCAATACCTGTTCACCCCTGCCATTTCCCGATGCTTCCACTGCCGTGGGCTTGCAGCAGACACAGTTCTGGGGTCAGAGCTGAGAAGGGTCAGCAGCTCCCTCTTCTATCCAACCCAGTCTGGAGCAAGACATGCTCCTCTGCCATTGGCACAGCTGGAGCACCCAGCAGGCATCATGCCCCATACAGCAAAGGGGTGGGAATTCCACCCTGTGAACTCCTGATGTCTTAGTTTCCAGCTAGCAGAGCCCACAGGTAGGGACTGACAGCAGAGCCTCCCAAAGATCTCCCTGCTCCCTTGAAACACTCTTGAACAACCTGCACCAGGATCCAGCCCCTGGTGGGACAAGGGAGACCATATCCTAGCACACCTGGACCAGACCTAACCCCTATATATGCTTGTGGAGTCTGCATCATCTCATGCAAAATTAACCAGGTTAATTACAGCAAAATAAAGGAGGCAAAGGGACTCCAACCACCCCAGACCAGTGCTCTGCCTGGAAAAGTCCACAAGAGGCAGGACACCATCCTCCCCACCACCTCTGGGAAGGTGCCAAGGACATGGCTGTGATCCAGGCCTTCAGGTGCCTGCCACGCATGGTCACCCTGAGCTGGGCGAGTGGTTTTGGGTGAACAGTTACTAATTGAAAACTGCAGTTTACACACAGCTCAAGAGTTATTTGCTACTTCCCGACAAGTTTTGGACAGGAACAAAAGGCTTTGTTTTCCAAGCAGAAGTCGTCTCATTTTGCATTGTTTTGTTTGAAACTGAACTGTGTTACATTTAAAAGAAAAGCTGAAGGGTCTCTCAGACTTGGCTGGGTTGAGTTTTGGTTTTTTCCCCTCCAGCTTTTCATTTTGGGCACTAAATCAAGCAATTAATTATTTGTTCAGCTCTGCTCTCCAGATAAGCTCCTGAGCATCACGAGCCAAAGGGCCAGAGCAGCTCTGCCCAGGCAGCAGTGCTGAGGAGGCTGTTGGTGTTTTCTGTGCTACAAGCCCCTTTCAGACCTTAGCTGGAGCTCCCTCAAGGCCAGCAAGCCCAAGGGGAAACAGAGCAAGACCTTTTCGGTGCCCTACCAAAAAGACATCACCCTGATGGGTAACCACCCAAGGCAACTGCCCTAGTGGGCAGCAGTTCAGGATGCACAAGAGGTCATAGCCACTGCTTGAAGGACATGCTAGGAGCAGGGCTTTCCATGCCAACTGTCCTCCACAATGGAAGCACACCACACCAAGGTCCCTCTCTAGTCCCGCTGGTACCTGGCACTGGAGCAACTCTTCCAGATGCCATCTCTTGCAGTGCTGAACTCTACTCAGCATCTCAGAGGAGCCAGGCACGCACACAGGCAAGGAAAGGCAAGCCCCTCACTTCCCCTGCATGAAAAGCAGCTGTGCCACAGAGGAGGCTGATGCTCACTGAGAGCCAGAGCTCATGGATGCAGCCTGGACTGGCCCAAACTGGGACCTGTGCTCAAGCAGCCACTCCCGTGTCTTCCTTGCCCAGAGCTATTCCTGGCACTGGTGCCCTCAGTGCCCAAGCAAGGCTGAAAGCAGAGCTCATCCACAGAGGAATGGAACAACTGCACTATAAATAGCAAAGGAGGATGGCTCGGGGCAGGCTCTGAAAGACTCAGGCAGTGATAGTGCTGTCCACTCAGGGTGCCCTGAGCATTTTCTAAGGCCTGAAGTGATACCTGAGCTACAGAGAGCCTTACATTGCAGACAGGCTCTGACAACAGTGTGGAGGAAGAGCTGCTGGCCAGGCTAAGGGACTGCAAACTTACCTGCAAAAAAACATACGGGGCATTTTGCAAACTGGGAATGAAGTTGCAAGTGATAGGGGCAAAAAAGAGAGGGGAAGTGGATTCCAGAGGCGAGGCATTTCCCAAAGCCGGACAGCGGAAAGGGGAATGCTCCCAACACCCAAACTCCGTACTGGCCATTCCCAGCACGCTCCCCTCCTGCTGCTCCTTGTGTTCTCATCCTTGTGGCTTCTCACGCTGCTGAGCTAAACCCTGAACTCACACACCAAAGGACAAAGGCAGGGAAGAAACATCATCCTCCAGCTCAGCCAAGCAACAGATGAGTGGCTCAGGACAAAAGCTCACGTCTTCTGCAATCCACAGCAACCTTTGTGCAGTGCCCTGCCTGCATCAGCAGTGGGACAGAGGCATAAGAGCTCAGCCCATCCTGTGACCATCAGGGTCAAGTTTCCCTCCTAACCTCCAGGAAGAGTCTTGCCCTTCCCACCACACTCATGCTACCTACTCCCTCTTCCCTGCTGGTGCTTCCATCTGGAACAGCAAATACTCCACCTTCCCCTTCACACTGACAGCATATGTCCCGTAAAGGGATCTAAGCCTCAAAGATGAGGATACGACCAGCCTCACACAGCACTGCCAGGCACCAGCCTCCTGCTCTCAGCAGGGAGCCCTGCACATTCAGCAGTGCTGCAGCACAGCTCACTTGGGAGTACACTGGGAATAAGAGTGCAGGAGAGACAGTTGAGAACATAGGGAGAGGTGTATATACACCGGGAAGGCACAAGACCTGAACTGAATCACCCAGCATATCAACACATGCAAACGCACACAGAAGGAAGCAGTTACTTCCTCTGCCAGAAAAGGTTTTTCCATCAGAACAGGAAGACAGCACTCAAAAAAAGACCAAACCAGAACACCAAACCCTCGCTTTGTTGCTCCTGGAGCATCAAATCCAGCCAGGACACAAGATGCAAAGATGACCAGTGCAAACTACAAACCCACCTTGTGAATTTTGGAAGCCCACAGCTCACTTCCCTCCTTCCCCACAGCTCTCCTGTCACCCCTCATCCTTCCTCCTCTGCACAGCGAGCAAGAGGAGAGGAAGAGGTTTTGAGTTTGGCTGAGTTTCCACTCTGGGGACAGAAGCTCGATAACAGACTGGGCAGGATGTGAGCACCCGTTTAGGAAGAGGATTAGTAACCCCCTAATCTGCACATTTTGGAGTCTAAGCACTTTACTGTGCTCTCTAATTAAACCACAGAGCGCAGAGATTGCCAGAAGGCAGAGAACAAGGAGGAAGAAGGAAAGGAAACTGAGGCTGTGGCTTAAAGGCTATTCCTAGTGGCTTATATGCAAGGCGGGGGGTGGCGGGCACCGGTAGGGATGTATTTCACCTCAAGTACTTTATGCAAGAGCTGCTGAGCAACCTATTGCCTCCCCAGTCCAATCCATAGAAGGATGAAGGGGAACCTGCGTGATGGCCTGGGCATGGTAGAGGAGGGAGCAAGGGGCTCCATAAGGCCAGACAAAGCTTTACCTGTGGCAGCCTTGTCTGGCTGGTTATGACTCCCCTTCCTGGGTCCCCTGCCTCCTGGGAAACAATACGAGCACCAAGAACAAGCTTGTCTCCACTTCACAGACCTGTCTGCACAGAAGAGCCTTGTTCAAGCGCTTATCTGGCTCCAGGCTGGGGAGGAGCTGGTGCCTCGCTGCCCTGGCACCCAGGCAGGATGTTCAGCTCTGCCAGGCTCGTTCAGGGCTGCCTGGCAGGGGAAGGTTTCCTGGCACAGGTAAAGAGGGAAACCTTTAACCACAGCCCATGACAAACAAAGCAGTTCAAATAATGGCCCGCTTCCCTCAAGCCGTGCTCAGCCCCACGTGCCTCTGCGGAGGAGGCAGCAAGCCTGAACCTCCATTCCTCACTGCTTCAGGACAGTGCTCACCAGGGAAATTACCTGAGCAGTGGGGACAGGAGCTCTCTGGGCTGCAGCACAAGGAGCAAGGCATAGCCAGGAACAGGAGTGCAGGGGAATGGCCTCTCCTCCCAAAATGCTCTGCCTCTAGCTCTAACGCACCAGACCAAGGGGGGTGCGTGTGTGCAGGGGCAGCCTGTCACTCCAGCATCACTCTCTTCCCTCGCTCCTATTCTTTGGCATTCCTCTCTTCTGTTTGCTTTGTTTCAGCCTTCAATGAACAGGAAGAAAAGGGAAGGAGCCTTGACAAATCCGATCAAGGCGCAGACACGCTGAGGCCCCCTCCTGCTGGCATGCCAAGCCCTGCACTAATGAGGGGTAGAGGAGAAAGAGAGGTGGCTGCTGTGAGCGGCGGCCCCAGAGAAACACTCAGTGTAAGGGACAGAGAGAAAAGAAGCTTCTAGGGCAGAACAATGTCAGCACAAGCTCCCACTTCCCCTGGCCCAGGGAGCTTGCTCCAGCTTCTCAGCTCAGGTCCCAGTCACCTACTGCCCACTACACTAGAAACGAGCAATAGACCATAGTAGTGTTTGGAGAGAAGGATCCAGACGTGCATGTTCAAGGGAAGTTCAACTGAAACAGCCACAGAGATGGGACCACACTTTGTTCCAAGGATTCATGCAGTGAATCTGGCCTTTCCCAACAGAGAACTGGGCCACAGGGGCTTACAACTGCCAGTGTTGTCTGCACAACCTCCCCAGAGGTCCCAAATACCCACATACCCAGTAGAGAGGAGACCCACAGAGTCGAGACCTTCTGCCCTGCAATTATCCCTAGTTTACCAATTTGGGAACAGCAACACTAAGACAGAAAAGGAGCAAGTACATGTAAACCATCTATTTAACAAGCAAGACAACTAACCTTTGGAGGCTGCCAATGTTGCAGGGGTGGCTGGGAATAGCTGGAGAAGCTGGCAGGGCCTGGTGGTGGCTGAGGACCACCCTTTAACCTGGGATTCTCAACTTGAAGGGCAGATAGCACATCTCAGCTGTACTTGAGGGAGCTTGCTGTCACCTGAAACCCAAAAGACAGTCACATGAAGAGCTACTGCATAAGAGAGCTCTGGGGACAAGCCCTTGCACAGCCAAGAATGTCATAGATCAGCAGCACCCAGCACCTTGGGTTTGTCCTTTTCCTCCAGCCTGTTACAATGCACAGCTCAGCATCACCCAGGGCTACCTCATGGGAGAATATCTGTGTGCTGCATGTTCCTACTCCCAGATCACTGTAGCACGTTCCCCAGCCATGCAAGGACTTGTACACGTGTCCCCAGAAGCGCTGGCAAAGCCACAACCAGTGTGCAACACACACAGTCCATCACAACACACGAGTCCTAACGCTGACTGCAGCAGGACAAGAAGCTGGGGCAGGGATTGGCCCCCTCCCAAACATGACAGCAGTAGCAAGTGTTTAGCTTGTGAGGCAATGAAGGGATTAACTATCGTGTCCAGTAACCTGAGCCTCTGTGAAATACTATGGGCAGTCCCAAAAGGGGCATCAAGAGAGTCTATCCAGATAGATGCACAACAAGGAGAGGGGAAGGATAAAGGCAGAGGAGAGAGAAGGCAGGCAAAAACCACAATGCAACTTGCGCTGCACCCTGCACATGCAGGCTGGAATGGATGATCCCTTCTCACAGGAGGCTACAAGGATTATCACCTCCTTATGGAGAGAAAGCCCAAACCAGAAGGACAGAGCCACACAAATAAGCTGGGCAAAGGAATCAAAGAATTGGGAGTTTTGCTTTGAAGCCCCTCTCTCCACACATCATTGCTCCAAGATGCAGGAGGAACAGGACTTTCAAAGCAGGTCAAACCAACCAAAACCATCTTTCTGGTCTGCCCCACCTGTTTTAAAACCCCAAACAGAGAAGTATGCATGCAGTGTGCTGGGCACCAGCTCTATTTCAGGCCTCTAGCCACAGCAAACCCGGGTCAGCCTGGTACAGCACAACACGAAACAAGGGAGACAACATCAATCCCAACAAGGGCTGGAAATAAGAAATCATTTACAAAGCTGCTACCTGAATAGCGAAACCCAGCAACTCCAACAAAGTAGTAGAGCACCACAACTGCACAGCAAAACCCTCCTCCAGCAACAAAGCCTGACACTACTTCTGCTTTGTGAGTCTCCCTCAGTATCTGGCTAAAAGGTGGACACGTATGGATACTACAGCACACTTCAGTAAAGAGACATCTATCCCCTCCATCTTCCCCGCTCTGCTTGTCCTGATTTGTCAGCTCCCACCTCAGACCAAAGAAGTCTAAGGGGGAACCTCAAACAATGGATACCTCTGGAGCAGGACAAACGGGATATGAACCAGGGTGCTGCACCCACCTGGCACACATCCCTTTTGCAGTCACAGCCCTCCCTCTGGTGCCACTAGAGCTCTGCATTTCCAGGGGGCAGTTCAGCAGGTAAGAGCCAAGCCCCTGGCACCCACCTGAGACAGGAAGCAGAAGCTGCCGGCAACAAGGCTGAGTAGTTTCAGTAGTAAAGAGCTGGAAAAGCAAAAGCACCTTCAGCATTGCTAATACTGAGTGAGAAGAGCCAGGCATGTCCCTGCCACACATAGAGCTGTGCCACACAGCACAGCCACCAGCATCACTGGAAAGCAGACTTCCCGTGGGCACATGGCAAGAGCCTCACGTCCAGAGCGGAGAGCTCACCTTCAGTGGCTGCAACCCAGCCACCAGCTACTGACACAGAATCACACATAGGACCTGCAAGACCTGCAGCACAGTGGGACCAACCTCCAAGTCTGCTGCCTTCTCCACGTGGAGTCAGAGGAGCTAAGGTGAGATGAGAAACCACAAGCAGTTGCCCCCCTCACCCAAAAGCAGTTGCCTCTCCTTCAGGGCCAAGCTGCATCTCTCCCTTGGAGTGCTTCCATTAACTTAAGCCACCAGAGAACTGCATGTCCAGAAGTTTTTTCCAAGTGCATCACATGGTTATTAAAAGATATGGCCTCGCCCTCTCAGCCTTTAGCACAGGCAGATTTGGGATGTTACAGGAGAGACTGCACATTGCTCATGAATCAGGGAAGGGAGTTATCCAAATAACAGCCTGGGACTCTAAATGGCTTTCTGGAAAAGGCATCGGGAGGCAGGAGGCAGTCACCATCTCGCAGCAGGGCTCTGCACACATTGCCAGACGTGCTGTTCTTCCTGGGAAGCCAAAAACAGCTTCTATCCTGAGATGTCAAGTCTCAGCTAAGTTGGGAAGGGCAGGGGCACCCTGACAGAGAACAGCAACAAAACCCCTCCAAGTCAAAACACACATTAAAAGGCCCCTTAGCCTTGTTTGACCTGGGTTTCCCTTCCCCTCAGACTACCGCTTCAAGCAATAGACCTGTCAGCAACACTTCAGGAACTCAAGGACTACACCACCAACATCCTCAGCCAGCTGCTGCCTTTCCAGGCCCCAGGAGAGCTGTCGAAGATCAGAGGCACAAGCTGCCACCACCAGCAATGCCATGCACAGAGCCTGGTGTGCTGCATCGCCCTTGTCTCCTCATTTGGACAGAGATTTGGAGCTCTCCTGAAAGGTGCTGGCCTCCAGCACCGTGAATGATTCAGGCCTTCCATTCTAGGCAGGGCTCATGTGTCAGGGACTAAAATACTCCCTGGATATGCCTTGTCTACAGGTTATTTGGAGCGAGTCACAATTTATCCCTAGCTATCTCAAAGTATTGGCTGAGCTCATCCAGAAGCAAGAAAATAGACGGCCACAGCATGGTGTGGGAGCTGAACAGTGCAGAAAGGGATACCCCAAGGAGACAGGGCCAGAAAGGCCATCGCATCCCACAGCATGCTCCCTTCCAACCACAGCTGGAAAGATCCACATCCCTCACCTCACACTGCCAGGCTCCTTCCCTCCAGCAGTGGAAGGACATGGCTGGGGAGAGCATCCACTTCCCCCACAACTACCAACCTCCCAAGACGGAGCCGAGCATCAATATACTGAGTCTATTCTTCCGCATCCCGCTCCCCAGCTCTAACACACCATCACCTATCCCAGCACCCTGCAAGGCATGTTTGGAGCAAGGCTTCCTTAGGATGAGCTGCCTCAGACCCATGGCAGCTGGGTCTGGAATCAGGCTCCCCAGAAACAGCGTGATCTCGCAGATCTCAGCTCAGAGCAAGATGCTGGCAGCCAAGCAAGCTGGACTGAAGCACTGTACCCAGCGATGGGCTGGCACAGTGTTTGCTTTTTTTGGTTTGCTTCTTTCTCCTACCATTAGTGCTGAGCCTGCACCCCTCGTCATCAGAGCACAGGAACTATTTGGCCTCGGTTACAGCCAGTGGATTTCCAGTAAGCACGAGCCCCTGGCACCCAGACTGACAGTAAGGGCTAAGAAAAGAGCTGCTCAGAGACCTTCCTGGGTACAGTGAAGAGAGAAACTAGCCTCTCATCCCAGCCTTTCACCTCCTGCCCGCCCCCCCCCCCCGCTGGCACCATAAGCCAAGAAGATTTAAGTCTCACCCAGTCTCATGGGCTCGCTGCTGCTCTGAGACATCACCCTTCCTACAGAGCTCCCTCACAACCTATTTACCATAAAAAGGCAGCTTGATGCTACCCAGATTGTCCTCCAAACTCACTCACTGCAGGAGGAAGATGGGCAGAAAGGAGGACAGGGCAGACAGTGGGTGTGAGGGAAGCTGTGGGCAAGGGACGAAGAGGAAACATCTGCCAAAAAGCTTCTCACTCAGGGCCAGAACTGCACTATCTGGCTATGCTGTTGAGAGCAGCCCAAGGACTTTGTGCATCAGGCTTCACCTCTGGCTGAAGACAAGGTGTCTTTGGCAGTCTCCTAGGCGGCCGGCTCTCAGATTGCTGTCTGGCAGAGTCAGAGCTCCTCCTTGAAGGAGAGCAGCTCCAGCAGTCTGCACTGGATATGCCCCTAGAGTCACTGGTAGCACACACCTACCCCCAGCAAGCTGTGCTCACACTTCTGTCACAGGCTTCAGATGCTGTCTCACCCACCTCGGTACTTCCACTAGCAGCTCTGCCACTGAGACATTCAGAGGAGCTCACAGGTAGCACTGCATGTGAATGGAAAGTTGGGTGTAATCCATGTGATTCTGACTAGAAAGGTTTGTTTAGCGCCAGACTGTTTGCCAGCAGTATCTCGTGCCCTTTTTGAACCCAGCCTGCTGGAAAACAAACCCTCAGGGGAAGGGGGGAGAAGAGGAGAGATCAGAAGGGATAAAGTGCCTGCCCATGCAACTGTAATTCTTGCAGAGGAAGCTGCAGGCGCACACTGTGTCTATTGTGTGGAGGTAACCGGACAGGAGGAAGGAGGGGCAGCTTGGCAGAGCTTTTTGTGCTCTGTGAGAGGCCACAAAACACCCTCCTCACCCTCAAAGGTGCAGCGGGGAGGCACAGAGCTGTGTCCATGTGCACCAACCGCTGCTGATCTTTGCACTGCAAGATGTGCCGAGGGCCAGGCCCAGCTCAGGGGAGCAGTGCACGGCAGCGAGGGCACCAGGATGACTCTCCTCGGGTGAGCAGGAGACAGAGCTGGATGGAGCACAATCCATGCAGCCCAGCACCGCCGGGCATAGCAGAGGAATGGAGGGCCTGAACACAGGTCTGAGCCCTCACCTGCACCACGCTGCAGCCAGGCTGGTCCCACACCTCTGCCCCCTGCCTGGAAAATGGGGATTAGGGCTTAAGTGCTCTAAGGGATAGAATGGCTACGGCTGGGCTCCGGGAAAGATCCGGGAAGCGCTGACAGCACGGTCCTGGCTGCCTCCCTGCTCCCGTTCAGTGCTCCCTCCTTCCTTCCTTTTCCCTTCCCTGCCCTCCGAAGCTTCCTCCAGCCCCGGGTCGCGGGCGGGGGGACACGCACCGCCACACACCACAGAAGGCGAAAGCGACGTTGCCAGCCCCGTCCCCAAGTGTCGCGTCCGTCCCCTCCCGATCCTTTTCCATGCCCTGCCCGCAGCTTGCGGCCCCGGGGGCAGCTTCCCCTCTCCCCCTCGCACCCAGCGAGCACGGAGCGTTCCGCCCGGTCAACAGCGGGGCTGCGCTGCCCGCTCCGTCCCACCAGACGCTTCCCGACACGAAGGTGCAGGGACACGGTGCCGGGGCCACCCGATCGGGACCTCCCATGCCCATGAGACACCCCCCCCCAAGCCCACCTCCCTCGACCCCCCGGGGCAGCCAGCACTCACCGCACCGCCGGCCGCGGACACCCCGGGCACGGCACTACCGCCTCCCAGACCCACGGAGCGGCGGCTCCACGCACGGACCGACCCCCGCCCCGCTGCAGCGCCCGAACCACGGGTCCCTCCGGGGCCCCCAGCGCTGACCCGCACCCCGGCTCCTCACCCTGCGGTATCACGTCCCCACTCAGGACGCCCCACAGCGCCGGAGCCGGGCCCCCCACAGGCTCCTCACGGGGACCGGTGACCCGCAGCCCGCCCCGTACCTGCCCACCGGCCTCTCCGGCTCCTTTAACCCGGCCCATCGGCCGCTCGGCTCTCGGCCGCGGCGCCTGGCTCGCTGTCTCCGCTCGGCTGGGGCGGAGCCGGCGCCCGGAAGCGCGGGGCTGAGGGAGCCATGGCGGCGGCGGAGCCGGTGGGTGGCCGCGGTCCGGTGTGGCGGCTGCGCCTGCTGTGCCAGCGCTACCAGGAGTACGTGCGGCGGCACCCGGCCGCCACGGCGCAGCTGGAGGGCACCGTGCGGGGCCTGTCCTACCTGCTGCCAGGTGCGGGATGCGGGGTGGGGATGGGCCGGGCCCGGGCCCCGCTGAGGCGCCTGCCCCCCCCCCTCCCGGGGGTGCGGGGCGCTGGGGCCGGGCGCTGGCTGGTAGCCGCTGTCCTCCCTTCGCAGGTCGGTTCTCGGACTCACACGCGCTGTCGGAGCTGGGTAGGTGGCAGCCGTGCCCCCGACCCCGTGTGTTGTCCTCCCGCAGCGTGCGGGAGGGATCTGTGCATCTCGGTGCCCTTCTGCCCTCGTCCTCCCCGCCTCGCCCAGGGAAGAGGCAGCAGTGCCGGGCTGGTTTGCGTTCTGTGCATCGCGTAACTGCGGTGTTCTTCTCTTCCCTTTCTAGTGTACTCTGCTTCCAACCTCCTGGTGCTATTAAACGACTGGATTCTCCGAAAGGAGCTGCAGCAGAGCTTGCCCGTGGTAAGGCGGCAGTGTGTAGGAAGAGGATTTGGGCCACATGGTTTCTTCCTTGCAGAGGAGTTCAGGGAGTGTCTGTAGAAATTAATAGGTTTTGCTGTGGTCTCTCTGCTGTCAGGTATGTAGAGGCCGGAGGCAACATTTGAATGCAGGTAAACAACAGCCCTGCCCAAGCTCCTGGCTTGGAGGAGTGGCCAGAACACTCCCTGGACCACAAAAATCAGCCTCTGACTTGCACTAGGAGCTCTGCTGGTTTTGTTTGAGAAGCTCAGAACTTGAGCTGGGCAAAGGTGTTGCCAAATAACTGTCGCTGTGCCAGAGCAGGGGCTCTGGAGAACTGAAGCTCTGATTCCATCCCTTAGACTTTTCTTTAGCATATGCTGTTAAGCAAACCAAATGTAAGCACCTTGCTTCTGTGTCTCTCTTCCAAGAGCCCCAGGCTGGCTCCCAGCCCTTGTTAGACCCTTTGGGGAATGAGGAGGAGGGCATTTTTTTCCAGTCAGGCCTCTTGTGTTGCAAGCCTGCCTGCTGTGTGGGTTTGGATGTAGGCAGCTGTCTGGCTGGACCCACAGGTGTGTAACAAATAGTAATGTGGAAGATTTCCTTCCCTGGTTGTGAAAGGCTGATGTGAATTTCAGCTGCATTGTCTTTATTGGTGCTTTTCGATGAGTTAGTCCTGTGGTTGATGGTGCCAGCAAGTTCCTGCATGGGAAGCAGGGACCAGACTGGAAAAGCATCCGCTGTCTTGGGATGCCTGGAATCTAGACTGATGCTGTATTCAGCAGGCATCCACTCTGGTGTGACTCTGGGTCCCCTTCCCTCTGCTCTGAGCATGCACCCTCATCAACTCTAACAAGGGAGGAGGTTCATTGTGTAATCCAGCTCTGGGACAAGGAGAAGGAAAGAGTTTTGGTGTGGAGTTTGGGCACAGTGTCACGGCACAACAGACAGTCCTGCTGTCCAATCCAAGATACAGCCGTGATGTTTTCCCTGTTTCTGGGATAGTGGCTCTGTGTGGTACTGTGATGTCTCAGTCTGCTCTGGGAGAAGTGGCCTTGTTCATAGACTCCTGCTGCAGTGGAGGCACCACTTCTTGTTTCTGGGGCTGTGACTTCCAAGCCCGTCCTGTGCTTACTTCTGAGGGTCCCACCAGACTGGGCTGTACTTCTGCCCTGTTTAACTCCAAAGCAGAACCTGCATCCTGTCCCCTTCCTCCCCTCTGTGTTTTGCAGTCGCTGCCCCAGCAGAAGCTGCTGACCTGGCTGAGTGTGCTAGAATGCGTGGAGGTCTTTGCAGAGATGGGGACAGCCAGGGTGTGGGGGGAGATGGGCCGGTGGACCATCATTGTCCTCATCCAGCTGGCTAAGTAAGTGCTGCGGGCGGAGGGGAAGGGGCAGCGTGTGCTCGGAAAGGGGATCTGGAGGGGACTCAGCAGTACCCCTGGAAAAAGCCCAAGCAGGACTGAGCTGCCAGTCCCTGAGGCTGGGGGAATTTGGAGCCCCACAGTTTGGTGGGTACTGTGCCACAGAAGGGGACATTTCCCCCTCTCACCTTGCCAGTTGTCCTGAGCAGACCTGAATGTTTCCCTCTTCTGTGGAAGCCACCTTTCCAGCGCACCAGGAACCCACCTCCGTAGCCTGGTATTGAAGGCTTCCACGTGTCTGCTCACAGAGCCATCCTTCGCCTCCTGCTCCTGCTGTGGTACAAAGCTGGCATCCAGATGTCTCCTCCCATCGTGCCGCTGAACAGGGAGCAGCAGCCTCTCCACCCCCAAGGTGAGCCCTTGGAGCTCCATCATTGGCTTGGTGCCTCGCTGGGCCACGTGTCTTGTCCTGCTGGGAATTACTCCTCAAAGCAGCAGTTTGGGTGGCACAGGGAACTCTTAAGAGTTCAGTACACGAGGCTGAGCTGCACTGAACTTTCCACCGTCTGCAGAACATGAATTAGCATAGTGACAGGGTTGGCCTACCATCAGGAAGGAGGGGGTTGAGGAGTCTAAGCCTGGAACTGTGAGTCACTGGCTGAACTGAGTCAAGCTGTGTGTCCCCTGGTCTGGCAGTGAGGAAAGAGATCCTGTGCCTAGGTGATGCCAGGCAGATTTAGCTTTTCATCCTATGTATAGTGTTAGCATGGTCTGGTTTGCACTAGATCAAACTTTTGGCTTTGTCTTCTTGATGGCAGCGTAGGGCAGGGTGCTTCCAGCTCTGGGGTCAGGCATGTTCCTTCAAAGCCTCACCCCTGTGCCTCTTTTCTCCTGCAGACATGGAAGACAACTCCTCAGGGAAGGATCAGACCTATGTTGGCAAGCGTTCCAGCCGTGTCGTGCGCTCTCTCCAGAGCAGTAAGTAGCTGAGCCTGTTTTCTGTCCTTGCCTGAGCTGTTTCTGCTCTGCACCCTTTATGTGTGACCTGGGTGTGGGCAGTAAAGAGCAGAACCTTCTATTGGGACTTATCTTGTCAGTCACTGTGGGTGGGGGGATATCAAAGCAACAGGGATCCCTGCAAAGCTAGCACTTAAATTGTATTTTCCCAAGTGAGCTGTGTGATGGAAACAGCCCTTCAGCTCGGTTATGCTTTGGGAAGCACAGACCTTACAAGTACCTCTCCCTGCTCTGTGCCTGCTGGAGGCAAGCTGTGAGGGTGCAGGTCAGCCACAGCAGTTGCTGTGTGCTCAGTTCTTTAAGCTTTCCCGTTTCACACTTTCACAGTGCAGAAAGCAGCAGGGTGGTGGTGCAGGGAGGCACAGGAGGAAGGTTCTATTTGTGTTAGTGACCTGATGTGCTTGTTTCAGCCCCATCCCTGCAGTCCCGGCACTGGGGATCCCCCCAGCAGAGGGAGGAGTCGCAGAGCCGAAGAGCAGAGGAGATGAACCAGCCTCCCACCCCTCTGGGTCTTCAAGAAACCATCGCAGAATCTCTCTACATTGCCCGCCCTCTGCTCCACCGTATCCTGCCCTGGCTGCGGGCAGGCTCAGGCCATGCCTTGGGTGCCTGCAGAGGGTGCTTTGGGCTCAGCCCTGGTGCCAGGCTCCTCTCTCCCTGTCCTGCTCTGTATAGGCAGGGCCTCGGAACTCCTGCCTTCTCTTCCGTCTTGGAGGCTTGCCTCAGCTGCTGGAGTTGTGGGTGCAAGTCCTCCAGCCCCTTCCTTGGCCCCCCCAGCACTGCCATAGAGTATATTCTGTGCTCTGCAGAGCTTTGCTGGTACCCAGGGGGATGCTTATCTGCATGACTCCTGTTAAGTGTCTCTGGTTCTTTCCATTCCTTGACTATATGTTCCTAGTCTTGAGTTTAGGAGTGTGGGGCCAGAGATCGTGGAAACCCTGGCTCCTCTCAGCAGTCCTGGACATCTCAAGGTCAGTCTCAGGAAGAGGCTTTGTGGGTGCTTGAGGTTAGTGGTAGCCGAGCATCACACTTTCCCCTGTTCTCCAATCCTGGGCAGGCGCCACTGAGAGAAATACACACATGGGCTTTAGTCTTTAGCTGGGAGATTGACACATTCAGATATCTTCTGCAACACTTAGTGCTCTCTGCTTTGAGCTGGTGCAGCCTGCTCTGCATGGAGCTGAGAAGGGAGAGCATTTAGAAACACACTTTCTTCTTGCTGGCTGCTGTTGCTGTGAGTTAGCTCTGTGCCCTTCTCCTTCCAGTCTGAGCTTGCTGAGTGATCTGAAAGACCTGAACAGGCGAGAGCGAGCGGAGCTGAGACGACGAACCATCCTACTGCTGTATTACCTGCTGAGATCTCCTTTCTATGACCGATACTCAGAGTAAGGGGCCCCTGCTGGGCTTTAGCTGAAAATTTCCCTTTTAACAGAAATAGCATCAGGGGACAGGGTGAGTAGATCTGAAGAGGTCTGGGTGCCTGTGACCAGGTTAATCTGAGCCCTTGTGTAACAGCTGCCATTGCTGTTTGTGCATTCAACAGCCAGGGCAGGAGGTGTCCTGCTGGACTCGTTCATACTCTTTCCCTTCCTAGGGGCAGGATCCTTCTCCTCCTGCGCTTGCTGGCTGATTATGTGCCTGGAGTTGGCTTTGTCACACGTAAGTGGGCCCCACTGCTACATCCCTGCCTCTGTTGGGTGGAGAAGAATCAGGGGAGTTGTGCAGAACATTTGTTAATTGGTTTCCAACCTGACGAAGGAATTGGGAAGTCCCTCAAATGGTTAGCACGGGTGCACCCTGTGTTGGTGTGTGTGTTTTAAACTGGAACAGGAAAGGATGAATTGCTTCCTGGCTCGACCACAGTGGTAGACTTCTGTGTGCCCTCCCAGGCTGCAGAGCCTGGTCTCTGCCACCTAGGCCTGTTCTCCTGGGCTCCCTTTCTGCACCTCACCAGAGCCCTGCTTTGCAGCCCTTTTTCTGAACCCTTGATCCCCAGTCTGCAGTGCACACACAAGGGGGAAATGGGTGCCTCGAGGTATTGACCCAGGCAGGAACTGATCAAAGGGGTGAACTAGGTCTGTCTTCTCGTCCTTTACCAGAGGATCCCTTTATCATGGGCCACAATTCCACCTCCCCCTCTTCCCTGCTGATGTGAAGCCTTTTGTGGAGGGATTCATGGCAGTGATGCGGTGTTAGATCAGCCTGGCATCGTGGCATTGTCCTTTCTTTGGGGAGGTCACAAAGCTGGCTAGCTCAGGGGCTGCTTCCTTCTAGTTAGTGCTTTCAGGGAGGCTTTGGAGCCTGCATTAAGCCACGTGCTACATAAGCATTTTCACTCTACAGCAGTTGCTTCTGTGTCTGCACCTGCTTGTTATTGCTGAGTTGTCTTCCCTGTGCCACAGCAGTGTCCTCCTGACTCACTGCATCCAGGTTTTCCCCTTGCACATTGCAGACCCCACTTCCCACTCAATCTTGGATGTGTCAGCTCTGAGGGAATGGTGTCCCACACCATGGCCCTGTTTCACACCCCACTTGGTCCTGCTCTCATCTCTGCCACCACAGCCCAAAGTTGTCTCCCATCTTGACAAAAGTAACTGTTCTATTCTTGGGTTCATCTGGAGGTTTGGGATTGTTTGGTATCATGAGAGGGGGGGATATATATACAGCTTGTATATATAGCTTGAAATTCTTGCCTTTCTATGTGTGATTCCTCTGCTCTCTTGTTTCAGGGCCACTGATGGATTACTTGCCTGCTTGGCAGAAAATCTATTTCTATAACTGGGGCTGATGAGAAGATGATGATTGTTTTCTGTGAAGATTGTGACTGGACATTTCTAAGGAGGGCAAGCAGGCTGGGAGGGATGTTGATAATGTCTAATTTTCAAACCGTGAATGAGAAGCTCCCATTCTGCAGGGTGGGGAGGGGGGTGTATGTAATTTTTTTTACAGATCTAGCTGTGAATGATGGACACTACATGTGTGGAAGGACCCTGGCCACCTCTTTCTCTGGACCATTCTGTGGCTACAGTGATGGTGATGGGACAACCTCTTTTTTTAAGCACTTGATTTTCTTCTCCTTTTGTACAGCTGCACTATCATAAAGCCAGGCAGCACAGCGGTTTTTTGGAGAGCACTGTCTCCCACCTCATGGCGCTGAGGTTGACCTGCAGCCTGCTTGTGTTGGCCCTGCCTGGTCAATCTGCTTGTGTTGGCCCTGCCTGGTCAATCTGCTTGGAGCGGGCTTGTCTGTCAATAAACTGACTGAATGGAAAGAACTGAGGTGAAGGACCTCTCCCTCTTTGTGTGAGATCCCCTCGTGTCTGCATGCCAGCAGGTCTGCCTCAGAAAGAGTGGCTTTTGCAGTTGTCTACCCTGGGTTATGCTGTCCTTTAGAAGCCTTTGTGGTAGCCTCTCTAACTCCAGGTGCCTGGTTCAGTCCTCAGTTTCCTGGGCTTCCCCTAGGAGTACAGAGCTTCGGTTTGCAGGCTGTGTTCCTAGCACCTAATAGTGTGCTAAAAGGGTTTGCCGGCTGGCTGCCTGCCTGCCAGTGCTCAGGGGCTTGGCCAAGGGCACAGAAGAGGAGAAATGAAGACATTAATTCAGCAAATGCTGCTATTCCACACTAAATAAAGGGCCAAAGAGAGGCTTGGGCAGCCATGGCCATATTTTTGTATCAGCTCTGCTAACTAGGGGCCGGTTGAGGCATCGTGCTGCTGTGGAGGCTGCCTTGGCCAGGACAAAGGGGCAGCCAGCTGGTGGCACTGTGCAGAGCTGCGAAGTGCCAGATGCCGTGGCCACAAGTGGGTGACGGGAGCATTCCTACATGAACCATCCTTGAGGGCCGCTGGCCTGCAGGGTCACAGCCTTCTTGCCTCAGAAATAGGGGGGTATAGCCCACCCCCCGCCCCTTATGGGCCTGTTGGTGACAACAGTGCAGTGGGTTCTGTGTTGGCACCTCCCTGTAATGTGACAGTGTAGAAAAGCCATGAGTGAGGGACTGTGCTCCCTTCATTAGGGTATTGCATGGCATCACTCCTGGAGACATGGAGGCACTGAGATGAGATGAAGAGATTTGGTTTTGGAGGGATCGCAAGGGAGGAACATGGTGGTGGTGAGGGACAGGGAAGGGAAACAGCCCTGAAGCTGTGGCTGCACGGGAGGGATGTGCACCAGGGCAGGGAGGACTATGAGCAGAACCTGGGCAGGACCACACAGCCCAGGACCAGAAGCTGATGCAGCAGGAGGGGGTAGGCAGCAGCACCTGGGGGGGGTCTGTCCCCTGCCAACCCAGCTGGTGTCCCGGGGCATCCTTTGTGACCTCGCTGCAGAGCCAGAGTCGGGGTGCACCATGCGCTGGTGGCTCCTACTGCTCGCCCTGCTGCTGGGGGCTGCCCTCCCGCGGCCCTTGGATGAGAGGTGATGGCATTTCCCTCCTCCTTCCCTTCCTCCCTGCTGCCCTCGTACCTGCAGAGGTGCCCCAGGGCTCCTGGTGGGTGCTGCCGCTCACGGCACCAAGGCCTCAAGAGCTGGCTCGTCTGGGTTAAGATAAGCAGTGCTGGGAGCTCTTGTTGCAGTGTGGGTGAGTGCTGTAGGGTCTTGGCTCACTCTCACCCCTGCTTTTCCTCCACAGGGCCAGCTACTCGGTCCCTGAGGACTTCTCTGCTCTCCTGGAGCTTCCGCAGCAGCACTTTGGCTTGGTGGATGGTACAGTGCACTCCCTAACCCGCTTTCCCTGCACTCACCATCCAGGTGGGCGCTTGTCCCCAGCGCTGTGAGCAGCCCAGGGCTGAGCCCAACCTCTCCCCTGTACCTGCAGATTATGGCATCAAGCCCAAGCAGCCGCGCCTCAGGACCCAGGTGGGACGGAAGCGGCCGGAGTGGCTGCAAAGAGCTGGCAAAAGCAAGAGAGATGAGCTTGACCTGCAGGAGTACTACGATGATGCCCGTCTGTGAACCAATGTGCCCACCACAGCCCAGCCTCAGGGACCCCTCACTGCAGGACAGCGTAGGTGTGGCGTGTAGGAATGGGGGGGATTAAGGGTATACCCTGCTTTGGGAGGAGGCTGGAGCAGGTCACCTCTAGCTCTCCCTTCTGATCATCATACAACTTCTGGCCTTCAGGGATTGCAGCAGGGATCTCAGGCCAAACCCGAGAAGTTCCAGCTCCTCTTGGGGCCCCAAGGGAAGGAAAGCAGGGCCCAAACCCACTGCAGTGGGACACAAACAGCACAGGAGCCCTGCTCCATGAACCATCATATTTAATAGTTGTTGCCCTCACAGCAGATCCAGCTGAAGCAGAGAGCTCTCTGGCTGCAGGGACTGGGAGGGCTGTTCTACCTCCCTGGTGCTTTGCTCGGCTCCCTGCAGGCTTTAGCCCTTCCCTGCCCCACATCTGGCAGGCACCAAGTTCTGCCCTGGGGTGGCCCAGCCCTGCCACTGCCTCTGCTACCTGCAGCCAGGGGGAGAGGGGGAAAGGAGCAGAGAAAGGCTCCCCTCCTGAGGGTGTAGTTACTGCAGGGAGCTATAGAGGGGTATTTCTCTCTCCCCCCAAGGCATGGATACAAGAGGAGAGGGATGGGGGCAGAGGCAGGGGTGAGCTGCCTCAGCTCATCCTGGTGCTGTTTCTGGCAGAGAGGACAGTGAGGTTCCTTCTGTCATTCCTGCCCAGCAGCCTTTATATCCCCAGGGCATGGCAGGGAGGTGATGCCTGCTCAGGGCAAGCCCATCTCCCAGGCAGAAGCCAGCATTATGGGTCTCATTTGCTGTAGCTGCTGTGTCTTCATACTGCAGGAGTCCGACTCTGCATTAAAAGTCACCCCAGAGGGATGTGACGGGAAGCTGGGCCATGGCCACAAGGAGGAGATGCTGTCACCCCAGCCGGCAGCAGGAAAGGGCCTGAGCACGCTCCACTGCTCACAGGCAGGGCACCCAGCAGGTACTTCTCCAATAGAATAAACTAAGAGTATTTTGTACAATAAACACAATTTGTCCAGCCCTCCCCCCTCCCGTCCCCCCCAGCCCAAGGAAGGGGAGTCACGAAAAGAGGCTGCACCCCATGCCCCGGGGAGCCCTGCCCCGGGCCTGCTCCTCCTCCAGGCTCAAAGCAGCTCTTGTCCATGCACGACACGGGGAAGGGGCGACACTGCAGCCCTGGCTGTGCAGGAGGTGCCTGTGCCAGCCCCTACTCCAGGTAGATGTCCTCCGTGGGGCACGTGTACTCCACATACTCCTTGTAGAACTGCTGAAAAGCCCTCCTGCAACACAGCACGGGGCAGAGCTGAGCAGTGTCCTCCCCACAAGGCATTTACAGAGCCCCCCTTCCATTCTCACCCTTGGTCCTGCAGCCAGTTTGACCCTCCAGTCCCCCAGCCCCTGTGTTAGCACCCAGAGCTGCCATCAGATCAACCTTGCCCTGATCCCTGCACATCCACATGACTTTCAGCCATCTGCCTGCAAAGCCTTGCACTGGGACTTGTCCCAGTGCTGTTGGGAATACGCTGCCTGTAGCCCTGTTAGCCCTGGCTCTTGCCCCAAGCCTCGCGCTTGAAGGAAGAGGTGCCAGCCTGGGGCCGGGTCCAAGCCCCACATGTATGGGGAGATGGCAGGATTCAGCCTGGCTGCCTCGTTCCTCCTGCCCTTTGGGTTCACACCTTCCCTGCCCAGCCAGGACTCACCCTACAGACTCTGCCAGTGGCTTCGTGGACTCCTCCGAGACGAAGACATGACAGGCAAATCTGTGGTCCGCAGGGTGCTTGGTGATGAACCCAAAATACCTGAGGGCAGAGAGAGTGGGTGTGACTGGACTAGCAGACAAATAGGCACAGGTACCCCAGCATCCCTTTGAATATAGGAGTTTGGGACCTGCGACCCCCCTCAAATCCCAGTGGCCACCAACTGCCATGGCCCATGATCATTGCTGGGATGTAATTCCCTTCCCAGCCCAGTGCTGCTCTCAGGTAGCAGGAAAGCAGCAAAGCCTCTGTGCTGAGCTCGTGGCATTGAGAGCTACCCCACGCCTCCTTAGTACTCACTTGTTGTTCTTTGGATGGTACCCACAAAAGGAAATGTTCTTCAGCTGGAAAAAATGGCTACACTTGTTTACCTGGGGGAGAGAGAAATGAACTGTCAAAGCTTCCCTCCCCACCACCCTGCGGGGCAGCAGGGCTCTGGACCTGGAAATATGTGCTTGGATTGAACAGTGAAATGAATTAGAGCCCAATCCAGGGCTGGTGCCAGCAGCAGCTTCAGGATGGCCCCAAGCACCCATCCCAGCTGCCTCTGCCTCTTGCCAGGTTTCCCTGGAGGCCCTGGGTTAGGCTGTACTCAGGCAAGAGTCTGTGTGGCTGTCCACCCAGCACACACAGTGCTCCCTGACTAAATACCAGTGGATATAAGGTGAATGGATAACTAAGAACTAAGCCGTTCAAGCTTGGGTGTTCAAAGGGCCCAGGCAGAAATAAGAACTTACTTACGGGAGTTTAAAGAGCAACCAAGTTGATGGCATCCTCTAGATACAGGCAAAGCTTGTAGAAACCCCAGCCTAGCTCTCTATCACAGCACTCAGAGCCATGAACGACTCCTATCCACAGCAGTAGGGGAGGTTTCCCAACAGCTTGCTGCAAAAGCCCTCTGCCCATCACCGTACTTTGCTAAGGCTGCTTATGCAAAATGCTAATCAGCAGCCTGCCCTGGCCAGCTAAAGAGATTACAGGGCAGATCTGGAGGACACCACTCAAAATAGTAGCAGAAAGGTTTAGGAGCAACTGGCAGATTACCGGTACAGCTCAGCTTGCAGCATCCCAGCGCAGCAACGTGTTTGGGAGCTACAAGGGCATCAACCAGCAGTACGCCCAAAGCTGGGATTCTGTGAGACACAGAGGACCCTGATGATGGGCCTACCACCCCAATGATGGTGTTCTCACAACCTCAATCTTCATATGCAAACATGACCTATAGCACAGGGGGCAGGAGCCAGCTCAGAGCAGCAGCTGGGGAAGGGATGAGGTGAATGGGGAGCGGGGCACTACCTTGCTGTGCTCCTTGGAGTCATCAGCTTTCACAGCAATCTTGACCCCACGGACGCTGATCTCCAGGACGCAGCTGGAGGGTGGGTTAAAGTGCACAGTGAGGCGGCGCGTGGTGGCAATCTGGGGGAAGGACAGAGAGAAAAAGGCCTGGGACTCATAAACAGTGGTGATGGCTCGCCCCTTTCCTTCCCCATTGAGGTTCTGTTCTGCTGCCAGCAGGAGCTCCTGCTTCTATTGATGGGGTGGGACATTACCTTCTGCATGGCCGCGCATAGCACATCATTGCCCTTGTGATAGGGAACCTGCACCGAGCCAAGGAACTTCACCCGAAACTGGTCCACCCAGTCACTGCTCTTGGCCAGAGCTGCAAGAGAGAACACACAGGGGGGTCATCGCCAATGACCAGGCTGAACTCCACCTCCGCTCTCCATATGCCCACCCCTGCACAGGGAAAGCTTCCTGTAACATCCAGGTACCAGCTTCCAGCATCACACCAGAAGCTGCCCATTGCTCTCTGCTGGGTGCCCTTGATCCTCCCTCCATCCCCCTGCTCAGCACCAGCCTCTGCTCAGTGGAGAGGAGGTGGACACAAGATGGGGACATCAGCAGAAGCTTGGTACCTGTTATATGGTCTGGGTCCTTGGTGACTTCGATAGCATAGTAAGCAGGAAAAATGCCCCGGTCTCCTGTCCGCATGTTGTAGGCCTCATACCAATAATCTTCTGCCTGCACCTCCACCAGCAAAGGGTCATCCACCTCCAGCTCCAGCTCATCCGCGTGGCGAGGCACAAACCTGGGTAGAGAGGCACTGGTGCCTGGCTGGCCAGCAGCATGGTGGCCTTCTCACTGGTGCCAACACAAACCCACCACTGGCCTAGGCAGGCAGCGCCTGAGATGCTAAATAAAGCATTGGAGCAGGTTTAGACTCAAAAGGCAGCAACATCCTGGCACCTAAGGCAAGGATAACCCCTACTGCACCACCCCTGCTGCTCCCCAGAGGTCCTGGCTGCCCTCGGAAGTCTTGCCCCTGCAGCAGCCTGGGCTGATGTTGCTCCTGAGCAGGGCATGAACTACAGGCAGTGGTTTGGGTCTTCCCATGGTGGAAACACTGGGGTTTGGTCTGGCCCCACTGCAGTGGAAGGGCAGCACTGGCTTTCCCCTGCGAGAGGCTGGGGGCATTGCTCACGCCTGCAAGCTCACCTAAAGACAGCGCGGTGGGTCTGCTCCTGCTCCTCCCCGTTGATCATGCAGGAGAACAACCCGAAGGACTCTGCACCTGGGGATGAAGGCAGAGGGGGATGTCTCAGCACCACAGCCAAGGGATGGACATGGCCCAGGCAGAAGAGACAAAGCTGTGCGGTGCCACCAGCACCGTGGGACCAGCTGAACTACAGGAAGCCCTGCCTCTGGGGCATGCCACCACCACCAGTGCTCCTCTGGAGTTGGGGAGAAGGGTGGCACTCCAGAAGAGATGCTGTCCCCCTGCAAGACCACTTAACCTCTCCCCCTCAGCATGGCCATACCTTGGGCTAGGCAAAAAAGCATCCTGAAACACCTCTGGCCACCCCACCTGCAGCTCACAAGGCTTTTCCAAGCCCACCCCTGGCTCCCCAGCCACCAGGAACAAAGCCACAGGCTGCAGCAAGCAGAACTGGGGCTTGTGTCTGCTGGTGGCTTTCCACCTCCTGAGTGTGCCCTCAGCCTTGTGCTGAGTGCCCACTGCCCAGGTCCCCCCAGCACCCAGCACTCACTGGAGGAGCGTGCCCGGCCACTCATGAAGACATTGAGGAACTTCTTGGAGAAGTGGATGTCCGCCTCAGGAGTGGAGTCCTCGGAGAGGCACACCGAGTCACGCTTCAGCGCGTCCTCCTCGTACTCCTCGCCGATGGCTGACTCGTAGGGCGAGGAGATGCAGTTGTCATAGACGGTGGCTGAGTCGCTCTCATCGCTGTAGCCCGAGTAGCACTGCTTGAGGCTGACCAGCTCCAGCTGCACGTTCTCGTCCACCACCAGCGTGTATTTGACTGAGTCGTAGGACAGGGCGCTGGTGTCCGAGCTCACCGAGGCTCTCTGGAGGTTGTGCCCTGGCCGGGAGCTGCTGCTCCCACCACCACAGGAGGCCCTGGGCAGGTTCGTCTTGTCGGGAGAGGACATGTAGTCCAGCACCTCATCCTCCTCGCTGATGGAGGGGTTGGTTTTCCCTGCTAGGGCCGAGTAGCCAGAGGTGTCGATGTCGGAGCTGATGGACATGCGGTTCTCGCTGGACTGGGACAGGAACGGCTTGTCAGTCTCCAGAGGATCCGAGTTCTTCTGCACGGGCGTCAGGTAGATCTCCTCCGTGGCCTCCAGCCTTACGTCCGTCTGGTAGTGGATGCGGTCCCGATGGGCCTCGGGGACCCTCGATGTCACCACCACCACGCTGGCACCGTGTGGTGGGGGCCGGCTGGTGGCCTGGTGCTTCTCGGGTGGCCGGGATGTGGCGATGCAGGCGGGTGCCATCTGGGTGGCCGCCGTGCGCCGGCACGGGCTCTCCGTGGATGTGCCCCGGTCTTTGGTGGAGGTTGTGCTGTTTTGGTGATTGACCTCATCACTCAGGCAAACGTGGTCGTGGGGAGGGGTCTGCTCACCTGGAGGGGGAGAAAAGCAGTGTTGGCAGCCCCACAGAGGGTGATGCTCCCTGCTGGGGATGCCACCCAGACCCACCCTGCATCCGTGTGGGATGGTTTTCCCAACCTCCTGCACCAGCATCACTTGCTCAGACTCCTGAGAGCCACAGAAAGGTGCAAGGAGCTGCCCCTGGCCAGCAGCTCTAGAACTCACCCGTTTTCAGAGGCGATGATGACCGGGACACCCGCTCCTGCCAACTGTGCTTTTTCGCCAGAGAGTTGTTATTCAGGGTGTCCTGAGGAGAAGAACAAAGCTGCTTTGTAGCCCGAACAGTAAACAGCACGTGGTGCAGCAGCAGCAGCACCCATCCCTCCCCGGGATGCACACACACATACATAGTTCACCAGCAGACATCAATCCTGATCAGCTGGAGCTTTTGTGGGTGCTGTGCCCTGGGTGGCTGGTCATGCATGTGCACACATGTGTGTGCATGGGGGAACGTGCTCAGCTTCACCGTGACACCCAGGGACCAAAGGCCACCAGGTTCCCTGTAGGGGACAAGTCCTCCCTGCCTGCCTCAGCCCATCCTCTCCTGCACCCCTAAGTTCTCTCTGGTCCCTCCTGCAGGGCACCGGGTGTTTCTCCCCCAGCTACAACCATGGCATTTTCCATGGTTTTCACTCAACTACTGAGCCCTTCTGGGACTCCCTGGATTTTCTCACAGCCTTATCACCAGCCGGCAGCTACAACCAGCAGTGCAGGAGCTGCCCCATCCTTACTTTGCTTCCCCACCAACATGAAGCAAGCTTTTGCCCTGAAATTCCATCATGTTGCATGTTGCTGAACCATGGCTGCCAGATCCCTGCCTCTGTGCAGGGAGGGCAGAGACCCACAACATGGGCCTTTGGTGACATCCCAGCAAAGCCCCTCCTGTGCCAAGGCAAATAACAGTGCATCCCTGCTTGCCTTTCCCAGTGCAAGGATGGGCCAGGATGCAGTCAGGCAAGCTGCCACAGCGACAGCCTCTGCGTGCCAAAGGGCCAGCACACCAGCCAGCCTGGCTGCCTGGACCAGGAGGCAGCAATGCTGCAGGCAGATCCCACTAAGCCCATCCATCCCACAGGGCCAGGGGTCTGTAATGCCCAGCCAAGGTGGAGAGGCATTCACAGGGTCTTAGAAGATGAACCTAGCCAGTCACAGCAGCTGTTTCTTCCCCTTTGGGAAGCTGGGGATGTTCCTCTCACAGTTTCCAGGCCATCTGCCTAGGCATTCAAAAGAAGCCAAATGGCATGGTCCCTCTTGTGACCACCTGCAGGAGGAGGGAGCTGAGCAGGCCAGGATGGTCTGGCGCAGGTAAAGGCAGATCTCAGGCTGATCTCCAAGGGATACCCCTCACCCTATCTTCATCTTGGGGCACCATACATGGGCATGGAGAAACTGCCTTTAGGTAGGTAGGCATCCAGAACAGGCACCCCACGCACCTCACAACCAGTCTGCCTCACACTAGATGCCACCAACAGCACTGCCCTCCCTGGCTGGCCATGCCCCAGTCTGGAGCCCCCATCCCTGCTGCCAGTTATGGCAAATCTTCTGTCTCCCATTCCCCATGTCCTCAGCTCAGCCATGCCCATGGGTCCCAGTGCCACCCCACAGCCTCCACCATTGCCCTGCAAGGGAACAATCAGCTCCAGCCCTCCATCTATGCAAACCCCTCTCCACAGACCTGCAGCCACGCCTGGACACTGTTAGGACCAGCTGCCCAAGAAGGGGGCTCTTACTGTCCCCATCCCCACAGCTGGATGTGCCTGCCACGTGCCGTTTGCTCCTTGGGGTCCCTGCGCAGGGTGGGACCAGGCTGCTGCCGTCCCCTTGTCCATTATACTCGGTGGGGCTCCCCCCGCCTCTCCAGCCCTGCTGCCTTTGTCCCCGGTGCCAGCTGCCCTGCGGGCACCCATCCTGGCTCTGTGCCTTCCTCCTCCTCCTCCTCCTCCTCCTCCTCCCAGCCGTGGCCTGAGGCAGAGAGCTGGCATCAGCTGCGGGTGCCGGGCTGGTGACACCCAGCTCTGACTACTCCCCATCTGTCACCCACAGGGACACCTGCCTCTCGCTTCAGTGCTCCTCAGCTCAGCGTCACTGCGACGACAATCCTCCTACTTGGCAGCAGGCACGGCTGAACGCAGGAGGGTGGCAAAAATAGCCCCGCGCGCCGCGCAGCCTGCCTGGCTTCGGGAAGTTTGCCATAGAGATGGGGCAAAAGGACTCTGGATGCTGCTCAGAGGGTCAGCATGTGGGGCACTGAAATACTGCCTACCCTGGAATGACAGCAACCCCATGGCTGGTGGGGTGGGTAGTCTTGGAGAAAGCCGCCCAAAACCCGGGCGTGAAGAAGACAACAGATCTCCCTTGTCCTCCTGGCCACCATTTTGGGCGTTGCTGTTCTGTCTCTCAGATTTAGCACGGGGTGCTGACATTAATGCTTCTTTAGCCAGACGCTGCTGCTCTGGAGTGGAGCCCACCAAGTCCCCACCGCCAGGCTCGGGGTACCCAGTGTCACCATCCTGCCCTGGGGCAGCTGAAACCCAGCCAGATGTTGGCCCTGGCCTCGCCAGCCCCGTGGCGCAGTGCCCCGTCCCGTGATGGCTCATTCACGCGTTCATTCACCATGCCTCATTTGCTCTCCATCCCCATGGGGTCCCTTCCTTGCCCTACGGGCTCTGCTGGGGGCACAGCTCGGTCCCACCACACTTCCCGGCCTGTTTCCTCCCCACCTCGGCAGTAGGGATGGAAGAAGGACCCATCCAGCCCTTCAAGCCCCCATCCAAGCACAGTGCCCTGGCAGGCTCGGCGGCTCGAAGGGGCAGCCCGGCAGGGAGCGAGCACATCCCGGTGGCTCTGGGCCTGGCTCTGCAGCAGGGGACGCGGGCAGCGGCGGGCAGGGGGGTCCCAGCCACCCTCCATCCGAGCCCCGCCATCCACCCATCCCTTCATCCCTCCGAGACAAAAAGCCCCCGGCGGCGGGAGCATCCCGAATACCCCCGCCCCGTTCTTACCTGGCTGCGAGGCACCTGCGGGAAGAGGTTGAGCGTTGTGGGTCTCTTGGGCCGGTAGACATCGGTGGTGCCGGCCGGGGGGTCCTTCTTCAGCGGCTCGGGCGCCGTCTGCTCCTCGGCCGGCGCGTCCCCCGCCGCGTCGATGAGGTCGAGCTGGAGCATCTCGGCCTGCAGCCTTGCGGCCTCCCCGCCGCCCGCCGCCCGGGCCCCGCCGCCCGCCCGGCTCACATGGCCCTGCGGGAGCAGCGCCCGCGGTCAGCGCGCCGGGACGGCAGCCGCCGCTCCGCGCCTCCCGACCGGGAAAGGGGAGGGGGGGGCCGGCGCCGGGGCAGCCGCATCAGCACCCGGCGGCCTCTTCCTTTTAAAGGGGCAGGGATGTTATTCCCGAGGCTGGGGAGCTCCGCACCCCGCTCCCGCAGCCCAGCGCAGGGATCTGTGCTTGGTGGCCCCTGGGTGATGGGGCATCCCCAGCTCCCCATTCCCGGCAGGTGGCTGTAGGTACATGCGACCATCACATTCACCATGAGGTGCGCGCAGCCAGGTTTCATCTCGACATAATGGGGACATTTTTTACAGTGAGAACAAACAATCATAGATGCATAGACTGGTTTGGGTTGGAAGGGACCTTAAAGCTCATCCAGCTCCAACCTCCTGCCACGGGCAGGAACACCTTCCACTAGAGCAGGTTGCTCCAAGCCCCTGTGTCCAACCTGGCCTTGAACACTGCCAGGGATGGGGCAGCCACAGCTTCTCTGGGCACCCTGTGCCAGCGCCTCAGCACCCTCACAGGGAAGAACTTCTTCCTTATACCCAACGTAAATCTCCCCTGTTCAAATTTAAACCCATTTCCCCATGTTCTATCACTACAGTTTCTGATGAAGAGTCCCTCTTTGGCATTCTTGTAGGCCCCCTTCAGATATTGGAAGGCTGCTATGAGGTTTGCGTGGAGACCTCATAGCTGCCTTCTCATTTGGCAGAACAACCTCTCAGGGACATGGTACAGCCCCTGTCACTGGAGGTTCTCAAGATGTGACTGGACAGGGTGCTAGATAATCTCACCTAGGCTCCTTTTCCCACAAAAGGTTTGGCCAGGTGATCTTTTGAGGTTCCTTCCAGCCCGGGCTGCCCTACAACTGGGCTCCCCTCCCAAGGCAGACTGTGTCCTATGGTTCCTGTCCTGGCAACCGGGACTCACACAAGCACATATTTTGGTTGGATGTTTGGTCCAACCCCTGCCTGAAGCAGGTCACTCAGGGCCTTGCCCATCACACCTGAATACCCCCATGGATGGAGAACCCACCACTACGCTGGGTACTGGCACCAGTGCTGCACTGCTACTACTTCTCTTCGAAGGGTTTGAAGCTTTCACTGCACACCTCTGAGAGGAGTCAGGCCCTTTTTTCCCCATAACGCTTGTTGAGCAGCCAAAGACAGCAGCTACATCCCCCTTGGCCTCTTCACCTTAGAATCACAGAATCAACCAGGTTGGAAAAGACCTTTAAGATCATCAAGTCCAACCATTACCCCAGCACTGCCAAGGCCACCACTAACCCATGTCATTGAGGGCTTCATCTACACAGTTTGTGAACACTTCCAGGGATGGTGATTCCACCACTGCCCTGGGCAGCCTGTTCCAGTGCCTGAGCACCCTCTTGGTGAAGAAATCTTGAACAAGCCATTTCTCATACACCTGCCTTTGCACCTATTGGGACCTGAAGCCATGCAGAAGGGATGCCCGACAAGCCAGTAGCCTGGCACTATCTCTCCATCCACCAGCTGATGGTGGCTGTGCTCTGGGAGGCGCAGCTCCACTCTTTCCCTTTCCACCCTTCACTCTTGGAGCAGCGTGGCCACCATGGCCTGTGAGGGCTGTGAGCAGGATGCCCCATTGCGCCACCAAGGCTGGATCCCAGCGCTGAGCCACCACACTATGTGCTGCTGTGTGAAGAGGCATCGATATCCCCCTGCATCTCCAGGTGTTTAAAGGTCAGTGGTTTCCTTCCCCAGCCTCCTTCCTTGCACAACCAGAGCTTGCACATGCACGAGTTGCTGCAGCCAGCACTAATGGCTGTGACTTGGCATTAGTCACTTGAATTCCCATGTTATCAGCTGTTTGTGGTGACTGGAAAGCTCGTCAGCGGGCAGAGGTGGAGAAGGGAGTTTTTTTGCAGCTGATGCTATCCGTGTCTCCAGCTGCACGGAGGATGCTCCTTGAACCATGAGAAAATAAACAGCTCCAGCAGCTCTGGCAGCCCCTCCAAGAGCTCCCGCTGCTACCAGCTCCTAAACTGTCAGACTAAAGCCAGCACAAGGGCTCTGCCCGCTGCAGGCAGAGGATGAACCCTCTCAGGGGGATGTTTCACCTCAGTGTCCCTTCTGCAGTCCTGGTGAGCACCTGGAGGAGCACTGCCACCAAACCCCATCACCCATCCTCTTGAGGCTTTAAACATTTAACTCCCTTGCTTTTACCATCAGCCATCATATAACAAGTTCTGTGTTTCTGTGGCACCAGTTGCCTGTGGCAAATCACACGGATTTTAACAAGGAAACAGAGCCACAGGAAAAGAACTGGGTGGAAATACCACATTATACCTAAGCAAGGTATACCTGAGTCAGCTGGTAACGTTCAACCTAGGCTGCTAATGATGCTGCCTCAGTAATCCTGTAGCTGCAGCAATCACTTGGAAAACTCGCAGAGAAAGGGAAAGTCCCAGAAGGATTCAGAAAAGCAAAATAGTCCCTGCTTTGAAGAAAAGCGCACACCCTAGGAGGGATGCACCATTCCTGGTTCAATAGCTAGAAGGAAACTACAGCCACTGCAGGTACTTACTAATGGCCTGTAGCACAACAAAGTCCTTTTGAAGCCACACAGCAATAGATCACCTTACCATCTGAGTGGGACCTGCAGTGATCTGCAAAGTGAGGGCAGGGTCTGGACTTTGGGAAGCCTTTCTAACTGGAAGGATGCTGCCCCAGCAGAACAGCCTCAGGAGCTCTCTAGGAGCAAGTCATGGGGAGGCTCACACCTCCATCGCAGAGCCATCCCTGGGACAGATGTGATGCTGGTGTGCTCCTGCTGATGCTACCTCCAACTCACATGGTGCCATCCCAATGGCAAAAATTCCCAGTGTCCAGCAGCTGGTCTCTGATGGTCCCAGCGCTGTGGTCCGTGGGCCCAAGGAGGGTTAGAAGAGGATGAGCCCTGCTGCAATTGAGAGGTGGTGGGAGCACCCATGGGAGCAATGGTTTAGACAAGGGAACTGTCTGCATGCGGGCTGATCTAACCACAGGAAGGGACGGATGCTGCTGCTTCCCTAGGAATGAAAGGCTCTTGCAAGAGGAGGGGGATGATATACAAGATGTTGCTTGGGTGACCCCAATCTCTACCCATTGTGATCAAGCAGGCAAAAGGCTCTTCCCTGCTCCCCCTGTCAAGGAGTGACAAAACCTTCATCTGGGAAAAGCACTTTAGGAGCATGGGCAAGCAACGGGGACTTGCCGAGCAGAGGGACTGTGTCCCCTCTTCCTACCACCCGCCTGTGATTGCTTCCTCCCAGCTCCAAAGCACCAGGAGAAGCCTCTCTGCCCCCAGCCTGGCACAGCCACAGCTGGTGATGGGTCACAGAGGCAGCTTCATGGGACAGCCTTTGAAATAAGCCCGGAATAAGCAGCCACCTCGCTGCTGTATCCTTTGCTCGCAATCCATGCAGCCAGCTCCCCGCCAGTCCCTGGATCAGTAGGTTGGAATGGCTCATGGCAGCTGCTTCCCTCTTTGCAGTGGGACCTGCCGGCCTTCCGAGGGCATCTGCTGCCAGCAGCACACTGGATCAGTGATAATGAACATCAAGAGAAAGCCTGGCATTCCCAGCAGTCATCTTATGCTGGGAAAACAGAGTGGTTTGCGTTTTTTCTCCACATATCTGTATCTTCACGGCTGGTTCAGGCCTTTTTATAGAGTCATAGAATTATAGAATGGTTTGTGTTGGAAGGGACCTTAAAGCTCACCCAGTCCCAACCCCCTGCCACAGGCAGGGACACCTTCCACTAGAGCAGGTTGCTCCAAGCCCCCGTGTCCAACCTGGCCTTGAACAGTGCCAGGGATGGAGCAGCCACAGCTTCTCTGGGCACCCTCTGCCAGCACCTCAGCACCCTCACAGAGGACCACAAAAGCTCAGCACAGCCCTATATCGGCTCTTTCCCTTTGGGCACTTGTTCTCGTGCTCTCAGGTATTCCCAGGAAGGGTATTGCTTATTTTTCTTTGATTTTTTTTTCATTCCTGCATTAACCATTTCCCACAGCTCCTGCAGTAGAGAAGAGGCACCACCGAGCCTTTACCAACCTCAGCCTGGCTGTCTGCCGGGATCCAACTTGCTGGAACCAGGGATTGTCACCCCAGACTTCCAAGCCACCAAACTGAGGCCAAACCCAAAGCTTCTGTTGTTACTGTCCCTTTCAATATGCTTGACCACTGCCATTTGAGAGGTGGAGGTGACATCCCTTCCCACAGCAGCCCCCAGCCATCGTCCTCCCCTGCCATTCAACAGCAGCTCTGCTCCTCCCCCGAGCCCTCTCATTCACTTCACTCCTGGTTTTCATTCACCCAGGACTTCCTGTTGTATTTAAGGTGTTCTTCAGGCACACTTCCAATTATTCCTCATTCTTACTACAGGGTCTCCTATCCATGAGGTGTGGTCCTCATCCGTGGATAGTTCCCTCTTGCACAAACATCAGTCTACGCCTCCTTGCAGTTTCTGTGTGTCTAAGCCACTATTTCTGGAAAGCTGCTAAAATAGCCCATGACGAAATCATCTTTGTTTTTCCAGGGCCAAATAAAACCCAAACCCCACCTCTGTTTGGGTGTTGACCTCTGCACCAGCCACCCATTCCTGGCACAGGGTTCTGTTGCCGAGCAGCTCTGCCTGGATCCTGGAAGCTGTCCCCATCCAGCAGCTTCCTTCCCATCCCTCCACCAGGATTTGTCTCTTTGCTCCTTCCTGCTGCTTTCCTGCTTGCTGCTGGCTCTGCCCATCTCTCTGGAGACTTGCTGCTGGATCAGGAAGCTTGGAGCAGCTCACCATGTTCCCCAGAGCCCATGCTTCCCCTTTCCCCATCGCTCCCTGCTCCGCTATGACCCAGCAGCCATCAGCTCGCTCTCACCCTGCATCCCTCGCTCCATCGCAGGGCTCTCACCAGCTACCCATCACTGTGGGGGTGACCAGGACCAACCCTTACCCACCATGGGTGCTCTGCAGCACTGGCACCGGAGCTCACGACAGGCAGGACACCAGCATGGGGCCCCCCAGCTCTGGCCTCCCTTTGCCAAGCCATCCATCCCCACGTGATGCAATTAGCTGCTGACGCTGGCCACAGGTCAGGACGGATTTACTGGCCCCTGCGCTGTGCACAGACCCAGCCAACTGCTCCCTCTGGGCCTGGCTGCATCCATCAGGCAGATCCTGCACTCCCGTCGCCTCCAGCTCGCTCCAGACATCAATCGGGTTGGAAAGCTCCCTGGTTCTTGCAGTGTTAGGGACCGAAACCCCCTCTCTTCGCCGTTGCTGTCACCACTCTCATTCCTGCTCCTCGGGCAATCCTCCATGTCCCATATAAACCATTCAGACATATTTTTAGCAGGCATTTTTTTCCCTGAGAGTGGTAGGCTTCTTCCTTTGCTGTGTTTATGAATAACTCGCTGCTTCCCCCGGGGGCAGCCGCGCATCCCCCTTCCACACCAGCACGCTCTCAGTGCACCCAGGCGTTCGAGCAGAGCAGCTCGGGGCTGTCTCCTGTGTCTACTGAGGGTCAGGTCTCTGCATTCGCGGCAACGCAGAAACCCCTCAGTAAATTGCTTTAAATAGGCAAAACAGTCTATTTGTCCTCACCATCTATTAAAGGCTGCAGCAGTTGAGCTGCAAGTTATCTCCTCCACTCTTACCTTCATCACCAAACCTCAGCCAAGGGCTGGTGGTCCATAAAGAAGAAATCCTGTCCTAAGAGCCTAGTGGTGCTATCAGCAGCAGATAGCTAGGATGGCTAAAGGGAAGAGTCCAGCAATGCACCCACAGCCCCTGCTCCCTCGCCTGCTGCAGGCAGGAGGATCTTCCCACTGCCCTGCCTTCACATGGACACTCAGCACTGGGTTTGCCTTTGGTTTTGCCTCCGGATATCCCTCCTTCCTTTGGCATACACAGACCACGAGCCCAGGCTCTCCCTGTCCTTCCCTGGCCATAAAGTCATAGAATCACAGAATGGTTTGGGTTGGAAGGGACCTTAAAGCTCATCCAGTTCCAACCCCCTGCCATGGGCAGGGACACCTTCCACTAGAGCAGGTTGCTCCAAGCCCCTGTGTCCAACCTGGCCTTGAACACTGCCAGGGATGGGGCAGCCACAGCTTCTCTGGGCACCCTGTGCCATCACCTCAGCACCCTCACAGTAAAGAACGTCTTCCTTATATCTAGCCTGAACTTCCCTATTTCAGTTTAAACCCATCGCACCTTGTCCTGTCACTACAGTCCCTGATGAAGAGTCCCTCCCCAGCATCCTTGTAGCCCCCTTCAGACACTGGAAGCTGCTCTGAGGTCTCCACGCAGCTTCTCTTCTCCAGGCTGAACAGCCCCAACTCTCTCTGCCTGTCTCCATATGGGAGGTGCTCCAGCCCCTGATCATCCTCGTGGCCTCCTCTGGACTTGCTCCAACAGCTCCATGTCTGTCTTATGTTGAGGACACCAGAACTGCACACAGTGCTCCAAGTGAGGTCTCATGAGAGCAGAGCAGAGGGGCAGGGGCAGGAGCAGGAGGAGGTTGTGGCCACAGGAGAGATGTGGAGCAGCAGCCGCATCTCTGGGAGCAGCCGGATTTCAGCTGGGAAGGTCCCGAATTAGACCAGGATACAGCAGGACACCTTCACCTCCATGGATGAGGTCTGCCTGTACCCTCCTGCCGGCAACGAGGGATTCCAAACACCACAAATTCACTTTCTAATTTTAAATCTGCCTTCAAATTCCTCTGCCTTTCCCCTCCTCTCTGGGCCTTTATCACTTCTGTAGAGGAAACACTTCTCCTGAGGGATGAAATTACTTTCAAACCATTTGGCTGCTCTGCCAGCATTTGCATCCCTTTAGCATGAAACACACTGGCAAAACACAGAATCCTGCATATTTACAAGTCTAGTTTATCTCCACGTTTCTATGCCCTTCTTGGGCAGTTCAAATAGTGGTGTGATCCCTGCTGGGGTCTCCACAGTGTGCCCCAGGGTGCTTAATGTGGATGGGAGACCCTCCTGCAGCATCCGCACAGGCTTCCCACGTCCCATTTTTATTCCACCTGCTGGGGCCAGAGCCACCTCCTCCATCCCTATTTCAGCAGCCTCCAGGTTTCGCGCCTCCTCAACACCTCCTAAAGGCCAGTTTCCTTTAGCTCGGGCTAAAGGCAGCTAGCAAGCGAGAAGGAATGTCTTGGGTGAGCAGAGGAGAGCTCTCACCATACAAGACAAGCTGCACCTCCAGGCCCAGAGATGCATGTGGGGAGCAGAAGGCCCATGTGGGCCTTTTGGTGACACCTCACACATGTCCTCACTTCCCAACGATGCTCATCAAGTGTCATAAGCTCACTGGTCATCCCTCTCAAACGGGAGCATGCTCAGACGCTTGGGTTCATCCCTGAAGAACAGACTCAAACCCTTCCAGAGCAATGGGAACTAAAAGGCACTGGCTTTGAGATGCTTTTTTAGTGCCTTGAGTTTGGCTGGCTCAGAAAGGGTCTGTGCTGTGCCACAGTGAGGAGAAGGCTCTGCCAAGCAGAGGACATTGGGGTTGTGACAATGGGTACCTTGAGGAAGCATCGCTGGCCTGAGGACCTGATGGTCCAGCCATCCCCACCAGCACGCTCTGCCCACCCCATCCCCACCCTGTCCCCATCCCCATTGCACTCACCCGGGTGGCCAGGCTCTCCTTGCAGTGCAGGCTGATTCCACACTCGTCGGTGATCTCGGAGAGGTCTTCATCCTCAAACTCCTCAAGGCTGATGTCGTGGGTGAGCCTGGAGGGAGAGGAGATGGTGCCATCACCCACTGCACAGGGCACAGGCAGGATGTGCAGGGTGGCATGCTGACTGGGGAGAGGCTCTCCTGGTCTTTAATGTGAAGAAAAATTGGGAAGGAGGCCCCTTCCAGAGGGGATGGGTCTGTCCCCACCGAATGGCTGAGCTTGGCATGGTCTACAGCTATGGGGAGGCAGGAGGAATGTGCCCCAAGCCAGCCCCAGGTCCCAAAGGCAGCAGGGATGTGCAGGTTGGAAGAGCATAGGACAGGCAGCAGAGCCAAGCCCTGTCCCAGGAGGTTTGGCTCCCACCATCCCAGGGAGGCTCTGGGGTTGCTCCAGTGGGGCACAGACACCTGGTGGGACAAAGACCAGTGTTACAGGGAAGGGTTGGGGGTCCTGTGAGGGCACAGCTGGAGGATGGACGCGCTGGGACAGGGTCACCTCATCAAGACCCTGCAAGCACCACAAACCTACCTTTGGTTCTGCCTCCAGTTATCCCTCCTTCCTTCAGCATACACAGCCCATGAGCCCAGGCTCTCCCTGTCCTTCCCTGGCCATAACATCCAGGAGCAGGAGGCACCACCAGCCTCCAAGCAGCGGCTGGGAGGGATGTCCCAGCTCAGATGCCTGCAGTAGGAGAGGCCAGAGATTTCCCTCTGTGCCAAAATCACTCCCTGGGTTGCCTGTGGGCATCCCCATGGCCATGGGTGCTGCCAAGCCTGCCCGCTTGGGGTCCGTCAGGGCTGGCAGCACCACAGGCTCATTACATCCCTTCAAAAAGTTTAGAGATATCCTTTTTGCAGCTGGAAATGTGCTGATGGGCGAGTTCCTTTTGTGCTTGATCCTTGATCGCATCCCTGGGGGAACAGCAGGGAGCTCCTGGCTTCTGTGCATTAAAGCATTTCTCCATGGTGGTACCACAATGTTCCTCTTGCTTATTCATTACCATGGCGGGTAAATAAAAGAGCCCAGCTCAAAAGTCCCCTGCTAACCTGTGTTGTGTGCCACCACTTCCATTGCTCCCAGCTCCTTGGGCTGGGAGATGCTTGGGTGAAAGCACCATGTGGAGCCCATAACCCCTCTCCAGCCTTGCCTTCACCAGCAGGGAAGGAAAGAGAAGGGTATTTTGTGACCTGCAGAGCTCCCACCGTCACTTTAAGCATTGCTTGCACACCTTGGGGCTCCCCCGCTGCAGTGGCACCAAGCAGTGTCATGGAGGGGTAACACCTCCCTTGTCCTGCCCCTCAGAGGTGGGGAAGGAGCAGGAGAAGCCCATTGGAGGAGCAGCATCACCGCTTGATGTTTCCAAGCACCCCATCAGCGGTGGGCTCCTGGGCTGAAGGTGGGCAGGAACCACTGTGGCCATGGGTCCAACTCCCATGAGGGGCAGGAATAGAGCCTTCAGCACAGGGTGGGATGTGCTGACCCCCCCTTGCCCATCTCCTGCTGCTGCAGAGCAGGAGGCTCATGATGAGCCTGCAAAGCACAGATCGATTTCTTCTCCGGTTACACGGGTCACCAGGGTGGGACATTATCCGCCGATGATGCTCAGGGCCTCCACCTGCCTTGATGTGCAAGCACAGAGCCCCCCACTCCAGAATGGGGACCGGCAGCCCTGCCTCTGCTTCCAGGGATGCGCAGGTCTCCAGCACTGGTCCTGCCTGCAGATGCTGCCGGACCACCTTTGCCACGCAGCTCCCTGTGAAGCCAGGCAAAACTTTGGGCTCTGCTGTGTGCCAAGTTTGCTCCTGTCCTGTGGCCATCGCTCCGGGAAGGGTGATGTGCCCAGGGGCTGCTCCTCATCACCCTGCACACCCACAGGACAGCCCTCCCCATCCCCAAGCCCCCGGCCGGTGCCCTACCATTTCTCCCACTGATCTTCCAGCCAGCTCTCCTCCTCGGTGCTCGACTCCATTTTCAAGGGCAGCTGCATTGAGGAGGAACCCCCTTCCCTGGGGGACACGCTCCCACCCTATAAACAACCCCCCGTGCCTGGGGCAGGGAGGAGTGAAGAGACGATGGGTGCCTGCTGCCTGTCCGCCTGCCCCGTCGCAGTCTGTGGCTGCCGGCACTGCTCTGTCTCCTCACTGCGCAACCTGGGGAAGCTCATTAAAAATAGATGGAATCAGCTGTCCTGGAGGGGAAAAAAACCATAACCTCACCACTGAGGCAGTGCCAAGTCCCTGCTCTCTGCTGGGGATGCTGACTGCCTCCCTGCCAGCCAGCCAGCCCGGCTCCTGGTCCTGCTCCAGCACCGCTCCCCAGCACCCGCAGCGGGATCTGCTTACCCCAGCACGGGCGCCCATGCCGCCCGGCCTCCTCCTGCCCTTTCAGCATCGCTGGCCAAGCCAGGGACAAGGGGCTCTGCCCCTCTCTGCCCCGCTGCAGGGATGGGACGAGTTCCTGAGGGAGATGGGAGCATCTGTCCAGCTTCCCGCCAGGCAGAGCAGGGATGCTCACAACGCAAGGGCCGCAGTGATTCCAGCAGCGGAACCGGCATCGTGTCTGGCTGCATTCCCTGAGCAAAAGGAAGCAAGAGGAGCACCTTCACCAAGGAGCAAGCCTGGCTGGCAGAGAGCAGTGCTGGGAGTGCTGCCCCTTCCCCATCTGCTCCTGCTTCAGGAGCTTCCCCAGCCTCTACTCCCTGTTAAGAGGCAGAGAAATACCTGGTGAGCTGCTCTGCCAGCTCCCACCCCTCTCCTGCTGCCGAAGGAGATCGGGACCTTTCCCAGGAGAGGCTGCCAAGTGTTGCCAACAAACTGTTGGCACAGTGGACTATCATCCTCCATCACCATCACTCATGATACTGTGTTCATTGTCTCTCAGCTCCCCGATAACGGTATCCAGGGCTCCATCTTCCCTATCAGCTCTGCCTGGAGGCACCTCGTCTGCTTGAAACCTCCTCGCTTAATGCGATGAATAAAGAAATCTCTATCTCCGTATTACTCCCGCCCTTTTCTCCTCTCACATGGATGCTCCAGGACTTCCCAGGAGATACAAGGAAGGCTCTCTCTTAGCCCCCCCCGCTCCCTGTGCTGGAAACACCCCTGCTTTTCTCTCTTGCTTCTCAAAGAGGCTAAAAATACCAGCAAAATGAAACAGCTCTGACTCCCCTCAGCTCCTTCACTGCCAGAAAAACTCTGAGCAGGACCTACGTGGGTATTTTGGCCAACATCCCTCACCAGCAGCAGCAGTGGAGGCATGGTGCTGCTGTAAGTGGGCACCATGGCATCTTAGGTACATGGGAGGTTGCCCCCAGATGCAAGGATGGATAAGCCCTCTATCTGCGGTGGTTATGGGTGCTCTGCTGAAGGATGTGCCAAGAGGTATCCAGAGGCTGTCAGCCCCGCTGAACACAGGAGAACTGATAAACTTGGGGCAAGCAATGGAGCACACATGGGTGTGTGAGCAGAGGCAGCCGTTACCTGCCTGTAGCAGGAGCAGCTTCATCACAGGCCTAATAACAGCCTTAGCACCAAGCCTGGCTGCTGCTTGGCTCCATCCCCTGCCAGGGAAAAGGGGACCTGCAGCATCGTGTCCCCAGCCCACTGCCGCTGCGTGGGATTCCCACACAGGGACTTGGCCATGGCAACATGCGCGATGGAGCTGGGGCTCCAGCAAGCCTGGGTGCCCGGGCAGCGCTCCAATCCTCTGCTCCCAGCAGCGCTGTGTGCAAGTGCTGTCACCAGCATCAGTGGGAGGAATAGTACTACCCTACATTGGGCTGGCCCTGGGGGAGAGCCCAAAGACTCTTTTAATTGAACCAAGCAGAAGGTGCCTCCATCTCCATCAGAAGAAGACAGCCCTTTCATCTCCCCTCACAGGAAGACAGGTAGCCCCACTCCAAAACCCAGCTCATCGCCTCCAAACAGGTTCTTCTGATGGCTCCAGATGAGCACAGCAGACACACAAAACAACCCGTAGTGCTAGGATTGATTTCTGCCTCAGCCTGAAGGTGCTGCTTTGAACTTCCCGAGGAGCTGGAGGCCTCTCCTTCCCCTAAAGACCTCTTCCCCTCCTGAGGCCCCAGCAATGGCTTGGAAAGGGCTGTGATTTCCCACAGTGCTCCCAGAGGAGCGAGGTAATTCCCCCTCTCCTGACCCATGCAAATAGCTCCCTCAGCGTTTCCTTCCTGAGGAGGCTTCCTGCCTCAGCAGCTCCATGGATGCTCTTTGCTTTTATTAGGGAAACCAGCAGAACACACAGGTCCCAGCTACACCAGAGCTGCACTCCTGGAGGCACCAGGCACAACCCCACTTGTGCCCCTCTTGTGCTGGGCAGAGAGACCTCCAGCCCCGGAGAGCCCCTCGCAGGAAAGCCTGGACCCAAAGCACGGGCAAAGCTTCTTGGCAGGGTGAGAAGATGCAACAGTGTCCCAGAGGAAGATGCTAAGGAGTCCCAGTGGGGGTCAGCCCCCAACGTGAGCCTTTGGGAGTTTACGGACAAGAGGAAGGCTGAATGAGATGAACATTTTTGTTGCTGTCTACTAAAATGCCGTTCTTGTCATGGTGAGCAGCCACCCCTGGAGGTCCTCCTGGCTAAAGGAGAGCTCACCTCACCATCCTTCTCCTCCCGCCTCATACAATCACAGAATGGTTTGGGTTGGAAGGGACCTTAAAGCTCATCCAGTTCCAACCCCGTGCCATGGGCAGGGACACCTTCCACTAGAGCAGGTTGCTCCAAGCCTCGTCCAACCTGGCCATAAACAACATAAACCCACAGCTTGTCTGGTATAGATTTGGAGATTTTCCTGCCGCTCACTCTTGCACCTTCTGAATGCAGCAGGATCCAAGACTTTGCCTCTTCTCAGACAACACCAAACCATCACTAGAAATGAGGACCTGCCAGGCCACCATCCCTGGCATCCTCAGAGCTTCAGACCCCATTGGTCTGCTTGCTCGCCAGGACCAAGTCCTCTCTTGATTCAAGCTATCTAATGCTTGTGCCAGCGCATCACCACTCAGGGCGCTGAAAGAGCAGGCGAACGTACCAGAGAGCATTAAACCTGAAACACCTCGTCCCGCAGGCAGTAAGCTGGGGCAGAGCGCAGGGCTCAGCCAGGACCTCACCACCAGCCACGGGCTGAGCCTTCACTCTGAGCCACGCTCGTCACTGCTGTCCATGGGGAATGGCCCCTTGCTGAGCAGGAACCCAGGACCTGGGTCAGGCACAACCCATGTAACCCAGCCCACAAACAGGTCACAAACAGAGCTCCCTCCTCGCACCATTCTCCCTGCCACAGCGCTGCCTCTGCTCTGCCAGACCCTGCCCCAGGCTGAGGGATATCATCAGCATCTCCTTCCACTTCAAGGCTGACACCCTGAGCTTGGCGCATGGGAAAGCTCTTGCGCTCCTGCCTCAAGAACCCAGCTCTCTGGGTAGTTGAGGTCAGTTCTTCCCTGAGGCTTCTTTCCCGAAGGTCTGAGACACAACAGGAAGCAGCATCTCATTCTCCTCCCAGAGCATCACTGTTTGCTGGGGAGCAGGAGGGTGCCCTGGGGACAGCCGCTGCATCCAGGACAGTGCTGTGTGATGAGCCTGATGCTCTCACAGGCCCGGAGCTGCTGTTTGGTGCAGCCCTCAGGCTGCAGCCCCTGGCTCGGTGGCCAAGCCCCTTCTCCACGGTGGACGTTGCCAGAGGCAGCGTTTAATCGCTGGGTTTGCAGGATGTACCAGCCATGTTGTAGCAGCTCCCAGCAGCATTCGCAGGCAGCGCTGCAAGAGGAGGCAGATGCTGAAGCCCCGGAGCCACAGCAAAAGGGCTCCAGGAGCAGACCCCTTCAGAGGTAAATGGTCTGAAAGCCACCACAGCTTGACTGCACCTTCCTGCTTCCTCACAGAGACCCAGTGGTCACCACACCGCAGGGGCTGGGGCCTGCTAGAGGTGAGGGTAAGCTTATCTGTGGCCCCAAGTGCGGACCAGCCCCTCCTTTCCCTCCCCAAAATCTCACCACATTAAGCAGCCGGTACTGATCTCCCCATCTCAGCCAGCTCCCCTGCAGCACCCCTGGGTGCCAGAGGCAAGCAGAGAGCAATGGATGATGCCATGGCCACCAGAAGCAGTGAGCATCCCACTGATGACAAGTGAACAACCCCGGGCACCGCATCCCCTTTCCCACCCAGTGCATCCCTGTCCCAGAGCCGGAGGCTCCAAAGCCCCAGGTCATCCCTGGCCTGGCTCCTGCCATCGGAAGTCCCTGTGACCAGCCCTGCTGGGTTTTGGAGGAGACACAGCCCCCTGCCTCCCAAATCGATGGGAGTGCTTAGCATTGCCAAAAGGATCAATTCTGGCACTCTCCCACCGTCTCACTCAGGATTCTGGTTTCGCAGGGGTGGGGAGGAAGGGGGAACACCTGAGATTTCTAGGAAAGGGCTAGAAAAAGGCTTTTCTGGGGGTGGGGAAAGAGACGAAGGGTTTTTACATGAGGAAAAGGTGTTTAAACAGCAGATCAGCCAGGTGAGGAGGCCGGGGAGGTAGAGGGGGACAAGCAGGGGGCTGGTGGGACCTGCAGTGGTATGTGGGGTGAGGGCAACGGGGGAGGGAACACTGAAGCAACATGGGGGGGGGGGGGGCTGGAGCGATGCATGCGGTGGGGTCCAGCGGTGCCCGGGGTGGGGGGCACAGGGATGGGGGGGGGGGGACCGAAGGATGCGCGGGGAGGCGGCGGGGGCCCGGCGCGGCGGTGTGGGGCGGTGTGGGGCTGCAGCAGATAGGGAGCGATGCTTGGGGAGGTGGAGCAGGGGCAGCCCCGCGGGGGTCCCGGGAGGGGTGTGGGGGGATGCGGCCGGTACCTGAAATTGGGGGGCGAAGCGAGGTGCAGCCCCAGGAACGGGGAGGAGGCGGGCGGGGATGCGGCTCCTTTCTCTCGCTCCGCCATTCTGTGGCTCTCTCCATGCAGGCGGAGGGCGGGCGGGAGGGAGGGAGGCAGGGAAGGAGGGATGGAGGGAGGGGGATGCTGTGGTGCCGGCGGGGAGGGACATACCTGCCGCCGGGGGTGGGGGGAGAAGGGGGAGCGCGGGGCGCGGCCGGGGGGCTCCTTCCGCGGCCCCCGGCGGCAGCTGCAGGACAGATGTGGCCGCAGCTGGAGGCGACACCCCGCACCCCCCCCCCCCCCCCGCACCGCCCGAGCGATGAGAAACGCCGGGGCCGGCGGGGCAGATGTGCCCACAGCTGGAACGACCCCCTCCCCAGCTGTGACCGCAGCTGGAGGCACATCCCCGCAGGCAGATGTGCCGCAGCAGCACCACAGCCGCCGGTGCGGGGGGAGCCCGGGTCTCCCCCAGGCCCGGGCTGGACACTCGGGGCCGCTATCGAGGGTCTCCGCAGCGGGGACGTGCCCGGGGCAGGAGGAGCAGCAGCGACACCCGGGCTGTGCTCTCCCACCATCGCGGGTTGGCAGCACCCCGCTGGCAACAGGTCTGCAGCCCCAGCACAGACCCTGCCGCTGGTGAAGCTTGTTGGGGCTGCGAGTACAGAGAGAGGACGTGAAAAGCAGCTTAAACACACGTTCCACGGGCACAAGGCAACGAAAAACATATCTTGAGGTTGCAGGTCTCTCCCCAGAATAGGCAGATGCACTCGTGCATCCAGCTATGTCCCAGGGAGCATCTCATCTTGGGTGAATGCTCTCTGCTGCTACCCTTCCCCACCAGCCCAAGCAGCAGGTTTCCCTCCCCTGCCTCTTCTCCACATCCTTTGCAGGCAGAAAAGCGTGCAGGCTGTGCTGTGCACAGAAGTAGATAACGCTGGTATTTTAGGTGCCAAGGCCACTTCTTGTACCTGAACAGGAGAACGTTTTGTATTCCCTCCATGCCCACCATGCTCCTGGTTACCACCTGTGGCAGTTCTGGATAGGGAGGGGGGCACTGTTTCAGCAGTTCACAGTTTAACGATACAGCAGATCATATCAGTGCTTCTCAAAGCACGGAGCTGTCATTGAGGCAATCGTATTAGTTCTTGGCCAAGACCCAGGCCGTCAGCTGGCCCTCCAGAGGAGAGCAAGCAGAGCCCTCCAAGGCACACAGCCCTGCTCTCTCTCTGGAGCCTTGGTCTCCTACCAGACTAGCTTGAAAGAGACGTTACTCCTGGGCCAGCATGGAAACAAGCACACACGCACAGGGTCACCACACACAGTACCCCAGGGCAGCATCCTGAAGGGGATGAGGTGTCCCCTGCACCGTCTGGATGCACAGACTGAACTGTCTTGCATGCAGGACTCACCAGCGTTCCTTCAGGGCTCTGACACAGCTCCGTCTTGAAGCATAAACGCAGCTACCACATGATTCCTCTGCAGCCTCTCCTGTCATTTAGCCTCTGGGCTGGGGCAGAAGGTAAGGCTGCCTCCTCCTCCTGCAGCCGCATCACCACCAGCACATCTCACCCTCTGCTGGGACACCAAAAGCTCCCCCCAGCCTGGTCATCAGGCCTCTCATCGCAGCCCTGGCTCAGGCTGGCCTGGCTGGAGACCTACTTTGGCCTCTCTGGCTACACTACTGACAGTCACATCCATCTCTCTACATGCATGGCAGAGCCTATGGGCTCTGTGAGAGTGCACATCCATCTCCTGCAAACATAGACCACACTTCTGTCCTAGCCCGTGTCTCTGCTCACAAGGCATGTCCTGTCTTTAAGACATCTCCTGTCTTTTTGTCTCTTTCAAACTGTCCAACTGACCATCAGGTTCACTTCAGAGAAACTGTTCTCAGCCTTAAGAGCTGAGAGGAGAGGTTATGTGCTGAGAGAGGTTTCCTTGCTTCTCCCCACCAGTTGAACCCCCTGATCTCACCCTAGATGCAGCTGTGACACCAGACTAGCACTCTGCTTTCTCCATCAGCCATCCTGCTCACTGCTCCAGTTTCCATCTCTTCAATCCAGGTGTGTTTTCTACTTCCCAGCCTTTCAGGAGCCCCTCCTGAAGCTGCTGCAGCTCCTTCTTTGTGCAGACAGACGAGAACAAGGGGGAATTTCCCCAACCACCAGCACATGGAGCAGGCCATCTCTCTCTGCTAGCAATCCAAGGTTAGCCAGTTTCCATCCTTAACCGCATCACCGTCGTTCCTTTGACAGGGAGAACAGATGTTCTGGCCAGTGCAGAGAAGGCGCCTCAAACCCAACCTCTCCAGGTCTATTTGACGTTATTACACTCCGGGTAGGGAAAGCTGGGCAGAGTTTGCTGTCACCTCGGCTCTTCATCTTCTAAAGCACAGGCTGCTAATTTCAAAAGGGTTTTTGTCAAGCACGAGCCACTTCGAGCACTGAAGTGTTACTTCCTCAAGCCCACAAGGGCCTTGCCATTGACAACTCAGCAACACCATGAGCCTTGACCACAGCCCCACTCAGTTAATCAACGCACTGTACATGTTGCCCTCCTCGCAGACCAGATGTACCCTTTTATCTCCAGCACCTCTTCGAAACACCTGAATTTGCATCTCCAAAACCTCCCTTTTGCACCTCAAACTTGCCCAGCAAAAAAGACTCCAAATTTTAAATGCTTATGTACGTGGAATACTTTTGAACTGTGTCTTAGCTTCGTTAGATGTTTGCAGTAACTGCTCAGCTGGTGTTTTGACTGGCGCTACCTGAACATACCCAGCTGAGGCTCTTGTGCTGCTGTTCTGGATCAGACCCATTGCCAAACCTGGAAAAGAAACTGCATGGCTACTTGCGCTTCCTAAAGTCTTGCTGGGTGCTAAGAAAGTGATGTACCTCCCGTAGTTCTCCGAAGAGGAAAAAAATAGGATCCAGTAACTGGGTCTACACAGGAGTACCAAGGAGGATGGCATAAGGCACAAGCAGAACTTCACTCCAGCTGTGCCCTAGCTAGTTACTACACTGCTAAGTAATGGTGTTTTTAGTATCAGCTCATGAGCTAGCTTAAGAACTGCAAGAGAAAAAGCTCAATCACTGACAGACCCGTCCTGGTTTCAGCCAGGCTGCAGCTAATCTTCTTCCTAGTAGCTGGCACAGTGCTGTGTTTTGGCTTTAGTCTGAGAACAGTGCTAATAAGACACCGATGGTTTAGTTGTTGCTCTGTAGCACTTACCCCAATCAAGGACTTTTCAGTCTCCCATGCTCTGCCAGTGAAGAGGGGCACGGGAAGCCGGGAGGAAGCAGACAGGACACCTGACCTGAACTAGCCAAAGGGGTATTCCATACCACAGCACGTCATGCCCAGTACAGAGACTGGGGGGAGCTGGCTGGGAGCCACCGTTTGCTGCTTGGGAAGGGCATCAGTCAGTGGGTTGTGAGCAACTCTACTAGGCACCGCTTGTTTTGTTCTTAGGGGGTGGGTGATGTTTATTCCTTCCTCTCTGTATTTCTAATTATTATTATTGTATTATTATATTTTACTTTTATTTCCATTGTTAACCTGTTCCTATCTTAACCCATGTGTGTTTTACATTTGTTCCGATTCTCCTCCCCATCTCACTGGGGAGTGGAGGGGAGTGAGCAGCTGTGTGGTACTCAGTGGCTGGCTGGGGTTACACCAGACACAACCCATAGCTCCATAGCACTTCTCTGCTCCAGTGCTCACCCTCTCAGTTGAAAGGAGCCTCCAACACCACCCTGGGGAACATCTTGAAAGCCGTTACACTCACCACTGCCTCTCCTTCCCAGGCAGAGAGCTCACACGGTGCCTGCTTCAGGTCAGGTATTGCCACCTAGCCCTGAGACACAGAAAAAGGCCATTATCCCAGAAAATGGGAAGCCCCAAACTGGCATCCATTTCATGATGCTTCCTCCATCTCAGCCTGCAGCAATCCTCTGCTCCTTCCTGAAACTAAGATGGTATCTTCGCTAATGGTCCCTGATGGCTTTTTCTCTCCCCATGATTTTCAACTCAAACTGTCAGCAGCCACAACTAAGGAAGAGCTTACCACGAAAACTAAGGAAGGTGCAGCCGTGTTCAATCTGCCAGCTTGTAATTCAAACCTAAATATCACAGAAAACAGTGAACAATTGTCCCCCACACATTTGTCACATTTTACCCATCTTTATCCTTTCACCTGGGAAGAGTTATCAGCGGATGAATCCCAGCCTATCTAACAGGTTTCCTGCAGAAAGTTGTTCCCTTATCTTTGGCTGGCTTTGTGTTTCTCTGTGTCCTTCCCAGTTCTACTACACAAACTCCAGCTCCTCCAGGTAACACCATCCACACCACAGGTGCCAACAGAAACCTTGCAAATGGGATTCCCTCCGGATCTACAAAGCCTCCTAAGACATAACTTAAGAGATTTTGCCTCCCCTCCCTTTGGCTCCTTACCCCTCAGATCCAGTCCCAAACACACCACTTATCAACTGAAATAATTTGGAGGACAGCATAGAGAGGGTTAAAGACATTTATATATAAAAAAAGTCATATTTACAGACCATTGCCCAAGCATGAGACGCTGCAAAGGACAGAAGTCACAACTTCTGTAACCTAAGTGTACAAAGTGCACGTCTTCTCCCTTTCTTCTCTATGCTGCAGAAAGTCTTTATACCCTTCTACCCCCCAAGACGGTGGGAAGAAGGTCTGCGTCAGAGTGAAGGGGACAAAACCTGTCGAGTACTGGGTTTTCCACCAGGCAGACTTTATGAATAGTAGTTCAGAAGAAAGTAAGAGCAGGAAAAGTATTTACTTGGTCAATCTGCTCAATGGATTCCCTTGGAAAAAGGAATCTAGGGTCAATGCCCCAGGGAGATGAGTGGGAAGGAAAGGTTATTCAGCTATTCACTAAGTTAACTCACAGACCCAATTCAACCACTTCAGCTTTCCCAGATACATCTGAGTCAGTTTCTATTTGTTGCCCCATTGCTCTGGGTTCAAATGTGGGCTCCAACATGGAATCTGATTATCCCAGTCAGAGTGGGAGACAACTCCTGTGCTCCCCAAGCTGTTTGCTGAGTAACTCACATATAGCCCCACATTATCTGTGCCAGGCTGTGATGAAAGGTTTTGGACAGCAAATGAAAACAGTGTCAACAGCAGCCCATTGCATGGGACTAGCTACTTGATCTGATCGCTCTTGAGAACAGCCAGAAGACAGGCTCTTCTGCAGTACTACCCTCTCTTGCCCTCTTAAATGGGAAGGCAAGTAGAGATGCTCTACCAGCACTGTCTTGAAGTGACATGTAACAGGATCAGGCCAAGGAGTGTATGGTTAAGAACCAGGAAAACTACACAACTGTCCTGCTTGACTACAAAGCACCAGCATGAATTCAAATGGCCATAAAGAGCACTGTGCAGGGTAAGAGGTACTGGAGTATACTGTGTAGAAATTTGAAACACAGATCCCAGCGCAGGAAAGAGCAAACAGAATGGACACACAGAATGGACAAGGGACTGAAGCTGAGAAAGACTCACTTCAAGGAGCTGACGTGTAACACATCCCCTGTCAGTATGAGGCACTCACAGGCTACACACCACGGTCACTCCATTTAAGAGAGCTCCTGCTCAGGGAAGGAAATGCTCTGGAGTGCAGGGCCCAGATGTAGCTTCCTTATTATCTGGACCAGCAAGCTTCTGGGAAACTACTCCTATCAAGGCATGTTCTTATTCTCTGAAGAATTCCTCCTCTCAGAGTCCCTTCCACCCAATGTCAAAGTGCTCTGAAGCTGCCCGTTCTAGGCAACGTCACTATGGCCCATGTGGCAGCAGTGAGATTCTTCTGCACGAACAGTTTTAAGTGCTGTTCAAGTGTACAGACAGTGTGTATCCCTTTGTTCTTGTGCTACAGTTGTCCTTCATTTTCTTTCCATCCCATGAGTACCACCTTAATTTACTCAGAAAGCATTTACATTTCTGCCAGTCTAGACTAATGAAAGAAAACCCGAGTTTCTCCTGCTCTCTCGTAGGACGGGTACTCTATTTTTAACACTGTAGCAGCTTCCCTCTCAACTCCTACTATAATTTGAATTAATCAGTGCCACTCACTGCCTAGTATTAGTGATGAGAAAGGACGTTCACTACTTGAGATGCGCAGATGCTGCTCCCTACATCAATGCATCAAGCCACTGTCAGAAAAGAAAGATACACCTGGGACTGCACAACCTGATAGAAGGCTCACGCCACCTTAAATGTGAGCAGATTTTGGACATGGCTGAGAAAGAGACATATTTGGCTCTCTGGAGACCAGAAAGCCAAATATTCTCAAGCACAAGCAATGCAGTGCCCTTTTGTGGCAGCTATTGGAATTACACATTTATATGAGACCCCAGATTTTCTGTTGCAGATCAAGTTCCAGTTCCTCCATGGCAGCAGTCCCTACTCCTCTGGTCACCTCTTCAGCACTCTCCCTCTTCACTTGCAAGGTGCTTGCTGCTGGCTGTAGGAGAAAGCAAAAGAGAGAATTTGCCTCAAACTCACTTTTCATCTGAGAAGTTGGCAGAATATGCAACCAGCTCCCTCCTCCTTGGAAGCATTTCAGGAAGATGACTGGACCTGCTTGCTCCCCTCCTCTAGCCTGTACCCTTGCCACATGGGCAAACCTGGCTGCAAACCCACTCTGTGGAAGGAGAAGCAGCCTCACTAGAGCAAACCCAAGAACAAGTATGCTCTGTGATTGTTCTAGCAACAGGGTACTGCTCTCTGCTGGACAACTGAGTTAACAGTTTGCCAAGCAAAAGCAAAACAACCAGAGGGCAGATCACTGCCAAATTGCAGGGCTATGGAATATACAGTCAGGAGCCACCTCCCTCCACAAGCAAGTCCATTTTGTTCATCAAAATGCAGGGCGCAAATGGACTGAGCCTTGCTATCTGCCAAAACAAGGCAGTTTAAGCCAGATCACACTGGGGACTACTCACAGTCATAAACTCTTGCCAGGGACCTCTGGAGCGGGGAGACCTGTCACTTTGGCTCGTTTGAACAGTTCTTCAGTGCACGGCTCTTCTGCTCCCTCATGTTTGCGCTTTGGAGAAGCCTGGTCTGCTTGCGACAGCCTCACTGCTGTAGAGCAAGAAGAGTCATTGCAACAGTTCCCCCGCCTTTAGATCTCATGAGTACACCCCAGCTTAACCTGCCACAGAGCTGACACGAGGAATACGCAGTGTACAAGCACAGACACGGTGCCACAACTTCCTTGAAAACTGTTGAAAAAACTTTGTTAAAAGCAGAATCAAGTCTCCCAGAACAAACACAAACGCATTCTCCTTTGCTGGAGGACAGCTTCCCCATACCTGACTGGCCCTACAGTAATCTGCACTTCTCCCTTAAGTGGCTGCATATGATCCCCTACAGGCAATAAAAGATTCATTTTAATCAACTCCTCTTCTTCAGCCCTTTTAGACATGAAGGCTCACTGGGGACTTCTGAAAAAGCCTAAAGGAAGGTGAATGAGATCGAGGTATTCCTAACTACACACTCTCTTCTTATTAGAAAAGGATGTCTCCCTCCTCCTGCCCATAGCCATTAAGTCAACATGAAACTATCTCAGAGCACACAAATAGCTCCAGCTCACCTGTACTGGTGCTGCAGCCCTGCCCTGAAGCTGAGTCGGTGACTGGGCCACTGAGATCTTCCACACAGGACGGGACTGATGCCAGTAAACCTAGAGAAAGGCAAGAGGATCATAGTTAAGAAACACCTGTGATGGGAGAAACCTTTCACATGGAGACATCATAGTGATGACCAACCAGCACATCCATATCCCAAAGCAGGATGAGTTCAGATCACACAGTGATCCAGAAGCATAGTTAAGATTCTTTGCCCAGCTTTTTTCCCCCCCAAAGTGAAGAATGGACCATTGGTGGTATACGGATGGTGCTGTGCCACCACTAACTCTCAAAACTGATCAGTGCTATCTATTTTAAATTGTGACCTTTCTTCCTAACATTTTTTCTCCTATTAAAGAAATAATCCTTTGCAATTGTTGGTACTTACAGAGCCCCCTGTAGCGTGACAGCTGCTGGTAGATCTGCTTCATGCGCTCGATGTTCAGTCGGCTGGTCTCTGCGTGGTTCACCATGGGTTTGGGGTAGTCCACTCCAATGATGCACTTGGCTGCCTTCTGCACAGACTCTGGGGCATTCCATGGTTCGTAGATGTAGCGTGAGGGGAAACCCTTTAGTTTGGGCAGATACCTCCTGTAACACAAGTAAAAAGATGCACAAACATCACTTAAAGCACAGCAAGACAGTATTCACAACGCACACAAAGCGCTTATATACCCGTCAGCCACTGAACAACTTAGGCTCACGGATCAAGCAACAAAGGAGCTCCAGACACAACACTCACTTAACATAGTCACCACTGGGGTCTGTGCGACGTCCGAAGCCCACAGGGCAGTAGCAGTGGAAGAACTGTTGGAAGAATGCGCTGCAGGAAAGCCACATCCAGCTGCCTGCATTCACGCTGAAGTCTGCATCCAGCAACAGTTCATCGAACACCTGCAGCAACAGAAGGAAAAGGTTCTGAGAGCTCCTCCACAAAGGACTTTGTGGCAGGAGGACCCAAGATGCCAGTTCAAATGGCAGGTGCTGAGCTGTGAGGACAGCCCCTAGGAACCAGAGCACCAGCAGAGAGGTGATGTGCTGGCTGAAGCCAGTTGGCTGGTCAATAGATCTCGCTTCATGATGCTTTCACACAGGGAGGCTCTGTCCGCTCACACTGATAAAGTGCTGCCTTATCTCTCATGCAGCTACACACTGAATCACTACCTAGTGTTGCAGCAAGCCATGGGTATTGATCCTAACCTGGGAGGCATAACAAGTGCAAAGCACCAACCGTGGGAAGCAGGCAGATGCTGCACAGAAGAACAAACACCAAAGCAAGAAGGAAGAAGCCCTCTGAAGGTCACAGAGCACGCTGCCACTGAGAGGTGGGCAGATTTCAGCAGTAACTTACTCACGTCCATGCACAGACACTGCACTTTTAGCATCTAACCCTATGATGCACATTTTGCTATGCGCTCCTTTATCACCTTTGTGACAAGACGGCCTACACTTTTTGTGTAGGGCTGTGTGTACAGTGGATAGGTTCAAGCTGTCTGTCCCTTCAGATGGCTCAAGAGGAGGATCTTTTACCTCCTTCCTTGAGAGACTCTAGACTCAGATTTCAGAGTCATGAAGCATTCCCTGACCGGCACAGCGATGCATTATACAATGAGGAAAAAGGTCCAGTCATAAAGTGACACTGAACTTGCAAAGAAAACAGATGGATTGAGAGAACTTAAAAAAAAAAAAAAAAAAAATTTAAAAAGCCCCCAATACCCTAGACCATATTTACCAGTGGGTCCCACTAATGTTATGGTTACTGGAGACTCTTGATAGTGTCAGAGCCTCATGGTAGAAGGCAGAAAGAAGTCATGCAGTTGGCAGGCCAAGAGCCTCTTTCACACACAAAGCAAAAGCCATACCTGTGTACCCATCCTTGCAGAGAGTGCCAGGGAGACTTTGTTTTCCTTATGGACTCCTGCAAGCCTCTGGAAATGCCAGACTCACCCTGACTCCTGACTCCCAGCTGATCCAGAGGTCGCCCCTCGTCAGGAAGCAGGCCACCGCATGCCTGGCCAGATGGTGGATCCACCCTTCCTGTCTCAGTTGGGTCATGATTGCATCGATCCAAGGGAAGCCTGTCTTGCCCTCTGCCCACTTTGCCAAGGCTTCAGGATTCCTGTCCCAAGGGATTTGGATGCAGATGGGGTTCCCCTCCATGCGATCAAACTTTGGGTTGTTTGTGGCTGCTGTGTAGAAAAACTCCCTCCACAGAAGCTGTCCGTACAGGGAGAGGGGGGGTGTGCTGTTCCGCTTCACCTGAGGAGGAGGCAACAAGAGTATTCACAAGCAGGGGAGGACTGGCTTTATTAAGCTGTAAAGTAAGCCACCCATGCATTGAAGGTGTAAGCCACCCATGGATTCACACACAATTCCCAAGTCAGTTACTAACAACTGCCATAAAGGAGCTCAACTCCAGATCATCCTTTACGAGAAACCCCAGGTGGTAAAGTCAAAGCACTGCTTTTAGCTCAGTACACTGACAAGTGACTTGGATGACACAAAACTAACAGTAAAAAGCTCTATTTGGCTCATGACACAAAAATCCAGACTGAAGACCAAGGTACCAGCAGATCTAAGGTCTGCTCGACTACTATATACAGGAAAATCACTTTTCCTCACACTCAAGAGCCTCTTTTGTAGTAGCAACAGCAGCCCAACAATCAAACACAAAGGAGGCAACAGCAGCTTCTGCAGTTGTTCTGGCACAGCCTGGGAACCAGCACCATGTTACCTATGCTCACACCCAGCCTGCTCTCCAGATGAACCTCTTGTCTTACCTTCTTATACAGCTCCCAGAGACGATAGTAAAACAAGCGGCAGGACAAGCAGCCGAAACGCAGGTAGGGACTGAGTCCTGTCGGGCTGGCCAGCAAGGAATTGGCATTCATCCTTGGTCTTTCGTAATTTGCAACCCATGCCTAGACACAGTCAGGAGAAATAAGCCAAAAAATCCCACATTTGGGGGACATTGCTAAGGGCAGGCCCCTGTGCAGGTGGTGAGGCCACTCAGGTCTGACAGCAGAGTGTCTTCTATTCCCCTCCAGCCACTGCTGGGAGGGATCAAAAGTGGGCAATCCCAAACCCTACACCCTAGTCAAGACATGCAAGACCTTTGCTCCAGGATTTAAACCAGTTATTTTTGCCAAGAAAAGGATTACGTTTGCTTTGTATTCAGGTGCTAATAACCCTGAGAGCTCCTGGGGATACAAGCTAACACAGTTGTTTAGGTTCAGGTACCTGTACCTCATTTCATACCCTAAAAATTCAGACCTTTTTGTGGAGCATTATGTTGACAGCTTACTTCCCTTTCAGCACAAGAATTTATGCTTTCGTTTCTACCACTGCCACTAAGCCACCCAACATTATAAAGATATAAACTGCTTAAAATTGAGCTGGGTCATCTTCCATCACTTTGAAACTGTTTGCCTTGTGTGCTATAATCTTGTGTGCACACAAGAACATGTGCCCCACAGAAAAAACCTGAGTATTTCAGCAAGGGGCTCAAGGAATGCCAGACAGTGAGACAACACATTAACAGGCTGATGTACAAGGGGAAGGCATTCTTTTATAAGCATGTATTTGCACTAATCCCTCAGCTAAAGACAAAACAAGATGGTGTGTAGCAGGGACTGAGCAGCTTACAGGAGAGTTTCCAAGTTTGCAGTCCTCTAAAGGAAACTGAGGGGTAGAAACAAGGAAAGTATTGTTTGTGCTTCAAACAGCAGCATGATTAATATATAGATCTACTTCTCCAGGTCTGAGGAAGCCCAGGAGCTCCCTGATCCACACACCACACATCACAGGAGTGCTCCAACAATAGCGAACACTCCTCCCAGAGGTGAATGCTGTGACCACTGCTAGGAAGAGCAGGGAAAAAGAGCAATGGTCAATGCTCAACATTTTAATTTGGAGGCACAAGCTGCAGGAGTCACCACTTAAATAACAGGGATTACCTTTCTTTCCAAGTGTTTATCCAGCCGTGCCAAGGCTTCTGTCTCCCCTCCTTGCCAAACTGCAGGGGCAAGACCATCCGTAGGAAAGCCTGAGAGAAAGAACTTGGTAAGATTTGAAGCCATGCCTAGACATAGGGTATAGATGGAATTAAGCAATAATAACAGCAAGACACTACATACTGCAGTTGCCTAACATGGCTTGCCTGCTGCTGTAGTCCTTGCACAGCAGGCAAATCACGTGGAACAAGGACAGAACCTGCTCAAGCCAGCACTCTCTGTGCTGTGTCAGCACTTACTCACAGGGCTCTGCTCCAAAGGCCAGAGCAGCTGGCAAAAGAACACCTGATCCATAGCTCTGCCTTACAAAATACCTTGCCATGGACACCAGCAACTCACTAGATAGCCTGGCTGCTCCTGGTGAGGCTTTTACTCTGCTGGAAGCTGGTGCTGGGGAAGGGTCTGGATTAGTGCTGCAAAACTGATGAAAAGGAGAAGCAATAATGCAGTTTCCTTGCATTGCTCTGGGCTGACAGAGGAGCCTCCCCTGGCACCAAGCACAGCAGTGTAAGGTTGCAGGCAGTCTCTTGTTAGGCCAGACAATAAAGGAAGCAGATCTACCCAGGACTGCAACTCTTAGGATACTCCTGTTGTGAAGCCCCCTGCTTTTACATGACTGCTGAAACTGGGCCTTAAGGTACAAGGCAATACCTGTAAAGCTGGTATGCAGCCTCCAATCACACACATGTACACAGTATTCTGCATTAATCCTTTCCTCCCTTGCATTCAGATTTCCCTGACATAGGCCTTGAATTCTTCATCCCCTGGCTCTCTATTCATCCTTCTCCAAAAAAAAAAAAAATATAAGACCATAAGGCATAGCGGGATGAATGAAAGAAGTTTCTGTAATATCCTTTGTCTTGCTAAGCAACCAAATTGGTGCTGCTTGGCAATAACTGAACGAAATTATCTAAGCCTGGTACACAGTTAATTTACATCTTCAGGCCTGTTACACAACGTGTCAGACATGGCAACAGGAAGAAAGCAGCTGGAGAGGACATGAGACACTGATACAGCAGTTACATGCTCTGTATAGCAGAGAACATAAGGACAGATGCAGAGTGTTTCGAAGCACTGCTAAAGGGGACACTGTGCAAGGGATAGCAGTCTGTTTTCACAAGGTCCAGCACTCATTAGGCTGCTTCTATGGCTAGAGGCAGCCCAGGTCAGCCCAGAACACTGGAGCTGTCCTGGGCACAGAAACAGTTCCAGCAGATCCCAGTTTCAGCAGGCAGTTAACCCTTGCCTTGCCTTTTGACACATACCCAGCTCTTCCAGGGATGGGACCCCATACACATCGTCATGGTTCTCCTGGATGTCCACTTTACACGTCTCCATCTGCTGGCTCATTACAGTGCTCACCGGCTTCTTTGGGAGCTCCATGCGGCTAATGATGGCCTGGAAGCGCTTGTAGGTGAGGGGTGGCTTGTGGCCATTCAGCTCGATTATTCTGGAGACAAAATAAGCAATACAGCCTCATACCATGGAATACACAAGGAAATGGCAGCCAAACTCCATCCCACTTTCATTCTCGAAACAGCAATCCTTATACACCTACCTTCCTCTTGATGCATCTCTCAAAAAGATATTAAAACCAACCAACCAAAACCTTAAAACACACCAGAAGACAAACCCCTATATTTTAATTCATCCCCATGGGGGACAAAACCCAAGACACTTCCAGCTGAATCAGGCTTAGCCTCATATTTTTCTTTCAGAGCTCCTCATCAGACCCCTGTAGGAAATCTCAGTACGAGATACTGCCTTTATGTCTCCCTAAGACAGCAAATCCCAGACCTGCATCTGCTCCCCTGACACCTTGCAATGCCCTAACTTGATTCTGACCTTACTTCCCCCCATTTGACAAGAAAAGCCCCAGCCTGTCGGCGACCCCTCCTCCACTTATCTCCGACGAGACAAATCCCAGTTTGCGTCATTCCTCTCTCCCAGTGATTAGAGAAATCCTTCCCCGCGCCAGAAGGTCACGAGCGGATCTGTCTTTTGCTATTCACCTGTGTCAGATCACGCTACTGAAAAACACAGCCACAGTTCCACATTCCTCTATTTCACTAAGCTGATACACCCTGCTAGTGCCATGCAGCCTCATTTTCCTGGGACAGAGAGCTTTGAGAAGCCCCCTGGGCCACATAAGTTGAAGATGGCACTTTGAGCCCGCTCTCCTGCAGGGAGAGCAAGGAGTTAACAGCAAAGCAGACAGCACAGGGCTCGCCAGCATTACATAAAGCCGAGACAGCCAAACCCACGGCTCACACAGGAGCTGCAGCAGAGCAGCCTTCCCCAGCCATTACAGTCAACAGCTTATGCAAGGGGCCGGGCTTAAAGCCGAGTGGTTCGGCGGACGCCATGTGCCTTCCCTGCCCCCCAGCACCGCACGTGTAGCGAGGAGGAGCGACATGCCGGCCCCGAGAGCGCCGCCCCGGCCCCGCCCCCGCCCGCCGCAGCCGGGCGGCCGAGGGAAGGGAAGGGAAAGGCAAGGCAGGGAAGGGGGTGAACAGGCAGCGCGGCTGCAAACACTGAACGTGAACCCTCCTGCAGCTCCCTCCCGATTTCCTGCTTATTAGTTGTAAACACTCGGAGAAAAGGACGCGGAGGAGCAGGGCAGTCAGGGTGGTTACTGTCTGGATCTTCACTATGAGGGTGCTGAGGCGCTGGCACAGGGTGCCCAGAGAAGCTGTGGCTGCCCCATCCCTGGCAGTGTTCAAGGCCAGGTTGGACACAGGGGCTTGGAGCAACCTGCTCTAGTGGAAGGTGTCCCTGCCTGTGGCAGGGGATTGGAACTGGATGAGCTTTAAATTCCCTTCCAACCCAAACTCTGTGTGAGTCTGTGATGTGCATTGTACAGTTTTAGTGCCAGGCTATACAAGCAATCACAGCATAGGCACAGCATACTCTGCCACCCCTCCAAGCAAGTGCATGGAAGTGAGCCTTACAGGCAACACCTCCTGCCCTGTACCTTCATACCAGAGAGCATCTCCTCTGCTGTCACACACCCCCTTTTCATCCGGCTGTGTCTGTGCACCAGTCCGGAGATGGCAAGAGATCACAAACTCTCATGGATACTACCCATCACAGTCTTCTTTGTGGCTTGCTCTGATCAGTGGAGCCCCCAAACAAGACCGACCAGAGAACCCCAGAAAATCAGCACTGCTGCTGGAAGAGAAGCAAGGCATTTCCAGGTACAGCACTCTAGAGAGGCTCTCCTGCTTCCAGTTCAGAGCTTGGAAGAGAAAACCTGGTGAAACTGCTCGGGTTTGGGCAGGGAATCCACTCTAACACTGCCTCTTTTTCCAGTCTTCTTCCAGAGATGTGCAGCTCAGTCTGAGACCCACACTATTACACCATATCCTAGATCCACAGCTAAAACTACAGTCAACAGACAGCTGCTTGGAGCAAATCGCTGTGACTTGCAGGTGGATGCCACTGTCTGACATCCTCAAGAATGTGAATATGAATAAAGTTACCCAGCACAGCTCCTAAATTCCTAAACAGACAGACAGTGGTTGTGGGACACAAATCTTTAAAAGACAGGACAAGTAGCACATTGCACAGCACCTGACAGTGGCATTATGCAACAAAACGTGAACCTTTCACAGTCCTGCCAGGAAGAGAAGTATCAAATACTGAGTATTGTACAAATACTGGATATATCATGATACATACTGGGTATCATAGTGCTGTTCAGCCTTCTGTACAAAGATTTGGCCAGGAAGCCCCTCAGGCAACAGCCCTTTCCTTCCTCCTGCTGTCTTTCTACTTCAGGCAGTACAATCTCACAGGACTTTCCCTGATGGCAGAAGAAGGGAGGTGCTTCCCTAGGATTTAATACTCCCATTTAATCTGTCTCTCCCAGCACAAGCTACAGACTACACGTGGCAGTTACTCTGCTGGTTTTCTTGAACTGGAACAGAGAAGAGCAGAATCACTGTCATACAGAACCTAACCTTTCTTGTGAGTATGCAGAAAAACGGCTGTGCTACCAGACTAGCAATACGCTGCCCAGCACTGTCTGATGGTAGTCCCTTGATGCCAGGAGTTATGAGGGTCTTTCTGTCAGTCACACTTTACCTCAAGAAAGCAAGCAACCAAAACCTGATTAAACGTAGCCTGGATTGCAAGGTATCCTACACTCCTACCTGTGACAGCAGAGTGTGGACTCTGAATGTGCACCCTCATAGGTGTCAGTTTCTCACTCACATCTCCATGGCAGAGCCCCAGTGGGATGGCTGTGGGGTTAGGGAAAGCTGCTTGCTTCAAAACCCTGACACCTGAGCTCAACTGCAAATGACAGGGCTGGGTTCTGGCAGGGGACTGAACGTGCTCCTCCCTGCTTCCTTGCACGAGGAAGAGCTGGCTGCCAGCGCTCGGCAAGCAGGCTGCTCGACAACACGCCCCACTACCAATTCACACAGCTTATGCAATTGCTCTGATCTAAATCCTCGCTCCAGAGGGCTCGTGTAGGGCTACGTGTACCTAAGACAAAAGAGGTATTTCTACAGGTGCAAAGAGGAGATGGAGAGATATCCAGCAGCTGCTGGACAAAGGATGAACAGCTCGACTTCTGCAGAATCACATGCATGAGCAGAGGAGAGGTGAAGTTACTTGATGACAGGCTAAGTATCAGCACAGGGAGAAAACACCTGACACCAGATCACCATGCCAGACAGATGAGGATAACAAGATCTGGCAGGCATAAGTTTGACTTAACCTTCTTAGGTGGCAATAAACCACTTTTTTGGCATAGTGTAATTATGAACTGCAGAACCACCAAGGTCTGCATGCTTCCCCAGTGCTTTGTTCCTTTAGGTTACTACATGCTCCTATTAAAATGCATTTCACTAGCATTTCAGCCTTAGCCTAGAATATTTGAGGAAGAGCTGCTCCTGATGCATACTACAAACATACAAGCTTCTCAGTGTTCTTTTCTGACCTAAACCTCTCCTCCTGAATAACCCAGGCCTGCCCAGGATTACAGAAACCACAGTGCTGACTGTCAGCAAGCAGGCTACAGAGGATTTGGATCCTAAGGAGGAGAAAACAGGCATATCCCAGAGAAGAGACAAAACAACCTGTCAGCTGGAAGTTGTCAGATAGAATGATTGTCAAGTAAAGGCTTTGAGCTTGCTAAGCTGATAACGCGAGAGATTATCTTTCTTGTCTGATTTCTACAATCTGAACATCAATAATCTTGATTGGAAATGCCTAGATTTTCTGAGGAGTATTTTCCAGCACTGATGCTGATTTTCTATATCCCTCTCATTGTCTGGGTGGAGAGGAGGGGAAAGATGCTCTAATAATCACACAGCTATGCTGGCAGTGCTAACAAGGAGCATATTGTAATCTTCCTACTTCCTTTACTAGGTAAAACTGGTCAAATTCACAAGTTAACTGAATAGGCTCTTCGTAAATCTTTAAAAGGAGCTGGTACTGAGCATACCCTGCAGGGGACAAGAGAAAGACTGCTGGCATCATTTATTTCTTTCATTTATTTCATTAGAACTGAAAGATTAGTCTAAATTGTTTAAAACCAGGCCTGAAAATCTTATGGGAAACACGATCAAAGAAAGATGAGAAGAAGGATGCTACCATCAAGTTACTAATTATGCAGGAAAAACAGTAGGGTGTGCAGAGGGACAACACATACCATGAGTTAGAGGACTGGTTAACACGACTGGAGGGTGATATACCCCGAGAGAGGCTTCCAGGAGAAATACAATATTAGAACTGTGTTACCACCTGCTGAGAAATCTCAAGAGATGCCAAGAACCAGAAAATGTCAGAGTTAACTGGAGACTTCAACTGCCTCCGCACAGGCTGGGTAGCTGTCACACCCCGCCGCCTGCCAAAAACCAGGGAACAATTGGTTAAGAACCCACAAGGAAAAGCAATTCATGATTTGGTCTTTGGCCAAATCACGTCTAAGTGAAAATGTTAAGTTATCACCTATCTGTGACTTCCGCTTGCATCAATAAAACAGCCTTCCAGGAGCAACAATGACTTTGAATTCAAGAAGAGAACTGCATAAAAATGAGGCAGGCTGCTAAGCAAAAAGAACAAGCTGAGACGTAAAACACTGATGGGCAACACAGAGATCATTTGAAGACGATGTTAGGGGAGAAAATATTCAACAATTGCACACAAAAAGATTTCTGAAGGATCACGAGAGTCAAAACAATTAGAGAACAGCATCAGCAGAGAGAATAGAAGGTGAAATCCTTCAGAAAAATGAAAACCAGATAGACAAACGCCAAGCTTTGATATGTTAAATTACAAACCACAAAAGCAGCTTCTTTCCACCTCCCAACCCACAGCAAAGTGTGAGAAACCTTTGAAAAAAAAGCCTAAGTAGTTAAAAAATAACCCCCTTTCCAGACACTCAGGATATTTATAGGGCCAAGAGGAGACTAAGGCATAAAAAAAAGCAGAGTCTGTAACAGCACATCAAAACCCCTGCATTTATTTTTGCATGTGTATTCATTGTGGACATATTCAGGGAGGTTACAACTCAATCTTTTAAAGGAAAATTTATCAGGGGATGTCGGAGACTGGGAAGTTTGGAAGAAATTAATTCTATGAGAAAAAGGATTCTGTGATTCTATTCTAAATGCTACAAAGCCAAGCTATGCTTGAACAGCAACAGCTTGCCAGAAGCAGCAAGCATTCACCCAGGAGCTGTAAAGGCCATCAAGAAATACCCAGACTAATAGCTGCTGCACGGAACACTTGCCTTAAAACTGTCTGCATACTACAAGGGAAAAAGAAAAGCAAATACGACTCCAGATTTAAAAAGCATTTCAAGGCATCAGAGGGACAACAGAATAGAGATTCTGGTATGTGCATTAGGCAGAAGGGTAGAAAATACTAATGGAATCAGTGAATGCATGGGTATATGCAGAATGCTGGAAGGTTAATTTGGCCTTGATAAAAGAAGTTGTGCCTCAAAATCTGTTAGTGACATTTGAGCTTGGGGCAAGGCAGATTCAGTTGATATCCTCTACTTGGATTTTCAGAAGCCATCTGACTAGACCCCTCACTGAAAATTATTAAAGAAACCCTGATAAATAGGGATAAAGCAAAAGGTCCCTGCAGACAGGCAATTCTTTGAGATACAGAAGGAGAAACCCTCCACAGGGCTGAGCTAGGGCTTGTGCTGCTTAACTTTATTCATAGAATAGCTGTGAAGGGACATAAAAAAGAGGCGGCTGATAAAGTTTACTGACGCAATAAGCTATCTTCATAGCTAAAGATGAACACCACATGACCAGCTCTCAAAAATATCAGATGAAATGCACTGTTGGTCATGTTGTTTCTCCATATGCACAGCTATGCAATCTCAAATAGCTATGCCCATTCTGGAAAGAAGCCCTGAGACAACAGTTTAGTGCTTAGCAGCACTCAGAAAAAGCATAAAGAATGCCGGTGACTATTAAGAGAAGACGGGAAACATTCTAGCACTATAAAAATCCATGCTGCTCCTGCAGTTTAAATGCTAGCTGCTCTCCATCTCCAGAAATACCCAGATGTATGAAGAAAGTTGACAAAATTTAGAAGAGATATGGAACAGATTCCACCTGAAAACTTAAGTAAACTAGGATAATCCACCTTGGAAAAGACAAAGATGACAAAGGATGCGAGGGGCATTGACACTGAAGGGGTGAGGATGTAATAAGCATTCAAGGTCTCTTCCAAGGCAAAAATGAGAAAGCAGTGTCTGTTCACGAGACAGGCTCAAGAAGAATCCCCCCCCCACTCCAAAGACAAACATTTCCACACAGCATGTGCTAACTGCAAAGCTCCTTCCCATGGCAAATTATGGATGTGAAAGATTTTTAGGAGGAAATCTACATTCGGCATTACTGGCGCAAGTCACATCCCTCCCCACCCCCCCAAAAAAAGGCAAGCAACCTGTAAGAACAGTACTGAAACATGGTTGAAGTTAAGCATGCATTACGGTCTTAGCTGAAAGACTGTATCAACTGTTTAAGGAGATCATATATATATATATGGAGATTGTATTTTATATAAGTAAATATATAAAGCTCAACATAAAAGCAAGGCTCCCCCACAGCAAATACACAACAAAGACAAGGCATTCATGTTTTAAAATATGGTAAGTTTGCCCAATCTACCTTGTTCTATTCCTTCCAGCTGTCCTGGCATGTCCATCAGTTAAAAGCCCTGCCTTCATAACCTGTTTGCGACAAAAGCTCAACTATCTTCAACAAAAGATAGCAAAAAAACCAGTCCACACAGTGAGGACATGCTCAAGGAGAGCCATCAACAGGACACAACTTAAATGTCTGTTAAGTAGAGAGTTTAATAAGCTTGAGGCAACACCATCCTGGACATTCACGTCACTGCCAGCACTTTGACGTGCTCTAACCAAAAGCGCAAGTGTGCAGAGTAATCCTGTTGACACCTTCTAGGTTCACACAGGGTGACAGTGATCAGCATGGATAATGGAAGAGACTGGTCTTCACAGATGTGACAATTCCAGCCTAGCCCAGGCAGCACCTCTGCCCTTGCTCTCCCTTTACCTGTCCAGGTCGTAGAGGGTGTGGGAGTTCTCTATCACCACCTCCACACCAGCCTCCTTGGCCAGCTTGATGATAGCTGCATCTCTCTCCTTTCCAAATGGCTCTGAGTCGTATTCAAAGGTGAGACGAGTGACTCCCCATTCCTGCAAGAAACACAAGGCACACAGCTGACAAACAAGACTCTTTGTGACCAGCACAATTACAAATTAGGCTTTCAGAATTCCTGGACAGTGGTGAGGCTGGAAGCCTAGAGAAAGTTCCTGTAAGGAACAGCAGTCTGGAACTGAGATAACCAAAGAATCCACAATTTTATCAGCTCTAGCAAACACCACATCTGCCATGCAAATTCCTACATGCCAGGTACACAACACCTAAGGGAGGTTCAAGTTCTTCTCTATTAATGTTCTCAGGTTACAGCTCAGTCCCCAAGCCTAAAACCACCTATTTTGTTACACATGCTGTCCAAAAGTAACCCTACCGTCCTGTTCCAGCATTTGCAGAGAAAGCATTTCAGAGAACTCATTCAATACAAGTTCCACTCAAAACCCCCATATTTTTATGGGGAGACTTCTGTTAAATGAAACCAATACACTCTAAATTTTTTCCAGTGTCTCTTTAAAGCAATCACGTAATAGAGGACCAATGTCCAACCCAAACAGCAAAAAAACCAAAGGCAGTGGGAAATGCAGGGCAAAGGATGGCAACTGAGTGAACCATTCTGGTCATTGCAGTAGAGTATGATAATGGAATGCAGATTTGCATTCAAGTTCTGGCTTTGGGGGGTTATTTTACCGTAGCCGAGCCATGCATTCTGTATCTTCATACCTTTAACAGATCCCTCACAGATTACATGGAATAGGCCTTACGAAAATAGCATTCAGGCTTTTCCAGAGCACAGTTTGCTCTCAAGGACTATGGCCTAGTTTTCCTCAGAAAATGAATCCTATGAGAAGAGGTTTAATGGTTTCCACAGCGACCCTCCTGAGACATCCATCAAGCAGAGCAGCAGCCCACAGATGTGTTTAGCAAACAGTTTAGTCAAACACAGCCAGAAATCTACAGAGACACTTAAAAAACCCCTCACACAACCAAGTTCTGAACCACATTCTCCAAGAGAGACAGCCCAAGTCACCTCAGTATAATACAGGACAGGCTTTTCCACTTCGGAACCAGAAACAAACACAAAGAACAGATGTGATTAGCTCACTAAAGACCATTAAAAAATAATGCCAAAGTCAGGGAAGGGAATTTGGAAGCAGAAAACTGTACAAATCCCCTTCTTCTCTTAATTTTCAGATTCAATCCTAAAATTAATACTAGGAAGGACAGAGAACTGAACCAGTTATGTACTGAATGTACATCTCAAGAGAGGTCCTCCACTCCTTTTTCAGACTAAGAGCATGACAGCACCCGTAACTCAGAGCACGGGCCAAAGAGACACGTTCCAGGCCCTGCCCTGCTCCTATGTGATTTAACAGCTTTATTTTAGACTTTTCTTTCTTTCTTTTATAAGAAAGACAGTATCAGCTGGAAGGCTAGAAAAGATGGCTTTGGTCTTGAAGAAACACACATTACTGCCTTGAAAGAAAGGAATGGAATTAAACCCATTTAAGGCTAGCAGAGATTTTAGGTAAGAACACAAAACTTCAAATTCAGGTATTTCCCACAGTTTAGAGAAGTCCATCACTCTATGTGTGACAGCACAGCACAACCATGCAGCAAACAGTAAGCTGTATGACAGTAAATTGCTGCAGATATACAAAAGAACAGTCATGACTGACTTGTCTGTTAGTATCTAGCCTACAGCAAAGCAAAACTGTAGAGAAAGAAACACATACCAAAGGGACTGTGAGCAAACTTCAGGGAACAAATGACACTTTTTTTTGATAGAAGAGGTAAAATTACAGATGTTTGTTCAGAGGAAGTGAGACAAAAAGCCTCTGAAAAGGTTAACACAGAGGGAACAAGCACAATTCTGGTATTCATGCATAACAGCGCCTTCGCAGCAACTGGTACTGACAACATAGCTCAAGCTACTGGCAGCAAGAGCAGAAATTGTATTAGGTCTAAGTGTTGCATTACCACACGTGACATAACTCTTCTCTCCAAAACAGCTGACAGCAAGACATGAGCTGCTGCTAATTCACTGTTCAGTGCAGCAGCTCTGGAGAGGCTTGATTCCCCATGAAAGCCACACTTTTCCCATATAATAGCATAACACCTTCACACCCGCCTTTCAGCTTTGTTACAGCACATCCAAGATATTCATTAACTCACTTGCCCCAGAAGACAGACTGCAGCAAAAAGCAAGTCTGGCTGATTCTACAACCATCTCTCCAAACCTCAGATTCTGCCAACTGCTTTTTGTTCTTTAACCAAAGTGAGTGTTTTTCTCCATCAAAGTTTCAATTATCCTGCGAACACCTTAAGCTTATATAAGGGGGGCATGAACTACTACTAGCCAGAACTTATTTACAGATCAAAAAGCAACCCAGACACTGAAAAGGCTAAAAGCAGCACATAGTTTGTGTCATGTGTTAAGATGCAAAGCCAAGATAAGTATCAGTGCCCCTTCTGACCTGCACAGTCTGATTCCCCCTCCTCCCAAAACCACACATCAGAACCATTTACAGCAGGAGGTTACAGATTTATGTCTCCTCCTCAGCAGCTGGTCTACAGCAGGTGACACTAGTTTTGGTGACACTAGTTCTGTCAACCGTATGTAAGGTACAGTCCACATGGTGAACCCAAACCATAAGACTTTTTTGAACCATTTTACCTTTGTCGCTCTAGTAAAGATGCTGTCAAAAAGCTTCAAAGACAATGGAAAATTCAGTCTTAGAGCAGGACAGAGAAGAATGATACTGCTTGAGGAACCTTGATGCTCAAGGAGATGCTCTGGCCAGCCCCTTTTCTCACAGTCTGCAGCACTGACACTTCAAAAATGTATCCCACTAATCCATCACTGACCACTGAGGTCACTGCATATTCCACTGTCCTAAACGGTACATCAGCAGGAAGCCTGGACCCAAGCTGTATTCTGCTCCTGTGCTGACTGAACTGCAACCTCGAACAGAAGAAAAGGAAGTCAGCTAGCATAAAAGCTTCTGAATTTTGGATTTTGAACACAAAGCCCTATGTGTAACTCACATACAGATCAGTATGGTTTTTTTCAGTTGTCTGTAAAGGTGTGTTGTCACAGCAGTTTTCACAAGTAAAAGCTGCAGGAAGAAAATGACCAGTACGAAAAGAAGCTCTCAGCAAAGAGGACTGGAGCCCTGGGAGACCTGACTTACAGAAACAAAAGTGAAGACCACCATCCAAAAAGAGAAGCTCAAGCACGCTGGTACTAGGTTACACTCTACTACCAAATTTCTTTGCAAGCCTGAGTTCAAGAGTGTATCTGGCTCCCAAACTGACCCTTATGGATAGTAGCTAATTGCAGTTAAAGAGAAGATTTGTTATAGTGAAGAATAAGTTACACCTGAAGAGAAGCCGAGGGGATCTCCAAAACTAGGAAATCATTAGTGAGGGAAAACAAGGATAGCACCAGGACATCAATTTTTCTTCACTATGCTCCAGAAAATTATTCTCTTACTTTAAAGAGTCTTGGGAAGACATCTGTTGGCTGCCCTCGCACGACAAACAAGCGAGAGTTGAGTTTCCTTAAACTGTTGTCCAGATCTTCCAGAGATTGCAGCAGAAATCTGCAGAGAAGAAACAAAAGCAGTTAATGTCAGTCAGTCTGGTTACAACCAAAAGACAAATGAGGAGAATCTGCACGGAACTCCAGCAAATCTGCATCACCAAATCAAACTGGAAGTTAGGACAAGAAACAGAACACAACAATTCATATTCATCCTGGTGTGTCTACTGACTGCTATGAGACTGCAGCACCAGCCAGCTCCCAGCCATTCATGTGCATGTTCTGCTTGTACAGATGCAGATTTCCAGGATTTCCTTTTTCCTGCAACCCCCTTTCCAGGATCTCTCTCAGAGCTGGCAGCATCCCCACCTGCCACTCTCTCCACATTATGACATGGAGAAAAGCGTAAACCATGTAATTCCCTCCAGTATTTTCTTTCATTGGTTCTATTCTGGGGCAGGAGGGATTTTGCATATGAAGTAGATGTTGATATGCTACTACTCCAATAAGTAATGAATTAATTACTACAAGGACTGTGCAAGTCTTACAGTTCTCACTACAAATACACAATGTCACACAGAGAAATGTACACTCCTAGCCCATCAGTAGCACAAGACTGAGCACCAAGATCTCCCAAGTCAAGGTTTTTCTGTATTCAGAATTGCTACAAACAGAAGTGCAACTTGTCTTCCACCATGAAGACATGAAGAGAGCATGCCAAGACATTCATCTATTCCCCACCTCCCCAAACTGTAAAAAAGCATTTAAGTGATTGTTGCATTTAATGGTGTGTCTTACTGATCCTCCACTATGCTATAAAACATCAAACGTGTAATCGTTGCTTTCACAGCCACACGTCACCCAATCTATACCATAAGGTCATTTTGTTTTGTCTAACTCTGCAGAAGACACTAGCTTTAAAACTTTAGCCTGTGTGGCAGCACATGGCACTGCTGGCAAACTCACAACCTTCTGTAAGCGAGCTGCCAACCTCTACCTCCTCCCCCCACTCCATGCCCACTCTGCAGCGTGACCTGCAAGACATGAGTATCTGCATCAGCTCCCTTAAGACCACACGCAGCTAAGGAAAGCTAAGCTACAACTGCCCCGCAAAGTGGGTTCTGCCTCTCTCCTCAGCTGCACTGCCCATAACGTGAACTGCAAGCTTTGAGATAGGACAAACTCCCTCTCCAGGTCCTGAGGAAGAAAGGGACTTGACGTCCATGGAAAGAAGGGCCCACTATCGTGGTACAGAAGACCCAGAACCACTTCTGGGTAACCTAAACAAACCACTCCCCTACCCCCAGCCCACCTTCCATCTATTAAATAGGAATAGCAACTTTCCAAGATGTTCTAAAAATTAAATAAGAGTTCATCCTATGTGGCTCCCACATGCTGTGCAGTTAAATAATAAGGGATTTTCAACATTTCTGGGAGCTGGGTAAAGCACCAATGTTTGCTTTAGGTGCACGGAACTCTGAATGCAAGGAATTGCATGAAACCCCCCAGAAAATAGAAAAACAAAGCCAAAGCTCCCAATGGGAACCAGTGGAACTCCGGTCAATATAAGTAACTTGGTAATGTTTTTGTGTAAGAGCCAGTGGTGCTCATTTCTGACATCTGCAGCAGGCACACCTCCAAGAAAATATTACTTTTAAAAACTTCACCTGCTCACATATTCCATGACTACAACATAAATAAGGTCTGCTTCCCTCCCTACAGAATGTTGGTGGAAACAAACGAGGATTAACTGGATCAGGAATTAATCTTTTGGAGGCACTGCTTTGGTTGTTGCAAATGAGGGCAGTTAACAACAACAACAGCAGCACTTGAGAAACATTTCTGTCTGCTGCTGCCTGCAAAAAGTCTGGTCTGTGCAAAGATCACTTTAGGCTCCTGGGAATCCACAGAATTTTCTGTCATGTGAACATCTACACTGTGGAAACATCATTTCTGCACATTTACTGTTCTTAAGCCATCTTCTGATGTGGGTTCTAGAAATGCTTACTATCACCCCCACTACCCCATTCCTTCAGATAAAGCTGAGGTGCAGAGCAGAGGCAATCAGTTACAACTACAGTTTCCTTAATGCCCAGCCACAGTGACACTTCACAGAGCACTTAAAGGACTTGTAGCCAGGTGGCTGTCCTGTCCTGTCCGCTACCCCTGGGGAGAGCAGGAGAAGGCAGGGGGAGATCCCACTTTGTTTGTGTGCAGGGAGGTCTTACAGAGGAAAATCCCTTCCTGGATTGAGTTTCCAAACGTTTAGACAGCTGAGACCTGACACAACAGCATTATGTAATGCTACTGGCTGCCGGTACACGAGGTTTCGCTCTGCACAGACGTGACTCAAGCCCAAACAGCTTCATCTCCACTTCCCCGGCAGCAGCCGAAGTGTATTCCCATAAAAAAAAAAAGGGACTGGAGGAAGGCAGGAGTGCACACATGCCTGCGTGCACTCAGCAGCCAAAGGGCAGAGGGAAGGCGTGGGGCTGTCACGCAGCTCTGAGGATCCTTTGCGTTTGTCTCTACCTTCAGGGAGAAGCGTTTCCTAAAGCCATCGGTTGCAGCTCCCATAGAATGGTTTGGGTTGAAAGGGACCTTAAAGCTCACCCAGTCCCAACCCCCTGCCACGGGCAGGGACACCTTCCACTAGAGCACGTTGCTCCAAGCCCCTGTGTCCAGCCTGGCCTTGAACACTGCCAGGGATGGGGCAGCCATAGCTTCTCTGGGCACCCTGTGCCAGCGCCTCAGCACCCTCACAGGGCATCCGGGCGAGGCTCGGGCTGCGGCCTCACCGACACGGCCCACACCCCTGTGCCTACCGCGGGAGCGTTCCCCACCGCCGATCCCGCCCGCACCCGGCCCATCCCGTCCCCCTCAGTCCCCGCCCGCGGCCTGAGGGCCCGGCGCCACCTCAGCCCACTCACCGCCATCGGTTGATGCCCACAGCGGAGGAGGCGGCGAACCACGGGTCCAGGATATAGATGCAGCGGAGGGACGCGGCGTCCCGGAGCGCTTCCTGCAGCGCCGGGTTATCGTGCAGCCGCAGCCCGCGGCGGAACCAATGCACCGAGCGGCACCGGGCCGGAGCCAGGCCCACCGCGGCCGCCGCCATCGCCGCCGCCGACTGCTGCCGCGGCCGCCCGCGTTTGCTCCGCCCCTTCGCGCTGATTGGCTGAGTTGGCGTACGCCAACTCAGCCAATCAGCGCGAAGGGGCGGAGCAAACGCGGGCGCGAAGGCACTTTGCCGCCCCCCAGCGGCCGCGCCGCCACTGTGTGTGTCCCCCCCCATCAGCTCCAGAGAGCGACCCCGGCTTTATTAGGCAGATTTAGACGTTACAGTAGTAAAAATGCCCGTTCCCATTAAAAAAATTAATAATTCAAGGTCTCTTAAACAGGAAAAGCTCCGGTTAGATATAAGGAAGAAGTTCTTTACTGTGAGGGTGGTGAAACACTGGCACAGGTTGCCCAAAGTAGTGGTGAATGCTCCATCCCTGGCACTGTTCAAGGCCAGGTTGGACAGAGCCTTGAGCAACATGGTTTAGTGTGAGGCATCCCTGCCCATGGCAAGGGGTTGGAACTAGATGATCTTAAGGTCCTTTCCAACCCAAACCATTCTGCAAGTCTATGACTCCAAATGGCAGCCTGCTTTGAAAAGATGGGTACCTGTGGTCATGCAACCCGGAGCAGGAGGCCACCGGAATTAGACAGGAACAGATTCTGGGCAGAATCAGAGTGTTCTTCTGTACGGGTGGCCAGACATCACACACAAGGTATGGTATGTCACATAGGATCCACAGGGCAGGGTACAAAGCAGTCACATCAACCACCCAGGACTGATACCCAAATAACCCTTTTAAATATAAGGGGGTTTAGAAAGCTAGTACAATATCACCACTCACTAAAAAAATGTTGCTGACCCCTGTTACCAGAAATCACAGCACAGAGTAGCCTCAGGTGGCACTTGCACAGGACCAGATGAGGGGCAGAGATTCCTGCAGAACTACCTGTTCAGCAGCAAATTTCAGTTAAAGGGAATGATGCAGCTGAGCAAAACTAGGATTTTTTTGAGCTGAAGGATTCATTGAGCTGGCCACAGCAGAGTGTTTAAAAGGAACAAGCCAGAAAACAAACAAAGGAGACTCAAAGTAGGTATGAACAAGTTCCCCAAAACAAGCCTGGTTAGTAACAACCCTGTATTCAAACACAAAACTGCTCCCTATACAGAGGGTAAAAAGGATAAGTGTTGTGAACCCCATGAACTGGGATCTCCACCCCACAGAACCAAGTGCTTCAGAGTGACTTCCCCCTCCTGCCGGGCACTGGGAGAGACAGAGTCCAAGCTTGCTCCTCCCTGAGAAAGGCAACTAGAGAGGGCATGCTCTTCCTTCATGGGACACTGTGGAGGGAATGAGAAGTTCCATTCCTGATTCTCAGCATGATTTCCTGAACCAAGAAACCAGGTGGAGAGAAACACAGAAGACACCGCAGTAGGATGTGATACCGATTCTTTGAAAAGGAGATCTGGAGGCACTGCTGCTGCTTGGGCTTTTACAGAACCAGAAGGGAGGGAATTTCCCATCGTTTGCGCTGAATGGGGCAACAGAAAGAACGGCTGTTGCCAATCCTATTACAGCAGAACAGATTACTGCAGACTACCCCCAAAAGTCTGGCTACCTGCCTCTTCCTTAGGTGGAGATTCAAGATTTTATAGCTTCAGACCGCACTCGCTCAGTTAATTCTAAAACCCCAAGTATACAAAGCTCTCATCTGAGTGTTTTGTCTGCTATGACCCCACCCCCCCCAGAGACACAAATTGCCCAGAATAGGTCAATAGCAACATCCATTTTAGAAAACGATCACAAAAAAGATTGCTCTCTACAACACATGCTCTCCCCAACTCTGGTACAGGGCGAGATCCCACGGATAAAACTCAATCCAGTCAGGTCTTTGGCTCTGGTTCCTGACACAGTTCCCTGTACACTTCACAGGTGATTTTTTTTCCTGCTCCTTGCTCTTCTCCCCAGGAGGAAAGGACCACCAAAGGGTAACCTTCCAGGCACAGAAATGGAGGTGCAGGAGCTGCCTACACACCAGTCTCATTTCTTTCGCCGCTTTTGGTGTTAGGATCTTCTTGTACCTTTCTCATCTCCAGGCCTTTCACCCACGTGTAGGCAAAAGAGCCCCCCAGAACCATCAAGTTACTCGTCCACCACAAGAAGCTCTTTGTCTCCTCAAAGTAGATAACAGCCAGCACTGTTTGGGCACAGGCCTTGGCTGTTCCAGACACGTTGTGGGTGAGTGGGCTAGTGAACTTAATCTGAAGTCCGGTCACATAACCAATGGCAAAGCCAAACACTCCCCCCAGGATCATCATCCCCCAAAAACTGGGGCTCCCCAGCTTGTCGAAGTGATAGAGGGTGCGGAACTCTCCCAGTAGCAACATGAGGGGGAAGAAGAGGACACAAGCGTTGACGTTGTTGTAGAAGGTCAGGCGCCAGATGCTACCATCCACCACAGGCAGCACCTTCTTGGTGTAGATGGCATTGAGTGAGACACACAGGCTTGCCAAGATCCCAAAGAATATACCTGTCCATGACAGAGTGCCCTCTGCTCCTTCCTGGTCGACACCCAGCCAGAAGCCACCTGCAACCAAAAAACATGAATAATCAGGCACCATCTGAACAACTGCTGAAGGACTCAAAACAGAGTCAGCAATTCATCACCTACCTTACCCCAACCAACCACAACCACAAGCAGAGACAGGCTTAAGGGTTTCCCCTTTCTATTAAGTGAGCCCACAAAGTGTCATAACTATTGTCCTAGGAAGATTTATTTTGGGAGTGTGATTTATTTTGGGTAATTTACTGTGCTATCATTCAATCTCAGAGGACTGATTCCCACACTGAGCAGGCAGCATGAATTTAGAAGCTATTATTCTAAAGAGCCAGGAATTAAAGCTACTTTTGGGCTACAGGTAATTTTTAGGAGATATTTTTTAATTGAAAAGGCAGCAAACTGACACACAGCAAAGAATAGTCCTTAAGGTTTAAAAAAAAAAAAAAAAAAAAGGCCTCACATGCTTTGCTGTGCTGTTAATGGAAAGGAAAAGATAGGTCAGAAATGAAGATGGAAAGATGGCAAACATAGATGTAATATTAAGAAGCTCGATTAAAAAAAAGATCACCAGGGAGAAACTGAGTGCAGTATCTTCAACACATTAAACTTTGATGGGTAATGCACTCTTTAATCACCTCCAGAGCTGCAGGCTTTGCATCTTCAGGGCAGAGAAGGAGACCTCTCCCCATCCACATCACAAGCAAAACATAAAAAGGGAGATGAACTACTGAAGGAGCTCTGCGCTGCCTTTCCATTAGCTGCTTCATGTTGGAGGCCATCTGGGAAGTTGCCTGCAAAGTGGCTAACGTGCTTTAAACTAAGCCCAAATACAAATGGGTTCAATGTACAGACAAGAAGGGCTTTGTGTCAGGCCAAAGAGGATGCTTGGCTGTGCTGCCACAGCCATACGGGCAATGCTCTCATAGCAAAAGATGGAGCCAGGGGCCAAAGTCTTGGAGAAACCCCATAAGGCTGGCAGACACCATAGTCCTGGGCAGTACGTGAACACAAAACTAGCTGGAAACAATTGCTGGCATCACTTGGGTGGAAAAAACAGCGTTTCTGTTGCTGTTCACCTCATCTATGGAGAGGAGATTCTCTTGTCTCATTTCCATCCAAGTCCATCTACTTGTCTAAGTACCAAAGTGAACACATGTCCACCTGGACCGAAGTCAACATTTCACCACTCTTGGCATCTAAATGAGGCTCCAGTGGAAAGCAGCTTTTGGCATTACCGATGCCTTTGGAATTAAAGACTTGTAAGCAGTTCCCGTTAAGCCAGTCAATGCCCCACCCAACACCCTAACCACACAACCAGATCTTCTGGTGGTATTTTACGCTTGGCTTGATCGGCTAACCTTTATCACAATGCATTCAGCCTGTCTGAATTGGGTGGCTCCATTGTATTATCCTGGTGGCACCCACATATATACAGCAATTGTTACAGAAGTCAAACAAGCACTTGAGAACAGGGAGAAATCCACCTGCTGTATTATGGCCTTTGAGGGAGCAGCAGGGAAGGTAAGGCAAGTTAAACTTCATTAGAGAGCAGACAGGTTTTAGTGCTCAAAGGAAAAAGGGAGCCATGGTCAAAGGAAGAGTAATTCCTTCTCCTAATGAGTTACCTAGATATTCCTGACATGCGAATTGGGTTGCCAGAGGCAGAGCAAGGCACAGGCCCTGAGCTACCCCACCTCAGGGAGCTGCCATGCAGGGCAGGATGGCTTCCCAAGGGGAAGACACCCCACCTCCATCTCTCTAAGTCTATGGGGCAGCCCCCTCCCACTCCCCCTCACCTATGATGACTCCGCAGGCCAGGAGGGCGTAGAGGGAGGTGGTCTGCTTGAGGAGCAGGTAGGAGAGCAGCACATTGAAGACGGTGGTGAGGGAGCGCCCCACGTTGTAGAAAGCCACACCGACATGCTTGAGGCAGAGGTTGTTGGAGGTGACCATGCCGATGAAGACGATGGAGAGGGGCAGCACGCTGCGGGACACCTTAGGGTCGAGGCGGAGGGTGGGCAGGCCCGGGCAGGGGGGCCCGCAGGCCGCCCCCAGGCTGAGGCCCAGGCAGAGGGCGGCCGTGAGGGCGCACTGGAAGAAGGTGACGAAGAGGGGCGCGTCGAGGCGCAGCGAGGGGCTGTCCAGCAGGTACTTGTTGAGGAACACCATGGCGATGGAGGTGAACCAGTACAGGCACACCACCACGGCGATGCGCAGGGCCCGCAGCAGGAACGGCGCCCGCAGGCCCTCGCCGTCCTCCTCCGCCGGCAGCAGCGGGTCGGTGGCGGCGCCGCCACCCAGCGCCATCCGCAGGATCCCCGTCCGCGTCCTGGGCATGGCGGACGCGGGCCGTCAGCGACGGCCCTCACTGTCCCTCCCGCCGCCGGCCCCGCTCACCCGGCACCGCCTCCGGCCCCGCGCTTCCCAGCGCGCCGCGGCCCCGCCCGCCGCCCTTTATTCACGCCCCGCGGGCGCCGCTCGGCGCCTGCCCGCCCGCGTCGCCATGTCGGGAGGAGGGCCCGGCCCGGCCCCACCGCCCCGCCCCGGGCCCGGCCATGGCAGGCGGGGGAGCGCGGCGGGGCTCGGGGCAAGTGACAACCGGGGCGGTTCAGCGGGGGACGGGCAGCCGAGCGCAGCTTCTCATGCCGGCAGCGAAGGGCTTCGCTGCAGGGGCCGCTGGGTAAGGGCTGCGGCACTGCAGGAGTTATGGCTCGTATCGGTGTCCGTTATGTGCTGGCTGGAGCAGATGGGATGTGGGTCTTGTGCAGTGATTTGCTAATGTGGATTTTGCCCACAGCCTGCCACGAAATACAGGGTTGTGCTCTGTTGTCCAACCCTTATTACGGAAATAAAGTTTGCGGTTTTGTGGAGGTAAATAAAACCTTTGCAGCACGACCCGAATGGTGTTGACGTGGTGACACCTGCAAACAGCTCATAAGGACGGTACAGGGAAGTGCCGGCTGCTTTATCCCCCTTCCTGCAGCATTAACTGTGAAATCTAATCAGGAGAATGTCACTGCCAACGCCATTAACTGCTTTGGTACTGATGTGCAGCCTGTGCTCAGCTCTATACCACCCTGCTACATTGCGAGCAATACAGGAACTACTTTCAAGGTAGCCTGGATATTGGGATAAGCTGCACATGCCCTCCTGCTAAAGCAGTTATTCCGCAGTCCCAAATCACCATTCCAGGTATAAAAGACCCATCTGCCCATACTCACATGCCAAAAGGTCCCACCCTCTCTGAAATGTGTTTTATAACAAAGGAGCCTTTTCAGTACCAAACTCTAGCATGTTGTGAAACCGAACTGCTGGACAGGCTGAAATAGATTAAAATGAATACCAGATTCCACATGGCGGGGGAGGCTGCAGAGAGCTGTGTCAAACATTGGTCAGTACAATCCCCGGCTCCTTATTTCGGGTGACACTGCTGCAAAGTGCCCAGCAATTCGCAGAGGGCACAATAAAGGGGATTTTGGAGGCAAGGCCAGTGGTATTAATTGCCCTCAGAGCAGCTATGCTCTTGCATTTGTGAAGGACAGAAGCGTAGCAGGGGTTGTGGGAAGACAAATTACATATTTCATTTAGACCACTTGATGCAGCTGGAAAATGTTTTGGCATAAAAAGCTTTTCTCAAACCTCTGAATTCCCCCCCCACCCCGTCAAGCTGCATCAGTTGATTTAGTAGATGTCACTTTTCCTCATAGCCCTTCCCTTGTAAACAGCACCTGGCCACTAGTAGGAATCACATTCGCTCTGGAGAAGGAAAGTTGGTGCCTGGGTGTTCGCTCCGGACTGCCCAAGTGCCCCGCATCATGATGGAGAGCTCTGGGTACGTGCTGAGCAACATGTCTCGCCCCTGCATCTTGCAATGGGCTATCAGGTGCCTTTCCAGCCCTTGCAACCCCAAGTGAGTTTTGGGAGAGCTGCAGTGGTGCATGGTGCTTGCCCAAGCACACATAGGGTTTGAGAGCAGGTGGATGCAGGCCTGCAGCTCCTGCTGTGGAAACAGCAAAGATCCTGACTCTGAAGAGGGGCTGGCACCGAGGCAGGGAAAGCTGCTATCAATGTGCTGGAAATGACTGACCAGTGTCCCCTCCAGCTCAGCCATGCTTTGATCCTGCTCTAGAAGTGCAGCTAGCACTTCTTGCAAGCTTCCTATACTGCATCCCTACCCATCCACCTCCTTCCAGCGCCTGGCCCAGCGCTTTGCTGGGTTGGTCCTAGAGGTCCTCGTGGCCTATAACACGTCCCTGTGGCTTCAGCATCACACATTTGTCTTGAATTTCAAAGAAACGACCTCTCTTACCACTAATGTTGCAATTATGACAGTGCCTCTGGCAGAATCAGAGCCAGATATAGATCTTTCCTCCCAATTCCCCCAGCACTTGCTAGTGTTGTTCAAAATGTCTTCTCTAAACTAAACACAGAAATTAGAGATGGCAAAAAATCCCAACCCTCAATTCCATCTTGTCCTCTCATTCAGCACATAGAAGATTGCTTTGTGCTGCACAAGTTTGAAGTATCCCAATCAATAAAACGTCCATTGCTTCTCCTGGGGGATTATTCTCCAGCCTTCTTACACATGTATAGCACGTCTGTATGGGAGTATCGACCAGAATAGCTCTCTCAGCTCTGCCAATATAACTCCCTGGTGTTGACAGTGTATTCCAAAATAAAAGTGATTTATTCTCGAATAATCAGGTAGTTCTGTGATAGTTTTGCTGGTCAATCTCCCTAGGCAGAGCTTGTCTACAGCATGGCAATGGTTCTGACAAGTTCTTTGAGTAAAGGCTTCCCTAAGTGCGAAAACTGACTGGCAGAGTCATGCCTGCCTATCTGCCTCACAGGGATGCTCTACTTTGGGGGGTAGGTGATGTAAAGTTGTAGGTGGTTTAGGAATTTCAGAGTAAAGGTGGTAATGAACATGTTATAATGTTGATTGAAGCTTTTGTGGCAATATAGCCTGGCCTCCTGCACAGCACCAAGCTTGGCCTTCCCTGAATTAATTCCTGCTTGAATTAAAGGTGATCTTTTAGGGGGGTGGGAAATTAATCTTGATTAAAAATACTTCCAGGGAGACTGAATTTAATAGGGCACTAGCAGTATTATTCCAATGGCTGGTTATTTCCCATTAAATAATGCATACTCCTTTTCATGCTTGGAGTTGCCTGGTCCAAGATTTCACCCTCTGGATCTTGTAGCAGCTTTGCTGATTTTTTACAAGTGAGTGCTTACAGGCAGTTGAAGTTACCTTTTAACCTATTCATTTTGAGAAGATAAGTACATTTAAGTTCCTCACAGAACATGTTCATTATGCTATAGCATCAGCAATTCACTTCCTTATGTGGACAAGACCTAGAGCTTTTCCTGCCTGGTTGTATATTAGTGCGATAGCAGGTATTGTGAAGAGCCAGTACAGGATTATTTCTGGCTGAGGAGTGTGCTGCTTTATGTTCCCCAAGTGCTTTCAAAATAAACCATTATCACTAGTGGAGGTCTGAAGCTGGAAAATAAGCAGCCTTGATGGGTTCCTGTGTTGGGAAATCTGTCTTGGTGGTAGTTCCTTGTCCCCATGTCCTGGGAGGTGCCTGTCTGCCTGCTGGCATGCACACAGACACACCTGCATGCACTCCTGCATCTTGTTTAATCCTTTCCTATGTGAACAGAAAACCTTTTAAAATATGCTCCTCTGAGGAGACAGCTCTCCCCTTCCCCCTTAAATTATGCGACCTACTTTAAAGCAAGCAAATCAGCTGATAACCATCAGCCTGGCTGATGAAATAGCAACAGGCTTTGGGGTATAGGTCAAACTTGGTGGTGAGACAGCATAAATTGCATTTCCTGGCTACACAAGAGACCAGGATGTACCTGCCAGTGCATTAGTGTGACAATAGGCCCTTTGTAAGTCGTACAGGACTTACAAAGCATAGAACATTGCCAGTTTTAGTGTTTCTGGGTCTTCAGGAAGACCTCTTTAGAAATAGGGCTTATTTCACTATCCGGAATGGGACATGGGAAGAAGCCAGCTCAGCAGTGAGGTCATTCCAGTGTATTTAAGGATTTATTATTCCTTGTGTTTATGGGGATCTGATTTCTAGTTAATACAAGTGTCCCTGCTGCAGGCATAGATGAAGTATGGGGCTTACGAGTCAAGACACCAATCCAGCTTTTCATATGTACACACACACACACATACAAACATATATGTAAGTATATGTATACCTGGACACATACATATATGCGTGTGTCTGTAGGCTCAGCCTGCATACAGACAGTGTGACCCCACAAGGGCATCCAAGAGGGGACCAACAACCCAGGAGGGTTCTCCTGCTGCAGCAGTTTTACTCTACTGGACCTACCGGTGATTCCTCTGGTTTGCTGTGTATCTCAGCAAAATTAGCTTGAGCCTTCAAGGTTTCATGTTTGAACTGCAGATATTGCCTGGTAACAACAGATCTCAGCTGTCACACCATATTTGCTGATAATTAATACAGGAGAAGGAGGCCAATGCAATATCTAAGCCTGATTTGTCAGATCAGAACAGCCAAATCAGGTCTCTCTCCGCTGATAGTAAACATGAATCAGGGTGAGAGAATAGAGAAATCTGTTAATATTGTCCCCAAACAACACACCTTTCTAGCACCAGTGTGTCCCATTATGATTCAGCATCTTTCCAGACTCTCTCTGGTTCACAGAGAAATGGCTGTGGCAGGGTAGTGCTGCTATAGTGCTCTGTTGTGCAGGATAATAAATGTCTCTGCAGTCTCATCGTGGAAAAACATGGAGCACCAGTGCAGAGGTGGCCTGGCGTCACTGCGAAATGGGAACAGTTTCGGTCCAGGTGGATTTATTAGCTGTGGTTGTGTGCCAGCTTTGTTGGCCCAAGTTGCTGCAAAGATGCTCCAATACCTGCCCCGTGTGCCATCCTCCATCACCAGATGGAGAGTGCTTGGATCCAGCTGCACCCAGCTCAGATGCCTTCCTGGACCCCAGAACATGGGGGGCTCATGCAGCGTCTGCTGGAGCTCAGCCCAGAAGGGGCTAACTCCCAGCTGGATCCAAACCAGCCCCGTAACTTGATCAAAACCAGCAGTGCCTGGGCTCTTCAGCCTCTGCTTGCCTGGTGCCAGGGCCCTGGCGCAGTCATGCTGACTCAGCTCTCTATAGAGGCAGCAGGGTCCAGCAGGACCTCTGCGAGGGCTCTTTGCCACATCAAAGCAGCCCAGGGCTTTGCAGACCTGCGCTGTTTCTGGAAGCAGCACAGGTGCCCCATCAGCTAATAAACTCAACCACATCTCAGACTGCCTCTGCATCTGGGGCATGCTTAGTCCCCTGGATAATCTGACTGCGTGTAAGTGAAAGAATGGTGTGTAAGAAATAGTTAATGAAGGTTTCTCCTGGCTGTCTTGTTCCTTCCTGGTTTCCTTAAGATTTTGGCTTGACTGGGGACCTGCTTTGACCATGGGCAGAGAGCGGAGGTGAAGGCAAGTTCCTTTCACCCCCAGATTACAGCATCACACTGGCAGACATCTGAGCCTGGATCCTTCCTCTGCCCCGCTCCCCCGGTGTAGAAGTCAAGCTCTGCCTGAAACTGCCGCACTTTAGACCCCACCGAACATCTGCACCAGAGGTGCTGGGGGAATGGGCTGGATCGTAACGTGTGGTTGTGGCAGAAGTGACACTAGAGGGCAGGGCTCGCACACGGTTGGAGCCTTCCCAGGCAGGGCTGGGACGAGCCTGGGGCTGGACTGGGAAGTACTAGGGCGAAGCTGGGGCAGGACTGGAGCTGGACTGGGCAGGACTGGGGCGAAGGGAGCCCTGGCCTTGCTGTCCCACTTCGCCTGCCCGCTTGCAGCCGTGGGAGGCAGGAGCGGTTGATACCACGCAGTGAATGCTGTAAGCTCTGCAACTGCTGTGTGGGGTGCGTGAGGATGCTGAGGCACGGGGCACATCTCCAGCTGCCCATGCTGGGCTTCCCTGCTAAGCACTTGGCCTCTGACGGTATCCCAGAACGATATGAAATCAGACCTCAAGTGTCCTGGTGTCAGGAAATCACACATAGAAATCACAGCATGACACAAAACATCAGGGGTTATAGACACTGCGCAGTTCCTGCGTGTTTCCCACACACGCCCCACTCTCCACCTCATCCCTGTGGGATGCAGCAGCCTCTGCTCCCCACCCACACCAGGCAGAAGAAGCTGGCAGGGACCTGACCACCCGCACACCAGAAATGACTCAACAAGGCAGGAGCAGAAATGACTCAACAAGGCAGGGTGAAAACTGGCAGCCTGCGGCAGCGAAGTGAACAGTGAGCTAGGTGTGAGCAAGCTGTTGCTTTGTCCCTCTGCCTCTGCAAGAAAGGGAATAACCTTGGGGGAAGGTATCCCTGTGCCCATCCCAGGGTGGCCCCAGTTCCAAGGGATGGCTTCACTTGCGATGGCTTGGGGGCAGCCTGGCCACAGTGATGCTGAGCAGTCTATCTGCTGTGGCCAGGTCAGGCAAGGGAGCAGCATCCCAGCTCCCCAGGAGCAGGGCTGTGATTTATGAGGCAAGCCCTTGGAAACTCTCCGAACCCAGTGCTTAAGTGCTTCTGAATGGCAGCATTAATTACTATTAAAAACACACATTTATATCTCTCTCACCTGCTTTAAATCCTGTGAAATTAGATTCCCTACCCATCCCTTCCAGCCTCGGTTGGCAGCTCAGGGTGTTTTATAGGCCTATAAAGCCCTGCAGTACCTGCTGTCTGCATGGGCTCTTATTTACGAGGCCTTTAACAGGCTTCCTGGCTGCATCAGCTGAGCCCCCCGATCATTTCATGTTTGTGTACCTTGGAGGGAATGGTCCCCTCGGCCACCCTGCCTGCACTTCCTCTCCATGAGGAAGACACAGAGACCCAGCTACCTGGGGTGGGAGCCAAGCCGTGCCGGGGGTCCTGATCAAACCCATTTCCATCATTTGGCTCAGCCTCTCTGGTTTTATGTAGAAAAGGGATTCAGTGAGAGAAGCACCTCGTGACAGGGTTGTGAATGTCCTCATTTTCTTGTCCTTTACAGCAGAGTCATGCCAGGCATCACCAAAAGTCACTCGGCACCTTCCAGGGCTGGGAGATGAGCAGCCCTAAGACCCCAGATTAACTGAGCAGAGGGACAGTAGTTTGTGTATATGTAAAGTCATGTTTGTGTAGGTAGGTCTTATGCGAAAGCCAACTATTATTTCCATGGTGTATAATTTCATTTTGGAGGATGGAGGTGAACTATTTAGGTGTACCTTAAAATAGCCAGCTTTTCCCTAAAGGACTGCATCCATTTTGCAGCTCATTCTACACTGAATGCCTTGTGGTGTGTTTAAAAATACTTTTAGACTGAGATGTGAACCCCATTTTCTTGGGGTTCCCATGTCACAGAGGACAGGGTGGGATGGAGGTGGGAGCTCCAGGGCTTTCCCATGTAATTCCTCTATTGCTGTCTCTGCCCCCCCAGCACTTCTGGGTCCTTAGACCTGCTGGAGACTGGCTGCTTCTCTGGGGAACTGGCCAAATTTGTGTGCTTGTGTCAGCTGCTGGGGAGGAATTGATAGATACCTCTGCCTCCTGACTCCCAGGCTGAGCATGTTAATTTATAGATTGTATCTGTCACTTCTGATAAACGATATCTTACTTCCCTAATGCCACCTTCAAATTGAGTTTTTAAGGCTAGGCCAGGTGGAGAAACCAAAGGGTGGCTCTGCTTTCGCTTTGCTCTGGCTTCATTCTCCACAAAGCTGGCTTTTCAGGCAAGAGATGGATACGATGAGCAGGGATGTCCCCCTGCCTTGGTGGCCAAGCAGGCAGAGTGCCCACCCCAAATGGGGCTCTGAAGCCTCCTGTCTGGCTCCCCCAGGTGTCCATTTGACTCTGATGTGCTTTTGGGGAGGGCCATACAGGGCATCTCTGTGGGATGCCCCATCAGTGCTCTCCGTCCCTCCCTCTTGTCACCACTGTGCCCTATAAGCGCAGGAGCAGCCACCTCCCCTGGGGCAGGGTTGCCACCATAGCAGGACCCCTCTATCCAGCACCCGCTGCTCCCCTCACAGCCTCATGCCAGGCCATCCTGCCCTTTCCACTTCTCCAGCCAAAATGCAGGTTACTCGTGGAGCAGCATCCCATTTTTCCTGCCAGAAGAGCCATTTCCTACAGCCTGGCAAGGGTCAGGGCACATCAGGGCTGCACCCATGGGATGCAAAGTGCTGATGAAGATGAAGGGTCCAAAGCCCCTGTAGGACCTGCCCTCTGAGTCCCTCTGAGGAGCAGGCTGTTATTCCCTGCCCCTTGGGGGATAACAGGAGGCAAGGGGGCTAACTTGCTCAAAGAGAAGAGCTGCATTTCCCTCCTCCTCCCCAGCAATATGAACAAAACCACAAAACCCTTCTCCCAAAGCAATGCCCAGGAAGAGGAGAGGATGTTTAGGGCCATCCTTGGGTTATAGGTTCCCCCCATGTGCCAAAGGGGGGTGACTCAGGAGGTCCCAGGTGCTTGTCATGCAGTGGAGCTCATCTCTCCAATGTTTGGCTGGTGTGAGGCGCCGGGCGGCAAAGGTGGGAGCTGCCTGACAGGGATCGATGGCTTTGGGTTTCTGAAGCTGACAGGTGGTGGAGGTGGACCCAAAACCTTGCTAAGGAGGGTGCCAGAGCACCTGAAGCCAATAGTGTACCACTTGCCATTGTCCAAGAAAGTGGCATTTCCCTTTTTCTGCATGTTTTAGGTGGGTTCTGCTGAGCATTAATCAGCGATGTGCCTGCATGAGCACAAGCAAAGCTTTGGTGAGGATCGTTCTCCAGCAGCAGAGGACCATTTTCTGGAGCATTGCCGGTGGCTTAGAGCTGTAAATATGTGAGTAGCTTTGTTCTTTCTCCAGGGAGCTGACTAACAAAGTTAAGAGTTGGCCAAACAGCCAGGATTAAGCATATCATTGCTCTAACCCTCCAGGGGTTATGGTGGGTAAAGGCATATGCGTGAGACCTGTTTAGTTTGTCATTATCAAGCCCTGGCTATTTTCTTGTTTCCCAGCATGGAGTTTGCTGAAGTCACCTCTTTATGCCTGAGTGTCATGGCAATAACACAAATTATATCAGCCCAGTGAATACCTTCCATAGGTGATGAAAGAAGGCGGCAGTAATACCTCACAGAGGCATGAACCTTTGACTCAGGGCTAACTCCAAAACCCAATAAACCAGCATCCAAACTACACCACAGCCCTTGCCTGGTTTCTGACAACCACAACAGTCAAAATTTCCCTATGCAACAATCACAAATCCTGCAAATTTGATTGCAAATTGAGATTGCAAATCCTACAGCACATTGGAAACTAAAAATGATGGAGCTGGGGAACATTAAATCAAATTTGAACTTCCAATTAAAGAAACGCAGAGGAGACGGCTGTGATTTGACTGAGATTTAATTCAATCCAGGCTTCCCCCTTTCAAGGTTTGTTCTTTTCCCCCAGCTGCTGCAGACTCTCCCATCCGCTGCAGTGCGAGCTGCAGAACAAACCTTGCTGCTGAATTTAGGTCAAACTTGCCAGGGAATAGTACAGAGCCTTGGCTGTTATTAAATGAACATGGCTAGCATGAAGACCACATTGCAAATGCAAGAGGGGATGCTTTAAAGCCAGCACCCAGCTCTGTGGCACCTAAAGGACCTGGGAGCAACGGACAGGGGGACAGGAGCCGGCGTGGAGCACAGGGGAACAAACATGCTTGTGAGCCATGTCTCCCAACGCTAATGAGTTGAAACCGTCAGCATCCTCATCATACCAAGATCCCTGTGGCCTGGGATCTTGGTGCTGAGAATGCATTACCCTAAGCAGAGAAGAAAAATACCTGGTTAGGGGAAGTCAGGGCAGAATAGAGGCTGATGGCAAAACCCTCTCCAGCCGCCTCCTCCCCTGCCATTGCAGCTGGTGCACAGAAGCATTTTCACCACAATTATATTTGCACTTTTTAACCTCTTGCTCCTGTTGGTGCGATGCTGAACACTCTCACACCCACAGTATTAACAAGGGGATTGCAGGACCTACAGGAGTTGCAACTTCCTACACCACTCAGAGCAGAGGGAAATCAGGCAAGAGCTGACCATAGCCAGGAGCTGCTTCTGGATGTCCAGCCATGAGCCTGAGACAGTGAGGAGGAGAAGCATGTGTGAATCTGAGAAGCAGGCTCAGGCCAGGCATGGGGCTGGGAAGGTGGCTCCCCGCTCCTGCTGCGGTGCAACCAAAGCAATCCCCTTTATCTTCCTGTGGTTATCAATAACATAGAATACAAGCAGCAAGAGGGCTGCTGGCAGGGCTCCAATGCACGGAGCAACTCGCACCCTGCAAATTATCCCATGGATTAAGTCAGAGAAGGGCCAGTTTATGCCTCACAGAGGAGCTGTTGCCTGCTGTAACGTAACTCAGGAGCTGCAGGGCTCCTCGGAGCAGCCTGTATTCTGACAGCAGAGGTGCATCTTGGGGCAACACATCCCCACTGCCCTGTTCTGCACAAGGTTCATATAGTCAGAACCAACTGTTCTTTTTTATTTTTAACCCATATATATATATCCTTTCTGGTAAGAAGAACTCCCCCTCCTCAGCAGGCATCCCTTCCTTGCTGCCACCTATTCCTCACAGGGTATAAAGACCCTTCCCAACAGCTCACTGAACACAAGCACTCACATAACTTCTGCCCTGAGCCCCCTCTCTGGTTCTCTCTGGGGCCACGGGATGCAAGCTGGGGCAGACAGGCTGAAGAGAAGCAAATACCAAAGGCTGGAGGGGAATTATCTCATGGCACAACCAGTCCTGCATTAACCGGTCCCACTGCAGATGGCTGTGGGCATCTTGTCTGCAGCTTATCCCCTGCCCGTGCTTCCCAGTGCACTGGGAACGGCATCACCCCAATACCCCTTGTTACTCACCCCGAGCTGAGCTCCACATTCCCCAGCACAAGGGTCCCCAGTGCTTGTTCTGTGCTAATAGGGCTGCTGTGAGTCTAATTGCCTGATAAATGTAATTGAAGCCTGTGGCTTGCCCTGGCATTACTACCTGGAGCTGTTGACCTGGGTTAATGATAGCTGAAGCGCAGCTGTGGTGTCTCCTGCCCTTGCAGCATCAAGCACATGGGACTCCTGGGCAGTCAGTGCCGTGCTCTGGGTTGCTCCTGTGCTGCATCTCCAACCCAGGAAGGTGCTCTGCTCATATAGTCCTTTAACCTGCACCTTTTTGGTTGTGTAGAATCTTTCCCTCACTCATACACTTGAAGGAGGCTCTTTAATGCACTTCTGCTTTATTACATTTTCTTTTCAATTTACCTCTAGCTAGTTATGCTGTGTGAGACCAAACTCTGCTGCACCGCTTGCCATCAATACTGTGTTGTTGCAGACAATTAGACAAAGAAACCACTCAAAGGATTCTCCAGGTAAGGTTACATCTCAAAATCCATCAGTAAAATAGGAGACCAGAGCAAACACAGCATCAGTGAATAGAGCTATGTGATTGCAGAGCCCTTGGGTTTGGGAAAGTGCCTCTTCTCCAGCATCCCAAGGGGCTACTGGTAGGGTTAGAAGCGTTACCCTGCAGCAAGATCATTTGAGTGTAGATTTTGTTAGTCATCAAGCTGAGCAGCATCTCTAAAGTATGGCATAAAGAGTTCAGATCTCTGCAGAGAAGGGGCTGGGCTGGGGAAGCAGAGCGATCCACTGCTAATGTGGCGCCAGGCACTGTAGGGTGGTTGATTCCCTCTCGGGGAGTACTCTGATAGAAACCCAGTGGCAGTCACACGCTCTGGCAACCAGCATTATCCCTACTTATAATTGCAAGCTCTTTTGTTTGAAGCGAAGAATGCCCACAGATGAAATTATATCAGTGAAAATTGAGAACATCCCACACTGAAGATATCCGTAAACTATCTGAAGTGAGTCTTTTCATCTGTTTTATTGAACAACTGTTATAGATTTGGAGCCTCCACGGTTTTTCACAACACAGCAGGTATGAACTACAGCCTTCGTCAGCAGCCCAGGCCCCTCCAGGAACATCTGATGCTTCTCTAGTCAAGGGGCACATGCCAAAAAGAAAGAAAAGCCTTTTGGACGATCCTTGCACAGATCCTGTAGCACCAGAACACACATGGCCCAAAGCAGGTTCAGCATTGTGCAGGATGAAGCTGGTGCCCGACCACACTTGCTCCTTCCCATCCCATTCCATTCCATCCCATCCCAGGCAGACCTGGCTATCATTGCTGCTCCCACAGGCAGCTGGCCCTTTGCTGTCGCATCTACCATGGACATGCTGCCGCATCCCCATCCCCAGTCGGCAGTCATGCTGCATGCTTCCAGCTGCAGTATTGACCCAGAACTCATCACCTGCAGCCTCCCATCACTGGGCGGTGTGGATCCAACAAGCCCTTGCATTGGGGGTGTTGTGGGGTTGTCCTTTCCTTGGTAGGGAAAGCAATTTCTTTGCCCCTTGGCTCCCACCAGGCTATTTGTTCACTGCCTCTTTGCTGGACTTGACCATCTTATGGAGCAAAGGCCCAGCTAGCAAGAAGAAACTCAAACAAAATACTTGGGGTGGGGGTGAGGAAGGAGACACTATGAAGCCCCTGGGCTGCAAAGCTCTGCTCTCCTTGCTCTTTCTGCTTTGCAGGGCTGGCCCCGTCCCCTCTCAGGAAGGCCCTAGCTCTTCCTTTAACTCCCTAAGCACCTGAGGCAGCTCAGTTTGCTGAAGTCCCCACCTCCACGGAAACCTCCTCTTTTTTTAATTTTTATTTAATTCTTTTTTTTTTTTTTTTTTTATAGAGGCCTTTGAAGATGCTTGTTTCCATGGAAACATGCTTTAAAGAGTGCATTTTCCTTTCCCTTTATCTTGAGAGCTTCTGTTGCCATAACAGCCACATCCGACTCCTCCCTTCTCCCCACCAGCCGCCCCACTACAGGATGCAGCAGCGCTCTGCCTTAGGGGTCCCTGAGCCCCCCATGGTCACGGCCAAAGGGGATGCTTATGTTGCAGGTGGTTTGTGTCCCTCTTTGTGCCTGTATGTGCTGGGTATGGAAGGGGCAGCCCACTAGAAGAGCATCTGTGGGCCATGCCACTGCAAACTCCTTGCTTACACAGTGGAGGGGCTCTGCCCTCACCCCTGGCCCTCAAGCCCCATGGTAATGACACTGTGTGGTTTTCTGCACCATTTATCCTGAAAGCCTTGACCAAACAATTCCCCTACAGCTCAGCGGGCAGCATGGTGGCTGAGCTCAAAGGGACATCTGCATTTAGGGTGTCTTTGATCTTTGCAGTGCCCAGCATTGGGCAGCCAAGGCTATTTTCTGGTCTCCATAGAGGGCAGGGTCCCTTATCTTGGTTGCAGCCTACCCCAGGCACTGGTGCAGGTAGGTTGGACACACTTGATCCAGGAGTTCCCATCTCCAGCGCACCCCATCTCCAGCCCGTGCCACCCAGCAGGGAGGAGATGGCACATCTGGTCGCTGGCTGCTGCCCACCCTCTGGGCACCCCATGGCAGCCCTGCTCATCTCATTGTCTCTGCAGACAAACCACAGCAACTGACCTGTTTCTTTCCTATTTGCAGCCAGCATCTGCTGTGGCCACAGCTCCTGGATCCTCCCCAGCGGCTGAGCAGCGTTGGGCTACACTGTGAATCCTGCCCTGGCAGACTTGGCCTTCTGGGCTGGCAAGTCCAAGCTTACCAGCGGTGGTTTGAGATGTAGAAGTGAGCCACAGCATCCCTGCTCCAGCAGCTTGGCTGGGTCTGGGGTCACAGGGAGGAGTCTGTGTGGTGCTAGAAAGCAGGACCTGGACCGCATCTATCTGTGCTGCACTCCTTCATCCCACTGTGCCTTCAGCCATTCAGGTCTGGGGGTCCAAATGTCCACTTTGGCAGCCTTGGACTCCCCACTCAGCTGCACTAACGCCCCTCACTCCTGCCCTGAATCACCCCTCTCTTCTCCCACTCTCACATGTTGCCTGAGCAATATCTTCCCTTTGCGTCAATGTGTTGTTTGGGGACAGGGTGCTGCAAACCCCCCCATGTCCTGCAGTACCTCCAGGCACGATTCTAACACAGGTGGGAGGAGAGGGGGCGAAAAGGGGGGCTGCAGCTCCCTCCTTGCTGGGCACGCACATGCCTGTCACAGATGGCTGCCTGCCTCCCACCCTGCGGCTTCATCAGGCTCTTGCATCTCTTGGCAGGACGGTCCATTGGGCAGGGATCCCCCAGTTCACGTCAGCAAAGCTGGTTCCAGTGCTGGACATGGCCCAGCCCACACCAGCATGGTATGGAGCCACAGGGAATGGCAGATTGCGGCTAAGGAGCGCTCAGAGCACTTGGGGGCAAAGGCAGGTTTCCCTCCTGCCCTCTTGCAGGCGCTTGCCTGGAGCATCACTGTAGCAAAACAACCCCCAGTTCTTGTCCCCCAGGGTTTGCTGCTGCTGCTGCAGAGCCAAGACTGATGGAGAGCACATTGTTGGCTGCCGTCATCTCAATTAACGCAGCCCTGCTTGCTTTAGCAATTACCCGCCAGTGGCTCACAGCCCACTTCCAGCAGGAGATCTCCTGCCAGCGTTTACAGCTGACGAGGAGAAGTGGGGAGCAGGCATGGAGGGCACCTTCATCCAGCCTTGCCTGGGTCCTGGATGATCTGAGGGCTGATTCCCTCCTTTCCAAAGACACCTGCGTGCCCAGGACAGACACCCTGGGCAAGGATGGGGACCAGCCAGCCACTGGAGAGCTGAGGGTGGATGCATTAGCCCCTGGCTAATGGGTCTAAGGAGCACAGGCACCCTGGCCGGAGAAGGGTGGCAAGGCTTTTAGCATAGGCACGGCTTGTGTGGCTGTGTCCCATGCTCAAGGTGAAGCTCTCCGTCAGGAAAGGATGTCAGTGAGAGCAGTAGTGTGGTCCCCTACAGCCACCGAATGCTGGCTGGTGGGTGACAGCACTAGCCAGCCACCAGGAACAACCAAGCATCCTCAGAAAGGGGCACAAAGGCCACACTGGCTTCTTCTGCACTGACACCACAACCCCAAATCTCCCAGAGGCACCAGCCTTAAAAGAAGAGAAGAAAAAGCCATTTCTCCTGAATCAGGGCAAAAAAGGTTAGGAGATGCAGTTGGGTTTTTTTTCTTAAATGTGATTTTTTTAAGCCAGAAGAGAAAGCACTCTTTATTTACTTGCTGCTTTTAGGGTGCACCGGGGTCAGATTTTCAAAGCATTCCTCCAAGCACTGAGGGATAGAGGCTTATTTAAAAGTGAAGTGAGGTGGGAGAGAGAGAAAAACAAGCCAAGCAGCTCCTGCCATCAGGAGCTGTGTTTGAAGAAGCTATGGCAAGTCCTGAGAAAGGCACAGCAATGGGGCTACCCATGTAAGATCTTTGGCCAGATCCACCCTTTGCAGCTCTCCAGACCTTGTCCCAGAATCCTCATGTTTTTCCATTTATCTCCTACTACCTTCCTTCCCCACTGTGGCTTGCCCTGCATGGCCACACATGGGCTGCAGCATGCCAAGCCCAAAACCCCTTCCTTGCCTGGAGCCCAGCTTTCCAGTAGCCCTGTGCCAGCTGAAGTAGTGACACAAAATACAGTCAGGGAGACAAACGTTATTCCAGCAGAGGGAGAATTATCACCAGCCTTCTCCAGAGGGCAGCAGCAGCGGGGATTTGAACGGCCACAATGCAATTTCCTCAAGATGCCGAAAACTGTTACCAGGCTTCTCTTCTAAACTAGTTAGAGCTCTTTACATGGCATTAGTATTTGCTCCACGCCATGACAAGGTCTCACCACGTTGAACTCGACCAGTGCATTTTGCCCTTTGGCTGTGCACACATGAAGGCTGGGTGTACAAGTGCATGTGCACCTAGTCCAACAAAACACCTCTGTTGCTAAAAATCAGAGCTCCTTATTGCTACCCTATTTACTACTGATCACCATGACCAGGAAGCTTTAAATGAGAGGTTTGGAGTACCTGCACATTGCACGATGCTCCTGTGCCATGGTGTTTCATGGTTCCCATGCCAGCCTGAAGGCTGGGCAGCAGCTGAGAGCAAGCTGCTGATGTGCTGTCCCACTCCCCATGCCAGGCAGGGAATGGACTTGCAGAAATAGCTTTCATGGGTCCATAAAGCAACAGGTCTTTGAATGGTGATGCCTATCAACTCTCCTTGGCTTTATGGGGATGGTGGTCCTAGTGGCATGCACCTCCTTTGGGGTGGAGGACAGGGGGTGATGGGGCTGAGTGTGGTTCTGCAAGCAGCCATGCTCCCCTCAGCCCTGTCCTGGCCCAGTGATGAGCAGAGAAGATCCAGGCCTGGCTCTGGGGATGTGAGATCTCAGCAGGAAGCAGAAAACAGCCTCAGAGACAGTGCCAGCAGCCTCCATCCTTGTGGCTTGTTTGCTCTACCCTAGAAGAGGCTGGAGCCACCACTGGCCACAGGGTTCCTGGGCAGCAGGTCACATCAGGAGAGGCAGCAGCAGGGTCCTTTTGGATGCCAGCCCACTGTGTCCCCACTGCTGAGAGGTGGCCGCCAAGGGATGCTGCATGTTTTTGCTATAAGTGGGTACTGGATCCCTCACACAGGTCAGAGGTGCAGTATCTGGGCTTCCCGCAGCAGGATTTGGCTAGAAGCCCCAGAAGAACAGTTTATACAAGCATCTTGGTGCTTTCCAACCAACAGCTGTGCTATATGCCTTGTCCCTACCCCTCACCATGCCCAGAAGCTAGATCTAAAAGGGAAATGCCAGCTTGTTCATCTCCAAGAGGTCAATGCTTACCTCTGCCAGTGCTGTATAAAGTAGTCCCGTATATTTTGGGCACCAGGATTGCAAAGGGCCAGGTAGCAGAGGACTAATTGTGAGGCATTGAGCTCAGGCTGGGGTTCACATGGTGCAGAAAGTCAGGGTAGCCAGCTATGTGATGCTGCAGGATCAACCATGCCAGAGCCAGCTGGGACTACAAAAGAGGCTCATCTCCTGCTCTTGTTTTCCACATCTTTCCTGACAAGGATTTTCTTGGCCAAGCAGTGCCTGGATCTCTGTGCTGCTGCGCCAGGAATGCTGAAACACAGTTACCCTGCTTGGGGAGGAAGGTCTGGCACCAATGGATGTGCCTTGCCAGCCTTGCCGGGCTGGCTGCTGTGTGTGTGGATGCATCTGACAGGCCTGTGCTGGCACCAGATTGATGTCCTTTTTGTTCCTGATAAGGATCTGAAGTCTCCTCTGGGTTCCAGCAGCAATTCTTTTATCCTTCCTGATTGTGGCATCCGAGCTCGCGGAGTCCCCGGAGATGCATCAATCGCGGAGCTGCAGGCACCGCGGCCGCTATCGGCAGAGATGATGGAAAAGCTACAGGAGCTGCTGTCATTTCTCCCTGTTTGCGTTTTGTTCTCGGCCTATCAGTAGGATGTTTTCCACCAGACACCTATCAATCTGCCGTGGCGGAGCCCAGCCTTGTCTTTGTGCCTGCCGCTGCCGGTGCCTGCCTGCCTGCAGCCTGCCTGTGGCCAGCCTGCAGTGCGCCTGGGAGCTGCCTATCCTGCGAGTGCAGGGCTCCATCCCCTGGCCAGGGGAGCAGGCATTGGGATGCAGCCGGGGACTTCCGTACCTTGTGCTAGCCCCACGTGGCGTTTGCTGCTCCCTTCCTTAGGACTCTGTTTCAGCAGCTCCCTGCTCTGGGCTGGCCCAGATGCGCCCTGCAGGTCCCAGGAAATGATGGAGAAAGGGCACTGACAGCAGGTAAATCCACCCCTGGATGAGGGGCAGACAGCGTGGCAGCCTAAGTGCCAGATGGGATGGCAGCCCCCCAGGACAAGCTCTGCAGAGCCCATCGTTGAGGATGATTGGTATTGAGGATTGCAGCAGGAGGTTTCCCATCCACCCTCTGCCACCCCAGAGTGCTGCCCTCGGAAGAGCAGCAGCCCCAGGCAGGGTGAGCCAAGCCGGTCCCCGAGGCATCAGGGCTGATGGCACTGGGGAGAGGGGGTCATGGGGGCATTAGTGGCAGAGGACACCTCTTTTAGCTCTGTGTAATGAGATAGAATGCCTCAGAAAAAAAAACCCCAAACTTAGGTTTGATTTGCCATCAAAATTCTAAATTCTCAAAAAAGAACACTCATGATTCAGTTTTTACTCATCCTGAGCAACAAGACCTCCAAATACATTTCATTTCAGAAGGGAGCTTCCAGACCACCTTGGAGCAAAGATGGCTGTGGGGTCTCTGATGCCCCTGACTGCTCCTAGGCTCTGCTGCTGGCATTAACTGCCCCCAGCCCACAAAGGGAGCAGCTCCCAAGGCGCCAGTGCTCAGCATTCAATTCACCCCACTCTGTGATGGGTAAAGACAAGATAAAGACAGGCACCGACTCCCATTTAATGCCACTCTCTATCCATCAGTGAGCTCACTGGCGTATCTTGCCTCATTACTTAAAACCCTGAGGGCAAGACGACCCGTCTGCCCGTTCCTGCCCTCTGCAGGAGTCAGCACTGAAACCAGGCACCTGCAGAAACCCAAGTCCTCCTTCAAGGTGGCCAGGGAAGGCCATTGTCCCCTTGCTGCTCCCTGTAAACGGCTGGAGGAAGATTTGGTGCTCATCCCACAGCCAGCAGGCATCAGCCATCCAGGACCGGTGTCCCTTGCCCTCTGCCCGGTCCCATCAGTGCTTCCACCTCCGTATGAACTGCCTCCCTTCCTCTCCCCAGCCTTGGCTGTGCTCCTTGCCATCAGTGTCCCTCACCAGCTACACCCAACCCCATGCCCCAACCATCCCATTGCTCTGCCAGCAGGCCTGAGCAGATGCCCCATTCCTTCTGCAGGGTCTCAGTGGTTGGGCCAGTTGGCACATGAATGCTAGGATGGAAGGCACTCGTCCCTTTGCTCCTGTTCCTGGTTTGGTTGCGGTGTCTTCAGGCAGAGACGAAGAACAGGCTGGGAAAGCAGGCTATTTTTATATTAAGCCTCATTTAACTCAACTGAGTGACATATGCTGCTTTTGGTGACAAACCTCTGCTTCCTGCCACACTTGGACTGGGATTGCAGACTGCCCCTAGCTTTTCTTCCTCAGGCGAAAGCATCTCCTGTCAAAGCCAAGAGCTGATTGCCCTGCTAGGTACCACATTGGAAAGCCTCTCCTGGCTGCTGGTGCAGGAGTGATCAAGCTATCCCAGCACAGCAGGCTCTTCAGCTGCAGCCTGTTCTCCTGAGGTATCCAGAGTCCAGCTCCAAGTTAACCTGACTCCCCAGTGAAGCTTTTCCATCCAAGCCTGTGTTACAGCAGTGCTAATTAAACAAATACATCTCAATTCCAATGAAAATCTACATGTAAATCCTTGTGATGCTTCACAGCAGGCTGCATTTTAGCAGTCAGCTCTGCATCTCTTATGCCTCCTCAGAGAGCTTTAGCTACATGGTCAATGAACCTTAATGGGGGCTGAAGCCTCCCAGGCTCTCGTGCCTGGGAGGCAGCACTCTTGCGGTCTTCACACCCTGCCAAACCCAGCTCTTCATCCTTGCCTCCCTGCACAGGGCTGTGTACCAGGGCAGGTTTCTCTGAGCATCTCATTGACTGAGCCTTGCTTTTGCCTTGTGCAAGAGCAGGAGATCGGCTGCCTCTTCAGCTGGGATGAACCCCTCAGGTACAAGGTAAAGGCTGCGCTGTGCCAGTCAGGCTCCATCTGCAGTGCCCAGGGACTCCAGGACAGCACATGGTATTTGCACTACACAGCCTGACTGTGCCATCCAGGCTCTGCTTATTGTACTTGTTTGCTTTCCTCTCTTGTCTGGTGAATGAGCAGAGAGGGGAGAGAGAGAGGGCTTTTTACCTGCTTATAGGTTCAAAGTAATTAGAAATAGAAAGGTTGCCTACCTTTTTTTGGTGAAGATAAACTTCTTGAGAGACAGCCTTTGTGCATGTTTTCCTCCTGTTCAACATCTTTTTGGCGACATGGACAGCGGAATTGATGTGCCCTCAGCAAGTTTGCCAATGACACCAAGCTGTGTGGTTTGATTGATACACTGGAGGGAAGGGATGCCATCCAGAGGGACTTGGACACGCTTGTGAGGTGGGCCGATGCCAACCTTATGAAGTTTAACCAAGCCAAGTGCAAGGTCCTACACCTAGGTTGGGGCAATCCCAGGCACTGCTACAGGTTGGGCGGAGAAGAGATTCAGAGTAGTCCTGCGGAGAAGGACTTGGGGGTGTTGGTTGATGAGAAACTTACATGAGCCAGCTCCACATGAGTACTAACAGGGACTTCACCAATGTACACTGCCTCCCCCGCCAACTCCAGGTCTCCATGTGCCAATAAATCATTCTGTGTTTAAACCCAGAAACCAACCATATTCTGGGCTGCATCAAAAGCAGTATGACCGGCAGGTCGAAGGAGGTGATCCTGCTCTTCTACTCTGCTCTCGTGAGACCTCACTTGGAGTATTGTGTACAGTTCTGGTGTCCTCAAGATAAAAAGGACATGGAGCTGTTGGAGCAAGTCCAGAGGAGGGCCATGAGGATGATCAGGGGCTGGAGCACCTCCTGTATGAAGACAGGCTGAGAAAGTTGGGGCTGTTCAGGCTGGAGATGAGAAGGCTGCGTGGAGACCTCACACGATCACTCCAGCCACAACCAGCTGGGACCCTGAGCAGCAGTCATGGTGATAGTCCCTTAGTGCTGCTCTGCACCATGCTCACAGCAATCTCGGGCTGTGATGAGACTTTGCAATTACCCACGCAGGAGCTGTGCTCTGCCCTTTCTTCCTCCTCCTCCCATCGCCACTGACTTCTCCCTCCTCGTGCTGTAAGTAAGGAGCTTTGTCTCTTTCCAAATCCCCTGTCTGTGTTGGGGGATTGGGGTGAGCCAGGTGTAAAATGAAAATAAATCACTAATTCCTCCTAATAATGCCTGATTTCCTGATTTGATATCCCACATTAATTCTAATTACTCAGCCAGAGTCAGGGCATTAATCAACGCGTTAAAACTTTTCCTTGCTTAGCAACACTGACGTGCCAGGCATCTGGCACAGCCGGGGCGATGGGGATTTGTCTGTCACACCAGCCCCATCTGCAGCAGTGCTGCAAGGAGGGGATGCTTTCCCACCTGGGCACGGTGAGGGGTACAGGGGGCTCGCTGTGGCTTTTGAGTGCACACGGATGGTGACAGGTACCCAGCATCCCGCATCCCTCCTTGCAAAGGTGAAGACCTTGATGCGAGGATATCATCAGCGGCATCATGCAGCTGCTATGGCTTCCTTCATTAAATGGGAATGTCCTGATAAATAATCCCTCCTCTGGAGAAGAACTGATAGATGATCCACTCATCTCATAGTCTTAGGGGGTATTTTAATATAAACAACGTGAATCACCTGCTATGGAGAGAGGTGAAGAGGGAATAAGAGGGAATCACACCTGCAATGATTCCTGATCCGCCGCCGCCGCCGTCGTCTTCCCGAGCAACCCCCTTCCAGGCAGGAAGGATGAATTGATTTCAATTCAAGTTGATCTAAATCTGTAAACAGGAAGCCTTTAAATAATCCACTCTAATCTTGTTTCACATTTGAGATACTTCTTTTTATTCTAAAGCAAGCTGACTGGCGCTGGTCAGCAAAGCCCGGTACTTGTTTTTCACCAGCTTCCATTGTAGTTAAACCAGCTTATTAGAGCTATTATGCAATTAACATTTATTCAGATTTTTTTTTCTCTTCATGTTGAAAGGCTTAATATTGCATTTATTCACTAGCTGATTTTTTTATTTTAATTCATCAGTTGAATAAGCTTTAATTTGGATGGTAATTAACTGAAACATGTGCAAACTCAGAATCTGCACTTGGTTTTATGAGCCTGCCTTACCTGTCCTAGATACAGGACAAAAAGGTCTCTCCAAATACGTTTGCATTTAAAAGCCATACAATTTATTAAAGGCAGCATTAGAAGTAGTTAATGAATTCGGCTTGGTTTCTGGCTCTGGGGTCCTTGAGGATTTTCAGCAGTATAGATTTCAACCTTGCAGATGTCACTGCTAGGACAAGGCTGGAAAATGAGCCTTCCTGTTTTTTGGGGTTTGCAGCATCTCAAATGTGACCAAGTTTATCCTTGAGCTGAAGGCAGTCCTTTTGCTGCACTTACAGAGCCCATTGCTGCCAAACTCTGTATTTCATTCCAGGTTTTGGGTGTCTCCTGAGTTGTTGGCTTAGCATTAACTTACTTCTGAGCAGCAAACGTGGGTTTTGTGAGTACTTACATTTACACGTAGGTTTATTAACCTACGGTAATTTTATGCCTCTACTTAGAGTTCCAAATCAAGAGAGTTAATTTTTAGGAGAAATACAGACTGAAAATACTCTCAATTAGCAGTATTATTTAAATACATCCTGCTCCTAGGGCTCAGGCAACAGCAACCATCTGAGCTCGAGGAAGAAGCAGAGTCTTCCCACGCTCAAACCTAAAACTGTGTTGTAGCTTGATGGCCTCAAACTGCACTTGCTTCTGTCCCCCTGCCCAGGCTGCAACCCCATGGTTGTCCTTCCAGCAGCGAGAACATAAACTGAAATCCATGATGTAGACAGTGTGCACGTGGAGCCCACCACGTGCCGAAGCCTAATGGGAACAGGACAGCTGCCTGCTCCCCCTTGGGATTCTCCCGGCATGCCAGGGACCACACACCCCTTTTCCTGATGGTGTCAGGCTTATAATGGCAGGCAGGAGGTTTTAAACTAAGAGCCTGCCCTGGCACCTTCAATGTGCATGGCTTTATCTGGGTGGAAATCACAGCACTGCTCTCTCGTTTCCCTCCTCTACAAGCTGCAGGTCAGTGGTTTACAGCCGAGGGTCAATAGATCCCGAGAGTGCTGTGGGCTATTTCTAAGTGTATCTAAGAAAAGCAAGCCTCTTGTTAGCAGCCTTACAGTTACTCTACAGGGATTTGTGGCTCCATGGGAATATTTTTAGGAGGTATACAACTGGGAAAGCTCGCAAAACTCAAGCTAAAATGGATGCATTCACCCAGGAGAGTTTTACGGCCTCTGTGTTCTAACTCCCCTCTATCTCCTGGGTAGTGTGCAGAATTAATTACACTTCAGCAATGCTAGCACTGACCCACAGCAGCTGAATTGCTATCATCCAGCCTGCCTGGACAAACTTATACCCCAGAGCCCCTCACCATCTGCACAAGGACCACGCACAGTCCCACCAGGCAAAGAGGAATTGGGGGCTTGAGCTGTGCCCCTGCCCAGGCAACAGCACATGAGTACTAACAGGGACTTCATTAATGTGCACAGCCTCCCCCTGCCATCTCCAGGTTTCCATGTGCCAATAAATCATCTGGTTTGGAACGAATTCACCGGGAAGAACTATAGCAAGTCAAGCAGAGGTCTTGGGCACAGGGAACAACGGCCCATAAAGCAAACATGCAGCAGTGTGCTCAGCTGCCGAGGATGCTGCCGGCACATGTGCTCAGGAAGATTAATATGCACTGAGCAACCAGGAGTGGGGAGGGAAACTTGCAAGGTTCCTCTCATTAGCCCATCGTTCCAGCTGAATTAATAACTCACAAGTTTCACCCAGCCCTTGCTGGGTCTGCTATTAAATGGCACTGTGGATTAGTGGAGAGTTGAGTGCATGCGTATGTGAGTGAGGGCTTAAAAGCCTCTTAGACCTTCTGTGGGGAGGGTGAGGGAGAGATCTGCTCCTGAGATGCTGGGATCAAGTGCAAAGAGGCAGAAGGGGAAGCCCCGTGCTCTGATGAAGAGTCCTTTGTCACTCCTTTCCCTCTCATGAGGAGATGCAGCAGGAGAGTCTGGGTGCTCCAAGCTGCAAGAGGAAATCACAGGTGAATTGAAAATGAACATGCTGCAGGCAAAAGAAAGGGAGCTCAAAGGAGAACATGCATGGGCAGCGTGGGAAATATGGGTAGTAACAGCCAACACGCTCCCTGCATTTACAGAGAGACTTCTGAGGGACCATTATCAGTGGCATCGTACCTGCAGTCAGCTCCAGGAGAAGGCAAGGTCCCTGCTGAGATGCCCCACCAGGGCGGCAGCAGCCCAGCTGAAGGTCCTGTGTCCCACTTATGCCGAGGGACACACCAGGGGAGTGAATAAGGAGTACCTGCATGGACACAGAAAGTGCCAGGAGGGCTTCAGCAAGGCTTTGATTTCAAGGTGCTTTTGTTGAGGCAGAGATTAAATCATGTCAAAGCAGAGCAGGGATGAATTCAGCAGAGTCCTGCAGAAGGCTATGGGATGCCTGGCAGGGCAGCAGCTCGGAGCCAAGCCAAGTGGGAGGATTACTTCTGCGATGGGTATTGTGTGCCAAGGAGATTTTTTATACTAATGATCACAGGCCAAACACAAAGAAGGATCTTGATGGGGATTAGGAATAGCACATTGACCTTGTAACCCAAGGCAGCACTGGGATAGATCTTGCTCCAGGCCCAGCTGCTTGGCAGGTGCTATAGAGGGCCAATGTGGCTGTTCATCCAGATAACCTGGAGCATCCCATATCTGAACAGTTTGATTCCTACGGCAGTCTCTGTGAGCTGGGAGGGGAGGAAAACCAGTACTTCACCTGCACTGGTGGAAGGAGGAAATCAGCTTGTGCTACACTGACTTATTGGCCAAAGGGTCAAGGCATCTGACAGGGGGCTCAGCAAAGCCAACTGGCACCTTCAGCCCTGTCCTGCCAAGTACTGCTCTCTGTTGGTGCAAAGGCTTCCACTGGGCAACTCAGCATATCCAAGCCCCCTGCAGCCTCTTTGTTCACCTCCTGTCCATTATTACTCACCTCCATCCTTTGCTTTCCAGCATGAGGCAACTGCCCTTTGATTGTCCTCTCCTGTAGCTCAGAGAGGGCCATCCCTGTGGAAAAGCTGTAAGCAGATGTTCTCCCTTATCGTCCTCTCTGAGATTTCTTTCCTGCCTCCTCTTCCCCACCTTCTCCTCCTCCTTTATTCTTTGACTCAAGAGCTGAAATGAAAACACCTCCTTCTCTGACAGCCCCCGAAAACAGCAGGAGGGAAACCAGCTCCGTTCTATTGATTTGCAAAAAAAGAAATACAGAGAAACGTCTTGATAGCATTGTATCAAAAAGCTGATGCTGTGCTGTGCTCAGATGTCTCAGGAGACTGGATCTCAGCTCCCTCTGACTGTTTGAAGACTCGCTGAGTCTCCAGGGATCTTGATGGCTCCAAAGCTGCCACAGTAAAGTGAGAAAAATCAGACATATCCACTGCTGGCAAAGGCTTCCTCTGTAGAAATCAAAGGAGGCAGCACAGAACTGGTAAATATTCAGTATGGCCAAAGAGCAAGAAAGCAGTGATGGGAAGGTATGGGACCTAAACTTATACTGGTCAGGAACAGGGCTGGGAGAAGGCATGCCGCCTTCTCTCTGCTGCCTGCAAGTACTGTCCAAGTAACAACCCAGAGAAAGGAGGAAGGAGGCAAGGTCAGCCTTGGCTGGTCAAAGGCATTGGATAACTGAGCTGGGAGCAAGAGGGAAAGCCTGGACATCAGAAACCTTGACCACCAGAGGAAGGAGAGGGAGGCAAGTGGCATGCCTCAGAGGCACAAAAGCAGGGATGCTGAAATACATTGCGATGGGTAAGTCTGATGACCTTCTTGTTCCTCCTTTGCACCATTCATTAAGAGGAGTCCTACTGGGTGCGCTGTTTTCACTGTGTATTTTCACACTGTGTTTCCTGGCCTTAGAGAAGACAGTGATTCAGGGACATCATTCCCCTGATCCACAGATTTACTGCAGCCTCTGGACAACTTCACACAAGAGAGCAAAATCACCCTGCAAAGAACCCTAGGACAACAGGCCCTGTCCTATTCCTATTTCTGATGCTCTCAGCACATCCTTCCTCTGTCCAAACTGTAGTTGTTCATATTCAAAAGCCCTTACTGTGATTTTCCTGCCAGAGAAGCAAGCCCTTTCCAGTCTTCAGGTTCCCCATGCTTCTCCTGTGCTTAAGGTAGAGCACGAAGAGTCACCAGATACTTGAGCAGAGCCTTGTGTGACAGTCACCTTCAGCATCCATGTGTCCCAGCAGCACACCAAGAGCGCTGACCCCTGCAGGGTTGCCCTGTTTGAGAGAAGGAGCACAGGCAGCAGGAGCACAGGAATTTATGGGGAAGAATTAGCCATCCTGATAAAGGTTTTTCCTCCTTTCCTCCCTGCAGTGAGCCCAAGCATGCAAGGGACAAGGTGAATTCGGGATTGCTGCTGGAGAACTCCTGCCTCCTGTGTTGCTGTTGTGCCATCCTCCTGCCCACGTTTCTGTCACGCATGTTCTCCACCCCACTACATCTCACCTTATTCCCACCAGAGAAGCATGAGGTCAACCCAAGGTAGACAACTCAGGAAGTCAAACAAGCTATGCTCCAAAACAGCCAGTTTCTTTACACTGTCTATTCAGTGTAAAGAGAATAGAGAGTTGGTGCAGATGTGAGGAAGCAGGACAACCCCAGCGTCTTCAGGAGGAAGGTGATGGGACCTATATTCCACAGGTTGGGATGGGCATCTCAGGGCTGCTTATGGCATCGAAGACTCAGTACCTCAGTAGGACCAAAGATGAAAGAAATGAGTTAACAGGCTGGATCTCCTCTCCTTAAGTGGCTGCATTTTCTCCTTCCACTGCTGCTCAGCATGGGCTGGAGAGTGGCCATGCTCACTGGAAGGGGCAGAAAGTCTCCCTCTCTCAGTCCTAATTAACCCCAGCAGATAGTTCATGATCAAGGCACAATGAGATGAAGAGAATGAAGAAGGCAAAGATGCAGCACAACTCCTTCCTCACCCACCTGCACTGCGCCGTCATCCTCCATCACCCAGCTCCTACTTGCATGGTGGACTGAGGGACCACATCACACCCTACCAGGCCAGAAGTGCAGAGACCTGATGGTCCTCAGCCAGAGGTTTTCCTCATGCTCGAGGTTTTCCAAAGCAATGCTATAGTCATCTACCGTTGCACACATGCTGTTATTACATTTGGAAGCAAGAGCATCAGGTAATCAGCCACATTCATTAGAAGCTCATTAGCTTTACGGAAGCTTCCTCCTCATTGTGGACTCAGTTGTGCCCCCTTACAGACACTTTATGGCTCCAGCAAAATCAGTAAGAGCATTCCCATGGCAAGATGCTTTGTGGAATGAGGAAAGGTGTTACTGTCTGGCCAGATGGGAGTACAACACAGAGATCTCAGCTGGCAGAAAAGCAGCCCCTCACATTCAAAAGCTCAGCCACCAACATCCTGAATTACTTGAATTATTAACTCAACTACTGCTACAAGGGCAATAGCATTTCACAAATAACACACAGAGTTCTTTGCTCTTCTTCACTGTACCAGCTTCAAGGCTCACATTGCTGTTTTCCAAGAGATCCCATTACATTTCCCTAAGTTCCCTCAAAAGCTGCTCTAAGACCTCAGTTTTAAACAAAACACAATTCTCTCTAGTGCTTTGATCCTCCCATCGCTCAGCTCTTTCCAAAGGGCTCAGGATGTTGCTGCCTTTGAAGCCACGTGCTTTTAGCTTTCATGGGTATGCTGCCACAGCTTCTCCTGGACTGGCATCCTTCTGCTGTGTCAGGGGCTCAGTCCCCCCCAGCTTCTGAAGCCTTAGAGCAGAACTGGTGGCCACATAATGACAGAGCCGAGCTGCAAGGGATGATGGTCCCTGTGACTCTGGGAACCCTGACTCTCTGCAAGCATTGCATGGTCTCTCCTGTTCCTACTGCAAAGGCATTTTTGCTTGGAAAAGATCTAACATTACACAAAAGAGAGCTGGGAGTAACCCGAATCCTTTGCTTAGCTCTGTAGGCATGAAATTTTGTACCGAGAGCCCTATACTGATGCTGAGAAAGGAGAAGATGCTGGCTTATGCTGTGGTAAATGAGAGGGCGCAATCATAGAGAAGTCTGGATGGCTCCTGAGGGAACTTGCCCTGGCTGGCAAGAGCACAGGGAAGGAAGAAGTAAAGAAGCCACTATAGACCTCAGTAAGCTGAAATCAAATCCTCTCCATTTTGGCGTATTTTGGACAGGGTACAAGAGGCACATTTTGTGCATATTGAGGAATTCTCCACCTTCTTACTGCTGAGCACCACAGAGGTTTGCATATGCTTTGAGCTCATCACTGTCTCCCATGGTACCACAGACCGCATCCATGTGCACCCCACACATCACAGCCCCTCAGATGGCTGAGCATCTTCCCATAGGTGAGCCAGGGGTGCAAAGCTGGGCTAGTGGCACCGAACTGGGAGAGCCTCAGCCCAGCCATCACCAGGCAAGACTGTGCTCAAGATGGAAAGCCAAGCCAGTGGGTCAGGATACTTGGGCTGGCACAAGCACAGACCAAGGGCTGAGCTGCTTCCAAGGCAGCCCTCTGCCTCCCTCCTCCCCCCTGTGCCATGGGCATGGCAGGCTAAAGCGGGGGCACACCAGGGGCTACAAAGGCCTGGCTATGCCTGGCAGGGATGCAAAGGAACCAGCTGCCCACAGAGCCACACGAGACACACCTTGCCACACGCCTAGCCATATGTCTGCCCAGGATTAGCAAACGCGCTGCCAGACCTAAAGCACCATCATTTTGCTAGCAGAAAAACACTCAATATTCCCTCTCACGCAATTCACTCAATGCTACTTTATTAGCATGATGAGCCAAGCTGGGGCTGCCAGCTCTCAGCCATTTGATGCTCTACGCTCATGTCTAGGGATGACGTGGGCTGCCCTGGCTGCAGAGCAGTGCTGCAGGGAAGAGTTTCATGGGGCTGCAGGTGAAAACCTTGTCCAGTCCCTGCTGATAGCTCCTGCCTCTCTCTTGCTGGACCAGGTCCCCTACCTCTGCCCATCCTTTCCATGGCATGGGGCTGGCCTCAATAGCCCCACATTGCTGCCTGCACCAGACCCCTACAAGCCAAGCCAGAACCATCCTGGCTGCTGCTGCTGCTGCTGCTGCTGCTGCTGTTGTTTTTCCCTCAGCCTCTCGATTTTTCCAGCACTGACATCGCTTTCCCTGGTGTTGCCATAACAACTGGCATTAAGAGCTTGTTGACATTGCCCCGTTGTACTAATTGCACAATTTCCTGTCACTGTTACATGCCAGTTATTTCTTTCGAAGGGCTGAAATCACTTTCGGCCACCTCGGCCACTCGCTCCCTCTGTATCTCCTTGGGCCTTGTTAGGGAGCTTGAGCAAGTGAGCAAATGATCCTGAAATGTCATTTAACCCTGTGCAGAGCAGATGTTGACTCTGTTGCCGAAACACAGGTAGTTTCCAGTATTTTGCCTACACTGATGCTTTCACCATTTTGCTGGTTGGGGATGTGATACCTGCAGCAGCAGCAGGAGGAAAGCTTAGGGATGGGTGACTGCTGCGTCATGGCATTTGTGGCCACAAACTCTGGGGCAGAGCTCATGAGGTAACATGTCATGGCCACCCTTTCCCCTGCCAGGAACACTGCCCCAGGCCAGGAAACTCATCTTGGGGATGGGGGAAGCATAAGATGTGCTTTCCCCAACGTGGGGAGCAGCCATTCACACTGCCTTGTGCCCCTTCCCTAAGGGGTGCAAGCTCTGGAACACCAGCAAGGAGCTGAAGTGATCCCAGAGGTTCTCATTTACCAAGAAGGGCTCCCCTCTCCTGAATGAGGGTTCCTGGGCTCCCAGCTGGTCCCTGGAACACTGTGACATGAGGCTGATGGGCTCCTGTGAGCTCAGAGGTTTTGGTCCATGCTTTGATGAAGACAAAATGATTAAGAGGATTGATTGCATTGGTCCAACCCAGTTTTCAAAGGATGCTCAGGTCACCTTGAGACACTCATTTCCTTAGCCCATGGCAGCCTCACTCCAGCCAGAGCTCTTCATGGTTACCCTCCAATCCCACTTGGACCCCTACTTTCCTTGTTCTCAGCAGGTGCTTCAGGATGCCTGGAACCCCCTTGTGATCCCAGTCCAGGGTCTCTCATAGCATTTCATGGCTCACAGCAGTGAGAAGTCAATCCCTCTCCAAACACTATTGGAGAAGCAAGCAACTCAGTCTGAGCACCATGAAATTTGGCTGGGAAAACTGGGAGCATCCTTCCCAGCCCTGTATCCCTATCAGTCCCACAAACACAGCTATCACCTAGGGATGCTGGACAAAGGACACAGGCAGACTGAATGCAAGGGGAGCTCCCAGTCCCCATCGGGCACTCCTACATGAACAGTCAGGCTGCCCTATTGTACTCCTTAGTAATTCATCACCAAGATGCTCACTTTATAAATATTAAATGAAGGGCTCAATAAATTTTTAAAGCAGAAATAAAACTGCATTTGGCGGAGAACCCCCCTCCCTACACACACTTCCCACCTCTTCTTGTTGTTTTTCCTCCTTTCCATGGCCTTGCCAATGGTGGAAAACAGCACTGCACTCAGCCCCACGGCTGCTAATGTGAGAACAGAGCTGATATTTCTGCAGGGTGCTTGCAGGTGGATTTATCTGTGCAAGAGCACATCATTAGCACATCTTCCCAACTTGCCGGGTATTGAGGAGGTCATGCTGCAGAGCATCACTGTTATGTCATTAAATGTAATCATAGAAATGCCATGTCCTGAGCTAGTACTATTCAAAGTGAACTGGAACAACTGCCTGTGTAACATCCATGCCCAGCACCATTCTCCAGTACTTATTTCAAGCCATTTGGCACATTTTTTGGTCCAAATTCAGTTTTGTATAGGAGTAACCAATCCCATTAAGGTGGCTGACACACATGTGTAGTGCACAAATGTGTCAACAGGTCTTCAGAATTCTCTGAGAAGGCCTTGGCAAAGGATGGAAGGGGTCCCTGTACATTTGGGGCAGCTCTGAATCCCTCTCAAAGGGTCTTGAGAAGTGCTCAGATCCCTCCTGCTCCCCTGGGTCACACATCTTGGACCTAACAAAACCAGCAGCTGTGGGTTTCACACTGCATTGGGGCCACCACGCCGGTACTCCACATTCAAAATAGGGTGCAGCAAACCCAACAATTGTCATCAGCAGTGTCAGGGAACACACCACTGTTCCCCATCACACAGGCCAGCGTGTCACTGCCTGTGATCATTTCTGATTGCCCACTCGAGCTAGGGCTTGCTGCTGGTGTGCTCTTTGGGCTGGTACCCCTCGCTGTGGCTTTCTACTGGGCCACCCCATTCCTGGTCCTCTGGACATGGACGAGGAGGCCACAGCTGACCACAGCCATCAAACACAACCCTTTATAGGGGCTAACAAGGGGCATAGCACTCCAAGCACAGCCTGCACACCCATGGGAGCTGCAGAAACACCTTCATCCCTCACTGTCAGCCTGCTGCAATGAAGAGCACGGATGAATCATCAGGACAAGTGCTACTACAGCCCAAGTGCAAATCAGGGAAGATTGGACCTTTGGCAAATAATAGCTCTCTGCTCAAGTGTGCTGCTCTTCTGTATTCAACTGTGGCTTCATGTGCTAACCCTGTTGCAGGGGATGCATGGCAGAAAGGGTCACATTGCCACCCCTTAGGCTCCTGCACATGTGCCTCTGCCATCCGGCTGCAACTCGGTCCCCCCCGATGGACAGCAAAGGAGTGGCTAGTGTTCAAACTGGCCCTGAAAAATGTTATATCCCATTAATCACTATGTATCTCAGTGTCACTACATTGCTTATCTACTAGAAAACAGAACTTGGCTAGAAAAGCCTGATGCCAGGTTACCCCATGCCTGTTGTTCTCCCTGCAGCCTCTCAGCTTTCTCCCCTCATGGGTCTCTGTGAAGGGCAAATGTCAGCAAATCCCTGCTCCCACAGTCATTATCTGCAGGGAGGAAAAAAACTGTCAGCAGATTTCTGATCAGGGTGGCTTAGGTGGACTTTGCCTGGGCTCCCCTCAGCCGGACAGGGATGAAAAGGAATCCCACAGAGCTTTCTCCTTGCTGCTGAGTGCCCCGTAGAGTCATCTTGGGCCTTACACTGCAGAGGGACTCTAACTTTGCAGCCAACCTCAAAAATACTTACAAGAGTTCATCGCTGCTTTGATGAACTCCAGCTTTTTGGCAAGATTTTGTTGTTTCTCTGCAACTGAGAAATGTCAGAGTGAATGCTTACAGTGCCGTGCTGATGCAGAAGGATTCATTGCCCCAGAGTCCCTCCTGAGCAAGGTAAAACCAAGATGCAACTCTCCCTCCATGCGTCAAATGCTGACTGCTTCAGTCAAGATCCAGGGAATCCTCTAAAGCATGAATGATGCTTCACATTGCGTAGATGTCTTCCAGGCTGAACCAGCTCCCCTGGCCAAGCCTCTCCTCCTCTCCCCATAATGGGCTGCCCTCACCACAGCTCTTGGTCACCTGGAGCATCATCCCTATGGCATGGGCTGGGAAGGGAGGATAGCAGAGCAGATTGCGCTGGGTGGTGATGCCTCCCAGCCCAACAGGAAGAGGAGGATTCCCAAGCTTCCAGCTGCCAACCCCACATAACAGAGCCAGGCATTAAACAAAACAGAAACTCATAAAAGTGATTTTAGAAATAAGAAGGGCACAACAAGTTATTAAAATCTGCACTTAGCTGGGTGTGGGGCTTACTGAGTATTTTCCTGGCTTTCCGTCAGGCTATGGGATTGCCCCAGACATCAGGGCAGGGTGTATGACAAGGAGAGACAACGATCAATTTTTAATATTGCATATTTAAGCAGGCTTGGGCTCCAATCCATCATATCCCCCAGCTTCCCCGAAAATTAATCTTCAATAGCTTATCGAGAACTTCAGAAAATTAATATCCGAGCATTTCACCTTAGGGGAACAGCACTTGCTCTGGCTGAATATGCATGTGAGAGCGAAAGAGCGAGGGATGAGCTGTCTCCCTGCAAAACTGCAGGTTCAAAAGCTGGTTTTAGCAGAGCCACCCACCACCTCCACAGAGTTCCACCTCTGTGGGCACTGCAGGAAAAGCTGATGGGAAAGAGCTTCTTGGGGGCCATTTCAGAGAGACACGAGACCCTGTGGTCCCTCTTCCTTTATGGCCTCACTCCCACTGAGGAAGGGATGCAGGGTGATGGGCAAAAATACACAGCCATTCCCAGGCAATTCAGGACACTTCACCTTTCTGCTTCCTACCCAGGCCCAAAAATGATTGAATCTGCCCTTAGTTTCAGCCCAGGGAAGCATGAAGAGGAACAGGAACAGATTGTTTGCCTGTTATCTGGATCCAAGGACCTGAACATCTGCACTCTCACTCCCAAATTCAGCAGGGGAGAAAGGCTCCTGCTGTGAACCTGTGGGGCATGGCAGCATCCAAGCTCCATGGACCTGCTGGAGGAGGACAGTGGGAAGCCAACAAGGGAGTGTAGGCTGTCAGTCAGGCACAGCTCACGTCCCCAGAGGACTATACTGCTTGACTGCGTGCCTTTCAGGAACAACTTGTTCATGAGCAAATAGCTTTTACAGCCACAAAGGTCAGAATCCCCCATGGGCTGGCAGCAAGCCCTGGCAAGTCACCAGCAGACATGGCCAGCATCCCCCATCTGAGCTAATGCAGATCGCTTGCAAAGGGATAACGCATCCCTGAAGAAGGTTTTAAGCTGCAGAGTTCTCACCAGGCACCCTCAAGTAACTCTCAGTAGCATGAATGTGTATCTGCACCACCAGGGTCGACATTTCCAACCCCTGGAAATACAAATACAAACACATGTGTGTAAAAGTACCAGTGGGGAAGGGCTGGAGGGATGGATGTGTTTCCAGTTAACCACAGGGAGGAGGACCCAGCCCAGGGGGCTGTGCTCTGCTCTAGCCCCAGGATGGGTGTCCTGCCTGCTAGCAAGGATGACAGCAGTGGGGTTGGAGCACAGCACAGCACGGCTGGTTTCTGTTTGCTCTACAGGAAGGAAGCAAAGGACCACTCCTACCAGAGAAAAGCTCTGTCTGGAAACTGGCTTTTATCACTTGGCCAGAGGAAACCCAGACACACGACAAGGGCTCAGTGACTGGCATCTCCTCTCCTCCATGTATATCCAGTATTGACCCTGGGGCCACAGCTCGCAGTGTCCATGAGTCGGAGAGGTTGAGCATGGCAAGTCAACCCTCTAAGAGATTTTGTACCATAAACGCGCCTCCCTTTCCATCAGATCTCACTTTGAGTTATATAAACCCAATTCGCTCCCAGCTATCCCCTTACCACTGCTGTCAGGGTGCTTGCCCATGCACCAGCCTCCTACCAAAAGCCAGGGCACAAGAAAGAGCTGCTCTGCTCCCCCTTTCCCCACCGTGCCCATCACAGCTGCCCCTTTCCAAAGTAGAATAAGGCTTGAAAAACTGGTGTCTAGCTTGTGTTTCCAGATGGATCACCTTGCAACTGCCTGGTAAATGTGAATGGAAGCTGGATCCCCCTTCCCTGCTTGCTCCTAGCGTCTGGGCAGCTGAAAGTCTCAGCTGGAGGAGAAGAAGGAGAGGTAGGAGGAAGCCACACATGAGAAAGGGGGTATTTTAGTACCAGGTCTGTGCTGGGCAAGAATGGGTGAAGCAACAGGGGCAGATGAAAGGCTGGGCACTGGGGGAATGCCCCAAGCCATTTCTCAGAAGCTCTTACCAGCTTCCCCATTAAACAGGCTCTGTAGCAATAGGATTAAAGGGTCAGCAGGATGGGACCACATCCGAGACTGGATTATCTGGAAGAGAATTAAATGGAGATTATCTCCAGCCTAGCACGCACTGCCAGCGCCAGGTCACTGTGCTTGTTAAATCTCCCTCTCCAGCAGCCCCCTTCCCTGCTGGCAGCCCAGGTCCCCCATCATCACAAGGATTGGATTTAAAGCTCCTCCATGTCTCTCTGCTTGGCCCAATATGGGGGACCCAAGGGGCTACAAGCTCATCTGCAGCTCCCTACATCAGAGCAGGGCTGGAAGGATCTGTTATTAATAATTAAGCACCCACAGAGTGTAAGCAGAGGAGGGCTGCAGCACCCCATGGGACCTGGGGCATCCCAGGAGTGTGTGATGAAGCACACCCTGGGGGATGCCAGTGCCAAGCACGTGGCCAGTGAGCCGTGCAGTGGGGGAGTATGGGGAGAGCTGCATGGGGATGGGGTGCCCTGGGGACACAGATGCAGGGTTGGAATATGGGGAGGCTTTTCTAGGGCTGCAGGTGCATGGCCAAGCCTGGGAATGGCTGGGAGAGGGGTCTGTCACCTGGCCCCATGGGGAATGTGCCCCAGGTAGCAGAGCAAGCTGTCCAGCCAGATGCAGACTCTCCTATCCCACTGTGTTTCTTGGCTTTTTCCTCCCATTTACCAAGAGGATATTGCGTCTCCTCAAGGAGATGCATCCAGCTGCCCCACTCTCCATGGATAGACTGGCTGTGAGCTGCCTGCACCTCGCTCCAGCAGCTCCCTAAAGGAATGATTACATATCTCCATAAAGAGGGCACTTCTGATATGTTCATCTTCCTCAGAACCTCCTGACTGCACTCTACAAGCACTAATTAATTAAGCCATAGACCTGGAGCTGCAGTGGGATCCACGTCTGCCCGCTACAGCAGGGAAACCTAGATGGGGTTATAGCAGGAAGGGTTTGACTACAGGGTAAATCACGACTAAATCCCAGAACAGACTCTGGGTTCCTGCAGCTCGGTTGCAGTACGGGGGTACTCCCAAATGGGGAAATTAAAACCTTGCCTGGCAACAAGAAATTATAGAAGGTAACAAGGAAAAAAAAATAAGCCAAAATGGATTTTTGGAAAGCAGATAGCTAAAGGTGTGAAAACAAAAAAGCAACGAGAAGAAAACCTTCCCCCCCAAAAAAACCCAGAGTTGGTAGCAAATGTTACGCTGACAATAAAAATTAAGCCTCCGGGGTAATTTGGGGAATTACAGATCAGTAAATTGCACATCTGTGTGCACCAAATTGATTGGAATGATAATTAAAACCAGAACATCTCATAATACAGCCCCGTGTGCATGTCTCAGAAGAAAACCATGTCTCACTCATCTTCCACATTTCTTTGAACGTACCTGTCCAGCGGTGGATGCAGAACAATGAAGTGGTGATTTGTTTAGAGTTCCTTTGACAGAAGATTGCCCAGACAGCTGCTAAAAAAGCTTATTATCCATGGGGCAGGAGGCACTGTCTTTTGCTGCATGGGAAACTGGCAAGGAGCACCAAAACAGAGAGCTTAAGTGGGATTTTTAATGGCAAAAGATTAGCAGCAGTGAAGTTGGGACGCGTGGTAGGCTTCCTGCTGCACAAGGGTGTTATTAATGGTCTGGATGAAGGAGTGGAGGCAGGAGACAGGAGCAAACACAAACTTCTTCAGGTGATTCATGAGTACAGGAGACAGCAAAGAGCTTCAGAGAGTCCCAAAGGTGCTCCATGAATGGGTACCACAGTGCCAAATTGTATCGATGCTGATAAATGCAAAGAAATGCACTTTACAACATAAAACTTGCAGGCTTTATGTTGTACCATTCCCTGAGGAGGCTGGGGCTGTCCCAGAAACAGCCCAGGTGACTCTCCCTGTTGAAGGCACAGCAGCAGCCAGGGAAGCCTCAATGCAACTGAGATGGGTCAGGAAATGTGTGGCAAGTAGTGCAGAGAGAGGCATGAGGCCACAGGGATGGGCACAGCAGGGCTGTGAGGGGGCCACCGAGAGGAGTGGGGAGCCTGAGGAATGGGGAGGCACAAGACAGACTTACAAAATAACAAGTGGCAGAGAGGAGATGGGAAAACCCAGTTTTCCCTGTCGCCAAGCAGGAGAGCAGGAGGCTGGGAAGTAAATGCAGAGACAAGGCAGGAAAATGCCACATCACCTAATGCAAGATTAAATGATGGTGTTTTTTCTCCAGGAAATAGCTGTTTGACACCAGCTACTCCGTGAGATTCAGAGCTGGATTAGATGAATGCACAGATATCATGAAACCCAGACCATTGCTACTACTAGCAACATTTTGTGATGGGGATGGGAAACCTTGTGCTTGGGGCTGTGGCTACCACATCTCTGCCAGGCTCCCAGAGGACCATGTCATCCCATGGCTGCTCTGCCAGCCTCACTTCTTACCCTGCCCCAGTCACTGCTGGGGCCTCTGCATCAACCCAGAGGCAGGGAGACAGCTCCTACCCAGCCAGACCTTGCCAGCAAGAGCTGATATTGCTCTGCAAATGGGATGATGATCCAGGAGGGTGGCACAAGGAAAGCCCTCGGGAACAGAAACTCTCCTCCTTGGCATCCTGAACCTGCAACCTCTTGACAGTCTTTAGGCCTGTCTGTTGCCCAGAGAAGCTGTGGCTGCCCCATCCCTGGCAGTGTCCAAGGCCAGGTTGGACACAGCTTGGAGCAACCTGGTCTAGTGGAAGGTGTCCCTGCCTGTGGCAGAGGGTTGGAACTGCATGATCTTTAAGGTCCCTTCCAACCCAAACCATTCTATGGTTGTATGATTCTCAACACAGAGAAACCCATAGCAGGGGAACTGCCTCAAACCTGGCCAACATCACCCCATCCACAGTATCCTACCTCTGTCCAAGTGACAGAAAGTACCTGCCAGCACTCCTGGCAGTGCCAGCCATGCCAAGCCCCATATTCTGCACCAGGAATATCTTCCATCTGCACTGGGAAGAAACCTCCCCACGTGAGAGGGCAGGCAGCTGCTTCAGCCCTCATGCACATCAAAAAGGCTTTGTAGAACAGGACAAAACCTTCAAGAGGAGACAGAATAGGAAGCAGAAAGCCTTAAGGAAATGCTGATTCGGAGGCTCCTGGTGCTGCTCCAGCCTGTTGGCTCACTGCAGCCCTGGCACCCCAACCGTGCCAGCAGCTCCTCAGCGAGACCTGCTCTTCTCCTGGTCATTGTCTCCCTCCAAACCCCCATCTCTGTTCACAGACATGGAGTTTCTCAATGCCAGCAAACAAAGCCCGCATTAAGCAAGTGAACCCTGCAGTTGCCCTGCTGCAGGTGAAATCCAGGCTCACAGAAGGGCTTACAGTGGTGAGAAGCCATCAGCCCTGGCACCTTCCCCCTCTCCTTGGGAAAGGTTGAAAGGCTCCTGGCATTTGTCTTTGGCTCTTACCAGCCACAGAATTATTTCCCACTGCACAAGCAGTTTTGACTTCCCTCTTTCCCACAAGCCTGGTGACACTAGTCCCATGGCTCGCCTTGCCAAACACAGTATGTGACACTGTAGGAGTATATTTCCGGGTTATTACACTGGGAGTATACTCCACCAGCCTCCCAGTGCTGCTTTCACATTCATTTTTAATGAAAGGAAGAAAGAGTCCACTTGTACCCCAGGAACACGGCCCTCATACATCTGTGCCTGTATCTTTGAAAGAGGAGAAACTTCCCCTCCACTCCCTTCCCAACTTCTCTCTCCTAGATCCATCATCATTAGCAACTATAAACGTCAGAGCTGCAGCCATTAGGCTGCTATTCCTAGATAAATAATGCTTTTCATATTTAATTTACAAGTGGTTGCAGAGCCTCATTGGGGTGCACAGGGTTAATTAAGAGCTGAATTAGATGGAAATGCTTCTCCCTGAGGAAACTCAATTAAACTCTTCTGGCAAAAAAACAAGGATGGCCAGGATTTCTCCCCAAAGAGCACTTCTTCACCAGCCATCCCCAGCACTGTGTCCCCTCTGCCTGGGGAATGAGCCTCTTCTCTCACCTGATGCCATGCAGATGCGTGCCAATGCTGTCCATGGGCACAACTGACTGCCCCTGACCCCCATGGGAAAGGAAATGGGGCATGAAAGCAGTGGAGGTAGGTAACAGACAATGATGGGGACAGGACTAAGGAGCACACAGCACTTGCGTTGGACACGTACTGTAACAGCTCCTCCTTTTCAGTTTGAATATTGAGAGTCCTTGGCATGCCAGTGATGCTCATGGTTAATCCTCCTGCTGCACAAACAAGTTGCCAAATGCTCCTCGGAAAAGTGATCTCCAAAACAGGAGGTGCACCAAGACCTTGCTATGAAAGTGAAGGAAGCCCCCGGCCTCCTCCTCCTCCCAGACATCTGCTCCACAAAGCAACTCATGCTGTGAATCACAAACTACCACAGGCCCCATGTGAGCTGTACATCCTTCCTGTGGTGGTATACGGGCAGCAGCTCCTTTCCTTCCCAAGTAAAAGAGCTGTGGACAGAGGAGCATTGCTGAAGAAACAAAACAAATACAAGAAAGCCTTTAGAGGAGGAAGTGAGATCTTCTGGGATGACAGGAAAGTTTGTTTACATGGACTTTTTGCTCTGACCCCAGCCAAATGAGGAAGGCAGTGCATCAGGGAGCACATATCTGCCTTGCCAGACAGGATGAAAATGCTGAATATCAAGTGTTTGATGTCCATACACAACACCTTGTAAAGACTTGTCAATCCAAGAAAGCGTTTGGTGGTACCAAACAACAGCTCTTCAAACTCACACCCATTTAATCCCACTTTTACTCTTCTGCGTGTGTCCTTTCAACAGCCAAATCCAAGAGGCAAATGGTCTGGTGACATCCCCGTGCCACCTTACCCTGAGTGGTTTCAGCTTCAAGGAGGTGGAGGACTGGTAGCAGGAATTTCCCTTAGCAATAGATGCTTGATCCTAGGGATCTGTGTGTCACATAGCTCCTTCTCTGGCTCCATCCCTGCACGACACTGGCTGGAGCCCCACCTGAAAGTGATTCAGCTTCAACTCTCACAGCACAAGGAAGATGAGCATCATGTCATCCTTTCATCAGCCCCAGTGTTTGATGTGATTTCCTGCTGTGTTCACTTGGCACTTGAACATTCAGGCCTATCCATTTAATCTTAATTTTGCCCTTAATTTGATCATTGTGTTGTTCCACCTCTAACTGGCTTAGAGGAATCTCATAGGAAGTTTGCCCTGCAACGTGCTTGACAAGCATACCTTTGCTTGGTTGGCCTTTGTATAACATTTGCGAGGCAGAACACAGAAATCAGGTTATTCTGTTGATCGGCAGCATGGATAATGAACTTGGGGGGCACGCATGCCTCTGGTAATGGGCTCTGCTACCAAACCAGGGCTCCTATACCCCACAAAGCCTGTTTCATCCTTCCCCTGGCCATGTCTGCTGCTGAGCCAGGCAGTTCAGAGAATGCATGTATTTCTGTTCAGATATGGTTATATTCTCCAAAAGCATTTCCAAGTGAGGCTGCACAGGGAGGAAGAGAGACAGGTATTTGCTACACCTCTACCAATTCATTTTCTGCCCTTGGTCTTTCGGCTTTTCTGCTGTTCAGCTGCACGCAGCCTGGAAAGCATATCTCTGTCTGACATGCTGTAACTGGGAGGATGACAGAGGAGAACAATGAGCCTCTAGAAAGTCTTTCAGCCCCTTCCCCCAGAGGCTGCAAATCCTCATCTCCTTGAGGCCACCAAGGTGAGGTTATCCACATAAACCTGTGCAGAAGCAAGAGAAGTTGCGAGAAAGGGGGAGCAGAGCAGAAGAAATCCTGGACATCACATTCCTCATCCCAGGACTTTGCAAAGCCCACAGAGACTTCCCCCAGCTCTGCAGCAGGGAAGCCAAGTGCCTCCCAGACCAGTCCTACCTGCACCTGCCTGCTCATACTCTCTGGCTGCAGGTAAGTGGATGGGTTAACACTTACTTGGTACTTACCCAAAACAAGCCTCCTGCTGACAAAAAGCCCAAGAGCCTGGCAAGGATGGGCTCCCAGTAAGCGTGCCATGGCTAGAACTGCAGGGAGAGCCAAGGATGCCAACATGCCGTCTCCCCATCGCTTGGGAAGTTTTCATATTTAATTAAAAGTTAAGGAAAGAAAGAGTGCATGTGTAGGAGTAAACCATCACCCGGGTAGCCGATTTCCCCCATGCAGGAGACAGAAGTGAAGGAACATTTAATCCTGCTGGCTGAGCATGGCAAATGGAGATCTACAGGGACTTCTCTGTGCAAATGCCGTATGGTGACAAACAGCCTGGGTAACAGGATAAGCTTTATCTGAACAATCAGCCGCTTCAGTGCAGCCTCCCAGGGCCACTGGCACCGGCCAGCAAGGGGTCGCCTGGGGACAACTCCTCTCTGGCAAGAGAGGCAAGAAAAGGAGCTGCTGCAGCAGCCTCGAATGTTACTGGATTTGGGCAATTTAGCCCCAAACCCTCACTGAGCACCCTCTTTGCCTAGAAACTGCCCTGTTGCACATCCCCCATTGGCAAAACCCTTCTGCTCGCTGCTTTGGAGCGGGAGGGTTGGGCTTCATACACCTAACAGGGCTTTCAGCCACCAGCATTATCCCTGCCTGCGACCTGCCTGCCTTCCGAGAGCTCTTGCGAGCGCGGGGATATTAATGATGCTGCCTTTTGATATGCAAACAGAGCGCTCATTATGCCTCTCGCCCCACATCCTCTGAGCTGTTAATTAAAGAGTGTGCAGCAGGCAGAAAATTATCATCGTCGCCTGCAAAATAAACCAACAATGCTCGGATGGCTGCACCACCCCCCCCCCAAAGCACACACTGCAAGCCCTGGCAGCGACAGGATGGATGGGTGCACAGTGCCCAGTGCTTGGGCAGGTGAGTCCTAAAGCTCCCATGCAGCCACAACCTGCAGCCAGGCCATGGTTGGAACTGGTCAGGTTGAGGGCAGCTGTGTCATAGTATCATAGAATGGTTTGGGTTGGAAAGGACCTTAAGATCATCTAGTTCCAATGCCCCTGCATTGGGCGTGTGAGAAAAATGCACAGCTCCCAGGCTGCAAAGGTACCAGTGCCACCAGGCAGAGAACCTCTTTGCCTAACCTCTTCATAGATCTAGGGGAACAGGACAGATCAAACCAGGGAAGGATAGCTTTCCGCTTCCCCAGCCCCTGCCTGGATGCTCACCACTGGAAGCAGAGATGGAAACAGGTAATTTTAGTGCTGACCTTCACGGTGCCTCTGCTTCTTGGGGTAAAGGGAGACCTGGATCCACCACAGTACTTTGCAGGAAGAGGGCAGCAGTGACCAGGAACCCTGGAGAGCTGCTGCTGCAACCAATGAGCAAGGTTAATGGGGCTGATGGGGAAAACAAGCTGTGCTTTGGTCTTGATGAGCCTTTTGTGGGGAGAGGAGCAAGGTAATGGGAGCCAGGTGGGGAAGGATGCCCTGGTTGCTCACAGGAATGCGACTCCTGCACTATAGCTGCCCTGCTGAAGGAAGGGGCCCATCCCCAAACTGCTTCTCCCCCTACTCCAGGATCTTGCCTTGCAAACAACCAGCAGCTTTTGGGGGCTCTGAATCCAGCCCTTGCAGAGAGAAGCAAGTGCCTGAAGCAATCATGACAAATCAAAGGGAAGGGTGGGAGTTGGAGCCCAATATTTCCTTCTGCTCTGACTAAACGAGAAGTCAAGTTAACCTGTTAGTGAGCAGAGCCTGCCCCGACCCACTTTCCACCTTAGGGGGATTCGTGTCTAATCCAAGAGCCATAGGTGCTCCCAGGGGCTGCCTCTCACCACTTTGCTGGACCAAAACCTCAGCTCTAACTCTCCAGATGAGAATGATGCTTGAAACTCCAGGTCCCAGCACATGGCTTCCCTCCCTTATCTAATGGTGGAGGACAGCATTTTGTTCTTGGGTGGGTTTGGGCACACTCTGGGGGTCTCCTGTCCTTCCATAGATCCCCTATGGCTGAGAAGGGAGCTGCTTGAAGACATAGCACAGCCCTTTAGCTAGAAGGACGCGTTATTTTTTTCTCCTGCTATTTTTTAGGATACAGCCCGCATTTGTCTCTGCTGTTGGGAAACAGGGATTACTGCAGAAATGAGTCTCTCCCACTCACTCCTCTGACGGAGCTGGTTAGAAATGACAGGAACAGCAGGTGCCCTGTGGACAGTAATGGACTCACTGTCTGCCTTTGCACAGGACGAGCACTGACTGATTTGTAACCCTGCAGGAAAGGGAGAGCTCGCAGGCTCAGGAGCTGCCTGATGCTTTGGGGAGAGGCTGCTCCTTTGCGCTTTTTTTGCCCATCAAAATAAAAGCAACCCCCTACTCATGCTGTAAGCACTATGCACAACTAAAGGTGTGCTGCATGGGAGCAAACACCACCTCTCCCTGGCCTCCCAGGACAGGCTTTAACTGAGAAGGAGATTTGGGTCCCCACCTCTTCCCTCTTTCTCTGTCCTCTTTCCAAGCTGATGGTACACAGGGAGAGGGCTCCTCCATGGCAGAATATTGCTCTCTAGAACTGGAGATAGGGACGACGGAGCAGCTCAGTGCTGCGGAGCAGAGCCTGGCTCCCTGTGTCTCCCACATTGCCAGCGAGAAGACGCTGGGAGCAGGACCTAAGCATCCCCTTGGATATTCCTACTGCTCCCAAGTGTTGCTGTATCCAGGTGCCATCATCCTTGCAGGGAGTTTGGAGGCACAGACACGGGGTCTGTGCAGAGAGGTAACGTGTCATGCTCTCCTCCGGGATTTCCTCCTGCCTTCACCAGCGATGGTGCTGGATGGTGCTGGAGCTAACCTGGTAATGACAAATGTGGCAGTGACCCACCCAGGAGTGGAGACCATGGCAGCCTATTTCCCTGGGGCAGTGGACACAGCTCTGTGGTATTTCTTCTTCTTCCACCCCCTCCTGCCCCTCAGGACAGGGACAACATGAGACATGCAAAAGGCAACTTAACCCAAACAACTCTGCTTCTCCACCTCCTTCCACCCCACAACCATGTCTTTGCCCCACACCTCCAGCCTCCCAGGCCCTTGCTGCAATGCCGAGAGTCCATTCTGCACGGCTCCAGTGACCACGGGCTGCCCCTGCCCTTCAGCCTCCCTCCCGCTCCTCCCACAAGTGGCACCATCTGTCTCCTCATCTCCAGACTCGCCCTGCCATCCATCACCGGCTGCCTGAACACATTATCCTTCACTTCTCCACACAGCAGTCAAAGGAAGCAGCTGGGACAAAGCAGTTACTCTGCTGAATCCCAGACGTGTTTGCACCTTGGGCTCTGCAGGGCTGGAGCTTTGCTGATTCAAACTCTTCAAAGGCTGACAAGGTCTGCAGAGCTGCCTGGCACCCTGGGCACCACCTGCGACCATTGGGATGGAAGCTGGGACAGTCTGAATAGCACCATGCTGGACCAGAGGCAGCTAAATCCATCCTCGTTGCCATGTCCTGGCTGGCTGCAGTATGGGTTATAAGCTGCTGAGAGGGAGTGTGGTGCCCTGTCTTTGCCCGAGGGCAGCGGGGAGGCTGGCAGTGCCCAGCAGCCCAGCACGGGGGCACAAGCATGCAGGAGAGGATGGGGTTGGGTTTTGCCCAATGCTCGAGTGGTTTCGCCTGGAACCATAAAGTTCCTGAGGCTGAAGCCTATTCCTTACTCTGGGATTCTCTTGAGTTTCTGTTCCACTCTTGGACTGTTACCATTCCTTGCGGCAGGGGCTTTGCCTGCAGCATCCCTGCAGCCCCAGGGGCACGAGGGCTCAGCCTGTCTGCACTTTCAGTGGTGCTCCCTGCAAACCCTGCCCAGGGCAAAGCTTTATCCTGCAGCAAGACTTGCGCTGGAGCTGCCCTTCCAAGCCCCACTCACCAAGCCCTCCTTCCCTCTGCCAGATCGCCCAGAGCAGCTCTAGCCCTGCTGCTCCCCTGTATTGATGCATGTGTTCTCTTGGGGGAGAAGTGGGCAAATACGTGCTCTTCTGCCAAAAGTATGGCAAAGAAATACTTCCAACAGCCTTTGCTCTGACTGATGCAGCATAAAAATGACAGCAGGGAAATCCCAATACTTCCACCTCCGAGATTTGCACAGTAACACCTCCTGTGCCAGCGCTGTGGCAGGGATGTGCCTGTGGGGGAAGAGGTGGCATTGCTATTTCAGAGCCCCGAAGGATTTGACCCACACTGACCTGGTATCATAAACATGTTAATTAGGGGGAAAAAAGAGATTCTGGAAGGCAAAGAAGAATCACAGCTTCTTGTGGTATATTATGTACTCAGAAAAACAATCTGATAAATATATGGTTTAATGTGAGTTAGTGATAATAGATGCTGCAAATTTAAATGACTCACCGCACACTCAGTACAGGGCTATGCAAAATACAAGTTACTTTGGGTTAGTATATAGTTAGCGTAATGCACCACTTAGTTTGTCTTGAATTACTGCATTTCTGCATGCTAATATTAAATATGCACCTACATGCTGACTGTGTAGATATTCAGATGCCAATGCTGATCTAGAGCTGTAAATGGCCCTAAGCAGTGTTTTTGGAGAAGCACCCGATGACCAGAGGGCTAAGTGGTGGTCAGGCCCTGCAGACTCCTGTTTGTGGGTTCTGCTGTTTTGGAAGAACAGGGAAGGATGAACAGTTTTGGCTCTCAGAGATGCAGGGAATGCTCCATCCCTGTTCAAGGCCAGGTTGGACGGGGCTTGGAGCAACCTGGTCTAGTGGAAGGGGTCCCTGCCTGTGGCAGGGGGTTGGAACTGGACGATCTTAAGGTCCTGGGGTGACTTGACACCGTCCATCAAAACAGAAGGCTATCACCTGCTCGTCACAGTTGAATGGAGTCACGAGTGCAGCTCTGCCACTCTCATGGCACATCCCGAGGGATCGGTTCCCCCATGTTCCCTTGGAGCAGCTCCCTTCTGGGGACAGACCTCCCAGCTCCTGCTTGCTCAGTCAGCATGTCCTGGCTGTCGCTTAGCTCTGAGGTGCCAGTGAGTCACCAGCATTACATGAAGAGTGGAATCCTCTAGAGATGTCACCCAGCCCTTGGTCCTTGCTGCTGCTCGCTCTGCACCAGCCTGGGGAGAGGCTATGCCATGTGCACCCCCCGTGGCACACAGCTCCCTGGCAGCTTGATTCCCCCAGGAGTTTTATCCAGGCTGATGTGAAAGCTTTCCACTTCCTTCCCAGGGACCATTCTGCAGCCTCACACCAGGGATTACCAGGCAGCTTCCCACACACCTTCACCCCTTTCTCTCCAGCTCCATCACTCTCATCCCTCTGCCCCTGGGTATTTGCACCCTGTCTCCATCTATCCAAACCCGATGTGAGCATCTTTTAGTCTCTATTCACGTACCAGCCTGTTTTCTGGCAAACACCCCAGGCTGGATGCAGTGCTCCACGACACTGGTGGGGATCTCCATCAGCACAGATTGCCCACTGATTGCCTCAGCCATGCCAAGGACAGGCCCAACCTGAAATTGTGCTCTCAGCTTCAACTTGCAGCTGTAGGGACCCCCCATCTTTCCAACCTTGCTCCCGAACAAGAAATGAAGCATAGCCACCATGCCAACCAGGAGTTGTACCTTCCCATGTCTCACCCCTACCCTTCCGCTGGCAGTTCACAGCCCTAGGAACTGGGCCTGGTGGCACTATTTGAGGATAAAAACCCCACCGATGTTGTGGCATCCTCTACTCTTGGTGTATTGCAAGACCCGACTGGATAAATCCCTGAGCATCCCAGGCTGACCCTACTTTGTGCAGGAGGTTGGACTTCAGACCTCCTGAGGTCCCTCTTCCAGCTGAGTTTCCCTGTGAACCTAATCCCTGCTCCCCCTCTACACTTCAGGGGTGGCCCCAGACCTTTCTCAGGCTCAGGTTGGTGACAGCACCCTCTTTGAAGGTCTCCTCTCACAGCCAGAACCAGCCGCTTGTGCCAGCCTCTCTCCTCCATGTCTTAGCCTGATCACACCATGTATGCAGGGTGTCCTTCCTTTACACACGTCCCAGACTTCCCCCTTACTGCCTGTCTGGGGGACCCCCTCTCTTCCTGCCAGCACCATGTTCCAACCATGATGCCAGTGAGTTGGAGCTCTTTCAGCAGGGACAGGAGGCACACATCCTCTGCTGGAAGAGACAAATAAAGAGCAGAAAGTGCACTAAAGCCTTTCCCACTTGTTCATGGCTGATAAATTAGTTTTGCATTAAGTTTTTAATATGCCTGACCTGTCATCTCTGCTCAGAGTATGGCTGGAGCAGGCAGTGCAGGGGGAAAAGAGGAGAGCAGAGGGTGCAGCAGGGGTAGATGACATCCTGCTGGAGCAGAGGGCTCCTGTGTGTATTGTATGCAACTCCATCATAAGGCAACTCAGGCTGCCCCAGCTCAGGCAGAAAGCAGTGAACCTCCACATCTGCCAACCCCAGGGCTTCAGGGGGCTCCTGCTTCAGGGGAGGAGGAAGAGGGGACCTCTTTCCAGCGGGCACCATGCAATCCATGTGCTCTCCCACAGCACCAGCATCTCCAGCTGGGTCCGGATGGATATCATCTGTTTTTTTCCTTTCCCTTGGGAGCTACAGCCATGATCCTCCGCAGAGCAGAGCAGCTTCCCAGGTCCACCTCCTCATCTGGTAATGGTTGTGGCTACAGTTCATACCCAGTGAGTGCTGAAATCCCTGCCGAGCTCTCCTCTGCCTCCCCAAAGGCTACGGCAGGTCAGTAGAAACCCTGATTCTACAGGCATCATAGTGATTTCCAATTCCCTTCCCATCGGGTTGCAGGCAGGGTCTCCAGGTCCCAGAGTAGCATGTGGGCAGGTGAAAGCCATAGTGAAATGAGACAGCACCCAGTGCACTCCTTGGGAAATATCCCCCAAATATCCCCCCTCGGCTCCCACCAAGTTGTTGCCAGTTCTAGGGAGGAAGTGGATTGTAAATGAGGCAGAGCCAGCTCAGAGGAGGCTGTTTAAACTACAGCAGGCCCAAAGCTACTGTAGTTTACAGGCCCAAAGCTACTGTAGTTTACACTGGGGACTACATCCAGGCCTTTCATCTATCCATACACAGAGGTTTAAGGTGTCTTCTTGCTTGCAGGGGTTAGCGGGGCGAGCGTTTTCAAAGGGAAGTAAAGGGATGGCGAAAAGCAGCATCCCCAGCTGGGAGTAAAGAGCAGCTTTTGTGGAAGTCACGCAAAGAAAGAAATCAATACAGCTCTAAAACAGGCACAACAAAAGAACAAGTGGAAAAAGCAAGTGGCCCACCAAAATCAAACCAGAAGGTGCAAGCAAGGAGCTTGACAGCAGCTTGGGACAGCTGAGGAAGAACAAGGTTAGAGTCAGAGCCTGAAACACATGGGGCTGCAAAGGGGCTCAAGATGTAAGACTTCCAGTATCAAGTCCCACTGGTGTCCTGATGTGGAGTTTAAGACCCTTCTCTATGCAGAAGTCTCCCACAGCCTGCCTGGGAGCCAGTGAGACCCCGTGTGCCCCAGAGGATACCTCCTCCTCCATCTGTGACCCTGTTTTCCTTCTGTCTCCTTCACCTGACATCTAACCATGGTCCCCAGGGAAGGATCAGACCCTGAGACAGTCCTGAGACATGTTGCTGGGTGCTGCGGGGACAAGGCACAAACTTGCCATTGCCATTCACTTTTGCAGCACATGAACCTTTTCTGTGGCCACCTTGCAGAGGAGCCAGGCAGCCCCTGTGCAGAGCGCAGGAGTCCCTGCCCACAGACCCTACCTGCTCACTGCTTCATGACCAAGAGGCCCCAGAGCATCTTCTCACCTTCCTCTGCGGACACCAGCCAGTGTCCCTGCCTGCTCCTGTCCCTGTGCTGCATCATCAGCCTGGGGATCAGCTCCAGCATTATGCCTGGAGGAGAAGCAGCACTGACATGCAGGCTCAGCAGAAGAGGTATCCCATGGGGACAGGAGCTGCTCTCCTGTCCCCCTCCAGCATTGCTGACAGAGCAGCCAGCGCTGGAGGCTGAAAAGCCACAGCCAAGAGTGTGGAGAAGTCCTGAGCAGGGGCAAGGGGAGCAGGAGGAGGGCTAGGGGAGCTGGGTGACCTTGGAAGGCACCTACTGAACCTGTATCATAGAGCTAATCCGGGATTTCGGTTGTTTACATACTGACAGCAATAACCACAGGTACCCAAGCAGGAAGCCTACAGCAAACACCCCATCCAGCATGCCTTGGTGTGCTGTGGGCTCTGACCGCCTGGTGCCCACCCCCAGCTCTCACATAGCCCCCATTTCCCCATCTAGGACTCCCTACTGGCATCCCAGCCAAAGTCCTGACCTCCTCCCTAGCTCTGTTTACAGGGAAGCCCATGGATACTGAGCAACCTGTGTGCCCAGGAGCGGAGGAGGCTGCACGGCTGGGGTGGGAGATGCTCCCAGGTTTGCTGGGGGGGACCCCCACTCCTGGGGTCAGCTGCCTGCAGCCTGCTGCTGCCTGTGCCTGCAGCAGGGCCGGCCCCAGCTCCCTGAAAGGGCTCATTGTCAGTGATGGTGAAGGCAGGGACACAGGCAGCATTGAGGGCGGTGGGTGCTGCACACCCCATGGCTGGCCGCTTGCAGCCCCGACCTCCCTGGCCCCCATGACAAGGCTGGTTTGTAATGCAGCCGGGAGCTGCAGGAGGATGAGGCACCTGGCATGAGCTCCTGGGGCCTCTGCAGTTATCCTCTTACCCCGTTCCCTGCCAGCCCCACCACCCTGCCACAGCATCTCCCCCAGCTCCCCAGACCTGGCTTTCTTGTGCAACCCTCAGGGCGATGCCGCAGCTCTGCTCAGCACGGCCACCACCACCCCAATGCTCCTCACAGTGGCTGCTGGATGCTCCCCATGCTCTCTACTCCTTGGGATGGAGCTGAGCGGATCCCAGCCTGGCTGTGGCAGGACTCCAACCCTGCCTGTCCCTCAGCAGCTCCTGCAGCCACCAGTAAACATGCGGAACAGAGGAAGGAAGGATGCTGCCCCGAGGAAACTGGCCCCAAGACATCCGGCAATCGCAGCCGGTACCTGCAGCCGGGCTGGGCTGTGCCCTGCAAGGGCTGGCAGGGTGCTGGAGGCAAAGCCTCCCTGCCTCTCCCACCCCACAGCACACAAGGGGTGTGTAAAAGGAAGAATCATTTCCGTGGTGACCTGTCTGTGTGACCTGTCGGATTGTGAGTGACCTTTCCTCTCCCAGCCCTGGAGCCAGGAGGCTTCTGCCAACCACATGGGCAGTTCGGTGTGGTTGGGGGTCCGGACAGGGTGAAGCAGCAGCTCCCCACCTTTTACAGCACAGATGGGGAGCAGGCTCAGCCCCTTCCTCCCTGGGTGGTTCTGTACGCTGCAAGGAGGGGTGCATGCCTGCTGGTAGAGCAGCTCTTTCCGGTCTCGTGGATGCCAAGGTGGTTTGGGAAGGTGGCATGGGGATGGTACCCACTAGGGCTCACTGCATAGGGCATCAGTGCACAGCTGTCTGCACCATCCGAGCAGTGGTTGGAGGAGACAGGGTGCCCTTGGTGATGGACAGGGACCCATCTGTCCTTAGAGAGACAGACAGATGCTCAGGGCAGTGGGAATGGCACCGACTCACGTGCATCCTGGAGCGTGCGGGCTCCCACAGAGGCTTTGTGAACAGTTTAGGATGAAATGAGAGACTCCACTGATCCCTCCTACTTCCCCAGGGACTTAATGAGAGCTAATTCAAGGCTCTGCAGAAGCCTGACACCCACATCAAAAGGGCTGGGGAGGCAGAGCAGGCGCTGTGCGTGCCGGTGGTGTGGGTCATGCCTGGCTCTCCAGCACAAACATGGCTATGGGATGCTAGGAGCATCACCGTCCCAGGCCCTCCGCCTCAGCCCCTTTGGGTCAGGGCTGGGGATGCAGCAGGTCCCATTGCCTCCTGCCACAGGCAGGCAGACCCTTCCCATGCCAGCACCCTGCTCCTTCACATCCCTTTGGCAGCCATGCCCCTCACCATGTGCAGTCCCATGGGTTGGAGCAGAGGCACAGCTATCTCAGGACAGAACTACAGCACTCCAGCCAGACTGTTTTCTGGTGTCAAGCACTGCAAACAGCATGCAGCAGCTTCCCCATTTTCCCTGCAACTGGCTGGTTCCTCCCAGGGTTCCTCTGCTCTGAGGGATCCCTATCAGATGTGGTGGCCATGGCTATACATCAACCTCAGAGCAGCTTAAGAAAACCCCGAAGCATTGCAAGTAACAGTAAGAACAACCAGCACCACACAAGCTTTAACAGCTTGAATCCTTCTTTTTCTAAATGGGAAACAAATTGACCCAAACCCCCAGGGTATGGGGACAGACCTGCTCTAAGGTCCAGCAGAACCTAATCCTCTGTGCCCAGCTTTGTGCTTAATCCTCTGTACCACAGCTTTGGGCAGTTAGCAAGGAGGGGTTCTCATTTCCTCCTCCACACAGGATACCTGCCATCCAGGACTTGCAGAAGGCAGGTTGTTCCTCTTCTTGGCTCTTGCAAAGGCTTTTAATGAACATACTAAGACTGGTATAAATACTGGACAAACACGAGCTTATGTGTGTGCGCACTGGAGGGACAGCAGAACAAGGGGTAAAAGAAGGGTTGTATTCATAACCACAAGAATGCATTTCCAGTTAGCAAAGCTAAGCACCACCAAGCCCAGGTCTAATAAGCCCCAGCATAAGTGTTGTGCTAGCAGAAGGCACCAGATTACTATTACTTTATGTTAAACCAGAGGGAATGTAGTTGCAAAAGACAACTCTTGAACAGACAGACAAGATCAGTCCAAAAAACCAGTTCATCACTGCCCAGCAAGACAAATGGAGGAATCACAGGTAAGACCCAGTGACCAGCATCCCCTGTCCTTTGGGTAACAGAGATAGAATCATAGAATTATAGAATGGTTTGGGTTGGAAAGGACCTTAAGATCATCCAGGACCTTAAGATCATCCAGTTCCAACCCCCTGCCATGGGCCAGGACACCTCACACTAGACCATGTTGCCCAAGGCTCTGTCTAACCTGGCCTTGAACACTGCCAGGGATGGAGCATTTACCACTTCTTTGGGCAGCCTGTGCCAGTGTCTCACCACCCTCACAGTAAAGAACGTCTTCCTGAAGATCCTGAAATGCATCTTGGTGTTTGTACATGGGAGAGCATGAAACGGTGAAAACAACTTGCTTAGGGATGTTGTATAATAAAGTCACCTTCCCCTTCTACAAAAGCTTGCATCTTACACTGTGATTAAATAGTCCCCACTCTTCAGCCACTTGCAAAAGTTTTCAAGGTGCACAAGGGTGTGAACGCAGAGCACCTGACCCTGGCACAACACGAAGGTGGCACACGTGGCTGGCTCTGATGGCCTTGTCGTTCATTATGGGGTCAAAGCAACCCACGTACCTGATGCCACCACCCAGCCCTGAGAAATAGTTTCCTGAGGGTTTTTCTACCTGTCAGAGCCAGCTTGGGAGGCTGTAAGAGAGGCAGCAACACAGGGCTGGTCAGGGGAGAGGGGGATGCCCCAAGGACAAACTGCTATTTAACCACACTTCTAATCTCTGGTTTTCACAACCCCCCCTTTTCCACTCCAGTGAAACATGGAATCTCCCAGTAAATACCCACCCAACCCCCTGTAAATTCATAATACATGGATTATTTTTGTTAAAACTGCCAGAATTTGTGTTAAAGTTAGTACTGTATTTTGAACTCCCAAGAAAATGGGACTATGAAAGATAAAGGCCACATAAAAGTGTTGACTTGGATACAGTGTGATTTATGGGGCATGTTTAATACCATGAAGCCTGATGTACACTTTTAGAGAAGAAACCAAAAATACAACGATATGGGAAAGCCCAATAAGACTTTTGATACTGGCTTTAGGTCTCCATCAGCAGGTGATTTTCCTGTTGACCTCACCTCAAGGGAGGTGGAAACAGGCCTGGGAGGGATGACTGTGGCGGGGGGAAAACTGCACTGTGTCCTATTGATGTTATTTTCTGTGCTAGAAATACACAGACTGCAGGAGCTTGTAATGTTTGTCCTTTTCCTGGGAGGTTCCTCAGGAGTAAGATGGGATGCTAAGAGGGCCATCACCCCAGGCTGCTGACAAGGGTGTGGGGATCATGGAGGTATGCTCAACCACAGTAGGATCCTTAGCTGAGATGGGTCAGCATAGCTGCTCTGGTCAGTCCTGGGATGCTCTCTGTGCTTGTGGAATCTGTGTTTCCAAACAGACATTGGGCAGGCTGGAGAGACAGGCAGGAATGATTGAAAGCCCAGAACCCCCTACTTCATCATGAGAGATAAAGAAGTTTAGTCTATTTAACTTCTCAGAGAGAAGGTTAAGAGGTGCCTTGATCATGATCTATTAATACCTACACAGGAGAAATAGTTCAGATAGTAGATAGCTCTTTAATCTAATAGGCAAAGACATAATGCAATCCAGTGGCTCGAAGCCAAAACTCGACATCTCCAGACTAGAAATAAGGGCACGTTTCACCATCAGGTGCATCAAGCTCTGGAACAATTCACCAAAAACAGTGATGGCATCTCTCCTGAGATGAAGATGTGCCTGCACGCCGCCAATGGCTTAGATGCAGGAATTACTTGGTACAAAGCAGTAGCCTGTCACCCCCAGGGGCAAGGCTGAACAGACTATTGGTACATCAGAACTATCACAACAACTATTTGGCCCTTAAAATCTGGGATTTTGCAAATGGGTAGTTGATGGTGCTTATCTTTGTATAGAGGAAGCAAATCTCGTTTCCTACTACAGCAATTTAAAACTGATCTGTAGCTAGGATGCTGTAAGCATATCAAAGTAACAGCGTAACATTGGGATGCTTACTTTTGTCCTCATTCATTTCCTTTACATGAAGCATTAATAGACTTTGTGTGGCTTATTGGAAGTGAAACAGAGAGGAAGGAGCAGTGAAAGGCTGGGGTAAATAAACACGCCCTTGGCTACATGAACAGCCCTGCACACACGGAGTTTATAAGCTCCTCAAGAGAAGGGATTATAGCATGAGCTGTTTATCACTGCTTCTGAACTACAGAAGGACGTCAAGCCTAAAGTCTTTTGTTAAAGCTTCGAGGTGAAGGCCAATGAGAAAGGACATTTTCTAAAAGTCAGGTGCCCCCAAAATATCCCTTAAGATCTGATCTGTCCCTTAAGATCAAGGTATCAAAAAATCAGTCTACGAGAAATCTCGGGGATTAGCAATGATTCAGTAACCCCATCAGCTCTGTGCACCATCGGGCTCCGGCAGGCTTTAGAAACTGCTCGTGGGGAGGCTTTCACCCCACAGGCTTCAATGAGGGGCACGGGGCAGGGGAGAGGCAGCAGCAGCCCCCTCTTCTGCACTGCCCTCCACTGCAATGCCCCTGCCCTGGCCAAGCTGCTGCCAGCAAGCAAAACAGCAGCTCTTTCTCTGCAACATATCTCTCCATCCTCTCCATCCATACGTGGCCTGTGGGGCAGTGAAGTTTTTACCATCTTGGCACTTCCTAGCATCATGAGAAGTCTCATCCAGGTGGGAAAGGGACCTCCACCTCCGTTGGGAGCCAGCCGGAGCGGCACACCGGCACTGCAGCCCGGGGAGCTCTCCTCCAGCAGGAAAACCATAGCGTGCAGGTAGGTTAGCAAACACTACAGTATGACACAGGCTCTCAAAATGCCACTCTTTTGTGTGCAAAGCTCACAAATAGTATCTCCTATTAGTCTGCCTTTAAACTTTTGTGCCTTAATACATTGTTATTTATGCTAACGGTGTTTCAGGGGATGTAACGTGGCTGGATTACTGTAAGAATCATAACTTCGCATTTTGAGTGATTAGAACAGTAACCTTCATCTCACCTTAACAGCCACATTGGTATTTTATTACATATATTCCCAAACAGATTATGTTGTTAAGGTAGATTTTGGGAACCATAACTCAAGAGTAGAAAATACAAAGTCTTTGCAGAAATCTGTTGCTGGAGAGCCTGGAAATTGGGTGCTTTCAAACTGCATTTGGGCTCAGATGAAGGTTTCAAAAGGTGAGCTTTTCTGACTTCCCAAGTCAGCAGCAGCCTCTCCGCTCTCCTGCCTAGAGCCACGCAGGGAAAAACAGTGCCTTTTAAACAGAGGCAAATTTTCTTGATGAGGGTGAGGTACAGCCACAGCAGTCCTCCCCTCTGACAGGCAAACTGACCACAAACACACACCATGGGGCCTCATTAATATTTTCATACTCACGGCTCAGAGATACAGAGCTATAATATGTAAAGTTTCAACCCATCAGCATCTCTCTAGATTAACACTTAAAATACCAGGGAGCATCAGAAAATGTGATCGTGCTCAGCTGAAATCATTAGAAGCATTTATTAGTCCTTTAAAACTGCTTTTTGCATGTTTGTCCTTCAACCCTGCTTTTATTCCTCATTTATTTTTCCCATGGTTCTCTCAAATTTCTTTCCTTTGCATGAGGCAGCCTCTAGAGCCATGTTACTTTGACTGTCCTGGGTTCAACATCACCATTTACATCACCACTGAGTGCAGACATTCAATGCACATCCATTGCATCCAATAGTGTTTGGGAGACATTTGGTATTCAGTTCTTCCCGCAGTTCTCCAGGCATTTGCGCCAGTCCCATGTGCAAAGAGGCAACCCTCAGCACTTGAAGGTAAGTGTCCGAGTAGCTCCAGGATTGCCCCAAGTTGTGGGGCACCCTGGGTTTTTGCAGTACTTTGGAGGTGTCTCAGTGCCCAGACTGTTTCTGGACTGATGTGTAAGAGAGAAACAAACCCTTACTCTTTGGAAAGTATGCAGGTGCCCATCTGCTCTCGTATTCTTACTGTGAGCCCCTTGATTTCCTCCTGGCACTAGTTCCTGGCCTGGTTTATGCCCTGCCTGGCCAAACTCTTTGAAACCCTGCCATTCCTGCACTTCCAGCACCTTGGCCCCCAGTGGAGCAGAGCCCAGCCATGGCCATGGGCCAGTTGGACACCCGCTCCCAGCTCCTCCCCACGGCTCACTGGAGGTGCTGAGTAAGTACAAGCACACATCAAGAGCACATCACAAACCCTGGAGCTGCCCAAGGGCTCTACGCTGTGTGCAGGTGGCACTCAGGGCTACTGTGGAGCTAATACGTGTCCATAGGTACAAGGTCAGCTACACCATGACTGATGAATCAGCAGCTTGTGTCCATGGAAAGAGATAGCTTGAATGGGTGCATCACCTGAGAAGCGCTGGTGACAGAAATCCCAGCCATTTCCAGCAAGTACAGCTCTTCCCCAGCTCCAGGAAGAGGGTCAGGACAGACAGGAGCCCTGGTCCTTGTGCTCCACAACATGCAGGAAAATGAGCACAAGAGAGTGCAGCTTCAGGGCGTTCTCACACCAAACAGGGATACACCAATGCAATAGCACCGTATAATGAATGCTACGATGGGGAGCTGTTGCTATGGTGAGGGAAATAATATTTAAGCACCAACTGTTTATAAATATAAAATCCCCACAAAGTTTTCTAAAATAAGATGAAGGGGGCTCGGGCTGTCAAGAGATTGTAAAAGACTTGAGAAATACTGGTATTTTTGGACACACAAGATCTGGGTACTCCTAAAACAGCAAAAGCAAGTCCAAAATGCTAAGCATCAAACGTGACAATCTGCTGTTGTGCTTCCCGAGATTTAAAGTCACTCTCATAGCCCTGAACTCGCTGTCGCAGCCTGGCAGACCTTCGGGAGAGGAGGCAAGGCCAGTGTTGCCAGGAAATTATTCTTTTCCCGATCCAACTGTGGCGCAGGGACCTGGGCTCTGCTGGTTCTCATAGCCCACTCGCTGCCGAGTTGTTCCAAGGTGCTGCTGAACACGCTGGAACCATGACCCTGTAAATCCTGGAGTCAGAGGTGAAGATTTGGAAATCTTGGAGCTGGGGAGGCAGCTCTGGGGGTTGTCAGGAGCTGGGTTTTGCTCACATGGCTGTAAGACGAAAGCTGCTGTGATTCTTTATAATGCCCAGGCAGCACTAAACATACATGAAGTAAATAAGGGATATAAAAATGAATATCCATTGTAGTGTCTCCAGAATCTGTCAGCAGCTGCCGTTTCAGCAGAGGGGCAGTTAAAGAGCTAAAAGCACAGCTTAGCTGGCAAGCGCTGGGCAAAAGGGAAACGTTCAAAGTTGCCAAAAGTAAATGTCCGACTCGCTTTGAGGGGTCGAACACAAGCAGAAACTGTGAGAAACGCGACGGTCAGACCCCGGCAACCTCAACAGCCCTGCCACTCTCCCTTGTTTCCATCCCTCTGCCCCATCCCACCTTCCCAGGCGGTCAGGATGGCATCTTCCCTCCTCCCTCCGGTACCGCCGGGATGGGTTTGGTCCCCGCGCCGTGGCAGCGCAGGAGGATTCCTGCCGCTGGAGAACTATGCAGTGTTTTCTGCTTTTGATGAGCGAAGGGTGCGAACACGCGCACACCGCTACCAACCCTGGGGGGTGACTGCACCCCAGCACCGGAGCGCGGGGCCCGATCCCTCAATCCCCGGCGTGGGGACACACACCTCCCGTGGGGAGGGGGGGAAAGGAAACGGCGAGTTTCCTGCTCGGTAAAGCCCAGCGGCGGGACTGGGGCGGTGTGGTCAGCGCGGCGGCTCTGCCTGTGCCTCTGCGCGCTGCCGGGCGGCCCGGAGGAGGGCGGGGGAGCGGCTGCAGCCCCCTCCTCTGCTCTTCTCTCCCTCCCATCCTCACCCTTCCTTCCCCTCCCCTTCTCTCCCCTCCCCTCGCCGCCGGAGGGGCGTGGAGAGGCGGCCCCGCGCGGCGGCTGCCCGCACGGGCAGGGCAGGCAGGGCAGGGCAGGCTGCGCTCGGACGCGCAGGGATGAGCCCCTGCGCCGCGGCCCGCTGAGCTCCAGCGCAGCAGCCCCCGGGCCGGGCCGGTCTCCGCGTCCGCCGCCCCAGCAGCCGCGGCGGGGTCCGTCGGGGATGCGGGGGGGAGCCCGCCGCGGCGCTCCGCCAGGTAAGGGGCGCTGGGGGGGATGAGGGTGGGTGGCGCAGATCGCGGCGTGCGGGGCTCTCCCGTAGCCATTCCCGCGCCACCAACTTTGCAGCGCAGCGAGACATCCCCGCAGCGGCGGAGGGACTTTTCCCCGCTGGTCCCCAGCTCCGGCTGCGGCGGGACCCCCCGTGCGGGGTGTGCGGCTCTGCCTTCCCTACCCCGGCCCCAGGGCTGTCTTAGCGGGGGAACGAGCTGCGGCGAAACTTGGGCTGTTGTTGTGTGAGGAGCTGGCGCCTGGAACAAGTGAGTAAGTCCCCGGTGGCACCGCGGAGGCCAAATGCTCTGCCCGGTCGTGTGAGCCGCGCCATCCGGCGGAGCAAATGCCCCAGCGTTTGCTGTCAGAGCCGAGAGTGGTCTGATAAACCTGCCGGGAGGACACAGGCTGGCGAGGCGATCTCGCCATGGCATGGGGCGGCCCCACGGGAGAGCTGCGCGGTTCAAGGTTCGTGTTCCTGGCGTGACCGAAGGGGTTTGGAGGTGGTGAATGGGAGCGTTCATCCCCAAAGAGCCCGCAGCTCCTGGCAGGGAGCGCTCCGGGAGGGAGCAGCATGCACAAACAGCCTGGTGGATGGCTCAGGGGAAGGTGGAAAGCACAGACTAATTGTACCGGGTTTACCCAGGCGTTCGCATCCTCGGGAAGAGACAGATGCGGTTCAGCAGATGAGGGATAAACAGGCACAGGTGGATGTTGCGATAAGAAAACTCTGGCAGGGGTTGGCGTTACTTGATAGTGATTAATTAACTCAAAATGTGTATGCTGAGTGCCAGCAGGAGCAAACTGAAACCGCGTTGAAAGCTCTGTGATGATTTAAGCGCTGGTCAAAGCAGGTAGTAATCTGGTGGCAAAGGATCTGTCGGTCCCTCTGAGATGCAGAGGGGATGAGAGGACAGAGCTAGGGGAGCGGGGGGAATGCTACGGGTGGCTTGGAGCACTGGAGTCCCGCACCTTATCATTAGGAAAGTGCCTGGGGAGGTGATGCCCGTAGGAGCAGAGCAGGTCTGGGGGGGCACAGAGCACCTCCACTCAGTGCTCACCTGAGGAAGGTGCTGGGTGTCAGTCCTCACATGGCTTTTGGAGCTGTGACCATGGGGAAGCTGTAGTGCTGTACGGCTAAAAGGGAGGCAAGGCTGAAGGCTCGCTCTCATCCCGTCAGGATCTCATGTTGGTGGGCTTTGCTAGGGGGGATGCTTGGGGACAGAGAGCAGCCCTGCTCACGCATCTGTTGCGGTACCCAAAATCAGGTAATGCCTGTGGTGAGGAGAAAGGGGGACTGCTTGGCGCTGCTTTGCTCAGCAGTCTCCCTTTCCCTGTGGAGCAGTGGGTGCAGGGTGCCCAGGGCGGGCGGGCCACTGGCATGCTTGGTGTCTGCCTGGCTTTGCAGAGCCACCAGCATGCCTAAGCCACTGTGACTGAGTGGGATGCTCCATCAGGAGCCTGTCTTCCTCACCTCAGTGGCCACAACATGTTACTTTACGACATAAACTCTTCGCTCAGTGGGAGGACGCTGGGAAGCAGCAGGGCCTGTGCCAGTGCGTCCCTGGATGAGAGGTGTTTTGCAACCCAATTTCCGTGCTGGGGCAGAGAGGTGGGAGAGCGGGGCCACGGGAGCCAGGCTGGCTGGGCAGGGGCACCGCAGGGTGATGGCTGCAGCTCCCTCCTCCCTGACCAGCCCTTTGGCAAGCTGCTGTGCCCTGGGCAGGGCACCCAGGGGTGTTGCTTGCTGGGTGGAGGACAGAGCTGCAGGGCTGAAGTTGGTGCTGGGAACTCTGTGCGTGACGGTGCATGTATCCGGTTGGGATAAGGTATGTTCTGGGATGTGATCCACAGCGGGCATGCTGCAGTGGTGCCTTGTGCAGATGCACTTGTGTCAGGAGAGGGGTTTTGCCTTGCAACTCCTGGGGTGAGCTTTGCCTCATGCAGGGTGTGCCCATGTGCGCCTCTGCGCTGGTGTGAGTGTGCCCAAGCATGCGGGCAGGCAGCCCTGCATGGTCCCTGCACTCATACACCCATCATCCTGGCACTGAGATCCTGGTACTTCTTGGGTGTTTGCTGCTCACAATTGTGTTTTCCAGCTGGTCCCAAAGTCCTGAGTCACTCTGCCGTTTCCATGGAAACAGCCTCGCTGGCGGGAGTCGGTTTTGGGGGTAGAGGGTGCCTGTAGCTGGACCAGCATCGGGCAGAACCCAGGGAAGGGCTTGTGGGGCATAGGCACTCCTCCAGCCCATCATGCCGGCGCCAGGGCTGGAGCAGGCACCTGCACTGCACAGATCCTCAGACCTTCTTCCACTCCCTTTTCCCTTCTTTCCTGCCATGGGGAAGTGCAGAGGGATTTCGCTGGTAGTGACAAGGGAGCCCAGGATGAGCCCAGCCAAGGGCACAACTTCAGGGGAGCTGTTGAGAGAGGGGGACAGCCTGGAAGGCAGCCGAAAAGAACAGGGTTTAACTGCCCTGTGGGAGAGCCTTGGGAACAGGAGTGACAGTGTCAGCTACTGCAAAGTCCCTAAAGCTGCTGTCACCCCTGAGTTGCCCAAACACGGCCACCTCTGGGGAGCAGCAAGGGAATCTGCAAGGAAGGCTTGGGGCAGGGCAGTGGAGCCCCTGGAGATGCTATGGGAGCCCCCCCTGAGGATGGGGTGCAGTGAGGCACTGCCCTGTGTGCCACTGGCTGCTTTCGGATGGGAGAAGACATACGAGTCACTCTGATCCCTGCAGCAGCCCTGCTGAATCCGTCCTGCCCGGCAGCGCCTGAGCTCAGCCACCAGCGCAGCCTCCAGCGCCACGGCTCTAAAAGCAGGTCATTCCCATCAAACCCGGGAAGACCATCCCCACAACAGGAGCCCACGGCTCAGCATCTCCTTCCGGGCCTCTGCTGCGCTGCGGCTGGCCGGCCGCTCGCTGCTCCCTGCGCCGGTGACTCACAGATGCCATTTAGCTTAATTCATCACCTTCCATCTCCCTGGTGCTCCTGGGCTGTCTCTGGCTTCTCGCCTTCTCTTCCTCTCCAGAGCGGTGCTTGGAGTCAGGGGAGGAGGAGGAGGAGGAAGGCAGGTGATTATGCACCCGTTTGCGTGCGATGGGGGAGCCTGCACTGCCTGCACTCGTCCTCTCCCTTCCTCCAAGCTCCAGGCTGTGGGAAGTGGGGCAGGGGAGAGGAAAGGCTCAGCACCTTCCTCTTCTCACAGACAATGCTCCTGTCTCGGTGCCAGGCTCTAGCTGGCCTCCGGCAGGCTTGGGGCTGAGGGGCCGGATGCCGTGCATCCCTTGTGGACAGCCTGGTCCTGATGTGACTGCGGGCAGCCGGCAGAGATGCTCGGAGGCAGAGGAGCGCAGTCTGGCATGCTGTGACCAGAGGGGGGCTTAGGGTCGGGGAACGGGCAATAGTGACCCCAGCACAGTGCAGAAGGAGCCCATGTGCCTTCACACAGGCCCCTTATAGTGCTTCCCCCCATCCCAGCTCTCCATCCCACAGTCCCAGCTGCCTGGAGGGACCTGCTGGACTCAGCTCCCACCCTCGGGCTGTATTTGCTCATCCTCTTTGGTGGAGCTGAGCTGGAGACAGAGCAGAGGGAGATTTCAGCTGGGAACACTTTACAGCACAGAAACATCTGTGAGGCCAGCATTTCGGATGATTCGCATGGTCACAGCATCCCACGGTCTGGGGTTGAGGAGCCAAACCAGTACGTGCTTCACACAGGACTCTCCAATATAGCCCCACATGGGCATGGCCCTCACTCCAGCTGCTGCTCTGGACTGCTGGCCCTGTTATCAGTGCCTGAAGAGGAACAGGCCAGTGTAAGAACAATGTTCCTCTGGGCAGGGATGGGAGACCAAGTGGCTATCCTGCTGCATGTGTGCATAGCAGACGTCCTCCTGCAGTGTGTTGCCTGCTCCAAGCTGTGCACAGCTCCTCCTGAGCTGTGTGTTTCACACCAGCCTGGCTGTGTCCAGTAGATGAGCAAGGAGGGAGCGTGAGTTGAAGTGATGCCCCTGGAACCCCCCAAGAGCACCCATCACCACTGCCTCTCAAGCCCAGGGCTGGGCTGAGTGGGAATTGCAGCCCCTTGGGGACAGGCAGTGATGGGAGGAGGCAGGAGAGCCGGCCGGGGGTTGAAGGCAGGTTCTGGCTGGCTCTAAAGGCCACCGATGAGACATCAGGAAGCCTCCCCAAGCCCTCCCCAGCTGCAGCACAAACAGGCAGGGCACATGTGAAGGGTGAGGCTGAAGCTGGGCTGTAGCTTTGTACCTGCTCCGCTAAGGAGGTGAATCAATGCCCCGTTTCTTCTGCATTGCAAAGGGGAGCGGGTCCGGGTCGGGGGAAACTCTCTCAGCCATTGATCCAGCAGGAATTGGGACTGTGGAGGCACCGGGGCTCTGGTTACCTTTTGCTGGCAGCAGGTTTCACCACATCCTGGGACAATCCGAGTCGCATCTGCTCCAGCATCCATCAGCAGCGCAGCCAGGAGTGGAAGCTGAGGCTGTGCGTGAAGGATGCAGTGTGGCTGGCCAGCACTAGAGAGCAGGAAAGCGTTCCCGCTGCAGCTCCCACCTAGGCAGCGCACAGGAGCCACCTGGGCCAGGAGATGCCAGCAGGGATGCTCCTGTCCTGCCCTGACTTACCAGACCTGGAAAAACACTTGATTCAAGGAAAAGAATAGCCCGTGTGGACACTGGGGCCAGGTCTGCCCTCTGCAGGGGGGGTAACCCCAAACCAGGAGCAGCAATAGCCAAGCATCTGCAACCAGATGCCACATCCCTGGCAGGCAGCAGCCTGGGAGAAAGCAGCTCTTATCCAGAGCATCATCACAGGTCTAAAGCATGGCTCTTGGTATACAGACACAGTGATGGGTGGCAGGGGTTTCCTGCAGCAGTTGTGCTGGAGCCCACATGCTGGTGTCCTGCTCTAAACCCTATTCCCAGCAAGAGGGCTCTGGAGCTGGTGGCTCCTGCAGCCTCCTGCCTGCACCAAGCAGCTGGGAAACGGGTGAATAATAAAATAATAACTGAAAAATAAAGGAAGGAGGTTTTTGACTCACCTGCAGGGCTGAGCAGTTCTCCTGGCATCACTCACTGCGTGACAGGGTCTCTCCAGGGACAGGATGCTCCTCACTGAGCCATCCCTGAGCACCCCATCCAAGCATCATGCTCAGGGACAGCTTCCCCCACCCTTGCCCACATGCAGGCAGCAGCAAGGCAGGGGTTAGCACCACTGAAGTTGGCCTGTGCAACTACAGCCCTGCTCTTTCCTGCGCCCATCTCTGGTGCTAAGGTCTCCTGCTGCCGCACTGTTGCCAATTGAGGATGGAAGGATGCAGGTTCTTGTGCTTCTTCCTTTGTAGTGTTGCTTTCCCCTCTCTGGTGCTCAGAATAGGAGGGGGCCTGAATCCCAGAGCTGAGCAGGATCTGGCCAGTACCAGGAGCTCAGTGCTGGAGGCACATTGGGCTGGCAGCTAGGACACAGCTCTGTCTGCTCCTCATCCCCCGAGGCTGGCAGACTGAGCTGGCCTGGCTGGTGGACCTGCAAGCAAAGAGGTTTGCAACTCTAGGAGAGCCATCACCCCTTTCCAAAGCAGGAGGTTGTTGGCCATGGAAAGGCCATGCCTTGTCCTGCCAGCTGGACAGAAAGGATGGAGACAAGCCTCTCCAGACAGTGCTTGGCACCATCCCCTGCCACGGCTCCTGCACTGGGTGTTGAAGGCACTGGCTGAAGGGGTGACAAGTGACTCACAAGGCAGCTGGGGAGGTGGGTTTGCAGCTGGATGGAGGCACATAGACTGTGTGGCCACCAGGCTCTTAACATCTGCCTGCCTGGGCCACGGAGAGGGTGATGGCTGATGTACATGCACTGGGAGGGCATTTGTTTGTTGATATCCCCACCAGTGGGATACTTGGGTCCTCCTTGGCATTCCTTGCTCAACCCGTGACTTCTCTGTTGGGTTGCAGACACCAAAACGACCTGTGAAGAAGCTCCATGAAGGTGACCAGCCATGCAATGTTCCTGGAAGGCTGTCCTCCTACTAGCCTTGGCATCCATTGCGATCCAGTACACGGCAATCCGGACCTTCACGGCCAAGTCCTTCCACAGCTGCCCCATCCCCAGCCCCGTGAACTGCAGCCTGAGCCAGGACACCGATGCGGCCGAGCGGCTGTGTGACGAGAGCCCCACTTTCTCCTATAACCTGTCCAGGAAGACGCACGTCCTCATCCTCGCCACCACCCGCAGTGGCTCCTCCTTCGTTGGGCAGCTGTTTAACCAACACTTCGATGTCTTCTATTTATTTGAGCCCCTCTACCACGTCCAGTACACCCTGATCCCAAAGCTGACCCAGAGCAAGAGCACGACGGACAGGCGGGTCATGCTGGGGGCCAGCAGAGACCTGCTGAGGAGCCTGTATGACTGCGACCTCTACTTCTTGGAGAACTACATCAAACCCCAGCCTGTCAACCACACCACCGACCGCCTCTTCCGCAGGGGAGCCAGCAAGGCCCTGTGCTCGCCGCCCGTCTGCGAGTCCATGGGTGCCATCGATCTCCACCTCGAGGAGGGAGACTGCGTGAAGAAGTGCGGGACCTTGAACCTGACGCTGGCCACCGAGTCCTGCAGAGAGCACGGGCACGTGGCCATCAAAACCGTGCGGGTGCCCGAGGTCAGCGATCTCCGGGCGCTGGTGGAGGACCCGCGGCTGAACCTGAAGGTTATCCAACTGGTGAGGGATCCTCGCGGCATCCTGGCATCCCGGAGCGAGACCTTCCGGGACACGTACCGGCTGTGGAGGATCTGGGACGGCACCGGCAGGAAGCCGTACAACCTGGACGTGACGCAGCTCACCACGGTGTGCGAGGACTTCTGGAACTCCGTGTCCACTGGCCTCAACCGGCCACCGTGGCTCAAGGGCAAGTACATGCTGGTGCGGTACGAAGACCTGGCTAGGAACCCTATGAAAAAGACCGAGGAGATCTACGATTTCCTGGGCATCCCTATGGACAGCAACGTGGAGCGCTGGATACAGAACAACACCCGAGGAGACAGGTCCTCCTCCAAACACAAGTACGGGACCGTGCGCAACTCGGCGGCGACGGCGGAGAAGTGGCGGTTCCGGCTGTCCTACGAGATCGTGGCGTTCACGCAGCATGCCTGCCAGCACGTGCTGGCGCAGCTCGGCTACAGAACCGCCGCCTCCGAGGAGGAGCTGAAGAACCTCTCCATCAGCCTCGTGGAGGAGAGAGACTTCCTGCCCTTCTCCTAAGGCAGCCCCGGGGAGGGCCCAGTTTTGATACGGACTCTTTCTAACTGTTGCCTTATTTTGTTTTGTTTCGGTTCCCCCCTTCCCCTCTTTCTCTCTTGTCTTTTTCCTCTCCAAAATTTGCACTAAACCTTGAGCAGGAATCTCAGCAGCTGAGTCCGGGGGGAAGCGATTGCTGCTCCTCAATAATACGTTTGCAACGCAAGAGGAGTCGGGTCTCTCCAAGCAAGAGCTATAGAACTGTGGATGGGTAATAATGTTTACAAAACACACAAAATGTATAAAGCAACCTTCAAGCTTTCCAAACAGAAGGGTACCTGGGGTACTGTACTTTTGCACTGTTTACTTTTACAATGTAAGAGGTAAATATAAATATAATTTATGAATGGTGTCATCCTCTCCAGAATAACTCCCCTTGCCCCCCGATGAGCAGGTTAGACTGGAAGCTGAACGTGGAACAACCTCCTTGGTTTTGATCTCAGTGCGATAATGTCTGTTTAAGTCCTGTTACTGGGCTGGGCAGTTGGTCAGCTGCTCGTACATGGTTGTTTGGTAACACCTGTGATAGTTCTTTGTGCCAAAAAAATCACAAAAGAAAAAAAAAAAAAGGGGAAAAAACAAAGTGATTGGGTAGTTTGGTAAAAGCCCAACACATTTAATGCTTTATTTCTGTGTTTTCTGTAAATAAAAAGTGCAATAAAACTGACCCTGGGGGTGAACTTCAACTGAAAGACCTCAGTGACTAAACTGGGTAGATGCAGCAGCGGGCAAAGAGCAGCATCTCCTGCTGTGCCTGGCTCCTATTAAGGCTGGGGAGGGGAGAGGACACCAGAGTCTCCAACTCCCATCACCTCCTTGGGCATGTGCATGTCTGCATCCCAAGTGCATCAATGTGCAAGTAGTTAAGCCAAAAGTGAGACCCTGTGGTTATTTACTGACGCGGTCTGTTTGATCCCTGCCTGCTGGAACAGCCCATCAGCTCTTCCAACCCAGCTGGGACAGAGTCCTCCGAACAGCCCAGCCCTTGAGGCACAGGCCACGAGCAGATGGGCAGCCATCAGTGCCAGTCCCCAGGGGACAGAGGACAGCAATGCCCCAGCAGTTTCCTGGCTGTTTTGGTCCTGGAGACAGGCAGGGACCCCCAGAGAGATGCAGTGGTGGCTGGTCACATCTGCACACATCTGTACGCTCCCCATTTGAGCCACCCACAGCCCACCTACCTGGGCAAGTCTCCTCTCCAGAGCCCTCTTCTAAGGTTTGCTGCCCACCAGTTTCCAGCCTGAACTCTTACTTGAGAGATGGTGAGACTGGATGCTGCTGGGACACCCTGTCTGGATGAGGCAGCTCTAACTGCAGGTGACTTTCCAGCATCCTTTTCCCCCTTTAAAGACCTCTGGAGGGGCAGCTTGTTAATGGTGTTGTTCAACCTGGCTTAACATAGCAAACGTGCTCCAGCTGGGCTGCAGAAGAGGTGAGCAGGGGTGATGGATCTGAGGCCTCTCCTCAGGGCTAGCAGCTGGAGTACCTGTAATTCATCCTCACTGTCTGCAAGGTGACACAGGCAGCTCCATCCCTGTGAGGAGGAACGGGGTGACAGCATGGACGTGCTGCAGGATGGGCACTTCCCCATCTGCTTCCCCAAGCCCCTCGCTGTGTCTGAGAGAGAGGATGAGTGGGGCAGGCAGCATAGGTGACTGCAGCCAGCCTCAAGAGCTCTTACCAAGCAGCTGGCAGCAAAACACCCACCAAATAATGGCTTGATTGCCTCGTTATTAGTTACTAAATTAATCCTTTCGTCAGCACTTCACAAATGCTGAGCTGTTGGCTCCTGGCCTCCACCCAGGCAAAGGTACACCCTGCCTGGGGCTGTGCCTTCCACACACCTTCCAGTGAGCCAATGCAGAGGGTCTGGCTGCTCCCCTGCGGCTCTGGGGAGGGTTTGACATCCTTCCCCTGCAGAAAGGGCAGGCTGCGGCGGGGGAAAGGAGCTTTTCCTCACTTCTTCAGCTGCGAGAAGTGGCTTTGCAAGCCTGCATGAGGGAACAGCAGCTGTAGAGGCAGAATTGCCCATCTTCAGCTGTCATCCCACTACGTTCCAGCCCAAAAGTCCTGTCATGCACTGGTCTTTAAACCAACACAAGAAATGGAGTTTAGAAGTCTTATCCAAACTGTTCTTACCATTCCAATCCAGAAACACACCTGCAGCAAAATGGCTTTTGAATCCCGGTTGAAAGCCATGTCCTAGTTTAAGCAGGGATGAAGGTTCAGCCTTGCTTAGTGCCTCATGTAGAGCCCTCAGGGGGGAGATCTGATTTCCCAAGGAATCTCTAACATCTTCCTTCACTGCTCCTCCTCTCCTCATTTCCCCCCCCACTGGAAACAAGAGCCAGCATATACAAGGTTTTTATCCTCAAATTTTACTGTAATTAAAATACAGAGATGCAGAATATTCCCAGAAACACACTGCAAAACAAACCAAGCAAACAAATTCAGTAGGAAACCAATTACAGACGATGAAATGATAAAGAACATAAGTGTTCTCCGGAGCCCGGCACCGTGCACAGGACTGCGTGGCCGCAGTGACGGATTTAGGTTGCCAAAGGGCTCCTCGGCTCCTGGAGAAGCGGAGTTGAGCCCTGGCGTCTGTCCCAGCAGCTCTGTAGCCATCTCCACGTTCCCACTCACGCTGTTGTTTTCAGAAGGATGAGTTTGCAATGGAGACACAGAAATGACCCACCCACAGGGACAAGAGCCAACGAGGGAACCCAGAGGAAATGAAGTGGGTTAAGATTTTCCACACACACACGTAACACAAGGGGATGGAGAGGGGTGGAAGACATGTACTTCTCTCCCAGCCAAGGGAGCTGCAGGGCAGTCACCCTCTCTGCCCTCCCAGCCAACACGAGTGAGGATGTGTAATGAAGGTCTCAGTGAGAGCTTTGGAGAGCGCTATCCAGGGGCAAGACACAAAGCTAAGGGAGAGATAAAAAAGAAAGTGAAGAATAATGAGATGAGCAAAGGGAGGAGAGGCTGTGGCTGTGGGCTCTCCTCTCATCCAGGGCATGATCCTTGGGCATGGGGAATGCCTGGCTGTGGCGGGGCACAGGGCTGAAGGTAGGGCCACATCCCACCTCCACCATAGGGAAGACCCAGCCCCACCCTATGGTGATCATGACAAAAGCCTGGGGGAGATCTGGGGTGGTGAGGAGGGAGCTGATCTGGCACTTGGACCATCCATTGGGCACGCTGATCTAACCCCTAGCAAACATCATTACCATGGGAAGCAGGGCACCAGCCAGGCATGGACCAGCCCCCCAATTCAAAACCCACATTCATTCACTTCCCTTTCTGTACTCTTCCCTAGAACAAACTCCGCTGTGTTCATCCTCTGATGCAGAGCCTGTCCTAAGAAACAAATTCCCCCCACACTCCCCCTTTTCTTGCTCCCCCGCTCCTCGCCTCCTCCTGTCACCAGTCCCTCCTCATCTCACTCTCACCTGAAAACTGGTGATCTTCCTCGTACTAACTGTCTTTAGTTCCAGACAACTGGAGAGCTCCACTCCATTTACTGCAAGGATGCACAGAAGAGCTGATATAAAAAGATGGGAAACCCTCAGGACCCCTGTGGCCTTCCTTAATGCACCTTTATCCAATTTTCCATGCCTGCTCTGCACACACAGTGCCTGCAGGCAACAGCTTGGGAAGAATGTATTGCCTCCCCCAGCAAGAGCCTGTGCGAGATACTGAGAGCCAAAAGCATGAGTGTTCAAGGCCACGTTGGATGGGACTTAAGCAACATTGTGTAGTGCGAGGTGTCCCTGCCCATGGCAGGTGACTGGAACTGGATGAACTTCAGGTCCTTTCCAACCCAAACCATTCTATGATTCTAGGAGCTTCCCATCACCTGCCCAAGGTTGGCTGTTGAAGTAAAGCCCCTCAGATACTATCTTCTGTCCAAGGCCTGGGAGAAGCAGTTAAGAAGACTGTCTTCTGTCCTAATTGGTAAGGAACTATCTTTCTAAGAGGGTTGGTGACAGCACAGCTAGTTACACACAAGCAGCTTTTAGCTCTGGGGTTAGAGCTCACTTCAGGAGCAGCCTGTGATCTGGAATAAGAAATGAGATGTGCTCAGGAGGAGAAGCAAGCAGAGATGCACACAGAGCAAACCGTGCTCCTGGTCTGCAGGGCGTTTGAGACAAAGGAAGCACAGACAAGACTTCTTCTGGCCTCGCCAGCTGCCACGAGCATCCCACAAAGTGCAGGCACACATCAAGGCCTGATCTTTCTGTGAAGCTGCTGCCTTCAGAGACAAAACCGACACACGTCTGGGTCAACTTGGCCTTCACCAGAACAAAGGAGACAAAGCGAGGAAACACACACACATACCAAATGCTGTTTCCTCTTCAGAAACAAAGATGTAGGTTAAACCACGCTCACGCTATGAAGAGTAACACGCTGTAGAGATCAGCAACTTCTTTCCACTGCTAACAGCAGGGACTATCCAGCAAAGGGTATGGAGAGAGACTAACACCAGCATGACTAGTACAGGACACAGTGACTTACGTCAGGCCCAGAATGTGGATTTAATAAAGGTCAGAATGAAAACTGCTTCACAAGCCCAAAAACGTTCAGCAAAAATGGTAGTGGGAGGGCAGTGTACTTAAATATTCCCTGATGTCTGAGTCCTAAGCACAAGAGAGCAGCCAGGAAGCGCAATGACCTCCAACAGGAAATGAAAATCAAGGAAGTTGGCTTCAATATCCAGAAGATAGGGCAGAAAGTAAACAAACCGCACAGACAGGGGAAAGGGGATTCTTCACATTCCTTTGGTTTCAATAAACTACGCTCTTGGGCAACAGAGGGGAAAACATCCTCTAAAATATGATTTTTCTTTCAACCAGGACCCTACAGAAAAACTGTATGGAAGTGCCGAAGATGACTATGGAAACTCCTCTGATTGTTTCCCTTGCTGAAGAGATGCCTGTGGACTGACGCACACATGCTAACATAGGTACATATATATAATATACAGCACAAGCACTGCTTCACTCGCCTGTGCATCCAACACCTAACACCTAGGCTAATCACCTGCCAAAGCCAGGAGAGGTTTCAATGGTGGAGCGTGTGGCTTTCCTCATCCCGAGAATTACAGGGGACCTTGGAGCGAGTGAATGTGTGTGAGCATGTGTGTGTGATGCCACACGGCCCTTTGAGCATCATGGGCCAGGCTGTGGATGGCTGTGACCCCCAAAGGGATGCAGGCGTCTGGGTTTCTGCGGCACTACGAGTGTTGGTGGGGCATTTACTGCGACATGGTCATTTAGAGGAGCCAGGCTGGAGCTCCGGGAGCAGCGTGTGGAGGAGCTGCTGGTACCCTGTGCAGGCTGGATGCTGCTGGAGCACCCTCCAACGTGGTACAGTCCTCTCAAACCCAGGCCACCGCTCCCGGGGTGCTGAGTGATGGGGAGAGCAACGCTCTCATCCTCCCATCCCTCGCTGCAGCAGAACTTGGGTGGTGTTTGGGAACATGCTTGCTCATGGTTCCTAGTGATGTCTGTGGAGGGAGAGTGTGGCCTAGAGCCAGAATGTCCTGTTTCAGGTGGGATACTGTAAGGACTTCAAGGGTCAAACCCAAAGGCCCGGTTGGTCGCTCTGTGGAGCATCACTACTTATGCTGCAACATCACAGAGGCCTGGCAGATGCCACTGTCAGCTCCTTCCCCAAATGGGAACATACAGCAGCTTTCACCCTACTGCCTCTCACCAATAAAATCTATGCAGAAGTTGATGGCCTGGGACATATCATACTCCTGTGTGGCATGATCCCTGGAGCTGCTCTGCCGAGCTTGAGGGTTCCTTCTCTGAAGAGTGCAATTCAGCCAGGGAGTAAGTGATTGGGAGCAGCCTGTGGGATGGACCCTGCAAAGAAAAGAGATGCAGGGCAGGAGGGAAGTTTCCCCCTCTTCACAGTATCTCTCCTTTGTGTCAATGGGACTTTCTTCTACAGTTCTCTGCGAGGCAGATCCCCCAAAACACAGCTCCCAGAGCCAAGGGAAAGGGTGTTTCAGGGGCTGTCTTCCCAGCTGAAGCTGAATTTGACTACACAACACACACTTCGAGCCAGGCACAGTTCCTCTCCCTCCTCTATTACACCCCCCATGTCCAGGCAGGTGGAGCCTGACACCCTCTCCCACCCCTCTGTGCTTACAAGAACAAGGAGGGAGGAAGAAAACTGCAAGACAGAGACAACGGCGCCTTTAAAGCCCTCGGAGCAAAGATGGTTCCCAGTAGGTGATGGGAGTGAAAGGCATTGACAGCGGCTCTGTGAGCTCTGAGCCAGGCAGGCGGTGCTGAGCAGGCTGCAGCCGGAGTCTGCTCGGGTGCTTGACCCTCCCTGAAGCGGCTGCTTCCAACTCAAAGAGGTGCTGTGTAGGGGGACAGTATGGGCAGGTCGATCTTTCCGCAGGGAGCTGCGATGGGGATTAGTCAGCCTTGTCCTTCTTCTTTGCGGTGAAAGGGACTTTGCTGGCGACAGCTCCGACGCCGCCGGTCACCGCCGAGACGCTGCCCTTCACCAGTCCGACGCCAGCAGCGGGGACGCTGGTCACGGCTGTTTTGGTGAGCTCCAGGCTCTTGCTGCCCACCCAGGCAACTCCTCCCAGCGTGGCGCCCACGGCTCCCCGGGTGATACTGAACAGGCTGCCCGTCACTCTCCAGATCACCCCTGCCTGCTGCTGCGGATGGTCCTTGCTGGCATCTGCAGGGAGACAGGGAAAGGGGAAGTCAGTAGCGTCCGCACCAAAGACCTCCTCCCTGGCCAGGAGGGTTGTTCACCACATATGCACAATGCCTTGCAGCCCCCCATGTCTCAGTACCTGAAGGAGGAACCAAGGTGATCCCAAGCCTACAGCATGGCAGGAGAGGAGTTTGGGAAGATAGGGAGTGGGAGCAGAATTGCCCATGTGACAGAGAAGGGAAGAAGGTGGCTCAGTTATAGCCACAAAGGCGCAAGCCTCAGTGCTGCAACACAAAGCAAATCTCCCTAACAAGAGATGTAATTCCCCTCCCCTGTGTGTTTGGCCAACGCCAGTAAATCAAGGATGAATGCCAGCACAGGAGGCACGAACTGCAGACAGCAACATCTGATGTTTGCATGGCCTGCAGGTCCTCAGAAGCATCTGTTTGGAGACAGGTCTGTGCTAATGTCAGATGAGGGACTAAGGCACAGCACAGACCTATCTGTGAGAACTGTAATTGAGCTAGCAGAGATAGCACACTGCAGTAAAGATACAGTGACACAAGCGTCACCTCAGGTTGTACAAGCCCCCTGGAGATCTCAGCTACGTATTTAATAGTGTTAAGACAGTGCTTAAAGTTGCTACACCATGTCACTGCTGGTTTACCTGTGCCAACTGGATCAAGGCCAGCACGACATACCCACCAAGCTGCCATCGCACCACCCCACAACACTGCAGACACAACGTTCACAGCTCACCACTTCTTGGGGAAGGGCTGGCTCTGAGCTGCTACTCAAGGGATTCAAACCTGACAGCTCTCTCGCTGGTCTCCACACAGTCCTCTCCCTTTGCATGCAGGCAGCAAAGGAAGAGCTGCTCTTTTCATGGGGTGAGATATTTTGGATTCTCTGACTACTGATTCACTGCCAGTGCTGCACACGAAATGAGTTACTAATAATTGCAAAAACACAATAAAGAAATCCTGGCAGGGAGAAAAGCAAGAGCCAGCTGGGAATACAGGATCCCTGGAGCAGCAGCAGCATTTCTAGCCCATTACCTACTCAGAAGAGGGGCTGCACAGCGCTGATGAAGAAGGAGGGCTTTAGCCCCCTGCTAAGTGCGGACCCCATTTCCTGACACGTGGGGAAATGACAGGAATGGAAATGGCTTTATGAAAGCCTGCATAAAGCCACAGAGCAGTCACGCCTCTGCAGAGAGCCCAGGACAGGGACTGTGCCACCACCAGCCACAGCCTCAGAGCAGAGCCCTCCACCAGCGCCCCAAGGAAGAAGCCAGGCTGCACTGCACAGGTAATGGCAGGTAGCAGAGAGCTGCTGGCTGAATGCCCTTTCTGAGATCCCAACTCTTCCACTTTCAGCTTCCCTCACGCCCTTTCTAAAGCTCTCTGAGACGAAAGCCCTTTGCTTATCCAGCCCGCCAGCAGCTCCCTTCCTTGACTGTTAATAATATTCCAGGCAGCAGAAAACTACCTGGAAGCCCCCTTTTGATATCTCCACCCACTTCCATTTCCATACAGATTAGAGCCAACACTGATGTAGGCAGTGGATTTGCTTTGCCAGCAAGCAGAGACCTTGGGAGTGCTGGGAGGTTGGCCCAACCGCTCATCTAGTTGCGGGGCCTTCGCGCGCTGCACACCCTGGTTGATGGAGATGTCGGACCTAGTCAGTCTAAGCAAACATCTTCCTCTTACTGCTACTAACTCATCTCATGCCGTGTCTTCACCACATCTGTTATTCTGTGTACTTCTGCCAAGCTATCGTGTGAATCCCTTGGAGCAGAGACTATCTTCCCGTTGTCCGCGTGTCACACAACACAGTAGGGTCTCTAAGTGCTGCTGGAAAACAAGCTTTTTTCTTGCTTTTTTGTTCCTTTTTGTTAAACAAACCAACCCTAAGTCTGACAGAAAACAGCAGCAGCAGCAGGGCATGGATTTTATCCTTGGAGGCACCAGCTGCCCCGGGGTGCTGGATGCACATGGCTGGAGGGACAAGCTGACCATGCCAAACGAACCAGAGCTGCTGCCTGTGCTACAGGCGCTGGGGCAGACGGGAGGCCAGCTACTCACACCGGGGGCTCCCAGACTGCACCGTGTTACCTGTCAGAAAGGAGGATTTTCCAGGCATCTTAGGAAACAAATAAAGATGTCTTCAGAGTCAAACTGCTAACTTTCAGGCACTTAATATAGAAGTTTAAGTAAGGTAATTTGATTCAGCTCTGGGGCCCCCAACACAAGAGGGACATGGATCTGCTGGAGTGAGCCCAGAGGAGGCCATGAAGATGCTCTGAGGGCTGGAGCACCTCTGCTATGGAGACAGGCTGAGAGAGCTGGGCTTGTTCTGCCTGGAGAAGAGAAAGCTCCAGGGAGACTTTATAAGAGTCTTCTAATACCTAAAGGGGCCCTACAGGAAATCTGGAAAGGGGCTTTTTACAAAGGCATGTAGTGACAGGACAAGGCGGAATGGGTTTAAGCCGGAACAGGGTAGATTTAGATTAGGTATCAGAAAGAAAATCTTCACTATGAGGGTGCTGAGGCACTGGCACAGGGTGCCCAGAGAAGCTGCCCCATCCCTGCCAGTGTTCAAGGCCAGGCTGGACGGGGCTTCGAGCAACCTGCTCTAGTGGAAGGTGTCCCTACCCGTGGCAGGGGGTTGGAACTGGATGAGCTTTAAGGGCCCTTGCAACCCAAACCAGTCTGAGATTCTATGGTTCCTCTGACTCTGTTTCTAGTCAGGGAAGAGGGGGGCTTCTTCAGAGGAGGCTGCATACAGTAGCCTAACCTAGACTAGGCATGAGCCTGAACCAGGTGGTGTCACGGTCCTTTCATAGGTATTTTTGTCCTGGATTAGTATAAAATTCTGCGGATTTTGGAGTGTCTCAAAGTCGTTCATTTCCTCCTGACCTTCTCCCAGGCTGTACAGGGCCCTCCCTTGGGCAGGTCTCAGGACGGTGCCTGTGAGGAATCTGGTGTTCACCTGCTCTGATGACATGGAATAAGGTTACACGTGTCTCATAATCTGGGCAGCAAAACACGTTTTGAGAGGGGCCATACAGAGTGTGTGATGCAGCCTAGGCAGCTACATTTCTACCCAGTACACAACATATTGCTTCCTACTCCTCACCAATTTCACTGGTTTTTTTTCTCCTTTCCCTCAATGCTCCCGAGACCTCTTGGCTCTATTTCCAGTTCAGTTGCCAGCCTTCCAACTACTGCACACAGTTTACCCAATACAGCATTTTGTGTTCTGTTTTCAGACCGAGGGTGGGAAGAACAGAGGCATCCAGAAATCCATGCAACTGTAGAGCAGGGCTCAGTGAAAATCAGACTGGTCCTTCAAACAAACACCATCCTCCCAAGATAGCAGGTCTTGTTTTTCCACTCCCCTGTCAGGGGAAGCAGGATCCTTTGCGTCCCAGAGGACTGCAATGCAGAAGCTCTGGGCATTAAACAACTAGTGGTGTGCTCAGCTGCAGAACTGAGAGCTGTATCAAAACAGCAATAATCTTTCTGTCTCTCCTCAGGTAAACCTGCACCTGAGGCTACCCGGAACCCCTCTGTAGGAGGATTTAGGCCTCTGGAGCTGCACAGCCATCTGAACAACACTAGTGTGAAAACCTCTTCCATGATGAATGCCTGCAGGTGGATAGCCCAGGGACCGGAGAGAAGGAGGCAACTGCAGATGTGATTGAGGGGCACCTTCCTCTGCCAGCACAGAGCTAAAACATACTGGAGAAAGTGTCAGGAAAAACTAATGAAGAAAGACAAGGACAAAGGTTCTTTCTGATTAAGCCAGGCAGAGACAATGAAGCCGCAGTGCTCGCACGCTGCCTATACCTGGTCTGATCCACTCCTGTGGTCCTGAAAACTCCACAGGTAGCAGGGAGGAGGGATGGAGGAGCTGGCCCCAGGAGGGTGGGAAGCTGTTCCAGAAGCATTCCAACAGCTCCAGCTCAGAACAGAAGCTGTACCATAAAAAAACCCATACAAACTCAGGTTTGCATACAGTTCAGAGAGAGAGGAACCCCTTATGACCCCAAACCCAAGGGATGACCCCTTGTTCATCCTAACCTGGCAGCAAGCTGAAATAGGCTGTATTTGTTCTATACTCCAGATGATGTGTTGAAAGCTTTCTAGCCATCCCTGGTTAGCTTGTCTTCAGGACTGCAACAAACCCCACAGTAAGCTGTCATGTAAGATAAGCATCAGATTTACAGTGCAAATTAGTCTCTCAGACAATGGAGTGAGCTAAGCATTTTGTTGGCACAGAAGAGCCCAGATTAAGGGTGAGACGCTCAGCAGAGATGAAATACACAAAATAATCAGAGAGACAGACACACAGCCTGAGCAGGGGAACAATTCTGTACCCTGGAGCCGGCTGCAGCCCATGCTGCTCAAGAGCTCTTTGCCATCTGCCAAGCCCTTTTTCCTTTCCATCCATGACCTGGCCTTTTCAAGGGTCCTTTCAGCTTCACTTCACCCCATGTCAGTGTCCTAGTTTTGGCTGGGATAGAATCGATTTTCTTCCTAGCGGCCAGTACAGTGCTGTGATTTGGCTTTAGTCTGAGAATAATGTTGATAACACAATGATGTTTAGCTGTTGCTTAGTCGTACTTATCCTAAGTCAAAGACTTCTCAGTCTCTCACGCTCTGCCAGTGAGGAGGGGCACAGGAAGCCAGGAGGGGGCAGAGACAGGACACCTGACCCAAACTTGCCAAAGGGATATTCCATACCACAGCACATCATGCCCAGTATAGAAACTGGGGGGACTTGGCTGGGAGCCACCGATTGCTGCTTGGGTAACAATCAGGAGGGGTGAGCAATTGTATACTGCAACACTTGTTTTTTTCTTTTCTCTCCTTATTATTGCTATTATTGTTGTTATTAATATAATATTCTACTTTATTCAATTATTAAACTGTTCTTATCGCAACTGATAAGGAGATAACTGATAACTGATTTCCAATTCTCCTCCCCATCCCACCGGGAGCTAGCGGGAGTGAGCAGCTGCAGGGTACTTATTTGCTGGCTGGGGTTAAACCACAACAGCCAGCTTAGAACAGGAGGAGAAAAAGAGATTAATAAAATGCACTCCTGTACGAGTGCCAGCTCTCTGGGGGAGAGAGGAGCACCCCACACAACGGGCTCTCCTCCTCCGGCCCTCTGCAGTCCCTGCTGGCTTCTGTCCAGGGCAGGGGTCCTGCCTGCTGGGGCTCCAGACAAACCCAGGTCTTCTCATCCAATCCTGACAGCATCTCAAAGCTGCCGTGCTGACTCTTCAGGGCTTTGTACTGTATTTATATGGTGAGACAAAACAGCCTGCGCTGGTGCCCGGTTCAAATAGCACAGGCGTTATTCTTCCCCTTGGCCTCCGCTGGCACGTGATACAAGAGGCAGGGAAAACTCTACTTTAGAAAGGACTTGTACAAGTTGCTCCTTCCTACTAACTTACCGAAACAGCCCCAAGCCAGTGTCAGGGAGCAGCACTGGTTTTCCATCTTTAGGATACTTCCATCCCTGCTGGGCCCCTGGCGAGGGAGCTGGGCTGGCTCAGAGACCAGAATGTAAACAGTCAATGTCATCAGTTTGTCCCACTGCAGACGTGAGAGGAAGGGATGAGGTCACCAGTTCAAGCCTGAATTACACCTCTGGCAGCTATTAAGTGACCACTGGTGGATTTAGGCAGGTTCGCCCACCTCGAAAAATGTTTGTTCTGGAGAAACAAGCCAGGGGTGGAGGGTCAGCTACTCACACAGATCTGCTCCCAGCTTTGCCCAGCTGATGTTTAAGCACTACCGAGCAAATCGCTCTGACCTTTATTACCTCTGCACCACTGTGATTGAGAATGTGTGATCTTCTAAAAGCCTTGGTTGTTGAGTCACAAAAAAAACCGTTTATGGGAGAGAAGCTTCGAGTCCTGATGTTTCTTGGAGAAAAACCTGAAAGTTTAATTCAAGTGTACTCTTAAGGCGCTGAGGACCCCAAACGGATTATTGTTATTTCTAACCTTGTGATTTTTCCGAGCCTACCTTAATTTGAAACACATTGAGCTGGTGCTGCTGCTTCTCTTCCCCTTCTGTAAAGCAAAGCTGAAGTTAATGATCCTTATTTCCTTGTATTGCTGCACTGTCATGAAGGTTAATTAGGTACAGTTGGTGTGGTGCTTTAAACGAGGAAATTGTGTTTGTATTGTCATGACTGGTGCTGACAGATTCCTCTTGACATTCTCAGTAGAGACGCCAATGACAACTTCCAATTTATCTCTGGAGAGGTTTCCAGACAAGTCACAAAGGCAAGAGAAACACTTGCCCCCTCCCCATGCACACCAGCCTGCTATTGCGTGTATTGTGGAGCTACATGAATTTATCCTATAGCTCCGATTTTCCATTTGGGTGATACACTCCTCTTCTAGCACCAGAGACCACTGACTGCTGGGCACAAATGTCATCTGGCTGTATACCACCTAGCAGGACTCTCTTCCATGGAACGGCCAAACCCGCCTTCTTCCAAGCCTCCTGCAGCTGGAGGATCAGTGGGGTTGGAAGGGACCTCTGGAGATCATCCGGTCCAACCCCCTACCAAGGCAGGCCCACCTAGAGCAGGTTACACAGGAACATGTCCATGGTGGGGTTTGAATGTCTCCAGAGAGAGAGACTTCACAACTCTCCTGGGCAGCCTGTTCCAGCGCTCTGCCACCCTCAATGTAAAGAAGTTCTTCCTCATGTTGAGGTGAAACTTCTTGTGGTTCAGTTTATGGTCACTGCTCCTCATTCTGTGCTGGGCAGCACTGAAAAGAGTTTGGCACCATCCTCCTGGCACCTGCCTTTGAGATATTGATCTGCACTAATGAGATAACCTCTCAGTCTCCTCTTCTCCAGACTAAGCAGGCCCGGCTCCCGCAATCTCTCCTCATAAGAGAGATGCTCCAGACCCCTGATCATCCTTGTGGCCTCCGCTGGACCCTCTCCAGTTGCTCCTTGTCTTTCTTGTACTGAAGAGCCCAGAACTGGCCACAGTGCTCCAGATATGGCCTCACTAGGGATGAGTAGAGGTGGAGGATCACCTCCCTCGACCTGCTTAGCTGATCCTTGTGGGGCACAGCTGTAGCAAGCATTTATACCTGAGATGAAGGGACTGCCATTCATGTGCTTTCTGTCATTTCAGTATCAATGATCTAGGTCCTGCACTGTCACAGGCAAAGCATTACACAGAGCACTGCAAAGTGTGTGTTTGAGCACTCATGCTTCCCTCCTGCCATCAGTGCCATGCTGCAGCTGGTTGGAAACGGCTTCACAGGCTCAGCAGCTCTGCTCTCCCCAGCCCTGCTCTCCCCAGGTTCTGAATGCTACAAACCCAGACCAGCAAAAAGCCTAGAAATGCCATGTTGAGTTTAGCCCTGGAGCTTTAAGCTTTAACTCTGCAATCAGCAAGATGCACTTGTCTCCCTCTGCATCAGGATTGTTCGGGAAGCTGCTGCACACAGCAAAACAGGGCAGCTGTCTCCACAGCCCAGCTCACCCAGGGCCCTTCACTGGCACAACAAGCTTTAATTGCTCTTTGCACATGCCCCAGGAGCAATATTAACTGCTGAAGCATCTACCTTGAAGCACTGAGAGACATGGTTCAGGAGGGTAAATGAACAGTGATATGGAGTGGTTTGTTTTCCTCAGCTGAGCCTTCGGGGAGAAGCAGGCAAAGCTTTGGAAGTGTGAGGCCTAGAGTTGGTTGGGAGTTTTTCGACTCTTTTTGCTGGGAAGCATCGTGTCACCAAACCAGAATTCTTTATAAAGACATGGTGGTATTGTTGGAACTTACACTGAAAAGAGGATTCAGGGAGATCGGCCCCAGAGCAGCTAATAACTAACTGGTTAAAGCATCCGACCAGCCTTGAGTCAGACCAAGGGCACTCCCCAGCCTCACACACACCCACTAAATGGCCCAAGCAGCAGCTGAATGCCATTTTCATTCTTTCTGTTGAACTGTTCCACTTTGCAAGAAGAGATATTAATTGGAGAGGAATATAAACTTGTCCTCTCACTTCCCAAGCACTTGCAATACCAGAGCCAAGATCTGCCCTGAGATGGGGCAGTTCCTTTGCTTTGCCCTCCTGCAGAAGGCATCTGTTTTCTTGATCCAGAAATACCTCTTTTTTTCTTAGGCAGCTGAACAGCCAGAGTTTCCTTCGACCAGGATACCCTGGAACACTTTGGATTCTTAATTCCTCCTCTAAGTTTATAAGACTTCAGCTACTCTGGTGGCATAGACATAGCCTCTAATGACGCTGAAGGCCAGGACGGCCCATAGCCCAGAGCTCCTTCTGCTCTAGGACAATGCAAGTGAGCTGCAGGACAGACAGCATTGTCTACTAGAAAGGACGTGGATCAGGTAGGAGCCTGGAGACCCAGCTCTGTTCTCAGCATTACTGATGACCTGTTGTGTAGCAGCTACATCTTCTCTGCTTCCTCTCCACCTCACTGGCCTATCTCAGCCATGGCGACTGCCCAGAAGCTAGCCCCAGCTCTGTTAAGCCCAGCAAGCTGGGAAAGGCAGGAATCCACCCTTTGCAGCTGGGAAACTAATGAACGCTAACTAATTGGCCTCATGGTGCTTCTTAGAGCTCCCACCGGCATACTTAACCTCTCATCTCAGAGAGAAAGAAGTGCACACTGGGACAAAGTCCTTGAAAATCTGCCATCCTCTGACACAGATCATAAGGGATGAAGACTTGTCCTTTTTATAGGCTTGTTCAACAGCTGGTTTAAGGAGACTCTTGTTTCATTTGAAGCAAATGTCATCTCCCACCACACTGTATGGGTTGTCAGAAAGATGAGCCCACAGGACAGTCCTAGAGCAAAGCTACAAGTGGCCTTGCCTATTCAGGCAGCAAGAAATCTGGACATACCACTTCTATCTCCATCACGACATCTCTTTTTCTCAATATGGAGTATATGCAGAAGGTCAAGCTTTTGCTACTGGCCAGATAGGTCACTAAAAACCCTACAGGGTGTCTCAAGGCCACTGACAGACTGGAGAGATGACCCCAAAAGGCATTGAGAGATTTCAGTTTGCCCCAGAAAACTGCACGGTGGCTGCTTCTTCCCTGCTCTTGCCATGAAACTGCAATGGTGCATTTTGGCAAGCATGAACAGCGAGGGACAGCCATCAGCTGGGCTATCCCTTCCCTCTCACTTGTCTTAAAAGCATCACAAGTGGCCATCAGACTTAGTCTGTCTGAACTTTATGTCCCTGTCTGCCTTCAATTTCCACTCTCTGCTCTACCTATGAGCTCTTGAATCAGTCAAGAGGCTTGGCTTAAAAGCCTGGCAAGAAGGAGCCCATAAAGCTGCACCAACGGCTCCTTTTCTTATTGGAGTCTCATCACCCCAACACTGAGATTTAGGATCACAAGGACAGGAATCACCTCTTGCTGTGAATATGGGCTCTTGCTCTCACTTGGGGATCTGTGGGTGGAACTGGAATAATCCAGGACACTCTAAGATTTTCAGTGGCCTCAAGCTTTAATGGTCTGAGGAGCCTTGAGAAATGAGATTTCATTCCTTACAAACAACCCTTCCCAGCACTTATGCCCAGGCTGAATAGACCATCTTTTTAAGCCTGCTCTTTGACCCATGCTAGCTCAGCTCTTGTCAGGGCACATCACCTCCTCTGTCAATTCTGTAACAGTGGTTTTGCACATTCTTCACTGAGCTGCTTTCAGCTGCTTTTGATATACCTGGCACAAAAAGACCCCAAATGAATCAGAGGCTCTTGTTAAACAGGCTTGTTAATTCAGCTCTGATAAAGACACAGGAGAAGAAAAAAAAAATCAATATTTGTTAAGTGTAAAAGGACAAAATCCATAGAGAAATAAAGGTCATTTTCATGGTTGTATGAGGCCCCTACAAACAATGGAGAGTAAATAACATAATCTAAGCTTATGTAAGAAATGACTTTTCTTCCATGCTCTAATGCTACCCAGTGGATTTCAAACAAAGGCAGACTCAGTTAAGCCTCCTCTGTCCAGTGAGGTTAACAGTCCTTCCCACGACAACATTGCTAACTCAGGGTTTATCAGGAATTCCCTGAAGTTTGGTCCCAACAGCAGTTTGGGAAGGGGCATGGGAGTGAAAGAGAGTCACACTGAAACAGCAGGAAGGGGCTTCAAGCTGCTAGGATCAGACATCAAAAGTCTGCTCGTTCATCAACCACCATGAATACTTTGTGTACCCTGCACCTTATTATTAAAGGCTTAATCTGTCCGCCTTATGGAAACACGTGACTGTCACTCACGGAGTTTACAGCTGAGATATCTGAGAACTTGTCCAAAAAAACTCCCAGTGAAGTTGGGAATGTATCCTGCCTTGCTAATAGGGGAGGACCCAGGTTCAGGCATTTCCTCTTCCCACTCCTGGAGCAGCTGTGCAATGGACGCTGATGCTTTCCAGCAGGATGGCTGGCACCAGGGAGAAATCCAGAAATTCCCCATTTATTCTCATTATGTGCTCCCCACCTCTCTCCAGGCACAAGCAACTGAAGAAAACATATGGATCATGGCTCAAAAAACAAAGCCACAAACTGACCTAAGGTCTGAAGGAAGATTTTTCAAGTCAGAGAAATGACCCATTCACCCCAGAGGCTCTCCAGGAGCCTTTCTGTCCATTCAAATGATAACAAGGCAGTTAAGCTAAAAGCTGTATGCTACAGTAGCAGCTGAGCTTGGGATTTACTGGGGAGGTAGGAATATGCTTGCCTGCTCACGCTTCTGCATGCCAGCAACAGGCAGGATAAGCCTTTGTTATTCTGTTAGTGGTAGGTGTTCGATGGCATAGTCCCAAAAACTCGTTCCCCATCTCATCTGTCAAAAGGAGAGTGCTGCAGCCAGGAGTGGGCAGGTACATGGCCTTTGGGATGAACAGGCAGAGCATCCCCTCCTACAGTCATGCTGAACGGGGAAGAAGAGGACCCATCCATGCCTCAGACCATTAGATCTATTCCAGTGCAAAAGTCACACCCCAGCTCTATGCCCAAACCTCTCATGTGTCCCATTGCCTGTATCACTTCAAAATGAGCCATCTGGTCCTACCCATTGTGCTCCCAGTGAGCCTGCCACCTGGAAATCTCAGCCTGGAATGCATAAACTGGAGGTAGCGCTAACACTACCCAAGGGGACATCAAACCTCCTCCTGTGCGCTGCACAGACAAAGAGCTGCTGCTTAGGAACGTGAAGCCACAAGTGTGACAGTTCCCTTTGCTTCCTTCCATATTCATGTTCTTGCTCTTTCCAGGGCAGATTTCAATATGGCATAGCAGGGATCCCACACACACTTGGCTTCCCGGTGGTTACTGAAGGGCTCTGCCTGGTGCTGCAGTTAAACTGGATTTCTCCTTCGATGCTGCAGCAGGACTGCCATGGAGCCAAGTTCTACTTTGGGATATCTAGGCCGCCCTTTGAGGGTAACGCATCATATAGTTGGAGGAGTATCTGGAATAAGAAAGACTCCTGCCCACCTCCTTGGCAAAGCCACCAGCTCAGCCCTGTACACTCAGCCTCTCTTAGAAGGTCCATCTAAGCTTGCTTTCCCCCACTGCAAAGCAGTCATAAACAGGCTTCAGAGAGGAGGTCCTGTCACCTCTTCGCTTTCTCCTGAGTCAGTCTTGACTCTGGCTTGGGGTATCCCCTGTTGCTGCAGGGAGAAGACTGGCTGACTATGAAGTACCAGAACCAGAGTGCGTGCAGGCAGAGAGTCTGATTCCCTCCCTGCTCTGCTGCTAGTTTTTAGCCTGCAGTGGCACCAGGAGGGGGGACATCAAACAACCTCCCACCAGTTTCAGCAGGCCCTTCCTTAACTCAAAGACACCCCTTCAGCCTGGTGAACCCAGTTCCCAGCAGGGGTGTTACGCAGGACCGGTATCAGAAATATTCCTACTATTTCTGCTCTCATTCACTTTACCAACTGCTGAAAATCCTCCCATATGCCTGACCAGGATAGCAATGCGCTGTGAAAGGCTGAAAGCCTGGAGAACCTGAGACCCCTCTGGGATCATGGCCCTTCTCCGGTACCTACCTGTTCTGAATCAAAGCCAAGCAAAGCCAGACTCTGCTGTCAGAGCAAAGGGCTCAGTGGATAAAATTCAGCTGCACACCTACAGCAGCCTTTCAGATCTCCACGGTAAGACAACATTTACTGTCTTGATTCTGTGATGTAGCCCAGCCTGGCAATGCTATCATGCTTTTGCTACTGGGAAATGAAGGGCAATACTTCCCTTCTGCACAGATTCCCCTTAAATTTTCTTCTGCAGTTCCATACACTTGGGAAGAAGCATCAGAACAGAATCCTTGATTCCTTTAAAAATGAGGGAGTATCCAAGGATGCTTTCAAGTACCACAGTACAGAGCTGCAGGACCTGTGTATCAGGTACCTTCCCAGCTTTCACATCAGGGTGCCCAGCTCAGCTTGTGGTGCACACGCATGCACATGCTCCTCTCATTCTCGATAGGATAAAATCTTCAAAAACTCCAGATCCCAACATGCCACACTCCAGCTTGGCTAATGCAACCATTACAGAAACTCATTTGCACCTTTATTTTCCTCCCTTTGTTTCCAATCACATGCATACAGGGAATGACTGGAGTGACATGAATCTAATCAGAGGCTGATGCCACATCAGAAATCCCATCAAGCTATCTGCCAGTCCCAACAAGCTCTCCACTGAAAGAAAACGTCTTGTCATGGCCTGGAGAACCCCTGTGTCCCCAGCAGGGATTCTTAATGGGCTCAGTAGTCATAAACTGGGTTTTATTTTAGAAAGCACAAATGAAAATCCTTTCTATTTAAATACCCTCCTACCTCTTAATGGTGCTTTTCTGGACTTCTTTCCCTAGCAACAAACCAACTCTGTATTAAGAAATTCCAGGCAGAGAAATCTTAATCATCCAACAATGCTACAGCAGAGCCCAAATGGCCAAGGAGACCCTGCACACACATTTCATGCCTGCTGTGCACAAGCACACATCTGCTCAAGTGAAAGCCGTGGCAGCAGGATGCTTGCAGCCCTGTTCACCAGTCAGCCAGAATGACCTAAGGGCATCACTTCAACCCTCAGACACCTTTAACTTGGGAAATCCAGCTGACACCACCAACCCTAACCCAGGCTGCAGAGCTTCCCACTCCTAAATGCTGAGCCCTGTTTCTAAAATGGACTAAATGACACATGGCCTTCGACCTGCACCTTCCAGATTCCTGCTTAAGAAGTTTTATCAAGCCTCCTGTGGCGACATTCAAGCATCTTTCCAGCTAGGGGCCATCCTGAGCAGATAGATGCTGTCTGCTGAGTACAAAAGACCTCTCTTCCCCTACAGCAACATCTTGGCTGTCTGTACTCTAGCTGGCTGATGGCAGCACCTGGATGCCATCCAAAGGCAGTAAGTTTCTTGCAGCTGAATATGTTTAGTCTCTCTCCTAAGGCACAGTCTCCATTACACAGCTATTGTTTATGACCCCAATTATCTCCCAGAAACTGGTCCTTGCCTGCAGTTAATAACCAAGGCTAAGTGATCAACTGTTAGCACTCCAGCAAACTGGTTGTTAACTTCTCCGTAGACCAAGTTCAGAGTCTTTTACTGCTATTAGAAACTCAGATTAATGATGCATAACAGAAATGAGCTCTCCTGTGACACAGCCAGGTGAGGGGGAAAAGAATCATTCTTTTTCCCTGGAGGTATCAGCTGAGCAGGGAGGAGAGGAGCCGTCCTTTAACTCCCTTCTCAGCCTCCCTGATGTCAGGGAGATGACAAACAGTATCTTAGTTTGCAGAGTGCTTCAAACTTTTCTTGGGTCCTGGATCTTGTGGGCAGATCTATGGGCTCACTCTCCAGAAACTGCTTCCAGGGACCTCTTTGAAACTAATTCCTACCCCAGTATTTCAGACGTCCAGCAGCTAACAAGAACAGGCTAGTACTGCAAACCCGAGTAGGGAAGCAAAACAAGGCCTCGCTTTGGAAAGAAAGGCTGTATAGAACCATCATGTAGTGTGTAGAAATGAATCTGAGGTTTCAAGGGGACATCTACATCCAGTAACAGATGTATTGTCAGCCTTTCCCAGCCTACTCCTCGCAGGCTGATTTGTAAAGCAGCCCTCCAATAACTCATCAGAAAATAAGAGTTTCAATTCAGAAAAAGCTAATGCTGATTCCCTTTCACAGCTCTTTCTTGTCTTCTGAATGCTAATGGGAGACCATCAGCCTTCCACTCACAGGCTCACCAGGGCCACCAGGCATTTTAGAGGACATAATTTTCTCAAGAGATTCACTAGCACCTACTCCATCAGATATGCAGGTCTGACTTTGGGGAATTATCACCATGGTCTTTGACAGCCTCTTCATCCCAGTCCATACAGAGACACTAAGAGCAGCAGAAAACCAAACCCAGGCAGTGCAACTGTGCAGCCATGGGTCTCTGGAACAGACAGTGACATGGGAAGGGAGGATTCCTAGTTGGTTATACACAAGACTATGAGCCGGTGCCTACAAATGACTTTGAGTGCAATGAGTTCACTGAATCCTGGAGTATTATGTATCCTCCTGCCACCACAGATTTGCAGGGAGCAGGAGAAGGAGCAAGGCATTGCTTGCTGAAAGGTCTTCTGCAGCCAACCTTTCCTGCTCAGATGCTGGTCCCTCCAGCTCCCTTCCCACATCTGAGGAGCCAGCACTGGGCAGCTGACATTCAGGATCCCCCTCCTCAAAATCTGCCCTATGCTGAACAAATGACATTCTTCTGCCGCTTCATGCATCAGCTAGGAAAAGGCAGACAAGGAAGGAAACCGTCGAGAGCAAAAGATGGCACCTTTCCTCATCTGATCAGCTCATGGATGATAGAAGACCACAAATGTATGACACCATTACAGCTGGGTGAGGATGGATGCCTCTGTGCTATCAGTAGATGCTGAAGGAAGACCCAGTGTTAGTTAGAGGAAGTAATGGGTTTTCTCGTGTTGTGAAGAGGATGCAAGGATCATCCTGCACTGATGGAACAGCACTTCAGGAGTGCCTTGTAAAATTTTGCTAGTGCTTTTTCTGTCCTGCCCAGTCCATTTCCAGCCACAACCCCCTTAACCACATGAACGTGGTGATGCTTTCTAATGAAAGCGGAGCACTATTTACCGTGTGTGTGTCTACCACCAACAGAGAGGCTCTGTCAGCAGACAGCCCCACAGAGGCACCTGAAGCGCAACTGCAAGAAGCACAAACCAACGCTTCTGGTGTGAGGCCATGCCTGTAAGTCAACGGCCACCAGGCAGTGACCATGCAACAACACACAGAGCCTGTGAGCCTGCATGGTCCAGAGGGGAGCTGAGCATCTGCTGAGTCCTCAGTTGCCATCCTCCACCAGGGCTTGGCAAAAGCAACGTGGCCACCGCCCCCAGAGACTCTCAGGCAGCTTTAAAAACACTCTTTCATCCTTATGCACAGATTTACTTATTCATGTATTCTCAACAGAAGCACTAACAGCTGTAATTGGATCCATTACTGGGTTATTAGAGCTCTCAGTCACTGCCTCTGCTGGGGAAATGCAGAGGAAGAACAGACAGGGCAGAGGCACGGCCAGTGACAGGGGCTTTAAAAATGGGTTAAGTTGTTGCTGTGGCAACTAAACCAAAATTTCTGGCAGGGACTGCCATGTGTGGGGAACTGTAAACTTCTCCATTTGTGGAAAACATTGGTCATGTCTCCGAAAGGGAGGTGGAGGAAAGACAGAAAAAAGGGCTCTTTTCAGAGCCGGCTACAGCAAGAGCCAAAAATGATCTGCTTGCAAATTTATCCTTATGGCAAACGCTGATGATGGTTGGATTCTACATACCAGAGCTTCCCAGGAGCCAGTGCACTGAGACAGAGCTGTCGGGTATGGAGGAGCACTTCGAGGTATTCAGTCCAGCCTGTCTTGTTTGCCAGGAAAGCAACTGAACGGCTGCACAGACACAGACACCGCTGGAATCCACTCACTTCTGCCTTCACCTGCCTCCTCTGCCCCACAGCCTATCGGGGGTCTCCATGGAAAAAGAAGCTCATCGGGGAATTAGCTTCCATCGAGATGACAGGTTCTGGAACATCAAACTTTTCATCCATCAACAGCGGGAAATGGAAACGCAGTGGGTAGGTCTGGAAATGCTAATATTTGGCTAGAAAGACTGAACCTGGTCTCAGAAAGCACCATAAGTTTTCAAGATACTCAGTTCTCCCTGAGTGGCCAGGATAGCAGTAACCACCAGGATAAACATCACATATCCTGACAAGCTTCAGAAGGTGTCCACTACATTAACATCTCAACACAGATTGCAGACTTACAGGTTCAGCATCTTAAGTTCATGTTTAATTACAACACAGGACCTGAAAAAGCAGAATCAGCGTCGATCTACTGTTGATTGATTTAACCTTGATTTAGGCTAAACAAGCTGTGTTGTGCCACCTATTTAATTTTCTGGGAGATCCCTGAGCAGCTCTGCTGCTTAGCTAGCAAACTCCAATACCTCCTGTCCCCACTCTCCTGCTCAAGGATCATGGTTGATAAGTTTGTTGCTTGTGAAGTAATTCATTTAGTTTGGAAACTCAGACCAGCACAGATGCCTGATGCAAGCCTCTGAATTCTCTCTAGTATATATATGTTGGAGCTACCAAATGGGCACTTTGCTAAAAGATTCAAGAGTGACAGCAGATGCTGCCAGCAGAAAATTTGCCTACTGAGAGATATTGTATAGGCAAAATGATTGATGAGGATTTCAGTTTTTCTCTAGAGTCAGCAGCTTAACTATGAAGACTTTATTGCCAGTTGAACTCGCTTGGTGGGGACTGATTTCCACAGTGAAAGGAGGAGCAGAGGGAATGGGAGGACAAAAGTATGTGACTGGCGTTGGATCAGCACAGGGGAGCGGCATCCAAGCAGCCCCACTGCAATGCCAGTGGTCTCCTCTCCTCTGTCCCCTGGTGCCATGGAGGCTCACCGCTTCCTGACCCTGGCTCTCACAGCAAAAACAACTTCACTGCATTAATGACCTCAGAGAGGGTTTTTTAAGCTGACTGACAGCGACCTGGGAAAAAAAAAAACCACCCAGGAGCTATGAAATTGCACCACTGCCAAAGAGAAGCTTAATGCAGGGCAGGAAAGAGGCTCTGGCTAAATGCACAGGCGGTGTTTAAACAGACACCCAGGGTCTGCTCTGCACAGCACTAAGGAGTGTAGTGAGTCTCTGATGTCCAGGTAAGAAATGAGTACTTGCAATGCTCAGTGAAGCTTATGCTTACAATACAGCTCTAATTATCCCGTTAATCAAAGCAAAAAATCCTTCAGTTTTGCAAATCCAGCCAGCAAAAGGCTCCAAATTCACTGCTCAGTCACTTAACCCCCAACTGCCCTACATGCTAGAAAGCCAAGGAATAGGAAGTTTTGAAAGGCTTTGAAATTTTACTCCACTCCACCTCCTTACAGCCTTCTGCCTTCATTCCCAGCCTACACCACCTGGATAAGGACTTGTTAACAAGGAGGTTTAGAGAAGAAATGTAAGATATTACATGTCTGCAGCTGTTAAAATCTTAAATCTGTTGTATATGAATGTTGTTTGTGTAGACCAAAGTCTTTTGTTGGCACAAACATCACCACGATCCATACTTCTGTCATCCACTGAAGTGCATGGCATATATCAAAACCTTATGTATCTTACTGTGCTCAATGGAGTTCATGGTGCGGTTACTCCTAGTGAACAACAGCATTTTCTTCACTGCATATTACTTCTTTTTAAGTAGGTTGCTGCTTTGAGACACATATGCTCTGGTTTAAATGCTACAGTAAGGGAGACAAAAAAACAGTCTATCAAACAAGAGAAAGATAGACCACACACAGATCACTTCTCAATTTCCAGAGCCACTGATGCGGTGAAGATGTGTGTTGCTTGAGAACAGGCTTGTCACTGGCTTTGGGTGGTGAAACAGCAGCAGCAGTTAAGGTTGGCTGAGAGGTTTTCACTGTGCACACATGACAGTTTTAGTCTTGAGGTTAGAGCTGTTAACACCTGCACCTGAGCATTTCCATACTTTGAAGCAGTCGTAGGCCTGCTTCAAATCAGGACCCTATCAGAATTGATGAGGTAAATACAAGTTTTACTTTAAGTTCATAATTTTGAGGGGGCTGGCCATTACTTAGGAACTCTTTTTAGTTACAAAGAACTGAGTAGCAGACACTACTGTGAAGCACACAAGCTACACGTGTGATGTGTCTGACTCTGGAGATACCAAATATGGAGACTGCTTTTTTTCAGGCTCATCTTCCCCCATATATGAATATAAAACCACAGGAAAATGATATTCAGCCCTCCACTGTCAGGTAAGGGAGTGGAGGTGCCACAGCTTACCACAGATAAGCAAAATACCACACTATTAATTATCATATAAGAAACCAAATCCCATCTTAGAAACAATTAGGTTATTTGCCCTAGTAGTCTTATTTGGATATCTAAAATCTGACTGGTCTTTTGCTTAGAAACTCAATTTGCAGCCTAAATTTATTCATGGGCCATTTATACCCATTTCCTCTTGTTCCAATGTTGTCTTTTAGTTTAAATTGCTCTTCTCCCTCCATGGTGTTTACTCCTCTGATGTATTTATAAAGAGCATTCGTATCTCCTCTCAGTCTCTCTTTCACTAGATGAAACAAGCCACACACTTCCAGTACTCATGTATACAATAGATTCCCCATTGCCCCCACCATCCCAGAAGCCTTTCTTTCTACCTATATGCCATTCTCATGTCAGGTTCTTTTGCACATGGGTGTTAGGCAGTATGAGAATTGACAAAGCCATGTATATGACCTTCTCCCCAGAGGGACAGTTTGCCTTATATGGCCTAGGACTGCATTTGATTTTCAGTATATTGATAGGATACAGTAATTTCTTTCATTTAACTAACATGCTCTAACCCTTCTTTTCCCTCAACCCCCTAATGAGCTGCCAGCTTACACCAGACATTCTTGTTATCAGTCCCTAGGTGTGTAGTAATTTGTTTTTAGTACTGTTAAACATTGTCTCGTTTCTATGAGACACTGGTGACCAGTTTTTGCTGTATGGTAAACAAGCATTGCTATCAGTAATAGCAATATGCTCACCGTTTTGCATCATGCCTATTTGTATGTCCACACCCAAGAGAAAATCTATACTGGAATCTACAAACTGCTCAAGTCATCCCAGGCAAATAACTGTTCAGAGTAGGAAGAGGAGTGGTTCTCCCTCAGCTCCAGCCTCTCCCAGCTGAGAAAACCACCACTTCATGTGCATGTGATCTCCTCCTGATACAGGGCACAAATCATATTCTGCTACTGGCCAAGACTCCAAACCCTCTTGCAAGCATGCTGAATAGAACAGGGATGAATGGTTTTGAACTGACAGAGGGGAGACTTAGATTAGACATTAGGAAGAAGTTCTTCCCTGTGAGGGTGCTGAGGCGCTGGCACAGGGTGCCCAGAGAAGCTGTGGCTGCCCCATCCCTGGCAGTGTTCAAGGCCAGGTTGGACACAGGGGCTTGGAGCAACCTGCTCTAGTGGAAGGTGTCCCTGCCCGTGGCAGGGGGTTGGAACTGGAGGAGCTTTAAGGTCCCTTCAACCCAAACCAGGCTGTGATTCTGTGAATCCCAGCTGTGTGACTGGAGACCTCAGGAAGAAGCCAGTCACCCTGGTGATGTTTTTGCATCAGTCTGGTTGCAAGGACAAAAGAGGGGACTGTCCTGTGCAACAGTGTTTTCTGTGTACCAGCCACCCTTCCTGTTCTAACTCAGGTGGGCAGGAGAGAACCACTCGAAGAAGATCAAGCATTATTTTCTCTGTCCTCAAGGCTCTTGCAGCTTTTCATTTTGTGAACCCTTTGAGGACAAGGCTTTTCACAATCTCCTTTTTCTGTCACCTCTTGCTCGCTTTTGGGTAGTAGGAAGAGAAGCTCAACCTTCTCCAGCTACAACAGCTGAGATGTAGCCCTTGTGCTACAGCATCTGACTTTCCACCCCTAATTACCTCTCATTTCTCCACTTCCAATTTACTTGTTTTGTCGAGTCGAAACTCTCTGGGGCAATATGGCATTGTGACTGCAGCACTCACCAGAAACCACAGAATGCAGCTATAAAACACAACAATATTAGTAATACCTCTCTCAGATTGCTCACTGCCTCGCTGCCATGACAAAAGACATTTGGAAATGTTATCAATAACATTGATCATAGCCCAGATGCTTTCTAGTGCTCAGGAAAGCTGCCTGGGAGAGTCTTGCTCTAGCAGGACGCAAGTTATTCTAGATGAGTTTGGGCCAAAAGCAAATTGGTTTAATTAACGCCCTATCCATATGGGGCTGTAAGCTAAAGAGCAGAACGAAGCTCTTGCAGGAAAGGAAGAGAATGGAAAAGCCTGGTCCTGAGCTGGCTGCTTCCAAAACCTGTTTACTTAACTATTAGTGAGGGTGGCTTCTCCTTAATTTATTTACATAGAATGTTTCTGTAACCATCTGCTCTTAAGCTAAACGAAAAATTATCATCTTTCTCCTGCCGCTGCAGAGACTCCCTTAGATGTTCTTAATAACACCAAAAAATCCATCATTTTAATGCAGACAGCTTGGCTAATAAAAATGATCTGTACCATTAGTAATTATGCCACCAATACAGTGCATACAAGCAGCCTTCCCATGAAGAGGCCAAGCATAAAACACCTCTCTCAGCAGCCAGGGGCCAGAGTCAATAGCACAGCAGTGGGACTTGGCTTCTCCCTTCTCTACCAAAGAGCAGAAAAACAAAGAGGAGGCCAGTTTAATTAAGTTACCATTACTCACTCCTTTAACAAGCTTTAAGTGCTTCAGTCAAACCCGTCCAAGCCCCATTCTAAGGAGTTTTTCTGCGGACTACTAATACAAAGCCATATTCCTGAAGAGGGCTACTTTGGTTTACCAGCTTCTACAGTTCTCACAATGTCAAAACCCTTTAAGGCTCTGATGTATCCATGAAATGAGCTGATGCTGCTAGGCTCAGTTAACAGATGGGAAACCGAGGCAGAGAGCAACTAAAACTAACAGCAAAGATGATGGAAGAAAGCAGTGAAGCAAAAAAACCAACCTAATTCAAGCCATGGAACTGTTACCAAGCAATTGAAAACATCACTTTAAGTAGGGCCTACTTAAAAAAAGCTCCACCACAGACAGTTGACTAACAAATGGAAGGACAGCACTGCTGACCCTCATGTTGCCTGGTACGATTTCAGTGTGGCCAGCACTGGAATAGTAGGTGTGATGCATAGATGTTGTTTCTCATGGACTGCTGTTCCCTTCTATGAATTGCAGCAAATCACTTAAGCTCCACAACTCAATCTTTTCTCACAAAAAAGGCAGTAAAATGCTTCAAGGTTTGGGGATGAATGAAAGGAAAACAAACCAAAGCAACACAGAAGGAAATGTTGTTTTCTTTAAACAAGTGCTAAGGGAAAAGGAGTAAGATTGCACCTGAAATTATATCAATAAAATATGAAAATACCTCTTTCCTAAATAATTAAATTGATAGACAAATGTGTGCAAAGAAAAGTAATCAATGTCTCGGGGATTTCAGACACTTCTGTAGAGAGATGAGCATTGTAAGAAATGAAATACGAACAAATTGGAAGGCCAGTACATGCCATGAATTCCTGCAGCCTGGAGGTCTGGCAACTCGCATGTGCTGCATGAGGAATCAGGGGTTCTGCCTTGGCTGGGTGAAGGGTTGCTGCCGGGAGCACACTTACAGAAGCAGAACATTTAATCCCAACTTGGCCATCCTCTCTGTGGACATGAATATCGTTTGCTTCTGTTTCTCAGTCCACAAAATGGGGTGAAGGGCAGGTCTGTAGTGGGATGCTGGGGTGGATCGTGTTTGCGTATCATTTCAAAAGCTAAAGACGCACAAAGGAGGGAAAATCTTTGCTAGGCAGGAAAGAAGAGCAAACTACAACACGTGGATCGTAACAGGCAGGCATGAATTGACTCCTCCATGAAAGCATTGCAGGAAAGCACCAGAGCTGGTGCCTCACAGGATAGGTCATGCAAAACACAGCCAGCAATTTCCAGAGCTACAGCAGAGGAAGCAATCCACGAGGAGGGAGCCGTAGCTGCAGCCGTAAACCAGTTCCAGAACCACAGGGAAATACAGCAGCTTTACCAGCTGATGTTTTATACTGAGGTTAGAGGTGCATATAGATCACTGACATGGATGATATCTTAGCCATGAAGGAGATCATTAAGGATAAGCCAAGCTACTTTTAAAAACAACTCCTTGGATAGTTGGAGAGCTGATCTTGGCTTGCATCTAGGCAGGGCTGCAAGGGAAGACTGACGACTGGTGCATAGGGATCAGATACTTCAGTTGCATTTGTACCTACACAGCGGCTGTGAGCTGCAGAGCTGAAACTGGTTCAGGGAAGCTATTACATTCCCGAGCCCCATCCCTGAATCTATAAGGGTTTGCAAGTGACAGGCCACAGGCAGATGGTAGGGGAAGCAAAGCGAAAGGGAGGCCGTTGTGCTACACCAGATAGCAGTTGCTTAGCCCCCACCACATCACCATTTTCGCCTTGTATTGTTCCATGGTCTATTAATATTCATAAGAGCCTTTCTATTGTGTTTGCACTTTTCTATCACGCTCGCAGGCCTGATCCCCTCTTGCCTTAATAGGATGCAAACCTCATGAAATCAGATCTTATTAGCAAAACTCCATCAGACGCCCTCAGCAATGCAGTACCTCAGTCCCCACTCCTGCTAAAGTGGAAGGGAAGCCTTTCACGCTGTTGACATCTGTAGAGCTCTTAATCTAATACGACATTTCAATCTTAAGAGCAGAAATGAACAGGAGCAAAACACAGTGCAGGGAATGCCACTGAATGCTGCTGAGTCAAGCCCCACAGCACCACAGCCAAGAGATGCAAAAGACCTTGGGAAAAAAGTTTCTAATCCTGGCTTGCAATAAACCTGACCAAACAAAGGTGCTGGCTCATTAACACCTTCATCTCACTGATGGAAGGCTGATGACTTATCCCCAGATGAGTTCCTCCAAACTCTAAAGTTCAGATCTTTTGGCTTTCTCCCACATGACAGTGATGCTTTCCTGGTGCACAACCCTGAGAGCTTCACACAGATAAAACTGCAGGGAATGAGCAGGAAAAGGCAGTGCTGCAAAGTGGTGACCTTATCCACCACCTCTGCTCCCTGCCCCTCCTCACCTTTCAAACCACTGAACCAACCAATGAATGGATTTTCAACTCTTGGTCTTGCAGAGCCAAGAGACAAGAACAAGACTGGAGCCTGGAATGCAGCACAGTGAGGATGCTCTGCACTTCTAGAACATGTGCCTTGAGTCTTGCCTTATGTCTGCCCCATACATCATCGTTGGTGATAAAGATGCCATAGCCTGATCTTCCCAGATCCCTGATGAAGTATGTGCCTCTGGCAGGAAGAAAAATCATTGCTGGAGTTGGAAAGTGAACAGATTTTCATTTGTAAGTCAGCGAGTGAAAATAAATACAAAACATACAGTGTCACATTCCCACTCAGTCATTTTCCTAATTAATTTTGAAAGAATTTCCAGCTGCAACAGCCAACAAGGACATTGATAGCAGGCTCTTATTCACTGGATAAGAGCTACTCAAGTCTTGACCCTGCACTGCCCACATCCTTTCTGCTCAATGACCCTCATTCTGTATCAACAATAATTGGTAGCAATTTGATGGAAAATTGCTGACCTAATATTCAGGATACTTTACCAGTCAGTTTTGATAGAGAATGGTTCTGTGGTGTATCTCTCATGCTCTCATAACATGGGAGCACGAACACTTGCCAAAGATAACATCTTATTCTTGGCAGATGGTTGAGAAAATGAGACTAGGCCCATATGGATCCAAATTGCTGAGAGCAGAGTTGGGATTCAATCACAGCCTTTCTTGTCATGGGGAGGTGAAAAGCTCTCTCAAATCACTCCCATTACCAAAAGGTCCTGAGTACAAGGACCTGGGAGTATCTTATCTTTAGTTATTTCTAATTACAGGGCTTTAAAATGTCCCCCCTTTTTTTTAACCTATTGTTTGAACATAAAAGGAGAAATCTTTTGCTACTATTATCTATTCATACTTACAGCAAGGAAATTCAGCCATATCATAAGACCATTATCCCTGCCTACAAGAATTCTTCCAAGTGTATTTGATAGGATTAAGGGGAACTGGCACTGGGACCAAATGATAGCTGTGAAGTTTCAAAAGAATACTCAGACATTTAGATTTTCAAATTACTGTACAAGGTGCATGCTGTAATTTACAGCCAGTTGAAACTGTCTAAGTTAGCCAGACAAGAGTGGATTATTGTATCAACCAAGGCTTTGTACAAGGGTAGCACCCCAATTCAGCATCCCAATTTATAAGCTCAGGAGGGACAGTGAATTCTGACATGTGAGAAGGTATTAGGAACACTGTTCTCTCAGCTTAACTGCCCCTTTCTTTGAATGAAGATATTTCCGATTCATTTACAAACCTCACAAAAGGTTTCTCATTAACACCTTCATCTCACTGATGGAATATCCCCTAAATGAGGGGATAAGTCAGCAGCCAAAGTTCCCTAAAACACAGGAATAGGTTCTCCATGGGAATAGGTTCTTGGAGCAGAATTACAGGATACTGCAGCGGCTGCCAATGCAAAGTTGTGTGTGCATGATGCTGAAATCGTGATCCCAGTAGAGTATGATAAAGAATCCCCTCTGGATCCCAAATATCTTAAACAAATGCAAGCTTTCCCAAGCCTTTCGATCACTGTCACAGATACATAAAATCACCCCGTGATACCATGTGGAGGTCATTACTTGCGTAGTGCCTGGAGAAAAAAGATGCATTGTGCTTTCCCTGCAGCACTCAACTGAAACTTGAAGAAACCTCGTTCCTCAAGCTGTGCCAACATCATTTAGGTTATTGGTGCGCAAACAAGGAAGTAAACAACAACAACCACAAAAAAATCGTGTTAATTTCAAGCTCCATTAGAAATGCAGAGTTTGGCAGCAAGAAAAATCAATGTTTGTCCAGTGGAAAAAAATAAACAACCAGCACCGATAGGGACAAAAAGGCTGTTTTCAAGTTTCTAAGAGGATGTAAAAATCCTGGTACTCAAGATCCTCCGAACTGGGGGAAAATGATTTTCTTATCACAGAGACTATTTGATTTTGACACAGGGAGTACTTGGACGCGAATTATCCAGCCCCAGATACTGTCTCAGACACTGTCTGGCAATGCTTTTCGTTCTTTGTACATCTGATCATCCTCCCTGGCCTCATTTAGGGAAGCAGTGTTTTAATTTCTGAGAAATAGCAGGTCCCCATTAGACCCACAGTTTGTTCATCTTTAAGAAAAATCACAGTCATTTGCTACCATGGCTGTGTTAACTTGTTTAAATGCAGCAAACCTCTAAAGCTCTGGGCCCTCCCAAAGCACCACTGTGCATTAGGCTAACTGCAGCCTTCCTCATCTACAAATTCACCAAACTGGGGCTGCTGCCTGATGGGAATATCCAAGACTTGCACTCCCCAGCAGCCTGCTTGTATGCTGCAAGCTAAACCCAGCCCTGGCTATGCAAGCTCAGGAGGCCCCTTTCTCTTTTAATGGGCTCTGCATGACCAAAAGCCTGTCCAGAAGAACTCAGCTCCAAGGGGTTGCTTGGAGCATGGTGACTGATCCACCCCCTGCAGCTCCAATTTTGAGCAGTTATTTGCCCTTATCAAAAGCCAAGACTAAACTACTCTATTGAAAATAAAAAAGGTATCATCATTTTTGTACCCTTTGCTGGACATTATGAGTCCCCTGTTGGCACAGTCCAGCATGGACAAAGAGACAACTATGTACTATGTGAGGAAAGGAAAATACAGAAGCTACAGCTATAGAAGATCTGTGACACTAGTTGTGTTCTCTTGTCAATAGCTGGAAGTTAAACCTCCCCTGCCTTTAGGTATGCCTGAAGACAGGAGTTCAGCTAGAGATGAAATCTAGCTGTTCTGCACAGCAGTCCTAAACCAGACAGAGACCTTCCTTCCAAACAGCAAGAAATAACTCCCCTTTGTTCCCAACAGATTGTCTGTTTTCACTGTCAAGAATGAAAAATATCCCAGAGAAGATCCATTTAGCAGAGACTACACATTAAAGGACTCACACCAGAGAGGGCTAACATTGTCCTCTGGCAAGTGCTCCCTGATTTTCTATGAGAAGTATCACATCATGTGTCAGCGCTTAAACAACTGAAAGATCTCAAAGTAAAGTGGAACTTTTGGAAACCAGAGAGCCAAGATCAAAATGAAACGCACCAACACTTGGAGTTAAAGCTCGTCTCTAAGTGCTGGAGGGTTTCTCAGCTTGCATCTCGCAGTTAAGAGGAGGAATGCTGCTACTGCTGGAAAGGGCAACACCTGACAGTGAAATGCGTAAGCCAAGTCAGTATGGCTCACTTCCAGATGTGAAGTACAGCACTGGGATGTGTAAGCTTCCCCCTCCACTTACAAAGCTAACGAGTTGCTTTACAGCTTGATTTCCTGCACATTTTTAAATGAGCTATAGCAAAAGTGAGGATGCTCAGTCTCCAAAGTAGACAAATCCAACTGGGATATCAAAGAGAAAGCGTATGCTGATGCGTGCAAGGGAACTGGTGAAGTCTCAGATTGTATCAATAAGTAAATAGACAAACAGCTTTGCAAGTCTTACCACCAGATAAGAATGATGTGCACTTCAACAGCATCTATTTTGCACTAGCAATTAAAAACCAGACCAGGCAGTGCTGGTGAGGGAGGGCAAGGTCAGTAGGGCAGAGATTCAGCAGCTTTTGCTTCAGAGAACAAGCGCAGCCATGTGTCAATTCATTCACGAACTCAGACACACCAATTTAGGTTAAGTCTCTCTTTAATTTATAACTTTCTGCATTTTGACAGCCCTCTAGGACTGTTAATTCATTTGTTTCTTCCCTAGATTTCACGGTGCCTATAGAGTATGTATCAAGGGATGGAAAACCAGGGCAAATATATTACCCAGACAAAGGGGGGAGAAGACACCTTTGGTAGGAAGCCTTTTTTTTTTTTTTCCCCAATGAAAAGACTTATTTTTCTTTAACCTAAAATAACTGGATGTAAGGTTCAAAGGTGATTTTTCATTATAAAGCTCTATTTCCAGGACCTAACAATTCCTTAGAATATAACCTCTCATATTCAAATTCCACTGCCTGCAGTCTCTTCAAAGACACTCCTTTCATGGGACATTTGATCAAATTGCTTCTGACCTTTTCTAGTATGCTGAGAAGCTGTGAGGAAAGCAAGAGGGAGCAGGATGGTAGGGAAGGGATATAGAGAACAGGAAAAATTCTCATAGAAGAAGAATTCTTGTTAGCCATTCTTGAACAGCTCCACAGTCAAAAGGTTTTGAAGTCGAAATTGGCACGGAAATATTTCTGCCTGAAGGGTTTCAAAGAATAATCCCGGAAGGGTTCTTTGGGCATGGCCTGACTCCAATGGGAATTAGTTTTCATTTGACCCAATTATACATGTTTAAAAAGCACATGCTGAGTATGCCTGTGGGGTTTTCTGGTAAGCTCATTAAGGAGTTGATTCTGTCTTACGGCGAGTGCTCTACCTCAGTCCTGAAAAATGCTTCATAAAACCATGAGACTCATAAAAGTTCATGGGACACTGCATATTCCTTAAAATTAAGCAGGTGTCTATGTGCTTTGCTGGATCAGATTTGAGCTGTGGTTTTCCATGAATTCAATCTGTGGTCCCAGAATGGCTTGTTAACAGAGATTCTGATCTCTCAGGAATTTTGCAGATTTAGTATAGTTGCCTTCACCAACTTTGCAGACCCATTCGAAGTAATTCAGAGCTTCCCAACTGTTCTGGCACTGCAGAATGAAAAGCACTGGGCCAGGACATGCAGTACAACTGGTCCCAACCTATTAAATCAAATTCCTCATTCTTACTCTTCTACTTCTTCTTCTTCTTATAATTATTATTGTTACAAACCAACACTAAACTGAGATAAAGATGTGCTTCAAATCAAGTTCAAGTTAAAATTCTTCAGCACAGAAAAGAGACAACTGGAAACCACTGCTTTGCTCAACAGGAAACAGTCTAGTTTATCCAGAAGAAAACATGTCCTTTATAGTGCTTGTTAGAAGAGAAAAAAAAAAGTTACGGAAATGAATGGTTGGATTCACAAAACTGGTGGTGCATTTAGGTTTTATGCAATAGCTCAGAGGCGAGAGCATTCACCAAGGATAGAAGGAACTAGGCTTAATGGCCCTAAAGATCCACATTTTTATCTCCAAATTGCTTGCACAGTACTATATACGTCGGATGTTCTGTATTTTGGGATGTTTTCTTCTATGCAAAATAATTAACCATGCAGCGGAGCAATAAGTGGAATTAAAGCACTCTCCCTGCCAGCTCAGCATTCTCACCATCAGGCTCAGGATTTCCAACAGCACCTTCACAAGACTGTGAGAAGCACAGTCTTGGACAGAGCCTTGAGTGACATGGTTTAGTGTGAGGCGTCCCAGCCCATGGCAGGGGGGTTGGAACTAGATGATCTTAAGGTCGTTTCCAACCCTAACTATTCTATGATTCCATGATTCTAAAGGTATCAGCCTCAAAACACTCTCCAGCTTGTTGGAAAAGGAGCTTGCTTAAGGGATGGAAAGCCTTCTGACCTAAAAGGATGGATTTGCATCTGTTTCTCCTGTTTCTTCCATAAGCATTTAAGCCCGAGTCTTCGATAGGCAGGATATGATCAAGACAATTTCTTTAGATACCCTCCCCCACTTCCCTTCCCACTGCTTCCTCACTGGACATTACTAGAAAATGTAGATTTAAATGAGCAAATGGTTAAGCAATTACCTCTCATCCCTCTCCCAAATATACTTACATTATAAAAAATGTTGCTAAGCTCAAGTATGTATGAGAAGTAACTGCAGTTAAAGAACATAATTTAAGTTTTAGTATAAGCAGAATAACCTTAACAGACCACACATCAACTTTATTTCCACGGAGGAAGCGGAAAAGTTGAATCACATACAGGGTTAATACAAGATTGCAGATAATTTAGATCCCTATTTATTTACTTAGTCTCTAAATTATGGCTAAGGAGTGCTGCATTCGGCATATGTACAAATGGTCAAATCAAGTTCATCATTAGCCGCCTCAGCTCCAGGAAAGAACATGGCTAATAAGGTAGCTTGCAAAATTGTTGGTGTAAATGATGTACTGAGAACATCTCTAAGAGGTCTAATTCAGCCACAGTGTGCTAATGAAAACGGGCAAACCTAAAGCAAGAACATTAAAATCCTACAAATGTTTCTCAACTTGCATACAAATTATTGTATTTCATTACAATGTATTGTTTGAGAACTATTGTCATAGTGTTATTAAATATAATATAATATTGTAATGCAAATGCAGCAAAAAGCAGAGATGGGATTTCTTTGTGAAAACCAATGATATGCATTTTCTTATTTTTGCACACCTTTCTTTGCATCCTTAACGTTCTCCTAGAGGATCCTTTCTGTCTGACTGTATAGTCCTGCGCTCTCTATTGATCCATGGTAGGACACAGCCTATCGAGTTCAATATAAACTGCTCACACCACAAGCCTACAACTCTGAAAGCACAGCAAAAGAACTGCTGCTAGACCCCAGACTGCTGCAATACTAAGAGCTTCCAAGCCATCTGCTGAAATAGTTCCTAATGTGTTTTCCTTGCGGGGGGGGAAGCCATGGCTAAATGGATGAAACACTAATGCCCACACTCAAACCACTCCTCTGCTGGCAACAACTGTCGCTAAAGGAGAAGCTGGATGAGGAGCAAACCCATTGGGTAAATCCACTTGCTGCAAGCACCAAACAGTCCAAATCCTCTGTGGAGCAGGAAAGAGACAAATGAATATTTGATAGAAATATAATTTGAGAATATAAAAGCCCCGCTCAGCTTAGCAATGAAATACACTGGTTATTTGGAGGAATAAATCTGTTGGAGGAATAAATCTGCAGTATGCACCAATTATGGCCAGACTGTGATAAAAACTCCCAGACCAGTTCCTGAGGAACCAATATAAACCTTTAACATGAAAAAATTTACTGTACACCAGGACATTGCATTTCAGGGGTCACTGTTGTTGTAGTTTAATTGCTTGCCCTGTAAGCACTGACCAGACATTGTGTTACTCTGATGTACTATTCTGTTCCATGAGCTAAGGTCCTGCCAAGCTTAGAGTAATCTTTCAGAAGAAGCCAGCCACTAGATTTCGTCCTCAGGATGTCTTTGAAAGGAATGATGTAAGGCCAAACACAAAAACTGGGCATTAAGGAGTGGGAGCACTATGAAAAATGCACTACAACATGAAGCAACTCATGGAGGATTTTGCCCAGACTTTGGTAAAAAATGGGATGTTGTCTGGTTATTTCTTTGTAAAGGAGTAGCAGAAAGGGCAGGAAACACAAAATGCAGAAGAAAAATTAAGGTTCTTTAATGACATTTGGAAATCAGTGGACAGCAGGCAAACGGTCCTACCTCTCCCATCAGCTACATGGCCGTCAAGGTCTGCATGGTCCTACCCTTGCTCTTTAGCTGTGTGACTTCAGGGAAGCGATGGAGACCTGGTGAGCAAGAGCTAGCTAAACAAACTCATATGCTGAAGACTTGCTAATGCCATTATTATTATCCTCAGCTTTTTCCAGTGCTTAGTCTGAAGATTTTCTCTTTCTTTGCTCTACCTCCTGCTTCATTTCAGCTGCCCCCGCTCCATGACAGCTCTCCACAAAGACCAGCTCCCACAGGCACTCTGAGCAAATCCTGCCTCATCCAAAGGCAGGCAAACAGTCAGCCCTCAAGCCAGTGCAACCATGCAAATCACCACCTTGCACAGCACCACTCTTCCTCTGGACTCCTGTAAACTATCTGGAGTAGAGATCTTCATTTATTTGTCATGTCCAATACTGAAAGAGAGGAAGAGAAGATCTAAAGAGGCGACTTCCATCTAGTTTCCTGACAGTCACAGAAATAATGAGCGGTACTAAAGCTGATTCATGGCAGGAGATGCAGAGCAGGAGGCTCATACAATTACCATGTAAGCCCAGGTCTGAAGACAAGAATGCAGAACCATGTGTGGAAAGCACAGCAGGTGCCCCGAGACAAAACCTGTTCACTGGTTTGAAACCCGTCCACAGAGGTATTGCCTTGCTCTCAGATGTTACAAAGGAGAAGGGAGCAGGGAAGAAACAAAAAAGAAACCACATAAAGAAAATCCAGAAAGGGAAAAAAATTTCCCTGTGGACATCTATGATTTCCTCAGGATTTGTGCAGCTACTGTCTGGTTTGAAATGGAGGGTTTAATTCCACAATTTGACAAGTACGACACATTTTATAAGTAGGAAGAGGAAGGGAAGATAGTTTGTCATCATGGTAAGAATTGAGGCGAGTACACTGTTAACCTGTGAGCCAGACACAAAATTAACATCTCATGAGTGAATCAGATTGACAATCTGACAAACCTAACCTGAGCTACACCAAGAAATCAAGTCTTCAGAACTACCTAGTCCTTCATCTTAATCAGTGCCTGTGTCAGGCACCTCTTCTTCCCTGACGCAGTTTGTTTATGCAGTTACAGGGCTCATGCTGCTGAAGCACAGATGACATTCATTTTGAAACAAGACAAGCAAAAATCCTGCAGCATCAGCTGTCTGAACACATTTGGTTGGTATCTGTGTCAGAGATGTGCTGTGTGACATGTCAATAGTGACTTCCCAATGCTTCTGCATTAGGCCCCATAGCTGTTCTGAGAGGAAAGGTCTAAAAAAGCATACGGGACAGCAGGGAGAGGACTATCTGAATGAGACCCAGACCCATACAGACAAGCAAAGTCCTTATATTAACATCTGTCCCCAAATTAAGCCTTTCCTGAGAAGAAGAGTCATGTACTAGGCATTAGATCCACTAGAAATCAGAACCAGTTTGTGCATTAAAGGGATAAAGCAGCACCTGTGACCAGAACTTGGAGCATATCAATTCTGTGTTACCATGCTCGTGGCACCAGAGAAAAAACAACGTTATGGCTACAACTGAATCACAGTATTTTGATGATTCACTTGCAACAACCTTAGGGCACAATAAAAAATTGTGGCTTCCATGGTCTGCTGTCTCTCATAAGGGCTGAAATTTCAGCCAGCCATGACTCGAGTTGAGACGTGTCGCTAATGCATCCCTGTGCATCGCTGTCGGCATGGGGAGGGCAAGAGGAAGAAAGTAACTGCAAAGAATTATACGTTTGGGCTTTGTGAGGTGAAGAAGGTGGAGATATTCTAACACATGCATTACAGAGCTATACTATATGAGAGCACGTACAGGTCCTGGGGTCAAAACACTTTCCCAAACACCTGGAAAAAGTGTTGCTTTAAGAACTTCAGCACAGATGAGGGCTCAGAGGGGAAGAGAAAGGATTGTATAAGCAGAGAATTCAAGGTGACAAGAAGTTCAGGTGTCTCTTAACACAGCCAGCCAGGAGTTCTTCCAGCACTATAAGTGACATTATAGCACTGGGGACTAAAAATATCCTGCAGACCCACTGTTGTGATCCCTGGCCAGGCATCACATCTTTGTATTGGGCGACAGCAAGTCTCGAGCAGACCTTTGCAAAGAACTTCCAGCCCAGAACTTGATACATCTGGTTTTCCTGCTTTTTCCTCCAAGCACAAGTTGTCAGGAGTCTGGCTGCAAAAATCTGTATCTGCTTTAGAGCAGTTGTGAACACTTTCCACAGCCAGTTCTTGTTCTACATGCAAGCACTGTGCCAGCGTGGTGGGTTTCAATCCCTGCAGAGGATTGGGTCATTTGTCTTGTGACTGTGCATCTCCATAGTCACTGGCAGCAGAAGGGGGATGCAGTGAAGAGAGAGGGCTGGTTTGGGAACAGGGATGGAGAAAAGGAGCCACCATGAAAAGGGCCGTGGGAGGAAGGCAGATAGCACAGAGAAGAGAAAAACGAACTTGGAGGTTCCAGGAGTAGCAGAACTGGGCCACAACGTCCTGCAAGAGCTTCAGGACAAGACTGTCACAACAGTAGTTGTCCAACACCTTGCCTTTGCTCTTCTGGGAAGCTTTATCTTCTGTTTTCTGAGTTCACCTTTCTGTTAGCTGGAGTTTTCTTAGGTAGCTGCAACTGTGCAGTCCTTGAGCTGCCCCTGACACAGCCACCTCCTCCCATGCACATCTGTCCTCCTGTGCTTCTACAGCAGGTTCCCAACAACGTCTTCTTGAGAAGACATTCCCCAAGATCAAGCCTTCCCAAGTTGAGAACTTGTGGCACATCTGATCGTCAAACAGTCCACCAGGATGTGGAGTTTGGGGTGGGGGAGGAAGTGGCAGATGAAAGAAAAGGTTTTGGATGTGGATGCGATTTCCAATAGGAAAACAAGCAACATTCTGAGCTTAGCAATTCACTACACAATTCAAAACTCATGTTTCTTGAACATTCAAATTAAATATTACCTTTAGTGGGTAGGAGTGCTGGCAAAGCTTGAGTGCTCTGAAACTCTCCAAATGCCAATGGGGATGATAAAATCACTCTTGAATCAGAATGTGCACTCATGCAATGTGGCTCATGCCACTAAATAACTCAGGAATATAATTTTTCTCGTCCTCCCCGCTTGGTTCCTCTTAAAATGGGAGGAAAGTGGTCTCTACTGAGAAGATGGGGTTGCAGTAAATTCACACGATAAAGCAAATCCTAGGCACTTGGCCTTCGATCTTAGTGCACCTTGGTATTATTAAGCAACAACTCTTTGAAAACACATCATCCTAGGTGAAAACAAACAGCTCAGAAAGGCAAGGCATCCAGGAGTTAATTTCTGTAAGTAACAGAGAAGCAGAATCCACCTACATTTCTGACATCTTTCATTAGTAAGTTTTCTAGATGAGCAATTCATGACACTGAAGAAATGAGAGCATTAGAATGTGAAATGAAGGGTGATGGATGGAGACCATAGCAAAGAAAACGATAAATCATGATTTGAGCTATAGATCTGCAATTCTGGGCAACACGGCTTCATGTGACTCCACCGGATTGTGTTAGACCACAGCTTTCCAATTTCATCCCTCCCTATTCTTCTGCTGTGAAATTAAACCAGGGATGTAGCTATCACGAGGAAACTATGATCAAGAAAGAATTAAGAAGTCCTAAATATGCTACTGTATAAATCAATGGGGAGTGCACATCTAAAATACTATGCACAATTATGGTTTCTCCACCTTGAAAAGGACATAATAGAACTAAAGAAAATGACAATAATGTTGCAATGCTGCTGGTTCAGAGGTATAAAGCAGCTTCCAGATGAGAAAGAAATAAATAGTTTAGATCTCTGCAGCTTGGAGAAGATATGCCTGAGGATGAATATGATAAAAAGCTTTTAAACCATGAATGGCATACAGAATTTGAATAGGGGATGATTATTCCTTACTTTTTATACCACACAAACTAGGAGGCAGCCAGTAAAATGATCAAGCAGCAGGTTTAAACCAAATGAAAGTAATGATTTTTTTAGACAACACACACTTAAATAGTGGAATTAAACTGCCATGGATTTCTGTGGAGGTCAAAAGTATAAATGGCTTCAAATGCAGTTAGATAAATTCATGGAGGACAGGTCTATCAGTGGCTATCAAACATGGTGGTTCAGATAGAGTCCTTGGCTCAGGGAATGCCTAAAACTGGAAGCTACAGAGATATATTGGGGAAGAATCACCTCAAACCTCCTCTAGTAGTAGAGTGGGGACCATGCACTAACACTTAAAAGCCTCAAAACCATCTCACTCCAAAGGCGAGTCTGACCACCACTACAGGAAGATTCACCATGGAATGGCATGCCTAATATTGCAGATCACCTTGAGAGTGCCAACAAAAAGAGATTTAAGGAGAGGGTAAATTAAATTCACTGTATTACAGAACAATGGCGATTACTTGGATTACACAACTGAGATGAAAAAAGGATGCAGTATTTCTGAAGGGAGCTCTGCTGTAGACTTTCATTGCCTCTTTGAATCTTGGGAGTGTCTGTTCTGTGTGATGACTCTCGGTCTTTTGGGGAGAGAAGGAAAGTAACAAAGTGAATGAGTATCTACCTGAAGCTTAATTATGAGTTTCTGTTCCGGAGTCCATTCAGTGCTTCCTCTCACATTAAGATGTAGAGGACAAGTCCAGTAACACTTCACTATTATTATTTTTGAGATCCAAGTCGGAGATGCTTCCTAGGCACTAGGGCAGAGGGCTTGAATTCACGATACAATACAGTATATGTTCCAATCAGCACTTAAAAGTACAGTTTCACTAAACCCCTAGAATTGCTTTTCTCTCAGGGCAAGGACACCAGATGATATCAAAGACATCTGATGTTGCCTTCCCCATCCCTCACCCATTCTTTAATGCAGGTGAACACACGATCCTGCAGCCAGAGTTAAGTGACATACAGGAGGAAGGCAAAGGCTTTGTCCCCTAAATCCATCTGGGGACAAGTTCACTTTTGGTTGTCAAAGAGTTTTTAGATGAAGTGATTTCTTATGTCTTACTACATGCTTGGATTATCACAGATTGGGTTGCTTCCCTAGACAACAAAATCTTCTTTCTGATTTCACAGCATTGTCTAAGGCACATAGCATAAAACATATGCATCCTGTAACAATTTTCTGATAATCTTACGACCTCTAACAGAGTGGAAGATGCAATTAGATGCTACACAGCACATTAATATTGCTGATGACTCACTTGACAACAGTGATTATGTATAAATACTTATGTATTTATACATAGTCACCTTTTTCCTGTAATACAAGTGAAACATCCTATGCTCATCCGGAATTTTTTCTCAGCTGTTCAAAGCTTTTTGGGGTTGACTATGTTACACTTGAGCATTTCACCACTGCTATCATGGATTCAGAGAAAAGTTCACATAACATCTTATCACACTTCTGATTTTCAGCTCATCTCTGGCAGCATACAGAGACCAAACATAATATACAGGCAAGACAAAAGACAATTTAAGAACTATCCTGTGCAGAACCCATTTAAGCCCTGCTTGTCCAATGGAGGGGAAATACCATAAAAAGTCATTTGTGCAAAGCATCAGAGTAACAGCTCACTTAATTGAGCAAAGCAAGGAGACTGGGTCTTAACTACTATATTTTTACTTAAGGTACATGTGCATCATTTCCTGCTGCAGCTTGCCACCAGGATATCTTTATTTTGCTCATTTCACTTCCTACATTCAAAATGTCACCAGTCATCACTTCCCAATAGTCATGTCACACTGAGAAAGGCCAGTGACTCCCAGACGCTAATTCTTTTTCCAGCACATTAGGTATGTATAAAGTCCTTTCAGGCCCAATGTCTATGAAGACATGTTGTTCGGGTCTCCATGGCTTCCCTGAAAGGCCCCTAGGACCGTCTGTGCCACATCACAGTTCTCAGTCTCCGCAAGGCAGAGTTGTTGCCATCTAGAACCTCATCTCCTCCAGGCCAGTATCTCTTTTCTAGCCTTCAGTCTTCTGCACTCTGACTTCTTGGGGTATTTGTACATTCTTGATCTCATATTTGCATCCCAAGCTCCAGAGTGACTGGCATCCAGCATGGTCTCACCAGCGGGGCAGCAGTTCAGCAGCCAGAAGCGCGAACAGCCAGTGTCAGGAACAGTCTGAATATTAATGTGGCTCAGAGTTTGTCTGGTGCTTTTGTCCTTCTTTACCCTAAACTTGGATGAACAACAATTAGGATGACAACCTAAGATCTTTGTTCTCTCACCCACTATTTTCCTTACTGCATTCTAACTGAATAGGTTCTCCCTCTGCTTGGACTGCAAACTACTGGGACAGAAACGACACCTCTTCTAGCTCTTCATCACTCGTCATCAGGGACTATAGGGATAGGACAAGGGGTCATGGGTTCAAACTAAAACAGGGGAAGTTCAGGTTAGATATAAGGAAGAAATTCTTTACTGTGAGGGTGCTGAGGCACTGGCACAGGGTGCCCAGAGAAGCTGTGGCTGCCCCATCCCTGGCAGTGTTCAAGGCCAGGCTGGACACAGGGGCTTGGAGCAACCTGCTTTAGTGGAAGGTGTCCCTGCCCGTGGCAGGGGGTTGGAACTGGATGAGCTTTAAGGTCCCTTCCAACCCAAACCATTCTGTGATTCTATGAGTCTATATTCTGGGAAAAATCTAATACATTATGCCACAACAATAGGTTTCAGTGAAAATTCTGCATGGGTGAGAGCTACAGAAATAAGTAGAACTTCACAATATTTGGTGACAAGAGCTGTGGCATCTTTCAGAAAGCTCTGGTTTGGAACAGTTACTGGCAAAGCAAAGAGACAGCCCTCACACAGTGTGAACCCACAGACTCGCATCTGCCTTGGCTCACAAGCTTTTTGCAGTCCTCATGAAAACGTCAAAACAGGTCAGGTGTTTTCATGCTGAGCTCTCTTGCCAGGGAATTGATACTGTGGGAGAATGCTGGGTGTTAGACAGCTAGAGAAAAGACTCGAGAGAGACTGTGCAGAACTGTGAAAGGGGACACCAGGAGAGCAAACACAAATCTGAAGTAAAGGATCAGCTCCCTTCCTTCCTGAGCTGCTCAGCTTTGTGTTTTGCCAGTCAAGAAGTCAAGGTGCACTCTGAAAAGCAAACAGCTAGTGCTTACAAAAACCTGTTACATTTCCAACATGTTCATTTGCAAGCATCTCCCATGGGAACAATTTGTGCTACTTAAATTTTTCTTTTAAACGTAATGAAAATAAAACTGTTACACATTAAACCAAAAGAAGATGCCATGTTTTCTTGTTATTTCCTTCACTCTTGTCCCTGGAGTACAAGCCTCACCATAAACAATCCTTTTTTCTTCCAGGTGTACCACAAACACAAATATCCTCAGACAAAACCATTTTCAGCTCCTTTTCAGGAGTGAATGTTCTTTACACCCTGTAGTGCATTATCTCTAAAACGTCTTCCAAAGATCAAATCCATCCCATGGTTCCTATAAAAGGTCACGTTTTGCAACGTAGCCTACAGAACAATGACATTTCAAGGATTAAAGAAAAGGTTAAAATATTCCTATAAATCTATTCTTGGGACTTTTAAGTATTTTCTACGCAGAGGGAAATGTCATTTTTCTTCAGGAGCAACTGAGGGCTCTGTGATGGGTAATGGCTCTGTTAGGTTTTATATAGTGAAAGAGAGATGCACTTCACTCCCCAAGTCATGCAAATGAAACCTAATTCAATTTTAAACCTCGTTTATTTATTGAGATTTAATCTAAAAACTCCCACATCAAAGCAAACAGAAAACCAACAAATACTATTGGGCTTTAATAAAAAGAAATTGTGGCAAGCCAGAATGAAACTTGGAGGAGCAGCTTCTGCAGAACGCTATAAATTATGGTCTTGTAGAGCACCCCAGCCCGTGAAATCCTTTACTCAGTCAGGCTGACGCCGAGTGAATGCTGAGGGTTTAATTCAGTCGCTTAATGCTCCGTAAATCTGAGCTGGTGTGGAATTTTGAGATCTGGAGCTTGATGGTTAGAATTACAGCAGTGGGGTGGAGAAGCTTTTGTGGTGAGAAGGCAGCCGGTACCCTCTGTGGGCTCCCAGGAGGCCATTTCCAGGTTCTAAATGAAATGAGCTTATGGCTCCCACTCACTTCTTAATTAGCACTAAATTACATTCACACAGACCGCAGATACTGTACGCAAGGGAAAGAAGGCGGCAGCCTAGAAAAGACTGGGGGAGAGTGGGAAGCAACATTTTCTGTTCCCCCTTTTTCAAGTGGCATGGCTGTCTCCCCCCTGCAGACCTGCGCAGGTCCCTCTGGCTCACTGCGCATTTCTAACTGAACAGGCTCTTTATTTCAAATGATGGGTAAAGGGAGACTGGATGGCTCAAGAAAACAGGAGGAAGATACAAAACTCCACAGCTTTAGCTGGAATTGGCTTTATTCAGGCCAGTTCCTAGTTAGGCAAGAATCTCCACAATGAAAATCTGAATACTGCGGATGCTAATTGGGTGCCTCGCTCTTGGCAGTCTCACCGGAGACACATGGAGGACAGAACGATCATCTCAGGCTTTGATTCCTGCACAAGGATAAAACCCACTGGCCGGAAAAGCACTCTGTGGATTTTAGAACGGTTTGTTTGATGAACAATGCGCTTGTTCACAGTTACAAAGCAGAACACTTACAAAGCAGAACTGTTTAACTTTACAAAGCTGGCATGAAAGTCTTTAGGAGCAAGGTATTGAGGCCACGAACCTGATAATGGCCAGAACAGAAGCTTACCTCATACCTGACTGATGGGAATTCTTCAGAAGGGAAAAGAATGTTCCTCCAGTTTCCTTTAGGAGTCTGAAATCCCCATCTTTCATATTTGTGGCTACAGCTTAGGTAGCTGGCCTCTGTCCCTCCTGCTCCTTCTTGTAAACGTCAGTGTTGGGCTGGCATCGGTGTCAATAGTGGCTTTGTGGAGCATCCTAGCAGAGTCAGGCTAAAAACAGGACACCAGGAACTAAGTTTTACAACATTTGGATCACCCACAGCACTGGCAGAGTTACTTGGAGGCATCCAGCACACAAGCCACAAGTACTGCTGCTCAGCCCAAACACAACCTCCACCTCATTCTGCAGATGCTTTTGTGTTACACAGACTGGTTTTGTGAACTCCATATGCTGCATAAGGTGGGACTCAGAATAGCAGAGACCTCTGTGACCATGTCCTCATCTTAGCAAACCCCATTTTCAAATCCAGTTTCTGGTTACATCAGAGATTTCACTGCATCCTCATTCTAGATGGAGAATCCTCATCCCAGGCATCTGAGCCCATCATCATGCTCCTCTGCATGGCCATACAGTTTTCTTCATTTATAGAATTTATTTACTGTTTGTTTGCTGGTTTCTTTTCTATCTCTAGATCTTTCTTGTTTATTAATCACCAGTCACTGAATCATGCCACAAGCCTTGAGATTGAACTGCTGAAAGGTTTATTTTTGTCCTGCTTTTTTCTCGTGCTCATAATTCCCCATTTACCATACAAATTGTGTGAATTCTGGAGATCTTCAGTGTTCACCAGGCTTCCTATTTGTGCCTTTTCCAAATTTTGAAGCATCCCAATTCTGCTCTGTGTTCTCCTTACACCAATAGTTTACATCCACTTTAGAACCTAGACAGAACCCCCTCAATGCTTAAAACTCTTGGCCCCATCCCAGATCATATTCAACAAACAGGATTTAACTGAGCTGTGACTGCGAGCCAAATGATTTTTAGCCTTAAAGGCTTCTTTGATACACAGAAAGAGAGCTATAAAATAGATTATAAGCTTGTGCAAAAGAAATCACTGGACCTATAAGGACCTGTTACTTCAAAGCTCACTTGTCTTTTGTGCTGCCTAGTGCTTACAAGACATGAGAATGTGAACAAAAGACTCCAACCTTCAGCACAGCCTTAATAAAAACTTCCAGCTATGATGAAGACAAAAAAAGAAAGAAAAAATAAAAGGTAAAGTTAAACATAACTGTGTTGTTTCCAAATTGCCTTCATTACTTTGCTAGATGACTTTGCTCTGTAACACACCAATACATTCTGTCCCACTTTCTTAAAATAAACAACTGGTCTATGGCTTGTCAGCAAAGCTCCATTCTCAATCACCCAGGGAGACGAGGCAAAGCACCTCTTACAGTGTCCCTGTTGCTATAAGAAGGGTTTGGGGGCACTTCAAGCTGAGAATTTCTTCTGCTTTGCCTAAGAGTGATTTGCTGCCTAAGATGTGACAGATTTGTGTTGACGACTGGACTGAAGAGTTTAAGGAAATCCTAAAGCGGGAAAGAAGATATGTATTGACAAGTCTTTGCTGTGGATCTGAAATTCTCTTCATTCCAGACCAGAGCAACCATTATAACAATGAAAACTGAAGATGATAACCCAGTTCTTATTAACAGGAGAGATAACCAGGAGAGTGGAGGGTGTAGGGGCAGATCACCTTGCACAGCTTAATTCAGAATACCCCATCTCTCTCACAGAAAGAGCGATGCTAGTTTGCTGCTTTCATCAGGACTTGTGGAATTTACTTTTCATATTGAAGGCTGTATCTTCACCTTCTGCAGAGGCACGCTGAGCAGATAAAAAAGCATCAACTAGGATTTCAGCAAAGAAAAAACTACCAGGGATGCAATGAAGAAAAAAAAAAAATCAATCTTTCCTTCCCACTAATGAATAAGCCGTAATCCTACCTGTACATAATGTAAAACATCTTTGAACCTTACAGTGCTGCCAGGATTAAAGGAGATTAATTTTTAAGAAATGGGAAAGATATTAAGATTCTTCAACATGTATAAGGCATCGGCAGCAGCTGAGCCCTGTAGTTGGAGCTGAGAAGCAATTTGCATTACGTGTGTGAGGAAGAAGGCGGTTGCTCACCTAGGCTGCCTCATGAGCTTTATAATCAACAGCCATATAAAAGATGCACTGATGAGGGCATAAGAAATTGCAGGGGAATTCAGCAGACAGGCTGCCCTGTCCCCTTCTTTTTGAAAAACCCAAGAATAAATCAAAGAAAGGATGAAGAGGGAACAAGCACAGAGAGCTGTCAGCACACTGCAGTGTTGGGCTGTTCGGTTTCCACACCAGGGAATCAGGGATCGGTTTCATGAGCTGACCTGACCAAGGAAAATGTCAGTGAAGGACAGGGACACGTAGAAGGGTTGCTAGCTGCAGAGTTAGTAGTAGCAAAGGTCTCAGAACTGGTCTGAATAAATCAGCACAATTAGACCCTAATTACAGCCTTTATGTGCTACCACAATATAAATATTTAATAAGAAGCATGGTGGCTAGAAGACCATTATAAATCTGTAGTTAAGCAGTATTAGCGGACGCACAGCTTCTGGAGGAGACAAGCTGTTCCAGTGAGTTACACAGGAACACAAGAGCCTAAATATAGAACAAAGACACCTGGAAAATGGAAAATGCTCTAGCTTTGGAGGTAGCTATTCCAGCTAAGAGGCAGGGGAACCCAGACAACGTGAAGAACAAGCCTTGGGACCATCTTTGTCTTGCTCAGACTCCAAAGAGACATGGGAGGCCCAGGCCTGTGCGGATGTTCCTCAGAAAAGAGACCGAGGTGGAACCTGGAAACCCTGCAAATACTTTTCATTCAAAGATTTGCAGGCAAGATGTACACTCATGACAAGTCTTTTCAGTTCAAATGCCAAATACAGCCCTTATAAGAGCCAGCATAGGAAATACTGGGCTTTAAAAGATTTTTAACAGCCTTCACAGAGTAAAGTAGATTTCAGCTAAAAGTGGCTAACGAAATTCTTTAAAATTACGAGACATGAGATAAAAGACACAGGAGAACGTTGGAAACCAGAAGTTAAATTACAGAACTTCCTCAAAGCAGAGGGCATCAGAGGAAATTGTTCTCTGCAGAGCAAGAGATAAAAAGCAGATGGAGGCTAAAATGGAGGCTTAAAAAAGCCTTTTTAAGTTCCATTCAGTATGCTTCCAGCAAGGTGCATCTTTCTCATGTTTTTACTCTATGTTTATATATAAATAACATTCCTTAATAAGAAAAGGCCCACTAGAAAACATGATCTTACAAGACTCATTTATTAGAAAAGGAGTTTATAAGAAATTCTGGGCTTTTGGAAGTGTAAATAGCATGGCAAAAGACTAGCACCAACAGCCAGATGAGGGTGACCAGGTTTCCCACATAGCAGATAATGTTCCGGTGTGACAAGAGGAGAGTCAAGACAGAAGGCATCTTGCGTGATGGAACAGCAGCAACTGAACTAAGCACCGAGCACAGAAGACAGCCTGAGCTGTTGAACACAAGCACAGTGCTGTCTGCCTTCAGGGTGTGCAGGCAAGGGAGCATCGGGGGACACAGAACGCTGGTAGGGTGCACAGATGGTGCGCACAGAATGTCTGGTAAAGGGGTTACAAATATACAGGGAAATGTGAATGAAGGCACCCTTTGCTGTGACTTACAATCCCAGGGAAGTGGCTGTAAGGTGGTGTGTTCTTGGCTGCAATATAGCACCTGCTTTTGCAGGACCAGTACATCAGCACTGGGGAGGATGGTGCCTACAGGGAGGTGGGAGAGGAGATAGCTCACGTTCCCACCAGGATGCCCACTAGGTCTGGAAATTAAAGACGAATTGTCATAAAGCTTTAAGAAGAAATAAAGGTCTATTTATTTTCTCATTTACTTCTTCCTTCACTCCAAATTTTTTTGCTCTCTTCAATGTGGCAAAGTCTACAAGACACCATGTCCTGGTCCTTTCTGCAAGGCGTCTCTCATAGGGGAAGACAAGCAGGATCCGTTTGTCACAGGAGGACAGAGAAACCAGGAAGGTTAAGAAATGCATTACTGAAAACCAAGCAATACTGTTGCTATAATAACACTGATAATATCATAGAATAGTTTAGGTTGAAGGGACCCTAAAGATCATTTAGTTCCAACCCCCCTGCCATGGGCCAGGTCATGCCTTCCACTATACCAGCTTACTCCAAGCCCCGTCCAACCTGGCCTTGAACACTGCCAGGGATGGGGCAGCCACAGCTTCTCTGGGCACCCTGTGCCAGTGTCCCACCACCTCCACAGAGAAGAATTTTTTCCTAATTTCTAACATCTAATCTTCCCTCTGCCAGTTTAAAGCCATTCCCCCTTGTCCTGTCCTTACATGCTCTTGTCAAAACTCCCTCTCCAGATTTCTTGTAGCCCCTTTAGGCACTGGAACCTGCTCTAAGATCTCCTCAGAGCCTTCTCTTCTCCAGGCTGAACCAGCCCAGCTCTCCCAGCCTGTCTCCAGAGCAGAGCTGCTCCTGCCCTTGGAGCATCTTTGTGGCCTTCTCTGGCCTCACTCGAGCAGCTCCACGTCCCTCTTGTGTTGAGGGCCCCAGAGCTGGACACAGGACTGCAGGTGGGGTCTCACAAGAGCAGAGGTGAAGAGTCACCTTCCTTGACCTGCTGGCCACAGAGATATTATCTGTGACTCCACAAGCACAGAGCTCTTTACAGTTACATTACAGTGCTATGGGGACACCAGGATGTGCCGTAGGACCCTACCCAAGTTGTGTGACCTGCCTCTATAGCTCAAGTTACACTCAAGATATAAAGCAGAGACCTTATTAAAACCAGGTACTAAAGATGAATGGAACTTTTCTGAAGAATTCTTATACAACAAAAGGAGAATTTTTCACTGGGTAAACTTGTCCCGAAGCTAAACCATGGATGCCTGACACATGAGGGGAAGTTAAGGGTCAATAGCAACTTAATGGAATCAGTGGCCCCATTAATCTTCCCATAATGAACTCCAGCTCAAACAAACCCTTCTTCCCAAAATACTTGAGGACATTTTATATTGGCAACAAATTTACCTTATTGAACCTAAAATCATATAAAAGTGATTTAGACATACCAAACTCAAGACATTCCCTAAAATGCAGAAGGTATTTTGAAACAGCACTACAGCAGAAGGTAGATTGGTACCATAAATGAGTGCACTAACCTTCAACCCCCGGAAAGCTGAGCAAGGTCACCAGAGGAATAAATTCTGGTGTTGCCCACATAGCCTTTAGTGGCTATTTTCCACTGCAGAAGTTACACGGTATGGCAACACGCTGCAAATGGCATCATCTGCTCCGAAATAGCACACAGCTGGGACAGATGGGGATAGCACAAGCAAAGCTATTCTGAGTTCGAGAAAAGGATGGATGAACAGAAATAGAAGATGATTCCAACAATTCCAAATAGAAGAAGATTTCCAACAATGGAGGACTAAGATGCACCGGCAAATTTTGGGACATGACATGCCCATTTCCTGCTCTGACTTCCTTTTCTGGTCCTTAGTTACAATTCCAGTTTTTTTCTGATCTCTTTTACAGAAAAGTCTGTGCAAGCAGTAATGAAACCAGGCTTAGCTGTTAGTATTACCAAATTGAGATGGTGCTTTCATCAAGTCCAGAGAGCTAAAAAGACTGGCTAGCACAAATTACCAGCTGCATCCCTGCCTCTCCTGATTTGAGTGATTTCTCTAGTAAGACATGGAATGAGATGTCTGAACAGCAATCTCGGAAGTACGTTCAGCCCGCTCATCACGCACAGACTGGGGCCAGATTTTCCAAATGCTTTATTTCCCATGGAGGCACTAAAGGGAAATAGCCAGATTCTCAGTGAGAGCTGGATTTTGCCCTCACAAGTCTTGAAAAAAAACCTAGTGAAAAACACTGACTTCAGGCCAAATGTGATCCTTCTGGAAGTCACGTTCCCATTACCAAGAGGTGAATGTTGTCCAGGATGACAAAACATCTTGAGCACAATTAAGAGCAACAAGGATATATACTCCATCTCAGAAAGACTCATTTCCATCAAGACCTAGGGCTTCCTATGTCTTGGTAAGAAAAGGAAGCATGAATTATAGCCAGATTGTTGCTTAGGGACCGCTTTAAACTAAACCTATGTTCTCCAGAAATCAAGCACTGAGGGAATTAAACAATAAACCCAAGCAGTATTTTCTCACTTATTACCAATTTATTCCCTTGTGCTGCAGGTGGGGAAAGAAAAGGAAGGAAGAGAAAGAAAGTAAGAAAACCTGGAAAGCAAATATTCCATGGCTCACATGCACTCCTCACATTTGGATCATGGACAATACCAGCAGTGCAGCACGATGGCCACAACTGTGGTCAAGTGGGATTAAGAACAAAAGGAGAACATGAAGATCACAAGGGAATTGGGATTGTGTGAGAAAAGTCCCTTTGCACCACTCCATCTCCTACCATAGCACATTCCTCCAGTGGGAACCCACCACATTTTATAGCAGAAGAGCCAATTTATTTCATTGCATGTGTGTTCACACATACTCTGCTGTCAGGACTTGAAAATGTTTTCCCCAGAGTGCACTTGGATTCCACACACATCCTGACCCAGGCAATGGAAAGCAATGCAACCCCTCCACCAAAAATGACACCAACTGTGGTACTGTTGTGTTGGATTCCTGGAAAATAACAGATTTTAAACTATCTACAACATAGCACATTGCTCATTAGCTTGGGCTAACAGCTAGAGTTCATCTGGCAGCTGGGTTTGTCTTGATGTTCTCAATTCTGTGTATTTTACACCATGAATTTACTACTATTACTGAATCGGGAACTCGGGTGCTAAATGTAAAACTAAACCCAATGTTCTTCCAAAAAGCAGTTCAGAGGACATTTTTGAAGGAGGATGCTACAGAAAGGGCTAGGATTATACACAGGCTGGTGTCCCATAGAGGACTATATGCTAACTCAAACGAGATTTTAACAAGTTTTTACTGAGAATTTCCATTTTCCATTTAAACACATTGTGAAACTGTGTGCTTTGCCAGTGAAATTGCTTAAAATGGCATGAAATTGAATGCCCCTCCAAACAAATGCCACCTGACAAGACTGATAAAGCAAATGCTGATATTGAGACTAGACAAGATTAAATTCTACTATTCAGAGTGTAAGAGTTTGTAATTAGGGCAGCAACGGTCTTTGTTGGAAATGGAAAATGGTTTTATACCGAATGCACTGGAAAGATTATCAAATTCTATATCTACTTCATAGCTTCGAATAAAGATTTTATCATCTGCTCGGGAACTCTCTTTAATAAACACTTTATCTGATAAAATAAACCTATTAATATTGAGTAACTCCCTACTCATTTGCAGATGCCATACAATAGCAAACCCAAGACGCTGAAAAGGATAGAACTATTCAATGAAAGCTTCTACTCAAATACCACCATTTGTTGCTAAGAAATTGTATTAAAGACATTGGACACCAGAGGAGCTTTCTAACTGGTTTTCAAAGCTGCTGCTTGTGCATTTATTTGCTGTGTTTACTGCACACAGCACACAAACAAATGAGACTATATTGCTATTTGCTTTGTGATTTGCATCTCACAGTGGCAACAGGACAGGCTATACAAAGCATTTCCTGAATAACAATTATTTACTCTCAGACAATTAAATCACGTTGGTTTAGGTCATATTTATATACATGGTGGGAAGCGATATACTGTCATTGTTCAAGAACTTTGATTCGTACATGGTTGTTTTCTGCTTAACAATAAAATAGAAATCTCTTTAACTAATACCTGTTCAAGTAATTAACTTATTAGAAAGAGAAAATAAGTCAATGCACCAAGGTTATGCATCTAAAAGAACTCGACTGTGTTTTTTTCACTTAAATTTCAAAGTCGATGTCAATGTTGTTTCGTATCTACAAAGACAATTATTTCATGCACTGTCAGGTTACTTGCAAATCATCACAAATACACCAGGGCCTACCGGGATACCGATTTCAAAGTGCATTGATATTCCACAGTCTTTTCTCTCTGTAGTAACTAGATGGATTGGATTCCCTAGCCTAGCTTTCAGTTATTAAACTTTTCCTTCTTCCAGATGAAGAGAATGAATGCACAATGTAGACACCTTATGTGATCCTTGGCTTTTCAAGGTTTTGATCTCTAGAAATGCAGACTGCCTCTAAACTGTGTTGCTCATTTTCATACGGACTGACTTTTGCCGTCTCACAGCTCTCAATGATGAAGGATGCTCCCATGCACGAGCACACTATAGTAATGAGTATGGTCTTAAGCAATTTTTTATGCACCTTTACTGTTCTCTTTTCATACTGTGTTGCTTCAGGCCACTGTCAGGTAAGTGAAGATAAGCATTCCCAGGTTTATGTCAACCTTCATGCCAGTACAAACGATACTGCTTAAAATTCTGACTTTCCAAGTTGCGCACTGAGTTGCAGCAAGAAATTGCTGTTTAGCTCCTTCTGACTCTAGTGAAAATAATTAGCCATGGTAAGAACCCTCAGGGTTCTCAGGAGATGTCCTCTGGAACTTGGACTTCTAGAAACTAAAGTTGCTTCACAACTTCATTTCAAGAACAATATACATCTTATAATGGTTAAACACACCTCTGTGTTGTTCCATACTTTTGTTGTTCCATACTGTGTTGTTCCATACCATGTTGTTCCATACTGTGTTGTTCCATACTGTTTCATACAAAGCGATACAGGCTCTTTTTGTTCAGAGTGAAGATTTTATACATCCCTATCACACAGAATTCTGATACTTGATCCTTTGCTTAAATTGAATCCCTGTTAGATCACCCTAAACAATTATCCCTCTTCCTGTTACTTTCAAGCTCTAAATACAGTTACAGCATGTTTTGTAAGTGCTTTGTAGTCAAGTTACACCTATTTAGGTTTTCAGTATCTATTCCCCTAAGTCACTCCCACACTCTCTTTAGTCATCACTGCTGCTTCTCTGCAGAGGGCTTTCACTATGAACCTGTGAAGAGATACAGATACCAAAGACATTTTGTGTTGTCTTATTATGTGTATTATTGACCTCACTTATTGGGACCCAATACTGAAAAAGACCCATCAAGATTATTCACAAGACATGTGACAGGACTGCTATGGATAGCTCCGATATAGAAGAATAAACATCTGATGCTGGTGAGCAGAATGGAGTGCACTGACAGAAAAGCTCTGAAATAAGGGATTCCAGGAAAGCCATAAGCCTGAATGAGCATCATGGTTTTGGTAAAGAGTTATGACTCTGGCCATGTTTCTATTCTCGAGGCAACAGTATGCACCTGCTGTCTTCAAAAAGCAATGTACTTGTTGCATAAGCAATCACAGTATTTGCTCCCTGCTCTCTTAGTGATCATCCTTACAGATAAGCTTTCCATCTCAAATACCACAGTGAGGCCACTGTCACAGGCAAGAGCTTGACACACGCTCACAAAACCTGCTGCAAAAGCCATGTCACACCTTCCCAAACCAACAGTGCACCGCATGCTTCTTCCCTCTGATGCCCACTTGTTACATTCACAAAGGTACCTCGTGGACCCAATGACATTAAAAGGATAACTTCGGCTTATGGTATCCACAGAGCCTACTGAGCAACCTTTAGAGATGTGAGGAAAAGAGAGCTCTCCCCAGAGCCCTGCAAACAATCCCACATGCCAACAGCTGCTTCTTGCCACAAGCGGATGGAGTGAGAGCATGCACATCACAACGAACCGCAGGGCAAAATCCTCCTATCCGATGAGCCTTTCCCATGCAAACATTCCCCCTTCCAGAAAGCCAGAAAAATCATGCAGACAGTTCACACCGAGCCTATGTTCAGTCTAAAGAGAGCCCTTCCTCTCGTGCTGCTTCCTTTTAACAGGTGGACAACCCGAAAATTCAACAGTAGGAAACACTTTACCTTTAACAAGCTCCAGCTACTCTAACCAGATTGTCAATAAACAGAGCATATTGCACAGATGGACTAATAACGCAACCCTAATTCAATTGCCTACAACCATCTTCTGTGCATACTCTATTAAAAGCAGCCACTCGGCTTGCAGCAGCTTAGAAACGAGGACAGGGTCCCCTTCTGAAGGAGAGAAGGGAAGAGCACTGACTTTGGTTAGCTCTCTCTGCAGCACACTTACATGTTGACTTCAACTTTACTCCCGTATGTGGTGGCTTCCAGCTACCACAGTGGTGCAATCAGCTTCCTCTTATCCTTGGTTAACCTTTCAGCCAAGGGCCTTTTAAGTGATTCACCTACCTGAACAGGAAGTTCAATAGCCTCAGCCAACGTCCTGCATCAGTATTTGTATCTGAAGAGAATAATTCAGCAGCAAACACTCAAGCCCTGTTAACCTACGTTCTTCTCCTTGCCCTGTTGTCCAAGCAGCCCACACAGAATGAGAGCTCTCAAAGGAGTGGGTGTCCTGGAATTATAGTCAGGTCATGGTATGATTCGTTGGTCTTAACTTCTGCATTGATTTCCATATGCTTTCTTTCAACACTAACTAGGCAGCAGTATGAGCAAGGTTTGGGTATGGGAAGGAGGGATAGGAACCAAACTCCGCTAATATTATATTCAAACTTTGCTCTACCTCTTTTAAAGTCAGCCTGCCAGAAGCCATGGGCTGATGCATAGCAAGGGATTATCTTTTGCAAGCAGTACCTTTGAAGTGCACAAGATTCAAATCAGTTGAAATAGGGGACCTGAGGCCCATCAACAGCCATGCTGCTTGGGGCCAGGAAAGTCCAAAGAGCTGGCTCATACTTCCATCTGTGCTCCAGACCGAGCGGATGTAAAACAAGCCACACAGAACCTGGCTCACTTTCCAAGTGCCATTCCCCTGTCTGCCCTGGTTTCAAGGTCAGAGCTACACGGTATCTGACACAAAGCACTAGGACCACAGCACAGTGAGAACTGGTTGGAAAAAGAATTTTAGAAGAGCTTTTCATATCATTTTCTGTTCATGTTTTCTGCCTCTCTCTGAGAGCACTCCAAAGTCTGTGAGAGCACCCCAGAGTCTATGAGAGCACACAGAGTCTCCACGCTCCTTCACGGAGGAATGTATTTTTGGAGAACTATGACAATTCCTACTTTTCGCTTAATCTCCTTTCACTAACATGTCAAGTGGGCAGCCCAGTCTGCCCCCTTTCAGTGTCCTTTCCTCCTCTCTGTGCTCCTGAATGGTATTAGTATGCCTGAGAGAACCCATAGCTGCCGAGAACCCCTTTGAAGTTAATGTGACCGGATGGCCAGTTGCAGCCAGCTGTGATCAATTCACTCCCTGATCATAGCCAAGAGCTCTCTCTAGCTTAGTGGGATTAGCTACCTCTTTGCTACTTTCCCTACCTCATTTTTAATATATAATTTATTTTAGCATTACCCTGAGGCAAAACTTACTGGATGTTGCCATGGATGTCATCCAGGGTAAGGGCTTGACCGCAGCTGTCTTCTCCTGCAACATCTCAACAAGCTGTTGGACAGAACTACTTGAGAACTTGCAGCAGTGTTTGCACTTCCAAGTGCTCTTTTACAACAGTCACCCACAGGAGAAAAGGCCAGCGGATGAGTAACTAAGCAAGAAGAGATTCTGATGTTAACACAGCCATGTCCATGCGCTTCTTAGGCAGTATGTTCAGAGAAAGAGGCTGTGCATTTATAACCAGCTCTTTTGAGAAAGCAGCTGCAATAGCAATGGAAAACTCAATTTAGTCAAAGAACACATTGTGATGAATAATAAAAAATTAGTTGAATCCAGTGCCTGTGATAGTGATGAGCTCAATAAGCCCAGCCAGAACCAAGCATAACGTAAACAGAGAGGATGCCATAAGTCCTGCCAGGCCTTTTCAAAGTCCTGCCAGGCCTGAATACTTAAATATCCTGTTTTAAAGGATTAGGGATCTCTAGATACCACCCCATTGCTGACCTGCCTTGAACTCCTGCTCCCCTGTTTAGCATAGAAAATAGGGAAAAGTATAATTTCAAAATGGGTACTGTGGAAGGAGAAAGCATTTAGCATGTTCTAGGCAGAGTTTTCCCAACTCATTTGACCTATCACCCATGTAAAATCTGAGATCCAATGCAATAATTCATTGCAATACTTCTGGACCTCAAACTGGTTAAAAATGAATGTGTGACAGAGAGGAATTTAGCTGACTGATCTTGCATGCAGATAACGAGCTAAGGGAAAAAATATTGTTGTAAAAGAGAAAAAATGTCTATCAAAGTCCAAGTATGCTGATTATCATGAATTTAACGGCAACTCACTTCCTGACAAATTGCATGTTAAGCAGTGAGAGAGACAGCTGAATATCTTAATACCAGATCTCCCTTGGGGGGGGGGGGGGGAATAAAAGAAAAAGAAGAAGAAAGATTGTTTTCTTCATCAAAATATAAAAGTCTCATTGGAAAAGTAGCTCCTGTCAACACAAGCTTGTAGGAAATAAGGCAGAGTAGCTGTTCATCTCCAGAATGGGTGGTGATGTTCCTAACAGAGACCTGCAGCCAGGTCCATCCTCCTATAGTATCCTCATTAAAGCATTGTCATTCATGCAAGGGTGCCAGAATGGTCAAAGAGACACCACAGATAACATGACAAGCTAGCTAGGCCAGCTGACAAGTACTCCACTGAGTCAAGCGTAAGCAAAAAGTGAAAGCCTGAACACTAATAAAGGGATTAAAGAGAGTGGACTTCACCCTGCTCCGTGATGTGTGTTGACAATGGAGGCTACTCTGACTTAGCCAAGTGCCAGAGAACATGCCAAGACCAGCTTTCCTTTTCATATTTATTTCTATTGCTGCCCAAAGTGCTAAATAAAGGGCATTTGGTTCTGTCCAGACAGTCCTGGACGGGCTCTTCGAAAAGCGTGACTGATCAGGCTTCTGCACTCACAGCTACAGATCACCTTGGAGCTCTGCAAAAAGAGCAAGCAGCCGGATGGAAATCCCATTACTCAAGGAATTACTCTGTCATCATAATAGTATTCCTGAATACAGTAACAGTCAGCTAGGTCTGCAAAGCTTTTCAAACTAGAGTCAGTTTACTTTTTAAACAGAGATTAACTTAGAAAGAAAGGAATGAAGAAGAAAAATCACCCTCATCTACTAAATTATCATTAGGTCATTGTGAAGTTTCAAGATTCGTAAACATATGGTATTACAGACTGACAAGGTACTGTGGTTTGGGCAGCTATTCAGTACCTATCAAGTTCTGCTTTGTGGGTGGTGGTTATCAGTGGGAAAAGCAAAGTAAAGTAACACAAAACCGGTAATCCTCTTTCACTGGAAAGTGAAATCAATCATATCACCTCACACTGTGTAAGACTATACATACAAGAAGCTATTCCATTTTGGTGCACACAGATGAGCTTCATCATGAACCAGAGCCCTCCGTTTGAATTTAACGTTGTTCCCTGGATACTTGCCTTCACTTGCCTGTACCTTTACAAGAAGCATCAGACATCATCTAGAAATCTAACAAACAACTCTCATCCCTGTTACTGCTGCAATCAAAATAAGATTTGCTGGAAGAAACAGTAACCTTCTAACAACCAGCAATAAGTTTCTGTTCAGTTAAGCAGTTTTAAACCAGTTCTTAACTGCTCACTTCCATATGTAAGCATGAGACCATGCTGGGCTTCAGATATTTAGTCAACTAAATGGAGTTTTCAGTCTTGAGATCAAAGAGAGGGGTTGAACAAGAAGGCCATGGATGTGGGGGATTAGAAAGCGCTAACTTTCTAATATCCCAGCTGTCCTGGGATATAAGGCACCAGAGTAAAGGAAAACAGCAACTAAGATAGATGCAATAAGATGAGCACATCTGAAGTATCAGTCACAAACATCCCCAGCTGGCTCCCAGAATTAAACAGAGGATTTAATTGGCACTATAGAAGCAACTGCACTAATTCTTATTTTCAAGGACAGTGATAAACCTTCCATTTCCCCAATAGCAAGGATATTAAATGGAATATCTCACTGTCTTTAAATGGGAGCCCGGGCTGTGACTGCAGAATAACTGTACCTGCTAAGGAAACAGGAAAAACTCCTGGTTTGTAACTGCTCACTCCTTCCTCCAAGCTCAGGCACGCTCCATTTTCTTGCTGCTTATCAATTACACATAATCCACTCCTCCTCTTCTAATCCTGCCCTGCTATGCTGGCTGACAGCAATCCTTTTTGCAGGAGGTCAGTGTTGGAGCTGAGCTGGGATCACCCTGCGGAGTGCCAGCAGTTTGCACTGCAGCTGAACTGCTGGGACATGTATGGTGGGATGGTACAAAATAGGGCTGGTTTTCTTTTCCTACGGCTGCAGCAGACTGCATTCAGCTCTAGGGCTCGCAACACAAGAGGGACGTGAAGCTGTTGGAGTGAACTCAGAGGAGGCCACAAAGATGCTCTGAGGGCTGGAGCACCTCTCCTATGGAAAGAGGGTGAGAGAGCTGGGCTTGTTCAGCCTGGAGAAGAGAAGGCTCCGGGGAGATTTTAGAGCAGCTTCCAATGTCTAAAGGGGCTACAGGGTGCTGAGGCGCTGGCACAGGGTGCCCAGAGCAGCTGTGGCTGCCCCATCCCTGGCAGTGTTCAAGGCCAGGTTGGACACAGGGGCTTGGAGCAACCTGCTCTAGTGGAAGGTGTCCCTGCCCGTGGCGGGGCTGGGATTGGATAAGCTTTAAGGTCCCTTCCAACACAAACCATTCCATGATTCTATGATACTTTCTGTGATTTATGCTAACAGTACGGGAGTAACTAAGAACCTACTATTAAAAAAAACCCCAACCAACAAACAAACCAACACAATTGAAACGGCCTTCTAAAGACATTCAAATGAGAAAATCTGAACAGTATTGAATAAAGTTGGTATTTGAAAAAAGCACAATTTCTAAACTCTAAATTTCTCTGATGTATGAGGGAACAGACATAGCACCATTAGACAAACATTTAAGAAAGGAAGCAAAGATGAAAGAGTCTAGCTGAAGCTGCAGAGAGATGCACACTGCCAGAGACCATCAGAGCTGCACGCACTGAAATCCAACCAGGGGACCAGGATTTGACTGCTCAGCTTTTTGGAAAAGAGGCTTGAATGTCTGAGAGGACCTCAGGATCCAACCAGATTTAGGATGGTGGTTCAGATGAAGAGGCATGAGGAATCCCAGATAGTAACACTGGAGTCCTGCCAATATCCTTAAATATGAAGCCATGGTTACACATCCCTCTCCAGTACCAAAGCTCCTCATGGTAGAAGAGTGCTGGAAAGCTACGACTGTACCTACTACATTCATGTGCTTTGCAACATCAACGTGGCACCAATGCTATTTCAGTCCCTTCCATCACAGCCCAGCCTTAATGTATTTAAACATGGAAGGACACAAGTTTTATAACAATTACTGAAAATATAAACAAGGTAGAGAGGAAAAGGAAATGGAAACAGAAAAAGAAAAAGGAAATGGAAAAGAAGAGAAAGAGTAAAAGCAAGAGAAAGAGGAAAAGGAAAAGAGAAAAAGGAAAAAAAGAAGAAAAGAAAAAGAAAGAAAGAGAAAAGAAAAAGGAAAAAGGAAAAAAGAAAAAGAAAAAGAAAAAGAAAGAAAGAGAAAAGGAAAAAGAAAAAGAAAAAGAAAAAGAAAAAGAAAAAGAAAAGAAAAAGAAAAAGAAAAAGAAAAAGAAAAAGAAAAAGAAAAAGAAAAAGAAAAAGAAAAAGAAAAAGAAAAAGAAAAAGAAAAAGAAAAAGAAAAAGAAAAAGAAGGTCATGAAGGAGAATGATCAGATTTCAAGATTTTGTATTTCTTAACAAGTTCTTCATCAGCACAGCTCTTGCTCAGGGCGGCAGGATGATGCCACACATGAGGGGACACACGAATCTCATTTCAGATCACAGGTGAAGACAACTCCCCACTCTAAATCTTGTTAATTTGCAAAGTTGCCAGAAACACCAATATTTCAAGAGACCACAGTTTCCCCTGCAGCTCCCAGCATTACCCTCCGACAGCTAAAGAGCCCGCTGGTGCTTCCAGGAGCCCTCACACTGAATGCCAACATCAGGCTGCTCCCACAGCCCCTCCTCCTCGTCGACTGGTTCTGAAGGAGTCTCTGCCTTGGAAATCAGACTCTGGAAGGAAAGAGCTGGCTTTAAACATTGCACGCAGTGCTAATGCAGGAACAGACAGCCGTGTGTGCCTGCCTTCCCAGGAAAGGCTTTAGTGGGGGCAGGACAGTCTTGCGGCCAGTGGAGATTTGCCAGAGTATGAAACACAGATCTGTGTGTTCTTATCTACAGAGGAGGGTGATGTGTTGCTTGGTGATATTGTGCTGGAGTGGATCACAGACGCAGTCAAGTGGCAGACTGGAGGCTGAGGTAAACAAGACGATATGTGCTCTTTCAGTAAATAAAGCTCCCAGAGCCCATGAGAAGGTAAACTGTGCTCTAGCCAGGGAAACAGATGGCTTCTCTCCACCCAAATATTCTTTTCTTCATCCTCAGTGTGATCTCTGCATCTCCACAGACCACGCACATGTCAGAATGAACCTTCTGCCTTTTTAGTATCCAAGAAGGATGGTTTTGCTTTCATCTTTCAGCAGAAATTCCAAAGGGACACAGGCAAAAGGGAGGTGTGGGAAGAGACAACATTTTGACAGTCTGCAATAATAAAAAAGTGACAGAAGCCACAGAGAGAGGAGCAAAGAGCCTCCCTGCTTCCCATGCACAATGATAGATAAAAGGGACTGGATGACGGATCAGGCAGGAGGCAGGCTGCATGCAGAACAGACAGTGCACAGCCTTGTTCCACTGGGACCACCAGGTTCTGATGAGTATGCATGCAGCGGCTCCACCAGTCCCGTGTCTCTCCTGAGTTCTTAGCTAGCACAGATGAGAACAGTTGCACTTTTTCTGATGTTACTGTAAAAGGTAGTAATCTAGCTTTAAATTACCTATGCTATGACTATTACTCCATTTTGGTCATTGGGCTGATGCTGTGGAGAAAGCAATCCCACTGCCACCCTCACAAAGTGAGTCATTGATTAAGGATCTTCCACTCTCCAGACTGCAAGTGGACAAGTGATTTTGCTGCAGGGCAATATTCAGCACAGTGACGCACTAACTTCCTCAGCTAGAAGAGAGAAAGTAGCAGTTGGAACTTAGAAATGGAGCAAGACCTCCAAGGACTTTGGGGTGGCAGAGGAAAACCCTAGTGTCTGTCAGCTGAGATCCACTGCCCCATTTGTTTCACAGCTGCCCAGTAACTTCTGTGAAATAGCACAGACGATATGAAATAGCAGTTGAGACACCAGTCCAGTTCTCAGGACATGGCATCCACATCTCATTACTCTCTATCTTATGTGGTCATTCAATGGTCTCTTATCTGTAGCTGGCATTCCAGCAGAAAGGCCAAGGATGAAACTGGCCTACTCTTCCTCCCACTTGAGGAAACCCTTCACTACACAGGAAAGGAAGAAGAGAATGGGACTGGTACAAGTACATGTACCTGCTGCGCCACTACTTTTTTGGCAGGTCAGTTCCTTTTCTCTCAAAACTTGTGCCACTTTGGAAAGAGGAGATGGAAAAAAGCTTTTAGGACTGCCAAAGGATCATGTGAGGGTTACTTATCCCAGTGGGGATTGCTCATTTATTATTAACCCAGTTAACTGGCTGCTCTTTGGGAGCATCTTTCAACTGCCCCAACTCATCCTTCCTCCCAAATGTGCTGTCCCTTGAGCCTTTCCCCTTTTCCTGTCTCCCTCTCTATTTCCGTGAGCAACATCACTATTCTCCTCTCTAATACTTCTGACCTTAAACTTTGCTAACTTTTCTCCTCCTTTTTTTTCACTTCACATTCATACTGTTACCAGCCCTTTTCTTCCTCCTGATGGAAACAGTATCCTGGCCAGAGCCCTCTGTCACAATAAATGCTGTTTTCTGAAGCCCCGTGGGAAAGATGGGATCATTACATGCTAGGACACGTGCTTAGTCCATCATTATGCAAGTCAGTGCTGGAGCCATTTTGTTTCAATTTGCTTCTCTTCAGGGCCCAAGGATCTGCTCACTCATTATACTAAATGAGGTGGTTTCCCAGCTTGAAAGTGCATTTTTAAAAATCTAACTCTGCTTAATGATTCTTTTTGTTAATTTTAAATAGATTTTTAGAATCATTCTTTCTCCTGGTAAAGGACCCACAGCAGTGGAAACTTTGTGTGGAGCTTCTGCTCCATGTCATGCATTCTTAATGACTTGAATATTTATATGGAGGAACTTCTCTCTCCATAGGTGAGATATATTTCATGCTTCTGATTAACAGATAACTTCACCCAGCAGAGGAGCTATGCAAACTTTTCCTTACAGGGAGTACAGAGACATGTAGAGCACCAGAATGCCTGAAATTCAAACTCATACACACAGCTTTGCAACAGGTATCACAGGGGACAGGTCTATTGCTCAGGATATGGCTGTGAGGGAAATATAACCTCACAGATCACTTCTTAAAGGTCTGGCTGTGAGTCTCTTCAGTCTGCTGGTGTGTACTGATGGGGCATAGGTGTCCAGGGAGAGTCTGGCTGCCAACACAGGCCAAACGCCTCCCTCACGCTTGGCTCCTTCCAGAAGGAGGTCACACAGATGTGCAAGCCCATGTCTTTCCTTAGAGTGCTTTCAGCCATGCCAGGGGTCGTTCTGCACTGGTGGGGGGCTGTTTCAATAGACCCTCCTGCTGTTCAGCCATCCCTCACAAAGGCCATGGGTAGATGTGTTGGCACAACCACAACTCAGCACACAAGAGCCCAAATAGCCTCAAAGCAGCTGCTTCCTCAGACCTGCTTTTTAGGCTGAAGCTAAGTTAAGATGAAAGCTAATGAAGTGCAGGAGCAACGGAGCTTCCTTCATGTTACTCTCCTCGGAAAAGCTTGTGCTGTACTCTCCATTCTAGAGGGACAAGCCACAGACTGCAGGACACTAATGGCTGTGATGCTAATTGCTGCACATACAGAAGATACTCTCCTCTTTGCAAACAGGGTACAATGTCCTTAAGAGTTTAGACATATAAAATATGGATTCTGAATTGGCAAAAGATGCAGGAAGACAACCAACATATTGAGGTGTTTCTGTCACAATTATTTTTTTTCCCTCTGCTTTCTTGTTGCATTCATTTGATGGGTTTCATCTTACAATGCAGACAAGCTCTTTGGACCCCAAACTGCATGCAAAGCACACACCACAACAGGCTCCAGAACGTCTTGGAGCCTGTTATACCCGATAAAAGCAATAAAATCACAAGAATTGGACAAATCTGGAATAGTAGCACACCCAGTCAGTAACTAGCATACATCCAGAACAAAAAGACCTCACAACCAAGATATTCCTCTTTTCCAGTACAGTCAAACGTGTAGGCTTCCTAGGGGGATGAAAAGTTGGGAACTCCATGGGAATTGATATATGACAAATGCTGAAGAGCCCAGGAAATGTTGAAATCAAAGTGAAGTAGTGAGTACAAGAGAGGACTACTGAGTGACATTCAAATTGCATGCTGGAGACACAGTATTCAATGAATATGCAATACTGCTTAAATAGTAGATTCCGCAAATGTTTGTCACCACCGAATAACCGTACGTTCAAATGAAACAGCAAAAAATATCTGTACCCCTTCAGATTTCAGCGGGAGGTTTGTAGGGTGATAATTCTCTCTTGGCGAGCTAGTTTAATCCTTGGACTAACAAGGGTTCAGCTCACTTCTCAAGGTCTGTCTGCTTTTACACATGAAACTGGAGTAATAGTTCAAACTGTTTACTCCTTTCAAAGGGGACTGCATTTTAAAAAGGGCTGAAGTACAGGAGTGCACTAAGGAGCACTGTGACAAGTCACCTTGTTGGAATTGCACGGCTGACAATATTCCTGGGCACTTGTTCTCCATTTCCGAGCAGAACCTACAACTTGTACCCCAAAACCATGCTATTCAAGGATGGATTTCCTACTGAGTGCTCTGATAGCAATGCTAGGCACAGGAGCTAAGCTGCAATAGTTGGTTAATTTTATTAAGCTTGGGTACTGAAAAGCCCTGAAGACTTCTAAAGTGGACTTTAATATTTTTCTTTAACAATTTGCATCCCTTACTGTCTCTCTTAATGTGTTTGTGCCTGTTTAATCTTCTGTAAAGTCTTATCTCCATCCTTCTGATGTATACAAAGTACATTTGAGGAGGGCAGCAAACAGAAATGGGAATTCTTGGTAAACAAAATTCGACATATCCCTTGAAGGAAACATGTTTATTGCCCACGCTGTGCTCTGAGAGCAGCACGCTCTATTGTGCAAGCGGGGGTTCACGGTGCAGACACCCAGCCAGATTACAGCAAAAGCCCCACATTAAAGTCTGCCTCAGGCAACCATTTATTATTGCATGGTACACCTCTGACAAATACTGATGCAAAAGATGTTATCGGTTTTGCCACACGTTTGGCTTTTCAAAGTCAATTCCATTGTCTAAGCAAAACTGGGCACGTGTCTGGCTGTTGTCATGTGAATTTTCACTTCGTAGAGTAAAGGGAAAGAAAATCATTTTGTTACTTTGATGAAGACGCCTTGCACGTTTTGACAAACTCAAGTCCCTCCAGGGTGCTTACTGGCCATGAAGCTCTTTCATATCTCATTCCTTATCAGAGAGAGACAGGAAAATACTTCCTCATTTCTCTTGTGTATGAGCAAATTAGTGAAAACCACAGAGACTCAGTTTCATTAAAAGTGATGGAGTGAGACTGGCTGCAGCCGCTGCACAGTGGGGACTGGGCTGAGCTGACTCAGTGCAGTCTGCCCAGCAAAGGCAGGAAAAAAAATTAGCTGGAAACTTCTCTATTGAAGCACTAACTGCTTACTGAAGCCAAATTCCAAGACAGCTTGCTGCTGTAAAACCCTAACTCCGAGCCCTCAACTCAAAAGACAGCTGAATGTCTCATGTTCCTCAGCTCCATCACTGCCCAGATTTTAGCTGTCCATATGCTAGACCTGCGTTTCCCTGCTAGTTTCAAACCAATGCTATTACCATCACCAACTGTTATAGTTTCTACTAAGTGGCAGCCAATGAGTAATATTTCTGAATCTGAAAGAATCTTTCCTCATAAGTTTGCCAGGAGAAGAAAAAGCCCCCAAAACCCTGGGGATTAATTTAAAGCCCAGCTGTCTCATGTTATAAAGCAAGGAAACTCTTGAGATGCAAGTGAAAGGGACAAGCCATTTGAACACCAGCTAAGCCAAACCTCTATCATTCCACTGAAAACTTGCCTGAAAACTGCTTTTCCTGAGGTTTTCATTGTTGCTATGCAGCCTTGTGACCAACAGCATCACAAGAAACAAGAGTGAAGATGCTGATGGCAGATGACATTCCTGCCTGTGTGCTGCCTGGGCTTGCCTGAACAGAGTGGCAGGAGGTTTTGTGTAGATTATGGTCCAACTGATGGTTTTCACTGGTGATGCTCACAAGAGCAGGACAATGCAGGAGGCTGGCATGAGATAAAACCTATGTTACAGTTATCTACGAATGCCTTGAAATCCGATGGGGAAGAATCAAAGTGAACTGTGGGTTACAGCAGCAGCCTTAAAGTTCAGAAGTTTGGCAGCAAGGGCAGAGGAATAATTGGGATCACTCTACACATGATGTCTTCATACCAGCAGACAGCATGATGCATACCAACCTCCTCACAATGTTCAGTGCTGAAGTCAGGCTCTAAGCTTTCTGCTGGCATTAACTGATTACTTGCCAGTACGTTCAAGAGAAGCCTAGCAATGGCAATGGAGGGACTGCTCTGGTCTGTGACTTAAGCATACCCTGATTTCTACCTGTCTATGTTATGTTTGACTCAATCTACTGCTCCAAGTCCCTTCATTTTACACCTTTTTCTTCCTATCTCCTGCTAACCTCAAAGATGGCAAAAGAAGCACCTTTAATCAAAATCAACCCATTGGCAGTTTGTTTATTTATTAAAGCGTAAGTCTTGATTCTTGTGATGAGCTAAAAAAAGAAATCCACGTGGCTCAGCTTATAAAATTCCCTACTAGGTGGCATAATCCTGTTTGGATGACTGAACACAACTGACTTCTAGCTCTACTTAGCTTAAGTTTCCAGAAAATCTGTGCTCCTACTGAGTGTGATAATACACTGCACATGCTCCTTTCCCAGTGTTTTCTCTCTGAGAAAGCTCTCATCCTTTTGTATTCTTTGCTGAGTATTATCACCTGGTAAAGCTCACATCTAACAGACTCAGGAGTCATGGGTTTTTCACAGATTACTGGCTTAGTGAAAATATGAGATTTTGGGACATCCAGCATACAATTTACGCATCTAGGTCCTGTTACAGGGTATCCAGACACCTGGGTCACATGTATTATTCTGCTGGGCTCACATCTGAGGGAAGGAGGAAATAACATGTATGCAGAGCTGTGTGCAAATTCAATCCTTAGAAGAACACAAGGAACGGAAACGCAGTTGGGGAGAACAATGCAAGCACACAGTGATCACTTTGTCTTTTAACACTGAGCAAATCAGCCAGCCAGCCTCTGAGGCGGAAAGGGAAGAAAATAATACCTGAGGTGTCCTGCTGGACATTGCAAGAGAGAAGCCAGTATATTTTTCCATCTATGAGGGAATTATGAGCATTTTCCGCACTGAAAACTGTAGTAGGCTCCTGGTGAAAATAATTCAAAACACCCCTTCTCCAAGATGACTGATAAGACAACAGTATAGTGCAGTTGACATGCAAGTGGGTTGGGATAGGATGGGGATGGGAGAGAAGAACAGCTGCTCTCTGACAAGATGCCCGATGTAGGCTGCCAACAAAACAAACACCAACTGCAGATAAGTCATCTCAAACTACCAGATACTCAAAGCCACAAAGGCTGAAAAAGCTTATTTGCAGGTGGGAAGACAGAATAGTACATGATGTAGAAAGTATGATGCTTCCCACAATGTGTCCATGAATATACCTTTGATCCGACTTGCAGAGACATTAAGTGTCCTACTATGAAATACATTACTTTAAGCTGCGCAACCCCAAACCCAGCTTTATTTCACACTCCATTGCCAGTGTTCTTCAGTGCAGAAAGTTAGTCCATGTGAGCTATTCTTACCCAGGAAATATATAGGCTGCGCTTACATTTCATGTTTGGGAAGAAATACTAATACTATGCTGAAACACAACCCTTCACCATTAGCAAAAGTAGTTTTGTGGAATAGTGTTGTCATAAAACAGCTGCTATGTTCCTCTTGAGAGGCAGCTATACTTCAGCAGAGGGAAACTTGGCTCCAACATAGTCAGCAAAGACTGTGGCCTTGCTCCAAAGCGTGCTGGTGTCCTTCTGAGGCAGGTCTAGGGTAACATGGAGCTGTTATGGTGATTCAATCAAGGTCCCCAAGGGAAAAACATGGATTTCTGGAGGAAGTATGAGTAATGCCCTCCTCTCGGAGCTTGCTGACAGATAGAAATGGGTGTGCAGAGCTGGGGCCACAGGTTTCCCCTTGCCCAAGCAGCTCACCTCAGCACTACAGAAAGATACCAGTAGTTCTTGACACGGAGCAATGGGTCTGACTGACCCTGTTACCCTGCAAACCAAAATGAAGAATAGAGAGATAGGAAAGAGGGGGAAATGAGAGCAAGATTTGAAATGTTCAGGCAGTTCTTTGCATGAAAGAGTTAGTAAAAGATGAGGTTTCCCCCTTTTTGATCCTGTAGGGAAAAAAAAAAAGGGGGCAACAAACCCCAAACCTGTTTTTAAGCAGTTGGGTTCAGTGACTGTTCCCCACCTCCACCAAAATCCAGCAGGAATATGCTGATGGCATAGGGCTCTGAGTCTTCCAATACCTAAAGGGGGCCTACAAGAAATCTAGAGAGGGGCTTTTGGTAAGGGCCTGTAGAGACAGGACAAGGGGGAATGGCTTTAACTTGACAGAGGGGAGATTGAGACTGGACATTAGGAAGAAATTCTTCACTATGAGGGTGTTGAGCCACTGGCACAGGGTGCCCAGAGAAGCTGTGGCTGCCCCATCCCCGGCAGTGTTCAAGGCCAGGTTGGACACAGGGGCTTGGAGCAACCTGCTCTAGTGGAAGGTGTCCCTGCCCGTGGCAGGGGGTGGGAACTGGATGAGCTTTAAGGTCCCTTCCAAGCTAAACCAGCCTGTGCTTGGAAAGCTACTATTTAAACACCTAACAAGGATTCAGCTTTTCATTTCCCTGCTGTAGCATGCTTGTGTTAGATGCATGTGTAGTGTAATTCTGCTTCACAAGTAAGGTCTGTACCAGAAACTTCTGCTTTTTTTACTTATTTGAAGTAAATAAAGCCTCTGAGAAAGCCTTCATAACACCACACAGACCAAATGTTTCATCTTTCTTTGTTATTGCAGAACATTTAACAGAGAAGCATAGTGTGTGAAGGAGAAATCTTGTGTTTGCCAATTCATACAATTGACCCATTGAATCTTGTCTGTTTCTAACCCTCCAGCACTTAGGTTATATACACTGCACACAAACAAAAGATGCTCCTAAATCCAGCATAGAAATATATATATACACACACACCATGACCAATTTACTCAAGATGTACTTCAGAGGGATCCTCACAGGCATGGGCAAAGTAGCTTTTTGAATTCTCTGGTCTAGAATGAAAACCAGGATGAAAACAAGAAATACATAATCCAGCCTTCACCCAAACTCAGTGACTTCATGTTAAACTTTTACAAAGAAAAAAGCGAAACAACAAGTAGAGAGACATCTGAGGACAAAAGAACTGAATCTATGTGTAATCTGTCCCTGGTTAGTCACCTTCTTTCTGAAGGGGAAAAATACACCCCAGTTAAAACTCCTTTGAGCACACAACTGTAACCATGGCGCTACTACCACAAGACATCTGGTTTCAGCAAGCTCCCCAGCTGCTGGCTTGTTCTGCATCATCTGGGATGCAGGGAGTTTCCCCTCATTGGATCACATGCTGGCAGGGTCAGGGTTAAACCAAAAGATTTTACTGATTCCAGCTATTTGTTTTCACCAGAGCTTCAACACCTTCACTCTAAGAACTGAAAATACAAATTTGGATCTGGAGGAGCAAAAGCACAGAGCATCTGCAATGCAGACTCAGGCACACTTTGGATGGGGGTAGATAGCCACAAAGGGATGCAAAGTCTCTGATTTGACAAACCAAGTCATTTCACTGGGAGCAGTGAAGGCACAACAAAATGGTCACTGTATGACCAAGACTATACAAGATTGCTTTATTCCTGTTTGTGTTGAGATAGTCACTTGTTTAAAACAACTACCTCAGATATTTCAAAAGCCCACTGACCTCACCTAGCCACGTGGAGGCTGGCTGTGGAAAACCCTTTCACAACTCTCCTGACAGTCCTCCAAACACACAGCATGCTGGAATGAAAAAAGGGTATGCTAATCCTTCCTTCCCCCTTTGCTGCACCTGATTCTGCTCCACATTATTTCATATCAATACCTTCTCAATCTCAGTCGCTCCTCCTCTGCAAGAACCTTTGTGCTGATGCACAAAGCATGACGAATGCCAAGCCAGAAGTGCAGCAGTAAAGCCACTCACTTCCCATCAGCAGGAGCCAGACAATATCAGCTACTGTCTACCTGTTTGTACACTGGCTTCCTTGCAGTGCCCTGTTTACAATCCTTCCTCAAGTGCCAGTGAGCCAAAGAAAACGTCTTTAATGCAGTTCTGCTGCAACATTAGCCCTTTGCCTGTGGCTGACACAATTCTTAAGACCACAGTGACTTTTCTGTTACGGCTGAGATGAAGAATGTTGTTGTCATCAGAGCTCAAAGACTCACAAACTCACCCTGAGAGTCCTTCACATGAGCCTCACCCAATGTCTTGGGACCATAAACAAAGTAGAAGTTGTAAGAACTTAAGTTGGTTATTTCTGTTTAAGCTCATACAGACATTTTCCAATCAAAATATCTAAAACCAACATGTACTTGTCTAGTGAGGCCTTACCTAATGTTTTTCCCAGTAAAACTAAGGGGTCTCTAGACATTTTCAGCATAAGAGTTATTTTATATTTGACCTGAATTAAGTAAGTATTAAAATGTGCCTTCATAGATGAATAAAATGGAAGACAGTTGAGGGATGAAAAATTGACCATGTGCAAGAGCTAGGGAGAAGACGGATGGGGACAACTAATTTGGGCAATACAGTCAGCACATTGAGATAGATAATCCTTCCCATTGTTACGCAGGAATGTCCCTGGCTATGCTAGGAACAGTGATGCAGAAATGTGCACAGATGTATTTACTCTCCACGGCTGGGAGAGGATGACAATGGGTTGAGAATAAAGCCATACGAAACCCAGAAAGCTCAGATGATTTTTTGAGAGAAACAGAGCAGGGCAGGAACAGTCATGGCCAGTGGTTATGATCAATGTCTGCAACTGGATGCAGAACAAGGGCAGGAACTGAACTAGAAAGCGAGGTTAGAACAAGAACGTAAGCTGAGGGACAGAAGATTTAGAACAATAGCCAGAAACTCAGCTGAGAAGCCACTGTAAGTTCAGCCTCCATTAAACACGGAAACCAATCAGCCAACATTCCCATCCATAGCAATCACTGTTCAACTAAAAAGGCTGGCTTATCTTGTAATTGCTTCAAGTCTCAGCTGAGGGACAACCAGTTTTAAGGTCAGTGACCACCATCATTGTCCAAAAGGCAAAAATAATTGACTTATTGTGAGAAGAATGAAGGGGAGGGGTTTTGATGGGCATATTGCATTTGGTTTTACAAGACACTTGTTGCAGTTGTTTGATCCTGTTTATTTTTCTGTTAGGTGATGAGTACAGATGCCAATCTTCCAATCCTCTAGAGTGGGTGCAGCTAGGAAAGAAGAACATGTTTCTTGATTTTCCAGTGCACTCTACATGGGCAATTAATGGGTAGCTCCGAGTTTAGAAAATTTAACAGGGGAGAATGTAACTGATTTGTTTTAAGAGGGAGGCGGAGGGGGTGGCAACAGATCTGGAACATACATGCGGTCTTGAGGCAATCATGAAGACTCAGCTGTCAACAGGCACGAATTCAGGGGGCTGCATGCAGAAAACGGGTGCACCCACAAGGTTTGAGGGCACATGACTGGAGGCGGCAGACTCGGCAGCTGTGCAAATATCTTCCGTAGCTACAACAAAAATCCTCATCGTTGGAGTGAGACACATTCTGCTGGTGCAGTAGCTCTGTGAAAACCCAATTACACTGGCTCCTGGTCTGATCCATATTAGGTATGCCTCAGTGACGGACCAGCTTGGCAATAACTCTATCTGCAAGAACTCTCATCAGAAGAGTGAACCCCCAGCAGCAAAAACAATCAAAAAGCAGGCAGGAGCAAAGCTAATCCATTTAAGTGAGACTAAACCAGTCTTTATTATTAATAATAATAAAAAATAGGCTTAACTAGTGATGCTAGAAATTATCTGTGTCGGTCAAGCAAAGCACAGACCATGCAGCTGCGGAGTGTAACCAGATCTGTAGGGAAGGAGGGAGGAGAAAAACAGAGGATGGGCACTGAGGAGACTTGGAAAAAGGCAATATACTATCAGCTCTCTGAGTCTCTCGCAGCTTTTCATTGGCTTCACCCCATCAACTCAGAAATCAAAGAGCTTCAAGCCTCAGACATTTGCGTCTGCTCCATCTTCATCACAGCCAGACACAGCCCTGCGATTAAAAGAATGGAGAAATAAGGAGCTTACAGATTCACTTTCCCCAGTTGATACTGTGACTCACTGCACAGAGGTATCGATCCACAGGGCTGGCCTCTGCCGATAACTACATGCCACAGGGGTTAATTTAACTCCCCACCACCTGGCACTGCCTCAGACACTTTGCAGACAGCAGTTATAAATTACACAGCCCTCCAAAGGTAGAAAGCAGGAGAGCGTTTTTTCAGCACATTTCCTTTGTTACCCATCCTTCTGCAACCAGATCTACTTTGCTGCTTCCAAGTCTCATTTGTTTTCTTCCTGAAATTATATTGCAGCCATCTACTCAAGCACAAACAGCCCATAGGACACTGTAAATTAGAGTCACAGAAAGGAAAAGGGGGGGAAAAGAGCACCCTTCCAAAGCAGGCAGTGGTTTTATATAATATAGTGGTGTGCAGACATACATGCACATGCATACACAGACCATGGGGAGCAATTTCTGCACGGAAGTTGTAAGTAAAATACACAACTAATGTTCATTTTGCAGAGATGCTGGTGATTTCAGAAATAGTGGTACCTTGAAAGAGTGTAACAGTTATAACTGGAAGGATATGCACACAGTTTGTTATAGAGGTAAGTCCTCCACCTCAATATGGCAATGGTGGATAGTAACAGGGCAATTTGGGAAAAAAAGGTGGAAGACTCCTCATTTGAAAACTTCTTTTGTCCATTCCTAATCTGTACCTGGTTTACCAATAACAAACCCCTCAAGGTGTAATAAACAGAGATGAAATTCAGTACTGTTCCATCATAGAATGGTTTGGGTTGGAAGAGACCTTAAGCTCATCCAGTTCCAACCCTCTGCCACGGGCAGGGACACCTTCCTCTAGAGCAGGTTGCTCCAAGCCCCTGTGTCCAACCTGGCCTTGAACACTGCCGGGGATGGGGCAGCCACAGCTTCTCTGGGCAACCTGTGCCAGTGTCTCAGCACCCTCATAGTGAGGAATGTTTGTCTTGTATCTAATCTAATCTAACCTAATCTAATCTCCCTAATGTAAATTTGTGATTGTATCAAATAGATGTCTGAGGTTTACATTTCATCACCATGGTATCTCTCCACAGAATTTCTAGTGAATATAATCGTATGGGAGAATTGAATTGAAAATCCAACTACCCATTAAACTTTACGCTCTTCAAACATTAACTACCAGATTTACGATCCTGATCCTTCCTAAAATCCCATCTCTTCCATTCAGCCTATGTATAATCTATCACACAAATCCCACTGATACCCCAGGATGTTTCTGAATCTAGGAAAACATTTTCTCCATTATATCAACTGTTACCACCACCCTTCAGTTGTGGCAAGGTATAAGCTGTTGACAGATGGACAAGAAAGCTTTCCTCTTGGAGGAAAGTGGGGGGGTTTCCAAATGTTAAGTAATTTCCAGGGAAACAGAACTCGTGTCTGGTTGATTTTTTGGTTTGTTTTGGTTTTTGTGTTTTGCCTTTACTGGCAGTGATCACCAAATCCTTAACCTACTCATTGTGCCCTCAGGCATTTCTGCAGTTTAGGACATCCTCTTCTAACCATTACCTTGGCAGCCAGGTAAAAGCAACAGCTTAAAACCTGAGAATTAAAACAGAAATTGCCAGGTTCCAGTACTTTGAATGAGTATTTTTGGCTGTAAAAGTGTTTGGGTTAGAAGCATTAGAAGCTGAAATTCTGTTTTGTGCATGGCTGAAACTGTTAGCACTGCCTGCAGCCCTGCCATAGAGGCTTAGCTCACGGTATGGAAATTCCCAGGTTACTGAATCAGCAAGAGATCATCTCGCCTTCTCTTCTACCTCCGACACTGGTCAATACCAGGAAGCTTAAACAAAGGCGTAAACCCTCACTGAAGCAGACTATTACAGAACAATCTGCGCACAGAACAAATTCTCCCTTTCCCCTTACTCATTTAATTTCAAGTGCCATGCAGGTTTCTTAAGGAGATTAAATTCTTTGTTTACCATCACCGATGCTTGTTTCATGAGCACAGGTAACTAACCATGCCTGCCTGAAAGGCAGAACAGGACTTCTACCTGATAAAGAGTGACTACTGCACTCCAGACTCTGCTGAGCTAACATGGCTTGTCTCACTTAGGGTAATATCTGCAATTAAGGGAAGCTTAGGCAACTTAAGCCAAATTAAGTACAGATGTAACTTTAAGGTGAGTTAACTAAGGAACTACTGTACAGATGTTTTCAGTCAGAAGTAAAAGGGGTTTGAGCAAGCTAATGAGAAATCAGAGTAAATTATTTCTCAAGGAGAGTGATGACAGGGTTTAGTGAGCTCTAACATAGCTGAAATTCAGCTCTTTCATTAACTTGGTTTCACTTAACTGATTATTTCTGTGTAGATGGACCTGTCAAATCTGTACGTGACAGTCCTGACTGAACCTCTACGAGTCACCCAGGCCCTCGTGATTCTCGTGGACGTGGCACATGAACACAGGGAGGAAAAAACTAATTCATCTTTGCATCTAATTTTGTCAGATCTTACACAGACACTTGCTTGTTCAGGGCTGAGTATGCGTTAGCAGCAGACAGAAAGAGAAGATAAATACCTCAGCTCAAGATTTTGGCAGTCTTCTGCATATAAGCATGTGTAAGATGCAGTGTAACAGCCCTTTCATTTAATCTCATTCTTTTCCGTGATGCTTTTAGAAACCAAAGTAGGACATTTGTGCATTCCACGATTATAATTTTATTGACAGAAAAAGATATAATAGTTACATCTAATGTATCCCTAAGGGTTGATAATTGGATGTAGATTGTATTCTGGGATGGGTGATCTGACATAAATGCATCTAAATCTCTGAAACAGACTGGAATGTGATGGGCCGGAAGGTAGAGGCGGGAGAATGATGCATCAGGTATGAATATAATATGCACTTTCATTTCATCATTTCCAGCAAAATATAATGGTTACATTCATCCGCTGTCCCACTACACTCTCCACGCAAAAGTATATGGCAAACAAACAGAAAGAGGGAACAACGACTGCAAAAAGTAGGAGGAGTGTTGGGGCTTGGTAATTTCTACCTGTAGGCAAAAAATATCAGCTTATGAACCCCATCTCATTCACAGCCACCACTTTCTGAGCCTTGACTACACAACATGATCCATCCCTCTAGCTTTGAAGCATTTCATTAGGGAACAGCGGCAACTGGAAGTATCATGGGTCAGACATGCTGCTGCTTTTCCTGGTCAGTGGAAAGCTGCCTCGTGTGTACATGCATAAGGGAAAGGGCAACACATCTACCACCCGATGGTTTGATTCATGGACTAAGGCTAAAGGGCTTTTTGCATGAACACACTGAACTCCTGGGAACCAAGAACTTTCCTTTTCTAATTGACTGCAGGATGAAGTTAGGATGTGTAACACTGGGAGTGACAGGAGCACTATGAGATGTAAAGGGATGGCAAAGTATCACTGGGGACTCAAGGAAAGAACCAGCCCCTTGGAATGGGAAGCATTACCCTCTCAGCTGAACAAGAACAGTTTGATTTCATTTCTCAGAACATTGGTACTCTGCAGAGATGACAGCTAAACTAGCTTTAACCAGTTATCCTGCATATTAAAAGCTGTGCAGCTGCATTTAACACCAAGGTCCTGGGGAAATTTGCCCATGCACTGTGCAGAAACAGCATATGCTCAGCTGCCAGAATACTGAAAGAAAGCCTACAGAAGTCAACAGACATCCAGATGGCAACACATGTCATGTCTACAGGTGAGTGGCAATGGTTTATTCATCCCATGCCACTCCAGGATTTTCTACATTCTCCTGTTCCCTCTCTGAATGAAACCAAGAGGCTTTGCAGACTTTGCTCCAAGAGAGAACAAGCAAGAAAGCCCCAATCCAAGAGCTACCAAGTCATCGGCCAGCATAGGAAAAATGAACTTCAAGCCCTGGTCTTAACTCAGGGAGAGGAACCAAAGTCTGATCTCTTACATCTCAGATGACAGTACTGAACATGGAAGGGAACTTCTTGAAAATCACTTGAAATTCCTTCCTGGAAACAGGATACTCTTCCCATGAAAGCTTCCATAGTGCAAACCATTCTCTTTTGACAAACTGTCGTTTCTTAAGGATTTTGTTTTCTCCAACTGCCTTCAAGTAGCTTCAGGTATAAGATTTCTGAAATGCCTTGCTGCAGTTCGGGTCTCACTGTCAGTGCCACACTCCTCAGGGAATCCTGCCCACCAAACTGAGAAGCAGCCTACAGCAAGCATAAGAAACATCAGGTGTGAGAACAAGTGCAAAGTTTTGATCTAGCAAATGAAACTGGAAGTTAACCTGGTTTTCAATTCAAGGGATTGAAGAGAGATGCATGTTTCTTCTGTTTCAGCAGAACATCTATCACCACATTTGCCCCAACTCTCCCAAAGCAATCTATTACAGCACAGTTAAGTGCTTGTGCTTCGCTGTCCAAAATGTTCCTTATTTATAGCATTAATTCTGACAGATTTAACAGTGATTCCTAGTGCACAGATTTGTTTTTCTTTACAGTTTATTACTCAGTGTTTTTCAGCCTTTTGCAATGTACAGACCCCTGAAGGCATTTTCCAGGGAGGTGCAGAATCATATAAGCCAGCGTAAGTCCACAATTGATTTTTCTTAGTTGCTTTTAACAGACTTCTCCTGCCCTCCAAAGTAGCACATGGGTCCCCACGGGCCTGCCAATCACAGCTTTGAGGTTGCTGCTCTGTCACAACAAGCAGTTCAAGAGATGATTATGGAGAACACAACACTAGGATGATGCTGGTGTAGGAAGCTACCGAGCTCAGGGAAACCTGTGAGAGACCAGCAGAGAAGGCAGGCAGAAACCGAGCCAAGCCATAAATCTTCTTAAACACTGTAGTTCTGGAATTGTAGTTCTGGAAATAGGTGTAGCTTACAAATTAATAAATATCAAGGAATGTGACAATTAGAGCACATCCTGTTCTGCAGATGGAGAATTCTCAGAGCAGTAATGATGCGTCAAGCTAGCCTGGTTTTGCCCTATGAAAGCTTAAGCTAAAAAAGCTTCAGTGAAACAAAGAAAAACAGGAGCTAGGTCTGAATGAAGCATCACCTCTGCTCTGGAGAAACAGAACAACGTGCACACGTAATAACAGCATTAGAAAGCTGCTGCCACCTATAGTTAACCACCGGCTTCATTCACCCAGCTCCCAGTTAGAAGAGGGAGGCAGCTGCCTCATTGGCTCATAGAGCATGTGAAGGTGAGCCAAAGCATTTTCCCGGTTAATGCATACCCACTTCTGATTATCAAAGCAGCTTGTCAACATGCCTAAAAATCATGTCATAGGGAGAGAGCAGAGGTTAATCTGTAACCGGTGCATGACAACCCATGAAGACCCCAGTTGCTGTCTCTGCCAGTAGCCCACACAAAGCCCGTCACAGCTCCATTGGGAAAGGCTGGCTGAGGGGTAATAAAATAGACTCTCCTGTCTAAAAAATCGCTGTAATCAACTCTGACTAAGGAAAAAGCAACTCTAGGGCTGCTAAGGCATTCAAGAGCAACAAGAACACATCAAGATGAGGAAAGAGTGAGAGCAGGCAGCACACAAAGTGTGCCTGAAGTCTCAGCTGGGAGTCGCAATCAATGCACCTCCAAAGACTTTGTAATAAAAAATAAAAGCAACCAAAGAGCCCAATCACTTTAATTGGCTCTTAAGGGCTGCCAGTGTCATAAAAAGGAAATCTAGGTGAAGTACAGAAATGACCCCACTTTAAAACACTGTATTGTATTGGAGGGGGGTACACAGACGTTTCAGGGGAAGCACAACTGGAAGAGAACCACTCAGGCGAGAAGTGCTGACTCTGCTTCAAAGCAGCTCCTGGCAGAATGTCTACTCAGTCCCAACTCCTCTGGCATTTTATTGTGAGACACTGAAGAAGACAAGGCAATTCTTGACTATCACACATACAGTAAAAGATTATTTTAAAAGAAGAAAAGCTGAAGAAGAGGGAAGGCGAGAGGAGCTCAGGAGAGGCCAGCACTGCTGAAGAATCAGCTGCTTGCTCACCTTTTGCTCTTCTTTCCTTAGGCCTCTCTGGACAGACCATTTGCTGCAGGTCCTGGGTATCCAGCACGTAAGCTACAGACAAAAGCATAAGGGTGAGGAGCTACATTTGAAGAGGAACAAGCAAGGAAGGGTGCCCAAAACCTTCAGCCACACCAAGCTGGTGTTTCTTCACTGTGAGGGTGCTGAGGCGCTGGCACAGGGTGCCCAGAGAAGCTGTGGCTGCCCCATCCCTGGCAGTGTTCAAGGCCAGGTTGGACACAGGGGCTTGGAGCAACCTGCTCTAGTGGAAGGTGTCCCTGCCCATGGCAGGGGGTTGGAACTGGATGAGCTTAAGGTCTCTTCCAACCCAAACCATTCTATGACTCCCAGCTCCCACCTGAACCCAGTGATTTCCAGTGCTAATGGAAGAAAGATCTGGTGATCTTCTGCATGCACTATTTGCCTACTCGATTGTTACTGCTCATTCAAGCTTTGTCTTTTATATATTACCCCATATTTCACCTGTCAAAATAAGGGAGGAATCCCATTAGCTTCTAGATGCAGTTGAAGCAATAAAGGCATGGGAGACTGAATTTCTGGGCAGTGAAAGGCCACCTTGGGTACTATGACAATGCATTCACTACCTGATAGTGTAGATTAAGGAGGAACCTGGCTCTTTTGGCTCTTTGGCATGCAGCTCCCATTTGTGCAGCTCCCATTAGCATTAATGCAAGTTGCATACGAGCACTAAGAGTCTGCCAAACAAGTGACAAAAAGCAGCCTTTCATTCAGCAGACATGAGCAAAACAGGGGCACAAGACACTCTGCGATCTATTGCAAGCACCTGACAACTATTTAAGCATTGAGTCAAATCCAGGAGTTTTATATAACAAAATGACATATAAAACATTCACTGGGAAAGCTACGGAACACAGTACACGCTCTACAGCTTTGCAGTGTGTTTCTGCATGGAGAGGGTAGTTCCAAAGAGATGATAAATATGCACGATAATATACATAAATAATAAAAAAACCCCAACAAACTACGGCTCTTCTTTTTTCTGAGAGAGAGATTGCCTGGGGCATAAGTTCTCAGAAGCCTGAACAGATTTAAGCTAAGCCAAGTTCTCATGCAACTAATAAAAATGTTCAACATTCTCCCCCAAACATAATATTCAATGTTGTGGCCTGTACATTGCCACTCCTCTACTAGGAGGTTTGAGCACCCGTACCACAACCTGACATCAGTGGAAAGCTGTAGAGGCTGTCAGCCAGATAAGCAATGTTGAGCACTATCATCTAGAACCCCAAAACAAGCAGCAGCGAAAACAGCATTTTGACCCCTGTGTGCCTTGCAGGTGCCTAGGCTATGCTTAATGTATGTCTTCCAACACATGAAGTCTTCCAGTACCTAAAGAGGGCCTACAAGCAACCTGGAGAAGGACTTTTTAAAAGTGCATGTAGGTATAGAACAAGGGGGAATGGCTTTAAATTGAAAGAGGGAAGATTTAGATATACATTAGGAAGAAGCTCTTCCCTGTGAGGGTGGTGAGACACTGGCACAGGGTGCCCAGAGAAGCTGTGGCTGCCCCATCCCTGGCAGTGTTCAAGGCCAGGCTGGACACAGGGGCTTGGAGCAACCTGCTCTAGTGGAAGGTGTCCCTGCCCGTGGCAGGGGTTGGAACTGGATGAGCTTTAAGGTCCCTTCAACCCAAACCAGTCTGTGATTTTATGATTCTATGTTTTCCACCCCTGTCCTTAGCCTGGGGCTGGGAGAGAATGTTGCCAATTAAAGAAGGAAAATCGCAGTGGTTCTATGCTGTAAAAAGAGCCATTACCACTAACTACTGCAGTTTTATGCTGCACAGAAAAATATTTCCTCAAATTATAATAATAGTATTAATATGGTGTTGTGTAAGCTTATTGAAAACAATACATTCTACAAAGCCCCAGAGAGCTTGTTAAATATTTACCAAAGAAGACTATTTAGTATTTAATAAGACACTAAAGATTAATGGAAATAAAAAGTAACAGGCATTTTTCTAATGCTTCCAAACATTCATTCCAATCAGACAATGCCTTTCTGTCTGAGATATCAGGAATGCTGGTCAGTACTGGCACATCCAAGCTGTTCAAAACTGTTGCAAGGCAAAGGCTGTTAATTTTTTTCAGCAATTCATGGTTATTTTAACAGTGGTTAAAGCTAATTGAAACAAGTTCTTAATAAACAGTAATAGATTTACCTTCCCACCCTCAGGGGCTGTTGGGAGGATTAGTTGGTATTTGCTCACAGCTTTCAAGTCGGAAATGCTGTATGAACACAATTATAACATTCTTACAGAACCATTCTTTAGCAGCTTACTCTTGTCTGTAATTAGATGCAGGGATCAGATTATATTTTATATTACACTGCCATTTTCCTCTACCAAAATACAGCAAGGGGCTCCAGAGGGCACCTATGGCCCCTTTAATGACTTTACTGTTTTTCAGTTAATGACCATCAAATAGACTAATCGTATCCAAAAAGAAAATGAAGTAACCTGCAGGTATAGCCACAGCATAAGGCACAATGCTTCCCCTCTTCCACTGACTGGGCTTTGAGAAATCAGCTAATGATAATGCTTTAATAATGAAACAGATGCTCAGCATCGCTTGGCTGCTTTATGCACAAACAGCCCCAGAGAAAACCTCCCACCCCCGTTCACTCCAAAAGCAGGCACAAGTGAACTTGGTGGCACATTGCAGAGCAACCTGCCCTTTTACTTCTCACCTCCTGGAAATGACAGGCTGCATTTCACAAGTTCTTGCCATACATTTTCTCTACATGGTCCTCCCTCAAATGGAATTAGGAGGCTCATTTCTGATGGAGACTGGCAATCACCTATCACTACTGTAATAGTAGGAAGGAAACAAACAGAAAAACAGACACTCGGACTGGTCCTCACTATGTGCTGCAGAATATAGTGCCAGAAATCATATTCCACTGCCTGTCCTATGTCCTTGACTGAAACAATCTAAGCAGGAGAGGAAAGGTTCATGAGAAAGCAGCAAAATTACACGAGTTTTGTGCCTTTGGAGAAGATGGGCTCAGTGCTGATTGCTCATGCAGGATGAAGCCAGTATAGCTGCTCTTGTATTAGCTGCTTGGGGTCATATGCTTCCACCTGCAAAATTGCTGCCCACGGATATAGCACAACACAGAATCTCTCACCACGGAGAGACCAGTGAGAGCTTGAAATGGCATCCCATCACTAGCCTGTACACAGATAAAGTGTCCTCCACAGCCTACATTGCTCAGCGTCCAGCTCTATTTGGCCACAGAGGCTCTAACCAACATTCACAAAATATACGAGGGGAAGATAAAAAGGACACATCTCTCCTTTCTTCTTTTTTTCTTTCTTCCCCTCTCCTCCCTCCCAGGCTCTGAAATACACAGGCTCCCTGCATCACAAGATAAGAAGGCCAATCTGTGATATGCAAAAATGAGAAGCTGCTTCATATTCTGTTGTATATAAATCCCTGAAGATCATGTGGGTGGGATTCAAATAAAACCTCTCAGCTTGTGTCATCTTCAACAAAATCCAACCGCCAATGCTTTAACACAACAGCAAGAAACTTAAACATTTCTGAGGCAGCTCAAATAATAGCCTTGCAGGCTGAATGTGATAGATCTTCTATTCCAATTCCACACCTCTCCTCTCTCGGTCACACTAGGAATGCAAGAGGGAGGCTGCAGGGTTTTTGTTTCCAGCCATCAATAAATAAGTGAAGTCTGCTTCAATTCCTCTAAAACAATCACCTAGAAAAGATTAAAAATAGTAACCGCTCGATGCTACTGTGACGGGTGCAGGAGAGGAACCGAACATGGCTCAGATAAACTATTTCTCTTTCTGATGAAGGGACTCAATGTCACCAACATCTGCAAGCACAGTGGTCCAGGGCAGAGCCAGGTTTTAGATGAGCCTACAGAGGAGTCCATACCTGCCCTGTTTCTATACTTTTAAGATAACAGACTCTTGGGAAAGCCGGAACTGCTAATTTCCACATTTCCTGCTAATCCACCAACTAAGATTAGAAGAACGTTCTGCACCATCACTGTCACAACCCAATGCATGGTTCAGAAATGTGTCACTCTTGTGGACATTTTTAGTCCCAGGCCAAATGGCCTGGTCACAATTTACATTCACTTTCCCTAATGCAGAGCTCTAATCAGGGTTTTTCTAGCCTTAAATCAGTGTCAGCCCATTACTAAGGCAGCATAGAGCAGTCAGGAAGTTAATGGATTTAAAGGGCGGAGGTATCGATGGTGGTGAAGCAGAACTATTTATCCTGTAAATACTGTAACAGCTAAGACAGCTCACCTCATTACAATTTGTTTCAAACACTAATGTAGGGCAGGGCTGGCAGGTTCTGTTACTGGAAGAGATGGGGGGCAGAACTGCTGCAGGGGCCTGGTGCTGTAGGTACGGCTTTTGGGGGTGAGCTACAGCAGGGAATCTGTACTTGCACCTTCTGTCCCTGCTAACCAGATCTGCCCTGAATAACACACATAAATATGTCTCCATGTCTGTGCTGCCTGGCTTTCTGCGTGCACTATCACATACTCTGATAGACAACTGACTTTGGAGTGCTGCATGGGCTGAACTGTAGGATTCCCATCCTAGGACAGCACACAGCTTGCTAGTGAGCCTCTGTTCGCTTGGGAAGCACCACATGGAAACCTGTAGAATAAATCACAAGTCACCGCAGCAGTTTTCAGTGCACTCTGCCCCGGATGAGATCACAGGAAGCTGGGACACTTGCTCACCCTCCTGCCCTTGCCCAACCTCAGCAAATGACCTTGAGAAAAAAAGAGGAAAGATGGATTTTTCAGCCAACTAGTAGCACATCCAATAAATATCGAACTGTTCTGTACAGATAAGAGCCTGTGAACATCCTAAAGCCTCTAGCTTAGTGATTCCCAGTCTCCAAACAACTCAGTTCTGTAGAACCTCTCAACTGAATTATCTGAGGAAAAACTGGGAGATAATCCCAATGATTTCCACCTAAAACCCTGCTAGGCCCTGTGAGCATTAGCAGACTGGAGTGAGAATGAATGTGAGGGAGGGAGGAAGACAGTAAATACTCTGCACTTTATCTTCCTTAAAAAAGTAGAGAATTTATAGTTTGGTTTTTAGTTTAGTTTTGGGGTTAAGAGTTGTTTATTCTGCTTTGTTATCAACCCAAGTAGGATGCAAACCTATCTCCTGCCTGCACAGAAAGATGTCTGCAGGCAAGCAGCAGACCTGCTGTTTCTCATTCCCTGCAAAGGATGATGCAAGTCAGCATTCTCTATTAGATGCTCTTTCAGCCACAGTCCCTGCAGCTATAATTCTATGTTTTTGACTACAGAAACACTTTGTCTTTACATAGAACTGTTTAATAATTACCTAGTGATCAACACTTGCAAGTTTAGGCAAATGCCTCGCTTCTCAGGAAGAAAGGGACTCTAATTATGAGCACCTTGTATGCGGCATCGAGACCTGGTCTCCAAGGCCTGCCTGGTCTCTTGTCCATCAGTGCCCCTGAAGCCACTGGAGCAGCAACTGAGACTGTGAGACACGTGTGCCAGGTTCAGACCTAAATGAGAGGCATGTGGGACCATACTGTGCTGCTTGGATCAGTTTAAAGCACTTCAAGACAGAGCTGTGGGAATGTCCAAAACCCACTGACAACAGCTCTTGTTTTATTGCTAGCATACATGAAGCTGTACTAGAAAGAACTTCATACAAAAACACAGGGGTGCTCTGAAGCTGCTATGAGAGGAACCAAGACTTTAGTTCTCAGATGTTAAAAACAAGAAGAAGCCCTTTCCCTTCCCTGCTCCTGGCTGTTAACTTTCATTTGTTTGGATGCCAGCAACACTGCACTTCATAAAAATTAACACTTTTTTTTTTTTCTTTAAACACTTACAAGCTTATTTTCCTTTCGACTGTACCAGCTGTTTATCTCCTGACTTGATGATTCTCTTCGGAAATGTGAGTTGACATCTGGGTATGAGCGGATGCTGTAAATTGCCAGCATTTCTGTCTACTTATGCAAGCAAAGATTAGTTCTTCCAACTACAGTAGCATGTCTCCAAAGAATGCTAACATTATGATACATAACAACCCTCTTCTTTCGCTGCTATTACCCCTTTCTCTTCATTCAAGTACCTTTTTCTTTCGCTGAAGGCAAAGCAATGCATGAAGGCACTAGGCAATACGAATAAATGTCATTTAAAGAGAAAGCCTCCCACAAAATTCACATTATCCCTTACAATAGGAAGTAAGGAGTAGGTGAGCAGGAAGTACAGCTGCTGGAACATGTCAGAGGACACAAAGTGAAGTGAACCCATGGGCTCTGCCTAACTGCGCTTGAGCACAGCAGCCAAGGGAACCTGCTGTCTGGCTCCAATCCTTTCCTGGGACAAGTCAAATAGGAAGGGGAGAGGCAACTGCACAAAGCACCAAATACTTCAACATGCCCTGGCTTGTTCATTTGACCTGTCAGAGGAAAAGATTCCATACTTGTTTCCCTGCGTCCTTAACTTTAGTAATTTCTTCCATAGCTCTTATCATTTTGCCTATCTCCCGCCTGCGTAACACCAGGAGTTGTACACATAATGCCTATCCCCATGACCCATGCATTCCCACAGAGCTCTGTGGAATAAGGGACTTCCCTGTGCTGTGCCCTACCCCAGCCAATGCTCCTTCACCTTCCACACAGGAAATTCCATTGTTTGTCTTAAAGGATGATACATTCAGACACTGGCAAGACAGAATCATAGAAGCAAAGGCCTCAAGTTAAACTGTTCCTCCTTAAACCAACTGGCTGTAAGCAGGATGGGAAATGAACAGATGCACCTGAGTTATATCACACACCATTCATCCTATTTCAAGCTTTAAAGGTGAAAGCCAACACCTTAAATCACATAAGGAATGCAAGGCAGGCATGGGATGGAAGTGTCACATGCTCCCTTGAGAGACATGTATCTCAGACAAGGAACAACACAGTCAAAAGCAGTTTCACGCATAATCTTGCGGACAGAAAATCAACACTGTTTGAGGTTTGTCCCATAGCTCTTGGGTTTGGGAGTTTCAGTGGGTGACACAGTGGTCTCCCAAACACAAAACAGTAACTGTTTTTCACAAACTGAGAGGGGGTTTTTTGTGCACTAAATGAAAATGGTCAAAACTTTTGTGAAGCTTCCATGCCCAAAGCAGGGAAAACCCTGGCACGCTCCACATATGGAAAAACTTTTTGCTTTGTGTGTTTTAACTCAATAATAATCCTGAAAAAATACCCCAAAGCACTATGACGAGCAGAAAAGAAATCACAAAGCAACATGGAATAAACAGGGTGACTGCAGTTTTTCTTGAAGTTATTTATCTACTATTGGATATGGAGAATAGTGAAGAATAAAAATGAAGGAAAGGGGAAGGAGGAAAGCAAGTTGGGTTTCTGCCCAGAGGAGGAGGATGCTATTTGGTCGAACAAGATCAGCTCCACATAAATGCTGACAGACAGTGGGGAAATAATGTGCTGGTATGAAGGGGGAGAAAATAGCATATATAAGTTTTATAGGTATTTGTGTAGGAACAATTCCCTAGCCTCTGCTTAAAGGCAATCTACCATTGTGGTGCCAATGCCAGGGAGGAAGGTACCTGATGCAACCAGGCCTTCTACCCACAGTGAGTATTCACTGCCATTTTGCTACCTTTAGAATGGCAATAGCTCTAGCTGATCCCTCCTCTACAGAAAGGAACTGCTCCAAATGCTCACAGCTTGGGCCATCGCCTTTTGGAGTCTCCTTGCAGTCTTGTTCTTCACTTCAGGGGGCGAGCCAAGTTCTACACAGACATCTGGAGACACTATGGGAAGCAAAAATCCCAACCACCTACGACTAAATGTATGCAGGTTCCTTTACAACAGAATGGAATAAAATAGTTTTGACGCAAGGAAAAGGAAAGCTCTGCTATTAAATTACATCAACACTGCTTTTGATTGTGCTGGGACTCCCGTATCAACAGACCAGCCTGCTTGCTCACTTATCCCCTCCTGCTTCACACTGCTCCCCCACTCACTCTCGTTTCCAAAACAGCCTCATTTAGCTTTTTCAACCTTAAAGGAAAATGTTTCTGAAAATAAAACAGTTCTGACATTATTCCAAGATCTTAAGCCCTTGCTTTCCCCAACAGCCTGAGCCACTGCTCCATCCAAAGGAGAGTATTCAAACATGCTCAGAAGTCTCGGCAGATTTGTTTGCATGATGTGTGGTTTGGAGATGCGCTGATTTACTTGTGAGGCACAAGCTCTTCCTGGAGACTCTTTCACATACTATGCTTACCCATTGCAAGCCTGATGGTCATACTGAAGTTTTTCCATTTTGTTTTTGCACTACCTGAATATGAATGAATATGCATGTATGAATATGGCTCCAAACAGAGCATTAAGTAAGGAAGCAGCATAAATGTTTCCAGGAACACATACGGAGCGGGAAAGATCAAGAATTCTAGTGCTTTCCATTGCTTGTTCAGTGTCCTTCTCACCTTGCTTGTAGTTACACTTTCTGATAGCAGCAGTTTTCAGTAGAAGTAGTGTGACATAGGGCTTGATGCAACACAGAGCTGGGATTTGCTAATGCATTGAACCACTTGGAGAAATGAGTAGCAGAAATCCTTTTTTGAGCACAGGCAGCTCTGGCTCGTTCCTCACAGCAAAATGAAGGACAGTGAAGGAGACTGGATGAAAAGGAAGAAGATTTTAAGGAAACAAACAGCAATACCAAAGTGACAAAAAAGTCACCCAAGTTGTCTGCTCATTCCAACTGAAGAAAGATGGGAGAGCATTCCTGCTCCAAGAACTTTCCCAAGAGTCATAAAGTTGTCAGAAAAAAGAACAAGAGTCTACATACATGGTCCAGCAACAACTGATTGCTAGATGGACAGGATGTGCATCTCCCTGAATAAAATAAACACATCCAGAACAGGTATTGCCCATCTTTTGGTCATCACTTGGCAAGCAAAAGTCATGCCAAATCTTTAGGTAAAGTTGGATGTGGCAAGTGTTAAATTGGTGATTCCAGAATTCATTAAATGGCAAATCCCAGCAATTTGGAATATTGTACCCGTACAGATGCTGCTCACATAGGAGGCAAAAGATGTACTGTACACTAGGAGATGGGTGGCTCAACTTCCCTTTTGTTTCAGCCTTTCACATGACTTGAGTGCTTGCTATTCTCAGGAGAGAACAACTCCTCATCCCCCCACCAAACACGTACATAAACCAGATGAAAACTCCTTGCTGAATACACGAGTTGCAATCTTCTCTAACTTTTCACTCCAGGTGAGGGTGCCTTTTCTGTGCCTGCATAGCCCCCACTACAAAGGGTATCGATCCGAATTAGGCCTGAACTGTGGCTATTCGCTGACAAACTTGTCAGAGGCCTGTCAGAAATAAGCTTCAGGAGAGTGAACTGCCTGTTCACCCTGAGGAGCTCTGCAGGACGCTGCCCTGTGTGACAGAAGTGACACTCTTAGCCTGACGCACTGGCTGACCTTGGAGAAGCTTCCACAGCACCATGAGTCTGCAGACAAGGCTTCTGCCACAGCCAGCCCCTAGAGCAAGCTCATCTAGAACAGCACTTGGGTCCCACATTGGGTTCCATTGCCTCAACCAAACACCTAGAGCCTGCTCCTCTGCCAAAACACACCCCCAATTCCCTGCAGGATTGTGAAGTACGTGGTATGTCATGGTACTAAAATTAAAACGTATAAGCATCAGCGCACCCTGCCTAGAGAGTATTTGGGTTGAGAAGCAACAAAGAAGTTCTCTATTACTAATAAGAAAAATAATTAAAACCCTTGACAAGGCCTGACAGCTCCCCAACGTAGGGCAAAGCGCTGCAGGAACAACTGTCCCCATGGGAACTGGCAAGTACAGAGCACGGGAAAACGAGAACTGTTTGAATTAACAGGGAACATTTGCTCTAAATAAAAGCTATTTTGAGGAATTAAAGCAAACAAATGTCAGCTCCATGCAGCGGCGTGTTGGGATGTGATGTGCTGTAATGTGTTGTGACACTTCATAAATTAAAGCTTTTTCTTCTCCCCTGGGGGAAGAGAATTCAAGTGCAGTCAAACACTTGAACTTGGAAGGTCTGCAGGCTTGACACTTACCAGCCTGTGACTCCACTGATCCCCTGAGCCAAGACACCTCCGTGCCTGCCCTTATGGGCTGCTCTGTCCTCCGGGACGCTGCCATGCATGGAACTTGGAGCTCACACAGACAGCGCTGCCATCGCCTCACCTCAGCTGCCAAGCTCCAGGTAACACTCATCAGTCCACAAGGTGAAATCAACTGATGTCACAGCCAAAAGTCTCAGCTCGGATTATACTTATTTTATATCCTACTTATCCAGCCAAGTACATAGTACTAATTCGAGCTGTTTACTGTGTACAAAGCCACCAGCCTCACAAGACTAACTGTGGTATGAAGGCCAAAACCACCCACTTAAAACACAATCCTGCTTTCGCTGGCATGATTCACAGATGAGAGTGTGGGCTCAAGTAGAATCAAAGAATAGTTTGGGTTGGCAGGGACCTAAAAAGGTCATCTAAGTCCAAACCCCCTGCAAAGAGCAGGGACATCTTCAACTGGATCAGGTTGCCCAAAACCACATCCAGCTTTGCCTTGAATGTCTCCAGGGATGGTACATCCACCACCCCTCTTGGCAACCTGTTTTACCACCCTCATGTCCAGCCTGAATATCCCCTCTTATAGTTTCAAACCATCACCCCTCAACCTGTAACAACAGGGCCTGCTAAAAAGTCTTTCTCCACCTTTCTTATAGGCCCCTTTTAAGAACTGAAAGGCTGCAATAAGTTCTCCCTGGAGTCTCCTCTTCTCCAGGCTGAACAACCCCTACTCTCTCAGCCTTTCAACATAGAAGAGGTGCCCCTCATGCTGCTGGCACCCCTGCAGCCATAGTGTAGCATCGATTGGTGCCAAAGTCATGCAGGAACAAGCTAAGCGCAACCAACACAGCAATGACCTCTTACATCTCCTCCTTCTCCTCATAAATTCCAGCCTGCGCACCGCAATGCATATGAAATCCCAGCATAAGTCCTGACACGAGGACAGCCATGTCACTGAAGGAGTGTGCCTAAGCTCATCAGCCCCATGTCTCACCCACACTATGACACTGTAGCCCAACCACTTCCAGTTTTGGAGCAAACCCACCCACAGCTACCTTGCAAGTTTGCATATGATGAGGTGCTCTTTGAAATACTCATGAGAGCCTTACGCTATGGACCACCTCTATACAAAGCAAAAGCCCAGATCTGCAGAGCTCCAGAACATCATCTCTACTTCAGTAGTTAGGCCACTGGGACGAAGAGCAAAGCTTTCTGCTGAAAGCTACCAGAGGTCTGTCTTACGCTAGTGAAGTGTTTTGCTAGCTTCAGACCCAGTACTCTGGGTCAACTAAACAACAATACTCTGTCTAAGCCTGCCAGCAGCAAGACTATCCTTCTTAGCTGGAACTTTGCAACTACCCATGCAGACAGGTTCATCCAAGAAAAATAGCTGCTTAAACCTCAAGCCTTTGATCTATTGTCTAAACTCTAGAGTAATATGGGACATTTTGCTCCCACTTGTAAGCTCAGACCACTACAAGGCTCAGACAGATGCACTCTCAGAGTCCTCAAGGGAACATTGCAAAGTTTTAATGGTGGTGGCAGCTGCTCTTTATAAGCTGAAGGCAACAACACTTCATTTTTTAAATGGAGGCAGATTCTGATTTATAAATATGAAAATTGAATGTATGCAAAAGCACAACCCTGCTTCTCTTTGCGCATACACAATTCACACAACTGAACTGATCAGTCACCAAACTGAGTTGAAAGTCATTATGCTGAAGAAAGACCTTGCTTGCCTAACCTCAATCCAGAATGAATCTAAACCTCTACTTTCCAACCCTCTGAATATGAATAGGGACAGCATGAATACGCTGACAGGTCTTTTATTATAGCTAGCGGGTGTAGCAATAATTAAAACCCAAATCTTGTATGTATGCGGCTATGACATTTTCCTGAATAAGTACTCTGACTTTGTCTTTTTGCAAGATTAAGTTGTCAAAATGATATTTTTTAAGTCAGTCAGAGAGCACAACACCTGGGACTGCCAAGGGAAAGAAGCTTAACAAAACCTGCAAAAGGGATGGAAGACTAGAGAAGTTCTCCAACCTTCCCTCTACTAGTCTGTGCACGTAACTGTGTGAAAAACACACAGTGCAATGTTGCAGCCAAGATGTCATACACAGAGATGGGGAATATCCAATTCATAGTTACTTCAGCAACAACTCACTTCTACAAAGCCAGCATCCATGCTTACCGGAGATATCAGCCAGGGATCAGCTTAGCACGGGCATTTCAGCCAGGCTGCTGTAGGAGCCCTAGTACTTGTAGGTTTAGCACTTCAATTAGCAGGTGAAATATAACCCTCCACCTACTTCATCTTAACTAATTTCTCAGTTGATCTTTTGAGCTCTGCAAAGTGCACATTTCTCACTGAGCACCACAGGTAGCACAAGTAAGCGCGTGAAGGCAAAGGGATATGAATTATTAAAAAGCCTGAACAACTGAGGTGAACAGAGGAAAAACAGAGGGGAGAAAAGCTCTTTTTTAACTAAGGAATGACAACATGGTTATTTTAAAGTATACAGAAAGGTCTTTTCAAGGTTGAAACAAATGGTGAAAAAGAAAGCCTACAGAGTGAGGCGTGTGGGAGACTTCAGATACAGAGTAAGACCTCAAGGGCACACGGAGATCACAAAAAGATCTTAGCATTGGGATGGGACTCATCTCCTGTGTCCAGACGAAGACGCTTTTCCCATGAGCTTCACAACTTTGCTGCTGTCTGGTCACAAAAAGGAGACTGCAAAAATAAGGCTGAAGTCCTACTATTTCCATTCCAAGTGTGAACATTAAGCATGAGCCACACAGACTCGTGTCTCAGACAGTGCTTTAAAGTCACAGTTACGCAAACCTAATTTTAAATGAACTCAGCCCCATCATGCTTGGGAGCTATTTTTGCATGTGTCACCCTAGAAGACTTCACAGCTCTGTCTATAAACTGCTTTCAACTTATTTCTACCTGATAATAACTTTTTTTTTTTTTTTGGCATAGTATCTTACTCATCAATTTACAAATGGTAGTACCCTAATGCCTAGTCGTAGTGCTGTAGGTCTAGGCTGCATCTCAGGACCACTCCTTGGTCATTATTAGCATGTTCATCAGGTCGTTCTGCTCTGGCCTAGTAGGTCACAAAGTAAGGATCTGCCACGTTACTAGAGATAGCATCACCTACATCTCACTTTCAAACCACCACCTCATATCTGCCCCTGGATGCATTACTTTTTAAGATAATCGCTGTTTATCCCATGTTAACGTCACCTCCCCCTGTTGTTAGCCTCCTGAGGCTTTCCAGGCAGCTGCTTAATGCCTTCCTTCTCCAGGGATTTATATTTTCCCATATGGTGCTGAGCTGCAAGTTGAACTGCTGTGTAGTACCTCACATGCTTGGCAGAAGAAAGAAACGTGATGGAAACTGAATTATGGGCTCTCAGTCTTTAGGATGTATAATAGTTTTTCCTCATTTTCAGAATACTATTTTTTCCTCCTCCTCTTTTTTAACATTTGTCCTGCTCATTCTTCTTAGAAGCAAGGAGCAGCATAAAAATACTGTTGCCCGAGACCAGAGAGGAGGGAAGACAACCTATATTAGGTCAAGCAAATTGCAGCAGTGGGCAGCCCGGCTGGGGTCCTCATCACGGAAGAGCAGCTGTGTGCTGCAGACAGCTTACCTGGGATTGCAGAGTGCCCCTGCTAGGCTCCTATCAAGGCACAGAGGACAAAAAAGTCTCTCTAATAAGCTGCATTTTCCTGAATTGTTGAGGAGATAGAAAATCATTCCTGCAACACTTCTGGAAAACTTGAAGAGGTTATTGCTATGGAAACTGCTCCAGCAAGGCAGGGGCAGAAAAGGGGAGCAGCACGGAACAGAGATTCTTAACACCTGAAATTAAACCTCCGGCAATGCGATCTGTTTTGGATAACACCAACAATTTGCCCTTGGTTTTATATCAACAAAACCACAGGTAAGGAAGAATGAAATGAAAACCTGAGGCTGCCTGGGAGAATGCTGGCTGGAGAACCATACTGAAATAAAGCGCTGCACACCAGTATATATGGCAGTAGAGAAAATCTGGTACAGAATAGGACTAGGTGGGTTTTCCTCCAACTAAACTGATGTCAAATTTATGGTGAGCTTGTCTAAAATAAGCAGGAAAACAACAGAGTTTCTTTTCAGCGGCCTTTGAGGGTAAAATAAAGCCAGGCTGGAGGAAGCCTTTAGCAGAAGAATGGAACTGAGGAGCTCTGACTGTACCACACCAGTGGCTGTGCCACAGAAAGAAAAACCCCTACTGAAAGAGGGACCGAAAAACAAATAGTTCAGCAAACAAAGAAAAATCAGTTAAAAAATCAGATGACAAACGGAAAGCTCTTTGAAAGAGACTTTACCCAACAAATAAAATGTGAGCCCACATCAGTGGCTCTGCGCCAGTTTTAATATTAGATATGAAATCGCTTCCTTTGAGCACACACCCATGTGTGAACACTTACGTAGCTTTCTCCATTCAAAGAGCATGGCCCCAAGTGTAAAGCATTTTGTCAGATGTTCAAATAGCATTAGCAGGGGTTTGGTATGTGTTTAAGTGTTCTGCTAAATGGAGGCTTGTGCCTGTGCAAACACATCCACAGCAAACTTGAGGTTTAACATGAAAAGATTGAGTCTTTTCTGGTGCAACTATGTCATTTTGGTGAGCTAAAGGGTTTTAGATGAACTAATGGATGATAGATTACCAAGAACTGGAAGGGGAGTGGTGAACTATAACACTAAAAAGTCTTCTGAGCTCTTCGTATCTTCTGATAAATAGAAGCCAGGATGCTGGGATAGAATTTAACAATGTCCCTTTAAACTTGGCTTGTTTCCTCCTTGGCTGCACGAACATCTGTAATCCCCAAATTCCTGTCGCTATTCCCACCAGCTGGTGAAACTGAAACGGATCCAGCAGAGGAAGCCTGATCCCCGCCAGCACAATGAAAAATAGCACACCGTTGGGCACGACACAGCTCCACCCCAACCTAAAACAGTGCAGTGCACTTGCAGATTTAAACAAATAGGAGCCATTTCAGAGACACAACTGCGAGGCAGTGCTGACACCAATTGTTTGCCTTCCCTGGCCAGAGAAATGCTGCAAAGATGAAAGTAAAGGTCTCCCTCGGAAGGCACAGGTGATGAAAACTACTCTGGGCTGCTCAGAGTTAACCTCGTTTCATCCGAGTGTCTAAGCTTCTGCTGGAGGGGAATTTTACAAATAAACTTGCAGGCTTTGCAGATCAATTTTCCACTTGGTTTTATCACTCTTTTCTCTCAAACATTCCCATTGCCTCTCGGTTTCTTTTTCAGACACATTTTAAAGTTTTAGTGCCATTTTTGAAACAATACAGGCCCCTCCATTCTCCTTTTTTCCCAGTACTTAAAACCACATATGGAGCTTTGGTGACATTTGTATTTCCATCAAGAGTATTTACGAATAAACAACTATGAAAAACCTTACCCTAGAGCTCCAGCACTGCAGAGCAGCACAGACCCTCACTGTCTGAATACTCCGCAAGCATTTAAATGATATTACATTAGAGCAGTGGCTGTAGCTGTGTAAATAATTGTGCATTGTCCCTGCTCATTGATTTATTTTCATACGTGCACACGTAACACGTCTGAAAAACCACTTACAAAAACTTAAACCCCAGACAGAGATAATCTAATAAACTCCGAAGCGAATCAATAGACTACTTAACAGCAGAGAGATAAACTGCATTTAATAAGAGTTAGAAGGGATGAAGAGAAGGCTCTGCAAGGCTCAGCCAGCAATACCACAAGCACAGAGGGCAAGAGCAAGAGAAATGGAGCCTGGATTGGATGGAGAGGGAGCACAGGGAGCAGAGCACTCGTACAAAAGCCTCTCCGGTTTTCAAAATGCTGGTTCCAAAGCAATAGGAGCCAGGAGATTTCTTGACAGACATAAAATGTAAAAGAACCCAGTGAATATTTAGGACAGGATGACCTTCAAAGGAGGTTGTTAAACTTAAGTTTCTGCTAATGCAGGGGCTCTCGTACAGCTGTGTAGCAGTCACATAAAAACTGGGTCTCATCTAGCTGTGACCCAGAGGTTCCCTTGTGAGAAAGCAGTAAACATTTTTATTCCAAAGTTGTTTCTAGGGACTGGTGGCATTTAAAGATATTGAACCTGAGGCACAAAAATTAAGCCATATGCCAAAGTTTACAAAGAACCAGTAGCAGAGCTGGAAAGGGGATTAATCCTGTGCTCCACTCACTAGCCATGTTTTCTGGTTGCACTGCGCCCCACGATCTTTAAGATAAAGAACTGACTGCAGGAGATGACATGTTCTTGCATTCAATGCAGGCAGCACACTAAAAGAGAAGTAATGTATGGCAGGTTCACCTCTTCAATACCTGTAAGACAATCTCTTCATAGTGTGTCTTTGACTTCCAATTTATAAAGCTTCAGCAACAATTCACAACTACCCTCCTCTTAGCTGTGTCAGCAAAAAGACCAAAATTGGAACAGACATGGGATCACACAGTTTGACTCCCTCTTCCCAAGTCAAGTTTGACGTACCTCAAGCAAATGTGGAGAGGTCTGGAGAACGCCAAAAAATTATCTACTTGGTAGATAATTAGCGGGACATCTATGCACATCTAGCATAAAGACAACACTCTATTTAGTATTTAAAGAATTCTAGTATATTACGTTTACTTATTACCCAAACCCTTGCACAGCACTGCCGTTCTGATTCCACGTTACAGCTGCCTCTCCCTGATGGATTTTGCTGACGGCAAGGGCCTCAGAGAAACTTTAAAATGTTTAGAGAACAACTGAGTGAATTTATCTCTGAAACTATTTCCTTCTCATTCAGATGATAGAGATGAGACGCCACCTCATCTACCCTGTCCCTCTCCTGTAGCAAAACCCTCCAGAACTTGTGCTCCAATTCTCCATTCAGCTGCACAGACAGTCTATAAGAAGAAATACAGATCATAGATCTTATCAAGACCCTGTGGTTTGAGTCTCAGACCTTTTGGTTACACCCAGTGCCAGGCTCATTCTCACTCTCAGTCTCACATGTATTAGGTTTCTCCAGCCAAAACAACTCCACTTGGACAGGATAAATTTTCAGGGCTAATACCCACACTCAAGGCCCATTATCTATGGTTGCAGTACCAGGGCAGTCTAGCCCTACAGTGAAGGTATGCAAAACACACACAGAATGTTTAACCAAGCTTTCTGTAAACTCTTAGCTACAGCACAACATATTTTAAGAATAAACTTTGTGAATGCAACACCCCACAGTGTAGCTCATCCTCTTCTTTCAAACCTTAGCAGAAGGAAGAAGGGGAGATGTCTTACCTGCATTAAGGAAAATGAGTCTCTCCACTGCCTCATCAGCCTACTGCAGGAGTTCCTATAATCTCAGACTAGTGAAAGTTCAGTGAAATCAAGTATCTTCTTGTGTCTTAAAACCTTCTGGGGATTTCCTGGGACTGCAAAGGAAGCATCACGTGCACCAAGCACATTAAAATGCTAGATCAACTCTCTTTAGTAAAGCTGTTTTCTGACGTTCTAGTCACCCTCAACACAGCAAAGCAAAAGTATTAAAATACCTCCAGTACCCAGGGAAGATCCTGTCTGACTACACAGATACATTGCTCAATGCTGCATTTCTACTGAATCATGAAATTGTGGTTCTCTCCTTTACCTTTTATCTCTCCCTTTCAAGTAACCTTTTCCATTTTCTTATCCTCTTTCCAGGGATTATTCTAGTCTGCTCATCAAAGAAGCTGATGAATGTCATCACCATTGACACAATCATGCTATTAAAACTGGATGCACCTCATAGCAACATGACGATGAGCTGGCAAGGAGAACCAACTACCACGCCAGGCAGCGTAGTCTCTCTGGTCTCACACAAAGCTTTCTCCTCTATCTTCAAGTCACGTTTCCTACTGCAATTGTAGCTGGATAATGAGCAGATGCACAGACACATCCATGGATGAGCCACAGCCATCATGCTGGCTCTCACCTACTGCATAGGCTATATCTAAGCACAAAAAAAAAGGGAGAGAAGGAGGAAACAAAGTTTTAGGTTAGATCCTCCAGTTTTATATCAATGAAAACCAATTTGAAGTAACTTTTATTTCATGCATAGAGAAAAAAAACACAAAGAAAGCAGCATGGATATGCAACCATGCTTTTCCCAGCTGTCTCAACAGGCAATCTGGAGTCCCAGCTACTTCTTTTCTCACTGGGTCACATCTAAAGCATGCTGCCAAAAAATGCAAGAAAAGATTCATCTGTCCTAGGCATAACCAGATTAAAATCTCTAAAACCAGTACTATCATCAGATCCTTTTCTTAACAGAGCATTAAAACCAAGATGAACAGTATCACTTTATTGCTGGAAAGGTCTACAGCTTCCCTTCCCCTGTTTCCATTCTCCTCTCCTTTCTTTTGGGGAAGAGCACAGCTGGTGAGAGAACAGAGCAGTGTTTGTTATTAGATTTACAGCCCTACTGCTTTTCAATACTTTAAAACTGAAGTTAATGTCACGTATACTGAACTGAAACTGAACAGCAGGATTGCTTCAAAGCAATGTAGGACCAAGCATCTTGTCTCAGGGAGCTGGTTGCACATACTGGTCTTGAGAAAGTACACACATGTCTTGAGAAAGTAAAGCAAAGAGGTTATCCTACCTGTTGTATGGATTGAAAAAGGAAAAAGAAAAAAGCAGGCCCAGAGACACAGCCTTTTGGCACAGTAAAGAACATTTTAGTGCAGTGATTCAGTTTGAAGAGCAACTCAGTTTTACGCAGGTAATTACAGCATCCGAGAGCTAAGATAAGCCTATCGCACACTGAATCTCTTCTGTATCCCAACACACCCAGATAGGAGAAGAAAAAAAGTAAATCAGAGACAGGAGGGACATTGTGTAGCATGTCCAGTCAGCAAATCCACAGAAAGGAGATTAAACTGCTCAGTTAATACAAAGCAATGTAAGGAGCTGTGCTGACATGCTACAAAGCAGACTCCTTCAGCCTGGTGATGATGATTGTACCAGTTGAGCATAAAGACCCTTTCTGAAAGCTAGCATGTAGTCTGGCTGCAAGGAATAGTCACAGAGTATTTAATAAGGTGCTCAACAGGTCTGCCTAAGCCATGGAAAACCAAGCAACATGCATCCTTATGGCTCCAGTCAGCACAGCCTAATGAGAAGCACACTTGAAAGAAAAGCAAAGGAACTGGTAAGCAAAGAAGAGGAGAAGCAGAGGATGCCCAGTTGATAGAAGAAATGCATATGAGATGTTACATAGAAAAGAATTAGGGAGGGGGATTGAAAATGACTGGCAAGTAATGACAAAAAAAAAAGCCCAGAGACAAGCTAATCACTTGCCACTCTCCTGAATTCAGCCAAAGCAGAGAAAGGAAAAGGAAAGATAAGGCAATAAAGTATATTTCTCTTTTACCAGCTGCTAAGAGTTTTAAAGGTACAATCTAGAAAACAAGAGAATTAATTGAACTCAAATTATTTTTGTCTGTGCACTGAAACTAAAGATTACCTCAACTCCAAATGCTTAAAAAAAACACAGGTTCATTAGTTCCATGGGTTTTCTCCACAGGACTATCTTTATTCCAACTGAATTCTTTCAATAAAATTAATTACATTGGTAATTTGATTAATTATATATTTTGCTAAAGCAACCATATAAGAAAAGCCTGGATCCAGACTGGTTGCCCTCTTGCTGGTTATGTTATTTCCCTTGAAAATGGGGAAGGTTTTCAAAGCCATTCACAGTGAAGAAGAGCAAGGGCAGGTCAGGACAGTCCCGGAGTCGGCCAGGGCCACTTCTCCATGGATATTGCTTCAGGTTCCCCTGGTAGCACTGAAATTCCAGTCCAGTTTATTTCCTCACCTCAAACATGAGGAGCTGTTGTGAAGGAATTGATGGTCATCTGTGGCTGCTACCTATTTCTGTTATAATTTTCAGTGACCATGTTCATAAGCGTATTCACAGCTCACACTGGATGAAGTTAATCTGGCTTTCTAAGGCTTTCAGTTCAAAAGCACTGAAAGAGCAAATGCTCCATGCTATATTGGTGGGCAGCATTAGCGGGCATCTAGATTTGCTGGGGAAAAAAGGTAGAGAACAATGAAATGACACACTTATTTCTCCTTAAAAAACTTATTTATTGGCCTTGAAGGTCACTGCCAGTCTATAAGAAGGATCTGTTTTCTAGCTAACATAGACTAAGATGAAACAGTGAAATACAGGAGAGAAGCTTTTCTGTAGAGTGAGTTGTTGTATCAATTAGCTTAGTTGATAGCAAATACAAAACCATTTGATCACACATCATTCAAGGAGACTTTTACTTAATAAAAATGCAAAGTATGTTTTTGGAAGGATTTACAGCTCCTTTCTGTTCACTCATCAGCTATTTACTGGCCTTCACAAAGCAGAAAGCTCTCCGATGTCCCAAGAGGGCACAACACACTTGAAAGAAGGCAAGACGGTCACTGCTTGTTTCCAGCTCTATGTTCCTTATCACCTACTTCCAGCTGCAGTCCAGCATCTTTACAAGTAAAGCAGAAGTTGTTCTCTCTCTATCATCTTATGTACATTTTATCCTCTTGAACATAATCATTATCCTCATAACAAGCAATTGCCAGGACATGGTTCCTCAGGTCCTGCCAGACTGGTTACCTGACAGCTGACTGGTGAATCTGGAGACTTTCCCTGAGCAAACAGCTTGATATTCTTCATCCCCTGACTGAATTACAACTGTGTCATGCCCATGGATGACATGATTCAGAGCAGAACTAAGGAGCCTGAAACAAGCTCAGTTTATAATCTCTTGGTGTTGAAGCAGGTGCACACACACACAGAAAGCAAACGTGCACAGGGCAATTTCAACGGTCAGACATGCACTTCATCCATCCGGGGTATTAGCAAGCAGAAAACTAGTTCCTTGGATTTGGGTAAGTTTTCTTATCCAGCACACACTGCATTGAGTCTATACTGGATTGCAAAACTCAGGTTTCAGGAACTGACTGATGCTTCCTTTCTGAAAATTCCCAAAGCCTCTGGCTGCGGTATCACTGATGGGTAAAGCTGCCATAAGCTGACACTGCTGCTGAAAGCAGTCCTACCCTCCCCTACTCAGCCTCTCCTTATCACCCTTGGGCTGCCACAGCCAAAACACCCATGTCAGCTCCCCAGTCCGATCTACCATAGAATCATACATTGGTTTGCGTTGGAAGGGACCTTAAAGCTCATCCAGTTCCAACCCCTTGCCACAGGCAGGGACACCTTCCACTAGAGCAGGTTGCTCCAAGCCCCTGTGTCCAACCTGGCCTTGAACACTGCCAGGGATGAAGCATTTACCACTTCTTTGGGCAACCTGTTCCAGTGCCTCAGCACCCTCACAGTAAAGAACTTCTTCCTTATATCTAACCTGAACTTCCCCTGTTTAAGTTTAAACCCATTGCCCCTTGTCCTATTGCTACAGACCCTGATGAAGAGTCCCTCTCTGGCATCCCTGTAGGCCCCCTTCAGATACTGGAAGGCTGCTCTGAGGTCTCCATGAAGCTTCTCTTCTCCAGGCTGAATAGCACCATAAAGCTGACAGAAGAGATGAGCAAGGGAACGAATGGTTGGGGGCAGAACTGAAATCTGTCAGAGGCAAAGCTGACTGGAGACATTATCTTAGAGTCAAATCACATCTAAAATACTCAGTGAAGTTTAGGAATCGCTTTATCACAGAAAACAAAAGTTATTTGGGCTCCTTTTGAAAGCAGTTCCATCAACAAATCTTTCCTCGTATTGAGAGCTGTTCCAAAAACCTACACACATCCACAACTGTACACATACAATTACATACCTACGTGGTAGACCTAACCAGGATGGATCTAGTACCGCCCACAGCTAAGCTTCATCTCCTGAAAACAGGGAATTTACTTCTCAGTTGTCAGTGTATCTGACATAGAAGCCGAGAACAGACGGCAGTATAGCTGTCCTTAGTAAGAAAACACTGTAAACACAGTTTGCCTTCTGTATGATGTGTTTACTGAAAACAAACAAAGCCCCAAACAAAATGCAAAAGCCCCAAACCCAGCAATGACAACAAATAAAACCTGCTCCATTTCATATAAACTGTATCATCTCCTGCCTTTGTGACAACGATCTGCAGCATCTAGTGACAGAACAGCGACCTTATGTAAATTGAGACGAGATTAGATGCAGTAATATGAATTTACTTTCAACTAAAGGCATTTTCAGGAATTGGCTCCTTTTCCACATTATAATCTATGCTTTTGAGAACAATTATATTTCATCACAACATGGAAGCCCAAGAATTTCAGAACAAAACAAACAGCATCACAAAATTTATGTAGAGCACAGCTAGCCTTGGCCTGAGAAACTGTTATGACTGTAACTTCCAGACACAAGAAATAATCACCATAAAGCTTATGAAGCCTCAGGCAAAGAAGAACTTTTTCATGGAAGACAAACAGACATCATTTGGAAATGGTCACTGCCCTGAAAACTAAACTCACACTAAGAAACACAACACCTCGTGACTTACTTCACAAAGACAGCATTTCCAAGTGACTCCAGCTGCTGCCCCCGGATAGCGCGAGCAGGTTAATGCTGTGGGCAAGGCTGGTGACTGAAAAGAGAGGCAAGGCTGGAGCTGAACTGCAGCCTGCAATGTAGAACCACAGACCTTCAGGTTTGAGAGACCTTCTGAGAGTAAATGTTCAGTGCCTCAAAATACAATTAATCAGAGTAAAAGCCAGCTACATACATAAATGAGATGAATGATCTTCAATCTGCAGAGCCCAAACAGTATTCCCAAGAACCCCACATGGCACCACAGGCTCTTCACCCATCAACCACTTCCTAAAAAGTCCATCTACTTCAGCAGTTCTTTTGTGGAAAGCGCTGTTTTGCTCCATCAAAAGTACCCCACCTCCTGCAGTTTCCTGCTGGAAGCTGTTTGCTTGCCCCCCTTCCCCTTGGTTCCCATGGCACTCCCCCTGCACTGCCCCATGAAAAGGGCTGTTGAACAGCTGCTGAATGGCAAAAGATAAATGGCTTGAACAGCTCTTCCATTTTCCGAGATGCTAAATGACAAGGAAAACACAAAGCGCTGAGGAAAGTGGATTTACATGTCCCTATGAGCCGAGACCCTGGAATATGGGCCAGGTCACACAGACAAGGGAAGTTAAGGCCATTCACAAATATAACTGACACATGAAAAAATGATGAGTTTTACCAGCAACTGTTTTCAGCAGTGACTCTCCCTGCACCTGCAAGAGTGGTACATCATACATTACAGAATACTAAATAAATGCAGTTGCGTTAAAGGTTGTGAGGATTTCTTCAGCCCCCTTATGCCTGCCAGTACGTGACCCTGCTATAGCTGCACCAGCAGGGGAATCTCCCTTTTCTATCATTGTCTTTTTTAAACAAGTTTGGCTGCTCATATAAAGGCAGAATACACAACCTTTGATGGGAATGCATAAGTATTCCTAGTATTGAATTAAATCAGTTATTTGATTGCTGCCCCGATGGTGGCATGTCCAGAATACATGTGTTTATTTGGTTCTCCTGACTTCAGGAGGCATGGTGATGGGTAGCAGGGAACTGAACCACCACTGCTGAAGGTACGGCATCAGCTGGAGCAGCACAGTGACTGTAGCAGGTATTATCTTCCCTGTGCCCTTAAAAGTTCAGAGAATTATCTATTGCTGAGGAGTTACCTTTGCCTTTTGGTATTGTGCATTAACAAAAAATAGACAACAAAAAAATGCATTTACGAAATAGCTCCAACAATAGTAACCTATACAGATCCTGTAAAAAAAATGACTGAGTTTTAGTCCTGTGGTCCGCATACAGAAAATGCATCCTTAATACAGACAACATGAAGCAGAAAATCATTCAAACTACTTCAAGAATTTTTTATTATCATGACAAAGAGATTACACACTCATGAATGTCTGTGTGGAAGAGTAAGAATATCTGTTGAAAGACAGACAGGCATCAGGAAACGCCAGTGGCTTCTAAGAAAGGGGTGATGTAACATCTGTGAGTGTTCATTCACATTTGACATGGACTTGGTCAATAGGGCAGCACACCATTAAATAATATAATAAAGAGAGCTGGCCAGCTCAGCATATTAGCAATGGGAATTTTCACTTCTAGTTTACCAATCTGAATACAATTTAAACTGGAATCCAGCCAAACATTCACAAGTTTATGTGGAGTCAGGGCTTTCGACACACTTCGTAGACAGAAGTGCTGAATTATCGCCAAAGCTGGCCAACCTGGTTGTATTTTCAGGATTGAAAAGGTCATTATTACCTTTCTGTTTCACCTATATTTCAAGGGATCAAGACAGGTGGTTTAGAAAGGGAATTTTCCCTCATTTTTGCCAAACCTTTATCTCTTCTGGGAATAATCAACCTTAGTGAGTTTTAAACTCCAAATCTCTCACAAGCTCCAAACATACTAAATCCCTTTATAAATCCACCTTGACCATTTAATCTACTAACAGACCTGCCACAGCCACAGAGAAAACTGCTTCTGGGATCTGTGCAGCTTATTAGCGTGAAAGCTGCAGGGGAAGGAGGGACGAATGCAAGAGCCTCTCACAAAATGTTCCTCTTTCCATTTAGCTGGAAAGCGAAAACACCATGAGCACCTTTCAGAAAGTAAGAAATAATCCTTGTTAAGAAGAGTCCTTAATGAAAAGTGGCTCCTTTTACGGATTTCTTTCTTCTCCTCAGTGTATTGGCAAGTGTTTAGTAGTGCTGGGTATTTATTTTCTTTATTTTCATTTCTTTCTTCAGCTCTGACGTTCAGCACTTACGAGATATATGTTGAGGCTCCACACTGCAAATAGAGCCCTTTGTTAAGCAGTATTTTATGGGCCTTGTTTCCAGAGACAGACAATGCTTTGACCTCTTGAATCATGGTTCCTTTAGTAAGACGGATTTTCCCACCTATCAAGGACAACCTGATAATACTGGCGAGAACCCGGGAATCAAGCACTGAAAACCATACTGGTATTTATGAGTGAGCAAAATAAGGGAAAGATTAAAGAACACTTTGAACTTTGAAATTAACAATGAGCTTGCCATTTAAGCCTGACAGACCTCAGGGTTGTGCTCAGTGATAAATACAACAGTGATGAAAAACTCCCTCCTGTGCCATTCTACATGCTGGTTGCTCTCAGTTCATTTTCATACGCCTCCTTCAAAAAACCAGAACAACAAAGGATGATTTGAAAGCCACCACAGGTCTTGCAAATTCATTACGTTTATAATCTAAGGCAACTTAATCTTCTGCCCATAACATGCCAATGTTTTGGATTTTGTCACAAAGCTTGCAATATTAGCATTATGTATAAAGCTTAAGCTCCCAGAGTTGCGTGATGAGATGAGAATATCATCTGGAGTATAAATAACAAAAGCAGCTTGAGTGTGTGATCATTAGGAACAAAACCATATATGATATGAGTTCTTATTTTATAATATATATAGGATTTGCAATTGTATTATCTCATTATTATGACAAACTCAGAATCTGGGTGCAAAGGCTATGATTAGATTTCATTCCCATCTACATCTGGGAATGAAATTGGAGTCTGACATTGCTGAATCTCATTTCTTTTCATGGAAAGACTCTGTCCTGCCCACAGACCACAAGTGAAGGTCTTCAATGTGCAACTGCAAATCTTTTAGGTGCATATATATATTTTAACTACCATTACAAAACTGACATCTTTTGCCTCAAGCTTTCACTCTTACTTCAGTAGCAAGAAGCATGCAACATCAGCCAATTCAAATGCAAAATTTATTCTTCTGTCATAAGTCTATCACAGACTGTGCAATACAGACACTGGGTATTATGACACAGGATAAGATTATAAATGTATTATTTAATTTCTCTATACTCTAATATTCTGAGTTCTTATATTCTGTTTTACAAGTGTAGGGCAACATGTCACGGCACAAGAAAAAACTAGATTAAGATATGTCATGATTTAGAGAATCTGCCAATGTACACATAAAGAATCAGCCACATTACTGAAGATCATCTTGGTACATGGGTGAGACTAAAACCTCAACTTTTGAATGTACAACTTTCTTGTGCCCTGCTTCAGATGGAACTTCTCCTGTCCGGATTCCTCCTACGATCATCCCATACTAGGAGATCTGTTTAGCTGTATAGACCAGTTGTTCTGGATGATATCGTAGCTCTCCATCTAACGTGTATATCTGCAAATAGAAGATTATTGAAATTTAAAAACCTTCTGTTGGTCATTGACAAATGTAAGGACACCCCCAGACTCCCTCCTTGATTCAGAAGAGAAACTATAGTGGAAGATAATCCTGGCCACCCGCACTGAAATGCTTGCTAAAGGAGGCAATACAGCTGAAACATCTGAAAGTCTAGGTAATGACTGTTACTTGCAGGACCAAGCAGCTGAAGTGTCACATCTCAGTTCGCTGATAAATGGTAGATCTGCACCTCAAACACTGCATAAATGCAAAGAGCAAGCAGGTACCTGAACTGCAGAAGATTAAAATTATATGGGTAGAATAAAAAGGTTCTCAAAAGAGAAAAATATTTTCCAAGTTACAAAGGAATCAAATCACAGTTTGAAAATTCTGGAAGTAAAGGGAAAAATAATTAATTAAAAATAACTATCCCATGGATCTGAATGTGTCAAAATACGAGCAAAGAGAAACTGCTGTATTTTTAGGAAATACAGAATTGTATGTAAAGTTTATCACAAACCGTGTTGTGAGTTTCGTGGTAGGGGAGTGGTGTTTCTCAATGAAGGGACGAGAATTATTTGGGGAACTACCAACTGTACAACTGTTACTTTACTGTTAGATCACACCAGAATCTACATAAAGGAAGTAACGGAAAGGTCAGAGCTCTTTTAGTGATCATTTTACAGCTGGACAGTAGCAGAGCGCACTCTGTGACACAGGGTTTATGTGTTAGGTCACAAGCATAGTGCTTTGCAAGATGGACAGTGCCAGCAAAGCCATCACATAGGCAGACCAGGGAGACAGACATCTTCTTGTCCCTGTATTTTCATTTAATGGCAAAATGCTTCGTTTCCAACGTTCAGCCACAGAGCGAAGCAAGACAGTAGAATAAATTACCAGGCAACCACTTTAAGCATCTCTCAGACATCAGCGAATATGAATGTCTCAGTGGAGCACAAACAATTTTAGGTTCCCTGTCTCCTTCCCAAATCTAAGTTCCTTCAGAGAACTATGTGCTCTCTATTGGATACAGATGTTAAATGTCAATGATCAGCAGCTTCTTAATAGGAAACAGGATTGTATTGGAAGAAATTTGCAGACCTTTGCCACCTGCAAGGCAGTAAATAAATACTGGTGGTTTGGTTGGTTCTTTTCTTTAGAATCCTTCAGAATAATACAGAGATTAGACCACTACTGACCCAGCCACAGGCCTCTCCCAAAACACACAGAAGCCTCAAATACTTTTCAGAATCCAAGCAATAATTGTACGCTTTATTTTTAAAAGATAACTGAAAAATTTAGTCATTAAATTGCTCCTCCTGCTCATTTGGCATCAGTTTTCTCTGCTGCGCAGAGGCTTCTCCCCTTGTGGCCCTGCCGTGTGCAACATCTTTTTAAAGTATGTTCTCCATTAGGCTAACCAGAAAACATTTCCCTCTGTTGTTTACCTCTGTCTTCTTAACCTCTCACCTTCTGCATTTCATTATTCTGACTAAATAAAACAGAACTGTATTTTTAAGATGTGTTTGTAAGGGAAGAAAAAAGACCTGTGCACTCCTTTGGTATAGATGAAAGTTCTTTGCTCTTCGGGTCACCAACTAGCAGAGATCCATCCACATGGGTTAAAACAGACACTTAAAGAAAACCCTCTCTTTGTTGAAACAGCAGCAGAATGAAACACAGAGCCTTTATTTCAGCTCCTCTGTGGAGCTCCTCCATTAACTCTCCTTTTCCTCTGCTTCTTTGAATTCCTAGATCAAGCTATCAGGTTCATTCTGCTAACCAAAAGAGGAGATTTACCACAGCTTCCAAGCAATTGTGTGTTTCCACAATTCCAAGCTATGAATCAACCACGGCCTTTACAGAAACTTACAGAAAGGCATGTTCAGAAGATGTCTGTAAGGGAGAGATGCAGAAGGCTGCAAATGAAGCACTGCAAGATGGTAATCTAAGTCATCCAGGAGCTTCAAGACAGCAGAGGGTCAGATGGGCAGGATCTCATGGGAGGACAAAACCTGCCCAATTCTGAGCAGGCACTGGGACCCAGCTACCAGCACCACAGTGCTCACAGATCCACCGCCCCAGTGCTGGGAAAGGTGTGCTGGGGGTGTTAATAAATGGCTTTCTGTGGCCAGTTTGCAGATGGTAAACCCATGGCTCTACCATTGATTCATTTTTTACAATATATGACAAGGCACAGGATGGGTGCATTTCCAGCATGTGCTGGTTGTTGTCTCTGCCAGCATTTTATGATCTCTCCAACCCTGTCTTCTGGCCATCTCTGACTCTTCCCTTTCCTCTGTATTTCTTCCCCTCTTTACTCGAAAGTCTGTCAAGAGCTGAAAAGGTCGGAGCACCCTCATTACCACTCCGGACACAAACTTGTCTTTTATGTCACCACCTAGACGATATAATCTTTATTTCAACACCTCTGAATACTCTCATTAGCTTGTTTCCTCTCAGGTCTTGCTTTTCCACTGTAGCTAAATGTCATTAAAAGGCAGCATTACCAGGTTAGACAATCTTTCCCAGCCACCCCTCCAGTCATCTTTGATGCAGCACACTGGGTTTCTCTGAAATCCGCTAGAAACACACAGGCACTTAGAAGACACACATCCTTCTGGTGTATTCCTTTAAAGAAGTCTCAAACCAGCCACCAGCCTTTCTCTCCCATGCAAATCCCCACTCTGAATGACAATTAGGCTTCCCCTGCTATCTGCATGAAGAGCAAGGACATGGGTACCACTAAGGTTATCAGTTACACTTCAAAAATTCTTTATTTTAATCCAATTTGCCACCCTCCACTCCCACTGACTGTAGTTAATGTATGAGCAGCCATGTTACCTAATCTGATCATTAGATTAGACTAAAATGCTGGGACTTCAAGATCTGTGGGAAGAGCTGCCTTTATATCTCTTTCTTTCCAGGATAACATGCACAGTAAATACCAGGTTGTCACATGAACCCTCCGTTCCTGAGATAACTGGTCTTACCGAGGTAAGTGGCCCCTTTAGATTCATCTTCGCCAGCTGACTGAACCATCACACAACACTTGAGTTGAAGAGAACAAAACTAGATGTGTCCTTAGCAGTATCACACATCCTTTTCTAACCCCACACAGGACATGCCTGCTGGTACACCTCTACTAGGCAGACTGCCTCAGTAGAAGTGCTCTGCAAGTGAAGTTGAACTATTCTATTGTGTAAAACCCCAATGACTTGACCCTTCCACATGCTCATATTCTAATCTGAAATCCCACTACTACTGGAAATCAGTTTAGTGCCCAAATTGTGAGATGTAAACCCAACTGTTGGAGCTCTGCTAACAGAAGAGCCGCAAGCTCCCACCTGCACATCTGCATACATTTACTGATGCAAAAGGGTAATACAGAGGTTTCTGGTCAGCTCAACTTATCTCTCACTGCAAGTGAGCCTACTGGATGATGACAACGTGTCAGCTAAAACCTGCCACCTTCCACCTCCCCTACACTCACTGTTAAAAACAGGAATGAAAAACCACATGAGGAAATTATAGCTTTAATTTTGAAATAGGTTGGATTTTAGGTTGTGTTTGTCACTGGTGGTTTTCCTTCACCGCCAATATTAAACATAATCTGAACTGTTTTCAGATGTTCCCTTCTTCACAAACAAAATGAGCTGATCATCAGGGCTTATTCTTCATTGAAGGGGCTGAGAAGTTTTAGCTGCTATGGCACACATCAGTTAGAAATAGCTGTCAAACAGCTGGCTGTTCTCCTGTCATGTCACACTACTCCAAAAGGGCACTGTGTCACCATTCCTTGCAAACCTATCCCAACTCCAGCATTATTTCCGTGTCACTAAACTGAGAAATCCATGAGACAATCCCTAAAGGTAAGTATCTCACCAGGATGCAATGTCTCTTAAAGACTGCATCCTGGTGAGCACAGCTCCCAGAACAGGAGTCCTGACTGCCCAGCTGCCGCTCCTCCACCTTGGGTGAAAGCAGAAGACATTTAAGTAATTGCATGGTACAGCTCAGCTCTGTGTGTGGCCACAGAATGTTTTGGGTTGGAAAGGATCAAGGATCACCTAGTCTACCCCTCCTGCCATTGGCAGGGACATCTTTCGCTAGACGAGGGTGCTCAAAGCCCTGTGCAACTTGACCTTGAAAACTTCCAGGGATGGAGTATCTGCAACTTCTCTGAGCAACCTGTGCCAGTGTCTCACCAGCCTCACAGAAAAGAATTTGTTCCTTTTATCTAACCTAAATCTAACCTCTTTCAGTTTAAAACCACCACCCCTTGTCTTGACATCACAGGCCTTGGTAAAACGTCTCTCTTTCTTATGAGCCCCCTTTAATATACTGAAAGGCCACATGAAGGCCTCCCCTGAGCCTTCTCTTCTCCAGGCTGAACAATCCCAACCCTCTCAGCCTTTCCTCACAGGGGAGGTGCTCCAGACCTCTGAACATTTTCATGACCGTCCTCTGGAGCTGCTCCAGAAGGTCCCCATCTATCTTGTGCTGATGACCCCAGAGAACACAGTTCTCCAGGTGGGCTCTCCATAGAGCAGAGGTGAAGAATCACCACTCATTTTACGCAGCCCAGGCCATGATTGGCTTTCTGGACTGCAAGCACATGTTGCCAGCTCATAGTTAAATGTTTCATCTACCAGTATCCCCAAGTGCTTGTCCACAGGGCTGCTCTCAATCCATTCATCACCCATAATCTCATTTTACTATCCAATACTTGCATTGAAGCCAGGAACTTCAAAATACTTAAGGTTTTGAACCGAACAAATACAACATAGCATAGTGTGATGAATGCCTTGAATAGGTGGCAAACAAATTATACTGGTCATCTCAAAGAGAATAGAAATAAGATTTTTATACCATCCCCCATGCTGCTCTGTTTTAGGCTGTTTTAAAGAGTTTCGAGGTATTTTATCGGTCCTATTTTCTATATGGCCTATAAAACCAGGTCACCTTAATACTCTAAGTCCAACTGTGCAAGGGGAAATTGTAACTGCTATATATTAAAACCTGTAACATCCCTAAAATAGTCCTTAAACATATAAAAATGGTCTTTTCTTTACATTCCAGATATGTTGCCACTTTGCAGGATTAGAAGCAAATGTGTATATTCTGGCAACATTATTTTTCCAATAAAAATGCCTTTTTGTAGCCCTTGTAATTCTGGAAATGACTCATGCAGACAAGGTTATCATCTTAAAAAGAAGTGTGCAACTTGTGCTTATGGTCTGTAGCCCCAACCCTACACATCTGTAACCACTTGCGTAAATACTTGTGCCTCTGAAGAATCACATTCACTTCATTATTACTCTCTACACATCAACCTTTCTGCATGTCATGAATTTGATGCCAAGATCAGAGTCACAAGGGGGAAAAAAAAAAATCTATAAAGATTCTAAACCATAACAATAGTGAGAGGAACAGAAAATAGACAAGATTAAAGGAGTGGAAAAGGTACTATCCAAGGGATTTAAGGCTCACACAAAAACGCACACGTGTCTGAGAGGCACTATGTGACAAGGCACTTAGATCATAGTATGCACAAGCACATTCACATAAAGAAAAAGAAACAAGGCTGTGTATGCAGCACTAATGCTGTTATTGCCTGAATTTCGAGCATTAAAATATGTGGAGAACAGCATTCTCAGACTTTTTTTCACATTGCATGTTCAGACCATAGAAACAAGCGGTAGAAAGAAAACTCCCTATATAACACCGAGGCCCAGAAGGCCCTTCTCTACTGAACTATAAAGACTACAAATCAAAGGTATTTGTCTTGCATGTTTTTTCAGAGTTGGACACCTTTTCTTGCAAAGGTCACACAATAAATCAGGTAAAAGGTCTTTAAGAAGTCATTCGCTAAGCACCAAGCCAGTCTTTATTGGGCAATGCAAAATCACTTCTTGTTGTGGAAGAGCTTCCATGAGAAGTGTCAGCTTGTTACTTGTATAATCCTACTGATAACTACATAGCTCTGAAATACCACACACACTGTCTTCAGACACCTTATTCACCCCTTGAGATTTCTCACAAATATTTACCTTTGGCAGAGAGGAAGCCCAATAATTTAATGCTGAGGCTGACAATGTAAGCAAAATTAAGTGACCAAAAGCAGGTTATTGAACTGAGAACACGTAGGGAATTGTAGATCTTAAAGGAACTAACACCACATATGTATGTCAGATACACACAGGTAAAGATCCGTATAACAGGTAGGCAAAAACGTGTGCATTCCACCTTTTCACAGGTAGGAATCTACTTCAGTTCCAACTGGCTGAAGTTTCCTCTGTGCCATGCCTTAGGGATCTTCATTCTGGTAACATTCAGATGCTGTTCAATAGAAGGGAGCCTGCTACACATAACACAAATATTAAACGTATACACACAAGTACTAAAACAATATACCCAGCTGCGCATTTAAACATAAGACATGAAAAAATGAACCTATTCTCAATTCATTACGCACTTCCTTTCTATTCTTTTGAGAACAGAGCTTCAGCTTCACAGAGGGAGCCTGACATACGAAATTGGAGTGTGGGTTGGAAGCAAGAGGATGACTTCAATATGATGGAAAAGTACTCATTTTGTTTTCTTGTGAAGTCTGAAATGAGACAGGCTAATTATATGTGGGGAATGTGTCCTATCCTCAAAGACAATTAGTATTAAGGGGTTTATCAAAAAGAACATGTCATAGATTTTCCAACACTTACATTGACATTGCACATGTAAAAACCACTGTTTCAATCTGAAGCAACACTGGAAAGCAAGTAACTGTCCAAAAGTAATTGTCCATTGACAAATCACTTCAAGAGCCCATAAACATGAGAGGATATCACAAACCAGCCTTGTCCTACTTGTACCAAGCCCCTTGAAAATCCCTGGCTACATATTAATCTGTTAAAGTAGGGACTCACTGTAAGTTTCAGGACATCTTAACAACTGCCAAAGCTACATGCCAACAGCTGAACACCAAGCTATACACTCAGACACATTAGGTGATCCATTCCTCATAAACACAGAATAGACTCCACTAAAACCAATATGAGAAACAGATGTCTCATGGTCCTGAAAACATCAGGTTAGATATCAGTGGAGCAACAGTAACTTAAAACCAACTATCAGTGGAGGAATAAGGCTACTGTGTTTTCTGTGGAAGATAATCAAAATGGTACAGAGAAATCAGCATAGTTTTATGTGCAAAATGCATGCTATAATTTAAAAACAGCATTCCTGCTGCATGGAATGACTACTGCCCATAAAAACCCCATTTTTCTGAATAGCAGCATACTACTCCTCTGATGCCTAACAAAGAGAAAACCAGACAAGCTGCAAGAAGGACCAATTGTAATGGATACTGAAGGGATGTTAATAAAACTGTTTCAGTCTTTATATTTACTGTGTCAGTGCTTTAATTCCACCTGCTTTGAAAGACTCTTCTATCATTTGTCTTGCATACAATTATCCCTCAGAAGGTGGATGCATTCCCTCTACCTTTCCTTACTCTTTTGGCTAGCAGTTTATATGGGTCTGTCAATGGCCAAACAAAATGAGTTGCTACAAATGGCAGACGTACTCAGAGCGACAAAAAAACCCCTCAGTAATTCAAGTTTCAGAGGTGTATAAGGACAAGATTTCTCTAACAAGTTCAGGATTGCACAAATTACCTAAGTGGATTTTTAAGGGAAAATAAGAGTCAGATACTCAAATACTATCAAAAGTCAATGCAGGTGGGCATCATCTTTAGTGTCTCCTGCAAATTTAAGCCTTGAGGGAACAGCAAACTGTTTTGCCTTGATGCACTGGATATCACCACGAGCTGATATATTGCTTCTCATTCAGTTCCATGCTAGGCATCTCAAGTTATTTTGCAGGGCAAGAAGATCATTAGGAACAAGCACTGTTGTTAACTAACATCAGCAAATCTCTGCAGGAATGGCAGGGCTATTGTGCAAAAAATGGAGGTGAAGCCCTTTTTTAAACAACTTGGTATTTACATATCTTCATTAATAGTAAAACGCATTAATAAGCAAGAGCTGATGCAGCAGGAAACCTCTCAGCGGCTCTCAGGGGATCAATTAAGATAGACTTATTTGAAACAAACCTATTTAGAAGGACACATGCAATGTAATCCAGGGCAAGGGAAATACCTTGCTTAAAGAAATGGCTGTTTCTCAAACCAAGTTCTGATGAGCTTTCGACATTTGTTTTAGAAGTAAATTATAATCCTAAGAGAAATGGAAGGCCCGAACTGCAGATTTTCCACCTGTTGCTTAGTGCCACATATAATGAAGGAATACATTAACCTGAGAAGGTGACCTTGCATGATTCAGCAAAATATAAAGTTTCACATAGAAAAGTGGTGACAATCATTTTGTTGCCCAGTGATGGTTTGCACAAAATTTGCCTCCCACAAGGTCCACGTTTACCTCAGAGCAGAGACTGTCTTCGCTGAACACAAGCGTTACTGGATAAATGCTAGATGCTCCCAGCAATAACGCCTGGAAACTGGGCTGAATCAGGACACACCAACCGTTAATGGCTTAGCCTAAATACTCATCTTGGAAAGGTTTACTTGAGGAGCATTCCTAAAGATCCTAAATAAGATGTGTTCTCCTGCCAACAAGTGCTGTACAAACAGTCTAATTAGGAGATGTTCGCTGTTGCCAGAGGCAGGCTGCTTCACAGCTGAGCATTTCTGCCAAATCACTGTAAAGGAGATGTGTCCCCATCTTTGTTAAGATGCCTACTGCTCTTTCTCTTGTTGAAATGCTAGACGTTCTTCTCCACAGACCCCTCTAGGTAGTATTTGAGTTAATCTTCTAATTAATCCACTTGGCAATATCATTAATCAAAGGCAGATTCTGCCTTGCTTATTACAAGACCCCTTACATTTCCACTCCCTTCACTAGATTTAATTAACACTGTAGTTGGTTGCAGCTCCTTCCTCTTCTATCCTACAAAGACTGATGTTACTCTTGCTGTGAACAGCTATAACAACTCTGCTTCAACCAACTAGGACACATTCACTCATGTTTCACAAGGCAGCAGCTAAAGAAGTGAGAGCTTTCAAGTTAGATCTCACAGAAGTTAGTGTGGAAGCCAAGTTAGAAGAAGAACGAAGAAAGAGCTGCTCTCTGGTGGCACATAGCTGTCCTGCTTGAAATTTACAATCAGTTTGCCATAATGCCTCCTCTTTATAGCATCATTATCACAGAATAACTTAAAGTCAGCCTCACCAGTTGCATTAAGAGTTTCTTGCAAGTTTATAAAAAGAACATGGTAGCAAGAAACGTCAATTAAAACCTCGTTAAATCAGATGTACTGAGCCCATAGTGCTACAAGAGACAGCCAGTCCCAGTCCCAAACTGCACGAGAAGCAGGCGGCACATGAAGCCTCCACACTTTTTTCAGCACCTTTCAGGGCTGAGCAAGGAGAGATCCCAAAGGACTCCAAAGAGAGCTTCTTTTGTGGTTGAAAGATGATCTCTAGGATGCAAGGAGAACAGAGGAGGATCATTAAAAGATAGCAAATTGTCTTGAGGACATAAAAAAGCAGTAGACATCTCAGTTACTGGACACTGCAAAATCATACGAATTTGTTTGGTTAGGTTCATCATCACAAGAAGGTCAAGATCTGAAACCTCTTTCTGAGCTCAGATAGTGTACTAAGAGCTACACACATCCTTCAGATTATTGTAAATGTCAGAGAAAAATATTCACCAATACTATGCTAATTTGCACAAAATTAACTGACATAAATATAACCAAGGCAGGATTGGGAATGAGAGTTGAACAGTTCAGGCTAAGCTCCTTTCACTGTGCCTGGATAAAGCAGGGATCCGAAGAAAGCAAGACAGGGGTAGCAAATTGTTTGTAGTAACATTTAACCTCAAGTGGAGTTTATTCTTAGAGCAGAAAAGCAAAAGGAGATGGAGAAAGGGCTTATGCTGAGAGCGCTGACAGTCCATTAACTACAGCATTTCTGCTGCGCAAATGATCAAACTCAGGTTTAACAGCAGTACCATCTTCTTCCTTTACAAGGAAGGAACAGAAGGGGCTTGATTCAGCCTATAAATTCTGAGCTTTTAATCTCACTGAGAAGAAACAACTCATTAACGGAGATCTAAGATCTGAAAGAATTAGTAGTATTACTGACTTACCATATCACCCAAACATAACCTCCGGGTTCCCTAATTGCTCTCGTGTTTCTCTTCACACCACTTGTGCAAGAGAATCAGGGATATTAAGACCACTTTCACACACTTGATGAAAAGAGCACAAACTACATCAGCTGAAAGCCTTTAAAAGTCCTATAGGCTTATGGCAAAAATAAAAAAGAGAGGTCATTATGCTCTGGTATTCTTCTCAGCTGCCCTCAGTGGGTATCAGTCATCATTACAGCACTCTGAATCATAATGGACTCCAACAGTTTAATAATGATTGCTACACCCTTCCTAATGAGGTTGGTGCTGCCCTCTGATGTGAATATTCATAAAATTGGGCTGGTAATGGGTTCTGTGTTGATTAGCAGGCTCTGGTTCTGTATCAACTTTGAGAGACATCTTTTGATGCACCCAAAAAAAAAAAAAAAAATCAAATTAAATCCTTGTTTCAAGTACAGTAAATGAATTTGACTTTAGGTGATCAAGAGGGGAAAAACTTCTAATTAGAGACGCAAGCAATCATCTTGTTCAGTGTTCTTTCAAAGAAGGGCTATAGGGACACAGAATCCTAATAAACCTTCCCTCAATCACCTTTTAGATAAATGTTAAGGATTAAAATTAAATGTAATTAAAGTTTGTTGATCTGATGTGGTTTCCACTGATAGTCCTTCGTTTTTTTTTGCCTTTGCCCTGTTATCCTCTGCTTCTTCCCAAGTCTCTCTCTTGCTACCAGTGTCATCTCATCCAGCAGGGAAGGCAGGAAGACAAGCTGCTGCTTGGGATATCAGACCCCAGCTGTAATTAAATCAATGGATTGGCACTTGTTCACGCCACAGTGCCCTCACACTGCATTCGGCAGTCGCTGCTGCATCTGCTTTTGAACCCGGGTGTTTCTCAGCTTCCATCACTGCAGAATCAGAAGTACCTCCACCAAGTAATTAAAATACCAACACTTCAGCTTCCTTTTTCTGAAGGGAGAGGTGAGCACTTAGTGCTCTCTTCACAATCGTGGGCAATTTCACCTCATTACTAGAAAAGTAAATGGAATCAACCTCTAAATATTAGGATTTTAGCTTCTGTCCACTAAGTGAATAAAAAGATTTCCATTTCTTTCTATGTCCAGAATGAGGCCATTAGACCCGCAGGGATGTCCTTGAAGCCAGCCGACCCACAGAGCTGGAATTCATGGGATTACCCTTACAAGTAAGAAGTTTCCTGCCTAATAAAACAAAAATTGCAGCTATCCTGCTGTTAATCTAGCCAGGCGGAAAGAGGCTGATTTGAGCTAAGCTTCCACTCACTTTTGGAAAGAAAAGAAACCAAACATTTATGACTCTCTGTTCACACAAGATGCTTGCTGCGCAACAGGAAAAAGAGGGAAAAACCCCAGACTATTTGTTCATCAGTAATGACTGGACTAGGTTTGGGCTTTAACAAGAATGAATAATAATAATGATGATGAAGCTTTTGCACTCAAATGTCAGTTATAGCAGAAAGGAGCCTGCAAAAAGGAAGGGAATTCTAGTCAAATGATGGAGTGAGAGGAGAAACAAAAGGAAGAATTGGAAGAGACTCTAGGGATAAGCAGGTCTCTCAATCACAGCATAAAGCCTGATGCAGATGCACAGTTCTTGTAAACCTCTAATAAGGTGTTAATTTGAGCTACCTATCCCATTGCAAATAGAGCTTCATATACTGCTGATGCGTATGATGGAGATAAGACTGCCAAAACCACAGAACAAACAACATCTAAAAAGCAGTTTTTTCCCTGCCCTCCTCGATTCATAATCAGCCAGAATTAACTAGGGCAAAACATGCCTTCCTTTCCCTGCCTGGATGCTCAAAACATGATGAAATGATGAATTCGTTACCAACTTCGGCCCTCTCTGCCCTCCCAGCCTGACTTTCCTTCATTAGTGCATGCTTCGGAAAGACAGCAAATGCTGTTTACGGGAGTGCTGTTTGCTCCTCCTGGCCAGGGATGTTTTAAAACCCCCAGCACGTAGGTGCTCAATTGCAAGAGCACTCGGTATCTCGGCGAGCAGCTGCTGTGTCACTGCCAGCCTCTCCTGCAGCAGACCTGTCACCGGCATCCGCAGCTCAATGCCAAGCCCAGGGACCACCGGGGGCCAGCAGGCAGATGGCTTATCTCAAAGTCTCATTATCAGTGGTGACTGAAAAGCCTGCAGCCAGGAGCAGCATGGGGCAGGGCTTCCCTGGGTTACTGCTATGGGGAAATGGTGGCAAAACGGAACCACAGAATTGTAGATTGGTTTGGGTTAGAAGGGACATTAAAGCTCGTCCAGTTCCAACCACCCTGCCATGGGCAGGGACACCTTCCATTAGACCAAGCTGCTCAAAGCCCCGTCCAACCTGGCTTAAACACTTCCAGAATGGGGTAAGGAATAGGATGGGATAAGGATGGATGACTCAGATTTTCCTGCCAGGCTCCTACTGAACCACCACAAGGTGTTGGGGAAAGCAGGGCTGAGTTCTGGTCTGGGTTCTGCTGACGTCTGGCTTGTGAACATCACCCTGGGAAACATGAAATGTCTTTAACGAAAACAGAAATGAAGTGAAAATCCTCCTAGCATTCTCTTCAGGTTTCACAGCAAATGGTGCAGCAAGAATTAACAATACTTCCATGTCTTTTGTCTGCAGTAAACACTGCATGCTGCACTGAGCTGCACAGACCACACTCAATCTGAGCTGACAGCTCAGGACAGTTTCCAACCATACCTCTTTTTTTTCCTGAGCTAGCAATGGCAAAAACAATCCCAGATAAGTGAGGTAGCAACTCAATTTTAAGCACACCTTTGGTTTGTTCCCCTTCAGAAAAGAACAGCAACAAGAATAGTCATATTAGAATAAAAAAAATCAGCGAAGCAGTTCTGGGTTTTGTCTTTAAATCTAGGCAAATCACAGCTAAATCTGAGCTTAAATTAAGAGAGTAGTAAAACTGACCCAAGGCAAATATAGCCGAGCATGTGAACGCCGCTCTGTCCTTGCCAACCAACCACTTCAATGTCTTTGGGCTGCTGCTCTGCACTGGTCCTTGTTTGTAACACCATCTGCTCTCCAGTAGCAGCAGGTACTCAATGTTGTTCTAGATGCCACTGATCTCACAGCTCCTTCTCTGTCTGCAGAAACTCTGGGTTTCATCACCTAGCAAAGTACGCAGTGTGGATCAGGTTAAGACTCAACAAACTCATCTTACTTTTGAAAAGAACAATCTCTCCCTTTCCTACCAGATGATGTTACCAAGTTACATACGTTACCAAGTACGCTGTCTCCCAAATAGTGGTGAAAAACATCAGTTTTCCTTTAGTTGTGTCAGTTACTCTATACCAATAGCTGCATTATTCATATTTCGTTATTATGACAAAAAGGAATTCTCCAATGACAGAACAAAAGTCTCGTTGTGGCAACTTCTACAAAGGGATGGAAAGTCCCCAGAGCAAGGAGAACTACATCATTGTGAATGGCCTTAGTGAGACACAAACTATTTAAGTGAAAAAATGAGGAAAGGACGTATCGGAAAGTCTAGCAAAATATTCTTCAACTTTGCAAATTAACTGTAGTACTAATCAAGAAGATTAAAAGGGCCATGTGTTGTTACATGACAACCACATGGCTGTGGGCATCCCAAGGCTTCTTTACAGAGGAGAGCATTCGTATCAACATCATGAATTAACATTTGTATGTGTTGCCTTCTACAGCCTTGAAGCAACCAACATTTGTTCAGTAACTCGGTATGTCACCAATTCTGTGCACCTCTCACTAACCTGCCTTTTTGCACCCATGTGTGCAAAACAGCCCGTGACAGGCTCTTGCATATCCCATTCCTCACAGGCAGACACAGGAGATTGCTTACCCCATCCTAACCAAGGTTAGGGAGATTAATGCAACTAGAGGCAGCAGGGAAAGACAGACAAATCTCCTCTAGCTGAGTATCTGCTCACTACAATTCTGTAAAATGCTTTACTCTGAATAAAAAGAGACCATAAAACATTTGCATGACTTGACAAATAAACTGCTTATTCCATTGTACAGTTTATTCTGAGCGTGCCCCACAGCAACTTGAAGCAACCTGGGGATGATGTGTATCAGCAGGCTGGCAGTGCTCTTCAAAAGGCTACCTACCAGCCCCGAGTAGTGGAAATGCCACAGACACATCTGGATGTAGCACAGACCTGCTTAAGCCATCTGAAGGTACATCTTCAAGCTAGCTAGTTTGAGTGGAGGACATCTAGAGCAGCTGGAGTTCAAAGCAGGCTTGTCTATGTCGTTACTTGCTGCATGTTCTATACACTGCTGTTGCTTTTATGACCACAATACAAATGTGCTGGTACATGCCCTTGGAGGTGTTCCCATGCTCGGGTATATTCAGTACTTCAGTTGTTTCTCTTGAGTACGACGAATAGAGCAAACGTGGGGTGAGGATCTAACCTTATGTAGTCAAGGCATTAAGTAACACTGCATAACATATGCAGCTCTAGAATTCAATTTTACATTGAAGGAGACAGTAAAGAAAAGGAAGAATAATTTAAACACTGTCAGTAGAATAGTCCTAATTCCCATACTGCCAGTACCTCTAAGCACCTGTATGCGTTCAGAGTTCAACACTATCCTTTTAATAATTCCATCATCTCCCACAATTGCACTGAACACCACAGCTATCTACGTATTCTATATTAAAATACAAACTTATGCTGTTATGCACAGGCATGATGAGATACAATACTCTGCCTGAAATGGACAATGGCTGTGATTCAGCATGACTATTTCCCCCAGCAACCACTACCAGATGTTCCACAGGCACATTCTGAAAAAGCACAGACAGGAATTAACTGGCCTAAAGGAAACATCAGTTATGTCCTAAAGCAAGAACCTTGGATTTATTTTAAGTGAGAATGACTGAAAACTGAATCAGACAAAAACCCCACCTTGGCCAGTATCTGCCTCTCTTGGTAACAACAACTGGCACAAATGAAGGGAAGGACAAGGCAAGTTTGTAATGAATGATACTTCCTCTGTATGCTCTCCTAGTTTCCAGCTATTTACAGATAAGGCTAACTCAGCTACACCTGGTAACCTTGTGTTTAATAGCTCCTAATGGATTTTTCTTCCTCAAATTCTTCTCCTTGCTTTTTAAACCCATGTAAACTTTTGCATCAAAACAACCTGTGGCACTAAGATCCCAGTTTACAGATGCTGTGAAAAGAAATGCTACCTTTCATTTGTTTTGAGCCTACCAGCTAATAACTTAATTAGTAATTTCCAGTTCTTGTCTGAGGAGAAATAGTTAACAACTATTCCCTTTTTTGATACCCATGATTTAAGAAACCTGTATCCCAGATTTCTTCCATGTGGTTTCTTTTCCACAGTGCAGAGACTCAGTCCACAGCCATTCCTCACTACAGAAATTGTTGTAAACCTTGAATTATATTTGCCATCTTTCTTGGCATCTTTTCTTGTCTATCTTCTTTATTCCTGAGGTGGAGGGAGTGGTGATAGGAAGGACAAAGGAATACAAACGACAAAAAAAATTGGAGATGTGGATGTTCCATGAATTTATTCAGTGCTATAATGATGTTTTCAGCTTTATTCTTTGTTCCTCTCCTAACAGTCACTAACATTCCTAACACGAAGTTTGGTTTTTGAAGCCTATTTAGTGGTAATTTTGAATGCTATTTATATTCATAAAAAACAGAAAGCCTTGTCTAAAGTCTTATTACAATGCCCTGAGTCTCAGCAAACTTCTTTCTGCCTAGTTCTTCCTAAGGTCAATTTTGATGGCCATTAAGTTCCACCAGGATTTTCTTCATTTCACCAGCGAGTCTAACCTATTACCTTCCATTCAAAGGTAATACCTAAAAGCAATTTGTTAGTGTTTATCCTTCTTCTATCTCAAAAAATCTTGTCCTAAAGTTCCTTGGAGGATGAGGGAGAACCTGCATCAATTCTTTCCAACGCCCGAGAGTCATTCTAGGTATGACACCCTGGGTATCAATTCTGGTCATTAGTCATTTGATAGAAGAAAGCACACACTTCCACAAATTACACAACCTACTGGTGGCGTTGGGAGATAGAAAGGAATGGACGTCTCTGCTCCAAAGCCATCTACATTGGTTAGGCTGTGTACCAAGTCCTGTTATGAACTACCTAGCGTTGCACTGACAGGACACCTTACGCTCACCCTGCTAAAACCACAGCACTTTCTACAGCTTGTCTTCATAGGAAGTCCTAAGCAGCTGAGCTAGAGAGCTCAGCTCGTGTTCAGTAATCACTATTCTCACTGTCAGCAGCAGACACTGGTTTACAGCTCTTCAGTTCATCTGACACTTCCTCATAGTGGTCCCAGCTATTCACCCACCACCACAGAGCTCCAATGGAAGCAATATTGTGAAGTGTTTAATCCCCTATAATTTATCCACCCCAATACTTTCAGGTTGAGACTGTGCACCAACTTAACACCTGCCATTAAGCATTCCTTGCCCTTTCACTGAAGTACTTCACCTACTTCTACTGCTGGAAATAATAAGCATTTCTCATGTTGCTCTGACAACACAACAGTAAAGAACCATATCCTGAACTCCCACCTTACTGATACTTCAATTTCTACCTACGAAAACCTCAGATATTTGGAGGTCTATCCCATGTAAGTCTTAATCTTTTTTCTAGTCTTCTTTATAGATCTCTAGGCTTGCAGAGACAGACCTGAAATCTTGTGAAGGCAGACTCTTGTCACAAGATTAGCATTAACACTGCTGCAAAAAGCCAGCTTATTAAATTCAGGTACACAAGACTCTGTTGCAAACACACTTATGCATGATTCCAGAATCTCTTGATCTAAAAGTACAGCTAAAAGTCTTGACAGAGAAACCTGGAGGAAAGACAAACATTCATCCCTTCTTCTCTCATCCTACTAGTCTCTGCAGACTTAAAGCAGCATCTCATGCACCCAAATACTCTGGGAGTAACAGTGTACAACACGCTACATCTGAACATGCACTGGTGATTAAAATTGTCTAATAAAAGCTTTTCAGGGCATATTCTTGAATGTCTCACACTTGGCCTGCTGTCTAAAGTAGCTGACAGATGAAATTAATATTGCAGTATATAGTTCCAAGTCAGTAAAGCAGAATATCCACATTCTACTTGCTTACATGAATATAAATTGATATAATCAATAAATTAATACAAGTTAAAACATATTTTTGCAGCAGCATGAGGCATGGATGTCTACTGCCTGTCTTTTATCACAACGAGAAATTAAGATTAAAATCCATTAGTAAAGTGAGAATATTATGTGTACATTTTTACTGCTAATAGAGGTATTTCTCCCAGCCTGCTCCTTCACTTCCTCTCACTTTTGGCTCCTCCTGCTAGTAGCCAGTAATTTCAGAAGAGTCAGCAACTTTAATCACTGATGGGCTGTTAGTCAGTCAATATAAATCTGTTACTCTCTTCTTCCAGTGACAGAAAATGGTCTCTCTCTAGGAGAGATTGACCTGCAGAGAAGAGAGTGTGAAATACATGACAAAGATAACCATACACATTAGAAATAGACAATTACAGGGCAAAATACCCTCATATTTAAAATTTATCTAGAGAGAGATGCTGTGACTTAGTTTGAATATTGGCTGAACAGTAAAATTCCCTGTTATTAACAATTTCTAAGGATTTCAAGCAGGTATGGAAGACAATCATGTATTTAGACTATTCTCTCTACATCCGCATCTTTCTTTGCATCCATCATACAATGGAAACTTGTGCTAACTAAAACTTCTGCCTGTCATAGCAAGCTGGATGCCTTGCTCAGTAACAATTACTGTGCACCCAACAATGATAAAGCAGTCTCTTGTTTTGTCACTATTCAAAGCTATAGCCCAGAGATGTTCTATAGCTTTAGGTGAGTATCCCAGTTTTCAGATATGTGGGAATGAAACCTGGATTTCATGCAAGCCAGTATGTTTGGGAACACTTTAAAGCCACGTGGTGAACTGGAACCCAGTCATTACTGCCAGGGCAGGAGCAGCAGGGACAAGGGCACAAACATTAGCTCCTTCACTGAAGTCTCGGAAACAAGAGAATTGCCCGAATACTCACATAGTGTGTCAGTAATTGCCCATGTTTGCAAGGCGACAAGCACGTGTTTTTGGAGAGCAAGGAAAGGCTACAGTGCTGCCCTGCCTGCTGTGCCAGTGCCTTGGAATCTGTGTACTGGAACTCTGTACAGGTGAGGTCCTGAGGAGAAAGAGCTGGGAGGGGGGAGTCTGGGTCCAGAGTCTTTCAGGCAGGGATTAGACTATTAAATTACTTTTAATTAAGGAGCTACTCCGTGCAACTGGATTTGGATGAAAACGTGCAGAGACTGGACTGAGATGAGCCCTGAGGAGAAGGACTCAGGGGTGTTGGTTGATGAGAGGCTTAACATGACCAACAATGTGTACTTGCAGCTCAGAAAGCCAACTGTGGCCTGAGCTGCATCAAAACGAGTGTGACCAGCAGGTCGAGGGAGGTGATTCTCCCCCTGTATTCTGCTCTGGTGAGACCCCATGTGGAGTAATGCATCCAGCTCTGGGGCACCCAGCATTTCTTTTTAGCATGGACTGAAAAATGTCAGTAAAGAAAACGATAAACATGCCTTTCTTCTTCTGTTTCTAGTTTTGAATAAAGCCATGGATCCTTTCTGCAGTTCTTTACTGCAGATTTTCAAAGTTGTTATGAGGGCTTTGTTGTCGTTTTTTTAATTGATGCTACCCAGCTGTGAAGGGAAGAAAAGAGAACAATCAAATCACAGCTACGGGTAGGCAGTGCTCATAAACCAAGCTGGTCCTCAACTTGGTGAGCAAGAAAATACAGTAGGGTCCTCTTCCTCACCTCACCTGGTTTATTAAACCCCAGGGACAATGGACTTCAATCAGTCAGGGGTACACAGGGGCAGGAGGGGACCCTGGAGTACAAAGCAGATTAGGTTTTGGTTGTGCCAGGACAGGTTATTGTGAAAGGGTGGATTAGGAGGGCAACCCTGCACTGCAGGATGATTCACAAGCTCATTGTTCCAATTCCCCAGGGATGAACAAACTTTTCTCTGATGAAATCAAAATGTGCAGCAAATTTACATGACTGATGAACAGGTAACACAAGAATATTCTACTCATCTCTCTTCTAGATAGGCAACTACAGTCCATAAACCAAGATAACTCATCTATTCTTTATATATATCTTATGCTACAGCATTTCTGAAGGTTTCCATTTTTTAAGCATGTAACATGAAGTATGACTATTAAAAACATATTTCAGTCAATGAGTCCCTCAAAAATTATTCTAATAATTGCTGCTGAACTTTAACGCTGTGATTCATCACCTTCGTTCCAAAGATTTTCTTGGACTGACTAGGATTCCCAACCATCCCACTGACAATGCATAAAAGGTTTTCTGTAACTGCTTCCTCCAACTGCACTTCAGCCAATGATGAAGATACTTCCAATATTTCACCAGTCTTAAACAGATGATGAAATCCAGGACACACTCCTCAAAACACAAATGCTTACTTTACCAGCACCTCTAGTGCTATGATTTCCCTGTTGTGAGGAGCTATATTTTAACATCGTCTTAAAGGAAAGTAAAATCTGCAGCAAAACTCAGAGAAGATTTGTGATACAAGCAATGGCAGCCCAGAGGAGCTCCTGGCATTAGTTTATCCAAAGGTAGCTTGCTGTCTAGGCATTTGCCACTACTCTCTGACTATAGTGAACTCAATGAACAGAAGATGACAAGGACAGCAAAAATATGTTCGCATTTTAAAAATGTAAAAAAGTAAATCTAAACACCTTATAAAAACAGTTGCCCAATGAAACATGATTTAAAAAGGTAAGTACCTTTGGATATTTCAGCAGGTCTACAATCTCCAAGTTAAGCAAGGTGAAGCACAGCAATCACAGAATCATGTAATGGTTTGTCTTGGAAAGGACGGTAAGATCGTCTAGTTCCAAGCCCCTGCCATGGGCAGGGACACCTCACACTAGACCATGTCGCCCAAGGCTCTGTCCAACCTGGCCTTGAACACTGCCAGGGATGGAGCATTTACCACTTCTCTGGGCAACCTGTGCCAGTGCCTCACCACCCTCATGATAAAGAACTTCTTCCTTATATCTAACCTGAACTTCCCCTGTTTGTACCCATTACTCCTTGTCCTATTGTTACAGTCCCTGATGAAGAGTCCCTCTCCGGCATCCTTATAGGCCCCCTTCAGACACTGGAAGCTGCTCTGAGGTCTCCACGCAGCTTCTCTTCTCCAGGCTGAACAGCCCCAACTTTCTCAGCCTGTCTTCATAATCATCTAACCTTTGTGCTTTCCAAGGCCCTGCTTAAGGAAAGTTCCCAGTGGAGAACTACACAAGTCCCATGATACACATCCACCTTAAAAGACTGACCACCATAAAACGAACCAAGTTCTTCCTCTCTTGAGATACAATTGAGGAAAAGCAAGAATACTACAGCTCATAGAAGTGAATTTTAGTGGCAAGTGAATACAATATACCAAGGAAGAACGAGGTGAGACAATATGAGGTTCCTGGCAGTGGGAAAAGGAGCCTGAAAAGGCAGTAGTGCAATTCCACTGGGAAAATGAAATGGAAACGGCATGTTAAGGGAAGAAAGATGAGAAGAACAGGTAAAATGGGAAAGAGTGTAAAGCAGAACAGAGGCTCTATTTAGGTGAAACAGAACTGTGTAGGTGATTTTTTTTTACATGGCAGGACATGAGATACCAGCTAGGTAGATCACTAGTGTTTTTCTAACAGAGGGTCTTAGGTTTCTAACATCACTCATTGCTTTTTCATTAACGTGGCCTTTCCTTTATTGCTTCGCTGCACTGCAGCCAAGTAGTTCTGTGCCTATGAAGGCTATGCCTCTGACCTGAACACCGGAGGGGTAAGAAGTTTGTTCACAGAGCTTTCTGTAATTATTAATTCACTGTCCAATGGCTGCCTGTTCCCCATTACATCTATTTTTAACAGCTATCGAATCCTCGAGAATACAGCAGCTCTTTGGATGCTTTCTATATAGGAAGAACACATCAGACTTCAGTGCAGTGCATAGATACTTGACCAACATAATGACCTCTTAGCAAAATCTTATCGCTCAATATGTTTTTATATTTGCTTTACACAATGTACTACGGTTAACTAATACGTTTATCAGAATTCATAGAATCACAGAATAGAATACCAGGTTAGAAGAGACCTCAAGGATCATCTGGGCCCACTTTTCTTGGCAAAACACGACCTAGCATAGATAGCCCAGCACCCTGTCCAGCTGAGCTGAAAGTGTCCAACATGGGGGAATCCATCACTTCCCTGAGGAGATGATTCCAATGGCTGATTGTTCTCATTGTGAAAAATTTTCTCTTCTGTCTAGTCAGAATCTCCCCCAAAAGTAACTTGTACCCTTTACCCCTCCTCTTTTCCATGTCACTTTGTGTAAAAAGAGAGTCACCATCTTCTTTATAGCCACCTTTTAAATACTGGAACACGGTGATAAGGTCTCCCTTGAGCTTTCTTTTCTCCAAGCTGAACAGACCCAGTTCTCTCAGTCTTTCTTCATACGGCTTCCGAGCCCTTTGATCATCCTTGTGGCCCTTTTCTGGACCCTCTCCAGCCTGTCCACATCTTGTTGTATAGGGGGGAACAAAACTGAACACAGTATTCCAGGTGTGGCCTGAAAAGCACTGAGTATAGTGGGACAATGACATCTTTATTTCTGGTGGTGATGCCCTTGTTGATGTAATCCAGCATCCTGCTGCTTTTCTTTGCCACAGCAGCACCCTGTTCTCTCCTATTGAGCTTGTTGTCCACCAGGACCCCCAGCTTCCTTTCCACAGAGCTGCTCCTCAGCTGGGCAGACCCCAGCCTGTGCTGCACTATTGGATTGTGTTTACTCAGACTTCTTGTATGAGAATTGTACAAGAGTAAAAGACACTACAAACCACCTGCCCATATCAACATAGAATCATAGAATGGTTTGGGTTGGAAAGGACCTTAAGATCATCTAGTTCCAAGCCCCTGCCATGGGCAGGGATGCCTCACACTAGATCATGTCACCCAAGGCTCTGTCCAACCTGGCCTTGAACACTGCCAGGGACGGAGCATTTATCATTTCTTTGGGCAGCCTGTTCCAGTGCCTCACCACCCTCACAGTACAGAACTTCTAACATCTTTTCGTCTCAAGCAAGCGACGAGTCGTTAGTCTAGACCTTTCATCTATAAGTAAACAACTGTATGACCTGAACTTCAAATTAAAGCCAAATGTTTGGCCTTGTATACAGCAACATTTCTTCAAAAAGATTACCAGGCATCAATATTGTATGTTATGCAATCACATCACTGTGTATCTGTACCTTTCATCATTTAGTTTTCTAAAGAAATACTAGTTTTGAAAGTCCTAATACGGTCTATAAACAGATCTCTGGTCTGCTGTACTGGATAATCTTCCTTGATTGCCATTTTGGAATATCTCTGAGCTGTGCATCCATCCAATTGCTTTTGCAGGTTCATTTTCAAGTCAGTTTTGCACACACACAAAAAGGCTAATTTAAATGAAGTGTTAGTTTCTATGTGTTAGCACATTCAGATGTTAAATGGTACGCTTTATAAGATGACTGAAAACCCACTCCAATAACAGTGCAGAAAGGGCATAAGGGTTTGACATTTCTTCTTAATCTCTTACATAGAGATTGAAATGAAAAGGAATAAATATTAAAAAGCCTACAAAACTAATGAGCAGCTAATGCTTGGAGGTAACATATAACAGCAGAGAATTCAAAATCTTGTACCTACCAGATCTAGAAGCTTTTCATATATATAAATGCAATATACACATGCGTATATTGTCTACAGATGCTACATCATAAAACATGAATTGAGGCATTACAAGTAAATTTTTAAATTAGAAAATCTCTTCTTTCAGGGGAAAAAGCAAGCCATTAAATGAACACACTTGTAGTCGGCTTTATTGCTAAAATCAGACAAGGCTTTTGCTTCAGGGAACTAATGAATAAGAACTTCCTTGAAGTAAAACAGTGAATGCAGACACAAGATAAACTGGGCAGACTAAACCTCAGAAATAAATTAAAGTGCTGACCTTACCTAAATTCCTTTGTGGCGTGATGGAAGATCTTTTTTCTTCCTGACTATGTCAAGGTACCTCTGTTTCATTAAAATAAATTGGACTTTTCTTGTTTATATTTAAATCAGACATCGACACCAGGATCATCTTGTTTTGTAATACTGTCTACACATAACCTCTATGTCCCAGAGCAAATACTGTCCTCTTACAAGAATCTCTTGATGAGATTTGCAAGTTTCTCCACTTGTTTGCTATCTCTGGCTCCTCGAGAATTCCTTTTTCCCTTCTTTCTCTTTTAACCAAGAAGAAACCCAAGAAACTCAGATACAGGAACCTTCCTCTTTCCTTTTCCATTCATGTTTTCCCTTCTGATAACTCTCTCTGCATCCTCTGCTATCCCTTCTTCTAAGCCATCCAGGTAACAATAGCTTCAAGCTACCCACACACCTTGTTTCTAGCCTTCACTACACACAACTTCATTGCTGCCTACAAAGACATTTTGCCATTCCCTTGCTTGCCCTCAGCTGCTTTCGCTTAGCTTCTACTTCTTCAACTCCACCTTTGCCTGATGACATTTATGGGACATCCATTTACTGAAGATACATTAAAACTTTGCTACAGCCAGCTCCTGGAGCCTAAGGCTATATCCCTGGCTATTGGCTACATCAGTCAAAATGCTCCTAAAACACCTAAGTTAAGGGATAACTGAATAGGTCTGTAGTTTTCTTCAGTTATGATAGAATTTACAGGAGCATAGGGGGATGAAAGAGAAAAGCAAGGCAATACCAGATTATTATGGGCCAGGGAAGGCCTCAAGAAGCTTGAGAGGTGATAGCTACCGTCCTAGGGACAACAGAGGATGTACTTACAGGTAGCCACACTGCATTGATCAGCATTGTATTTCATTCAGGAGATCTCTGCAAAAAATTCTAGTTTTGTGGATACTCTCTGGGCCATATGAGCATATACTGTCTGAGCAGATTAAAAACATCTGAAAGCAACTGGGTAAATGTGAATTCAAACAAAATCATAAATGAGATATTAAAAGTAACAGGGGTTTTTTTTGTCTTAAACTGAGAAATATTAAAAATGCTTGACCTAATTGTGGATGGATATATTATATTGTAAGAAAAATCATCTAATTAATTTTAATTTCACTAAGACTACCTATTTATTGTTTCTTCTAGTCCCATGCTATAATGGTAATTTCCTGTAAATTGCATAGAGGAGATATCAACTCCCTATTCAGCGAGGATAACTCTTGAGAAGAGATGCATTAGAAAAGGCACTCGTTTTATAGGAGGCAGACAAGTGGAGCTTGCTTCTCTGTGAATAGCATTATTTAAAACTGAAGTTCTTAAAGTATGGCTATTCCTACATGGCAAAGGAAACTGGATAGATTGTAGCTGAGCTCTTAATGATTCCTTTTCTTTCATTAGCTGTGGGTAGGAAGAGTAAGTAAAGGACTGCAAACATATTCATGATTGTCATTAGCAAAAATGGCACTGTGCAAATCAATTTCCATGGATCCTGCTAGGATGGGCTTTCTAATTAGTCCATCATTAGACAGCGAACTTCTCAGCACTTCTCAGACATCAAATAGTCCATCACCCCAACACATCGCCCAAGCTAACAAGGAGAATTTTAATGAAAGCAAGTCAAATGGGCTGCTACCACAGAAAGCACACAATAGGCTTTGCTATTAACCATTCCCTACTCTCATTTCTATTCTGTATTTTAGTTTCTGTTCTTATAAACCTTTTGGTTTTCACCAATGTTTTTTTAACCTCCTGTTACTAAAGAATAGAGCAGGTGCAACATGGAGGGCGGGGAAAAAAAGCACAGATAAAACCCAAATAAGGTACAAGCTGAGACTGCTACTGGGTATTTCAGAGCTTTCCATCTTATGATGCTGAAGTGAAATGCCAGCTTGCTGCTTGTGGTTTTAAGTGGAAGCAATCCCTGAAAAGCATTTGGCTGACTGGCTCAGCAGTGTGGTTTAGATGAGCTTCCAGCATGGTCATCCTGCTTTACACAGGGCAGATGCTCCATTCCAAATGGTGAGGTTTGGGCTTGAAAAACCTATCAGCAGGCACAAAAAGGGAAACTCCCTTTAGACTCAAAGTGACTTGACAAACACACACACAAAGGAATGAATAAAAGAATGTTTGACAAAGATGAAAAATCCCTTTGCAAAATGAGTTGTCATTTCAGTATTTGAGTGGCAACATCAGTAGTTCCATTTTTTTAATTGAGAGGAAAATATTTAAAAGAATAAATTCTACATGGACATATCCCTAATTTAAAATAGCTGCTCCTGCCTGAAGGAAAATCTGCTGCCCTACTGTTCAGGCACAAGTCTGCTCATACCAATTTTCTGTTTCTCTGTATTTCACCTCCTTTTCTTCTTTATTACCAAGGACATTTACATGAAACAGCATTTTTGCTTTTAAGAGTTCATCTGTTCCTGCTGCTTATCCCCTCACCTGAAGTCATAATCCTTCGTTTGTGATGACATAATAATTTCCACTGCACCCAATTGTGATGCCACAAACAGAGGATTATGGCTTTAGGTGGGAAATAAACAGCGGGAACAGATGAACACTTAAGAAACAAAGATCCTGTTTTCATGCAAATGTCTTTTGTCATCAAGAACAAGGTTAGAGAAATGCAGAAAATATACGATAAGAGCAAGCAAGCAGAATGGGCACTAAAGAGAAACCCTCTGCATTTTCCAGGAGGCATTCAGCTGCTCTTTCAAATTAACTTCCTACATAACTAGGAATTTCAAATGCTCCTGAAACGTAGGTAACTTTGTATCTGATTGAATTGCCAACATAATGTGATCTGAATTATTGACGTCTTCTCACCAGCAGGGCTGGTGCACTTTGCCATGGGGATTCATGAGTGGGAAAAAATCATCAGAAATAGGATCAAGGGAGGTTTCTGATGTCAAAGACTCAGCTTTTTTCTGCCCCTTCTTCAAACCCAAAAAATCCCCTTTCAGAACTATCACTACCTGAATAAATATTCGGGTGATGCGAACAGCGGGAGCAGAAGTAGCAATCTGAGTTTTAATTTAGTTTGGATCAATTTTGTGGCTTTTGCACTTATAATTAGAGTCCTGCAACGAATGGCGAAGCTCCCTCTAAATTTAGTCTGAATGCAGCCTATAAGATGTTTACTGAAAGGACACACCTAACAAAGCAGTGCAAATAGTTTTGCTGTGGTTAATGAATGGATATGAAAAAAATATATCTGTGAAGGAGAAAAACATGTGAAATTATCTTTCCTCCTGGAATAAAACCAACTCCCAAACAAAACAATCCAAGAAAAACTATCAAAATTTTCACTATGGACTTTCTGATTTGAAAATCATGTGTTCTAGAACTAAATATTCACAATGCAGGCTCAAAAATGTTTTCTGTGTCAAATGAAACAGTTTAGGTTAATTTTATTTGTTTCAGCTCAGTCACTGAATTTAATATGTGGCCAGTCTTAGTGCCTACATTAAGGAGTTTAGTGAACTTAATGAGGTTTACATTGTGAGAGTTCTAGGGATACTTTATTTCATAGCACCATAGAACGGCTTATGTTGGAAGGGACCTTAAAGCTCATCCAGTTCCAACCCCCTGCCACGGGCAGGGACACCTTCCACTAGAGCAGGTTGCTCCAAGCCCCTGTGTCCAACCTGGCCTTGAACACTGCCAGGGATGGGGCAGCCACAGCTTCTCTGGGCAACCTGTGCCAGCGCCTCAGCACCCTCACAGGGAAGAAGTTTGGCCCAAACCAACTCTGCCAGCTCGGTGCAAAACTGAAGCACTCATAACACCACCGCCCTGGTGATCAGAACTGCTCTCGTGCTCCATGAGGAGGAGAACCCTTCTTCTCTCCTCAGTAAAAGTTCCAGAAATGGGAGGGAAGGTAGTGGGGGGAATGGAGACAACACATGACACACGGTCTGTGCATTTGTGTGTATGTATTCATTTATTTCACCGTAGTAGGGCTTACTGTGAATTGATTTCCCAGTTGGGGCTTTTGACCACACAAACCATTTTAGGCTCTCATGCGCAAACTGGTATGCCCATGTAAAGCCTGGAACACAGCCTGACACCAAAGCCAGGAGTGCAAGCAGAGACAGGGTTCTCAGTGCGCTGGTAACTCATGTTAAAAGGTCATCTGATATCCTGAAACAGATTTAACAGACTGAAGCAGCTAACACTATTTCCCGTTTGTTCTTTAGTTCTTACTTTTCAAAGACACAGAGACCTTGACTCAGATCCATCCAGCCTTGTTTTAAGCAGTTGCTGAAAGCCCTGAATGAAAGGCTCCATTTCTCTCATCTTGCCATGTAAATAAGATCTCTAGAAGATGATTCACTTCAAGTTCTGAATCACCCTCATGAAGTGCCTCACTGACTGCGGAAGGAACAGTGATGTACATTTGTGTGAGAGCAATGTCTACAGGTACATACCACTCTGCTCTCCAGGCAATCTAATTCCACCCCACAAAACTTCCTGCCCGTTCAGCTGTACAACAGGTGATCTGTGATCTTTCAGTGCCAGCAGCAAACTTTTCAGCCTGACACTCCCAGTGTTCAGACAAGCATCCAGTGCAGTCTCCGAGAAGCATGAAAAAAGAAGATTGTCCTGCTATTATATTGTCAGATTTCCTATCACCTTAATGTCTAATTTCAGATACTATTTTAAATTAATTTTAGACAAACTATACCTTAATCTTCTGTTCCTTATTGCATAACATAGATTGTTCTGGTTTTAAGGTAGTATTTTACTGACTTAACTGAAATTTGGAAAGAAAAGGACCTGAGAAAGAAAGGGGGGGAGGAGAGGAAGTAAAAACAATTGTATTAAAGCATATCTTCTTGGAAATGTGTTTTTCTATGTGGTTTTAAACTGATAGAGAGTAAATTTAGATTAGACATTAGGCAGAAGTTCTTCCCTGTGAGGGTGCTGAGGCGCTGGCACAGGGTGCCCAGAGAAGCTGTGGCTGCTCCATCCCTGGCAGTGTTCAAGGCCAGGTTGGACACAGGGGCTTGGAGCAACCTGCTCTAGTGGAAGGTGTCCCTGCCCGTGGCAGGGGGTTGGGACTGGGTGAGCTTTAAGGTCCCTTCCAACACAAACCATTTCGGGATTCTACGATTCTATACAGCTGTTCCTTTAAGCCAGCAAAAGTACTGGCTGAAGCATAGAAATCAAGTCTTTAAAAACTGGTCTTTAATAATTAAGTTACATAAATTGAACATAATTAAGTTATACCAGCCGGGCATGTGCTGTGTGTATTTGAATGATGAAGTCGGCAGTAAAAAGCAATACAGAATAGACGTTAAGGTAATTTCTATACAATTTTCCACTTACATTAAATGTGCCAAGATATTCAGATTGTAAAAGGGTCTTAAGTAAGTGCAAGAAGTTAGTTTATATTTAAAATTCATTTAATAGATAAATTAAAAAGTGAAAAATGAAAAATTAAAGCATCTCTTCTCTATTGTCACTTTGATAAAATGGAAAGGAAAAGGGACATGAAACAATTTCACTCTCAAATTTGCTTGCAGTTTTTGATGTGACCTCAAGCCACAATTCTCAACTCATCACAGAGGAAAATTACCCATTCTTGACAGTCTGTAAAAGTTGGTATGCTTCATAAGAGTATTTTTGCTGCTAGATCTTGTACAGAATTGTAGAGAGAAATTTGGAACTAGAAGGATAATTTATACTCGTTTACATACTTGAAAAGACATAAACTGTTTACAAAATGCCTCATCCACAAAAGCAGATATGCAGGAAGAAGAAAAAACAAAACCCAAAAACCACAGAGCTACCAGAAATCTTGGAAAGTCATCTAGTCTATCCAGTGTCCACAGAGGAATCAAGGTTTATGCTTTTCCTGAGAAAAACCCAAGAGCAGATGAGAAATACATCCAACGACCAAGACTCCATATCCCAGCCTACTCCATGACTTGTTCTTCCTGTTAGGTATTTTTCCAACCTGAATCTCCCTTACTAGAGCAGATAGAGCTCTTCACCACTTCTTCTAGCCACTCTGTATACAGAGTTCAGGTTCCTTTTCTTCCTTCAGTGGCCTTTTAAATATGTAAAGATTATTTTGAAGATCCCACCTTCTAAGATCCCCTCACCCCTCTCTTTACACTAACCAGTCCAGATCCTTCAAACACCAAGTTATCCAAGGCTGATCATCCTTACTGTTCTCTCCATTTCTTCCACCACTTCACCTCCCCCCTGGAGCATGCCCAGAACCAACCACCACACTCCAGTTGAGGTTTTAGGGATTATTTCATAAGTCTTCTCGTATACACGCTCTGCCATTCTTTTCTGCAAGTGCAACACTTAAGTGCAACACAGACTAAATGCTAACATTAGATCTTTTTCACTCAAAACTCAGTAGCCAGTTATTTTCTACTCTGTGTCCATGCATTTAATGCACTTTATTATTCTGAAGTCTAGGAAACTGCACTTTTCCTTACATGGTGTCATTCCACCTTCCTCCCAAACCACTTCTCCAACCTGCCCAAATGATAATTTTCACTATGTCCTTCAACATATTTGCAATCCCTCCCAATTTCATATCATTTGCAAATTTAGTAATTATAATCCAGGTGAGAGCATGAAGAGCACTAATGGAAGCGCTGAGTACTACTGGTCCAGAACTAACCCTGCAGATTGCAACTCAGAGAGTGAATCAATGGGTACAGCGAGCAGACTGCTTTTGCACTCTTCCTACTGGACACTCAGCTCTTTTCCGGATATAAATACTACAACAAGAATCTTCTACTTTATTTCCCCAAACAGATCTATAACAGACACTCAAAGTGCTCCCAAAATAATATGCAGATACTATTAAACATGTTATTGAAATTTATATTGGCAAAGGGAGCAATCTATGAGCTGCTCACCAGAGGACCTCTGTCTCAAGCTTTATTAGAGAATGTATGCTTATATACGAGCAGATGTATCCTCACACACAAGGCAATTAAAATGAACTATTATCAAATGCAAGTGTTGAAAATTGACAAGCACCAAAAGAATCCAGCGCTTTAGTCTTTCCATAACCTTTCAAAAACCAGGGATTACGAATAGAAATGCACTATGTTCTTTGTAAATTAACTTTTCTATTCCTTGACAAACATGAGGACAGGCTTGGCTTTGGTTTTTCTACACCTCAAGTGAATCCAGGCATTTGATTATGCCCACAGAAATGAAGTATTTTGACAACCTTCATCAAGGAGATGTCAAACAAATATTATATATGCATCCATCATTACTCCAGCTCTTGTTTTGATGTTATCTGACTTTAGAGGAATTGCAAAAACGGCGTCACTTCAGAAGCAGCAGCTAAAGTGTATCAACTAATGATAGGGCTTTACTGAGACAATTCCCTGGTAAAATCTGCTGAAGCAGATGTTTGGTGACCACCTACAGCAGAACCAAATACAGAACTTGGGATACCAACTGCTGGCAAAGTTAAGACTTTAGATCACACAGTTACTAAGGAAAAATGTCATTTTACTTGTCCTGGAACTCTAAAACCATTTCTTTACTTTTTTTCTCTTTTTAAAACCCAGGAATGCATCTAGCGCATGAGAATTACTAATCCCACGTATTCTTCAGTGTAGTGACAGGCAGGGAAAGACAAGACATCTGCTAAAATACAATGGCAATAAAAATGTTAGATGGACACCCGCCTCCCTTAGAAACCCAATATAGTATTGCCGTAATTTGCTCTCAATAACTGACCATCAATTAATCTTTCCACAAGAAAGGTTTATGGCCGTAAGCATCTATTGATTTTAAAGTTAAGAATAACACTGGAGAACAGCCACATGCAGAACACCTTCCAAAAGCGTATCACAAGGAAGACCTTTTGCTTCCCATCTTAATCTCTGAAAATTTATGTACTGAGAAAAGCCAAAAGAAAGTCTTTGCTAAATTCAAAACAGTGCAAGCGTTGCGGTAACTGCAGCAAAAACCGGCCCCACTGATGCACTGAGAGCTCTTCACCTTAAAGAGGATTTCACACATTCTAAGTTTCTTGAATCAAAGAGGAAATCAATGTTTACCACCCAGAGCAACATATGGAATTAGTTCCTATCCAACCCCTGAAAAGTCATTTATTTTCTATCCCTGAAAGAGCTTTATATCTCAGAAAGTTAAAATACATTGAGTAAGGTTTCCAAATAATCTTTAATCCTCCATCTCAAAGCCTTCTGTCTACCTCCACAAGCTACGTTTGGGTGAATAATAACTTTTCTAAAGGAAAATTGTATATTGTAAAAGCTTGTTTTCAACCAACTAATAAAACTGGAACCATTAAGGAAAGGGGCCTTTGCTTTCAAGGGCCAATACATTGGAAATTATTTCCCCCTGTAACACCCAATAGAAATTAAGTATTTTGTCATTTCTAATCAAAATATTTAATCTGGTAAAAGTCACATGCTACATTTCCTGTCAATAAGAATCGAAAAATCGGGAAGAGATTCAATATAGCTACCACAAATATAACAGGGAAGCTTCCATGTTAATAAAGCTGACACTGCAAAATCCCTTTGCATTTACATCTCTACCCCACGTTATGTTGCTGTTGTCATTTATGAACATGAGATGCATCACAAATTTACAAGAAGTCCACAGAGCACTCCAGCTGGATGTAGATACAGGTGACAGAGGAGACCACAAACATATATTGACCTTTCTGTCAGAGGGCAGGGTCAGGAGGAGGAAGAGGGATTATACCTTTCCATTTTAACCGCATTCATAAAAGCAGAGATTAGAAAACAAACTGCTTTGGTATTCTCCCAATGAATAAAACATTCCAATTCTAGAAGAGTCTTTCCAGCACCACCATTAAACACTCTGGGGGGAAGCAGACATCAGGTTCTCATATGCTCAGGAATCACTGAAAGCTGTTCTCCCCCCATTATCAACACATCCCTGCTCCTCTATCTGGTTACCCATGGTACACATGAAATACACGTATGAAGGACTATGTTTTAGGACTGTCTAAATTTGAAGTTGATTCATTTCAAGCAAAACATTACAGATACTAACGCACCATATGACAAACCACACACGAGCTTCCAGACAGGTTCAAGTCAAACTCACCTGATGCCCTGCGAGATCACCCCCATCTCACCAGCCACACATGAGCGTAACCAAGGCAAGCGACATACGAGCTGACAGCGTGAGAGCTACGGCTGCACCAAGAGCTCAAAGCTTCAGTTCTTGAGTGTAATTTTAATGTGAAAAATCTTGACACAATTACTTACATTTAAGATCTCTTCTGCAGAATGTTCTCAATTTTTTAGCCTACTTCTTAAAATTCACACAGAAATCTCACAGCTTGACAAGCTTTAACTTCTTCATCTCATGAGTGGAGAGTTCTGGATGGAGAAAGAAAAAATTCTCCAAAATACTCCTCATGTCTACTTCAATGGACTAGACTAAGGTTCCTGTGAAAACTACTGATTTCAATTTAGCATGATCAGGTTTATTTGAAGAAATACAGAGATTTATGTTTTAATTTCCAAATCATCTTTAGAGGGAACAAAATAGGATGGCAATCTTATTGGGGAATGCTGCATTATTGAAACTATAAATCCCTCCAAAATGAAAATAAGTGATATTTTTTTTCCAGTGCTGAAAAAGGTAAAAATGGTTTCCCCAAAGTTCAGTAGACAATTTAATACCTTATTCAACTAAAGTAAGTGGTTTCATTTTAACGCCTTATTTAATTAAAGCATTTTGTTGCTTCTCTGAGGAATAAGGGGCACTCTAAAGACATACCAGTTTGGAAAGCCCATGCTCAACTCTTATTCAGCAGAGCCAAATTCATGTCTTACAACCAACATGTGCCCAAGGTACCTCACCTTTAACTGGATTTAAATGCTGTCTTCTGAAGCATCCAACTAGCAGGTCTGCTTTCCTAAATCATCACTGAAGTGACCCAACAATTAAAAGGTGCTCATATACCACATAAGAAGATGAAATTACAATTTAAGCAATGCTGGTAAATTAAGAATTAAATTGCCTTCAAATGAATGAGGTTTAAGGGCATTTTTCTGCTCAGGGTTTTGTTTGTTTTGGTAACTACAGGAAGAAAAGCTTTGCTACTACTGAGTTCATTCAGGGCAACATTGTCAGAGCCCAGCATGTACGTGTTGCTGCGCCTAATTGGAAAAACAATCAATCAACTGCTGCTCTTGCTCAGATTTACAGCAGAATTATTCAGTCTGATCTCCAACAGAAAATAAAAGTACATTCTGACTGCCCCTCCTCCAACCCCCAGTTCTTTAAAGTATTCTTTCTGACTTCCCTTCCTCCAGCTGCACATGAAGATAACTCCTTTCTCTTTTTTTTGTTTTCATATATATATGTATATATAAAAAAGACTTACTCTATATATATATACACATTCACACAGTCTATCATTTGTTATTTAGTTCTCTGACACACTTAGGCTTTATGATTATCTTCATTTAAATTCTACAGCCTGGAAAGAGCACGTGTAGTAGCAAGACATCCAACCCTTTGTTTCTGTGGTTCCTGAGAAGCCGACCTGGGGGAGCAGACAGGACACAGCACAGCCCAGCTCCCATCCGTACCCTGAGAAACCCCATTGCACAGAAGGGCATCAGCATGCAGGTCACAGCTTTCTGGAAGTCATGGCAAATGCCTTCCTCCCAAAGTGAAAAGAACAACATGTTTCCATGTTAGGTCTCTTTCTTGGAAGAGATTTATAGTACACACACTCTTTTTCAATGCAGAAAGCAGACATTCATTTGAAAATTGAATGCTTTAAGCAAATGTTTCAGTATGTGCCAAGGTTAAACTCATCTCTGTTGTGTGACCACTTCAACATGATTTGCAAGCTCGCCTGTGCCTCCAGTGATAAGCTCCAAACACATCCTCACCTTCCTTCCAGCTCCGCTTCAGTGTTTACACTCCCCCTGCCTCGCCTGCTGCTTTAGACCTGCACGGCAAACCTTGGCTCAGCACCCTTTCCTTTCCCTTTACAATGTGTTCCTTTTCTTCCTGCTGGTTGTGATGGCCTTCCTTCCTCAGATTCTCCTCTGAAAGCAGCCTGCTCCTTTGTTTTCTTCTAACCTCCCTATCCTTCCGGCAGCTGAATGAGAAAACAAAGAAATGGAAGCAATAATGTATCATAATTTAGCAATGGTGCAGCTGGTGTATAGGCTCGAGAGCCTCTATCTGTCACACTTCTGAGGCAAAGATGAAGAGAATATCTTTTCTTGTCACTTTCTCACCCAGCAGGAGAAAAATACTAATACAGAAAAGGTTCAAAGGCAAGGAGAAAACAAAGACCAATTTCAAAAGGCAGCAAATATCTGCAATTCTGTTCCCAGCACTGACAGGAGGGATTCTGCAGCATGACGAAGAAACAAACACACATCTGCTAACTTTGAGAAGCTATGAAGCAGATCTGTTTCCATTTCTTCTCCATATGATTTGGGTGCTCAGTAGGCACCTGTGTGTGCTTCAGGACAGATTTGCAAATGAACAGCGTTTTGACCTTGGTAGCACCTATGCAGACCCAAGCAAAAACTACTCCGCTTTTACTTCAGTGTGTGAGGACATATTTTGCTGTCATCACAATCCTCCCACTCCAGACTTTGATTCTCGCCTCACAGAGACCATACATGGATTGCTCAGCCAAGGAGATGGGAGGGTAAGACACCAGCCTGTTTTCAGGATGGATACGCAGTACAAAAGCAGCAAAAAGACATGAGCAAATCAGTTAGGAAAGCTTAAAAAGGCTGCAGAGAGAAACAGACCAACCAGCTGGAATAGCTCAGGCACAGTGAGGACAGAGGACTCTAGTCTAACCTTGCTGATCCTCTCAAACCCAGGGCTCAGGAAGCATCACTGCCAAACACTTCCCAAATCTCCTCTCTTGGTTTTGAAAGCAAACCTGTTGTAAGGTAAAATTCTGCTTAATGTTCTGGCCTTCACTTTTCCTCCTAACAGGCAGCAGGGCATTGGTTTGAGCACATGTGTAGAGCAATGGTGCAGAAGGCAAACAAGGCTCCAAGATGCCTGGGGAAATGGTCCTTATAGACTGGCCTCCCTGCAGAGAAAGAGCTTGGGAAAGTGGTCCAGGAGAGCTGCTGGCTTCTTCTTCCCAGCTCTTAAATAAATGCGTTAATGTATTGCAGCCCATCATTTCTGAATATTGTTCCAGGCACCTGTAAAGCCTCATTTGAAATATTTTACCACCTCTCTGGTAATTTATATGCAAAGAAGAGGAGATTAAACAGGGAAAGTTGCAAAGAAAGGTTACAAGAATGATTAGAGTAATGGAGTCTCTTTAAAAAAGAGAGAGAAATGACAAGAATTTACAATTACTCCTTTCAAATATGGGAAGGGTAGACAGATGGGAGAAGTTGGCAGGCACAACTATTTCAGTCAAAGGACAATGCTTCAGGTGGGAACCAAGTACTTACAAAATGGTTGCATCCCAGTTCAGACTGGAAGTTAAGATGAACAAAGAATCTAGAATGAAGCTCTAGAAGGGTTTTCCCATATTTAGGAGGTGGAGAGGGAGCAAGAAACACTTGTGGTGTTGGAAGACATCCTGAAAAGCTGATGAGGAAACAGCGTGACTGGCTCTCTGACAAGGCCTTTAAAGAAGACAGGATCAGATTGTTTTTCAGTGGTTTTACTTTCTACAAATACCAAATTCAGATACGCATGAGTCATTTGGAGAATTCAGGACAGAAATCTCCCTCTTCCCAGTCCATTCTCTCTCTCCTTCAAAGCCTTTAGAGAGTGGTCAGTTGGGCAGAAAGTGGGGTAGGATGTGTTGCTGTTCTTAGTGCAACTACATGGACATGAGCAGCTCAAGTGATGGGACCTGCTCGTGTTTGATGTTAAATCATTCACTAAAATTTGGAGTGTGAGGAAACACTGTGCCACCACTTCGGAGCCCAGTCAGAACACTATGAGTTTTCCTGCTTTTGATTTTGCATCCTCTATGATGAAGCATACAGTCTAATCCCTAGGTTAATCTATTAGTATTATCTAATAAATACTAGGCAAATGCATAAGACTAAGACTTTAGTGATACTCTCAAACGCTCTTGTTCTGCTTTATGGCACATTACAGTTGCAACATTTGATCCTTTATTACAGATTATCGATTCATACTACATTGTTAAGGTGCACACTATCACCTATAAAACATGGAGTTCATATTCGGTGAGTACTTCTAAGCTTAACACAGTTGTTGCTGTTATGGAGCAGCACACTCAATGACCCAACAGTCCCTCCTATCCTATTCCTATACTCATAAGAACATACAATAACAGTGATAATGCTGTGCAACTTGAGAGTCCCTTGCTAACAGTTACTGAAGTGAACTCTCCATTTTTACGGCATGTGCTACGTAGAGGTGTTAAAGCAAAGCAATTTAAGTGCTACTATACATTTAATCAGATAAAAACAAGCGAACATTACCACTCCAGATGCATCACTAGAGTTCAAAGGCTTTTCATTATCCAGCATATTTCACTTATTTTTACCTGATAGTTTTAGAAGTGCCTTTAAAATCACATCCTCCTCTACTACAGATGTTCAAAAGCAATCCTTCAGGTTTCTTTTAAAGGCTGCACAGCACTAAAACACACATGGATGCAATCAGCCTGGTGATGGGCATGACTCCCGGAAAGCAACGCTCCCAGGGCGCTCACCAGTTTTATTTCAAGTTCACACATGCAGCATCTGGCTGTTTAGTGGGATCTTCCAGCCACATCGGTGTACACTGCAGGGAGGGCTGTTACTTCTGTTAGCAGATGGCAGCTGACCATTTCCCTGTGTTGTCCAAATGGGAATGGAATATCCACAACAATGACTGAAATTGGAACAATTTTACAGGAAGCATTGGAGAATTTAGTTAAGAAACAGCTACAGAAGTGACATTTAATTTCCTATTCGCTTTTCTTCCCAGCTTTCACTTAAACACCACTTCCAACCAGCTTTTTATGTCTTACACAATAGGGATGGCCTAGCTTTAACAGGCCATGGGTCATTACGCTGCACAGCACACCTCTGAAGATGACTTCTGGATCATTCCTCGTCTCTCTTCTTCCAACACTGCTTTACAGGAGCATTACCTGAGAGGGTCTTACACTCCTACCCTGGGAATCGAAATATGTGGTTTGTCTGGGAGTCCCCAGGACCACTCTGTTCTGCAGGCAGCTAGAAGACATCTCCATCCTTCCACAGGAACACCACGCAAAGTCTTTGCCTGAGATCAGTAACTCAGGAGAAGGCTGGGTTCCTATACCAAAAAAAGCAGTACTCACATAAGCAAAGCATGCAAACACCTTTGCAGGATAGAAGCTGGTGTTTCTTTTTAAAGGCCTTAGAGAAACCTGACCTGTTTAAATGGTCAAAGCTAATTCTTTGCCAGCAAAAGGAAAGTGCATGCTGCAAAGTTGTAATTAATAATGTACAGCACTTTCCATGTTTGTTGCAACTTACTAACATTTACTGATGCACAGGAAACTCTGCAAGGTCTTGTGTTTAAATGTTTTTAAACTGAAACGTAGAACAGCAGAGATGAGGAACAGACTTGGACATAACTTGTCCAAAACCTAAGGAGAGGGGTTTTGAGAACAAGTCCCCAAACCTCACCCTGGTGCTCGAATCACAACCATCTCACTGAAGACATGAGCATTTCTATGCTCTGCTCATGCTCTGGCAACAAATCCACTGTCTCTACAATCTGCACAAAGAAAAGGAACAAAGGGTCAGTACCAGCCACTTGCATGGCAATGCTTGGTTAGCATGAAAACGTTTAGAAATCCAAAACTAAACAAACCTTCCCACAGACTAACAAAATATGCCTAAATTTCATCAATCTACTCAAGGTATAAATGATACCCCTGAGCCCTCACCAGGTGAAAATCAATTTAGCTAGTGCACTGGAGGCAGGCAAGAGGCAGGAATCAGTGCTGCAGGCTTACAGGCTCCCTAAACTGTTCCATTACTACAATTGCTGGCTCAGTATGCACTGCTCTAAAAAACCCTCTCCCCAACGTCATGAGAATTCAGAGAAAAGGAAGCAAAATGAGAAGAGGAAGCCATGAATAACAAAAACCACACAGAAAAAGACACATGAAGACAAAAAAATATTTACAGATTTGAAGGTAAAAAGATATTAGATGCCAAGATAATAGCCTGCCAATACGTTCAAAGTGGCTTTGGAGAGGCAGTAAAATACACTATTCAAGATGTTAGCAAGGACATAACTCTGGAGAAAATAGAGTTTTGCTACTATGAAAAACTGCCAGAGTTAGAAGTATGTGAACATGACATGCTCTTCAAGGCAAGAGGGCAAGCACCTACTCCTGGATAAATATGCAGAAATAAAATAGGTAAGCCTTCATCAATATTCAGTAGAGACAATTTCACACACCATAAGGACTAAGGAGAGAATAGATGAACAGCCATGTCTTCACTACCTCTTACGTGTGGCACAAAGTTAGTCTGGAAAGTCTAACCAAGAGCTGAAATAGGACCATCTATGGAATTATTCCAGCAGTGATCCAAAAGAAGTCTCCCTGCAGCAGTACAAGGTCATTCTGGAAGACAAATGCAGGGACTGGGAGAATGAAGACCTCAGGCCCACTGCAGAAGAGGACTGGACACAGTACTCCAGGTGAGGCCTCACCAGGGCTGAGCAGAGAGGAAGGATCACCTTCCTCGACCTGCTGGCAATGTCATTCCAAATGCAGCCCAGGATGCCACTGGCCTTCTTGGCCACAAGGGCACATTCCTGGCTCACGGACAACTTGTTCACCAGGACCCCCAGATCCTTCTCCACAGAGCTGCCTTCCAGCAGGTCAGCCCCTGGCCTGTACTGGTGCATGGAGTTATTCCTTCCCAGGTACAGGACTCTACACGTGCCCTGAACTACAAAAGGTTTCTCCCTGCCCATCTCTGCAGCCTGTCTACAGCCTTCTGAATGACAGCAGAGCACTCTGGTGCATCAGCCACTCCTCCCAGTTTTGGATTGTCAATACACTTGCTGAGGACGCACTCTATGCCTTCATCCAAGTCACTGATGAGTAAGTTTAATAATCCTGGACCCAGCATTGACCCTTGGGAGACACCACCAGTTACAGATCTCCAGCTAGAGTGCATGCCACTGACCACAACACTCTGAGCCCTGCCATCCAGTCAGTTCTCAATCCACCCCACCATTTACTCATCCAGCGCACACTTCCTGAGCTTGACCTATGAGGATGTCATGGAGGACACTGTTGAAAGCCTTGCTGCAGTCCAGGTAGACAACATCCACTGTTCTCCTCATCTATCCAGCCAGTTGTCCCATCCTAGAAGGCAACCAGGTTGGTTAAGCATGATTTCCCTTTGGTGTATCCATGCTGACTACTTCTGACCACCTTATCTTCCATGTGCTTAGAGATGGCCTCCAGGATAAGCTGTTTCATTACCTTTCCAGGGACTGAGGTGAGGCTGACTGACCTGCAGTTCTCAGAGTCCTCCTTCTTGCCCTTTTTGAACATTAGGGTGACATTTGCTTTCTTCCAGCCCTCAGGCACATCCCCTGATTGCTATGACCTTTCAAAAGATGACTGAGAGTGGCCCAGCAATGATGTCTGTCAGCTCCCTCAGCACTCATGGGTGCATCCAGCCAGGGCCCATGGACTTGTGAATGTCAAGTTTGTTTGATCATCACTAACCCAATCCTCCTCAACCAAGGAAAAGACTTCCTTTCTCCAGACCTTCTCCCCGGTCTCTTGGGTCAGAGATTCTTGAGGGCTGGCCTTGACACTGAAGACTGAGGCAAAGAAGGTATTCAGTATCTCCGCCTTCTCTGCATCCTCTGTTGCCAGGGTCCCTGCTCCGTTCAGTAGCAGATCCACATTTCCCCTTGTTTTCCAATTTTTATTGATGTATTTGAAGAAGTCCTTCCTGTTGTCCTTGACATCCTTCAGACAGATACAATTTCAAATGGGCCTTGCCTCTCCTCCTTGCATTTCTGCGTACTCCGACAACAATTCTGGATTCAGACCTTGCTCCCCACGTTTCCCAAGAGACACTGAGCAAACCACATGCTATCAATTAAAACAGCATTCAGTGTCCCAGATACTCAATCTAATTATGAACCTTGGGTTTTGATTGAGCTTTTATTTTATCCTACCGTCAAGAGGCTTTCATACCCTCCCCTTTCATACTCATTCACGCCCCACATTCCCCCTTCAAAGAGTCTGGGCATTGCTCTGGAAATTATCTACCATTAACTTTGGTATATTTCTGGATGAAAACAGAACCTACAGAAGCGACTGTCTGTAGCTAGAGTCTGTTCCTTGGTGGCACTGCCTTTTTTCTAGAGAGGATTACACATGCTATGGAGGAAGCATAAGAAAATTGAAAAGAAGAAAACAGTTTCTCAGGGATCCACCTTAGCTTTATGCTGGCAAAGGTGCATTTCACAGAGGATACCCAGAGGCTGCATGCTCTGCTGAAGTCAGTGCTGTAAACAACCACCTTCAGCTAGCACAGCTTTGCGATGGGGGAGGCATCCTTAAAACACTGTGGTTACTTAGGGCAAAAGGGCTCCTAGTACATTTCCTAACATTATATACTGGTCATGATCAGTTGACCTGAAGCTCTCTTATCAGCAGCATTTGCAGTGTAGATGGGGCTGTTCCAACTCAATACTTGTCATGCTGTTCTTGCCAATCTGGCTGGTTTTCCCTAAGACCTTGTTTTCTCCGTTCAAGCAAAACCCCAGCTAGAAATCAAAAGCCTGGCAAGTAAACTCCCCCATCCTGTGCTTCAGCACACAGCAGCTGCAGATTTAGAAGCTAATTCTCTTGTTAAGAGCATGCAAGGTTGGCTCCCTGCATTCAGGACTTGGCCTTATGGATCACCCCATAAAGGCAACTACAGAACTCCCAGCTGACTTCAAATTCCTTTCTGGCTCCTACTGAATGGGAATGAGGACTGTCCAGGTCCCATTTTTTTATGCAGCCCTCATTTACTCTTAGACAGAGCACTTTGATGCTCAAGCTTCTCCTATGCTTTCCCTACACCCACGTTTTTCAGTCTCATGAATTTTTAAAGTTAGAATTCTCTCCCTGCCTGCACCACTTGAGAACCCATTTGATTTTTAGTATTTTTTTAATAGTTTGAAGAAACTCTATTGGGAGCTAGTGACAAAGAGGGGTTAAACACAGGCAAAAAATGAGTGATCTTTTTGTTTGCAGACAGAGCACAGAATATCAATTTCATTTGGCAGAAAAGATACTCCAGCACATCAGAATATACAATTTAACTCCAAGAATTTTATGCAAGATGGAAAGGCAAAAGCTTTTCCACTACTTCCAAGAAAAGAATTACTTAACCTGAGGATAACTAAATGAAACGTTTCAGACTTCCATATTATGATCGCTACTTATTATGTGCTACCAAAAATATCAGTGCAGTAACTCCCCTTGTAGAAAAGGAACAAACCCAAGGACAACCCCAGGCTACACAGGAGCTACCTTGTTACAGGTCAACGGAAACAGGAAAGGAAACCCTGCAAAAGGGGTTTATTATTACCTCCATACAGTCTGTCACAGAACATCCATTTTATGAAGAAATATCTGCATATGTTCTCCTGCAACCTCAGTCAGGCCTCTGCTTGCTATAGGCTCAGAGACAGCCATAGCTGTGTCATTGAGGCAGAGACTTTATTGTACAGAAGGACACCCATCCAAGGAAAAAGTAATTTCCACACAGGTTACCCAAGGAGATGTTGAAAACTTCTGCAATTTGGTTATGCGGTTGTTTTGTCTTGTGACCTACTAGAACTAAAAGGTTTTGGAGGCAGGTAGAATTCGAATATGAAGGTGAGAATGATTCATGCAGAAACCTTTGGTCTGTTACCAATTAATTATCAAGGGCTGTCAACACAAGAGCAACTTTGCATCAAGATACAATCAAAGACCAACCATGACTCACTAACTTCTGAAGATTATCAGCGAGCAGGAGGCAAAACATGTGACAACCGCATTATGTTTGTGAACCCCGATTTCCCCACTCTAAGGAACCCAAACACCACGGTTTTGTTTACAAACTTTTGAAAGAGTCCATTTTGCACATCTCGGCAGGAAAGAAGATCACAGCCTCCAACTCTGCCTGCCTCAGCTGCCTAGAATAAAGCTCTTCACAGCTGCAGCACTAGGTTAGGTCAAGGCATTGAAGCCAGGAGCAGGAAGAGGTCTGCTCATATCCCACCTTTCTCTCATCACGAGAAAGCTACCCAGCTACCTGCTGTAACACTGAACCCAAAGCACAACTGAATCAAGGGTTCTGTTCTACTTCAGTTTGTTGAGATGAAAATACTTTGTTCCACTGCTGCAATGCATGGGCACACTTGTCAAGCGCTGGTTTCACAGTAATGTTACAGAGTTGCCTGTGAAAAGAAATTATTTCTGACCTTACCAGAAGATTTGCACTATATGCAATACTTAACTGGTAGTTAGTCCCAGAAAGAATGAATAAAAAGCAAATGCACTAAGGCAGATGTTCTGTGAGAAAATACAGCAGGATGTGAACATGTTACTAAGCAGTATCGTAATACAGATGAGCAGAGGAATCACAGAATGGTTTGGTTTGGAAGGGACCTTAAAGCTCATCCAGTTCCAAACCCCTGCCACGGGCAGGGACACCTTCCACTAGGGCAGGTTGCTCCAAGCCGCGACTAACCTGACCTTGAACACTGCCAGGGATGGGGCAGCCACAGCTTCTCTGGGCACCCTGTGCCAGCGCCTCAGCACCCTCACAGGGAAGTGGATAAAGCCACAGAAAGTGGTTAAAGGTTGTCTTAACCGAAGCATTTTTTAGAACATGAATGCATCACTTCATATTCTTTTAATGTAGATTAGGTATATGCAGCATTTATAACCAATATCAGGGGATCACGATAATATCCATCTTAGAGCATTAAAATATTGGCTGGCACAGGTAGAGTGCATGGCAATTTTTTTCTTTGAATTATGTAGGAAAAGGAAAGAATCAGAAAAGAGGAGAAAGGTGAGAAGGTGGCACAACTTCTACACAAACAAACCTCTCCACTCTTTGAACAGAGATTTTAGTACAAAAATACTTAGAAAGTGAATATTTAACTAACTGGAGGGTAAAACTGTGAGCAAAAAGCAGCACTGTGTTCACAAGGACTAGGTGTCAAAAAGCCTTTACCTTCTTTTGGTAAAATTACTGCACTAAGTGAATGAAAGTGATCCAAAACATGCCGTTTTCAACTGCCGCGGGTCAAATGCACGCAATGCTCTCAATTAGCAACATCTGAAGCGCATCTTTTTGTCCCTTATCCTTAGTAGATATTTCATTCTCACTTGCCTACCTTGTGTCAGGACACATCTTTTCAGCAATAATAGCAGAGATCAACACTGAAAAGCACGTAAGAACATGGGTGCTGCACTCAACCAGCTGGCATTTAGACTTACAAATAATTCTCCCCAGAGGAGCCTATCTAATTTCTGTCCTATGGAAAACTGCTCTCTTTCACATAGAAGCAATACTCTCAGAGGCAACACACAGCTGTTTCAATAGCATTTAATTTACCTGTGAGATGAAGAGTATGAAAAAGCTGAATCAGAGACAGTGCCAGGACTGCAAAACATGATGGATGTAAAATAAATTCAAAGCCGTGCACTGGAAGTTTTTCTTCTGGTGAGATGGATTATTAGGAATACAATGGGGCTGTCAGCAATTTATTCATCTAGTATATGCCCTTTTTATAACTTTCTCTTCTCTGTGCTTGGCTCTTCCCTGTGTCTTTAGAGCGTGCCCTTTCAAGGGAGTCATGAGAGCTGACAAAGGTGACTTGCCATCTCCAAACAAACACAGCAAGAAGAGTCTATCCTTCTCACTTCTTCTCTTGAGTCATCTATAGAAAGCCTTTACACCTAGTATGTGATAGGATATTTTTATACAGCATATTTTAGCTCTCATGAAAGCAAGCTCATGCACTAGAAGTCAAGCAGAGAGAAGGCAGATGCTGGTAAAACCTTCACACAGAGCTCTGAAAGCTAACCTCAGCTCTGACCTGCAGCCCAGCCAGCCACTGCAGTTCTGACCCCATGGGTTAAATTTATCCCCATGCCAGTTTCTCTTATTCTTGGACTAGGAAAAGTTGTTGAAGGCCAATTCTAGTCCACTCCTCCACCACTTCTTTGACATTGTACATCACACCTAATTTGCAAGCTCCCCAGTCCTGTTATGCCTCTCCTGAGACTCATTTCAGCAGACTGATGTAGTGCTGAGCTATGTACTACCTAGCAACACAGAGTATGTTGTGAACCAAAAGCAATTAAGATCTCATCTAGAATCACCAATCTTATTTCAGTTTCAAAGAAAAAAAAAAAGGCATTTCATATTGGATGCTGCACTTCCAACACATTACTAAGAAAATGGCTACAAGAAAGTGAACACTGGAGGGTGGGGTAGAATCACAGAATGGTTTTGGTTGGAAGGGACCTTAAAGCTCATCCAGTTCCAACCCCCTGCCACGGGCAGGGACACCTTCCACTAGAGCAGGTTGCTCCAAGCCCCTGTGTCCAACCTGGCCTTGAACACTGCCAGGGATGGGGCAGCCACAGCTTCTCTGGGCACCCTGTGCCAGTGTCTCACCATCCTCAGGGGAAGAATTTCATCCTAATGTCTAATCTAAATCCTAAATTCATAGTTTGGGTTTTGCATTTCTGCTGTTACTAGAGAAACACAGTTTCAGCATAACTGCAAAGAAACACCATAGGTGTGAACTTTCCGGACCCACACCATCCTTCCTGCCACCAAACTCATGGCCAACTGCACTGACCTTGCAGCTCAGTGTGAAATCTGTTGCCCTTTTTCTTTAGATGCAACGGATCCTGCAGGGTTTGAGTAAAGGATCCTTTTTGTATCACTAGCCCATTTTCAGCCCCAAACTAGCTGAAGTAAGAGTTAAATACAATGAGCTATTCCAGCAGCTCTTCTGCAGGATCACATGTCAGACAATGAAGACTGTATCACTTCCATGGAACACCAATCTACCTGGCCTCATGCTAGCACATATTTCAACTACTTAAAAATTTATTATTATTTATTATTAAAAGTTCTCAGACATAGGAATGTTGTGAAATCACTATCTACTCTCAGTGTGTCACTATTCACAATTGTTACCCTTTAAGCTTGGATGTAGCCACTGATAGTTTATGGGTATTTTAGAAGTATCATGAATAGTCATTAATGCAGAGACCCTTCTCTTCTGACAGTCATTAGAAATTCAAATTCCAACAATTGCCAAGCTCTCTGCAGTCTCATCTTAAGGGAAAGCTGAGGGAGAACTGCCTGTCCCCAAAGAGTTATCCAGACAGCTCACCTTTAAAAGGTTGTGACACAAAAGTGACAGAGCTAGAATATTTTCTAATATGAAAACACAAGCTTGAAATCACAAAATACACTCAGCGTTCGGCACAGTCATTACCAAGGAAGAGGAAAACAATAGGATTTTGATTGCTGAATAAATCTGCTAGTCATGGAATTAAAAACGAGGAAGCATATGCAAACAAAATATACAATGCTTTACTTTTTAGCACCTATGCCAGGGATTGCATTTGTCAAAAAGGGCCAGTCCTGAGGAAGGCTGTGACTCATCTCTTTACGGTCTCAAGGATCCAAACTGCTGACATGCTCTACTGCCCGTTTAGACTAGGAGTTAAGAGGTTTCTAACTGCAAGAGGAGATACTTACTCCAAGGACCGATAATTTAACTAGCCTCAGGAGGCCCTGCCATCATTTTATATAGAAGGTTATATGGCCCTGCCTGATACAATCAAGGTACAGGCTTGCACATTATTACGCAGAATGAAGACATAGGAAGAAAACTCATCCATATGTAGTTTTAGGAAGAGGTAGAAGAAACCAGGCTTCTTCTGAAGGCTGTTCACACATTTCAGATTGTAAAAATACTAAGTCATTGATCAATCTTATGATGTTGCAATGGCAATATTACTGAGGAGTTAAAACAAATTGTCTGTATCAAGCATTAGAACTAGTGAAGTGAAAGTTCATAGTTACAGTAGGCCAGCGCCACTGCTTTCAACATTCTCTTTCCTGTTGCTTCCCTAAAGCAGGGGGTGAATTAATCTCAAAGGCGAGAGCCTAGATTTTCACCTTTTCAAGTTTAATAATAGTAATAATAACCACCACCACAACAACAAGAATAATAATCTCACTTGAGCTCTGGATACTCACCAGTACTCTACTCCTGGGTGCTTGCTCAGAATCCTGAAGTCCCACCAAAGCCACCTACACGCTCTGTCTGACAGTGCTTGTCAGCACTTAACAGCTAGAAGGTTCCATGGCTGAACCTTTACCATTGGTTATTAAAAATACTAGACAGTGCCTAAGTTGTAATATTTAAACTTCAGAAGAGAAAGCTAAAACTGTTTTTCATAAGCTTGGACTCTGAAAAAGCTTTCTGGAGCCCTCAGAGTATGGGCTCTTTACAAAGCAGTCCATTACCTACTTTTGACAGCTGAAGAGGCAATTTATGCAACTGAGGTGCAGAAACGAGACAACAAAGTTGATTCTGACGCAAGAAGAAATTAAAATGTAGAGACTCAAAGTCCTGATTGATACAGTGAATTGAAAACAGCAGCCAGATTAACTAACTGCACCAGAAAGTCTGCTTAAACAACACTTCAAGTCATTTTAATGAACATTTCAAGGCACCGCCACCACCAGTGAGCAGCAGGAGCCTCGCGAGTGATATGGAATCCATTAAAACTCCATTTATATCCAACCTGTAGAGTGACAATATAATCACATTCCTGCTTTGTACTGATGCTCATTACAGAGACAGCATTACGGGACCAAAGATCAGGTTGTCACTGGACACCTGCATACAGTTGGAATCTTAGAAAAGATTAAAAAGATTTGTTCCCCTCAAAACCATTGCTTTTATTTAATCACTCCTTCTGCAAGAGCCCAGATAAGACTTAATTTTGATAGAAATGTACTGTGGCTGTTGGGTAAGGTTGATTTTCAGATAAGACACAACTTGAAAGAGTTTAGAATCTGAGTAGACATATATCTAAGCATCAGAGATCCTGTGCGATACAGACTAACAGAACAGGGAAAAGATGCACCCTAGAAAAGTAGACAGCACAAAAGCAGGTAGGAACTTCAATCTATAACAAAAGACTGAAGCCTCACAAATGCAGATTGTGGCTTTTTAGCAAAGGAAGACATCATCAAATCTACTTCTGCTGTTATCAAGATCATCACAAGATAATTCTTAGTGAGACCATTTAGTTTAAAAGCGGTATCAATCTGAAACCAACATTCTATGAGGTTGGTTTCACTCCCCAAACCACTTCTATGAACATTGCCTGTTTATAGCACGTAATTGCAGCTGTACGACATCCCTGTGAAATCAACACAAGGAGATGAAGAGTCTTCTAGTTGATAGCCCAGAACAGTTACATCAGGCTCTTGCTTTATTGTCTCCCTCGGGAAAACCTTCCTCTTTCTTTCCACCGATTGTACAGAGTCACGCGAAATAAGGTAGCACAAGGACAAGAAAACTAATCTGTTACTTGAGATGATAAAGTTGTATCTTAAAATCTCTTCAACACTGGTAGCATTCAGGAGAGACATGCACCCATGAAGCAACACACATAAATTAGACATGGCCGCATCCTGAGGAGTTAGGCACAACTAGGTCAAAAGAAGCCTTTGTTCTCCCATCTTGGATTAATTTGTTCATTTTTACCTGCATGACAAGCGCTGAGAGCACATGGACTTTCCTTGGCAGGGATGACAACCCTATGTTTTGGAACCTGCCATGACAAGTCCCCAAAGAACAGAATGGCACATGGGAGCATCTAGCAGCTGTGAAAAGTCAGTGTGTACTTGGCTGTCTTCTCAGGGTTCAGCGATTCGCTGGTTACAGACAAGCTGTGACTTTCAGAATTAAAGTTTATCACTGCATCTGGTATTTCTCCTATGGGAGGAGTTTGGAAGACCTCTTGAGTGAAAGGTCTTTCATATCTGACTGCAAACACACTACCCCTTTTTGCAGTTTGGCTGCCAGAAGCAGTAACTTGAATCAGACTGGTGAACCAATGCTTGATATTGTACTTGCTGGCTACTTACTTTGGGAGCTAATTTAAAAATCAATGAGCAATTCTCTGCATAAAAGTCAAAATGAGTATCATCAACTGACTGATTATAATGCGTTTTCCTTCTGACTACTCACAGCTCTCCCAACAGTACAGGATCTCTTTAAAATGGTCTTTCAGTTCAGCTACCCAAAAAAAGCCCCCAAAGAAATTCCAGTGTTCGCATGAGCACAGACTGTGGATAAGCAAAGGAGGATGCACTTCATGGTAGGATGCTGCATCAGAAGTAGAATCATGAATGTTTATTAATGCTCTTTTCAGTATCATTAAGGCAAACAAGAATAATGTAAGCAAGGAACAAACTACAGTTTATATAAAAAAGTAAATACAACCATGAATTTCTATTGTTGCTCTCTAACAATGCAGCAAAGCAGATCTCTACAGTACAAAAGCCAGTGCCACCTATTGCGCCAGATACTGCTACCACCCTCTGCTCTTCAAGACAACTGCAGCAAGTGTTGCTATAGGTACTCACATGCACAAGGTCTCATAAAACAGAACTATATAAAGAGTTTTTAACAGATCCTTGTTGGGTGGCTGCAGCCTTGCCCCTGCAGAGAGCTGGGGCACAGGAAGCCAATCTGCTCCAGCTCAGCTCACAGGAGGTTCTACGTCAAGGGAATTCTTAAAAAGGGTGCAAATTAACATTTATGTGTGCTCACCACTGAATCATACATGTGCCCCAATACGTGCCAGAGACTCAGAGATCCAGCAAGGCTGCTCAGCAAAAGCATCTTGACTTTGAGAAACAGCACTTAAGGTTTCTGTAGAAGTAAAAAGCAGGGGAAAAAAGGCTTGTGTTCAGTCTACTTGTGTTCAGTCTACAGCACAACAAATACAGTAGGTTTGGGTGCAGGATGTGTTCTGTGGGACCTATCACCTGAAGCTCCCCAGTACTTCACGGGCAAGCCACAGCAATGGAATATGGTGTCACTTGTGTACTGCCTTTGCTTGCAGGTAAGCACTTCTGCAAACAGGTATGAAATGGAATGCTGCATCCAGGATATAGATTTTTCTTTAATGTGACCTTCTACAGCTTCCAGCGACAACAATCTGGTTGCCACATGAATGCAGATAATTCTACAAGAGGAACAGCTGCGATTAGGGACAAGAAAATATTGCAAGCTTCCCTTTGAAAGCTGTCCTTAGTTTGCTTGTACATGGAGAAAGAAAAATTGAAATGCAGCACATGAAGTCAAAATCCTACAGGTTACTTTTCCCAGTGCATTTTGAACTTCTAACAGTTGCTGTTGAACAGCTTGTTTCCTTTTTCCCTGTCTTCACTCTTCCCAGTCTTCAATAATACCATCTCTGACTAGACAGTCTCCTTTACTTCAGATCTCCTTCAGCTTTTGGTAATCTCCCTATTTAAGTCATAGAAACAAGCCTGAGATGTAGGAGGCCATTATTCAAGTGCTAAAGTCACTGCAATCATCTGGCCCTACACAGACATGGAAAATCACCCTTGGATCCTTTAGTCAATATACATAAATTGTGCCCTGAGGTAAGTAGGTCTCAAGAGCAGATGCATCCTGCATGCTGCTCAAGCATCAGAAGCCACAGGATCTCAGGTTAATGGAATCTCTATTTCACACATGCTGTGTCTTTATCGCTTTCCTCCTTCATCTTCCTATTAGCATGCAATAGCAAACAGAGACCAACTGGAATTCATAAAGTCAGTCAATCTTCAAATTCTTGATTCATTTGTGTAGACTTCACAGGTTTCAACTGCTGTCTCTGCAGGGAACTAAAGACCTGCACTCAATTCTATATTATTAAACACAAATATATAAATGCTGCCATTTGGTCTTAAAGTGATGACAGCATAGAAACTCAGTTATTTGTGCTGCTGCACAGCAAAGAGTTGTTTAACAGGTAGACACACAAAAGAAGCTGAGTTGAAGACTCTGCAGAAGTCTAAATCCACCATTTCCTCCTTTTATCCATTTAAACACTTTGGGAAAAATGGTTTGTTTCATGCTGTAATAGATCTCCTTCTCCCAGCTGAGAGATTTCAGATTAGACAAGCAAGATGATTGCCTCAAGCATCTGCCAAGGCTTCTGTATACCCAAGCCTCCCACAGTTTTCCAAATATCCATGCCAAACAGCTGACTTCACAGTTGCTAGGTTTTGACTAGGTCGTTAGACTAGGAAATTGCTAGACAGACATAGAGTGACCAATTGCTTACAGGAAGACATTTTTGGAAGAGCATTTGAACAAGGAAAAGGCCAACAACTGTCCGGAGGCAAGTGAATAGGAACAACAGCCTGAAGAAATCACTGAGGCTAACACTTGTCATGAGGGCATATGCACTGAGAAGATACAGGCAACTCACATTACATCCAAAGATGAAATCGAAATAATGGGTTTCTGTTTTCGTATCTGCCAGAACTAAAACAGAAGACTATGGAGAAAGGGGAAAAGGGCAGAGACTAAAGCACAAACCTTACCCCTCAGATTTATGCAGATCACAAGTTTCCTTCTTTAGTTAAATTATTACTAAACATATTCCAACGATCTTGCTGCACCCTACAAGTACAGGAGTGTTGACAGCAAAGGCTTTTATTTCCCTGGAACTGGCATAATTATGTCAAGTTTAAACAAAAGAGTGCATCCTCAATGTGATACGTTCCTTAGCATCAATGCAAGGTACTAGTTATCTTTTATTTTGCCCGACTGAAGTATATACACGTGTATGCAACCCATTTAAAGCAGTTTTTAAAGCAGATGGTGGGGAGCAATACACTACATTTCCTACTTACAGTGCTACATAATTAGGTCACTTGTTACAGAATCTTAACATGATTTATTATTTAAGGCTACTTTTAGAAACACAAAATAGAAGTTTGTAGAAATACAAAAACTAAAACAATTCATCAGCTGTTTTAAGGATTCTCATTCTCAAAGCAGGCTGGAATCTGCGACTCTAGATTCTTGTACTCCTAGCTGTGTGATCATGACCTTCTGTACACCACTTTGCTCTTTGCTTCTGTTTTCATATGTATAAAATTGATCTACTTATCCTGAGCATCAAGCCACTGATTTGACGGAAGTGCTGCAAGTATTAATATAATGTTTAGAAAGTGTTTAAACACTTGCAGTTGGAAAGTGCTGAAGGCAGACAGAGGATTACATTACACTCTCTGCAGCTAACCTGCTTTTAAGGGAATATTAGGGTGGGGATTGCTTCTAGGCAAAGAACTCATACATTTAGTTTCAGCCTGAAAGCACTTCAAACATCTGAACTAGAGGATAAGCCACTCACAGGGGAGATCTATAATGGAAAATCCGAGCTGAAAGTACTATATAGCAGTCCTGCTGGTTGATATTACCATTTTCAGACAAAGTCTTCTGTGAAGACAGCGAAGAGGAGATGCAGTAAGTTACACTCAAGATATACCTGTAACTATACAAGGCTCAGCTTGCTCATAAAAGCAAGACATGGGAAGAACAGCTTAGCTTGCAAGATCATTACTAAAGTTTAGAGGAAAAAGTACAACGCCCACAGTAAAGTCCTAAGAGAAAAAGTACTTTCACCATAGGCAGAGTCACTTGAGAGCTTTAAACACTCGGCATTAATTTGCTGCTTAATAAAGAGCTCTCTTTCATTGGCCAGAAGAGCTACTCCTGTGTCCTTGCAGGAACAGAAAAAACATTAAAGAGCCCATTCCACGAGAACGATCTCCAAAACAAAACCCATTTGCAACCGTAAATCAGAGCTCCTGTTTATTCTGAGTAACAGTGGGAAAGTGCAGTTAATAGCTACGATAAACCTGAGAATACAAATCCCCCCACAACTGCACGGTGCTGCTTTCAAAGCGCTGATTTACCCCACCATCCCAAGCCTTCTGCTCCAAACTTCCACTGCGATAGAAAGGCTGCTCTCAGCAGAGGGCAGAGGGCTGCACTCAGCATCCAACACGGCTCTGAGCATGTACTGGAAGCACTGCACAGGCAGCATGACATTGCACTGGGAAATAACCAAGGCCATTAACAACAGCGCATCACAACCCTTATTTAGTCAGAGCTAGGGAGCTTGCTGCTTCATGCAAGAACAGACCGCATGCTCCTATGAGGCTGCATCACAATTTTAAGGTTCTAAATGCTGCTGCGGCCATGAGAGCAAGTTATCAGAGCAGGGGATAGAGTATTAGGGGTTCCCTGCCCTCCTTGCTCTCTTGCCATGTAGTTTTGGACAACTCGGTAAGTTTCTTTTTAATTCAGCCTCCCCACCCATGAAGTAGGTTTTCCTTTCTCAAAAGGCATGGAAATCAATACTCAGTGAAGACTTGCAGTGATGCTTTAGCAAAGCACATACAGAAATGGCCATATCCTCCTTCTTCTAAAGACTCTACAGGGTAACTTGTCACTAACACAGGTCCATCTTTATGTCCATCTTTACACTGTGAACGCTTCCTTCATATCAGTCTTAAGATCTCCACGCAGTCTGGTAAGTTTGAAGAGGATGCCAAAGGAAGGGATATTAGAAGAAGCAGCCAGCCAACTTGCTCCTCTCTCCTCTTTGCTTCTGTCAGTAGAAACCTTGCTGTTCTAAACACCTTTAGCCAAAATAAGGCAGCTTCTCTGCCTCTGTGCAACTCATTATCTACTACAGATTTCTACAGCTATATTAATTCTAGATAAATGTCCAAATGTTACTTTAGAAAGATTGATAAAAGAAAAACCCAATATAATCCTGTAGTGACAATGACATAATCCATGGAGGTGACTGACATGCCAGAAATTAATTCTGATTTGAAAGAGAGATGAAAGATGGGCTTTGAAGGGCATGCCCTTACTTAGGCAGCATGTACTTGAAGAGATGAAGTTACCTGACACAAGGAAGAATCACAATAATTCTATCTAAGGAAAGGATATTACAAGTTTCTCTCAGTTACAGAAGTTCATCCTCCATGTGAGTAATAGCAAGTTATCAGTCTTACTTGTAAAAGAAATACACAGCCATCTTTCACTGCGGAGGAAAGGGTATTATGAAGGAGAAAGGAAACAGAACAGTATAGCTACAGAAGAAAACAGGCTGCTAATCCTGATAAACAATGCAATGCTTTAAGAGAATTCAACACAATTATGCTGGTTGCCCATATCCCTGTTTTGCCAGAACAGGCACACACCTCGCCCTTCTGCTGGCACAACCTTACACACTTCCCACTGGTTCTGCTCTGTCATTCTGGATTGAGTGATCACTCCTACTGTGAGCAATGCATGTAAGATTGCCCTAGAGCCCAGCTACTCAGGAAACAAATTTCTACAATGCATGGTCTGAAGAACTGGAAACAAGTGTCAACTCACTCAACTTGCTGTATTGGACAAGTTGTGATTTAGTTTAAGATTGTGAACTAAGATCAAGAAGTAAGGTTACAAAAAGAGGAGAGAGAACTAATACACAAGACTTCTTTCAACTTCAGCTTCTACTTTCTAGAGTATTTTAAGAAAGTCTTTCAAGGCCTTTATTTGTTTTGCTCTAGTGGTAGAAGTCATTCAATGCACAAATACATAATCAGACTGTATGACAACTGGAAACGAAAGCAAAATTGAAAAGCCAGCCTGTCTTTCAGCAAGGACTCTCCCATTTTATTTCTGATATTGGGAACACATACACATACAACGTGAACATAAAAACACATTCATTTCAAGGAGGAAAAAAATCCATCTGTATATTCATCGAATTTTATGACACAAATGAGTGCATTCATTCCACTTTGCAGTGATGGGGTACCCACTGTAACACACTCCCATCTTTTCACTGGAAAGCCATGATTTAAATGATTGTGCTACTTAGACCTCAAGGACCAGCAGCTGAAAGGAGGCAGAACATTAGCACAACACTGAAGAAACGTGCACTCCCATCTTCAGCTTTTTCCATCAATCTAACACTCTATGTAAAGTAGTAAGAGTGAATTTATTAAAGACATAAAAGTAGGTTCATGGGATAATGACACTGCTTTAGTGCTACAAGTCAATAATGAAGACAACAATTAGCAAGCAGATCAGACTTCCAGACAGCACTAATTAATAGGAGAGAGGTTGGAGAGAAAGAAAACCTAGACACCAAATACAAAAGCAAAAACATCTGAGACTGCACCAGCTCTGAAATGCTAATTCAGTCCTGGCTTACTCCAACAAGGTCTATCCAGCAGAAACACCAAGACAAAGGAGGTGTGGCAAAAGAGGAATTTCACACAGAGTTCTCCCCAGCTCCATTCCTGTTTGTACAGGGTATTGACAAACAGGCAAGCTCTCAACAGGGAGGAAGCAATCTCTCTGCTAGCTGGCAGGCACATTTTTATTTCACCTTTTCTTCCTGAAGAAACACTCAAAAAGCCTCTAAAAGTCGTCCAAAATAGACAGCCATGCTTCCTATCTAAAGGAACACAGAAAACATTTACAGATATGATACAACACAAAAAGCAATAAAGACTTAGAGAGAAAGATGACGGAGAGCAGCAGCAACAATACTAAGCGAGTTTTCAGCTGGGGTTAATATACGCAGTGCCAGAGTACTTTTTTCCCCTCCTTAAGCGATAAACGGAATGAATAAACATCAGCCCCAAAATTAAGTGGCTATGTTCTGGTAGCCATCCTGAAAGAGAATTATGAATAGCTCAGCTTCCCCACTTCTCTATTCATATGACTCCCCAAATCTCCCATATCTGTCATAACAGATGCATTGCAATATCTGAACACAGCACATTGTGTGACAGGAAATGGTACAGATCAAATCACTTTGAACAAATCTGTGACTTCAAGGTTTTCTATGAGACAAGGCCTGGCCCCACCGAAAATACTCATCTATTCCTGCACATTAGAAAGCCTTGCACGGCACCTGCACACTGCTTCATCTACCCCTCTTTCTCCCTCCCTAATACTTTACTGTGCACAGAAGTGAGTCAGTATAATATTGCAGCCTATGGCTATGATAAACATCTTTGGACTATTTTCGTTCTTTGATGCTATGAAGTATCATGAATGTATTTGATATCTGCACCAAAGCTGTAAATGAACTTAAGGGGGGAGGAAAAGGCCTATTTTCTTTGCCTGATGCTGAAACCAGCAACAATCATCTGCCAGCACAAAGCACAAGAACAACGATCATATCTGGCACCATTTTCCAGCCAGAATGTTGACAGGTGGATGAACAAATCAGTCCCGACAATCTCATGCTGCAGCATTAACAAATGCCACAAGGGTCTAATGTTTCATGACCCAAGCATCAACCAAGGGATGGAGAGTGTGGGTCTTTTCCACCTTTAACCCTCTTTTATTAAAGTTACAGAACCAAACAGTGGCCTTGGACCAGCAAACTAATTCTGTGAGGTTGCTACTTGCATTAAATCTGCATATCCCCTTAACATGGGGGCTGTCTGCTTTACAAAGCATATACTCAGCCACAGAAAGAAACAGTATCACAGGCTGAGGTGGCGAGCAAAGTATGTTGGTTGTGCTTCATTAGTATATAACCAGATTTAAGAACTCCTTTCCCAAAATTAAGATACAGTGAGAAGAATCATACCACTGCATCCCTGGTGTGACTCTGTTTAAGTCAAGTTTGACCCCATCCCGTGCTACCAGAATATGTTCTAGTTTTCTCACATACGTTACTTACAGCGTGGTCAGTAGTATGGTTCTCCAGAGACACAGAAAGAAGTAGAAAAATAACGTAACTCCTAAATTCTCCACTCACAGCTGTATAGCTGCCTACAAGTGAATGGCTTAACATCATAGACATACTGTTTCTGTATATAAAGCATTTGAGGAAGTCCCAAAGACTTCAATATGAGCATGAAAGAGTTCAGATACTAATTGGCTGAATAATGAAAACAAAATAGGTAATTTTCTAAAATTATATGCTGCCTATGGTATCTACCAACACAGCCTAGAGGGGAAAAAAGAGAGAAGGGTTGTTGAACTCCAAGGTATGTATGTCTGCAGACACACATACACTTTCACTAGCATTACAAACGATTCCTGGAATGAAGGCCCAACACACTCATACTTCTTCCTGTGGTGAAAGCAACAATAAAAGCTGCTAACCCTTTGGAGGCTTTCCATCTAGAAGTTCACTGCCTATAGTACAGCATGGTCTGCCTTTGTGCACGGTAGATCCACGGTGTATCTATATCATCAGCATTAAAGGTAACCAAGATTTGTGAAGAAAGATGCTGTTCTGGCTTCGTATTTCTCAAAATAGGACTGAGACTAGAGAAGGAAAAAGATTAAAATGTCAGCCTGCAGAGTGGGGAGCACAGTACCTGCACTGCTGAATCAGCATGAGCTAGGATAAAGTACTCTCTATCAGAGCAAAGATTTCAGCTTGGCTGCCTCGTAGTGCAGAAAAACAGTCAAAGCCCCTGCTCTCAAAGCGGGGCAAGATTTCATTATCCATAGGCTTCTGAGGAAAAGCAATAGAATACAGTGAAAAGAGCCACTACTTCAGCCTGTATAAAGTCAAAGTACAATATAACAAAGTCTGCCAGTGTTAGATTCAACTTAGGAAAACTTCAAAATTACAGAAACTGCCAAATGACAGACATCCATTCCGCTTTCTTAGCGGAAAACAGGAGCATCAGAGCTCTCACACTGCCTTATTACAAGCATCTTTTCTTTGCACTGGTTGATTTTAAATGCAGAATCAGCAGGCCGTATTTATTTTCATGTTATTTGAAGTTTAAAAGTACAGCTGTCACAGTAGCAGAGCCCTACATAACAGCTGGACAAGTTACACCTTTATAGTGAAGAATTTCTTCCTAATATCTAATCTAAATCTCCTCTCTGTCACTTTAAAGCCATTCCCTTTTGTCCTGTCACTACAGGCTCTTGTAAAAAGTCCCTCTCCAGATTTATTATAGGCCCCCTTTAGTTATTGGAAGACTGTTTTAAGGTCTCCCCTGAGCCCCAAGCACAGAGTGCCCAGACAAGCTGTGGCTGCCCCATCCCTGGCAGTGTTCAAGGCCAGGCTGGACACAGGGGCTTGGAGCAACCTGCTCTAGTGGAAGGTGTCCCTGCCCGTGGCAGGGGGGTTGGAACTGGATGAGCTTTAAGGTCCCTTTCAACCCAAACCATTCTATGGGTTATCAGATCGACCTACAAATACACAAGTGTCAGCTTACTGGGGCCGCGCTGTCAATGCATAAATAGAAGACTTAACACTAAAGAACATCATCTGAAAACAGGTTTCAATCTAGGTTTCAAATGTGTTACAAAACAGTGCAGAAAAGCAAGGGGTTTGATATACCACATTCCTTCATCTATGCATCTTTGAGAGCATCATTCTGAGAACATATTGGAGTGCCAACATCCTCCTGTCTTCAAGCTTCTAAAACTGACCCTTGCACCCCATGAACCAAAGCCACACTACAAATGAGGTGACTTATGAAAGCAATGCTGTACCCTCAAAAAAAGTCACCAAGAAATTCTATGTGGGCATGTTACCACCTTTAGAGGTCACAACCTTCATTACAGAGCCAAGCCAGTGTGTGTGTGCCTGTACCTTAATTCACACTCCAGCTCAAACGCACCTTTATCAGCAGTTTGAGATAGCCAAGTGGCCTGGTCTGAAGCAGCTAAGCAAAGGATGCACTTCCCCTTATTATCTACTACAGGGACAGTTGCTTACAGCAAAACAGATGGCTGTATATGGTAACACCTTAAGCTGTTGTTCCTAAATGCATCAGATCCTAACCTTTACTTAAAGTCTAAGCATATTGCCTAAAATAGACATTTTAACAGCTGCCTATTTAGATTTTAAAGGGAGTTGCTCTATTAGTACCAGTGGGAAGGCTAATGGGAAGGAAGGAAATGAAAGTTATATATTTAAACTGCACTTTATGCACTCTAAACAGAGTAACTCAAGTTGATCTTGAGAAGAACATCACTAAAACATGCCCTGTATCAGTTATCCTCCAATACATCTGAGCCACGGTGAAGTTTCACCTTTAAATTAAGAAGAGGTGCCTTTTCCCATGTCCAAAGTCCATATTAATGCTCTAGCAATGCTTGACCTGTTGCAATAGCATATTGTTTTACTATTCTGAAATTAAAGTGGTATGTTAATATCAAACTGACCTTGTGAGATGAATCCTCCTGTTATGTGGAGTGATCAAAGGAGCTATCGAACAAGTTCTCGGCAGGAAATTTCATTTAGCCAACAATACAAGTGGGGGCAATATCTATCAACTTGGAACCATGTGGATTCACTTTTGGAACCTGGCATCACCATTCACAGAGTTAATCATACAAAAGAATCATTGTTCTGAATTGATGTTGTGTGAGAGAAGGAAAAGGTTTTCCTTCTCCTTCTTGCCAGCCACATATATTACAGTTTTTTACGCAATGAAATGGATCATTTCCTTTTGCCTGTGCAGTGAGCATTACCCTTCATTTTTGTGTACATTCAGGATAATTTGCTTATAATACCTTGTTTTTCTTCAGCCTAACAAAGCATTTATTTCCACCACTCTGCATGTACATTTTTTTAATAGATGTATTTGTAGTTAGAAGTGCATACAGTGTTCTTGTACAAGTTCTACGCATTCACTCAGGACCACTAAAGCAGAAAGGCAGCCCTCCGTAGAGAAGAGATTTATGCACAAATCACATTTCTTTCCTGCTGCTTCTCAACACCATCTTTCAGAACAACCACATCCATAAAACTCAAGAAGGGATACCCACCATAGTGAGAGATTTCACACGTTAGTTACAGTTTTCCTGCCAGTGCCCAGCTTCAGCAGAGACTGCCTTTCTATTTAAAGAGACATGAATGCATTTTTTCCTGTCATGACCCAAAATTCCAGTTTTTTGGAACTAGTTACTACACTCTAAGCATTAAGCACCTGCCAGACAGTACTAGAAATCAGCTACAAGGCAACAACACTCACTACCTTTGCTGTAGCTAATGTTTCATTTATCTTTGACATTTTATTCATTAGGGAGTTTCTGCTTCAGTTTTTCCTATTCTACTGATCTTTGTAGATTTTGGCAAACAGGGACTTGAACTGTCTGCACAGGATAAATTAGGAACCTGATGACCAGCTACTGACAATCAGTCTTGAACCTCAGTAGACACAGTCATTGGAGTGAAGCAGGCAAATGATAAACATGGATAAACAGAGGAGCTCTTCATGATCTTTTCCCATACAAAGCAAGGGGCAAAGAGCACCAGCAGATTCAAACCATACAAAGATATGGTGTTTTACAAGAGCGTGCTGTTGAAAGCACCACTGTTTAAACATCCCCTAGCCACCAATTTGTCCAAGCTCATTCTGACAAACTCAGAATCAAAATAGAAGTGCAGATGTTCTGCATATTCATTTCCAGCAAGATGACTCTAGTTGTCTAAAACAGCCAGAGGAACTCTGTGGCAATCTCCAGGTACTAAATACTTAGAAGTTGGGAAGGTTCCAGTGTCGCTTCTAAATACCACCAGTATTCTAAGAGTGAGCAAAAAGAGCTATGATGGTGGGCAGTGACAAGTACATGTCTTCCCCCTTTGCTACGATACAGGGATTGGGTATTTTTTTCCTTCTAAAAGTCCTTGGGAAGCTAAGGAGAAATGACAGCCTTTGGCTCTGTGCTCTTGGGTTTGCTACTCTTCATGCAGCGGAAGGAAAGGTGTTGAGTGATGAAGGGCTTCAGGAAAAAAAACCCTGTTCCATATCAAGGGAAAGCAGATGAGCCCCATGCCAGAAAAGCCAGATTGTAAGAGACAGAGCTGCACTCTGGGACCACTTGCAAACAAAGCTGGTAGCGATTGTGATTCACACTAGCACATATGCTTGTTTTGGTGTTGAAATCTCAGTCAAGGACTCCATAATCCTAAAGAAGGAACTCTAAAAGAAGGAGTAAGACAAACAGTAAGAGATACCCTTTTCAGGTGTAAAAAGCTAAATATTGCATTTGTTAAAGGGATACCACAGACCTCATCTACCTGAATGGTGAGATCCAACTTCCATATCCCCGCTGTTTGTTTCAAAGATGAAACCCTTACACACTTCTGGAAAAAAGCTCAAGAGATTTCCGAGCTATGGGATGAAATTCTTCTCTAAGTATGTTCTGTCAGATCTCTCATTGCAAAATAAATTAAGATTTCTTGATTAAAAAATAATACTAGGAAATTCTCTATAACCTATGCTAAAACAACAGGTCAATGTGATTAAAAACAACCACAAGAAAACAACTTTCTCCAGCTGCTTCTGTTCTTGTATTTCTCACAATGTGTAATGTAACAAGGTGAATTAAGGACAAAGTAGCAGTTCCTCTGTTTCACTCATGGGAAACATACCTTCAAAACATCATTTTAAATGCAGTTTGCAAATATATATTATTTAATACAGCAGCAACACACTGCACCTTACAACAGTGCCGCCCTTATTAATGAACATTGCAGTGCCTTAAGAAAAATGGGAAGAGAAGTGCTTTCAGCAGAATCATTACACATTAAAAATTAAGGAATCAAAAAGGAAGCACAACTCAGCACCCTTGTGATAAACATATTTCTCATTTAAACAGATCCAAAACAGCATTCTACCATTTAAACTGGTAACAGATTGCTACAGTGTGCGAACAGCATCACTTGTCAGTATTTAGTCACCTTCACTTTTGCACTCATGACATTCAAAAAAGAGAGGGGAAAAAAAGGGGTGAGCACAGCAATTTATAGATCAGACACAACCGATTTAACCCAAATGGCTTCTGAACAAAGGTGGCATTAGAAAATCCAAAATTTCAAGTCACTTATTAAAGCAAGCTTCTTCCTTGCCTTTGCTAACAAACTGCTGTCATCTCTTTACTTCTCTCCAGCTGGACTGCAGACCTCATGAGGAGCCATAACAAATTAGTTCATGGCTGTGTAAGCTGCTGCTTCATTACACAGCATAATGATAATTCAGGGGAGAAACTCCAACCCCGCTCTCTTTACATCCCTTCTAACTCCCTATAGGAAGCACTGTCTTCTGGTGATTTTGTTAATGGGCAGCAAGTTTATCCAATGTTCAGTCTTTTAGCAGAACTTTTTAATTGCTTTTAATTTTTAAAATTGATTGAAAGAAAGATTGATGGCTAAAAGGATAAAACAACAAAGTCAGAGAAAAAAAGTCTGCCTTGTTCTAAAGGCAACATACAAAATTAGAAACACTGCCTCAAAAAGAGCCCAGTACATCTGTGTGCACCCAGCCAGGACACAGCTCTAATGACGGTGAGCAGGGCTCCTGATTCCTCACTGGCAGATGAGTAGCCTAGATACTGAAAAAAACACACTGATTTTGTTGCAGTTAAGACTGTATATCCAGCCTATGCCTTACCTATTTCTCTGGTCTTCAAGAATATCTCTGAGGCTTGTGTAAGTATATGCTACTGTCTTCTAGCACCAGTTGGTATCATTACCTGCTAGGCTGTAATTAAGTTCTGGTCCAAAATTGCATTTGAAGGAGGATAGATTTCAAACCACTGTCCCCTAAAATGCAATAAGGTGCAGGAGCCACCATCAAGCTATCAGTAGTCAGTGGGCTACTGATGCCTAAAGCTCTGCACCATTTAAGAAACACCAGTCTGTAATGGCAAACAGCCTTGAGCAGGAGAGGCCAGCTAACGGGCATATGTACTTTAGCCTTGATTCAAAAATCCTCAATAACACACACCATCGCCCCAAGGAGTACTGCAAACATATATAGCACAGGGCGCAACATCCAGAACAGAGATTTCAACTCTTCAGTGGAGGAACATCAACAGTTTCACAGTCAAAATGAGATCCAGCCATCTTCTACAGCTTCATCCTTGGTCCCTAAGTAATACTGTGAGTTCTCAGCTGCTGTGGCAGAGAGCCAATTCCCAAGTTTTCCATTTCAGTATCTCCATAGGGAAAAGAACTGTTTGAGAACTAGTATTTATATCAGCTTCCTTATTTTTAAAGGAGCACAGCCATCACTCTGCAAGCCTTTTGAGACTATAGCCATGCTGTCTGACAGTATCTGCATTAGACCTCCTAAGTGGCTTTGGCCTCAGTCTCTTTGTCAATTGGAGGAAGAAAGGGACCAGCAGGCAACACCAACACCTTGAGGCTTCCCTGAAAAGCTGCTACTGACCCAACATTTTCTAATATATCTTTTTACTTTCACATGCAGACAATTGTGTTTACAGTTCTCAGAGCCACATATGGGAAAACAATTTCAGTCATCCATATAAGCAACAGGATTTGCAAAACACTGCACGTGACTTAAGTAAGACAAAGATCCCAAACCTCTCACAGATGTTTGACTGATCATGCCAGACATTACATTTTGATTTCTGAAGCTGACCTAAAACTGCTTATTTCCAATCTTCCATATTCAACTGCTGTGGATGCCTCTTAGCTTTCATTGCTTTGAGAAATACATCAAGGTGGCCAACTTTAGTGTGATTTTCAGACCCCGTGATGTTGCAACAAGAAGCAGCTTTAGAACAGGCACTGGTTTGGCCACTTAACATTCACATAGTTATTCCACCAACCATATCTTTCTGCATTGCTTCTGCCAGGAATGACAACAGGGAAAAGAGAGGAAGGAGGAAGCCATCTGACAGAAGTTTTTGTCTAGTGTTTTTGAAAAGTCCTGAATTCATAAATTAGATTTATTTTATTAAAGCATTAAGTGACAATGCACTTAAAACCTCTCCAGATCTTTACTAGTACAATACTGTATTTTCCCTGAGATAGATGGAAATTGTGGAATCACTTTTGGTGCAATGAATTTAAACATCACAGCTTCTGATAATTTTAATTTTTACACTAGAGCAACCACATCTATTTTTCAACCAAGAAGTGGACAAATGAGCACAGCCACCTTACCTTAGGAATTTCTGTGGCTAAACCTGAAGCACGGGACCTTAAACTACTTTGGTAAAAGCAGCAGACATGACAGAAACCAGTACTTCAGGAAAACTGAAGGAAAACATCTTGTTTTCTTTGGTAAAACAATGTTCAGAGCCCCTCTGAATTCTCTGACATTTATTCATGCATAAAGACTTCATTCTTTCCCAGTAATTGGTCTTTGAGATGCAAGGAAAAGTCCACGAAGTCAGAGAAAAAGTGCGAGGACAACAGTAAATGAAGCAAATGAGTCATTATCTTCTGCCATCACTCAAGCACATGAATTTGAATGCTGACACAAACCTAGACATTAAATGCACTGGTGACACTGACTCACGGGGTGCAGAACTTAACCATCAGTGCAGTCATCATACTCTCTATGCTTCAAGCGCACTCTGTAATAATGAGATTCTTCATGCTCTAGACAAATTCAGCAGTGGAAGGCCTGAGGCTTCACATCAATTCAGCCTGTGTCAATGGCTTAAAGAAAGAAGGAAAAAAAAGCAGACCTACCAAGCTTCAAATCCTTTCAGTGAGAACCTCAAAAAGCTTGAAGTTTATCATACCTTTTACCCTTCCAAACCCACTAAGAAAGCAGAACCAAATAAAGCAAAGGGGAGTGTTAAGAACAGATCCTTCTCCTCTGGAAAAAACAATACTAAAACTCCCAAACATATAAAAGACAGACAAGACAACCACCTCTTCCTTAATATTATGTCATCCCAAAATGAAACATAGGAAAGATTCAGTCCCAAAACAGGTCAAGACAAGAAATAAAAATGAGGCTGTGGGAAACCAACACGGGTATATTGACGCATGTATGGAATGCATGTACAATAATCTTTCAGAAACATACTTCAGCCTGATGGAATAGCTAAAGGGAAAGCAATGTTTTTGTAAGATGGAAAAGAGGAAACGGAGGGTAAAATCCTGATGCTTTTCAAGTCAGCAGAATTTTTGAAATCAACTTCAAATGGATTGACTATTTAACCTGAAGAGAAGCTAAAATGAATGTTTAAACTCATCAGCATAATAAATATTGTAACTGTTTCTTTAGAAAACTGTGTAACGAATTCTGGCTCACTGAAGATTGCTGCCATCTCCTCCACCACAACTCATTAAAGATCGAAGTGTCTGTAATTGAACCATAAATCTCCTTTGTTCTTAGAGGAATTGACTGAATAAAACAGAACAGTAGATACTTACAGTGATATATTTAGTGGTAGCAAAACAAAATATTATGTCAAAGTAAAATTATAATGAACTTTCATTAAAAGCCACATCAGGAAAAAAGTGGAAAGAAAATACAAAGAACATGAAGAGGAACAGCTCTAAGACTTGCAGTCCTTGGGTCCTAGCCACAAGTTCTTAAGGATAACATTGATAAAATTAATAATCAATGAATTAATAACCTTTGGGAAAGAGGGATTATAGTCTCTACTTGGAAAGTACCCAAGACATTCTGAAGACTGCTTTAATCTAAATTAACACAAACTTCCTAAGAAACTCTCTCAAGATCACTTTCTGAGTCACTGAGGTTACCTAGTGAACCAGAACTACGAGAAGACAGAAAGATGACTGAGAAACAATACACAGGAGTAATGGTGGGGGTAGGCCCTGGGAGACTGTCTCTAACTAAACATCTTTAAGAAATTAAGTTCCTGGTAAATCTTTAAAAATAATAATAATGTAAAATTTTTTGTCTCTTCCTACACTTGGAATCAAGCACCCGACCTTTGGCCTTGCAAAAATAAGTGTAGGTTACTCTTTGCCTTCTGAATTTGTCCTACAACAAGGAGGTTTCAAAGCAATGGCAAGCATGTGGCACGGCATGCTCCACGTAAGAGTTCACCTTCATTGGCATCCAAGTCTCCTTCCACCCCACACTGATGAGTAGTTGCAGTGTTCAATGCCAGGCTGCACGGAGTCTTGGGTGACATCATTTAGTTTGAGGTGTCCCTGCCCATGGCAGGGGGTTGGAACTAGATGATCTTAAGGTCCTTTCCAACCCTTACTATTCTATGACTCACCTACTCTTACCAATGTGCATCGGTTTCAGGAGCAGCAGAAGACAAACCTTTCCAAGACAAACGCAATCCATCGTGCTTTGCTCAAAAGGATGCAAGCGGAATACAGCGGGACACAAGTGCACAAAAGGATAGGGACTGTGGAAAACACTAATTCTTTTGAGGATCTGCAAATTAAAAACCTTTGCATACAATCAACTTCCTAGCACCAAGCCACTGCGGGAGACCAAGAAACACCAACTGAAATCAAGCACCATAGCATTGTTAATTTTTGCTCTTTGCTTGAACAAACAGTATGCACAATGAGAAAACCTTTGATGCGACTGATTATAATGAAGTCCTACTGACATAGCTTAGCTGGGCCCGGTAGATCTGCTCTCAAACAGCTCCATTCTCAGATTAAATGCAAAAGGTTGTTGTGCCAATTGCTTCTTTGCCCTGAAGCACCTCTTCTGAAGATATAAAAGGACCTCATTGCTCATTGTGGTTGAGGACTGTTGGGAAAGTTCATAAAGAGATGGGGCTGTGGCACTGCCAGAATGCTGATGTCCTCCAGCTCTGTATTCCCACTTCCACAATGACGGAAACTACAAATGGAACTGTCACATTTAGTGGGACATGGAACTTGGAGGACTAGCTAGTGGCAGCTAGCAGAGCTAGAGGAAGCTGCTAGAAGGGTATATGCAATGTATCATCGATCAAAGGCTGACTGTTTTACATAAGATACATGAGCAAGTATGAGCAAGAAGTTAGTGCTGAACAAAGGCAATCTTTATGTACCAAAACAGAAACCCCAGCCTCACGTTTTACACACGAAGTTCATCTCTCCAGAAGAATTAGCTCTTTGCTTTGGTTTCAAACATTCTCACCTTTGACTTGTGAGAGAAAGATTTCACTTCTTGTATCCAACTCCAGCAAGACACATACAGTGAAACAAATTAAAAGTACAACTCAAGTGAGCCGGTACATGTCAATGGCCCCAAACTTTACTGCAGCATCTGTGACAGGTAAAATATTGATTCCTCCCACCAGCACAGATGGGCACAAAGCCCTACCACAGATATTCCCTATTATTTCTGTAAAGACTATCTTCGCTCTCCTTATACTGAGAGGGTTGTAGCCTCTCTGTGGAGAGGCCTTTATGGCCTGTGTAAAATTAAAACAGGGAGCCTAATGGGTCTTGTTAAAGATTAAACAGGCACACGGATACCTAGTTCAAATTGAACTTAACACCTCAGGTTGCTCATGTCAATTTTCTGAAACATGGTGAAAAAAGGCAATTGTCAATTAATGAGACCATCGACTTAGGGGTTGGTGGAAATCAATAACATGAAACAATATGAAGCTATACAATCTTAATCATAATTCTACAATGAAAAAGCTTTTAGGCAGATACACAGAGTAATTGGCTGTTCTCTTGTGACCCATCCTGTAAGCTATACAATAGTCCAATTAAAATATAATATCAGTAGCAACACAGTTGTTTGTTTTGTGGTTTTTTTACATGCGCTAGGTTTCATTTGTTAAATCAAAAGCTGCTGACACCGAAAGCGCAGGTCCAGAACAGTAAAGCATGGATCAAATCCAAGGGTCAAATTCAAGTCAGGTAACAGAGTCACGCATCTTAGGCTTCCAATTTACTACTTGTCTAATTATATGTACAAACTTGACCACAGAAGTCACATCTCTTGGGTTCCAGAGAAACAACATTACTCAAGTAGAAATTCCTTTTTCCAACATCTGTTGTAAAATCCTCTCAGGACAATTTTACATCTTTCATAGGAGAAACGAGACAGGTTTGAGATTAAACCTGCTTATTGCCACCAAACCCACATCATCTTCCAAAACCAAGACGACATACCAAGAGTTCTTGAAGAGGCTCAGAATGTCTGGATGGGTATAGCCCTAGAGAGCGTGTGCTCAGGAAAACTTCTCCAGATACTTTCCCCACCTCATGATTTACAGTAAAATGAAAGGACTGTATTAAAACAGTCCTGTTAGTTACAAGTGCAACAGAAGTTCGTAAATAGAAGCTAAAGGCCTGCTGCTGAGACTATGCCCAGATGCATTAGAAGAAAGATCCTTATTTCCTTACTTAGACCTACCCTTTTGAGTTCATTATTGGCTAATGCATTCTTAGACCAGTTTTGCTTACTAGAAAAATTTATAATACAAGATAAGATACAAAATTTATGACATATTTGCACTGCATACTTGCTACTAAATAATAGAGCAAATTATAGGGGTTTTGGTTGGTTTTTAAATGATAAACTATCACACTGCTCTCTCTAGGACTGGGCAGGTTGCCCATGCTAGAAGCTGCCAGCGTTAGAAATATGATATTTCACATCATAATCTACCCAAACATGCTCTGTCTTAATCCTAACAGCTTGATGGGAGCCAATGAAACATTTAAAACAAGAAAAAAACCCAACCAAACCCAAATTCTTTCTTTAACAAGTCAAAAATTAAAATAGATGATTCTTTTTTAGCCAATGTCAGTTTGAAAATGTCAGGCCCAGTACTGTAAGGAGGTGGTCATTCAGACCCAGAAAGGTATTGGAAGAATGAATGTCAGAATGGAAATAAAGCTGCCTGTCCAGTGACACAGACACACGCACAGGAAAAACTGCAGCAGTGACTCAGCCCATTACGTCCCAGTTAAAAATTCTGACTGCTCAGCTGCAAGAAGGAAGCTGTCACTTCACTGACACAGCTCTTCCACAATCCTCTAAAACATACAGGTGTTACACGGTAAAATGGATGGTGGGGAGGTTGGAAGCTAACACTACATAGACAATCAGTTGTCACAATGCTGAGTTTTTAGCCAGTGTGACAGAAGTGACACACAAATATTCAGGCTATCGATGACAGCAGATTAAGTGCTTTTGCTTCAAGAGGAAAAAAATATATATATAAATCTTTTTAGTTGCCTTTGGGAGCTGGATCCCCCATGCACACTTAGGCAGTGTCATGTCGGTGTTTAGAGTTTTTTTGGTAGAACCCCATAAACAGGATTTTCCTTTTCTCTTTTAATAAGAAACACCACCAGGTTATTACTTTCAGGCATCTAGATGCCCTGATCTCTGATGCAGCAATGCCAAAGCAATACTGTAAGGTTAGCAGAAGGAGGCAAACCACAGAAAAAGAAACGCTGTGCTTAGTAAGGATTAGAATTCCCAAGTAGATTTCAAAAGATTATTTAAGCCTTTCGAGAGGGAAAAGCACGGAAGAGGTGTCAGCACACCATTAACAATGCACTGATTATCCACCACCAGCTAGAAATACTACAGCACTTGGCATCGTGTTAATATCAGAATCACTCATTTGATTACAAATAGATCTTCACCCTCCAAACTGAAGCGAATCTTAAGCTTTGGGAGCGTCACAGCATGTTGGACACTGTCACACAAGTCATTACAGTTTTAATGCACAAGCTAAGCAGCAGCATTGCTGCATCACAGACAGACACTGGAAAGCTGTGTTGAACAGCAGCGTGAAACTGTTTAATTGAGGACTTGTGTTTAAGAATTACTGAACTTATTAAATCTAATGTCAGGCTTGAAATTAAATACCCAAATGTATTAACATTAAAAAAAAAAAAGGGGGGGAAAAAAACCACCACTACTTCAGTGTCTCATAATACATCTCAGCTTTATCATGAATTCCATATAGACAGAAATAAGGAGAAGGCAAAGGGATGGAGGAGAGCAATCAATGCAAACCAGATCAACAGTTCTGGTCCAGAGACTTTAAGCTGGTGGAAATGATTCAGAGTGCCACAGTTGTTTTAATGCATGAAGCGTATCAGTCATCACTTTACAGAGAAAAAAGGAAAGAGTAGTAGAACTGGTATTATAGGGAAACTATTGAAAAGCAACAGCCCTTCAGGAAAGGACATTTCTGTAATTACTATCCCTTTTGTCCCTTTTAAAGCCATTCTTCTGGGGTTTTACACAATTAAAAAAGCTTCACTGCTACTGGAACATTTACCAGCTCTACAGCTTCCTTATTTGTTAAAAAGTGTACAACCTACAACCTAATGTAACATTTACAGGACTTGTTAAAGGTCAGTAGCAAACAGTCATAAAAGCAAAGAGGCAGTGGTAGATTACCTTTTGAAAATGAAAGAATTATTGAAAATAAAGAGTGGGGGAGTCAGGATTCCAGTAGCAGCAAGTGGTGGAAAGAAATTAAACCATCCTACGCTGCCAAGCACCCTTGCTCTTATCTGGCAAACACCAAAGCTTTTATCATGCAGCTATCAAACACTGTTGTTTATCATGGAATAGGCACATGCAAAATTCAATGGTAGAATTTTCATACTCTGTAATGGTATATTTATACAAGTAAAGGGGAGCTGTCTTATTTAAATTACCAAGAGTAAAAATCACACAGGACCTCCATTTATTTTTATATGAATTCCAGTATATTTAATGTCACTCCTGTATTCATTTCCTAGTATGCCGAAGTGTTCTGGTTTTAATAACAGTACAGCAGAGGCTGACAGCCAGTCTCAGAGGGAAGAGCCAGTCTCAGAGACGTATTTGAGACTTACAGGGTCCTGTGAAATTAATGCGAAAACAGTTTTGATTTGGTGAGATAAATATAGCAATAAGATGGGTCTTTTTCAAGGAGATTACTAGTTACATTTCAAATGTGTCATTAGAGAAAAATCTCTAGACATGAGGAAGGCAACACACAGGTCTTTTTTCCAGTTGAGGACTTGTTCAGTTTGCCCATACCGGCTTATGTTAAGTTAGGATCATTGAGGTCTCTGCAACCAAGCGGGCCAGAGTACTATAAAGTGACCATTTGCCACCCTGGAAAAAGAGGAAAGGAAAAAAAATATCAACTTATTCATTTCAGCTTCTTAAACCACCATCAACATGCCTCATCTTTGTCAACCTTCCACACAAAGCAGGCAAACACCACAGCTTATGTGTGATGGGTCTACACCTGCCCGTTTTAAAGACTCCTGAATGAAGCATCTGAGATACCAGGCACATCCCTGAGCCAGCAACAGAACTCCACATGTATCACTGAAGCAAAGACTCGCTGTCCAGCTACACAAGCCTATTAAAAACCCCTCAGCTCCTGAAGCTTTCTGCCCCCCCCCCCCCCCCCCCCCGCAGTATCCCCCTCTGTTTGAATGACACAGAATCATAAAGTAGTTAGGACTGAAAAGGACCTTAAGATCATCTAGTTCCAACTGCCCCTGCCATGGGCAGGGACACCTCACACTAAACCATGTCACCCAAGGCTCTGTCCAACCTGGCCTTGAACACTGCCAGGGATGAAGCATTTACCACTTCTTTGGGCAACCTGTGCCAGTGTCTCACCACCCTCACAGTAAAGAACTTTTTCCTTATATCTAACCTGAACTTCCCCTGTTTTAGTTTGAACACATTACTCCTTGTCCTACCACTACAGTCCCTACATCCCAGCTGGGCTCCTGAATCTCGTAGAGCAAATAGGTATCATGAACTACACCGTTTCCTGTTTGATTTGGCCTGCAGTGTACTGATAGTTAATATCAATTAAAATCTCCAGTAGACCAAGATCTAGAAAGACACACAGTAGTGGACTTCAAGGTTTTACTAAATAAAGGTGGGGAAAAAACAACACAAAGATGCAGAGTCAGCCTCAGCTGAGCCAGCAGCTCTCTGGAAAACCCACATGAATGTTAATCCAGCAAAAGAAACTATGTTTTAGAGATGCTTTCCATTCACTGGGAATTGATTCTATAGAATTTCAGAAGGATCCTCTAAAGAACACTACAGCATCTAATAGCAGCTACCCACCTTTACATGGGCTTCACCCACCAGCAGAAAGAAATGCTGGATCAGCAAGACTGCCCTGGCAGAAATGGTTTGTGTGACAGTTTAAGCCACTTGTGTGCACAGTTCAGTCGATAAGGTTAGAACAAAAAAGTATGTTGCTCTACTGATGCCAGCATCCTCTTCCTTGTTCTTCTCACCCCTCCTTTACTTATGGATGCTCTGCCATCACTGTGATATCTGGCATGTAATTTGGTTATTTCCTGAATACATTTTTGGTCAGTAACAAGAAATTGCAGAATAGAAGCACTATCACCATCTGTCCTGACAGGCAACCTGCCTATGTGCTCCAACAGACAGCACAACTCATGATTGGTGACCCTGCAATAGTCTGCCAATGTGGTGACTGTTTAGTGACCAGTGCCAGTGAGTAAACCCCATGGGTTTATAAACAGTCTCATTACAATTTTTCACAACAGATACTCTCATCTTACCAACCATCAGAATTCTAGGCGTTAGTTGGTTTGTCTTCTAAATCTCTAATGTTCACAAGATTTCACTGTGTTTGCATATTCTGAAACACAGTAAGTTGACAATGTTAATGTTACATTCTTTAGCATCAGTTCAACCATCTTATTCTTCCTTCCTGTATTTCCCCACTCTTGCTCCAAAGCCATCCATGAGGAAAAAGTAGTTAGGGTTCTGTCTGCAGTGTTTTCTGTCTGCAGTATTTTGAAACAAAAGCTGAATGTAACTGCCTCTTCTAAAGGGCTGGTCATTACTACTTCCAAATATACCCATGGGGCAAGACAGTTATAAAGAACAAATACAGCATATAAGGATCATGACACTTGAAGAAGCTACAGATCTAAGGAACATATCTGCAAGCAAAAGATCCACGAAATTGCGTTACAGGAGAAAGCAGGAGTGGGACTGAGGGGGGTGAGGAATGTTCTTCACTGCTTTCCCCTCCACCCCTTGCATTCTTTTAAGCAAAGCCACAGTTACTCCTCTCCCTTGTGATCTGAGAAGGTTTCAGACAGTAAAGGAAATTCATGACTCGTTTCATACAATTCAGTAACCTTCCCCCCATCCCACTGCTACACATACATCATGCACACGTTAGAGTGCAAGACTGAAAAGGAAAATATTTCTTCAGGTAACTCTGTGGCTGATGGCACTCTGCTCCTGTCAGTGTGGCAAATGGAGTCTACCACAGCGTACTCATCTGTATTGAGAGAGAAATTACTCCTGCCCATCAGTCACAGAATGGATGAGGTACAAAATCCATTCTCATGATGAATAAATCAGAGTTAAAAAAAGGTCAGGATGTCTTCAGTGTCTGCTGGGGACAAACTTCATTTAAAGTTATTACATTCTTGTCAAAATCTTGACCAGAGTCAGTTTACCACCTTCTCCCCCTTCCTGTATTTCCTCCCTCCTTTTCCTAAAGCCACTCAGCTTTGCACATATTTACTGCTTGACTTTTTAACATCACATTGCTTTTTCTAGCACAGCAGGGAAGATGGCTTTAAGTTCAAACAGCATCCATTCCGAACTTAGCACTGGAAATGGAAAAACACATGGGGTGAGGCACACCTCTCAAACGCACCCTTGAAAGAGTGTGAAACTTCTAGCTGTCCAACAAGATAAGGATTCCTATATCTGAAGGGCTGGATATCTGAAAGGAAAAATCCGACTACAATGTTTACAAACAAAAGCTAAATCTGCAATTAAAAGTTGCTGCGTGATTAAAAGACTATCCTTCAACTATTTATCAGTTGTAGCGGTCCAAATATATTCTAGATAGTCCAAGTAGAGTTGAAGATTGTTTTCCTGTCAACTCTTTAATCACAGATCCATTTTCCAATGTGGCAGAAAAAACTAATTGCACTCCAGTGACCATCGAGAACAACAGTTTGTTCAGGGCCAACTGAGGGCAGGGGATAGTTGGCTTCTCGGAACTAAAAGCTTTCTCGTGATCTCAGATCAAACCTGTAACTACTAATGGACTCCAACCAGCTCCTTCTGAGCAGCTGTCAGAAAATTCTTTTTCCAAGCTGTCCTCACAGGACCCTCCACAGGTCCTCACAGGACCCTTCTTAGCTCCATCTGAAGTCCTCAATCTTCTTGGGCTACAGGAAGAAAAGTCAGGTGGAAAAACACTGTTCTTATACTCTGAAAGCACTTTTCAGTCAGAAGCTACTATAAATTGACACGTTATTTAAAAGAACTGCTGGTACATAATGGAGACTTCAACTGTTTGGAAACACTCTTATTTGTTCCATACTTTAAGTATCTTTACAGATTTCTCTTTCTGGCTGCAATTCATGACAGTAGCAGGAAATTGTGTGTGTGTCCCCTCCCAGCAGTTCACTTGATGCTGCTGTTTTCCCTCTACTCTAGTCACAGTCTATGGTCTGCAAGGATAGAATTTCTTCCTGAGGGAAAGAAAATGAAAATCCAAACAAAAGGACTAAAATTTCGACTTAGGAATTAGCAGCTACATTTAAAGATTTTTCTTTTCTTTGTCTTCAAGGCAAGTGCAGAGAGAAAGCAGATATTGGTGTTCAAGAAGAAGATGACAGCTTTATACAAGGCCTGCTTACCCCTTCCCCAGAATACTTCCTAACAGATCCAGAGAGTCAATAATCAATTAAGGAACTACTCTGCTTCAGGAATAAATCAGCAGGCAAACTGGGAGGAAAGCATTCAGCTGTGGAGCTGACAAAACAAGAACATCCCTGCCACAGCCACAGGAGCTGTGCAGAAGCAATGACAGCTCGCCCTGTCACAAGGCTGAGGAGCACCCATCTTTCCTGCACCTCTCCCAGGGGTTCTCCCTTCCCAGAGGAGCTAACAGGGACCCTCTGAGGCCACCCAACTCCAGGATATGCCACAAGATGTAGTTCAGCAGTTCCAGACAAAAGGATCTCTGTGTTTTTACAAGCATTGCACATTTGTGTGGAAACAGGTCAGAGGGCACATTTTCCTGTAAGTGGAATTGCAAGTGCCCACTGAATCAGCAGAAGGTTTCTTGTTATGCTGTGAAGCACACTTCAGGTCTGGAAATAAAGCTTAAGCACTACCAAGACTGTCAAGGCTATTGTGCAGGCTACAGTTCTCACTCCTTTGGACATTTGTCTGGGTAACACTTCCTTTAAAGACATCCTGCTGCTGACTGGGAAATGTTGTAATTGTTTCCACACCAAGATTGCAACAAGAGAACTTAAAATAATGAGAATGAGAAGGGAACGATAGGGAAAAGCAGCTTTGCTACCTCTTCCAAGTTTTATTTGTGAGATTAATTAGTTAATTATAAAATATGAAAGTCCAGACACATTCTCGATGCCCTGGAATTTAAAAACTCGGGGAAACAGCAAATGTAAACTTGTGACATAATAAAAAAGGGCCGGTGTCTGTCACTATGGAGGGAGGTCTCGGCAGCCCTCTGCTGGGATGTCAGCCACAGCACCGTGCTGGTCACAGCTCCCAAGAGGCAAGAGAGTGGAAAATCCCCACGGCTGGAGAGCACTTTGATTCCGGACGGCAGGAACACCTCGCTGCCGAGGTGCTGATAACTGAGCTGATAACCGCCGAGGAATAGCGGCTCACACCACAGCCATCACCACGGGGCAGCCCGCTTGAACAATGCAACTCTTAAGCTGCCTTTTGCCATTCCCAGATTTTGCTCAGGAGCGTTTTAACCGCACAAAAACCTCCGGAGAAAATGTTGAAAAATAAGCAGTGGTGAATACAACAGCACTGAACTCAAAAGCTGGTAATGGCAGAGCAGTAGAAAACTCAGTGTGGCCTACCCCAGCCAGCCGGGTCCCTCATGGCCGGCTGCTCGGGCTTCTCCCAGCAGAGCACTTGGCAGTTGGCTTCTCAATTTAGTTTTAAGTGTTTGTTTTTAATCACACATGTCAGCATGCTGGGTGGTTAACTTACAATGTGTCACCCACAACAAGAACAAGCCTCCCAGTTAATCAAATACCAACAAAACGTCTCATGTCATATTAATGATACTTGGACCGGAGCCAGGAGGAAGAAGTTTGAAAGCCAAGATCCCTCCGCTTTCCTCACTATCTTCATTACAGTGCTCCACTGAAGTTGCTAGAAACAGGGACATCAAAAGATGACCTCCTGTATGCTATCACAAAAGAGGGTTTTAATGATGCTTCTGGCTGCACCTCTCTTCCTCACTAAAACAACGAGGAATCCAGGAGAGCCCCACAGCACACACTGGACCCAAAGCCTGTCCTTCAGTTCCATACAAGCTCACATGCATGCTACAGGCTCTATTCAACTGGACAACCCATCCTTCAATCTATGGTCCATGGGGATGATGTGAATGTTAACTCACCCTGGTTAGGTGCACGCTTTCTCCAGAAGGAGGCACTTTGGGTGCTCTGCTGCTTTTGTGCTAGGACCCAAACATACATGGCCATGCAGTGGGGCAAAACTGGTAACGTGCAACCAGGGCTGGATGTAGGAATGTCTCTTTCAGCAGCTGTGTGGGCACACGTTAAGCTTAAACCAATCACCAAATTGTATTTCAATTACAGCTGGGTTCAGCTAATCACGATTTTTTCCAACATCTGTAGAGGAGATTTTTAGGCAATGGTAGATGTGTTTTCTCCTTTTTCAACGTAAAGGTTCAAGATCCATCGACTGGAAGAACTTACCCACTTCCACGATTAAATAAGTCAAATATTTTGAGCAAAAAACAGCCTTCAAGATGCTAGGAACAAAATACTGCAATAACAGTAACAATAACATTCTCGAGCTATAAAAACACTAAAGCAAACTTGCAGCCTCATTTTGCATTTCCCAGAGCAAGCCCTAACTTTAATATAGTGTAATAATATCGTATTAAATCTTGCAGGTTTGTTCTTGGCTTTTGGAGGGATGAGTGAGAGGTACTGGGCAGGCAATTCATTCAACCACACTTTTTGGTACTGAACATGTACAAACGGCTCGCTTAACCAAAGAGGATGACTTCTCATAATCAGCTAGAAATATTCCAATTTTTTATTCAAGGAACTTTCTAGGGGAAAACAAACTAATAAAAAATAAACTACAGAACACCCCCACCCCCACCACACACAAATCTCTAGAGAAGTCAAGGTGGGGGGAAGGAAACAGCAATTTTGAATTTCTGCAAAGGGCAGAACCATTATTATTAGACCTTAGACCTTTGCATTAAAATTTAAGTCCAGAAAGTAAAAGAGTAGAAGGCAACACCACTACCAGATTCTTTCTTAGAGTCTTAAATGGATGAACAGGTTTTGGTGAATGGCTCGCACAGCTGCATCACAAACTGCTCGTTCCTGCCTACCTCTTGAACACCTCTCACTTATTCCAAAGATCAGGTCTCAGGTGCTAGAAAATAAATACTTGTTATACTGCAAGACTATAAATCTGTTCTTTCTACTCTAAGAAGATTCCAAGACATTCTTGTAACAATCCCAGAACCCTCTCACAATTCACAGAAACGTTATGGACAAATTTTTAGCATTACTTGCAAACTGGATTTAGTATTTTAAATGAATAATATTTGTTATTTCCTTTATTATATTATCTGGAAAAAAAAAATGTTTATTTTTTGTGATAGAAGACCCAATACTACAAAGCCACCTACATTTTTTTGCAGCAGGTATATCCTACCAAATATTACATACTTGTGGCAAAACTGAAGAGAGTAGTATGTTAGTGGTACAGAGAGGGCATTAACAAAAAATACAGGAGAAAACCTAAAATTTAGCCTAAGCTAAAGTCTTTCTCACCATACAAGTGTCAGCTGGATAGAAAAAGGGCAGATCCCCCATAATATGCCAAAGAAGTATGTTACAGTGGCGTAAGAATCCTTCACATTGATAAGGAATGTGCATTTGCCTTCACTGTGATCAGAAAATAAGAAACAGAGAATTCCACACACATACTAGCGCAAGACTGTTCTCTATAAAAATTACCCTAGGATTCTACCCAATTTCAAAGTAGATGAAGATTTTCTTCTAGAATACTATCCCTGAGGGCAAGAAAATTGACACAAAACCCCTCACTTTTACAGCTCATCCTGAAGTTCATAAACAGCTTTGAAAAGAAACCTACTCTTCAGAGTGAGATTGGTTTTGTGATCCAAAATGATCAGTCCAGGAGAGGCCAGACTGGTGCAATCATGCAATCATACTGGTAATCAAAGTAGCGGCTCAGATTGTTCACAAACAGCTGAAATCAAGACAGGCAGCCAGGTTGAGACTACAGATGTTTATGAAATGTTAACTGGGCTTTCACTCACTTCTGAGGCAGAATTAACAGCCTCATGTACCGACCTTATGATTTAATTGCCTGCTATAATGCTATAATACTCTAATAGTTTAGCACTTCAAGATCTCATCATTGTTAACACACTGATATACTGATTCAATTTCACTCCTGACCTGGATTTACTGCATTGATCATTCTTATTTAGTACTTTAGAGTGTAGCTAGAAATAAGTGAGACTTGCTCGCCTCTTATTTTAGTCCATTAGAATATACATTCTTTTACACTCATCATTTCATACGTCTCTAATTAGTATGAAAACAGTGATGAATGTCTGCCACTACAGCCAGGTAGTAAGATAAGCTGCTTCCACTCACCAAACAGAACTCTGTCACTCCTGCAGTTCAAAAGCCTACTGCTAGAATAAAACACATGCACTAGGAATTGACAAAGATGTATCTTCTGACAGAGGCTTCCCACCGGCCCTTCACCCTGAAATGTCTTTACATTTGGATGATGCACATTACTTAGAATTACTGTGCCAAGGCAAATGGTAAAACTATCGTTGCCCCATCCTCATCCTATGTGCAAACACCCTCAGAGAAAACCAGATGGTTATTGACTCACATCACAACCTTACTGTATTAACAAGATCCACTGATAAGAGGTTTCCCATACTTAAGTTACACAAACCTCTATTCTGAAATCTGCCAGGCACTTGGAGGCTATTTATGCTGCCATTAACAGCATATGCTGTGCACACATACAACATAGTGACAGATTGATTTGCAGGGCATGGAGTAGGCTAGAGAAAAGGGATGCTGAGCTGTCAAAGTAACATCTCATTAAATCATACCAAAATAGTGAAGAGGAAAGAATAGGGCAGAGGGAGAAGTGGAATAAAAACAATTTAAATAGCTTTCATGCTGTTTCTAGGAGACCATGTAACATAGCTGCTGAACGGAAGATGCCCATTGTCAGTAGCAAGCACAAGCAGCAGTAATACAGAAGGGCTGGGGGGTGAAGGAGGAAAATAGGGGTACACACAGACACTGGCTGAGCACTGTTCCCATTTCAGATTGCTGATTTCCCCCAGAGAACAAAATCAAATAAAGCACGAGGAAGCCAATACAGCCACTGGAGAATTTCAACAAAGAAGAATCTCGGCTTGTAGTAAAACGATGATGATAAATTAAACAGAAACACAACATTAGAACTTCAATAGTTGTGAAAGGGTTTTAGAGCTCTGCCAGAAATACTAAGGTAGACTTTGCGCACAAGAGTGAGCTGACAATCCAGGTCATTTTATTCAAAACAAGAATTATTTTGGCCAACAGAAGAGTATGGCTGCATGGAATCTGTGCCTTAAAGAAAGACAGACGATACTGAAATGTTCCTTTTTAGCCTCAGGCCATTTACAGAAGTAGCTCAGGAAATGTTTTTACAGATGAGAGGACATGCCAGGCACATAAAGTCCCAGCTCCAAAGAACAGACAGCCTCATTGCTAATTTCTTTCTCTGCTTTTTAAGAAATCTGCCTTGCTGTTTGAAGTTATCTGACAAGTCCAGTCACCTTTTTGAGGACCCAAAAAATGCCTGACAAGTTATGTATTGAGCAAAGTTTTGTATTATTTATGCCATATGATCACATTTTCTGTTTCAGTTTTCAAGTATCTTTTACCTCTAAAAGCCTAAAAAGTTACGATTTGCTTTTCACCATCCTTATTTATAAATGAGAACAGTCATTTCTGTTTCATACACAAAGAATACTATGGTTCAAGGAAGGCCAAACTGCTTGACTAGAATGAGTCAACAGTGGAGTGAGCAATAGATTATAGCTGTCCCAGTTCCCAGCCTTTTGCTTCAGTTACAAGACCACAGAACTGCAGAGGTGAATCCAGGCTGAGAATGTTGCCAGCTGGACAGTAGACAAAAAAAGCAGATCATTTAAAGAGCTCCTCTGTAGAAGGATTTGACTGTTGGATCTCATGAAGTAGCACACTGAAGCAGTGTCCTGGTTTCAGCTGGGATAGAGTTAATTTTCTTCCTAGTAGCTGGTGCAGTGCTTTGTTTTGGCTTTAGTATGAGAATAATGCTGATAACAGAACCATGTTTAGTTGTTGCTAAGTGGTATTTACTCTAAGTCAAGGACTTTTCAGTTTCCCATGCTCTGCCAGTGAGGAGGGACACAAAAAGCCAGGAGGGAGCACAGCCAGGACCCAAACTAGCCAAAGGGATATTCCATACCATAGAACATCAAACTGGGGAGAGTTGGCTGGGAGCCACCAATCACTGCTTGGGGATGGGCTGGGCATCAGTCAGCCGGTGGTGAGTGATTGTACTGTGCATCACTTAGGTTTCTGGGGGTTTATTCCTCTCTCCTTCCCTAACCCTCCCCCTCCCCCTCTTATTATTATATTTTACTTTATTTCAATTATCTCACCCACAGGTTTTACACTTTTCCAGTTCTCCTCCCCAGGGAGGTAGGGAGCGGGTGGTTGCATGGTCCTTAGTTGCCAGCTAGGGATAAACCACAACAGAGAGTGATTTGACTTGGGAAAGCAGAAGGCTTAGCAGATACCATAGTTTTGCCCTGCCAGCTCCACAGAACTTCAAGATACTAGTGTGGTAGACTACATAAACACATACTTATGTATGTATGTAGTAGATAACATTAAGTGCCACAGGCAACTTTATTAAAGTTACTTTATACCAGAAAAAGCAACAGTTTTTAAGTACAGAGCTGAACACTGAAAGGAAATGGAATTGCTATTAACTGCACCATTTTCCAAGGTGATTTCTTCGCAGTTATTTGGGTATAGGCAGTTTGGAGACAAACAAACTAAACATTACTTGCAACAAGAAGATGCAAACTACAACACAGCTCAAGTCTGCAGCATTCAAATGGCGGTATAGCAGTTACCGCAGCAAACATTTTGCCCAACAATAAAAACACTGTCTCTGATGGAAACTGTTCTCTGTAAAGAATATTTAAGCAAAGTACTCGGAAAAGTGCCACTCATTCATCGGAACTGGATCTGTTTATAGGAATACACCTTCTCAAAGTTAGACACCTATATTATGGACTTGAACTGAATGCCTCATCTCAGATGAGATGCCTAAAGAAGCATGTTCTTCTGGCATCTGCTGGCTTCAATGAACTGCTGTGTTCTTGTAAGAGAATACCACAGCATGAAGCCAAAAGTCCGATTAATTTCAGAAGTTTCAAATGCATGGTAGTACCTCAATTGAAATACAACTGTACTAGTTAGATCTGTAAGGTATTTGTATCCAAAGTCAATCCTGAATGAGTAATTCACAAAACTCCAAGATACTTTGGATCAGAGATTCCCAAACTGTCAATAAGGAGTCCTAAAGCTTCCTACAGAAGCATTCAATACTCTTTTATCTTGTAGAAGATATAAACTAGCAGAAAAGGCTATATGCCTCCATGGAGGCAGATTATAAGGCTAACACAAGATACTACGTTCTAAACTGGTGCAAATCATCTGATTTACGGTAAGTATCCATGTGTGCTCTTTACCCACAGCAAGTGTAAAACAATTTGAATTAAGAACACCATAGTTATTTAGAAAGTAAATTTCCCAAGATTTGTTATATACTGTAGAGCTGCTAAGACCCATTGCTTTTAATAAAGCTTTACTCCACAAGGCCCAATCTGCAGCAAAGGAGGAACGTCTCTGCAGAAGAGATAGCAGAAGGTTCAGACACAAGACTCTTGGGCTTATTGCCAAATGGATCACAGGAGGTTGGCTGATGAAATCTTAACGTTTAATACTTAAAAGACTATGGAAATAAGAACTGGTTTGTAAACTCCCAACTGCTGTTAACCAACGATACAGCATTTCAACCAGACCATACCACCTTACACGAAGCTTTTGTACACTAAGTACCAGTTAGCAACATAGGGCCAAAAGAAGCTACAGCCAGACCCCAGTATCTACCAAGGATGCATTCTCAAAATATATAATACTTAACAGTAAAGTTACTTTTCTGGTAAGAATTTGTGTAATAAATAGAGGATACATGCAGGAACTTCAGAAGGAGAATTTAAATACAGAGTTAGTGGCTATGAGGTAGAGCATCACAGAATGGTTGAGGTTGGGAGGGACTTCTGAAGATCATTTGGTCCAACCACCCTGCTTACGCAGGATCATTTGGAACCGGCTACCCGGGACCATGTTCGGATTATACACAAGGAAGTTTTTTACTATTAGGGGAGTGAAACACTGGCACAGGATGCCCAGGGAGGTGGCAGATGCCCCATCCCTGGAAACGTTCAAGGCCAGGTTGGATGGGGCTCTGAGCAACCTCATTTAGTTAAAGATGTCCCTGGTCATTGCAGGGTGTTTGGAACTAGATGACTCTTAAAGTTCCCTCACAACCCAAACTATTCTAAGATTCTACAATTCTATGTCCAGGCGGCTCTTAAACACCTCCAAGATGGGAGACTCCTCAACCTCTCTGGGCAACTCATTCCAGTGCTTCATCCTCACAGTGAAAAATTACCCACTTATGTTTAGTTGTGTTTCAGTTTGTGCTCATTGCTGCCTCTCCTGTCACTGGGCACAACTGAAAACAGCCTGGCCCCATCTTCTTTACACCCTCCCCTCAGGTATTTGTACATATTGATCAAGATCTCCCAGTCCTTCTCTTCTCCAGCCTGGACAGTCCCAGGTCTCTCAGCCTTTCCTCATAAGAAGAGATGTACCAGTTCTTTAATCATCATCAATGCCTTTTGCTGGGCTCTTTGCAGCATGTCCATGTCTCTCTCATACTGTAGAGCCCAGAACTGGACACAGTACACCAGCTGTGGCCTCACCACTGCTGAATAAAGGGGAAGGACCTGCTGGTAAAAAGAAGGAGAAGCAGGAGCATGGTCAGGGTCACCAATTCATCAAACAGAAGAGAAAAGTTGTCCAGCAAAGAAGATGCTGGTATTCCATGATGGATCATGTTACGGAAGATTTAATCACCACCAGATTTCATTGCTATCACTTTCCTTGAACAATTGAATGGAATAGAACAGAAAAACAAGGTGATAGTAACAATTAACAGTGCATTGTATTAAATGATCAGCAACTCTGAACTGGTGGATAAAGAAGCAATAGATACAACAAGGTGCTGCTGTACTGGGGTAAACTAAAACTAGTTCTCCCACTGCAATCAGACTGCCATTTAACAGCAAACATTTGAGATCACAGAATCCACCTGGAAGTAGCTCAGTGCTTGACCATGTGGCAGCACAGATCAGCTATGCTGAACCTCTTGCAAAGAGGAAAGTGTTTTACACCATTTAAAACAGACTGGCTCCTCTCCAGAGCTCGCTGCCCCGCAGTGGTTGGTGACATACACAGCCCTCTCTGCGGAGTGTAAGCACAGCAGCCTGAGCAGCACACCACACGCTGATTACTACTGCTCCCCCACGCTTGCCTTTTAATGGGGGGGGGGGGGAAGTATGTTAATAAGATGGGAGAGAAAGGAAACATGAATGGGAATAAAAGAATAAAAGTGTGAATTGGGCAAAGGGATCGTGAACAGGTAAAACAGCATTAGGGACAGGCAGCCTTCCCGGGGCTCCCCTGTACTGGGTTACGGACGGCAGAGGTTTAACACCAGCGGCCACCGCCGCCTGCCGCAGGGGTGTGCAGGGGCGCCCATCGGCGGGCCTGCAGCGCCCCCCCGCGGCCGCAGCGCGCACCCCGCCAACGCTCCCTGGCGCTGACCGCCCGCTCCGACGCACCGCGGACCCCCGCAGCCAAACCCACCAGGACCCGCTTCTTCCACTCCATTGCAGGACGGGGCACAGTATCGGAGGCCCTGCGCCTGCCACAGCGTTCACATATATGCCTGCAAACCCGTCAGTTCTTTACGTCGTGTTTACTTTATCTGGAAGGTTGGGCTTGGTATCACGAGCGGCTGGGGGGTGGAGGGATCAAGAGTACACCAGAGGAGAGATTTGGGGGTGTTGCTTGACAAGAAGCTCAACAGGACCCGACAGCGTGCGCTTGCAGCCCTGAAAGCAAACCGTATGCTGGGATTCATCAAAAAAAAGCATGACCAGCAGGTCAAGGGAGGGGATTCTCCCCCTCTACTCTGCTCTGGTGAGACCCCCCTGCTGCAGACCTGCGTCCAGCTCGGGGGCCCCCCAACACAAGAGAGACATGGAGCTATTGGAATGAGTCCAGAGGAGGCCACAAAGATGCTCTGAGAGCTGGAGCACCTCTGCTATGGAGCCAGGCTGAGAGAGCTGGGCTTGTTCAGCCTGGAGAGAAGGCTCCAGGGAGACCTTATTGTGGCCTTTCAATACTTGAAGATGGTGCATAAGATGGAGACATACTTTTCAACAGGGCCTGTAGCAATAGGACAAGGGGTGTGGTTTTAAACTAAAAGAGGATACATTTAGAGAGAGAGAAGGAAAAAATTTTTTACAACACTGGCACAGGGTGCCCAGGGAAGCTGTGGCTGCCCCATCCCTGGCAGTGTTCAAGGCCAGGTTGGACACAGGGGCTTGGAGCAACCTGCTCTAGTGGAAGGTGTCCCTGCCTGTGGCAGGGGGTTGGAACTAGATGACTTCTAAGGTCCCTTCCAACCCAAACCATTCTCTGATTCTATGACCATACCATCGGTAATGATGCATCTTCCTTACAGAATAAAAAGCCATGTTTGATATCTAATACCACCTACAGGATCTGTTACCAGCTGCACTTTTTACTCATTTACTCCGTTGACTTACTTAAACAGAAGAGTTAAATTTGACAGCAGATCAAATAAATGAACTCAGATTACACACAGGAACTAGCTTCTGTTGGACAGTTTCTTGGTTGTCTTTCAGGGGTTTCCTGGTTCATCTTCTTTTTAAACCACGTCACATTAAGGAAGATTTTCCCCCAGACCTTTGTGTTTGCAGGTCTATTAACATCCAAGGAAAGATGGGACCCTTGAGCCCAAACAACCTGTCAGAGCCCACTACAGGAACTCCACTGGACAGCACACTGCATCAACACACTACAGCAGCTGTATTTTACCCTAAAGTTTCCTTAACGTTATAATAAAACTTTGGGAGGCTGGGGGAGTCTTCTCTAATCTCCCCCATTTTTCCCACACCACAAAACTCGCCTCAAATACTGACAGGTTGCCACACGACACCCAAAACCAACATCCGCTGTTCTCCACCGCTTGTTACTCACACATAAGCCTACTCAATTTAGTTATGTACATGATGGACTTGTGAAAGTGTCCCTTTATTTGTAGAAGGCCACATTGCAATGCTGTTCAGAAACAAGACAATCCCTGAAGCTTCACCTTTTCTTTTACTGCAATATTTATATAGCACAGTGCTTCCAATTCCCTCCTGAAAGGAGGGGAATAAATATGCAATGCAAGCTAGAAAAAGAAGCCACTGTGATGCAATCTGGTGAAATAATAGATTGTGCTAGAAAGACACAGACTCTGGAGAGCTTTCCATCCCTTATGCACTCATTACCAGAAGGCAAACAGACATAGCCTCTCGTTCATAGATCCCAGGAAACAGGAGTGCAGTAGTCATGACAACACGTTTTATTTATTGCAAAGCACTTGATTTAACTGTGAAAGTGCTATCAGAAGAAACCAGAAATCAGTAGAAGAGCAAGAAGACAACAGTACCGAATGGCAGAACTTCAGAGATCTCTCTTCATGGAGTATTTGTAATCACTCCAACAACTACATGCTCTCCTGGCTGGTCTGTGCTGGTAGACAGCAGCTTCTAAGGAAGATTCCTGTTACTCAGTTCCACTAATACATAAGGCCACCTAGAAGTTCAACATAATCCTGATGGCTCTCTTTCAGGAGCAATTTTTCCACCTCTTCTCCCAAGCAGTCTCTAGTTTCAGTTGTGCTCCCAACACTCCTCCTATTTTGCTACTCTTGACATCACTTGTACATTTGAACAGCACACACTGAGCTCAGTCTTTAAGAGACCTCACAGTACCTCCTGTACCACTGCTCAATGAAACCAGCCCAACTGTTACAGTTCTTTTTCCTCATGCCAGCAAAGTGGGCATAGCCAGAGCACACACTTGTTCCAGACCACCCAGCAAGCCACAGAAATGGAATATTAATACTCCTATTTTCCATCAGCATCCAAAGCAGCAGGGTTGCAGGCAGAAACAAACATTTTCAATCACAAAAAACTTAGTTTGCAAAAATACTCAGCCACATTAAAATAAAATCTTCTGATTACACAATTCAAACCCATCGTTCAAAATCCAAGACGATTCCTGATAAATTCATGAGACAAGATGATCTCCTGTGTTTTACATTCCAGGATATGGTCTCTAGGCTCATATAATCATCAGCTCAGGCTAGTGACCAGAATTCTTACTTCAACAATGCACTGTCATTACATGCTGACTTGGTATTACTTACAAAGGAAAGGGGGCAACAAAAGGTAAATTAAAGAATCAAGATTATATCCTCTGTGTATATATATATAAAAATCACATCTTCCACATTTACTTCCTCTGGCCTTATAGGAGTTGCAAAAATAGACCTGCCTTTCACTTACCTCTATATACTGTAATTGCCAACACAGAGTATATGAAATGGCACAACACAAAATTGCAACTTAATGAGAAAACTATAATGCTCAACAAGAGGGGATGGAGCAGCAAATTCCTAAAACCATCTACTTAGTTCATATTCCCTTAAGAACAGCTGACAGTATAACTGCTGCATCAGCATCTTACTCTCTTAAAGAGAAAATATAAAGCACACTTAGGTTTCCCAGAGACATGTCATGGTATTTTAACAGTAAGTTGCCAATAAGAAACTCAGCACTCTCTGGGTTGTTTAAGCCATCCATGATGATTATGAGTGATTGTGTTTTAAAAGTCACTGAACTGGAGACAAAGCTTAAAATGCATCACCACTTGCAGCAATGTTAGCAGCTTCTATTCAAAAGGAAGCAATGCCTGTTCTGTTGCACATATACAATGTCTGCAACATTTACAGAGTGGGAAAATTCCGTTCCCTGTCTAAATCCAGGGCATGTCATTGCAAACAAGGTTTTTAATTAAAATTGCCATTTTTGAGCCTCCTGCTGACTGACAGTGCCTCGCTACCTCCTCTTCAGATGGCTAAACCGGTTTCCAAGAGAGAGAGCGGAAAGAAACAAAATCACTAGAACACCTAACTTTGACGAGTCTCTGCTGGGGACAATTTCAATAGCAGGATGCTGCAGAGCGAGGTAAGGAGAGAATAGATGACTACTTAGGAAGTCTTCCCTAATGAAGGCTCAAAACATCACAAACAAGACAATAGAGGAAGCATTTTATTCCTAAGCCCCCAGACAGGATGATCAAGCAGGACAATTTTAATCAGAAACCATATTGTTAAAGAGAATGCAGAACAATGTCCCCACCTCAGTGGGTGCAGCTTTCTGTGAATACAAAAGTAGGCCTAAGGGCTGGTTAGATCTCTGGCTGGGAGGTTGGCTCAGCTGCCAGCACTGACAAAGCTTTATCCCTCTCATAAAATAGGCAGATGTAGGCTCTCAAGACAGACAGACAAATAAGACTTCCTTGGCCAGAAGATTTCTCCCAATTTAATGTAAAGAGTTTATATTGACTGCTAGTACTGTACCTTCAGGAGGCTCTTCCCGCAGATGAGGAGGCAATTCTTCACTACTTGTCTCAGTTTCATCTTCCACCATCTGTGTTTCTAAGCTAGGTCCCTGCAGAACAGAACAGAACAGCAAGAGGAGGTAAAATGGAGAAAGTTCAGAAAGGAACCACAGAAATAATTACAGGATTAGATAATATGCCAGACAATAAGGACACAAGGAGCTCACTTTAGCTGATGAGAAAGCAAGCTGCTGGGAGGTTTGTTTGCAGTTGAAATACTTAGGAATGGGGGAAGAAAAAAACCAAAGGAATCTTCAAGCTAGAAAGCAAAGTTACAAGGGCCTGAGTAGATTAAAAACCAGTAACTGAATGGGGAAGCATAACTTCTAAATTACTATTTCTAACACACACAATCATTACAATAATAAATTCAAATCCCCCTTTACCAAGAGCAGCAACAGACTTGCCATCACTTGGAATTTTCCAGGAAAAACAATGCCATCTTTGTCTTACCAAGACTAGATTCAGGAAATCATGTTTTAAGATTATTTATAACTAAATTATAGTTAAAGTTGTTGGTGTTAACAGAATGAGGCATCAGTTATACTTGGGTTTTTTCATTCTTAAGGATCCCTGACAGACAAATTGAGGGATGGGATGCACATGACAGTATAAGTTATTGGCTTGCAGACAAGCAGCCATGCAGTGTCCAGCAATTCTATAATAACCCTCTTGAGCTGCAGCCATGGCACAAGTAATGCACACAGATGTTGCTTTTGCTTTGATGCTCCCTCTAGAAGCATTTAGGATGCAGGAAGATGTTCCAACAGTTCAGAAACATCAGTAGATTATGAACTGTGTAATAGTCTTTCAATTATTTAGGGTTTGTATAGCCTTTTTAATTGAGATTGTGGTTCCATTCCTCACTAGAGCCATTCATGAAGCGCAGATTTAAACAGGCCTTATTACAGGAATAGTGAGGTTATGGCACAGAGCCTAGGAACATACAACTGAGAAAAACCTTTTGGCTCTCCAGAGATGGTCCCTGCTCTCACAAGCAAGTACATCATACAATTCCTTTCAGCAATCGATGAGTTTCTGACTATGAGCACTACTAAGATTTAGTGGCAATTTTTATGTTGTATTTTAAAACAAGATCTGAATTGCCCAAGGAACATATTATCTTGTGTTCTGGCCATACTGTATGACTACTGACCTTACAGTGCAGTTTAGCTCAAGTCTTATGGGCTGCTGTGACCCGGTAAATTAGTATTTGTTTGCTGCTTTACACTGTGTTTCATGGAAGGCTATGGATTTATGGGTAGAGGACTGCCAGTACTGAACTAAAGCACTGACAAATCCCCTACAAGCATTTCAGACTATCCTTCATGCTCTTCCATGGGATACAATGCCTTTGAGGATTATTCTGACCAGAACTTCAGTGATATGCTCACATTTGCACTACATTTAAAAGACTGTATATTTTACAAGTGTTGTGATAAATCCATGCATGACAAAGAAGATTCCTACCCAGTGAGGATCACTATTTTCCACAAGATCCTGAGTTACACATATGACACTGACACCAGGAGCTGCATTTGTCACCACATTTGTATAAACAAATTATTTCAACGTGGTCATAAAAGCAGCCTATACTATCTCGGTCTCAGCAGAGTATTAAGTACACAAAAGCCCCACATCATTCAGGGCAATCCCAGCACCAGACAACTCGTATCAAGCCATTCTGCACTTAAGTCAACAGTGACATGAGACTGCCACTGCAAACACCCAACAGGTAAGTCAACACTGCAACAGCATAGCTTTCTAAAAAGTCCTTGCAGACCAACTCGAAACAACCCAAAACCAACCCTACCCGGCACCATCAGGACCACTTTGAGGCCTTTTAGACTCTACTTTTGTATTTAGCATTACATTAATTATGGTATATAATTTTAAACCAAAATAGAATCTGTCAACTGACTGTTCACTGAGCTAATTCATTAGGCTAACGAATAGCAAAAAATAAAACCCCCAAACAAAGGCTAACGGGGGGGGGGGGGGAGGGGGAGGGGAATCAAAGACAAATAAAGAATCCATCCTGTGAAAAATTATTAGTGGAACTGAAAGAGGTTGGGGCAAATAACTTCAAGTTTCCTTCAGTTTATGACTCCTAGTAGAAAGACACTTCATTGCTGTTCGCAACCAAGGAGAAGCATGTATCTTACCATCTTTTCGTTCTACTCAATCCCTAAATACACAGTATTCTTATATATATATATATACACATATTTCCCACACAAGCAAACCCAAAAGAAAACCCACCAAATGAATATACTCCTCCCCATTATACTGAATTTTATTAGTAATCATTTCCCCCTTGCAGAACAGAATCTGGAGGAATGTCAAGCCCACAGTCATGACTTCAGCAGCAGCTCAGTGTTGAAGTTCTGTGACTACCCTTTAGAAATTATTCTAAAGCCTGCAGCTTTAGCTACTACTTTCCCTGTGCATTTTCAAGTGAAAACAGTATTTATTTCCTGACCTAAATCTCTGTATTTTGATTCTTGCTCCTGAACACTTTACTCCAGTTTTCCCTTTCTGACATTTATCTTCACATTCATTTCCATTCTGGACTTGTGCCTAGAATCTCACTTCTTTCACTGTTCAAAACTGTCTTATTCCTCAAAGTCTCTCCTTAAAGAGCCCACAAGGTCAGACCTAGTTCATTCTATGCAAAATCTTCAACTGCCAGCCTAAATCACACATTCTCTGTCCTGCCTAACACTGAGGTTCAGACCTGGTATTCTAGGCAGGCACAATTCCAATAAGGCAATTTAGCAAAGGAAAATTAGTGGCAGCACAGGCTTCACCCCTCCACATCTCTGATTTCACTTGAAAGCTTTTCCAGCACAGGTCCAACACCTTTTTTATATAGTACCAAATATATCTCAACTGATAACTACAAAGGATAGATGCACCCCTAAAGAATTACAAGACTGCGTGGGTCTTGGGGAAGAAACAAGTAATCCTCGAGTATAGGGCAGTTTGTTAGGTGCTTTGGGAAGCGACAATGGTATTTTTAAGCTATCTTCATGAAAACACTGCCTATTTCTGCATTATGTTTAAAGAATATTTATTGCATGCCCACAAGACTAAAAGCCGCAGTTTCCTGTACATTTACATACTTTGCCCCTTCCTAAAACCACAAAAACCCCAACTCTTCTCATTCCAGGTTCACTTCCTCTAATGGTTGAGAAATGATACATCTTCCTGCCCGTAGCAGGGGGTTGGAACTAGGTCTTTTCCAACCCAAACCATTCCATGGTTCTATGATCTTATGATGCCAAATGACTTGTCAGATCCAGCAACAATGAAGCTGACCTTCATCAGGCTTTCCTACAATGACATCATTAATAACTGTTAATTTGGGATCTCTCCTCTATCCAGTCACTGTTATGAAGTTCCTCAGAACTTATCTTTGATATTTCATGTTTAATCAAATTAAATTATTCCATCTTCTCTATTTGAAAGCGGTTTGTGGTTTTTCTTGGCTTCTACACAATTACATAAAGCCTCAATTTCTACAGAAAACCAGCGGGTTGGGGTTTGGTGGGGTTTTTTTGGTTGGTTGGTTGAGGGAGTTTGGTGGGTTGTCTTTGAGAGGGTTGTTGGGGGTTTTTGATGATGTTTTGAGGGGGGTTTTGTTGTTGCTTTCATTGGTTTTTTAAGTCATAAGAAGATTTTAAACAAGCAGAGACTGGGTAGATAGTTCAACACAATTACTCCCTTTTCCAGGGAGCTGAGGGTTTACAGGTACTTAACTCCAGCTGAAGCACAGAACAACCCAACCACCTCCTTACACACTACTGCCCAGCCAACCACGCTCAAACAGTAGGAACAACTTTTAAACTACCACTGTACCTTTGGTAGGCAGGTTGCAGCTGCAGCTTTTACTTAAGCAATGGATTTTCGGTGTATTAGGGAATTCAGACTTTCATTTTACATTTTCTAACTGTAATAGTGTGCCACTGAATCTGCCATCACTACTGATTGCACACCCACACGTTACAGGTTTCCAAAGCCAGCTGGAGTTTTCCTGCAGAGGGAAAAATATTGATCTGCAATCATAAACATTTTTTTCCCCATGTCCTGTAGGTTTAAGGAAGGCTCTTGATGGATGCTTTGCTTTTAATTTTGCAAAACAAGCTTTGCTCGTAATGAGAGCTTCTATGCCAGGTTTCAGCCCAAAGGGAATTGGAGTTGCAGTTATAAATCCCCTAGAACACTAAAGGAAAGTACAGAAATAGAAATGCTGAGCATGACAGCAGTGTAAAATTACAGCCCTTTGTTCAAAGAACACTTTAAGAAAGAACTAGAAAAGTTGGTAAGATTACTTGCTCTTCTCTGCATTTGGACAAACACACCAGGGAGGCTACAATTTTACCACCACCTAATTTTGTCTTGACAACAATACTGGAGGAGAGAGGCAAAGTGAGCAAGTTTTAATGTTGCAAATTCCAAATCGAGTTCTATTGTTCTCAGCAGAAGAGTCAAAATCCTGTTTCTACAGCAAGAAAACAACTTTGTACTATGAGTAATCCTACTTAGGGTTTACTTGGCATAAATAACTTTTCAGCAACACTAATGACACCACAATCAATATTCTCCATTCAGCAAGCCAGTAAACAGTCTGGTTTACACTTTTTCCATTTACGTTTTATATGGAGCATATAACAGCACTTCTATAGCAAAAAGCCAGTACAGTCTGCTTAGTGGTAGTTCAGACAGTTCTGGATTTTGAACTAATCATTGTATTGAATTTAGTCTTGATCGACCATTTATTTTCCATCTGAATTTTACTTACTACATCAATGTTAGCACAGAAAGACTGCTTTTCAAACAACAAACCAACCACACTTCATTTGCTCATGTACTGACCTGGCTCAAAGGGAACACTCCTCACTCCTATCAGGTTAACCAGTGTAATTATCAAAAGGATGCCATGCAGCAGTGCAAAGGCTGGAAAGTCACCCTGAAAGAGGCTGCATAAGTTGCTGTCTAGTTTAAACTACTATCTCCACAAGGAAAGGTATGCCTTGTCCAGAACACTGTTTATATTCAAAACCTGACTGTGCTGAATTGCATTTGTTTGGAAAGAAGGAAGTTACATGAAGGTGAAGTGTCATTGCACAGAGTAACTCAAACATTAGTAAATGCTTATTTTGGGGCCAAGACAATACATAGTAAAAGCAGCCACTACAGAAACACCTAGTAGACTCTGTTCCAGAGAGAAGTATGACACAGAATGATGCAGGACCAAAGCATGACCCTGATCACAGCAAACCAATCTGAAAGCTACTAAATAATTACCAATAACAACATCTCAGAAATATCTATTAAATCATATTGGTAACTGAGCATTCACTGATTCGGGCAATTGCAGTGGGAAGGATATGTTCTTCAATCCAGAACTTATTTCTGTTTCCTTATTTCATTATGAATTGCAAAATAAATTGTCTGCAAGACATCAAACACTTCTGAATTAGCTGGGAGATCAGAATATGATGTATTTATCATACCAATTTTAAACTGGTTTTGTTGATGGCTAGGTAGCTAAGTATTTCCTTCCTTACAAATGAGTTCTGCACTGAGATCAGAGCTCTTCGATTAGTGTTGCTTGTTGTTCTATGCATTTATTGTTGTAATGTTTTGAAGGAGAAACTTTTCAGATAAAATATTTACTCTACAGAATGAAAACTACATCTTCTGGTACTATCAAGCTCTACAATTTTATACCTTAGCCTGTATGCCTTAAACTTGACAGCCAGAAGGCCTGCCAGCAAGAACACCCCTTTTATTTCAGGCTTCATGGAGATCTCATTTGCTTCCAAATTAAGTGTGAGAAAGATCACAACTGGCCCTATACAAGATTCTAACCAGAGTTACTTCACTCAGCAACTAAACAACCATCAGATGGAGAAAACACTTGTCCATTATAAATGCAAGCAATACAACTTAACAGTAAAAAGTAATTCTGGCAGCAATCACTTTTGGTAATGGCTGTCTCTTACTTTTGAGAACCTGCAAGGTGATGATTTTCATCATCCCTCCCTCAAAGATGATTTTCTTCTTAGATTGAAAGGAAGTCCAAGAATTGCACTAGACCTCAGGCAGTTCTGCAGAAGCATTAAGATTGTAAGATTTGCTAACACAAGCACAAGCAACTTCGGTGACTTCCAACAGGTTCAACCAGCAGCAACATTTATGTTGACGAAACTGCTTAAGAGCTCTACCACTGCCCTCACCAATGTAAACATGTACCTTGCCCAGAACTTTAAAGGCACATAACCTCTTCCCATCCCTCTGAAATTCAGCTGCAACACTGGGAAAAGAAAACCACCAGAAAGTTTGTAAGATACTTCATCACTGAAGAAAACCAGATGTGACCAATCATAGGCAGATAATCAAGCCAGAATTATCTACAGATTATACAGTCCATGCTCCGTTTTACTCCATGTTTTACATTCACCCTCCTTCTGCTTCCTATAACAATTTTACTATATACTCCATAGAAACAATGCCTTTTGTCTCTTCTTTTTTAAGTTGTTCCTTTCCCAAGGACTTTTCATTTCAACTGTCAAGTGCCCTGCTAAACAGGATCAGAGACACGTAAAAAAGTTACGTATACATCAAGTTTTGACAGGACAACCCATGACATCCTTCAGGAACAGACCTGTCTGTAAACGCAAGCAAGAGAAGTATTCACTTAGGCTTTCCATAACTTTAGATGCTTCATCTTCATGCTTTTATCTGATCTCTAGGATTTATCTGCCAACATCAAGTATCACAGGCAGTCAGAAAAACAGAACTAGAAGCAGTAAGTTCATGTTCGGTCTCTTAAATATAGCTGTAAGTTTCTCAAAGGAAAATGTCACATTTATGAGACTTGTCTTAGCTCAAAATATGTAACTTAAATGTGACTACATGCCAAAGCACCACAAGCTCTCTTTCTACTTTGGAGAATCACTTCAGTTCAATAAAAAAACTTCAGTGAAATCACATCTTGATCTTGCTCTCCCAAACAAGAGCTTCAATATCACCTGACTCTCAATGCCTTTCATTCCTTTGATTTTGGATTTAAGTGAGAGCAGTGACAGGAGCAGTGTTGGGAACAGTCACTGTGGCAGCAACCATATTAGGTAGCCATCAGGGACTATCCTAATGCCCCAATTCACTCACCAGTTGAAGATAAGGCATGAAGAGGTTCTGTTAGCAAGGCCACATTCTTCAGTGCTCCCCAAGCCCAGAGAAAGCCAGTGTTCACTCACAAGAGAAATATACTAGAAATAAACTGTATTGTAGGACAGTAATTGGTGGCTGACACTGTGATGGACATGAGAGGAGTTGGTCATCTCCCCACAACTCTCCACTTTCCCTAATGAATGAAACTGTCCTCCCCACCTGACAGACCTGTTACCCAGGCTCCTAATGCAGCCTGAAAAGGTGTATTTCCTTGCCATCAAGAGGATCTGCCCTTGAAGGAAAGCAAATGCTCTTGGTGTATTCAAAACATATAATTTATTCCTACACATCAGGATGGTCCACTTTCAAGCTGACTGCCTCTCATTCCTGTCCTACAGTGCAGGAAACAAGGGCTTTAACCAGTTTTACATTTTGCATAGGCCAAAAGGGCCCAGAGATACCATCTTTCAGCACTGCCATTGCTTGAAAGACTTGGGAACGGAAGCAAAGCACATGTAAAGACTACCTCAAAGCCAATCTAGTTTCAACCCCTCAAGCTTTAAAGCATGACTTTGCCATGCTGCTTTATTTCACTCCACCTTTTTAACAGGATATTTACATTATTTGATCGACTTAAAAATAAAGACACATCAAGCTTCGGTTTCCTCAGCAACAATCAGACATTAGTGAAGGATCCTGAAATGATCACTTCCACAGCAGAACTCCCCTGATGTTACCACTTCTCTTCACCTGCTTCTTACCTCCATAAATAGGCAGGCCATCATATGCGCAGCAGCATTAACTTGTTTTACTTTGACAGCCCTGCTTTCTCAGCAACCTGCTAACCAGCATCAATGAGAAAGGCTCTAAACCCATACTGCTAAAATACACAGTCAAATGTATTTCCGAAGACTTAACAACAATTAGGGGATGAATAGGCAAGATGACTTTTCAAAAAGCTTGGCTCTTATGTATTCCCTGCAGTGATCAACAGCTTAAACTTGGATTTGTTTTCAACTCACAGTGAACTATTTGTGAGCAGGTCCATAAAAAGGATTCCCATCTCCCACACCACACGGACACCCCTTGTTCCCCCTCACTTCTCCTTTCCTCCCCCTTTTAAGGGGTAAAACACGACACACTTTTGATGCATGCCACTTGTTAATTAAAAATGTGATTATTCCCCCACCCCAGCTTAAGACTTTAAATCATGAAACTGCAATGATCTTACATAAAGGAAGCTGAGGCAACTGCTACAGCAAAAGGTAGCACATTTGGGAAGAAACATACACTGAAAGAAAACACCCTGTCAGAGGGAAAGCTGTGAAACCTTTCATACGGAAAAGCTCTACGAGGTGTTTATACCTGATGATTGGTGAAAAAGGAAAAAAAAAGAATACTCTCCTTCCCACACAAACACACACAGTTTCCTTGCAATCAGAACATAACTCCACTCACATCTTGCTGTGTTTTGAACAAGCCCATCTAAAACAGCCACAAGCTTTCCCCACTCCAGTGGGGCAAAAGAGGAATTCAGTGGAAGTAATGGGCTTAGCAAGAAAAATCAGCTGTTTACTCTGCATGTAATAAAACAGAAGCTGCAGGAAGTCTTTTCAGCTTTGGCCTCAAGCTGTATGTACTGTTCAGCCAGCACTCTGAGGTTTTTGTTTTGCAGTATAAGTCAACAACTCACCCAGAGCCATAGCACTGTTTACCAACAGCTGTCTTATACATATTTTTTGTTATCCCACACTATTCGAACTAACAAGCATTCAGAAAGAAAAATAAAATTACTCTTTACTGTCAGGCTTTGAACAAATGCAAAACAAAACAATAACACTGCATAGAAGGAAACATTCTTTTTATATACATTTATTTAATGTAGTCAGAAACTGTCCCTTTTCTTCCATGTCAGCTGTGCAGACACTGATAGTTGAGAGCCCCTTGTGCATAGAGGCAATCACCCACCTGAATAACCAACACGCATGTACTGTTGACAACCCAAAACCTGCACAGGCTGGGGAACTCCTAACACATACTTCCTTGACTCAAGGAAGGCCTGAGCCAAATTTCTCCATCAGGACAGGTACAGACCATAGCTACATACAGTTTCTGCCTCAAAGAGCTTATAATCTAGCTGATCAATAATTTTGCTGCTGGACAAATTCAGGAGACAGGGGATGCCTGGGGTGCCTTGTGTTTCAAACTGATTAACGTGAGGGACCTGTTTCAGAAGTCATGCACCTGCAAATTAAAGAGATAGGACAGAAAACAATGGGAAGAAAACCAATACCACAGCACTGCTGACTGCTAACCAATGCAAATGAAGAGACAACCTCTCAATTAAGAGCCAGTATATTATCACTACTGTTATAGCCCAGTCAGCCTTAGCATCCACCTCTCCCACAGCACCGAAGCTGCCTGCTGGCACAGGTCAACCCCCTTCTATCCTAATAGTTTTCCACATCAAACTAAGGAGAAAGGCTATGGTCTCCACACTCTTGGAAGGGCCTGTGAGAGAAGCAGCACAGGTGAGCACCAGAGCTACTACTCCCAGTAGCATACCACTACTCCCGGTAGCACCAAACCCCGCGGCTGCTGGGGCAGTGGAACTGCCTACACGAATACAGCCATGAGGGAAGAAGCCCGGAGAAAATAGGGCAATTTCCCTGCAGAGACACAAGCCCAAAGGGGGAGCGGGCCGGGCAGCCTCCTCCGGCTCCCCTCACAGCGCCGCAGGCAACAACCGGGCTGTAATGGAGAGAGGGGGTAAATACTCCCCAGGCGACGGCTCCAAGAAGCGGCACCACATCCCCCGCGAAGTTAGAAGCTTCTGGAAGTTGTACTTCATTACGAGAGCTAACAGCGACCACCTCCCGCCAATGCTTGCCGAGAGCCCGGCCCCTACCCCTGCTTCCCCCCCAACAAGCTACCGGGAGCCGCCGCGGCCCAGCCGAACCCCGCCCGGCGGGACCCCCAGCCGCCAGCATCACCTTCATGCCGCGCCTCCCGGAGCACCGCCCGGTGGGGATGGATGGAGGGCGGGCGGCCGCCGGCTGCGTCCCCGTGTCCCCCGGCGCTGAGGCTCCGGCTCCTCCTGCCCGGTGTAAACACACAGCGGCGGGAGCAGGGGGTGGGCCGAGGGGGGGCAGCGCCATGGCAACCCCGGCCGGAAGAGGAAGCGCGGGGGTCAGGGGCCGCCATCTTGTCAGGGGTCGCTGTGGTGCATCGCAGCGGAGGGGTCTCAGTGCTCTGAGGGGCATGCTTTAGTGACAGACGCTTCCTCACGTTTCAGGTTAAAGCGCTTTACAAGTTGTAACGCATTAACCACCTCACGTTTCCTTTATATACCTTATGGGAGTGCAGCAAAGGGAGATAATTGCCCCACCATAGCCAGGCAAGGAGGTGGTGTTTGGCCAAGATGAGGAGTCTGTTCTCTGGGCTCTGTCTTTGCTGTCGTTTCATTGATTCTAGTCAAGAGCTGAGTTCTTGGGAGGAATTGGGGCTTTCTAGCCCTTTCCTCATACTATCCTCAGCTAACATACTAGATCTCCAGCCTGCAGGACACGGGTGCACCCACTGCTGATGCTTCACATCAGGGTCTGCTGCTTGGTGGCAAAGATACAGACTGGTTTGGGTTGGAAAGGACCTTAAAACTCATCCAGTTCCAGCCCCCTGCCACAGGCAGGGACACCTTCCACTAGAGCAGGTTGCTCCAAGCCCCTGTGTCCAACCTGGCCTTGAACACTGCCAGGGATGGGGCAGCCACAGCTGCTCTGGGCACCCTGTGCCAGTGTGGAAAAAGTCTTTGGCATGTGTTCTCTCGCGCGTGTTGCTTTAAGGCTATCATCAGGCACAATCACACATGCAGGTAGGAGGGAATTCTTGCTAGTGAATGGTTTGATGCAATGAGCGAAGCCAGACAAAACAAAACAAAAAGAAGGGCAGTTTGAAGTAATGATACCTGGAGTTGGGAGATAAAACAACATTAAGCAAATGGTGGTGATGAGGGTTCAATTTTCTCCGATTTAGTAGCATTCCACAGGTGAAGATTGAGTTAATATGTTACATTGAGAACATAACTACAACTTGGCAAATGTTTAAATCCAAAAGAGGAAAGATTGCTTTTATTCCCTTTTCTTACCCCTTGACTGAGAAACTTAGCAATGACTTCTCTAAAGAATATGCCCTTGGCAGCCGTGTAGGTCTCCTAAATCACTCCTCACTACAGTAGACCCTATTTAATCAGAAACTATAAAAGGAAAAATGTGCCAGCTTAAAGGCTAGAAATGCCTTCACTTGGTGCACAGTGCGGGAAAAGCAGTTCATTTTTTTGCTGTTTCATACTGTCTTTTCCAATCTACAGAACCACCTTGGAGAGTAGAGGTAGAGTGGTACCCTAAGGCTAGTTTTCCTTTTTCAGTTAAATAGGAAATTCTAGTGTAGTGGGTTCGCCCTGGCTGGGTGCAGGGTGCCCACCAAAGCTGCTCTATCACTCCCCTCCTCAGCTGGATGGGGAGAGAAAATACGGTGAAAGGCTTGTGGGTCGAGATAAGGACAGGAAGAGATCACTCACTAATTACCATCACAGGCAAAACAGACCCAACTTGGGGAAATGAGTTTAATTTATCAGTCAAATCAGAGTAGGATAATGAGAAATCTAACGCTTAAAAACACCTTTCCCACACACACACTCCCTTCTTCTTGGGCTTAGCTTCACTCCCGAATTCTCTTCTCCTCCTCTCCAGTGGTGCAGGGGGATGGGGAATGGGGCTGTGGTCAGTTCATCACATGTTGTCTCTGCTGCTCCTTCCTCCTTAGGAGAGGAGTCCTCACACTCTTCCCCTGCTCCAGTGTGGGGTCCCTCCCACAGGAGACAGTCCTCCATGAACTCTCCAATGTGAGTCCTTCCCATGGGCGGCAGTTCTTCATGAACTGCTCCAGCATGGGTCCCTTCCATGGGTGCAGCCCTTCAGGCACAGACTGCTCCAGCATGGGTCCCTTCCATGGGTGCAGCCCTTCAGGCACAGACTGCTCCAGCGTGGGTCCCTTCCATGGGTGCAGCCCTTCAGGCACAGACTGCTCCAGCATGGGTCCCTTCCATGGGTGCAGCCCTTCAGGCACAGACTGCTCCAGCGTGGGTCCCTTCCATGGGTGCAGCCCTTCAGGCACAGACTGCTCCAGCGTGGGTCCCTTCCATGGGTGCAGCCCTTCGGGCACAGACTGCTCCAGCGTGGGTCCCTTCCATGGGTGCAGCCCTTCGGGCACAGACTGCTCCAGCATGGGTTCCCCATGGGATCACAAGTCCTGCACCAAACCTCCTCCAGCACGGGCTCCTCTCTCCAGGGGCCACAGGTCCTGCCAGGAGCCTGCTCCAGCGTGGGCTGCCCCTGGGGTCACAGCCTCCTTTGGGCATCCCCCTGCTCCAGCATGGGGTCCTCCATGGGCTGTGGGTGGGTATCTGCTCCATCATGGACCAACATGGGCTGCACCACAGGCTGCAGAGGAATCTCTGTTCTGGAGCCTGGAGCACCTCCTCCCCTCCCTCACTGACCTTGGTGTCTGCAGAGCTGTTTCTCTCACATACTCTCATTTCTCTTCTGGCTGCAGTTTTCATCGCATTCCCCCCCCAGCTTCTGAACTATGTTATCCCAGAGGTACTACCACCATTGCTGATGGTCTCTGCCCTGGCCAGCAGTAGGTCTGTCTTGGAGCCAGTCTTGTAGATGGAAAGGAAGAGATTTTGATGTTTCTGAATAATCTATTACACTCCTTATGTTTGAAGCAGATTTGGTAAGCATAAACTACACACATTAATGCAAGCACCACAAGATTTGAGAGCATTTGAAATCTAAAAATAAGAAAATATTTTTCTGCCAATGTCTTTTCAGCATTTATATATGCTATAATCGATATATATGAATGCTATAGAACAGATCTGTTTAATAAAATACTTTATAATAAGGGTAATGTTGTGCATTAAAACATACTCATGACTGAACACTGACACTGCATCATTTGGTAATGATAGAGAGGTTTGAGACTATACAGCCTGATGTTCTTGGTATATATGCATTTCTTAAGCCTTACTGAGAACAGAATGAAAAGTTGGCAAGGAGAACACAGATTTAACTAGCTGTTTTCACCATCTGAGCTGAAAGACAAAATATAAAGACCAGACACTGAGAAATGTTCATTAACATAGTCAACTTATTTCCACCTTACAGATAACTGTTGAGAATAAATTACTTTAACTCTCAAAGCTATTCTGTTCATGGATATTGCACACAGCTCAAGAGAGGGGACATTTTTGGTCTAGGGTTCATTGTTCCTCCAGGTTTTTGGCTTATAGTCACATCTCATGTATGCATGAAGAGAAAGTGTCATAGCATCACCATGAAGTAGCAAGAAAGTTTCAGAGGTATCTGCAGAACAGCGAGGGAGACTGTGTCACTGGCAAACCTTCACAACTAGGTAGACCTAATTCTCCTATTCTGTGTTCTTCAGGTCACTGTAAGCTTCCTCATTGATGGGAGAGCAAAATAAAGGCATTGACAGATTTGTAACCAACTTTTACTATTGGTGATTCTAATACTACATTCTCCTTTCTTACCGTAAATGTTAAGAATAAGCTGGAAAACTACATGTTATTGACCTTTGCTTTCATAATGTTTTTTATTCCCCTTCCCCCCCCCCCCCCATTCGGTGGTGTTACATTACTAACACGCTTGGGCATGTTAAATATAAAATATTCTTACAGGGGAGCCTTAAGCAAGACTATAAAGATGTGATTTATACAATACTGAAAATGGCAGTAATAGAAAAATATATCAGCCCTCATACTAAGCTGAAATCATCTAGCTCTCAAGTAGATATATGAAAAGAACTCTACATGTGGCTGGTTTGGATTACAAATGGTACTTTGGCTTCAGGCTAGGGTTTTTTTCCCCCTCTTATTAGGAAAATTCTTATATAAAATCCATTTCAAATCACTTTAAGAAAGATCCTTCTGCACAGGGATACAGGACTTACCCATTACCTTCTGGACCTGTACTATCATCAGCCTGCCCACTTCTCTGAATGCAAATGGTTTTTTGCTCAATCACGTAAAATCCTGAAGTCTAAATATCAGCTTGGCTTATTGTGTCATTATTTCTGGTTCTTTCTTGTGTTTCTTTGAGGTTCTTTGAAAGAGCGTTGTTAAATGAGGCTAGCTGCTTCATGCCTGTTACAGAGCCTTTCACAAACTTACAGGGCAAAATAAATATAGCAAACCTGATGTGAAGAGACACTGAACTATGACCATGGTCGGCTTGATCTCAGAGCACTAAGAAAGAATGAGTTCCTATTACACTGTGGCAGGCAGTATTTCATGATGCTTATATTAAATGGCCAAAGCACTTCCACCAACAGATATTGGCATTTTTCTAGAGATTTTTGTACAGAATGGGTTGTATAAGAAAGGGCATATTGTTGGCAACAAAGGATCCTTGGAGCCTAATTTTTCACCTGCCATGCATCTTACACCACGCACACCCCTGCACATAGTGTGCACACTAGGTAGAACTTGCTACCACCTGGAAGGATGGCATAAATGAGAAAGTAAGAATAGCCATTATAGAAGCATAACTATATTAGTTGTGCCTCCTGCTCATTAGATAGTAGTTATAGGAGTATTCAGGGAAGAAAATCCTTTCATCACTGTCATACAAAATGCCCCACTAATTTCCATAGAGCTAGTCTGTTGCTTCAGTTTGACAGCAATGACCAGGTAGCCCAGCTGTTTCATTCTCAAACTGGTCAAGAACTTGATTTTGTCTGATGTTCACGTTTTCACTCTTTAATAAAAATGCGTTCTTTGCGAATGAAGGTACCAATTGTAGTTTATTTTTTTTAATTTAATAAAGGCAGTCACTTTGTTCCTATAGTATATGATTAGCTTTGCATTACTGAGAAACATAAGATAGCAGGATTTGAAAGCATTTTATACCAAATAAACTGTGAAAGCACCTATGTTTGTGTTTCCCAAAAATTAAAACTCAGATGAGATTAATTGGAAAATCCAGCCTTAAAAGCAACAGGAAGCTCCATTTCATAAAAAGCCACGTATTTGGCAATGAAAGCAGGTTTTGATAATTTTAATGAGGGGAAGAAAGTGAAAATAAGCGAGTTTGAACTTTTGGGTTCACTTAAAGCTGCTGTATTTCATATGCCTTTAGTTATGGAGCACAAAGGCAATTTATTTTTTTACGTAGCCTTCGAAGTCTTGCAACAGAAAACCGTCTCTGCCAAAATGCCAGGATACATAACTGGATTCACATATGGGCTTCCCAGACCTCAGAAGTGTTCAGATTCATCTTTACTTTGAACTCGTGCCAAAGACTCTCAACTGTACACACAGCACAGCTCTGCTAGTAGGTTCTGCTGACATTTGGAATCACCAGCAATTTGTTCTCAGGATGTCAGAACAAGGCTGTAGATAATACTTCACCCCTATCATGAACCATAGAATTCATATGGGGGTGTCTCTTGACATTTTTAAGTTTGAGGGTTTTTCCTACCTACGCAGGCAGTACATTTTTCTGCAGGAAGGAGGCATTGACATGATAATGCTTGCAAAGTTAGTGTTTTCTTTATTAATGCTTCTGGCTAAAGTCTTCTAATGAATTTATCATCCATTTTATGATCTCCCCTCCCTAAAGTTTCTTCTCAGCAGGGATGAGAAGCCAGCTAGCACCCTGCAAGCTCAGGATCTGTGGTCCAGAAAGAATATTAGTAGCACTGAACTGTGATAGTTTTATTCCAGCATAAATTGTACCTTACAGTGTTAAGGCTTGATTACATATTGGCCTGGTTAACCTTCTGAGTTTCTGAGCTGCTTTTGGAGCAGGTGGAATTTTCACTTCCCCTATTCTTCCTGTGAAACACTCTCCTTTCTCCCATCTTGCCACCACTGCACATACGTATATCCCTTTGAATTAAATTGTCCTACAGTTGCAGATAGGAAAAGGTGAGTAATCTGTCTTACGAGACAGAAGAGAAGCAAAAACTGTCTATTTTTTGTTAAAAAAGAGATGGTAGGCATAGTAAAGTAGAACAAGGCCCTTCAATCTAGCCAGTGGTAGGTTAAACATAGGTAAGATGCGATGTATCCAGTATTTTAGATTATTCATACCATCCCACACAGCTACCAGGAACCTTTGGAGACCTCCTGATAAAGAAGGCTTTCTCCTAGTTTATCTCCTGGCCATACACTGCATGTGGAAAGGCAATTTTCTGCTTCAGTCTCTGTCCTTCTCTACAAATACTGTGCCTGATGTTCACTCCAGGAGTTCATAATGGCTGCTTTCACATGTAGCATTTGGACTCTGGAACCATCCCTGTGGCATAGCTTGAGCTGGCACTAGTACCCAACACACGTTCCTAACATACCCACTTTGCTAGCAGTTAAGAAGCCAAGGATAACACATTCTGCAGGCTCTGTAAGGGTTCCTCCCCTCAAATGCTGAGTCTCAGGCCCCTGCTTTGCTCGTTGCCTCTGTGTAGGGATGCCTGTGCACAGCTAAACAGCTAACTGCTGATAACTGGAAGCTTATAAATTATTAACTGGAGTATCATTCCCTCTACTTGCTGTTAGTAGTGGGAACCAGAGGGAAATAACATCATGAGGCACTGCAGCAGGCAGACTTGGGATGTTAGCTGTGGCTTCCACTTACTGTTGGTGGAGCTTTGCTGCTTCTGTAACCAGCCCTGTAGCTCCTTCTGCATCAAGGGCCTGCATCCTGAGATTCCAAGGATTCTTGTCTTACAGCCCATTTCTGCTAGGCTGAATTGCATCCCAAGAAAGAGCACTACCTGCAGAGGTGTCTATGACTATATTTAAGACGCTTGCCAGCATTTGCAAATGTGCATCTTGATTAAGCACAGCCACATGGCTTTATGAAAATTGTGTTGCAAAAGCAGACTGATGTCCTAAAGCACCTGCTACAAAAGAGGAGATTTCCTTTGGTGTTAGCAGTGCTCTCAGTGGATTCTTCTCTCAGGTCATTAGGCTTGGTGGGGCCATCACACAGGGTGACATCTTGACTTGTATCTGGTTTTAGACTGCACAACAGGAAAGGACTGCATAAGTATTTCTCCTAACAGGTGGGTTCCCATTACTCTTTGATCAATAAGTTAGTTGTGTAAAAATTAGTACTCCTAGAGAGGAGAGATTAACAGCAGTGACTTGTTTCTCTGTTGGGCACTGTGTGAACTCTTCTAATCTCTACAGGTACACTTGGGGCTGTGAACTAATTCCAGATCTGCTTGCCCACTTCAGTTTTAGCCACATGCCCCTGTCCTGACCATGCCCTCTTAGAGCCTCACCAAGTCATTTTTCCAACCTAACCACTGATCTACAAAGCATCCACTGCCCTGCATTAGACCCATATTAAGGTTGTGGAATAGTGGCAATGCTGTTGAACTGCCTAGTGAAACAGGCAGGGACAACTACCTGTCAGTCTACAGCAACAAGAGAAATGTCAGCGTCACGGTGTTGATACCGTAACTGGCAGAGACACTTCTCACACAGTCATAATCTGTGTAACTTTAAATACGACCTACATTCAACAGCTTCTGCTTAAAGCAGGTTGCCTCTGAGAACAGCTGACAATACACCATCATATTGATGGCCAAGTTCAATACCTAGGCAAAAAAAGCCTGGTATAACCCATACAACATCCACCGAAGCAGGTCTGTGTTCAAGCTGCCTATTATGTCAGGCTAGGGCAGATACCAGCACCTGGAATGGTGTCTAGTTCCAGAGGGTCTTGAACACTTCAAACCAACTGTTTGTAATCACAGAATTCCTAGTACTGAACAAAGATTTGAGTTCCCTTGTTGGTGTAATATGCAATCCACATGTAGCTTTTGCAGTCAACACAGCACCATAGGTGACCAATTCCCTTTTTATAGATTAGGTTTAGAGCCAGCTCCAGTCTTTGGTTCATAAATGACCTCTAGAGGACCTTCCTTCATTCTTTAGGTGCTGGTCTCACTTTAGTAAGAACAGAGACTCCTAGATAATGGCTTGGAGCAAAAGCTGGATCAAAGGGGGTATAATTCACCATGAATTAAACCAGGCACTGGGGATGCTGTGTGAATAGGAATGATGGGGGCATGCATATAAAAAAAGCAGCTGGCAGTACATCAATCAAAGGATGTGCTGCCTTATATTTATAAATATTTAATTGAAGTTGCACACAAGGAGGGCGACAACAATGCTTCAGAGCTGAAGATATAATACATAACCACTGATTTGACCGGAATCCAGTTCTACCTCAGACCCAACTCGCAGCAGTGGATTAAGAGGGGTGGGGGAAGGAAATTCCTACCTTATCCTCGCCACAAAATCACACAAGTATTTTGCACAGCCTGTTTGAATTCATGTTACAGATCTTACACAATCTTAAAAATCCCTTGCAGAGCAAATATTTAATGTTTGTATGCTTATATGTTTGCAAGAGACAGTGCCCATATGCAAAACTGTGCTTCTGCATTTATGCATACACTTCTGCTTTTATGCATGCATATGGGGATTAGCATGTAGAATTAGTTCTTTTTCTAATCCTGGTGAAATGTGGTAGGACCATTACTGCCAAGAAAGGGAACTTTCATCTCCTTTATACCCTTCATATTACTCTTCACTAATGGGCTGTGCCTCAATAATTATAGCTCTGGAAGGAAAAAAGTTGACCTGGGCTTACCTATTGTAGAGCTACCATGGAGACAGGATATTAGCATTGCCGTGGAGATGAAAGCACAGGCAAGTTACATGGATTCTAGTAACCGTTGAAAAATATATGAACTATTTAAAAAGCAAAATGTTTAAGGTATGAGGTCTCAGTTCTTCACTCCATCCAAGGAAAGTACTAAGTATGCACAGCAGAGCTGCAAAAGATGCTGTGGCAATCCCACAGCTGGCAGACAGCCTTCCCAAAGCACAGGTTCAGCTACAGACTCTTATTCTGCCACCTTGTTTTTCTCTTCCTCCTTTCCTTGCTTTCATTTTACTGTTCATGAGGTATCCAATTCTTCTGCTGATGGAGACAGCCACGTACCCTTATGTAGCTGTTTTCAGCCCTTTTTCAGCCTCCAGGAAAAAGACAGTAACCAACTGAAATACTCCTCCTACCTCCTCAGGCATTGGGATCTAAAATGCCTGACTTTAATATCAATCAGCACTAAGGTACCACAGTAGATTCTCAGACTTGCCTGTTCAATGATTTTTCCCTCCTACTTCATCTATTCCACTGACAGAAAGAGCCTAGAAATCAGCTGCTGTTTGTAAACATCAGAGAGGCAAGGCAGAGGAAGCCTGGGCATGGATAACACACTGGAGAGAGCTGTGCCTCCCCAAGAATCCCACCAAGCTATTAGGAAATGAGACAGCAGTAGGTGCACAGGTTGAATCCAGCACGACTCCAGAGTGCAGCTGGAGATTATTTCCTGTACCAGCACAGGTGACAGGGCTGCATTCATGGCACAGCCCCAGCATGGAAACTGCTCTCAAACAGCTCACCACCAACATGCCATTGAAAAGCCAGTTTGGAGGTTTCTGAGATAATGCAACTTGAATCTTTAAATCACTGCTATCATCAAATCCCAGCAATGCAGAAACCATACTCAAACTGCTACATGTCTAACTCCTGAGAGTGTCCAGGATTAAAGTTATAATGTGTATATCTCCTGGACATGCTGTCAGCACATCAGGTTTCAAAAGCAAGCATAAACTGGAAATACCTGTGCAAAAGCATTTTTCAGATAGTCAAGATAAATAGAAGAAACTGTACTGATTTCTAGATGTATTGCTTTTTCTCCTGTGAATTATAACTAGCTGATACTCACAGCTAGATGTTTGAAGTACTTTTGGCTGGAACCTCCACATTTCAGGTGAGATACAAAGTTAGAGCATCAAATACTTATTCTCATGAAAGCTCTTCTAATATGTGATGTCAGGTCTTAAGCTGTTGAAAACATACATATCCCAAAACTGAGGGAGGACAATGTGGCCATACTCGTTCCTAAATTTCTCTTCTTTGCTTTTGCAAAGAACATTATAATTTCCCACAGGGGCAAGTGAAGTGCCTCCATGTTGCCCCGTTCCTCCAGCACACCTGGAAACACACATCCGTCTTGCAGAACATAAATCTCTTTGCTCTTTGACCATTTATGCCTTTTCTGGGCACTTCAGCTCCATTTCAGCAACATCATTTTTCTGTAGGAGGTAGAAGATAGGAGCACATACAGACCACCCCAAAAAAAGGCCTCACAAGCTGATTTTTTCTAATTGAAAATCCAAAAATTTAACTTGAGACAACCTAGATGCTTTTTTCAACACTGTCCTTCACAGCTTAGTACCCTCAACCTTTCTCACTGCAGAAGAGAAAACCTTAGCGCTGTAGCATTGGAGAGCAGTATCCCCTCAGGTAAAACAGTGCTCTAAAAGTCAGCAATGGTGGCCAGAAAATAGCTATTTTAGTAATAATGATGGGCTATTCACCTACCCCAAGCTGAGCTTCCTGTTGCAATCCATCTTCATTATAAATCCTTTTGGATTTATTGGATATTAGCAATGTCTCCTTGGACTGCAGCTTCTCCCATGAACCTTCAGTAAACCACTATTATTACCTATATGATTCAAAAAAATCTGCTTGTAGAACAGCATTCTAACAATAGCACATATCTGTTAGGAAAAGGAGGTGAATTTTAAGTTAAAAAAAGCTAACCCAAGACATTAATACCTGGACCAGCAGAAGCTGGACTAAATGGCCTTAGAGGCTCCTTGTAGTCTTTCGCTCCTGCACACTTATACCATCAAACATCCACAGCACTGGTTTTGTGCTGACAGACATCACTGCACACCCTGTATTGTAACTCAGAAGTTTCAGTACTAAAATTACAATTATTTAGTTACTTACAATGGTAGCACAACCCTCTCCCATCATATGGGAAAATCCTGTGCAGAAGACCCCTTCCCTCTGTTAACTCCACACTATCCAGGACCACAGCAACTACCACTTGCAGCCCTTGGGATTCAAGGCAAAATACTTCATCAGTAAGTATAAAGACATTAACTACAGAAACTCTGACTCTAACAGAGCTTCCCCTGTGCAAAGCTAGACAGCCCCTTCAATACCCCTTTCCAAAGACTGAATCCCTGACCTCTGTGAAGGCTGCAGGTTTTAAGCACTTTTGGGAACTAGCACACCTGTTTCCCATCCTAAATGTGGTTGAAGGTGCATCTCTTTAGCAATCAGCTTTGAAAGCCTGACCTTAATTTCTTGTCTAGAACTTTGTAAGCACTTGAAAGAGAACACTTGGAGCACTGGAGGCTCTGTTCCTTTGCCAGATATTGCTTGTCAGGAAAGCATAGCAATCCCCATAGGGAGGCATGGCATGGGGCTCCTGCCTTCTAGTTCTCGTTCTGCTACTGAGACATCCTGGATACACTTGTTCATGAGTCAGCATCTGAATTTCTTTATTCATGAAACGTGGCTGAACATCCCAATTTTCAGTTTAGTATTTCAATTTTTTTTCAAAATACTTTGAATGAGACATGCTAAGAAAGTAGTGAACATTATTACCTGCTGGTACATTTTTCATGTCATTTTTTAGCCTAGCAGTGTATATTCCCAAGACATGTGCTGTCCCTACAAACACACAGAGAAATCAAACCTATTCTATTTCTGAAGCTTCATCCTGACAGGTTTATGAAAGAAATGTTGGTTCTTGCCCAATTGCCTGATGCTTCTATATTAAGAAATTTCATCTCAAAGTAGTGTCTTGTGTATAGAACCAGTTTTGTTTCTTACAGGGTTTCAGGTTTCTTTCCCTGAAAGCTGCTGTGGAAATACAGTACATCCATGCATATGTTGCATGGATATGTTATGCATACATTTCCGTGTTTGTATGAAGTCCAAGTTCTGGTTGCACAGAAAGAGCTGAAAAATGCACAGTTGTAATGTGGCACTTTAAAAAGTGGAACTCGCTAAAAGCAAATAAATTAGATAAAAGGAGCAACTAAAAGGACAAAAACTTGGAAACTTGAAGAAAATATCACTATCTGAGATAGAAATAAAATGTATACTAGACATTGTATAAAGACAGCAATCATGCTGAGACATGGGAGCAGCAGCAATGAAGAGTGGAAGTCATCTGGTGAAAATAAAGAGCAATGTAAATTCTGACAAGTGGCAACATATAAGATGGGTAAAACGATATTTTTTTTTGAATGGGAAATCCATCAAAGTTGACGGAATTGGTAGAAAAGCAAGGTATAAAAAGATAAGGTTACTGCAGGAAAGCCATGCATCCCTTAGGTTGACGTGCTATGGAGCAGGACAGGGATGTTCCTGATCAAATCATTCCTTACAGGGGTTGATCTCAGGAAATCTCAGGTTCAGGAAGGATGTCTCAGAGAAAGTATCATTGCTCAGAAGAAAGGGTTTTAGCACAAATCAGTGCAATGAACAGTAATGACTTGCTGGGAGCAGATGACGCTTACCCAGGCATTCAGAGGCAGCTCACGTGTGAACCTGCTCAGCTGCTGAGTGAGCTCAGTGAGTGCTGCTTAAATCACCACAGTGCCAGAGCTGCAGGAGAGTGCAAACACACTCTAAAAAGGATCCAGATGAGTGATTTGATTTCTTCCAAACCCAGGGTTGGAAAAAATATGTAATGAAAATGGAAGAAGTAGACTGAGGAATAAATATCATTTATAGGGGCTGAGTCAGAGTTTAAGCACAGTCTCCTAGAGGTCTCTGAAGAAGCCCATGATGATCCAGCTGGTGACCCACTGGGTATAGTTATCTAAGCTGCAGTTGTGTTCACCAGACAGCACAGGGACTGAGGAATGATGGTGCAACACGTTGTAGCTTTTAGTGATGGAGGGTGCCAACGGACCGTAATGGCTCCTGACTGGCCTCACCTGGGGTCTCTACCCATGGCTCTGCCCATTGGCCCAGGGCCTCTATTTCGGCTCTGGCCATAGCCTTTGCTTCCTGCTGGGGCTGTTGTAGGAGTGTGTGTCTTGGGTCTGGTCTTGGGCTCCTTGCTGGATCTTGAGCTTATGTTGTAGCCTCACCTTGAGTCTTGCCTCTGCCTTCAGCTTCTGGATGTGATTCAGCACCTTATCAACAGGCTGTGCTGAGGTACTGTGAGACTGTGCTGCACTTCGTAGCTCCTAGCAAATCCTCCACATGGAGTAGCCCTTTTCTTATTGTTCTTCTCTGGCCCATTTGTCTTGGTTCTCTTCCAAAGCATACCAGGGAAAGGAGCAATAACCTATGCTGTAAAGGGAAGCTAAGGCAGAGCCAGAAGGCTGTTTGGGTTCTGCAATATAAGCTTTCTAAAAGCTTTTAGGAGGACTCATTAATAGAAGAAATTTTAAGGCCTAAAAATCCTTTATGGGAAAACAGTGCAGGTAAATGTCTTATTTTCCTAATGGGCCATCAGAACACCTCAGAAACCTATTGTGGCATCTGTATGTACAATTTAGAAGGAGGAGGTGAATAGTGAAGTATCAAGCTGCAGATGCTAAAACAGTCTTGAGATAGTTTAGGCTAGAACTGATGCATCACTTCTTGGCATGGATTACAGGACAGACTTCATGCTTGCAAGCATTTTCTGCAGGAAGCGGTTACTGGTCTGTACTGTGCATGCAGGGATCAAAGGAATGAATGGGCCGTGAGTAGTGATGGGGAGTTCCTCCCTGTTTCTGGAAGCATGTCCCACTTGCACAAATGGCAAACCACTAGAGAGCAGCATTAGATTGGGACTTGTGTAGTGTGCTTGTAAATAAAACAATGCATTAGTGTGATGTTTGCAACTAGATAATGGTTTCACATCAGGTTTTGTCAGAACCAGGGAAGCTGTAGACCAGCCAGTCTTATTTAGCTCACCCCATGGATACTTTGATACTCTAATATTGAAACTAACCTTTGTAGCTTGTCTCCATGAACCCAACTTTTCCTATGCATTAAGCTCAAAAAATATAGTGAAGTTTCTCTTTAGCCTACAACTACTGCAAACCAGACAAAACCAAGTTGGATGTAAAAGCTCTAGCTGATTCTTGTATCTAGCCATCATCTCAGGCTAAGGCTCACTGATTCCTGTAGTTATCTCCAGTGCAGTCTTTGGAGGTGTGCTTTTCCTTTCTAATATTCCAATACCATTCTGACACTGGAAAGGTAAAAGATAAATGGTGGTAAAATAGCAGAGATCACACTGCTGCAGGAGTGGTTTAGGAGGAACAGAGCCCAAACACACATTGGTTTCAAACTAATTTTAGCATATCTCAGCATTTATACTAGAGATTTTGTATTTAAAAGACTAAATCTTTCCTTTAAATAAAAATGTACCTAAAATGTGGAACTATGTCAATATGCGCTATGGCATAAGATACTCTAACCTACACTGAAATCAACTCATTACCTTAAAATAATTAGTCTTAGACTGATTAGACTTAGCATTCAAGTCTTCATGTATCAAGCATACGCTATGATACCTTTTCTATGAAAGGTTTGCTTTTGCTGCTGGGTAACTGGGACAAAGTAAGGACTTAAAAAAATCTTTTTTGATTTTGACCTTTTCTAAAAAAGCCAAACCATTTTTTCACACTCGATCAAGGTCAGTGATTTAATTATTCTAAACCAATTAACTGACTGGCAACTGAAAAGCAGGAAAGCTCATGTTCTTCTCTCAATCAGTAAATAATGAAGCATGAATTGTATGCATTCACTAATCCTAACATCCCAAAGGACACGATACCTGTAATCAGATAGCTGTTAAATAACATAATTTTAAACACAAAGGAAGTGGTGTACATGTTTTTATCATTTAACTCTTTTTTTCAGCCTGTTACAATGTAGTGTAGTAGTTTCATTTAATGGCTATAAAGTTATTTTAAACTGCTCTTCAGCAGAATCTGGTTTCTGTCTAAATGTAGCATAAACCAAAACAGGTTTAAAAGGAATTATCATGTAGTAAGTGCAATACTTTCTATTATTGTGAGTTAAAAAAATAGGACTCACTGTAGTAAGAACTGGTCTGTTTAAACATGTAGAGATAACTGAATCCTCCTGAAAAGTAATAACTTTCCTAAGGTGAATACACAGCTGAGTTAAGCCAACTGCTTGTTCACTAGCAATTGTCTGAGAAGCTGAGCATTAGAGTGATGTTCCACTGCGTCCTTAGACAATCACATGGCCTTTCGCTCTCCTGAACTTTGTTTTGCTTGAGGTTTGTACACTGTAATGCTTTAGGCAGGGAAAGTGCCCTCTATACTTTCTCGTTATGGGAAGATCGTTGGGCTGATATTCCTGTTGCTTCTGATGATACCTGTCACAGATACAGAGGTAGGAAAAAAATCTGTGCTTAAGCACTGACAGGTGTTTGGGTTTTCTACCTTTGTAATTGAATATTATGCCAAGAGGGACTTTGATTACATAGTGAAAGAAGTGCTCATTCTCTTCCATAGAATGAAGGTGAAACTAAGGAACCATCACTAAGAACATGATAAACATCGTATTAAAATTACTAACAAGCAGCAGTGATAAAATACCTGGCAGATCAAGGACAGGGTAGCTAAGAATGAGAAATGGCAAAAGACAGTGTAACAAAAGGCAAACAGGAGAAAGAATGCGACTTACAGCTGTGTAATCAAAGTATTTGGATAGATAATAAACCAAGGCCTGAACATTATTCTGCTGGAATATTAAAGCAGACAAAGAGCATCGAAAAGGAAATTTGCATTTGAGACAACTTTTGATAATGTGTTATCAGATGATGTGAGACTCTGGTCTATCAATTAGACTTGAAAAATACCCAGTTCTTTCTGGCAGTCAGGAAAATGAATTAAACCATGTGATAAATCTCCTGACTCAAGGAATGGATATGCAAAACTGCATGGCAGAACTTCAAAGGGCTCTTCCATCCCTCCTTGCTGGAGTGACCCAGCTCCAGGCTCTGCACAATGATCTGGTCTTGTTCTCTTGCTTTTATTGTCTCATAACTTCTGCTGTCTCCCCTGTCATTTGTGATGTGCAGCAGCAGAAATGTCCTCTTGTGACTTCCTATGTCTTTCTTTTGAATTTTGAATAGACTTGGAGGTTGCTCAGAACTGTATGGGAGGAGCTCCGGTTACCAATGCAACGAACTAATGAAGACTTCTGAACATCATCCTCTTATCAGCCAAAGCAAAAGGAGTTCTTTACATCTGCTCCTCATTATTGCAGTATAATCTATGTGGAAAGTATAACTGTAGATGAATCATGGAAGTCACAAAAATGTGGAATACTTGAGAAAGTTTAGGAACAAACTGTTGGTAGGGTAAAATGAAAAATATTAGTAGCAAAGCTTTACAGAATATCAGCTAAAAGTTTGCTAGCAAAGTACTCCTTAAAAACAAAGAACCAGCCCATACATTTATCTGGAAAGATTCTCTTTGCCATCTTGATCTGCTCTGAACCACATAGATTCCCCTGAATTCTGCCTTTGCAGGCAATTCCAAAGGTTTTCTTGCTTGCTTCTTAAAGATCTGACACAGCAAATCCTTATGATTTTCTACAGCACCCAAGTATTTGTGCAGGGGCTGAAGGTGGGAGGAAGAACCAACACCTGCCTGCCTATGTTGTATTCATGTGGTTTCAGCATGAATATTCCCATTGTGTGGCTCACTCTGACAGTGTGGGTTTTCTAGGATTTAGCCTGCCTTTCTAGGCTTGTTTCTGTTCATGGACATCAAAGCAAGGAGAGCTTCCCAGGTGGGAAGCCAAAACTTTGGGAGCTGGTGGTTTTATTTATTTGTAGGCTCCAGCAAGACACACAGTCACTGCCGGTGGTGATTGGATTGCAAGATATGGTACAGGAAAAACAATTTCAACCAACAATCAGACTCATCTCTGGCTCCAGCAGATTTCCAGTGCTCCTGGCCAGCAATGCCTGGCTGAGAGCTGTGCACAGAGGGGACAGGCTGACAGAGCGAGGTGGCTCCTGGTAGCAAGCTGAGGAGTTTCTAGGACAGGTAGTCAGTGGGGATAGATCAGAGTTCCTTGACACTGAGTTTTGCTGTAAACAGACTGCTACTAGATATCTTGTCCCTTGCTCAGCAGTAAGGGGACCTGCAGCAGCTCATGGGTGCTTGTTAGAATTAAAGATGAGTCACTTTAAGGTTGCTGGGGTTTCTTTCCTATTGCTCCACTTCCTCTGTTTTCTGAAGATAAATAAGAAATGAGAGCCTGGAAATTCTCCTGAGAGGTCCTGCAGCTTGTTTGTTTTGTGAAAATACTTCTTGTTATCTAATTTTGTTACACTTGTCAACCACAGCAGCAGCTTTCCCATAAAACTTGCCCCAAGTAAACTAGCCACAGCTTTGAGAACGGAGCTGCAGAGCAGAGAAGATCATCTTGGAAACTTGAAGATGAAGTGTTTTCTTCTGCCAACTCATTTAGCATTTCTTTATAGCTTTGCACTGAGTAAACCTCTCCAGGTGTGTCCCTGCTCGCAGATGCTGAGAATTTACATTGCTGCTGCTGAGTTGCTCTATCTTAAAATTAGTTACAAGCTTTTACTGCTGTGATTCTACATAATAGAGGTGTTATGCTATGGAGATAAGCATGTATTAAAATATATGCTTCTTTTTTTTTTTCAGATAGCTACAAGAAACAGTGACTTAGGTGAGTTTGATTGTAATTATTATATAAATAACTAAAGTTTGGAGGGGCTGCTTCTCTATAACTCATGCTCATTATTCAGTAGGTTTTTCTCTCTGAAGTTGTTTTCCAGCATCAGTGGAAAACAATTCACAGAACTCAGATGTGTTTTAAAGTCACATTCAGTGTGATTAGTTATGCTGTCATGATATAAAAATTAAGAAGACTTATTGAGCTGTTGCTACATGAAATGTTCTTTTCCATATGTAGCCTCAGCAAATCAGGATACTTTTCACTTTGATTTCTTTCCTATGTGATAAGGTACTTTCCTGTCTGCTGTACCCAAGTCTGTTGTACATTTTGTGCATACCTCTTGTCTGTGAAATGTATTCCAAATATTTTGGAGTTAGAACTGTCACAATATCTTATGTTAAATTAACAGTTAACCTGGAAATTAATATCTTGCATGAATTCAATATACATGATAAAAATAGTAGTTTCTTTTGTATGATTCATCCCATGTTTGCAGAGGTCAGTTATGATTTTCTTTAATTCCACAAGCTCTCGTGAAGAGAGCAGTGACTTGTAATACTTAGCCTTCCCCTCTGAAGGGTCCCAAAGCTTCTTAAGCTGAAGTATATTTAGTCACGACTTTGATTACAGCTGCACTATGACATCTATATTAATATTAATCTCTTCTCTCCAGGAAGCAAGGCAGACTTAACTAGTCTTAGCATACTGTGAATGCTCCATTCACTTGGTCTTAATATACTAATCCTTTTTTACATTATTGGGAAATGAACTTCAGTGAAGGAAACTTCCAAAGGCACAAAAGCTTAGTTAGTGTATACCTCTCACCTCCCTTTTGCACATCTTTTTCTTCCTCGGTGCCTTGTATGTTCATTAATTTCTTCATCTGCCAGGCAGTGAAATAGCTGTGTATGAAGGAGACATCCTCCTGAGAAGAGGACGGCGCAGTGCAATTAACTGTGAGAGCTGTTTATGGCCCAAGTCACAGGATGGGCTAGTCAAGGTCCCAATTAACATCTCTTCTGATTTCTGTGAGTGTCTGCAAATGGCTGCTGTGAAGTGATTTTCTTCCTGTGGTTTTGTGTTTGTGTGGCATGCACCAAAAGCAATCGTTGTCCAAATGAGGATTTACTGACATATCTCTTTTGTTGATCTGCTAGCCCTGTGGTAGTCTGGCTAAGACTCCAGACATTTCACCTACAGACACTAAAATGTGTGGTTACTTGGGCAGTAGTTGTTACATAAATACCAGCTAACTAATTTTAGCCCATTCGTGTTAGCTACAATGCACTTTGATATTTAGCAAGCACAGAAGAAGAAATAGAATTTGTTCCCATTATGAAAGTAATTTTGTCAAAATTACCACTAGGAGCACTTTTTTAACACACAGATTTGCTTTCAAATCTTCCATAGATGTATTCCCACACTAGAAATCCTCTAGGGGCAAAAAGGAAGGAAAAATCCTTGGAGATATATTTTCCCTTATTATTTCCCTCTAGTCAGTCAATAGCTCTGTTCTGTGCAAAAGGCTGCAGGACCAATGCCTTAATCTAGAAGACTTTGTATGGGCTGTGCAGGTCTTCCATCTCTCCCCTGCTGAGGCTTCCATACAGACCCTTCATAAATGATCTTACCTTGAAAGAAAAATGCATGGGAGTGAAAAACAGCCTGTGCCTGATTCCCATTCCTGGAGAAAGGGAATCTGTGTTATCATTTGAGCTGAGGGAAGCCCAGTCTCTCTGTTATCCAGGTTGCTTCTCTCCCATGTGCTTCCAGAGCTGCAGCATATACTCTTGTGGTTAGGTGAGGGTCATTCTGTCTACCTCCTTCTCTTCAAACTTTAAAGATGAGGAAATTGAGATACAAATCAGTCGTAGATGAACACTGACTAAGCCAAAAGAGGTCAAAATGTTCCAAATGAGATAAACACTCTAATTTTATTTGGTACTTGAATAGAAACACTGTGATCTTCAGAGCCTCTGAACGCTGGCTGTCTCAAGTGATTCCAAGGAGGGTATGGACATTTCTTATAAACAAAACACGTTTTTTGGTGCTTAGCTCTAGGCAGATGGCTCATTTGGGTTACTGTAATCCAACTATTTGTATCTGAAACTGTCATTTTTTATTCTAATGGAAGAAACAATGCCAGTCTTTTGCTTTCCATCAGCTGTCTCCTATAGAACATGCAAAAGGGCCAGCCACAATTCTTGCATCTCCCTTTAAACGTACAATCAACTCCAAGATTTCAGAAGGCTTTGTGCCCTTTTCTTTATTCTACTTCTCTGATAAAAAGCTAATGAGTGCTGTGAAGTTTTAAAGGAATGCAGCCCATCAATGCCCCTTCTTGATGAACCAAGGAAACTTTCTCCTGGCCTCTTTCTAGCGATGACAGAGAGGTCTTGGATTGCTGATGCTCTGCAAGAGATCTCCACGCTGACCTGTGTGCAGTTTGTAAACCGCACTACAGAAAAGGACTATGTGTATGTTGAACGTGGGCAGAGGTAAGCTCCTCATCTCCTGAAAGCAAAAGCACTCAAAAGGTCCTTCAGCTGCTTTTCTGATTTCACTTGAATTTAAGTAATTGCCCTTTTTGTTTCTAAGAGTCAAGATTCAGAGAACAGGTGTAATCTTTCATTTTTCCTTAGACATACTGGTAGTTACATCAGTTAATGGACTGCAGGAATAGATGTATGTGTGGACTTAATGGGCTATAATTCAAAATGAGGTCTTTTCCTTAATTGTTGTAGAAAATTTAAAGTAGTACAATTGTTTCAGGTTCTTCGCTTAACTACTTAAACTGCTTCATTTATCATATCACATATCATTCATATGAATATGATACCATCTATCATTGAAATAAAGCTTCAAAGGCTTTCCACCCCTGTGTAGTTTGGCAGCTTTTGGAAGCCTAGATATCTCACACCAGTGACTATTTGCATGTCCCCTTCCATAGCTGCACATCTGGAGGCCCTTGGTGGCACACTCAGTACCTCCATTTCTTTGTATTTGCTGAATGTGATCATTTTGGTTATCGATTGCCTGTTCTTAGCTGCTGGTCTTACTTTGGAAAAATTGGAGGACGTCAAGCAGTAGGCCTGGTGAAAAATGGTTGCATGGATAAAGGAGCAATTCAGCACGAAATGAACCACGCGTTGGGCTTCATCCATGAACAGACACGGAGCGATCGGGACAGGTTTGTCAAGATTATGTGGGAACATATTGTGGCAGGTATGTCCACTAAATCTTAAGAGAAAACATACACTTTTAGATGGAATGTTTTAGATGGAGAATGTTTCTTCTGTGAACAGCAATGCAAATAAGAATCATGATTGCTAGCTGAATTGCAGCAGCAGCAGCACATTCAGCATGATGGAATTTCTAGTTCAGTGTTTGTACTATGGGAATTTCTGTGGCTACGTCTTATGTTAGTGTGGTCCTCCAAGGCAGACACAGCCTAAAATTAGCCCTACCTTGTATCCAAAATAACAAGATCATCAGAAATGCAAACTGTTGGAGCAAAGACTTGGCCAAAGGAGGAAAGGCTATGGGACTCTCAGCTGAGGTGGGGTAAAACACAATATTCAGAGATCATGGTGGATCAACTCTATCTTGGGGAAAGCCATGGAAATAGGGAAGGCAGCAGGTGGGCATCTTGGCACTGGCAGAGAGTGAAATGCACATAGCCTAAAATGTAGGTGAACAAGAGACTCTGGAGACAATGGAAGCACATGCAGCCATCACCATGTGCAAAATTCTGGGACCTGGCATGATGTGAGAGGAATTATTTCCTCCTTGAGGAGAGAGTAATATACACTGCCATGAAAAGAAGGAGCAATCAGGATTGGTAGATCTGTAAAGAGAAAAGAAGTGAATGTTATTTACGGAAAGGAATGCAGGATGAATAGTTTGGGCATGTGCCCTTGATCTGTGTGCTGGTAAGATGGGAGCACATACAGAGCTCCTGGCTCTGTGGAAGGTAGAAGGAATGTTAGGAGGTCCCAGGGAAAGTGAGAAAGTGGTACATAGAAGGAAAGTAGGGGAAGAAAGGATGCAAGGAATCATTTATCTGACAGCTCTAAGAGAGCTGGTCACCCCATAAATTGTAACAAGATAATAGTGTATTTAGTTCATTATAGAAAATAGTAGTAAAAGAGGCTGGACAGTTGAATACCAAATTCTAAGAAATCTCTTCAACAAATAAGATATTCCACTCTTCAGTGTCATGCACAGCTGAAAATATATCTATCTTTTTCTCCAGATGGAACTTGATTGTTTTTATTACAAATTCCTAAACACACTGTTCTCCAAACTTTTTTTCAGCTATTCCCATGACATCCTGAGTAAATTCCATTTGTGCTCCTCTTTACTGAGGTTTTAGCTCTACTGTTAAGATGTAATTCTACTATGAATTGTTTGCCATTGTAAAACAAGGGCATGCTATGTTTGACATGCTAGCAAAGGATGTGCTAGGAAAGAGAAGTTGAAAACATGAAGTTACACCAAAGATACTAGACATGCATAAAATCTTATGCAAGGTTTGCAGGGGGGAGTCCACAGGTTCAGATGTCATCACTCCTAAAGGATACAGAGGTAACCAAGCTCTGGTTCAGGCACAGTATCATAAAAGGATGAAACAGGAGGAAGAGGTAAAGATGACAAGACTATGCAAAGGAAGACTGGGTATATCTTCAGTGTTTTAACAGTATTCACCCAGAGTGGAGGCTGAGAAGATTGGTGTGACAAGGGAGTTGGAATGCAGAGTGTGTGCAGCGCAAGCACTGTAAGAAAATGCAAAGATATGCAGGGCAAAGGAAATTAAGCAGCACAGTTATGCTTGTGAGGACTGTTAGTATGCATCTCCTGTAAAAACATGCTGCTTTTAACAGTGCTGAAGGCAGAGCTTCCGCTGACCTCCGTGGTGCAGAACTAGACCTCAAGACCTTGTGCAGCTTCCCAGCTCTCCCACACGAGCTGTTTTTCTCTTGCCAGGACTCCAGTGCTGTGGATGTTTGCTGGGTTTTGCTTTTACCCAGCGATTCACCTTGGAAGCCATCCTACTTCTTTGTTTGGATAAAATGCAGCCTCCTGGGTTGCTCTCCACTTTGCTACTTGAAATTCAGCTTGTTTTTCCCAACCTTTGGAGGAGGAGAAAAGTTGTACTCAGAGCCTTCAGCCAAAGCTTCATTTTCAACTCTTCTGAGTCATTACACTTAGATTCTGGCAGAGGTAGATTTTTTTTTAGAGTGGAAAAGATAGGGTAAGTCCCCATATATGTGCAGGTCTATACAGCCAAATCTCTCTGGCGTGTGGTGAGGCAGTGAGTAGTTTGCTGGCAGCACCTCTGCACAGCCAGGCTGCTGTTGCTTTCTCATCTTTTAGCAAATCAATTCAGCAAAGCACTTCTATGCCAAACAGTAGCCATATGCTTAAATGTTTCATTGCATTTGAACTGTGCTCTCCGTTCATCACCTCCAAAGAAGCTGTGCACTTGCTGATAATTCCTTCTGAAGTCAGTTTAACAGATAAGAGTAGCTGAGATAAAAATGTAGCAGAGTCAGGAAAGTCAATGGTGTTGAGAACCAGTTTGAGCCTTAGCTGAGGTTTTCGAGCTATGAAAAGCTCCAAACTCATGTTTGTTCCCCAACTTTCTGTAATTCAGGATTTTTGAAGCTTCTCTTTGTGTTTCCTAGCCCTCACTGGGACCAGTGCTGGCGGACATTACTGGAAGAGACTGGCTCTGATTCCAAGCCTGCCAGCCAAGTTCTGTAGCCTGCAGAGATTTTTCTGACAAAGTGTCCAATCCTGAGCTCTTGTCCAGATGGTTTGTGGTTTACAAGCCACTAGTTACAATAATGAAGGTACAGATGTTGAACTGGAAAGAAGTGCTCAGTGGCTAGGGCATTAGCCTCAAGGCCAGGCTGACTGAACTCAGCTCATCTGTCTTACCATGGACAAGAAACCCAGGGTGCAATTCGTATTAATGCTTTCCAGACAATGGAGAGAAAGAAATAGGTATCTTCAGATGACACTCTCGCTGACTGTGTCTCTCTTCTCCCTCTCCTCTGACTATCCTAGGAACCTTGATGAATAGCTTCAGTGCCTATCTTAGAGAAATAAAGCTGGGCCCCAGCCCTGTGTCAGTGTAACACTTTCTTAGTTAATACAGTCTTCTTACAACTAAACAGATGAAAACTGGCACAGGTTGCCCAAGGAAGTTGTGAATGCCCCATCCCTGGCAGTGTTCAAGGCCAGGTTGGACAGGGCTTGGAGCAACCTGCTCTAGTGAAAGGTGTCCTTGTTCACGGCAGAGGGTTGGAACTGGATGATCTTTTAAGGTCCCTTCCAACCCTACGCATTCTATGATGCTCAGCAGCTATGATGAGAGGGGCTATATTAGCAGCTATATTCAGAGTGTTTCTAGCTGATCCTACTGAGTCCCCTTGCTTCATGTGAGTCATATCACTTCACTGGAGTCACTACTGATGGGTTTGACCAGAGATGGGGCCAGAACATGGCTGATAAAGATGTCCTTTAGGGCAAGTGACAAGCAAACCTTTCTCTTGTGGTCTTATAATCCTTTGGTGGAAGGAGTTAGCGAGGCAGGCTGGTGGTCATCCACACATACCTCTGAATTTATGATCTAGGTGGTAAGCCAGATTACCCTCTCAGAGTATGGATGCATACTCTGCACAGGGAGACATAAGTTGGATGCTTACGATGTTAAAGATAATGTACTGAAATGTATTTGGAGCCACCCTAATGAAGATGAACAGATGAATACCTTTAAGAGTGGAATGGATTCATTGATTATATAAAAACTTTGACTTATTTGATTCTGAAACCTACTAGATAGAGTGAAAATGAGTTCACATGGATTTCAAAAGGCTCTGGTGGTTTTGGTAGATCCAAGTTCTCATCAGAACAAGTACCCTGTGTTACTGTTAGGATTATGACAGCAGGCAGCGTACTGTTCGAGCAGCAATAATTGTCATGAACGAAATGTTGTTTTTCTACCTTAAAGGAGAACAAGGGAACTTTGGAAAAGTGAATTCCAAAAATCTGGGCCTTCCCTATGACTACTCTTCAGTGATGCACTATGGCGCGTAAGTTGTTTTCTGAGATGTCTTTTCAAAGGAGCAAACAACTTTCAGATCTTCTGCTCAGATCTAGGAAGAGGGAATTGCTCCTTCCCAAAAGGGAATCACTTTTGCTGTTCACTTCACTAAATGAATGTTCATAATTAAGGGTGAGCATGTTTCCTTTGTCAGCAGGAATCTTGGCAAACAGAGTTGATATAAATAGAAGAAAAAATTAGGACATTTTCTTGCATTGTACTCCTGTCTCTTGGTAGAGGCCTTTGACATGGCTATGGTCCAGAACCTAACTCTACTGAGTCGCTGATTTAACAGTTCTCAAGTCTAAATGACTTCATTAACATAGTAACAGCTGATCAGACAACAGTATTTAGGTACAGAGAGAAAAAAGATGGAATTTTTTACACCATTAAGATGTTTCATGTTGCCTCATGTACATCTGGGAATACTAAGGTTGCATTTTAGTACATAATGTACAAGCGTCTCCTCTATTTCCAGTAGCAAGTCACAACTTCTGAACAAAACCATGAAATAAAGCTTGTCTAGCCAGAGGCAGGAAACTGCAGATGGCAAATGAACAATTAGTAACTGAGACAGAACTGCTCCTGCCCCTCTGCCTCTGGAACCATGAAGGTGAGATTCAGTTCATTTTGCCAGGATGTTGGTGAAAGCTCTTCTCACTTGGGACAGTGCAGCTTTTTCTTGTTTCTTGCTTTCAGCTGCTGCACACAATGTCTGCCATGCTGATCCTCTTCAGGGAAGACTAAGATTATGCAGTAGAGAACTTCACTGTTTAAAAGAAATGTGATTTTCTTATTTCTACAGGTATGATTTCTCCAGCACTCCAGGGAAACAAACTATTGTACCAGTTCCTGACCCCTCTATACCCATTGGGCAGAGAGAAGGGCTGAGTAACTTGGATGTAGCTAAAATCAACAGGCTCTACAAGTGCAGTAAGTGCTGTAGATAGAAGGCACATGAATCCTTAGACAGCTGATGTCTGTAGGCACTGTCAGACATCCCCCAAAGGAACTCAGCCCTTTGAATACACCTCTCCCTTGCCCTACAAGAGGGCTGTTATGCACATGGAAACAGAACTGTCCCTGTGTCAAGCTGCTGCTGCCTTGGAAAGGGCAATTTACTTTGAATAACTGACTGTCATTCTGAGTTATCCTCACTTAGTCCGTGCTCTCTGACATAAGCAAAACCCATCAGAGAAATCATGGTTGCTAATCTCTGTCAAGTTCTCACTTCAGGAAAGATCTGAAGGTTGCAAAGCACATAAGCTATCCTCAGCCATAATTATAGCATAAAGTCACATGCATCAGTAGTGCCAGCAGGTTTGTGATTTCTTTCAATTGGAAAATGACTGCAGGGCTGTAAGTATGGGTGCCATTTAGGCTGATCAGAACATCCTCTTGGAGGGGAATTCCCCAGGCTTTTTGTGTAGTTTTCTATTTCTTTGCCTACATCCATCACTGTTGTATCTTAAGGTCTAGAAATACCTGTAAGTATTCCTCTGTAGCAGGAACTCTTCAGTTGAGATGCACAAAACACAGGTAAAACACCGTGCTCCTGCAATGCAGTTTTTACCTCAATTCCCAGTACACAGACTAATCGATTTGTATGGTATTTGACTTTCCTGAGATGTTATTCAGTTAGTTTCCACCAAAAGAGCAAGAAACATTAACGTGGCATACATATTAGTGTGCCAAATTCTGCTCTGCATTGTGTTAGAGCTGTTAAATAAACAGCAGCAATTAGTGGGAGTCAGGATTCCTTCAGTTGGATAGTCAGGTACAGAAGTGGTACCTCCCTTTGAGAGTGGTTCCTCCCACATTCTGAACTTCAGATAAGACAAGTTTACAATTTAAGTGTCTGGTCTCAAAGACAGTGATAATTGTGCTAATAAAGTGATAATAAAGACAGTGACAGTATTTGGTGATATTTATTCTTGATAGTGGAGCTGGAAACAAATCTTACTTCAATATCATTATAATGTAATTTCATAATTGGAGCTGGATGTTTTGGAAGAAAAGGGCTAAATTAAAAAAAACCAAGGATAACTCTGGCTAAAAAAAGGACAAAATGTCCAGTTGTCCCAGGGAAAGCAGGGAGCAAGAGAAAAATGTCAAATTCCTATGTTTGGATGTCATATTCATAACTCTTAATTTGGGGACTTACACATAGCACGATAAATGGAGACCACATGTGGAAAGCCAAAGGACAGATGAAATCAGACTTTGTATACCAGTCACTGGGTCTGTAGCTTGACTTCGGTGCTCTCTTTCACTGTTTTCCCCCAGTGATTCCCTGTCTTTGCTTTGACAGAATCTAGTTTTCAATCTTGGTTTTTGCACACACTTAGGAATACACACACATTTGCCGATGGGAATTTAAACTAGTCCTGTGATTGAAGTTAAGGAAGTTCATGAAGGGTCCAGGCCTTGTTTAGAAAAATTCAATTATGTGAGTGAAACCTCACTGTCTTTATAAAAACATCAGTAGCTGAAGTAGGTAAGTCCCTTAACCAGCTTTATTTGCCTCACATGTTTTGAATAACATCAACACAACTGTAAGCATTATAATTCATTTCTCTTTTCCAAGTTTCACTGATGCAAATGGTTGGAGAGACTTGTCAGTCATTTCTGGAAGACACTTGTGGAGTTTTCATTATCTTCAACACTGTTTGGTTCTTCCCTTCAGATTGCTGTAGCTCCGTGTTGTCTAAATCCAAAGGCTTGTTCTCCTCTGTCAATTACCCATCCCCATACCCGAACAATAGCAACTGCCTGTGGTTGATCCGCATCCGTCAAAGTAAGGTAAGTTTTATTAGGGGAAAAAATAGGTTTGAACTACAGTGGCAAGGCTACACAGTATTATTTCATTATTATGAGTATCCTCTGGGAGTCATTTTCATGGACCCAGACATTTATTTTGTTAAGCAGTGAATTAAAAGACAGTCTCCACAATTTTCATAAGACTTATTAAGACTCTCAGATGCATTATTTAACTTGATTTTTATCCAGTTAAGATTGGATGGCTTTTCAAAGACAAGCGATAGTCAAACATCAATCACTGGGCTCAGTAAAGGGGTAGCTAGGTGAAATTTTATGCTCTCTTTATATGGAAAGTAAAGTTTCAGTATTATATGGATAGTAAAGTGAATATGAAATCCTAGTTCACTTCATAACAATTAGTTGGTTTGAATCTTTCCCTGTTTATAGCATCCAACCCAACATCTGGTTTCTTGTTTCTCAAGATTTTCCTGCAGTTCGAGGCTTTTGATCTCCAGCTCTCCTCAGACTGTTCTTCTGACTATATAAAAGTTTACAATGGAAACAGCAAGAATTCCCCTGTCTTGCTGGACAAATACTGTGGGAAGGGGCCACTGCCCTCCTTAGTGGCGTCTGGATCAACAATGCTGGTAGAGTTTGCCAGTGACGAGAGCATTACAGCCACAGGATTCAGAGCCTCCTACAACAGAGGTACGAACACTCCTTTACAGCGCTTGAAGAACAGCATGAATAGTAGTTGTATGGAAGAACTGAACATTTTGAACATATACTTCAGAGGAGTTTGTTTCTGTGTTATTCTTTACACTTCCACAGCAATTTACTAATGCAGGTTAGGCAATGATGGGGCTGAAGGTTAGCAGGAAACAGAAAATGGGATGTTGCATGGGCCTCATGTTAGTAATCCTGAGAATCCACCTACCTGGAGGCCCCGAGAACCTCTGCTCGGCTGCTTCACATCTTTAGAATGATTTCATTAAATAAAACCATGCAATGACTGTAACTAATAGGAACAGTGCAGCCAAAGAGCACAAAGGCTGCAGAGCTCAACAAGAAATCTCAACCAATGGGATGTAAAGCCAATACCCGAGCAACACGTTATTGAAGACTTTGTGGCATTCGATGCAATGGGAGTGGTACTGACCTTGGGTAACTTATACTCTCTGAATTAACTTGTTATGTTACATGAAACACAGTGCTTACTGTAGTCACTTGAGGAGTGTCTGTTTTACAAACGTACAAGTACCTTATGGACTGCTGGATAAAATTCCATTGTGCTGCAACACGCTTTTGTGTAGAAGGCAGCAGCCCAAATAGCTCGTTATTGCCTTATTTCAACCCAAAATGCAAACTTTCTTAAAACATAAACTGAAGAAGTCTTAGAAATGTGTCATTTCTACTCTTTTTGCATTCTAGACAGCAGTAGCTCTAGCTTGGTAATGCAATCTTGAATACTTGGGCTAATTCTTCTCTGAAAGTGCAGTTAAGCTATAGCTGTTGGAATGCTGTGCTAATCTAGGAACACTCAATTGTAAAGACAGATATAGCTTTAGATGCAGCTGTTCCCTGTCTTCCAAAAGGTTATTTAGCAGCCATGTTTTTAGTTCCTTCAGTACAGCTGCTGATACAAATACTAAGCAAAGAAATTAAATATGTCAGCAGTAGTTTTTCATGGTAACACATTCTTCCTTGGCTTCAGAAAAGAATACAATATAGCATAAGCAAGCTCATTCCTGTTGCCAAAATACTCTTGTTAATATGCCTTTCTCTTTTTTTCTCCTTTACTCCTCAGTGAATTGTGGAGATACTTTCACAGACTCAAATGGCATCATCACCTCTCCAAACTACCCCAATAAATACCCCAAAAACCGAGCATGCTTCTGGGTCATCAGTTCTCCAGTAGGACACAAGGTAATGCATGGATTCATTCATCTGTGGGTCTCATCAGTGTTCTCTAATGGAATCACTTTTTTGCCTTGCAGAATAACAGCTATAATGTCACTTTTTGAGCAGGCATTCTAAGAATAAAAAGCTCAACACAAAAATCCAGTTTAAGAACTTAAGCTGGATCTTCGTATCTGAGGTATTCAGCAAGGGAAAAAAACCTTTACATGTGTGTGAACTCTTAGGAATTAGGTTTGTACCAGTAACTTTGTTCAGAATAATCCCTAGGTAAGAGTTTCCACTAGAAAACTGAAACATTGCACAAGTGCTGCTTTTGTATTTCTCTAGAGAGAAGAATCAAAGTGTGTAAGATCAATCTTGTCCCTTGCTTCTCCTTCCAATCCAAATGCTGAGGAACTAAGCAAATAATGTGCTACTAATTTGCATTACAGTATGGGATGATTCTAAGATCAGGATCTTAGATGTGTTTGTGGTGCAAACACAATAAAAAATGATGCCTGCACATAGGGAATTTAGCCTATTTGTGCTTGTTACATACAAAGAGTAAGAGAAAAGGATATAACCTGGAAGCAAAGTGCTTTGATTGTATTTTCTCCAGATATCTCTCAAAATGTTATCCTTTGAGCTGGAAGATAGTGACAGATGCATCTATGACTACTTGCTTATACATGATGGAAGCCGACCTACGTCACCTGCAGTTGGCCCTTATTGTGGGACAGAGGAGGTTGCAGACTTTACTTCCACTGGGAACTTTGTGTTGGTTGAATTTCACAGTGATATAGTTTGGGAGCTGCCCGGATTTGTGATGAGTTATACATTTGGCAGGTAGTACTATACAGATGGGAGCTGGAAAACACATAATGAAAGTAAGAGAGCTGCTAGCAACAGGTAAAAGTCAAGATGCCACTAATCTCAGCAATAAATATAGCTCCCTGATACCTTTCGAAAAGCTTGAGGCTTGATCTCTTAGTCTTATGTCTATGGTGGTGTAATTTACATGGGGAATTGTGGACAAAAGTGTTCCTGTCTGTGGGATGTCTGAGACTGGAAGCTTTTTGTTATACTATTTCCATTGCTAGTGTTGCAACAGCAGAACTGAAACTATGTAAGCAGATTTTCTAGAATTTCTAGTGTTAGAAACTGTACCCATAAAACAATTCAGAATACAGCAAAGTAGTAACTTTAACCTGTATTGTGACTAATGTTATTAACCAACTCTAATGTGCACTCTAATATGCATGCAGAATGAACCTTCAGACACATGTTTATGCTTTGAAGCCAAGCTCAGTTACACAGTTTGTATAGGCCTTAGCTTAGCCTGGAAATCACCACTTTACACTGAAGGTACAAAGTTGGATGTTTGTACAGCATCTCAACACAAAGAACTGCACTACTCTGTGAGATGAACCAGGTCAGGGAACAGATTTAACCACAGAAACATCTAAGAGTGGCAGGAAGAAGCGGTGAGGGAGAAGGAATGGAGTGAGGCACCTATTGTTGATGATTTGTTGTGGCCTGAGCCAGGTATTGAAATTGTCCATGGAGTATTACTAAAATAATTTGTAAACATGAGGCCTGAAAATCTAAGGTGAAGTCCATTGAACATAAATGGAAACAGTAACTTTTGAGAACATATTAGGTGTGAAGTGCCTTGTCTGTAGAGAGAAATCTTCCACCTCTGAGATGTCTGAAGAGAAAGAAATCTAGAGACAGCCAACACTTTGCCTTGACTTGATGTATTCAGAACTAAATGCCAATGCGAAACTGGAAGATGCCGAAGTGTAATAAATAAAAGTTCTTGCCACAATTATGCCTTTGTGAAGAAGAGCACATGAAAAATGCTGGTTTGCTTTCCTGGTGCTACAAAGGCAGCCAAGAAAATTTTGATTATGCTGACTTTTGGGTTTGGTTTGGTTTTTTTTAAGGCCCTATAATGTTTTCCTTTTTAAGCACTGGTTAATTTTCATCCTCAGAAGAATGATAACTGATAAGTTGTGGATATCAGGACCTAGAGCTTGCTGGCATCACGGTGCTAAAGTGCATGCACAGCAGGCAACAAACATTTATAGCTTTTGCAAGCTCCTGTCTTTTGGCTATAAAAAACATTGCCTCATTTAATTTGGCTCACTATTTAAATTGGCACCTTTTTGGAGGACATAACAATTTCAGCAGCCTGAGAGACCATTAAACTGCACAGGAGCTAATTCTTCTCCCAGAGTTGGAGGACCTTCATGGAGATGCAAAAGTAATAATCCTGTGACAATTAGTATTGTATGCAAAACTGAATGGGTCCCTCTTTTAAATATACAGTGCTGAGCAGTATTTTATCATATTACTTTAGATTCCTTTCCCATGGCCTGATGTGGAGCTTTACATAAGCCCAATGTTTTAGATGTTCACCCATATTTGGTAAAGTAGGAGCCTGAGACGTGGCAATGTGACTTGATCAGGGTGCTTTAATTGTAAGCAAGCCCTTCACCAGTAATAATGTAGAAATGCATTCCTGAATGTACTTACAGGCTGAAATAATAATGTGATGAATTATGTGATGAATAATGTGAAAGTTCTCTCTTTCATAGGAAAGGCTTTTCAATCTGAGATCTAAAGCTTCTGCTCTTCACAAGCTCTGTTACAGGTCCTTGTTAAGCGCTTTCCTTAAGGGATATGCACATTAGCTGGAGCTTCCACGCAGGCTGCAAGCCACCTCCTGACCATGTGCAGATATCAAACCCTTCAGCTTTCCTCTAATTATTGCTGAAATCTCTGGTTTCCTGCCAACAGTCTCCAGTTATACATTACTTATCCATAAATCTGTGGCCCACCAAACAGGAAAATGCAAGATACAGAACATCCTGATGAATGACATCCTTCTTACAATGACTGCTGCTCGTTTTCACCCACAGTTAATTGTGAACCTTAAATGAAGAAGCTGTAGAATTCACAAACCCTGCTAAGAGCTTAGGGGTACCCAACTGCACTGTGTAAGGGGACTTGCATCTCACGGACAATAATCCTCCCACAACAGGCATTGCCCATAGATAAAAAGGATTTATAAGCTTGCTTTTAACATTCATATTCTGAGACACATGAATTGAGTGACACAATGGACAGTATAGCCAAAAGTTTAGGATTCAAATACCACCATAGGAGGATTTTGTGAGGTTCTAATGAAAGTCCAGCATTAACTCCAGACCCCTTGAAATCCAACATGTAAGGATTTAACCTCATAATACAGGTATCCAGCAGTGATGAAAATATATATGTAGATACCTCATGACACAAACAGGTATTACTTTAATTGCATACAAAAAAATCTGTGCTAGGAGAGACCTGCTTCCACAAGCCTGTGTGTGTGGAAGAGACAAGGGTGTTTGTGTCCATGTATTCCAGCCCTACCTGCTTTAGGACTGTCCAGGTTCCTATGTGGGAGGCCTTCGAGTGGTATGCTTTTGTAGTCTGAAAGAACCAGAAGAGAGCTCTGTCAATTACTGCTGTAGGAAAAAAACAGCCTGGAATAAAGCACTACAGAAACACATGAAAAATGTACTACTCATAGGTCTTATTTTGTCTTTAATTTAAAACAAATTTCTCTTACGTAAGTAAATAACTGTGGTTGAGATGATGCTTGCTTGCATGACTAGAAGCCCACTCTCAGAATCATAGAATAGTTTGGGTTGGAAGGGACCTTTAAAGGTTGCCTAGTCCAATGTCTTCCCCTGCAAAGAGCAGAGACATCTTCAACTAGATCAGGTTGCTCAGAGCCCCATTAAACCTGACCTTGAATGTTTGCAGGGATGGGGTATCTACCACCTCTCTGGGCAACCTGTGCCAGTGTTTTACCACCTCATCATAAGAAATTTCTTCCCTGTATCTAGTGTGAATCTCCCCTCTTTTGGTTTAAAACCATCACCCCTTGTCCTGTCACAAGCAGCCCTGCTAAAATGTTTATCCCCATCTTTTTTATAGGCCCCCCTACTCTAAGGTCTCCCTGGAGCCTTCTCTTCTCCAGGCTGAACAACCCCAACTCTCTCAGACTTTCTTCACAGGAGAGGTGCTCCATCTGATCATTTCTATGGCCTCCTCTAGATGTCCTCCAACAGGTCCGTGTATTTAATGTGCTGAGGACTGCAGAGCTGTTTGCAGTACTCTGGGTAGGGTCTCACAAGAGCAGAGCAGAGGGGCAGAATCACCTCCCTCACCCTGCTGGTCACGCTTCTTTTGGTGCAGCCCAGGATACAGTTGGCTTTCTGGGCTGCAAGCACACACTGCCAGCTCGTGTTCAGCTTTTCATCCACCGGTACCACAAGTCCTTCTCCTCAGGGGTACTCTCAACCCCTTACACCTTGGGATCGAGAGCTCTTGCACTCTATGGAAGTTGTCCTTAAAGATCTGCCAGCTCTCTTCTGTTCCCTTGTCCCTGAGGGCAGTTTTCCAGGGGTCCTATTAACTAACTCCTTGAACAGCTGGAATTTTGCTTTCCTACAATTCAGGGTCCTGATTTTACTCTTCGCCTGACTCAGGAATGCTGACAATGCCTGACAGAAAATAGGAGCAGCTTTTGACATGCTGATAGTACAGTCAATTCCTCATCTAGAAGGAGGAAATGAGCCAACTGAAACAGCAAGAGAATACTGAAACTCAGTTTTATATTTCACTGTGGTGATGACCTGCCCTTTTTATCACCCTGAACAGCCTGGGAGACTTGGTAGGCAGACCTAGTAGGCATTTTGAATTAATTTGAACTTTCTCAGACCAAAAGTTTTCCCTTTAGGTATGTTCCATTATAGTAACCAAGCCCTAAGATTATCAAGGCCAAGTCTAATACACTGGGGCACAGACTCACAGCAAGTTAGAGAAGAACACAGCATTTGCAGCTATAACTATGTAGGACAGAGAATGTACAACTTCCTGTGCAACAGCTGAGTTTGGCAAGGAGAAGACCTATGAACCAAAGACCATTGAATTAATCTCTCCTACACTTCAAACAAAATGAAAACCTTATAGGCTAAGTCATCACATAGGATTTTAATAGTCAGAGTTCCTTTTATCATGGGAAACATCTGCAGGCAAGAGAAGAAATAAAGAAAAGCTGCTGCTGTTCTGCTGCCAAATGGCCTTTTGGTGCCAGGCCCCATCTGGTAGACACCAGCAGAGGAATGGGAATGTGCCTCCACCCTCTTCTCCAGGGGAAGAAGATTCCCTTTGGGAGAGTGAGGGCTTCTCCTGATCCAGCAAATTTAGCCAAGGTGCTTCTAAACAGGTAAGTTCAATTTCTTTAACTGCCTTGCTCACTCCTGTGCACCACTATTCTGACAGGAAAGTTCTTTGGGTCACTGCTTGCATTCCGTACTGAGGAGCAGCACTCCAACTTACCCCTGTCAATCCGTAGGTTGCACTTTAAGATTGAAATTTCCTCTTCTTCTTTTCCCATTGACCAACTCAATAGCAAAGACAAAATCAAATGAATCCTTTTATTTAAGTTCTCTTTTCTGTTTGTCTCAATTCCCTGCTTTATGCCTTCAGTATCTGGAATTTACATGTGGTCTCTAATACAGTTGCTGGACAGGCACAAAGTTTGGCTCCCAAGTTTTAGTCAGTTATCTTTCTGATGTTCTTTACCATTAAAAAAACCCCAAAAGCTCAAGAGGGGAAACCTCAATTTTCTTCTCTTAAAGTTAGCTTTGTTCAGATATTAATGAGGTTTACTTCCTTGAATAGATCAGTCAGCTTCCTAATTTAATTGTGAGGGTCTTTACAGTGTGGACTTATCTATTAAACTGGAATGAATGCAAAATGTAATTGAAACCCATGTGATTAACAAGATGACTCACAGGAACCAGTGGTACCTAGAACTACGCTAGGTAACTCTCTTAAAAACACTGTAGGACATTCACTTCTGAAGCCATGCAAACACTGGCAGAAGTGCTGGCTGGGGACTTTTTACAAGACATGTAGTGTTAGGACAAGGGCTAGTGGCTTTAAACTGAAAGAGGAGAGATTTAGATTAGCTATTAGAAAGAAGTTCTTCCCTGTGAGGGTGCTGAGGCGCTGGCACAGGGTGCCCGGAAAAGCTGTGGCTGCCCCATCCCTGGCAGTGTTCAAGGCCAGGTTGGACACAGGGGCTTGGAGCAACCTGCTCTAGTGGAAGGTGTCCCTGCCTGTGTCAGGGGGTTGGAACTGGGTGAGCTTTAAGGTCCCTTCCAACCCAAACCATTGAATGTTTCAATAACTGGAGTTTTGTGGTTCAGCTGATCTCATGCTCCTTGAACCAGCATCTCACCACGGTTTAAGACAAACAGGAGGAGTCACTTGAGCACAACCTTGTCAGAGTTACAAAATACACTCTTCTTTTTTATTGTGCCGTATTAACACCCAACAACAGCTAATGGGCAAGAACGCAACGCTCTACCCATCGCAGGGCGTCCAGGACGCACCAGTCCGCGGCCATCCTCCTCACCACCACCTCAGCCCCGCCGCCGGCGCGCTGCCTGCCGGGAAACGGAGTGTTCCCGGGCTGACACCGCCCCGCGCCTCGCTACCGGAGAGCGGCACCAGACTACAGGTACCACAATGCACCGCGGCGTCCGGGAGCGCGCAGTGCGGACCCTGGGTAGTGTAGTTTATTCGCGGGGAGCCGGCGGCCGTCTGGAAGCTGGTGGCCGGCTACAAGAACTACAACTTCCGTCGGGCTGTGCGGCGCCGCGGGGTCGTGAAGGGCGGTGTGGCGGCCTCCGGGTTACTGGCTATGGAGCTTGGCATAGCGGGGCCGTAGCGCGGTGCCTGAGCTCCGCCATGGATAGCCGGTGCTATGGGTGTGCGTCCAAGTTCTCTGTCTTCAAGAAAGAGGCAAGTCCGGCTGAGGGGGGGGGGGGTCAGGGCCGGCTGGTCCCTCGGGGGCCAGCCCTGTAGTGCGAGGATCTGTAAGGGGAGCTGCCTTGCTCGGCGCCGAGGGACGCTTCCCTAGCAGCTTGCTTCCTGAGCGCCCGTGTGCCTGGTTCAGTATGTCTTTAAATAGAGGTGGTTGATGCAAAAATAAAAATAGCCATTGAATATCATACATCTGGTCCGATTTTTGGTCATTGTCACAGAGAATTCCTCCCTTCACACACACTTCGTTATATCATGGGATGGCATGGTGTCTGTGCTTCCAGCAGGAGTTATGTGCTGGTGCTTGAGGGCTCTGGAGAGTCTCTATATCTTCAGAAGCAGCTGGTGATAAAGTTCTCTTAAAAAATCAGCATTATTTTTAGTGCACGTTGGCATGGGCGCTGTTCCTGCATGCAGCCAGCCAGGGCAATGGGCTGTGTTGGTGACTGGGTGATGAGGCCTTCTGCTGCCCCTCTCTTGTGTCTCCACAGTGTGGATGCAAGAACTGCGGACGATCGTTCTGCTCAAGCTGCCTTAGCTTCAGTGCTGTTGTTCCCCGCTGTGGAAGCGCTCAGAAGAAGGTGTGCAAGCAGTGTCATGAAAAACTAACTGGGTAAGACGGGAGTGTTTCTTCACCCAAAGACAGCGTCCCGCTTTCCTTCTTCATTTTGCCATCCCAATGGTGTGTTGCAGATTTCTGCGTGAGAGCTGTGCCTTGCACTTGGGCATGCACATTGCTTGTACCCTGGAGTTTCAAGCCAGGCCATTACTGAACTGCTTTACACAAGCTGTGCAGTCCAAAGATAGGAATTGGGATTTACGGCTGCTGTCTATGGTGACAGAGTAGTCTGAAAGATCCAGGTTTAAATCTTTATGGATGGGCACTGAATGCGTGTGGATATCTTAGCTGGACAAAATCAAATTAAGCCCCAACATATTTTTGCCCAGAAATTTACACGCCTTTGAAAGCACTGTCAGGTTTTTTCAGGTCTGTAGTAGTTGAATGGCCTGACGATAAGAAGTTCAAAGTGTTATTACCTCAGTGGGCAAACAGTGACACAGATCCTCATTGATGAAGGGTCTCTGCTTTATGTGTAGCCTGAGCACTTATGTTTTGTAGCATAAAATCACTTTGCCTTTAAAAGAAAAAAAATCTGCAAACGTAACCTGTAGATTACCTGTTGAAAGCAAAAAATGTAACTCAGTAGCAGTTCAGTAGCAGCATGGGTTATGCATGTGAACAAGTACTACAAGAGCACAAGTGTACACCAGAACCCCTCTTAAGCAATTCTTCTGTGTCTTCTTCTTTCTCTTGCATTTCTCTTATCTCCTTTCCCCACTTCTCTTCTGTAGCAAGGAATTTTCACCAGCAAGTGGGGAATTTTCTGGCTCTGCAGGTGTCTAAAGGAGAAGAGCCTCTCATTAGCAAAGGTTTTCATTTCAGAAGTGATGGTTCATGAAAACAGTGTGAGCTGTTCATGGTGAAAATACAGTATTCAGCCATCCGGTTTTGAAATCTTCTAATTTCCCTTAACGATTCCAACGCCACTAAGAAAACAGGGCAGCCCTTATCCATGTTTCTTTTGGGGTTTTTTCCTCATCTGTTTAATATCCGTACTACAGAGTTACAGAGGAAGAAAAACCCTTCCTGTCTGGATAGCAGGTAGATAATACATGTAGGCTGCAGCTCTGTAAGCTGCATGTATTATTGTTCTTCATGCAAATAGCTTTCAGAACTGAAACCTTAGAACTGGAAAGTGGTCCAACAATGTTGCATTTGTTTATTACTCCACAGGCTTTGGCACAGCACAGATGTATTTGTAGCTGTGCCTTCTAAGAATGAATATAATATGCTAACTACCTTACATAAGTTTATAGTTCTGCAACTCAACTTGAATAGGGCAACATAGAAGATGATTGATAGTTACACAAGATGTGTTTGTGGTGTGCAGTGTTCAAGTGTGCTAGAAGATGTCGTTATGATACTTGTCCATTATATAATTCGGTGTTTGTTGCATGCCACAGCTCCTTTCGGAGTGTACTGCTGCATGGAAGCTAATTACACTGGGAGTCTGACCTAACTGCTCTCTATTTGCTGTCTGAACTGGGAGGTGCAGGCTGTAGGAGGCAAGGGTATTCAGCCCCACCTCCTTTGGGTCACTGATGACCATATTAAATCACACTTTGTCCAGATGCAAAACAACTGGACCAAAGGACTAGAAATAAAGTCCCCTGCTGTCCCAGGTTGATATTATCTTAATCCTTTCCATAAGCTGATCGCTCTCTATATTAATGAGGTTATGAAAGGGGCTGTACCAGGAGCTCTAGACACATACACTGATTCCTCTTGAGTTGAGAGACTGGGTGATTGAGTCATTGCCAGTATCTTTAGTTCAGAGAAATTGTTGGTTTTGTCTTCCAGAGAGGGATCTCAAAGCAGTTCAGCAAAATGGTCACCACCAGAAAACTACAAAAAGTGAGTTGCACTGTTACACTTGCCAACCAGACGTTTGTTTCTGCTGCATAGTAGCCTCTCAGGCTCTTGCTCCTCCTCCCCTATAGATACCAGGAAAAGTGGGGGTTGTGGTGTGGGTATTTGCTTGTTCAGAATTAGGTTAAGGATGGGGCTTTTGCTTTTCATTTGTATGTTTGGGGGTGTGGGATGTGTGCTCATTTCAGACTCCTGAACAGCCACTACCTGTGACTGACTGGGCTTGGAAACAGGAAACTGGTGGTGAATTGTTCCTTGTCTCCTTGGAAATGGTGCCAGGTGTGCTGCTCCTGTGAGCTTGGGTTTTCCTTACTCTTGGGAGCACCTCCATTGTGCCATTATGGGAGAGCCTGGTACAGGAGGGAATGGTTTCTATTGTACAGTGACAGTCTTCAAATGTCCTGTTGGGTTCACAGAGGGTGTTTTCATATCTCGGAGTTTAAACCCCTATTGTCAATTGTCATGTCTTTTTTCCATCCTTGTCACAGGCGTGTGGCAGCTTTTGAGGCTAAGCAAAACCAACTGAAAGAACAACAGAAGGCAGCTGGTGTAAAAACCCCGGGTCGAGCAGGCTCCAGATACCAGGGGCTCTCCAAAGAGGATAGAGCTATTGCAGAGAGACTGGAGAAGCTCAGGGAGGAAAGGAGACCAAGTGAGTTTTGGAAGAAACCAGAGATACCTTGGGTGGGAACACTGCTACTTGGGAAACATAGAACCTGGAGGGAGAGGGAAGGCCTTTTTAGGGAATTGAAGGATTAAAATTGGACAGAGCATCCAAGTCCTGCTGCCACGATGGCCAGATTCTATATGATCTTAGTGTTCCAGTTTATTTTTTCTTCTTGAGGTTTCCCTTGAAACTACTTCTCTGTTTTGGGGGAGTCTCTTACCTGTAAAATCACCTTCTCAGTTTCCATTTTTTGGGTTAAAAGCCTGGGTCAAGCTCAATAGGAGCAGAGGGAAATGAGAGGTTTTGGCTAAACTATTTTGCAGGAAGTTTCTTGTGGAATATTGTCCTGGGCGACAGCAGTGCCAGTCTCTGGGATTATGTTCTGGCCAGCCTTGCCTCACAGAAGAAAAAGGGCTCTCATCCCATCCACAGCTGTCAGGTTCTGGGCAGCCTTGTGGTGCTTGTGGGTGAATGAACTATTTTTAAAATGATATGTCATCTCTGAACAGAAAAGAACACACTGCAGAGTGGTTACCTGATTGTCATAGAATTATTTAGCTTGGAAAAGACCTTTAAGATCATCAAGTCCAACCATAAACCTAACACCAACACGTAAGTCCACCATTAAACCACGTCCCTAAGCACCACATATACACGTCTTTTAAATACCTCCAGGGATGGTGACTCGACCACTTCCCTGGGCAGCCTGTTCTAATGCTTAATAACACTTATAATGAAGACATTTTTCCTAATACCCAATCTAAACCTCCCCGGTGCAACTTGAGGAAATTTCCTCTTATCCAATTACGTGGCAGGGGAGGGTTTCAGCCTGATATGCCTGGGATTACATTAAGAGATGTGGGAGCAGTGGGCTGTACCACCTAAATGACACTTATTTCTATGACTGTCCCTAGTATCCTGAGTCAGCTGATTGCCAAATGACATTACCCTAATGCTTGTCTTATGGCCAGGAGATAAACTGTGAAGGAGGTAGGGACTTGGAAGAAAAGGATAGCAGTTAGCATAAGGGCAGTCTCCAAGTCACTGCAGTATGACCCCTCATTCATGTCAGGAGCTGAAGGAGGGTTTCGCTCAGGTGTTCAGAGTCTGATTACAGAAAGAAATACAGCCTTAAGAAAAAAAAATGAAGCCTTTTGTTTTCAATAACAGAATAATCTCCTCCCTTGGGTTATTCTGAATTGCAGAGTCCATCCCTACTCAGGCTGAGATCGAAGCTAGGCTGGCTGCCCTGAAGGAGGACTGCCGGCGACCTGTGCCATCCACACAGGAAATGGAGGATCGGTTGGCTGTCCTGCAGGGGAGAGATCCTCCTTCCCAGGCTCCCAGACCTGTAAGCTCCCTCAGCTCTTTAGCCAGCAGTGTATTCTGAGCTGACACAGTAACTGGTGTCCCAGCATGTTGGCCATTCTTCCTTCTTCACCTTTATGTCCAGGTGACTTCCTTCAGAAATCTCTACATTTCCTGTTTGTGTCATTGCTCCAGAAGGAAATGGCCAGTCTTTACCAGTTCACTGCTTCCATTTGAATGCAGTATGTTCCTTTATGTCAAATGTAGTTCATGTGTTTATTTTTCACAATAGATGCTGGTTTTTCCTCTCAACCCATTTGTATAGCTAAGTGGGCCGATATTTTTTCAGAGCTGTTCATGTGTGTTTGGGGCTTATCAGCCCCTTCTAATTATACCTTGTAGTTGTTACTGCATCCCAGCTGGGCAAAATCTTGCTAATTATTCCAGAAATGGAAGCACGGAGTGGTTAGTCTGAGATTGCAAAGAAATGACTTGATATATGCCTTCAAAGCCTATATGAATGATCTTTTCCCTGAGAAATCATTTCCTTATGCTCCTTTTTCAGCAGTGCTGTACACTCAGCTGTTACCATAGGCCTCATTGAGGCTGCTGGCTGGCACTGTTATGAATATCACTTTATTTACACTGGAGGCAGTGGTTAACATTGGAGGACCCAGCAGCCGGTACTCCTGTACATTCAGCACCCCTTTTCCTTGCTTGGGTGACCACTTTTAGGGTTGTGCACGTTCAGCATCGCTGAGAATGAAGCCTTGAAAGTCTTACACCAGATAACCGAAAGCTGAGACTCTCAAGATCAGTGGGTGCATCTTTTTATGCATCACCTGGGGTGATCTTGATTACCAAACTTTTCCTTTGATTGAGTATGCCACATCCCTCTTATTTTCCTTTTCCCATGCCCTCCTTGTTTCTTAGGTATATCAACCTCCTGATACCAGAAGTCTGGTCCAGCAGACAGATGACCTGTTAACTCAGCTGTCTGAGGAAGTTGCCATTGATGAGCATTACAGACCAAGAGTCCAGCCTCAAGGTACCTATTTTGGCTTCCAAAGACCTGTTTCTGTCGAACAACTTATGTGCTGTAGTGAGAAGGGAATATGTGCCTCCCTATCTAGCTTACAGGTGGGTGTCCAGATCAACTCCCAAATTGATCAAAAGGAGCCATCTGACTCAGACCTGGGTCTTATTTTGCTTGGAGATGGTTCGTTCTTCTCAGGGTGGTATTATTCAGATTGCTCCTCTCTGTTTCTCTAAGGAGACCCTTCACTGGGGAGGAGCTGTTTCTGCTCCTAACACACCTGTGCTCTGTTGCAAAACCTGGGAATCTGGGATACCACCATCTTCCTAGCTGCAGTGTTTTCTCTGTAATCTCACTGTAATACACAGATTACCTCACTTCTTTTCACGTACAGTGCAGATCCTACTGTGGAATACCTTCTCCCATTATTACCCAGATTAATGGAGAGCATCAAGCTGCTCTCTTACCATTGCTTTTGTTGTGTTGTCTGTGCCCAAGGAGCATTGCAGCTGAGTCACCAGCACATTCTGTGTGTCTGTTTACAGCTGTTAGTAGCCAAAGTTTGAATGATCTCAATCGGGAAAGTGGAGACTCTGTTTGCCCTGCAAATCTGGACCCAAAACAGCTAGAGGAAGAGAAGAATAAACTTCTGGCAGAAGCTGCTGCTGAGCTGAAGGAAGAGAACACCAGGCAGGAAAAAATCCTACAAGTTGCCAAGAGACTGGCAGCACTCAAAGGCGAGGACCCAGAGAAAGGTGGGTAGCAGACAAGAATACAGTGTCAAGAGAAGCACCAAGTTCCTGTGATACAGTCATTTCTTTTCTGAGAGGTGTTTATCCATTTAATTCCTCTGTTTTACAAGAAACAGACTGAGATTTCGTTCTATCTGTAAAATTACACAGGTTGGTTCATCATGAAATCAGTAGAAAAGATCTTAGTTGAGGGTAAAGGCTGGAGCTGTAAGGTCAGACTGCTTTGTCTTGCACCTTTCTTTGAGATAATTCTAGCATGCTCTGGTGAGGTTAACAAAGCTTTTTAAAGCAAACCTCTGGTTTTGGTGAGGATTATTTTTCCTTCCCTCTTCCACTGTTAAAAACAAACAGTAAAGCTCCTTTTGAGGAGACCCCATCTGAAAGTGTCTGTCTGTGCCAGATGCAGAATGTCAAAACCAGCTCGCACCACAAAGGATTGACTCTGGTTCATAAGTGGGTACAAAGTTTGAGGCAGGTGTGGGTTACAGTCTCCTGTGTTTTACTCCTACAGTTACACTGGAAACCTATAAATTCCCTGACAGTGATGAGGAAGTGGGTGAGGAGGAAGCCATTCACAGAGTGCTGAAACAGGTCAGAAGTGGCAGCTGTGGCCTTGTTTATCTTCCTCAATTACTCCCAGTGTGTATGTTACCTGGTGAGCATGCAAAGGGTGTGTTTCTGTTCCTGGGCAGAGTTTCGTTCCTTCTCCTCCTAGTGCTTTTCCAATATACTAACTCTCATGAGCCATTCAGCTACAGGTGATTGACAACATTACTTCTTGTCTGTCAGATTGTGTTTCTCATTCATGCTTAGCACCTCTTGTGGTGTGTGTCTCCTCTCCAGCCCCAGTCTACCGGTACTTCCTTACTTCTTGTTTCATCATCTTCACCACCCAGCTAGAACATGGGTGATGAGATGTGTGCTGCTTAGCTGGTTATGCCTAGGTTTGTCTCTAAAATGTCTATGAATTGTCCTGCAGGCAGACATGAGCTTTCTGTGCTTAAGTTTCTGCCTGATTACAGACCACATGTGCGTGATTAGCATGATGTTAAGGATCTGCTGCTAGCTGCACTGCAAAGCAGACTGTGTTAGCTGAAAGCCCCTGCTGTTACATTGGCTGTTCACAAGGTACACACAGTGTTGAGTGCAGACAGATGTATTCTCTTGTAATCAACTAATCTCTTGTTACTGCATGAGGGCGAGGAGAAGGGCAGGAGGTTTTAGAGCCTAGAATGAGATTCCTAACTGTGTTTGAAACAAGAGGCTTCTTTCTATTGTTACCAGCTCACAGAGGAAGCAGCCCTGGATGAAGCAAGTGGATTCAACATTCCTCCAGATCAGACCACCCAGCCAGGACCCTTGCAACAGAACCTGCACAAGAAAGCAAAGCAAAAGGTCAGTGAGCTGGTCAGGATCTCCTGAAATGACACGTTCCAGGGTCTCAGGAGTTCTTACAGTTCTGCGGCAAAAGTTTGTTTGATGCAGAAGGAAAAAGCAACCAGCTTCTCCAGAGCAGACAAGCAGAGAGGCTTCTGCGAGGCTGACAAGCCCTGAGCACAGCTGTGAGTCATCCTTGTACTTCTAAAAGGAATTGCTCCCTGGAATACAATTCCTTTCAGGCTGTCTTTCTGTCGAATGGGATGGTGTCCTCTATACCCAGAGAAGTTAGCATAGACTTTGCAGGATGGATATTAGAGAAGGGGGTTTTAACTCACCAGTATGATTAGACCAAGAAGGCCACAGTCTAGACCCCTACACCCTGAACCAGGGTAAGTGGGAGGTTTGAAAGTCCTTTTAGCATCTGCAGAATAGAACCTCTAGATAGTAATCAACTGTCTGTTTTCTCATATAACATCAGAGGAAGGAATTAGTAACAAGATACCCCGTGCTCAGAATGGAGTCCAGCCTATTATGGAAATACATACACCTTCTCTAATGTATATTACAAGAATTAAATGGACCTGTGACTCACAGACACCTGACAGGCCTGGCCCCAGTGGAAGAAATTACTTAATTGTAAGCATTATTGAAAACATCCATTTCATAGGTATGTCACCTTGTGCTTCTGGGACTACTGATGTAAAAGATAGTGCCATCTTATTGCTATTGTGTTAGGAAGCTGCCTTTGCCACTGTCCAGGCACTGTGTCCCACTGTGTGTATGGCTGTTCAGCTCCACGAGACTTCTATTTTCTCCTTCTGCTTTACAGAGGTGGCCTTATGGGTAGGTTTTGGATTATGATTTCTATAACAGGGAGAAAACAACTCCCCCACCTTACCACTGCTTTCCATTCTCACATAACAGCTTTCAGCAAAACTGCTTGATCTCTTGCTTTTGCAGCAGGGACTCTCTGTCACTTGGCATTGCTGTGGTGCCTGCCACAAGATCTGGGCTTCATGCCCTTAACACAGTATGGACAATGTTGGTGTATACTGCTGTAGACACTAAGTGGGGGTGAATACCCATTTGCCTTCTGAGCAATACAAGTTCATGAGCAAATGCTAGGGAGTACCTTGGGGTTTTGTTTAATGATGTAGATACATATGGATCCTATCCTTGCGGTCTGGGCAAGTCTATCTCTCAGATTTAGGATCAACAGAGTGAATTATGGACCATGTGACAGTGTCACTTTGGCCATTGTGCATTACAATGAAAGTCCTGTATTGTCTCTGCTGGGATTTGAATTCTGCGTCTCTGTTTTCTTTGTGAATTAGAGCCAGACTCCAACCACCACAGCTTTTGCCAGGGCAGATGACAGTGATGAGGATGAGTTACCCTGGTGCTGCATCTGCAATGAAGATGCCACTTTGCGCTGCCATGGCTGCGATGGGGACCTCTACTGCCAGCGCTGTTTTCGGTAAGTCTCACAGCTCCTCTTGGTCACAGGTAAGCTTGGCTGCTTTTGTTTGTTCTTCCCATTGGGCAGAAAAGCAGGCAGGAGGAGGGAAGATATGGGGAACCCAGAGCTGAATGCTAGTGATTATGGAAATACTTTGTTCAATCAGTAGTTATCTCAAGCTGCAGGGACTAAACTGGTCCTAGACAGGAATGCTCTGTCTGTGCTGCTCCAGCGTGTGTTTGGGCGCATTGTCTGAGTGGTGTCTGGAGCAGCTGGTGTGCTGCATTGCGTGGGATGGGATAAGCAACACCATTGTTCAGTGACTCCTACAGCTTGTTGATGACATTGATGAATGATCTGGGCTGGATTCCCATAAGAGGGGAGATCAGATAGTATAAATTCCTGAGGCTTTTCTTAGGTTGAGACTCTGCAGTCTTAGATCATATACAAAAATCTTTGTTGAAATATTTATGGGCAAACCTTTTTTTTCCTCAGTAAGGCCTTGCAGTAGCTGTAGCCTTCATTCTTAAACATCTGTAGCTTGATTTTTTTTTGACTAAAAAAGTTTCAAGTCTCAGATTTGGAGGGTTAAATCCTTTTGAATACAAAGCTATTCCTCACAGCCTGCATGGCTTCTCAAAGTATTGGGCAGTTGGCTGGGTTTTCAGATCAGTGCCGGATGACATTTAGACAGCAGGATGCTAAGAATCTGCTTGGGATAATAAGAGATGCTTTTGTGTATATTCTCTCATTCCCTGCAAATGTTTTTGTGAAGAGATGGAAATGGACTGGGGGAGAACGTATGAAAATGGTAATAAAACAGATGACTGGCAATGTTAGATGATTAAAAACAAAACAAACAAAAGTATCAGACAGCAAACATCAGTAAAAGCAGTATCAGCAGTCTGGCAGGTGAGTGTTATCAGTTGCCTGGTACAGATGCAAGCTTGTGTCTTACTCAGCACTGCCTGCTTCTGAGCATGGTTAAGACAGCTGCTAATACACTGCATTTTTAGCCATCACAGTTATTTTTCAGAGTCGTGTGAAGCAGACTGTCACATCAACGGTTGTCATAGGAGTTGGTAACGTGCCCAGGAACCACAGACATTGTGCTGACAATGAGCCACCAGTTACAGAATCAAAGAGGGAAAGAAACAAGAGGGACCTGTTGTCATTTCCCATTCGAGCAGGCAAGGATGAGCAGACCTTTTTCACACAGTACCTCAGATGTTTTTGTTGCAAGCAAATATCTTAAGCAGTCAGTCCATGGGCTGCCAGTCAGGTACTCACAGCTTACCCTTGGGATTGGCTTGTAGGTAAGAGCTGCAGGGAGACATCTTGCTAAGGCTGAGTTCCCTGTCTGAGTATGTTCTGACTACACTTTGTGCTTGCTTCTCAGGGAAGGCCATGAGGAGTTTGACCTGAAGGACCACCACACTTCCCGCTATCATCTTCCTTGCAAGTAGAAGTGATCACACTCTTCATGGACAGAAAAGGAGACGGAGAACCGGAAGAGAGAAGAGTTGGCCAGATGAGAAGAGTCCAAGTGGATTTACAGCCAAGACGGGTGATGTTTTGGACAGCTAAAGTATGTGTTGTAATCCAAGAGAGGCTCAGAGGGTACATGACTTTATCCTCACAAATACAACCAGAGAAGCGCAGGGTTTTCTGTGCATGCTTGAGGGAAAATGAGGACTTGATATGAGGAGGTGGATGTGAGTTTCTAAGTACAGATAGTAAGGAAATGCATGTAGCAGTAAAGATGTGTGCTTAAGGCAGTACTGACTGGCTGTTAAGTAACTTCCTGCTTTTGCTAAGAGTTTACACATGGGTTCAACAGGCAGCAAAGCACTTTGCACTAAGAAAACTGTCTATGTCATGATCATGTGTGTGATGAGAACTCCCAAAGAATAATAAAAATTATTTACAGAGGCCTGTGGTTAAAGTCTCTCCTGGAATTGCCCAATAGCCCTCTCCAGAGCGTTGCCTTCTTGTAATGGGATGTTAGTCCTAGTGTCAAGTGGCTTAGGGAAAGAAACGGAGGATCATGAAGTCATCAGAAATGTTTCTGTGGTGTGGCTGGGAAAGGTGCAGGAGCTGCTCTGCCTTGATGGGCAGTGTTGCTTATGTGCTTGAAATGAAGGATGCTTTGTAAAGGTAATCTGCACAGTGCTGTGATCAACAGTGGCTGTGCAGAGGTTCCACATGGTCTGGAAGAGTTGTGTTTTAGTCTGAAAGTGGGGTTTGGCTCTGTTTATTATCCCCTGGTAGGATACAGATGTTACCTGTGTGATGCTCTTTATCTTGCTGTGAGACAAAACTCATTGTAATATGCTCATATCCTTCCCCAGAGACAGTCCAGATGCAAGTGGCACTCGCCAGTGACCAAAGCACCCAGAATTACTTCAAATACCAAACAAAACTTGCCCTAAATTGTCTCCAGTATCCTATCAAGATGAACTCTTCCCAGGACTACAATGGGACTTCTAAGAGAGCTCTCTAAGGCTGACAAATTCCAATGGCAAAAAAGTCAAGGCTTTGCCTTTGACAGGGAGTTTCCAATGAATCTTGCCTGTCTGGTTCGGCACTGCCGCTCCCAGCCGTCTGCCCTGCCCCTACGCTTAAGGTCACTGCCCCTGTAGTAAGGTGTAGGTGTGTTGAGGGAACAGTGTTTGCCTGCACCTAAAGCAGCCCTGGTGAGTGCACTGCAAGTAAATTAAACTACTGCTGAAGATGGGTTGGTGCCAACATGCTGGATTGGATCAGGCCCTTCAACAGAGACCTGTATCAGGCAATGTAAAATGGTAATACTGCAGGTTAACACACTAAAAAATGGCAAGTGTATCCAGCAGTGCCATCAAAACCCTATGTTAGGAAGGGGTGGCAAAACCTGACTCTTGTGGAGGATCTTCCTCCTCCTGTCAGTCCTTGCTTCAGCAGTGCCTGTCTCTTTGGGACAGGCGGGTAGGAAAACTAGTGGAGTTGTTATGATGTGAGAGCTCACAATGAGCCCTGTTACACAAGTGAAGTAGAGAATTACTGCCCTGAAGAGCTTGCAGTCCTAAAAATAAAACTGAAATGCTATCGTGGCATTGTGTTATTGTAGGAATGACACTTTTTCATTGCTATTTCACATGCATAATTAACCTGATAGCAAGACAGCCCCATTCTGTCTTAGGTTTAATCCTTTATGTTTTGCATGTACAGGAGAAGATACAATTAGCTGTTCTTATGTGTCTTCTAAGATCCACTCCTTTGGGCTTCAGCCTGTGTCCTTTCCAAGTAGTTGGTAGACATTTTAATTCTTTTCTCTTATACCTTAGTATGAGCTGGTGTGCTGCTTGCAACATTTTGAATGCTTCATCAGCCGCAAGCTAACTTTGAGCTCCTTGTGCAGCGGGGCAGCCTTGTGAGCCCTGCCCTATTCCCATCACTAGTAAAGCAGCAGGTTACAGCGAGAAGCAGTTTATTTAGTTTCCCAGACTGGTTTCTGTGAGGCCATCCCAGGGAATCCAGAAATGCACCCAACCCAACACCTGAAATAGAACTTAGTCATAGATGGAAGAGTCTGTTCACTCATACACACACGCTGATGCTTTCCCTGCACCACTAATGGACATTTTTGTGGCTGCTGAGCTTTCTGCATGTAATTGGCCATTTTAGTGGCAGCCCAATCACTTTCCCCTGAAAAGCCATTCCCACTGGAGCTGCTGCCTCAGTGCCCTCCATGTAGGAGGGGTAAAAGGGGTGTTTTGTTCAGCCGTCTGCAGGAAGCAAATGTCGCTGAATCTGTCATTGTGGAAGAGGAATGCTGCATGACCTTTACGTGAGCAGCGCGCTTTTAACTGTTGCTTACTCCTGCCCTTGTCTTTTCAAAGATACTGGTGAACAATCAGTTCCTTGCAGGCCATATTGACTTCAGTCTTAGCCATTCAAGGACTGAAAAGAGCTTGATATCTTCAAGAAAGAGAATCAGCTTCTTTGCTTCTATCTTTGGAGCATACCATAAGGGCACAAGTAGTTTTTCTTTCCCTCTGAAGATGTTTTGTATGTGGACTATCAAATGTAGGCTCCACCCCCAACAAGAAGTCAAAAAGAGGGTAACACAAGATTGAACTCAGATTAGCTTACAAAGAGAGGTCTCGGCTTAGTTAAACTGCATTAACTTGCATTTGCTGTGTATGCGTGTTGCCTCAGATGCTGTAACATGGTCACATGTCTAAATGTAGCAGCCGGAATATTTTAAGGGCAATATAAGTGTTAATCATCACTAAGGGAGAATTGCGTTAAGGGTTATTTTATACACCTTCATAAACCTTCAGTTAGAAAAGCATATGAACTTTCATACATTCCGGGTTATCTTGGTACAATCAAGAGAGCAAAGTTCCTTTAAAGACACATTCTTCCACAGTACGTGCATACTAGATATTACAGCCTTACACGAGCGATGGTGCTGAGAAACAGCAGAGTTAACTGGCAGCTGTTTTAAAAAACCAGTAAATAAAAGCAAGTAGAATTTACTGTTTTTGAGAACTAAACAAAAAGAAGTTGCTCTGATTGCCTTACATCCACTTTTTCTTTTGCACCAGTGAGCTGAGAAATCATCCAGCACTGGCCACATCTTACTTTGTTACCCATGCTCACACTGTGCTTATTTGCTCATCTGAAGCGCTCTCATGTAGTACTGATGTCTTTATCTGTCAGAACCAACTGCACATCTATGGTGCAACTTACTCTCTTTTTGCTACTTGCAGAATAAACACAACTTCTGTCAGGCAGAATTTCAAGAATCTTTTTCCTGTGTTCTATCAATGCCTGTTTTTAAGGCACAGACATAAATTCTCTTTGCATCACTCCATGTGGAGGGAATACAGAATAATGTCCAGGGTGGAGGAAAATCTATTGGGCCAGAGGAGAGACGTCTCAGGTCTTTGTGCTGTTGCAGGTCAGCAGGAAAAAAACAAAGCCTCCTGCCAGGGTATTTAATAATCTGAACTCCTGTGCACTACTGTGCTGCAACGAATTACAGCTCTAGTTAAGGACACTCATGGCCTGTCCACCTTGATCTTCCACCTGAACTGTTTGAACCTCTGTTTCTAGCAGTGCGCAGAGCTCTTTGTCAGCGTGCTGCTCTCCTTTCTCAAGGGGTGTGATACATGAATCTTAGCAGGTATCCACAAGCAATGCCAGATCCACAACCAGTGCAGCTCTGGATTTAATTTTGTTGGTCTTTTATTTACAGAGTTGAGATTTCAGGAAGGCCAGCCAGTCCTATTAGCTCCTTACTAAGCCAAAATGGCATGTAGGAAGAACTACTGTAGATATATATGGACTTGATAAAGATCCTCTTCTCCAACCTACTGGGTGAGGCTTAGAGCCTCTTGGAGCAGCCTTAGGAAAGGGTATGAGCTGCATGGTTTGCTAACTTACAGAAGGCTGTTGTATACACAAACAGCATGTGTATACATCATAGTTGTATGAGATTTTGTAGAGAGATTTTGTCCTCTCAGAAATTTGCACTTGTTCACTGACGCTTTTGCTGGGAAATAGGAGAGAAACAAAAGGGAATAATCATCACCCTGTTACTGATAAAGATTGAAAGACTAATGTATTTAAGAGCTTACTGGTCCAGCCTGAGAGTTGTTTGTTATCTAACCTGCATGTCCCTTTTGTTCCAGAGTTGGCCCCTTCTGTCCTTAGCTGACAAAACAGGTACTCAAACCTGGCCTTGAACGTCCTGGTATATAGGACCCCCTGTTTTGAGTGGCAGGCGTGAGAGCACAGGGACAGGACATAATGTGAGCATCTGCTCTACCTGAGCAATCAACCTCCATTTGCTGTGTCAAGTTACTGGCTTGCTGAGAGGCTGGATGTAGTTTCCCTGTATTTTTCCAGCCACACGATAGCTGTAGCCGGAAGAGTTTTTGCAGCAAGACAGTGTGTCCTCCTTCATATCTCGTCTGTGAGACCAACCTGTCTGCAGAAGACTTGCTCTGAGGTGCTCCCTGCAGGGAAATTGAGAGCAGGTATTTTTGCAGTTCAGTTTTTCTTTAGTGTCTAAAAAGAGAGCAAAAGCAAGCAGTGCATGGCTGGTTTTCTCTGTTTTAATATACAAAATAAGCGTTTTTCCATTTTTAAATGATGACAAAAATCATTCCCAGATCTTAATAATTCAGAAGCGTCTCCTAAAGAAGCAAAACCTAAATTCCACGAAAAGTAAAAACAGTCTCTTCCATTCACCTTAGCAGTTGTTTCCCCTTAAGTAGATCAGGTGCACTCAGATATTTTCCTTCCATCCTATCATATATTTTGTGTCCAACCATCATGGATAATAGAGGCTTAATAAGACCTACAAAGTACATGCAATGCTGTACAGTCAGGTACAGCAGTAACAGGCAGGAGATCACAGCTGGGTCCCAGCCAGACTGAAACAGGGTGCAGCTTAACAGTAACTGATTTTCCATGTTGATGAATGAGTGATAACCAATGCCTTATTTTCCTTGCAGTGGACGGAAAGAAAGAAGTCTTGATGAGCTCCTGAGAATTGTATTCAATGCTCCTCAGCCAGCATGGAAATTCCTAGAAGAAACTAAAGGAAGGACATCTTGGCCTGTTCCCCAGGTTAACATGCCCTTTAAGAATCAGGAATATGTACAATCTAGCTCCCTGCTGTATGTGTAGATCTGGAATGAGTTGAGACTTCAAGCCGCTGGTATAAAGTTCACAAACTTGGTGATGTTTCTCAATAACAGTAAGTCTTAAACATATTCTGAAGTAATGTTGCTGATCCTGGGTTTTGTAGGGAAGATACGTATTCCCTTGTGACCAAAGCTGGGTGTTCCACGGGGGCAAGGTCATTTCTTCTGAGGATTGGTGACTCTCCGGAGACCTTTCAATCGACTGAGCAATTCTGTGATGAAGTCCTAGAATGAGAATTGGTTGAAGAAGAATGTCAGTTCCATCACTCACCAGCCCAGAGTGTGCTATAGCACTTGCATTATTCCCACATTTGTCTTCATGCTGAGCAAAAACCAGAATTTAGCTTAGGGAAGGAGACCTTTTCATGGATGAGAAGGATCTAAAAGCCCTTCTATTTCCCTTCTCCTGTCTCCTCTGGAACAGCCATCCTTTTTCACCAGGAGCCAGCCTGCCCTTTCTTCATCCCAGATACCTGGTTTTTCTACCTTAAGATGACCTCAAGATGCTGTTGTCCTCTGTTAGGTTCCACTGCTTCCTGTTGCCACCATTACCTTCAGCTCACTTCTGCAGCCCTCCCAATCTAGGGCAAAGCAAGTTGTCCCTCTTGTAGAACCTGTAAAGCTCCATTATGTGCATTGCAAATAATCTCGGAACCGTGCCAATTCTACAAGGAAGTGGCTGGCAGAGAAGAGGTGGAGCAAAACACACATAGGACTAATGATAACCTGGAGTAGGGGCTGAGGGCAGGCAGAGCAGATAGTTCAGCAGTTAATGGAGATAAAGCCCAACTACTTTGCTGACACAGCCAAGGACTATGAACTAAACTGGACCATCTGGTTATTCCAAGCAGAAGTTAATGTGACTAGAGCAAATTTTATACTTTGCATGACAATGTAACATCACCATAATGAAGTGTGCAACCTTTCTTCACCCAAAGACAGAGCTACATGTCCTTGTGATTAGGCAAGGTCACTGGAAGTATTGCAGCTTGTTACCATTTATGCTGTGAGGAAGCACAGCTTCCTCACTTGTGTGATCAGAGGTTGCCTGCCACAGCATGCCCTGGAAGTCAATGCCTAGGATCATACGTACCTTTTCAGTCAGTCCCTTCAGAGGAAACCAGCTTGTTTCCTCTTTCTGCACATAAGCTGCTGTGATCTTTCAAGGGGACTGGATTCAAGATCACCAGGGTGAAAGTACATATATTTGCTAATGGGGCAGCAGGATCTGTTTGTAGTTAGCAAGTACCATGCTGTCCACAATACGCTTTCAGGGCTCATCAGTCAGTAGAGCAAACTCCAGTTATATATCTCTGGGAATGTGTGGTTCTTTCCCAAGATCTGAAATTTCCCTAGTGCCAGCCTTGTCTGCTGAATCCCTGCTAGGAGCCTATCTGTAACAATTGCTACAGTGAAGTTAAATTTCAGTGATAGTTGTGCATCCACCTCATTTTCTGTATGTTCATCACTGGACAGCTGCATAGGCTTGACAAGATGTGGAGGCTGATGAATGATGTCCAAGCACATGCAACGCATGTGACTGAAGCAGTGATGGGGGACCCCATTTTGCACATGTATGCAGTGCAGTGAAGGCAATTGCTGTGTGGTGCATGCACTACATTGCAGAGTATTGGGTTCCAGTCCTTTGGACATTGTGGCAGCTTGTGGGAGTTCTGTAACTCTCTAACTCAAAACCAGTACTTGTAAACTTCACATGGGAAAATAAATCAGATGTGTAAAACTAACTTATATGGCTACTACTCAACAATTATCTGCCCAATCCAATCTGAGGCTGTCCTACATTCTTGTCACTCATAACAGTAGAGTGATTTAAGCTAAGAATGCCTTTAGTTAACAGTGTGCAAGATGGTTATGTATGTGAGCTGTAATCCCTGTCTATGGATTTTCTACACTGAGGTCCAAATAGCAACTCAGCCTGGTCAGTTTAGGATGTCCAAAACATAAAATGAACTTTCTTTGGTTGTAAAGTATAATTCTTTATTTTCTCCACTGCTCTGCCTTCAGCTCACCCTGTAGATGATGTAGATTTACATGTATTTTTGTAACACAGCAGAATAAGGCAGCAAACACTTCCCATTGGGAAGTAAACAAATCTTCAGCATCATGTTAGGCACAGGAATACTGTGGCTATTCAGTGAAGCAGCAACAAAGACACACTCTTACAGCATAGTATAACATACATATGTATATATGGTGATGCTTCACTCACCTCTGTCGGGTTGGAGCACTCGTGGAGGATTTCCTAAAAACAAAGCCAGGGAGGAGTCATTTCAGTATTTTATGAGTTGACCTGTTCTCCCCCCTCTACAGAAAGGATATATAATCTTACTACATTTGACAGGCTAAGACACAGTGAACCATCATGCAACACTATATCCATGCAACACCACTACTCCTTCTGAAGGAAGTCCCAGCTTAAAGTCCCCAAGTCCCTCTATCAGACCTGTAGTTTTAATTTCTGCTCTTCATTGGGGACCTCCAGGAGATCTTCAAGATCAATTTGTGGTTCAGGAGCTGCTGCCTCTGTTTCCTCTCTTAGCTAAAAAGAAGAAAACAACCCATAGTTAATAAACCTTCAAACTTTAAGAACTCTGGAGGCCATCTTGAAAGAAGTGAGCAGCTGAGGAGGAACTAGGTGCATAAAACTGTGCTGCAAAGTTGAGGTCAAGATACAAATCATCTCAAAATAATGAGGTTCTTATAAAGAGGGCACAGATTCCTGCCCCTCCCTGGTGTTTGCTACAGCCACACATCCTGATGTACACATTCTTCAGCTTTTCCCACCTCAACACTTCATATCACTGCTCAGTGGGAAAACCCAGTTGACAGAAATCCAGTGGGCTTAATCTTAGAGAGGTACAATTAATACAAGAAAATTTTAGGCTGAATACAGTCACGTAGTTGGTATTTATACTAAGGCTTTTTGCAGTAATGGAGAGAAAAACAATAATGCTTTTGAGAGGCCTAACAATAATTTGCCAGCTTTCTCTAATAGACATGAGAGGGGTATAATAGTCTCCTTTAATGTAAGAGAAACCCCAAGCTTTGGTGATTGGAGTAATAACCTTGTCATGCATGGGGATGTTAGTTGGGAACATTTGTAAACTTGATCACAAACACATTTTAGCTCCATATGTCCTTACCAGACTGTAAGGAAAAGCAGGCTGTGGTTTTCAATGGATTTGCAAAATGAATCTGACGATGCAACACTAGTGATATTTTAATAGTAATAAGCAGAATAAGCATATACTGGGTAAACAACACAGTACCTGATTGCTGGGTAGCATTTATGGATGTGAATGTAAAACATTAAACAATAAAGGCAATACTTATGGAAAAAAAAAAAGAGACTTGTTCTCTGATACCAAGCCAGAGAGGAAGTAGAAAACCTTTATTCAGTTTTGTAATGCAACTGGCTTGATACTAAGTAATAAACCAGATTAAATATATTGTACTGTGACCCACACATATTTCCTCTTAGAAATAATAGTTTAAATGTGACTGTTTAGACTAGGTGTTGATCCAGCATGACTTTGTCTCTGGCTAAGAAGCTAAATAGGCAAGGAGAGTGAGACAGTGTAGGAACCTATGGATTTTTGGGTCCTAGTATGTATGGTGTTATGGCTTCCATGTGCAGGGCTCAGTTTTGTTGCAAAAAGCCTCATGACAGTAAATAGCATAGCATTCAGGTTATCTGTGTCAGGAGGCAATGCTTGAACTAACCTTGCTGCATTTGAACCTACAGTGCTGTTCATTCTGACCCTGGAGAGGGACTCTTCATCAGGGACTGTAGTGACAGGACAAGGGGGAATGGGTTTAAACTTAAACAAGGGAAGCTCAGGTTAGATATAAGGAAGAAGTTCTTTACTGTGAGGGTGCTGAGGCACTGGAACAGGCTGACCAAAGAAGTGGTGAATGCTCCATCCCTGGCAGTGTTCAAGGCCAGGCTGGACAGAGCCTTGGGTGACATGGTCTAGTGTGAGGCGTCCCTGCCCATGGTGGGGTTGGAACTGGATGATCTTAAGGTCCTTTCCAAGCCAAAACATTCTGTGATTCTATGATTCTATGTCACACGGGTTTCAGGAAGACACTGAGGAACATTGCACTGCCAAGGGCAGGTGGAACAAAGGAAGAAGCTGACAAAAAGACAAAGTAATGGAAATCAATGGATCCAAGGAAGCCCAGACTAGCAGGGCAAACTGAATAGCCTTCCCACAAGGCACAGGAGGACCTGCTGGACACCTGGGTGATTACAAGAAATCTACTGTGGCACATGTATTTAATTGAAGAGATCCTATGTAACCCCCTGTTGTACCCTATTAACAGTCTCTGACCTGGCACAGCATCATGTTGTGTAGTTCCTGGTAGCAAATCTCTTCGGTTGGCCCATTACACCAGGAAGTTGGGAAACCTGTTGTGCAGGAGAGGTGCTAGCAAAGGCGATCTGCTGGCAATCTGTTCCTGTAAGGGCATGGCTGGATTTCACACTTGTGCCTGCTGGGATTTTGTAGTAAGGAGGAAAATACGCCCTTTGGGCAGCTACTCTGAACGCAGTGAACAGCTCCCAATTCTCAGAACACCAGAAGTGTAACTTGAGTTGGTTTTCTGACACCTTTACAAGTGTACATCTGTAGACTTGGGCAAGTAAGAGAAGCACATGGGGATCCTCATCTTGGATCACATTACTGGTGGTACCAAGTGCTTCTCATCTATCTCAAAAAAACCTCACACACAAACCCAAACTTCCTCTTTAAAACTGCAATAATTTGCCAAACAGAAAGATATTCCAATACTCAAAGCAGCAGCCATTCTCGTTGCTTATCTCTGGCAAATCTCAACAGTCAGGTAGCTCTGCACTGAGCTACCAACCAGGTAGACCCTGCTGACCCAGGCAGGTCAGCGAGTGATGCCATAACTGGCCCTGTTCTTTTGAACAGCCATCACTCACCAGGACCACCACTAGCACTGCACAGACACGCTGAATGTTGGCTGTCTGACTACGTCTAGGTCATGTATGTTTTCTGATCCTATGTCCAATACATGATCATAGAATCATAGAATGGTTTGGGTTGGAAAGGACCTTAAGATCATCTAGTTCCAAACCCCCTGCCATGGGCAGGGATGCCTCACCCTAGCCCATGTCATGCAAGGCTCTGTCCAACCTGGCCTTGAACACTGCCAGGGATGGAGCATTCACAACTTCCTTGGGCAACCTGTTCCAGTGCCTCACCACCCTCACAGTAAAGAACTTCTTTATATCTAATCTAAACTTCCCCTGTTTAAGTTTGAAGCCATCACCCCTTGTCCTACCACCACAGTCCCTGATGAAGAGTCCCTCCCCAGCATCCTTATAGGCCCCCTTCAGACACTGGAAGCTGCTCTGAGTTCTCCAAGCAGCTTCTCTTCTCCAGGCTGAAGAGCCCCAACTTTCTCAGCCTTCTTCATCATAGAATCAGATTCACAGAATGGTTTCTGTTGGAAGGGACCTTAAAGCTCACTCAGTTCCAACCCCCTGCCACGGGCAGGGACACCTTCCACTAGAGCAGGTTGCTCCAAGCCCCTGTGTCCAACCTGGCCTTGAACACTGCCAGGGATGGGGCAGCCACAGCTTCTCTGGGCACCCTGTGCCAGCGCCTCAGCACCCTCACAGGGAAGAACTTCTGCCTAATGTCTAAAATAAATCTCCCCTCTGTCACAGTTTAAAGCCATTTCCCCTTGTCCTGTCACTACATGCCCTTGTAAAAAGTCTCTCTTCATATTTCTTGTAGGCCTCTTTTAGGCACTGGAAAGCTGCTCAGATGTCTCTCTGGAGCCTTCCCTTCTCCAGGTTGAACAAGCCCAGCTCTCTCAGCCTGTCTCCATAGGAGAGGTGCTCCAGCCCTCTGAGCATCTTTGTGGCCTCCTCTGGACTTGCTCGAGCATTATTCATAATGAATTATCAAGAGGCCTAAGGTGTAGCTGAGAATGTATTACTATCATTTTATGAACTATATAAAACAACTGGAAATTCAAAATTAAGTCTTGAAGAGATTATGAGCTTTTATCCTTTGTCATTTTTACTAAACAAGCTGTAAAATTATTCAGGAAGTCTAAGAATGTTAAGTAAGAGAACAGGAGCAGTAACATACTTGTTTTCAGAGGAGCCATGCATTTGTGACAGAAGGAAGGCCCTTTCCACATTTGTTTTCTGCTGCATGTTCTTTGCATATGGCATAACTTACTTAAAACAGAAATTAACTGTTGTTCCCTCCCAACATGGCATTAGAACCTGCTATGTTCCCACAAATAGCAAATAGGAAACAGTCACACAGAACAAAGATTATAATAATGATAATAATAAACAACAACAACAATGACGACAATAAAGGCAGCCTTAGAGACAGTTCCTGAAGTCTGGCTCTTCAGCCATGGAGCTGACATCATTCCATGGCTCTCAGGCCCACAAAATCAGCCTGGGCAGGCAAAAGCTTCTCTGTACCATAGAATCATACAATGGTTTGGGTTGGAAGGGACCTTAAAGCTCATCCAGTTCCAACCCCCTGCCACAGGCAGGGACACCTTCCACTAGACCAGGTTGCTCCAACCTGGCCTTGAACACTGCCAGGGATGTGGCAGCCACAGCTTCTCGAGCATGTATTCTTTTGTCTTTCTTGCCCTGCTGCAAGTAGTATGTCCAGACTGCAGCTACAGATACAGCATTATCCAGAGTGTCTCATTCAAACAGCAGCTGCAGCTACACTGTTGTGACCAAAGGAACAAACCTACACCAATAACTCTAACCCAGCTCGCTTAGCTACTGCTTGCAGCAAAGCCACTCATCACGTGGAGCTCAGCAACAAGCAGCATCCCGGCTCTGAACATCTCTTTAGGTTCTGCTACTTGTGTGAGCAATAGCTACACCCCCAGCAGGTACAAGACTAGGCAGTTTAAAGCTAGTTGGATTATACTGGTGCAAGCTTCTCCAACAGCAGACACAGCAGTCAGAGAGTGCTGTAGCAGGTGGCAATAAGATACCTAATGAAGATTGAAGATGAGGAGCTACTTCCAGTGAGTCAGAGCAAGCACACTTCTGCCTAAGCACATAGGACCTCTAGTTCCATTCACCCGATGAGTGAGGGGCTGATCTGCCCCAGCTACTCACCCGGCACTGGTACAGCTCCTGCAGCTGGGTATTGATCCATTCCTCCAGCTCTAGCCAGCGCTGTAGGTCTTTGCGGTTGTACTTGATGGTTAACTTGCCCAGTTTCCTGTGTGATGATTCCTCCCCAGGTTTCTCTGGCGTCTGGAAAGTCACCCGGGGCAGTGCACTGGAGTTGCTGGCCATGCTCACCTCTCTGATAGCAGAAACTCCTTCCTATGGGCTCCTTCACTCCTTTTCTCTGTCTCCTTTAACCAACTCCTCTCTGCAACCAGTGGCCCACAGCACAAGCTACTCCCAGATGCGGAAAGCAGGATGCATTGGTGATCCCAGGGAGAGAAGTCGGGGAGACCACACGGCCGGGGCAGCAGCCAGGCACTGCAGGCAGAGTTACAGCAGCAGATTCTTGGGTTTCACCATGGGCTGTGCTGACAGGAGTGGGGAGGGAGGCAGAAGAGTTGTTGTAACTACATCTGTTGTTAAAAGAAGCCAAGTGAACCAGGGAATTGATGAACCAAGTCTGTTAATATTTAACGCAAGGCAGCTCCAAGAGGTGGGGAAGAAGGAGGTTTTCAATTACTGTTTTCCTACAGGCATAACTTAGGTGCATGTGTGGTTCCAGAGGGCTGATCCATACATAACACATTGAATACTTCTGTGTTCAAGCTTCTGTAAACTACTTTGCTACAGGGTTTAGCTCCCATCTAAATGGTGTATTTGGTGTTTTCTGGCTAAAGCACTGGAACCAGCACAGGTAAGAAGTGGTCTTAAGTCAGGTGGCTACATCCACTATGTATACAGAGTGGGAATACTAGGTCAGTGACACTGAAGCCAAGTTTGGGCTCAGCAGTCCTGTTTGACATTGTTCTACAATCTGTAAATCTATTCCAGCTTTCTCAAAAATTGCTGTAGAAAGCCTGGTGGCCTGAGTTTGAGACCATTTGAGCAAAGTGCTTCTGAGAGAAAACAAAATATCTGTGCTCTTATTAAATAAACCAGTATTTGGAGGGAAAGGGTGCCTAGGGGTACAGCACTATTTCCTCCCACAGAAAAGTACTTACAGTAAACAGGCTCACCTGCTGAAGCATCATAAACTGCTATTTTACTGTATGTTATCACTGCTGGGTTTACAATCTCTTTCTTACTGGAAGGTGGGTTAAAAGTGCAGTGTTATTGCCCTGTGCCATTTCAGAAGGATACGTGTGAGCAGCACTGTTCAGAGGAACACAAATCAGGCTGGCTGTGTTATGGTGTGCCAGGGCACTGGGACATCTGCGTTCCCTCCAGATGCTGTATCACACAGATTCCTTATTCATCCATTCCCAGAGACCTGCCCAGGGAGCACATGGAACAGACAAACCAGCTGAGGCCCTCCATCATGAAGCAGATCCACCAAGCCCATCCTTATGATCTAAGTGGAAAAAGCAAGTCTCTGCTGCTCCTGGAGGCCAAGGTACTTCCAGTTTGGAGACCAAGAGCTAGATACACCAAGGGAAGAGCAACCAACCCTTCTCCCACTGACAGGTACTCCCAGGCAGCATGGTAAGTCTGCAGAGGGGCTAGTCTCCCCTGGGCAGGCAAAAGTTTACCTGTACCATGGGATCATAGAATGGTTTGGGTTTGGAAGTGGTATCCAGTTCCCTAGCCAAAGCCCAATTCCTGTGCCCAGAGGGATGGTGGTACAGCCAGCCAGCAACGTCTTGTACACAGGGTGATAGATAAATGGGCAGGGCCATTCCAGCCCTTCATTTCATCCTGTATTTCAGCAAAAAATAAAAGCATTTTCTGATGCAAAAGTATTCCACAGAATACTGATCCTGAAACTTGCTGCCACATTAGTGAGGGATAAAGCATTAAAGTATACCTGAAAGTGATATCATCTCCTCTGCTTTTCAGACAGCCTAAAATTTCTATTCAGAAGACAGCTCTCAGGTATTGAATTTAAGCAGCTTTACCCATTTTTCCTCACTTGGCTCCCTCTAATCTCACTCCTAAAACTGTTGGGAGAGGCTCAGACCATACTCAGTGAGTGCAGATTCTACAGAGATTCTTAAGTGTTAGAAACCTTCCAAAATCCATTGAACATCCTATAGTGTGTTTACCACTATTGATTTTTCAAAGGTTAATATCCTGGCCCAACATAGGCAGATTTTCACAAGGTAGGTCTGGACCAAAGGGAACACGCTGTCAGAAGTCAACTTCTCATCTCCAAATACAAGTGCTCTATTTTGGTGTTCATGGACTGGTATTTTTTAACAGGGGAAAACAACCTACATTTCTTTGGTCCCAAGAAACTATGACAGGCTGGCATTAAGACCAGAGAAAAAGGACCAGACTTAGAAGAGAAGTTACCTGGCTGACTCTGGTGCAGTTGGGCAGTTAGCTTAACTGTACATGAAAGATAAGGTTTGCCCTGTTAATCTTCTGCCGCATAGTTGAATTTATGAAGCACAGGATCCAGAGGTCACAGGATAGGTGTGAGGCAGAGGGAAAAGGGAATATAACCTGCCCTAATGGCTCTTCAAACACTTTGAGCTGCTATTGACTTGTAACCTCACTTGAGCATGAGCAATGCACTGAGATACCACATCTGAAAAGGTCCACAGGCAGACTCACCCCACTGTCCATACTCCATCAACAAAGTACTGAGCAGAACCCAGTGCCTTTGTGCTGCTTTATCAGTGTCACCCTACAATGGCATAAGACATTCCGAAGGTGACGTCAGAGGCCCTCTCAGGAAACTGCAAACAAAAATGAGCCAGATTACAGGATGTTCATCATACTGCTTTGGTTTGTATGAGCTTAGTCATGGATTATTTGTAATGAGAAGGTGGCAATATAGAAATAAAGGTTTACAGATAAGGTGGGCCTCCTCCAGTAATAAACTATTTTAATGTATCATTCAAGCAAGAGGAAGAAGCAAAAAGTGTGCAAGATCACTGCCTGAGGGTGTGGTAGAAATTTCTGCAGGCACAGGATTGGGTGGCTCGTGCAGGGTAAGGGATATTGTCCCCTTTGAAGGAGGCAGCATCTCCCACGAGTGCACCAGCCATCTGCCAGTGCTGGTAAGTGCCAGTGTCCACCAAGCAAGAAGAAGCTGCATGACTCTTTGCACAGTGCTGCATCCCATCCTGTCCTCTCCTTGCCTCACAGCAGATTCTGGTGGCCACAGGGGCAGAAAGACATTCACCAATTTGTTTGGATGTGCACAGTGGGGGGATCTCAGAGATCTTGGGCATAGCTTGGAGATGTGATCTTACTTTCAACCTACCTGTCTCTCCTTATAGCCTTGGACATACAGCCTGGACCAAAACTTCAGAAGTGAACACACATACTTGGGCAACTAAGTCATCTAATCAGATAACCTGTTCGTTCACCAGAGCTGCACACATATAAGCTCCAATGGGCCTCCTGCTGCAGTTGCTGATGATCATGCTCTCTGCAAACGTGCTTATCATTTATGCATTGAATAAAGAGGGGTTAAGCATGGCCAACGCATTTGAGTGTTAGACTGAGGCACTGTGCCTGTTTCCATGTGTGTGACCTGGGGTTGCTGCTCTTCCAGGCTTGCCCTAAGAGGGAGGTCTTTCCTCTGAAAAGGAGGGGGGATTCCATACTGTGAAGCTGGGCTTTTATGACTGTCTATGGCTCCAGAGAGGGCCACCAAACCAAGATGAGCATCTGTGTCATAGTACCAAGCAGCTGTGACACAGATCCAGACAGCAGAGCACAAGTGCATGAGGCAGATCAGTTACACTCCTCTGTTCTTGAAGCTAATAATGTCCATCCCACACCTGTGACCTAAGCTGGTGCTTCTCTTTCTCTCTGAGCTGATGACTCTGGTGTGTGCTCAATAATTCAGCAGGGCCCCAGCTCATCTTTCCGGAGATCCAGGTCGACCCATTTCCCTTTAAGTACCAGGCTAGAGAGGAACGTTTCCCTTCAGGACAGCCAGAAGTCACTCGCCACCTGGTTTAGAAAATAATCACTTTCCCTGTGGTTGAAAACATGATAGTTAACACACATTAAACCAGGTAGGACAGCAGAGGTGACTGTATCAACACCGTGTTGACACCACAAGGTAAAGAGGTTCTGCACCCTCCTGTGAGCAGGAACAGGCACAGAAAAAAGTCGTGCAGAACAGAAAATGTAGCAAGGACTGGAGATTTAAAGAATCCAGAGCCCCAAACACACACATACCCCCATCCTGACATCCATCATCCACTTCCACAGGAGCGTGGAAACCAAAAAGGCTGCATTGTGTCCCCAGAAATCTAGCAAGAAGAGGGAGAGCACATCATCTCTCGCCTTCAACTCCTGGAGACTTAAGGAAGCAGCCAGGGGTTTCCAGCTCACAGATTCCCCACCTCTCACCTGAGCAGTGCTGCTACCCTCTCCCCAGCACACAGAGAGGACCCTATATATTCTTCAGCCAGTAATTAGTAATCAGTCTTATTCCTCTCCCCCAAGTCTCACCTTTCATAAGGCAATGAAAGAGCCGTGAGAAGGAAGAATGTTGAGAGACAGCGGAAAACATTTCCCAACTGATCAGCCCCAAATCACAGTATTTAGCACCACCTCAAAAAATGGACAGGTCTCAGCAACAGGGAGGAGAGGTCAGAGGAGCTGGCCTGCCACCCTCCTGCCTCTGTTACTGGCAGGCAAGTGAAGTGTGAAGGCTAATGGCTCAGCAGCAGCTGAGCAGGGTAAATGAGAAATAGCTGTACTTACTGTACAGGCACACCAGGACTAGCAAACCCTGGACTCCCTTGTCATTTAGGCCATTCTGCTTACCTGTGTCCATCCTCAAACATCCTGTAGGCAGTGGGATAAGTAAGCATCTCCACTGAGGAGGAGGCCCCCCCTCCTCTTGAATACTTATGTGAAACTGACAACATGGATTAGGTGCCAAATAGATTATTTGGGGATCTTTGAAAACCTGTCCATGTTGTTTGGCTGCCCTCCCTCTTGTGTTGTTTTGCTGTTTCCCTACAGAAAGAGGCTTGCAGCACTAAAAGCATGATCAGTGTTTTCATGGGACACAGAGGTTTCAGCAAGTCCTTGAATGGTAGAGTTGGAGACAAGAGAAGCAGTGGCTGCATAGATAAAGTGTAATCTTCCTTGTTTTCCAGCCTGCTTTCAATAAAAAAGTTTATTGTGATCTATCACCTTGGGAAGGCGCAATTCCTCTTGCTGGGCTTGTACTGCTCACACCATCTACAGACCCAGGGGAGAGCAGCCCTTCATGGGAAATGCTGGCAGCTGGCATGAAGGTGTTGAAAGTCTGAAGGTTCCCTGGGATGCAGTCACTGTAGGAAGTGATGGAGAAGGAGAGTCTGTGGGAAACTCCGTGGCCCATCCTGTTCCACTGTAAAGAACAGCTCAGGTTGCCTATGGGGACTTCAACAGGAAATGTTAAGCTTATTCTAGTTCTTGCAAATTAAAGATTCTTTGCTTCACATTTCCCTATCTATCTCCCTGTAAAAGCCTAACGTAGACAAAAATGCAGATACTTTCTCGATGTGACAAGTCTCAACACTATTTTCACTTCCTTTCACAGTGCTCCTGCCCTTAAGGACTTACCTTGACCAGCAACATTAAAACAAAAGCCAGTGCCATTCAGGGGACTGTAGACAAGAATTTCCCCAAAGAAACAATATACCCTCACTGTAACTCCCTTCTCCAAAGCTCCCCTTGATGCAGTAGAAATGGCTCTCAGGAGGACTCAGCAGCCTGTCATGCTTTCCCTTGCTTCCACAGGACCAGTGCTCGTCACAGCCCGACAACGTCCCTCCCCATTTTGTGCCATCACTTGCATCCGGGTCTCGCCCCTAAACCGCACCAGGAGGTTTCCCCTGAGGCAAATACAACAAAACAAGCAAGCAAACCTGTCTCCCAAGCAGTAATTACACATGGAGTAGTTCCCAGGCAAAGCACAGCAGAATGGATTTGTCTGCAGCAGCCTGTGGGACAAGCTGTTAGGAAGCCACTGCAGATGGTGATGCCATGGAGCTGGGCTGCACAGCAAAGGGGACCTGGAACAAGTCTTTCCTATTCTTCTTCCTGTTGGGATCACTTCCTTATGGAAGGTGGGCACCCACCTGCAGATGGATGTTGGGGTATCCACAGCAAACACAGGAAGGCTGGTGACGCAGGCTCCTGCACCGAGTTGGTTACAAGCCATGCGTGTGTAAGAGCTCTTGAAATCTTAGTCAAATATTAACCTGTGGTGTGGTTTACCCCCCCTGAGTCACCTCCTCAATAGTTATTGCCTGGCTGAGAGCAGACACGGCTCTCGAAGCTTCTCAAGGACACACAGACGTTAACAATGACTCACTGTTCCACGACCCCTAAAAACACTCCCAAGTCATAACATCGCACACCCTACTTTCCCTTCATGCTAACATGAATAACACACAGCTCAGTTGAAGTCGTGAGACATTAGTTGTTTGCCAGAAGATGAGGGCTGCGATGGGATTTCTAGGTTAAGAGGGCAAAGAGTGAGTTACTGAGTTGGAAAGAAAGCTGCTGCAGCAGGGAGAGGTTCCTGGTAGAAGTCCTTGATCTTGGGATTAATCTTACTTAAAGTATTAATTACTGAACCTCTCCAGAAGAAATTGGGCACAGGTAGACACTGAGCTACTGGCACAGAGGTGGGATGCATCCCTCCTAGAGTGGAGGACCAAAACTGTGATCTTTAAAGATCAAATAAGCCAGACCCACCTGTGAAGCAGAAAAAAAATAGGACCAATTTATGAATATAGAGAATATAAAAAGTAAAATCACATACTTAGGAAATTGTCACCAGAATATTTAGCTGAGACTCACGAGCTCAAAATGGCAGAGAGAACAAAACCGAGATCCATAAAACATGTCCTGTTTTATAACATTGTAAGATGGCTCTGCAGTGAGCCTATGATACTAATATGATCCCAAGATGTATTCAGCAATGTATTTCCAGCAGAGAGAAGAATAAATACATGGTAATGGTGACCCATTCTTTAGACTGTGGCATACAATTCTGTAACACATAATTAATACTGACAAATATGAAACTGGAAAATGTGCAGAAGATAAAGGCCATTAGGATAACAGAGGGGAAGTGGAGACTCTACCGTAGAAGAAGTGATTGAAAGGTCCTGGCTTGCTTGCCCTAGCAAATTGAAGACTGAGTTAGGATATGATTTCACTGAAATAAATACAGCTGAAGACAACAAAAGGAGAGAAGGATTTTGGAATGAAAGGACAAAACTGCATAATGAAACTGAATATAAAGTAGCTATAAATACATTTATGGTGAGCAGCAGCAAACCTCGCAGTAGGACACCAGCACAGCCTTCTGCTGAGAGCAGAAGCTATTAAACCCCCCTACTCTAAAGGATAGGCTTGATCAGATTATGTAGGAGCTTATCCCTTCATAAACAAACCAAAGCAAGGGCTAGAGATGCCAATCAAGAAGTCATCCCAGCTCTGCATTGTAGGACTTACCTGGCACAAGCAGAAGAGACATCACCTCCTTCGGGTTTGCAGGAAACCCTTGACAGAGGTTTTGCAACACAACACAACTGCGGAGGCAAACTGGGTCACTGCCAGCTGGGCAAAAATACCAAACCAGGCTGTTCGGTGAGCATATCCAAGCACGGCTGCTGGTTTACAAGGGGGATGAGGCCAGCTGCTCCCTGAGCAGCACGCTCTTGTGCTGGGGAATGGCACCGAGCCTCACTTGGCTCCAGACCAAAGGCTTGAAATATTTACCCAGAAAAAAGCCTCTTCCAAGTTCAATACAAGAGAGAGCCTCCAGCAGAGTGCCTCAGGCAGTGCAGAATAAAAGAAGGAGACAACTTTCATGTATCTAGAAGCCGTGCAGGAGTCTGCAGGCAGGTCCTAAAGACCTGCTATAGAGATGGAGTCTGAATGGGGAGTGAGAAATATTCCTGTTTCTTCTGACCAAGATTCAAGTAGCCAATAAGGAAAACAGGCATGGCTCTGCTCTGCAGACACACGTTTCCTACTGCCTTACCATCTATTTTCATGGTTTAGGCTTTGCCTGTATTATTTTTATACCTTACCATAGCCGGATCAAAGCAATTCCCTTTTCCAAACTATCAATACTATACACAAACGTCAGGCCATAGAAAATCATGAGAGGTATTGAAAAATAATATTCCCACAACATTATGTTCCCATAGTGTTTGTCTGTGACAGCCAGGAGGAGGAAACATGTCTCTAAGGACTCTCAATAAATCCCATGAGGATACACATGGCTGGATCAGAGGTACAAAAAGCAGCAGCAAGAACTGAAACACTGGACACCAGCATGGTCCCCAAAAGAGCAGAGCCAGCTGCTGTTTGACACATAGCTGCTGCTCACCATCTCTTTTCAAAGACACACCACACAAAACCACCTCACATTTGCTGCTGTTGCTTTAAGTGATGCAATATTTCATTACAAATAATGTCCAAGCACATTACAAGCACTCCCTGCTTTCCTAAGGACTATGACAGAGGGATAAGAGCAGTTTACCCAGGGGCTTTAGGACCATTTACAGACAGAGGGGGGTGGACAACACTGTTGTATCTGTTGAACCATTAATTTCATCATGAACCTGCAAGTAGAAGCAGGAAGGGAGAAAATACATGGAAGTTATGGCAGGCAGCTTTTGTGTGCCCAAACAGCACCGTCCCGTGAGGCAGGGACACTACCAATGGACCACAACTGATCTATATGAGATGAAGAAGTAAAATGTTGCTCATCAGCTGGGGGTGGTTGCTAAGTTTTCACTGCTGCACTGGCAGGGCAGCCTCTGGGCATGCTACCAAGTGCTTTCACTCCAAAGGAATGTTGTATCTGAAGAGCAGAGAATTTATGATTTCAATGAGCATGAAACCTCTCGCAGCAGCAACAGCAGCAGGAGATGCGGCTGCGAGGTTGACTCATTTGGGTTAGTGAAACTGGGGCTAATGGTGCTCTGTGCCATGCAGCTGGAATGTGAGTGCCACTGCCGGAGGACTCAGACCGTGTGCTCCCCAGCTTTTGGTGCATCCTAAGCACAGAGATGCAGCTAGAATGAGGCTGGTGGGATGCTCATCCTGAGCGGGTCCTTTACACCTGCGTGAGCATGGCTCCCATGGGAGGATGCCTTCAGAGGAGTGGACGATGGTATCAGCCCGGCTCTCCTCCCCTTCCTCTTACGCAACTCAGCATGCAGGGGAGTGACTTGACTTTTTTCCCCTCTCCCAGGGAGTTGGTTTTCACTTCCTGCACTCTCCGGGCCTTTGTCTCCACTGGACGCAGCTGAGGGCACACCTGAGGGGTGAAGGCACAGGGGGGACGAGGGGGACACCCCGCTCCCAGCATCGGAGCCCAGGTAGGGGACTAAGAGCGTATACCTGGGGATGAGTTGCAGCGTGGGGGGACACATTAGCCCCGCATCTGGACACCGTCCCTCTTAGTTTCACCTGTCTTCTCCCTTCTTTAGGAAAGGATTAAGGGCTCAAGGTGGTGAGGATCGGAGCACCAAGATGGCCAGAGGGAGCCCAGGTCCACAGTTTGTGCTCTGGGTTTGCTTGGTGCTGGCGGTCTATGGAGAAGGGCAGGAGGGAAAACCCTTCGGTGAAACGTGCCTGGAGGACTTTAGGGCAGGAATGCCGGATTTGGTGCTGGATACAGACGCCTCTGTCCAGAATGGAGCCACCTTCTTGTCGTCCCCCTTAGTCCATGGGAGGAGGGACTGCATAAGAGCCTGCTGTAAGGAGCGTGCTTGTAACCTGGCTCTTGTGGAGCAGGACCCAGACACGGAGGAAGACCACATCCGAGGCTGCTTTCTCCTCAACTGCCTCTACGAGCAGGCTTTCGTCTGCAGGTTTGCCAGGAAGGTCGGCTTCCTGAACTTCATGAGGAAGGAGGTGTATGATTCCTACCAGGCAATGCAGGATCACAGGTTGAATGGTAAGGTGCCCATAATGGATCTGCGCAAACCAGGGCTGGAAAAGCATGAATGGCCACTGGGTGCCAGCTCCTCCAACTGACATTTGTGCTGCCAAATGGTCAGGATAAAGCAATGTTAAAGATGGGTTTTCTATATATCCCTTTGCCACAGAGGTTTTCCCTAACTTGGATAAACTCACTTAAGAGCTGTGCCTCAGTTTACCTATTAGTAAATGGAGAGGGAATTCTTCTTTAGCCTATTTGAAGTGGGTGGAGTGAGTGTTACCAAATGCAAGCTGGGGTTTTGATACTTGTAGAGAAAAAGGAGTTGTTTCCCTTCTCCCTCCCTCCAGGCCTTTGAGGTTGGAAAGGGAAATCCTCTAAAAATCTACACATCACTGTGTTTTAAAGGGCTGCATTAATCTCTTAATTGCTCAGGGGCTGGAGGCAGGACGCAATGCACTTACCTCTCATTTTGCCACAGCCTCAGTGTTGTGAGCAGCAGCCTGGATGGTGAGGTGTCTCCATATCACTGCTTGTTGAGGCTGGTCCTTGCTGCTGGGGGGGGCTGATTAGAAAACTTCCCCTTTGGAGGTGGGTTTCTCTTTCCCAGTCTCTGAGAGTTCCCTGCACCCGGACCCAGAAAACCAGACAGAAACCAAGCTAACCTGGAGCTGGCTGTCTCCAAAGCAATGCAGTGTGTTCAGAAACACTGAAACCATGGGAATTCGTCTTTTTGTCTCCTTCTTCCGTGTTTTGGAGGAAGCATAGAAAGGCTGGGGTGTCTCTGGCCTGGCTGGGACTTTGCCAACCATATCCAGTTTATTACATGTTGATGCCTGGGCAGGGCTGTTTGGGGATATCTGTGTGGGTAATCCTCCCCATACCCCCTCCCAGCCCAGCCGTGGTGGGGAAGGAAGGGATCTGTGGTGATGACCAGGGGAGTAGGCACATGGACTTGGGCTCTGTGGTGTGAGCTGAATAGGACTTCGATCTTCTGCTGGGATATGTCAGCCTGTGAGCCCTGGAGGTGTGCAATGGCACCAAACTCCACACTGACCACTTCTGTCCTTCCTGAGTAGCAGTGCGCGGCTTTCAGCTCCTCTGGAGCAGCCCTTGGGTGTCACTGGTTTGAAGAGGGATGTGGCACAAGTGGTCCTCCTGTCCTCTGTCTCGCCTAGTTGCTTCCCATTGCATTTTAGGGCCTTCTAGTAAATATCTCACAGTTGTGGTAGTTCTCCTGCGCCTCCATTCCAGGCTCAAAATCCGTTCCACAGGAACTAAAGCCCACACCACCATGGCTGGAGGTGGCATGCTGGCAGCTGCCTGAATTCCTACATGCTTTGTTGTAGGAGGAAAAAGGAATGCATCATCCCCAGTACATCCTGATTTCACAAGATTAGATCAAAATACAACGTAGTGTTGAGCAATTCAGTCTCTTCATCTCTGTGGACCAGCACCAGGAGACTGCAACCCTCTTCTCCCTTGGCTGGTCCCAGGGCCTGGCATGGCATGCGTGCGGGTCCCTAGGAAGTGTCCCTGGGTCACTGTGCTCCCTGTGCCACCAGCAGTGCTGTATTTCCCAATCCATGGCACCTACCTGGAGCATCCCAGTCACTGACACACGGTGCTGCCTTGCAAACCATCTCCCTAATGCTACTTTCACAGGTGCTGGGATGGCTGCGGTGGGGCAGGAAAACCCGGGAGGGCTTATCAGTGAGAAGTGGAAAGCATGCCAGAAATGCTGCTGGGGATATTCTGCAAGGCAGACATACCCCTTCCTTGCTCATATGCCATGATAGCTGTGGGTGTAGGAAGGGCTTGGTCACTTCTACACCCCGTGTTGGCACTCTCACAGGGTGCAGGGTGCCAGGCTGCAGTAACAGACACTGGGAAGCTCACTGCTTCGTGTTTGGGTCGGGCTGCAATGTTCATGCTGTAGGTGGATGGGAAATGTGTTTCCTTGCTCTGCTGAAATTCTTCGGCATTGTCTTCGATACCAAAAGCTTTCTCAGTCACCCTGAACGACACCAAAGGGCCGGCAGGAAAAGAGAGGGAGGGTAATTAGTTCATTAACCCAGAGCTGAAAAAGATTTATTTTACTGGAGAAATAACAAACAATAACAAGGGTTAAATCAGACCCTATGAACTGGGCCCTCCTCTCTGTAGCAGCTGAGAACTTCAGAATGCTGACCCCGATTTTGGTTCAGATCCAAACAAAAAGATGCAAACCCAAAACCCAAGCCCCTGTGGCGTGATGCTGGAATTGGGTCCAGGCAGGAGGAATGGGCCTGGATGGGCAGGAAGGTGGGAGCCTAGCTGCCACCAAGGAGGAGAGGGGAAGGGCACAAAGGTGCAGATGCAGGAGGCCAAATGAAGGAGCCTCTGGCCACCGAGTGTGTCCACCCAGCACATAAGGAAGCTCTGTGGCATTTTTGCTTCTGGACCTTTTGAGGATGCCTGGAGAAATGAGTGTTAAGGAAGATGGTTTTGGAATGTCAGGTTTTCCTCCCAGATGTTTACAGGCAAAATAATCTTGGCCCAGGTTTTGGACTGGAGACATAACTGTCCAGTCTTCCTGCTGTTGTGCTGTCTCACTGTTAAAATGTGAAGCTGTGTGGCTGCTCTGGAGCCCAAGTTATTGTCAACCCCCTGAGACTGGCTCTAAAGGTCTGCAGGAAGCTTATATGCTGCTCTATCATCCATCCCTTTCATTATGTGCTGCTCTCAGGAGTCGTAGGAGCCTTTAGGCTATGTCCATGTGGCAATCTTCAGATGTCCTCTGCAATAATGAGGATTAAAAGCATGTTTTTTCTAGCGAATGGTGAAATATATATTTAGTGACCCCAGTGGGTGACATTAAACAAAACAGCCACACATTGCGAGACCCTCACTCTACAGGGAGCAGACCTGTTGAATTAAAAGGTTTATATATGTTCAAGAGGAGACTAGAGAACACTTGAAAGAGAGAGCACAGCTGGAGGCTGCTGAATTGGACAAATTTAATCTTGGAATGTTTCTGAAGCTGATAGAAGTAGCTGAAAGCTGGGAGAGCGTGATGGGGGAAGTACTATGTATGCTTGCCCTGGTTTTGCTTTTGCTCCACAGTGAGACTGTGGCAATGGAACACAGGAACAGAAACACCCTTGCTCTAACCCACTGTGGTCAACCTAGGGGTAAAGGCAACAGTGAATGCAGCTGAAATCTGGCTTCCGCACATCATCTGAGTGGATTTTCATGTTCTAGAGAAGTTCTCAAGAGCTTCTGAGTCATTTATAAGCTGGTGATGTGTCTTATAAGCTTGGCTGTGTCTCTCGCCTGTTCTAGCTAACATAGAGCCCCAAGTCTCTGATGTTATTGTTAAAAGGCACCATCCTCTTAAATGATTCCCCAGCCTGAACTTTGGTGCGAATTTTCTGCCTGGCTCATTCGGGAGGGGCAGGCTCACCAGGCACTTTATTGGTAATAATGGAGCCCGGTGTTTAAGTAACTACTCCGAGCTTATTCTGGTCTGGGCAAACCAGTTCTGGGTGTGAAACTGGAAAATAACCTCTCTGAACCTTTGTCCGTTTCTTGAACTGAACCTTTTGTGGTGGTTGTGAAATGCTTGGTGACACTCTCTTCCTCCTGCTGAATTCAGGCCTTGTGAGTGGGAGAATGGGAAGTGCTGGGGAACCGCAGGGTTCAGGATGTGTCTGCTCCTGCCTCGCCATAGAATCAATCATAGAATGGTTTGGGTTGGAAAGGACCTTAAGATCATCCAGTTCCAACCGTCTGCCATGGGTAGGGACACCTCACACCAGACCATGTCCCCTAAGGTCCTGTCCAGCCTGGCCTTGAACACTGCCAGGGATGGAGCATTCACCACTTCTTTGGGCACCCTGTTCCAGTGCCTCAGCACCCTCACAGTAAAGAACTTCTTCCTTGTATCTAACCTGAATTTCCCCTGTTTAAGTTTAAACCCATTACCCCTTGTGCTATCACTACAGTACCTAATGAAGGGAACTCCCCAGGTTTGAAGCTCATCCCTTTTCAAATGCTTGGTCCCATGATGGTTTCTGTTCTATGGGCACAGTGCGGCTAAAACAAGCAGTGCTGACATCCTGTCTGGGGCTGAGACAGGTCCTGACACTGGTCTCCCCTTGGCTAGTGCTGCTCAGTCCTGAGCCAGCTGCTCAGCCTCCAGCACCCAGCTCCGGCCAGGAGAGGGGGATTTGCACGTTCAGTTTAAGCTGAAACAGGGTAGGTTTAGATTAGCTATTAGGAACAAATTCTTCCCTGTGAGGGTGGTGAGGCGCTGGCGCAGGTTGGGCAGGGAAGCTGTGAAATTCACTTGCTGTGAGATTACTGTTTGTCATGCAGAATTCACTGAAGTGCTGCCTTTTGTGGCTATTTCACGTCTTATCTCTGGAGCTATTTAAGGAGACAAAAGGAACAAACCGATCTTTACTAAATGGCATGAGGACCTGTGGGAGAGTCTTTCCCTCTGCCCACTAAAGCAAATCAGACTGATTTCCCATGCCCTGAGGAAGGACGGAAGGAGCTTGGCAGCAGCAGCAAGTTGCCTTATGCTGAAAATATAACTCATTCAGTCATGCTGTGTTGTTTTGGAGAGGTGAAGTTGACCTGCTGTGTGCATCTCTTACAAACCACTACAGACACCTCTAGAAACTAATGCTGAGAGCTGCTTGGCTCTGCATGAGTTGACAGAAAACTATATGGCTTTATCATGACTGTATTTGCTGCTCATCCAGAATGAATCCTTATGGAAAGAGCCTGTATTTCTCTTTCTCCTTTGTTGCATTGCCTTGTTCCCATCTCCCTCTCCCCCTCCTCAGGCAAATTAACACTGTGGCAGCATCATCACCCCTCATTACCTTTGCCTGTTGCAATGGAGAGTTTTCTAGTGGCAACGGGTGAGATTTGAATGAACCCCCCTGAAAGCTGTGCACTTTTGAATGACTTCCCTGCAAGCACCACAAGAGAAGAGCTTCAGCCTTTGCTGCTCCTGCCTCTGCCCACCTTCTCTTGCAGCAGGCAGGCTCAGCTGCCTTCTGATGCTTGAAATCTCCGAGGTTGTGTCTCACGGGTGCTGGAATTTGGGTGGCCTCATTTCTGCTCCTGTCTCTGCTCCTGGCCTGCCCAGTGGCTTTGAGCAGTGGCTGTTGTCCCCAGTGAGGTCCTTCCCTTCACAGTGCCTCAGTGTCCCCGTAAGCTGCTTCTGCAATGGCAGACAAGTGGGCTGTAAAAGCCCCTTGGTGACCATGAGAAAACTTTCCAGCTCTTTCTAGTGGCAACTTCAAACCATTCCGAGGTATTTTCAAGCACTGCTTTATAGCCTCAAGTACTCAGGGTCTATCTGCGTGAGCGCTGGAATGGAGGAGATCTGGTTTTCTGTGAATCTGTGTCTCGAGGGCGAGAGCTGGTATCTGAGCTCTAAAAGAGAAATCTCCATACCGAAAGCAAACACTTTCTGCTGCAGGATTTCATTGGTGCATGAATACACTGTGAGCCACATACATACATTTGTTTTTAAGCATTTTGGATTTACTCTATCAAGCTCTTCTCCAGGATCATAAAGAAAAGATGTTTCCCTTTCCGATGTATTTTATAAATGGAGGAGGAAGCGGTCACTTAATGGCATGTCTCCAGGAGCATGTGTTCCGCAGTAAAAGCACACAACACAGAGCAGCATCATAAAGCTTTAATCTCCCTGTTAATTACAGAGTTTTACAGCAGAAACTTTCCATAGTCAAAAAAGCATTATAGCAAAGGTAACTTTCCTTTTTCAAACAGGCTGTCAGAGCAAAACACAATGGAGAATCTCCCTTTTACAAGCAGTTTGTTAGTACTCTGCATCAGTCAGCACTCAGTTATGAGGCTAAGGTGGAGAACAGCCCCATTGCCACTGAAAGCTTCACATAGTCAGTGTAGCAGAAATACTCCAAAGTCACTGAGCTTTCAGATGTCCTGAGGAGAAAAGGCAGAGACTTGAAGCCCTTCATTCCTAGAGGGATTTCCTCCTTGGCAGTCACCACAGATATGCAAATGCTCCTGACTGTTTTTTCTGGAGGTGAGGAGGATCAGGGAATTTGGCTCATCAGAGATAGGATCTGGTGAAGTTGCTGACCCATAAAGTAGAGCCAAGCTTTTACTTCACCGTGCAATCCACAGCCCTGAGGAGCTAAATGGACCCGTGGAGAAATGGGTCTGCAATAAGTGTACATGCTTAAAAATGTGAAGGAAAAACATGATTTGGAGGTGGGAGTTAATGATTAGCCTCTGTGTGGCTGAAGAACTAGTCTTGCCCTTGTGCAATTGCAGCCACCTGCTGGGCTCATCCTGGCAGGAAGGTGGCAGGGACGAGGCTGCATTTATGCACGGCAGGAATGTGTCCCTTTTCCAGAGCTTGTACTGCTGTGTACAACGTGCTCATGGAGCTGTTTTTCCTGGTTTGGTTTGGAAGGTGTTGCCAGCTCCAGTCAGGCCCTTCACTTATGAGTGTTCTGTGTGGCCACTTGTAAGTAAAACAAAACTCCACGTATTTGTTCTACTGGCCCTGTCAAAACCAAGAGGTGTCAGGCCCTGCTTGGTGTCTTCAGCAGCCTTTTTGCCAGGCTGAGATAGGACCCATCACTGTGGCATGCAGCCCTGAGGAAGGAGTGGCAGGGAGGTGTGCCTCACCCAAAGGTGAGAGGACACCCAGGGTGGGCATCTCTGCTTGTCTTGTCTGTTCAGTCTCTGTGTTCAGTTCTGGGTCCCTCATTACAAGATGCTGATACATGCAGGTCCAGAGAAGGGCAATGCAGCTGGTGAAGGGTCTGGAGCACCAGTCTGATGAGGAACGGCTGAGGGACCTGGGGGGGTTTAGTCTGGAGCAGAGAAGGCTCAGGGGGGACCTTATCGCTCTCTACAACTACGTGAAAGGAGGTTGGAGTGAGGTGGAGGTCAGTCTCTTCTCTCAAGTAACAAGTGATAGGACTAGAGCAGACTGCAGAGGGAGCCTCAAGGGTGGCATGCACGTACCCTCCCTGATACTGCAGCCAAACAGGCTGAGCACAATGCTCAAGTGTGTAAACAAGGGAAGATTTGTTTCCCCTGTGACTTTCTGGTGGCAGCAGCATTTGTAAGACCAGGGTAGAATGAATATATCTTCATTTGGTCAAAGATACTAGAAAATAGAAGATTCTGGGTGGGTTTGTGATAACTGATCAGGAACACAGGTTGCAAAGCCCTCAATCCTACTGAATTTAGTGATGAAAGAACTAAAAAGTAGCTTGTTTTGCATGTCAGGTTTATTTCTATATATGTCTTATACTAAAGGTCCCTTCAGTAGGCTCTAGCAAGAGTCAGCAGCTGGTACCTGAATCCAGACACACTCAAACAGGAAATTAGGAGCAAGTCGACAACAGTGAAAATAATTACCTGATGGAGTAGTTTTCTAAGGGGTTTGGGCCCTAATCCTCTTCCTCAGTCACAGTAAATATAACAGTGTAATGGTTGAGTGATTTATATCTAGCTTACAAATCAATGCCTTTACAAAAGACTTAGGTTGCACCTGAACATTGAATCTTGGACTTGGTACAGGCACTACCAGGTGGAGTTTTATGGGCTGAGCTCTGCAGAAAGCCTGTGATCAGAGACATTGAGGCTGAGAGGAGTTATGAGTCAGGCTTAATGGTGTCATTGTATAGGCTGCTTTTGCTGGCACAGCCAGGGATCAGTTTTTATCTTTTACAGTCTGGAAAAGTGTTTATGGATTGTGGAAGCTGCTGGTGAGCTAATCCATGGAATGGCACAAAAATAATGATCTCATGAATGGCATTTGTGTGCCATTTTTTAAGGCATGTATGTCAGAGAATGGGGTGGAATACAAGGTGGAGGAGGGGTATTTCTCATCCAAATCCTGCAGTGCATAGCTTTGGTTAGGTATGCTAACACAGTGCTTAGAGATGGTGGTAGGAATGATGAGAATCAGTGCCACATTCTTCAACACCCACACCAGGTCATCTCCCTAAGTGAAGGGTGGAGATTGCTCTGTGCTGTTTTGCGAGGATGTGGTCTGACGGACAGAACCTCAATGGCTGGAGCCACAGGGACACCCTCTTAAAGTGGTTCCTGTGGGCAGAAGTGGCCAGGGAGCCAATGGCTCAAAAGCATTGCCAGAATGGGTTGTGGCATTACTAAATTAGCGAGGGCAGTAATAACGGTATTGATTGCCTGGTGCTTGCTCAGGCTGCAAGAAGCACAGCTGTATAAAAGTGTTTTCCTTTCAGTGGTTGAAGTCTGTATTGATTTAATCTGGAAGAATCCCCCTCCCTTGTCTTCCTGTAATGGAGATATGGACTGGACCTTTCAGCCTCTTACCCAGACCTTGTTCTGCCTTTCTTCTGCAGATGACCGTCCTCCAATAGCCCGCACTGCCAAGGACATGAGGGTACAGCCAGGGGAGCCAGTGATGCTGAGAGGCATAGAGAGCACGGATGACCGAGGGATAGTCAGCTATGAATGGAAACAGGTTGTCGGTGACCCCTCCGTGGAGATGAAGGTAGGGAGCTGCAGGAAGCAAGCAGCTTGCTCACTGTCACCTGTGTCACCTGCATTAGGTTGAGTTTTCACAGCCACTGACTTGGAGATCACCTTGTCCTTCCCTCTTTGAGACAGTCCACCCATGAGCCTGTTCCCAAAGGCTATGGAGCACTCCCCGTGTCCTCGTGGCTAATCCCAGCCTCTCACACCGGGGACATGGCATTTCTTGGCCTCACCAGTTTGCAGGCTCCCTGCACCAGGATCCCACCTCAAACCTACCTGAGCAATACCTCATCTGCCTGGGTGGGAGTACTTGAGAGGGAAGCAGCTTCAGTGTAAGAGCTGCCTCCCAAGTTCCTGTAGTTCGATGAGGGGCCTGCCCTTAGTTTTACTCTGCTCCGCATCGGTGCTTCTACTCCTCTGGGTCTGAATAATCCAGCCTCAGGCTCTGCTTCTGTTCTCCTGGGGCTTTTCCTGGAGTTTGCCTCTCTTTAGTGCATAGGTTCCTCCTCCTATTGTGTCTGAGCTGAAGCAGAAGCCATGTCTCCTGACTGGCTCCAGGATCTCTGAGGTGTGAACACTGCCTATCTGATAGATGTTAAATGTGAACTGTGGCTTTAGAAGAGCAAATGATTACTGTTGAACTTGTGTGAAATGCTCTGGAAAGCCTTGGAGATGATATAGAGATCTTGAGGAATCTTTTGGAAGAATTAGCATCAGGCCCACAGCTGACTTGGAAGACCAGCAATGACTAGCTCTAGGGTTCTGAGGGGGCTGCAGGAATCTGCAAGTGCTCCTTTCCTTTTCTCTTCCCCTATCCCAACCAAAGTAACTTGTGTAGTGTGACAGAAACCAAAATCAACCCCAAAAAAAGAGTCCTCTGCTATTCTGCTGTGTTAACTACATTAAGATGATATATGGCAACACTGTGTTCTCTTGAAACCTATCCAAAAAGGCAGAGCGCATGGAAATGGAGGCCCAATATTATTAGCAAATATAGGTGAAAAGTTTGTGTCAATAGTATCGCAGCTTTCTATTCTGACAAAAATAATTCCCTCTCTTTTAGAAACCTCAGCAGGCAAAAATATGCACTTGTTTCCATCTCCAAAATTAAATAGACTTATATTCAAGATGAAAAAGTGTATGTATCTTAAATACACCTAGTTTATTCTCTGTATACTAAGTAAATGATTCATAATAGGTTTTATTTTTTAAAAAGTAAAATAAAGACTACAAGTATTTCAGTCCTCTCCAAAGATTTTTATTTTCCCTCATGCTTTCACAATGCCTCAAAATATGAAATATCTACTTAACACTTGTGGTACTCTTTCTCACTGTTATTCCAGCTAGGTACCAGCCCATGGATTTGGGGGGACTGTATAGCACTGAGACATTTTTCATGCCAGACATCTGCTTGGGGGGTTCCAGCCAAGCTGCTTTCTTCTTAATGCAGGAACATGGGCCTTGCATGGCTTCACTCACTCCCTCATTAGAGGTACTTCTTCTGAATAAGCCTTTCTTTTACATTCTCAGAAGCACGAAGATGATCAAGTAGAAATCTCCAACCTACAGCCAGGGATTTACGTCTTCCAGCTTACTGTCACAGACACTGCACAACAGCAAGACTTCACCAACATCACCATCATGGTGCTGAATACTGAGCAGACTGAAGGTGAGCTTAAGCCCATGGATGTCTAAATGTAGAGTCCCCAAGCCTGGGAGCTGCTCTTCTCAGAGGAGTAGATGGGAGAAGAGCACAACCAAGAGGTTGGACTTCTGTGTCAGCTTTTCCCAGTAACAGCCTGAACCTGACCAGTCGTGGAAGATCTCCACATTCGTAGTGGTCTGTTTTAGTGTCTTTGCATCCCCTTGCGGAAGAGGTGCCCACATTAACCCCATCCTGTCTGCACGTCATGCCCTCTGCTGGGTGACGCCAGAGTGGCTGAAGCCTGGGGTGCAACTGAGAGTGTAAGACAGGAGAACCTGAAATGCCCTGTTGACTCCATGGTTTTGCTGTGAAGGCCCTAATTTCCTTAAGCTGCAGGATAGGTGGAGCTGCCTTCATGACATTCAAAGCGTCCCTGGCTTTATTTATATGTTTTACTTTAATGGCTGTGTTTAATGATCAAAATGTTCAGCATTACAAGTGCATTAGGAGCACAGAGTTCTTGGACAAATGGTTGATTAGTAGCTAAGCAGGAAATTTCTGCTCCTAACACAGGTACCATAAAACTACAAGAACAGCCGTATCAAGTGGCACTAATGGTCTGCCCAAAATCCGGTACACTGCATTCAACAGTGTCCAGAGGCTGATACACTGGAAAGGGTACAAGAACATAGCATGCTATCAGTAAATCCCTGCTATGCTTGACTAGTGCCAAGGAATTTGCAACTGGGAGGGTTTTTTTAAGCAGAAGATGGTGTCTTTGTGTTTAACAGCCCTTTCTGACCTTGTGTAATCTTTGCACAGCAGCAACATCCTGAAGCAAGGAGTTACACAGCTTAACTATGTGCTGTGGAGAAGCAGCTCCTTTGTTTTATGGATGTGACACCTTCTAATTTTATTTTTTGATCCTGCCTTTCATACAAGAAAATATATACCAGCATTCCCTACTCACCTTCTCCATGCTGCTCAGGATTTTGTAACTCTTTCAGACAAGACCTTTGGAAAAGTTTCTGCTTTGTAGATGTGAAGGCAAAGCAAGCTAATCAGAGCCTTTTATGTTAACTTTCTTCACAGAGCATTGTTTGGCTCCTAAGAAGGTGGGTTGGTGTCGGGGATCTTTTCCACGCTGGTTTTACAACTCAACCCTTCAGCAGTGTGAAGAGTTCATTTTTGGTGGCTGCAAGCCCAACAAGAATAACTATTTAAGGGAAGAGGAGTGTCAACTTGCCTGCAAGAATGTTAGAGGTGAGTCTTCTTCAGAAATCAGCCCCCTCTTTCCCATAGGATTGGGATGGCCCCGTGGACAAGTACCGCAGCTTCTTGACTGGCAGCTAGTTAGAGCCCAGAGACCTGAGGAGACCTGGCTAATTACGGATTGCGTGCCCTAGTCTTACACTGCCAATGTATCTGACCCAGCTCCTGGAGCACTGCTCCCCTGGTCAGTGTCCCTGGTGTGTCTCTGGATGCAGAAATCCTCACCAAATCTTCAAGTCATATCTGAAACCTAAATTCACATGTGCTGTGGGGGAGCCAGAAGTGCTTCACTCCCATTTGGGGATGGTCTAGCTAGTGGTGGGAAGTTCCCCTCTGTTCCTCCAGGCCTGCCTCATGTGGATCCTACTCACCTGGGGTCTCTGGGTAGTGGGCATCCATATTTCCCCTCCCTAAACCCTACAGGGCTTGCTTCCAGAGTGTATGCACTTCTTAGGTGAGATATGAGGGCAATATGAAGCTGATCGTGAGCTGACAAAAGGGTGTGGTGGTAAATTTGTTCTCTTTTTTCCCTTGTCTCTTCAGGTTCTATTGGTGGGCGACAGCAGCCAGGTGAGCTTCCTGTACCGCTGCGTAATCCTGCCGTGAGCTCAGGCTGAGTGTCTCACGTCCATTCCTGTGGCTTTTGATTAGCACTCACTCAGTGTGGAAAGGGAGGCACTGGAGACTAATTTCTTTACTAAGCCTTTCACTTTCATGTCATAGGATAGTTCAGGTTGGGGATTACCTCTGGAGGTCATCTGGTCCAACCCACTACTCAAAGCAGGGTCAGCTTTGAGTCACATTGGGTTGTGCAGGACTGCATCCAGTCCAGTTCTGGGTACCTGCCAAAGGAGATTTTACACTTTTCACTGTGCCAATGTTTGATGATCTTTGTCATAACTTTATTACTCTCATATTGAATCATTTTCTCTCGTTGCAACTTGTGTCTGTTGCTGCTCATCCTATTACTGTGCATCTCCAAAATGAGCCTGTCTCTTGTCTGTTCCAAAACCTTACGCTAGGTCTTGTGCTCCAGCCCCTTGCTGAATCTACTGGATTCACTTGAGTATGCCAATGTATTCTGCGCACTGGGAAGCTCGGAACTGGGCACAGTACTCAGCATTTGGGACCATCTCTGGAGCAAAGGGGAATAACTGCTCCTCTCCATCGGTTCTTGCAGCCCAGTGTGCAGGTTTCAATTTGGTTTTCCTAATTTAATCCCCTGTGCTTGGGCAATGTCTCCATATCCTTTCGGGCAATGTCTCTATATTCTTCTTGAGTAGTTCATTCTTGCTTCCACTTTCTGTGTACTTCTTTTCTGAGCGGAAGCATTGCTGTTCCCAGAGCAATGTTATATTTATGCCCAGGGTGGCACTGAAGAGAGACCTTAACCAGTCTGTCTTGTTTCTTGTTTGCCAGCCCTATCAACAGCTTTTAAGTCCTTCATAAAGCACCTGTGTGGCAGGGAGAATTTTAATGATCTATCTATCTGACCTGTTTCTGATGCAGTGTGCAATGGGAAGTGTCACCCCCCATTCTTCAAATGCAAGGATGGCTGCTGCATTGATGCCTATCTGGAGTGTGATGAAACTCTCGACTGTGCTGATGGATCGGATGAGATGTATTGTGAACAATGTAAGTACTTCAGATTCTGTCTTAGACAACTTAATATCTGCACAGGGATGAAAGCAATGTAAGTTACAGGTGTTGACTCAATGCTTTTTGGTGCCTTCTGTTCTTATCTGCTGACCCTGCATTATCTCTTCCTGCGGTGTTGTGTTTGCAGATTCTGCCATCTCCTGTATCTCTGCTGATACAGACTGCAAGAGCTGATCTTCCCTCTGGGTCGTGTCCTGCCTCTTAAATACCTTTCAACTCTCTTCTCTGCACCTGTCTGTAAGACTTCAGAGCCTGTCCTCCCCTTCCCATGTTTTTCTCACTGAATGACCTTACCTGCTCTCGTAGAGTTGGGATTTGGGAAATGAATCCATGATTTCTCCCAGTCTGTCCAGTGTCACAGTCCTCTTTACATTCTCACATTATCCTAATGTAAATGCACAGTGGTGAGCTGCCCAAGTCCACAATCCGTCCTCCTTCCCCTTCTCTTCTAATGGAATTCCCATAATCTCTTTCCTATATGTGGGTGTTCTGTTGCCTTTCTAGGTTGCAGGCTTACAATTCATCCCTCTTGCCCTCTCATATCTTATACTTGTGCTGTTTGGCACTTCTTAAAACCTGGAGTGATAGCAGTTTCCTTATTCTACTTGATGGAAAAAAATAAGAAGAAAGCAGCCTTTGTTTTCCTTAGTTTTGCCTCTGTATTTGTGGAACAGGAATTGGGAATAGTTTCTCATTATTACATTTTATTTTCCCATGTTCCTCTCACAACTTTGAGATATTTAAAAACCACAAATTATATCTCTCTTTCCCTGGCTTTTGGAACATGCAGGAAAGCCCTGTCTGCTCATGTCAGCACGGACAGAATCATTTCTTTTGTATTCAACTGGTGAGAAAAGTTTTAACACGCAGTGTTTCTCTTGCAGATGCTCGTGAGTTCAACAGACTGCAGAAAATCAATGTCACACATACGCAAGGTACGTCCCGTCCAGAGCACCTAGGCTGACATCAGCCAGCTTTTGTTTTCTTCTTCAGTCTGTTGTTTTATGGTAAAAGTGCTTCCCTGAATAATTCCCAAAATGGATTGTTTTAGAAATAGTGCAAACCAAAGCCATGTGAGTGCCACAGCAATGGCATAATACAAGTAATGGCATAATACAAGTAATCATGTGCCTGTGCTCAGTCCCATATCTTTGTCTTGTTTGTACCGGTGTAAACAGTGGTACTGTCACTGGGCTAAAAGAGTGTATCCCAAGTGAGGAGACCTGAGATGAACTGTGGTTTCTGTGTGTTCAGGCTCTTCTTGCTCCCTTCTGCCTCCCAAAAAGGACAGATCATTCCTGTAGGGGGCTGAATCCAAGGTCTAGCATGACTGCACGCTGTTCCTCTGATGTTCCTCCCTGCTAATTGGGTTTATGGGCAGATGGCAACTCACCTTGGCAATGCCAGTTTGAGCAGCTGGCAACTGGGCAGCGGGGACCTGACAGCCTCAGTTCTGGCCATGGATTTCCGCTGCCACAGTGCTTGTACTCTTGTGTTGTGAAAACGTTGTTGGTTTGCTTGGGCTAGAACACCTCTCCTTTGCTTTGCCAGGTCACTGTGTGGAGTTGCCTGACGCTGGACAGTGCACTGAGAGCATCCCTCGCTGGTATTACAACCCATTCTCTGAGAAATGTGACCCCTTCACCTATGGGGGCTGTGGAGGCAACAAAAACAACTTTGAGAAAGAGGATGAGTGCATGAAATCGTGTTCAGGCATCACAAGTAAGCAGCCATAGTGAGGGCTGGAGTTTTACTGATGAAACTATTAAAATCACTCCAGATTAAATTCTATGGTCCCAAAGAGGCAGTGATTTGAGAGCTTTCAGTTAGAGCAGCTCTGCTTTCAAACCCTGGCCATCCGTAACAGCATTCTTCAATGTGACTGATGGCTTATGGGGAATGGTGTGTATCTACAGCATCTTTCTGCAATGCAGCCTGTCATTTCTCAGAGCTGAAAAACATTTTGGGTGCTGATGTTGAAAAAGGGGCAGAGGAGGATGACAAAACTAACCAGAGATATGGTATGGCTTCTCTAAAAAGAATCTTTCTAGTTTGGCTCCAGTTCTCCCCAAGTGGGAGGGGAGAAATTAAGAAAATCCTCAATGACACATATTAGAAGGTTTAAACAATCAAGAGGGAAAAATTTACACTGTAAGCTTTGTATGTGTGGCTGTGGAGGCCAACAGCTGAAACAGGAGGAATTCTGCCAAACTGTACCTGTCAGGAGGCAAATTGTTGCTGCTCTTCTACAGCTACACTGTGCCCCAGAGCCTGCCCTGAGAGCTCAGCACCATGGCTGTTAAGAGGGATGCTGTATGCATTCAGTCACTTCAGAGCACTGGAAATATGCTCCTCAGAAACCTGTCTTATCCCTTGTTCCCAACCTTCGTTGATAAAACCTTTTTCCTCCTCTCTACTCCCAATTCAGAAGCGGATGTCATTGGCCGGAGATGGGAGTCATTTGAGCCCCAAAGCAGTCTTTTAAGTGAGTAACAATTTTTCCTACAGATCTTGCTTGTTGCTTTTACCCTGTTCTGAAAATTATTTTGTCTTTCCTTACAAATAACAGCCTTCTCTCCCATCCCCCTTTTGAAGCTGAGGGAGCAATGTGGGATTTGTGAGATGCCAGCAGTGGCAAGATATGCTTTTGTGCACTGTGCATCTGTGGTCCAGCTTCTCCTTTGTGACTCAGTAGCTCATATCAGAGACTCCTGATTCTCCTTCCATCAACTTGCATGAATGTTCCACTGTTGAACATCAAAAAATTGCAAGTAAAATTCTTCCTAAGGGCCAAGTTCACCTCAGGACCACTGACTTCTGCAAAAAAGAAGGACCAAGTGGGCATGTGAATAATGTTGGAAATCCAATGACTCTATATAACCTGTAACTGTAAAGAACACCAAAGCTATTTAAGTACAAGGTCTTAAAAGACTATCACATTAAGGTTGGTGTCCTTTCACCACATAGCTGTAAGGCCTCTTTCTTCAGTAGAGAACTCCTGAAATGATACATTTGTGTTCTTCAACCCTAGAGTTTGATTTAATTTTCAAATTCACACCAGCTTGCAAATGAATCACGTTTGACAGTCTCCAGTGATGATACAGGAGTTTGGTTGGTTGTAAAAGACCAAGTACTCACAGCACTGCTACAAACTCTTTCCCACAAACTTAGCCTGTCCACCATAGCTCACTCCGACAGCCTTATCCCAACCAGGAGATGCTTTCTGCAACCCCTTGGTGGCCTCCCTGTTGACATATGAAGCAAAGACAGCGTTTTGGAAGGGCTTGATATTCTGTAGAGTCGCTGAATAGCCTTTAGAGGGCGTCTTGCATCTGGGAAATGATGGGAACCATAATTTGGGAGAGATGGGCTGGCTATACCCTGGCCATACCCTTATGCCATGCAGTAGTTGTCTTTCTTCTTTGCTCCATTGTGCAATGACCACCTTGCTGTCAAGCCAGCTATTATCCACCTCTTCTCTTTGCCAGCACAGCTTCTGCAGTGGCTTTTGTGCTTTCTTCTTCCTGACCACTCCTGCTGCATCACAGCTCATGAAGCAGCCCTTCTAATATGTTCGTGTACCCTTGCAGGTGCCTTTGAGGTAGTGATTGCTGTGCTCCTCGGGATCTGCATCATGGTGGTCCTGGCTATCATCGGCTACTTCTTCCTGAAGAAAAGGAAGAACAGCCGCCGGCGTCAGCCAGCCACTGCTACCAACTCAACCCTCTCCACCACAGAGGACACTGAGCGTCTGTTTTACAGCAGTGCCACCAAACCAGTCTGACCTACAGCCTGTCTCCCTCCAGCCCAGCACTGGGGCTCCCCAGAACTTCTGGAGTTCTGTTTTTAGGCACGGGCCAGTGCCTGAAGGACTTTTTCCCTTTGAAGACATTTGTAGCACCAGGCCAAGGTCTAGCCATGATTTGGCAGTACTAGTGTTTGTGATTGTCTTGGCTAAATGGCTGCTCTGGAAAGTGAGGAGCTGGGAGCATTTTGATGCTCTCTGATGTCTGTCCCTTCCTAACCTCAAACAACCCAGTGAAACTCTGAATTACATCTTTCTTCCAGCTCAAACCTGGAGCACAACTCCACTCAACCTACTGAAGGACCCTGGGACTGGATCTGAGCAGCCTTCACATTTGTGAATAGTGAAAGCTCACCAGAGCCACCAAGTTTTTGTTTGCAGTGCCACTTCCTTCCATACAACCTCATACTTTCCTCCCTTTCCCCTAGCCCTCTGCAAGGTGGCCCTGCCTCCCAGCAGCTCTCCTAGTCACGGTGAGCCTCTCGAGGGCTGTGAGATTCAGGTAACCATCCAGACCTGTTCCGGGGGCTCTGTGACACTCTCCAGTGGTTCCTGTTTTTAAGATGGAAGGAAGCAGAAATACCTGCTTTAATCACTAGGCTTTGCTTTTTAACAGAAAAGCACACCTAGAGTTTTTTCTGCCTGGCTGCCATGTTACAGCCTCCTGTGTACAGTATGTGTCCACTATTTTCTCTCTGTGGTTTGCTCTGGTTGCTTTTCCAGTGTTCACTCTGAAGCCAAACACATTGAGAAAATATCTATTTATTCTCAAATGAAAGAAAAGGAATGTCCCTACTTTTCCTGGTCATGGCAAGAGAGGGGTGGAAGGACCTTGGACCTTTGCGGCAGCTTTGATTTTACAGTGCTCTCCTCTGAGCACGCAGCCTGACCCGAGTCCCTGGCACCTCCTAGAGCACAAGAGTGGGCTGGATACCCAGCTGATGTCCCCAGGCTTCCTCGCTCTTGCTGGCCTGTTCCTCCTGGTGCAAGATGAGCCCAGCCCCAGGAGGTCCAGAGCTCATCCCTGATCCCATGGCAGCATGTGAAATTCCCACTTTGGCAAGGTTCCCTGTGTTCCCCCTTGGCTGTTTGCAGTGAGGTGCTTCCCAGATCCATACTGCTGCACCTCCATGGTCCAGGCTTGTACCTCTGGGAGCTGAAGATGGCTGCTGGGGGCAGAAACTGCTATTTCTGAAGTGCCTGGTACGCTTTGTCAGCTCTGGGGTTGGCACCAATCCCCAAACTTCCAGTGCCTGCTGCTCTTGGAAAACTCATTCTGTGAAAAGAATGGTAATTGGGGGGGGGGGGGGGGGGGGGGGTGGTGTTTGCATGTGTGTGCACACGTGTGTGTGTAAGAAGCATAAATCTATGTGCAGGCTTTAGTTTAAATGCTTAGACTCTTTCAGGGCTGAAGGCACAGTGGCTCTGGAAGGCTCTGGCAAATCCATACCCAGCTCAAGGCATGGCTCAGGTCCTCTCAAGTGCAGCTCCAGAAGAGCTGCCTTGTTGGGCCAGTGCCTGGGCTGGAAGGGAAGAAACCTCTGCCCACAGCCTGCTGGCAATCTGACTGCACACTTCTCCCCACCATGGGCATCCGCCTTAGTGTCCCTGGGGCTGGTCAGATACCTCCATGGCTTTTCAGATCCGTCTCGTATCGTTTCTTCCATCTCTTTGTTTCTCCCACAGCCTACCATGGCCTATGCAATAAACCTAACATCTTGATTTATGTTTTTGTGCACTCACTCTGATAATAAAAATGAATTGTTTGTCTTATCTGACTTGGGAGTGGTGTTTGAGAAGCAGTGACCCGCAGAGGGGGCAGGTACCGTTCCCATGCCTGCTATCTCGCACCCTTTCATCTGCAGACTGCGGTAGCTCAGGGCAGAGCACTGCAGTGTTGCTGCAGCAGCAGCAGCAGTCCCATGGGTTGGGGAGGGCTGGGAGAAGGGGGATGCAACATGTGTGGATACCTGGAGAGGCAGGTACCAGGTGAGGTGTGCTGGGAGTGAGATCATTACACACCAAGTCACCCAGAGAGCAAGGCAGGGTGTAACTGAAACTGGGTTCCAGCTGGTCAGACTGGTTTGGGGTTTGAGTCTGAAACCAAAAGCAGACACTATTCTTCAAACAGGAGCTGCTCTAGCTGTGTCTCCAGGCTGGTGATCACTCAGGCACTGCAGTGTACAGTTAGCTAAATGTAAATTTGTCTAATTGCCAATGAATATGTATGGCACCAGGTGAACCTCCATCACTGACCTGGCAGTGCTGGGCCTCCACACACAGCTCCACAGCAGGCTTTCTCCCCTGTGCTCTGGGCTGTGGGGTTTGCTTGGTCAATACCATCTCTCTCTTCCCGCACTCTACACCAGCTCTCCCATCCTGCTGTTTCCAGTTACTCATGTCTATGTTAGCCCCTCATGTCCCATGAGGAGCTGCCCCCGGAGCAGCTCTGCTGAGCTGTGCTGTGCTTGGGCAATGGGGTAACCCCTGGACTGAGGATGCTGTTGGAAACCGAGGCTGCTTCTCTTGATAGTCTCCAAAGATAGAAGGTGACTGAGTATTACAGTCTCTTTGGATGGAGCAAGGAGGTGGATGGTCTCTTTTCCCAAGTAACAAGTGACAGGACAAGGGGAAATGGCCTCAAGCTGCTCTAGGGGAGGTTTAGATTGGATATTAGGAGAAATTTCTTCCCCAAGGGGTGCTCAGGCATTGGAACAGGCTGCCCAGGGCAGTGCTGGAGTCACCGTCTCTGGAAGTGTTCAGAAACAGTGTAGATGAAGCCCTTAGTGCCATGGGTTAGTGGTGGCCTTGGCAGTGCTGGGGTAAAGGTCGGACTTGGTGCTCTTAAAGGTCTTTTCAAACCCATCTGATTCTGTGATTCTAAGATTCTCTTTCACTTAAAGCACGTCTTTGTGTCTCCCGGTGCAGACATAGCGCTGATGGGCTCTGCACGACGCCCCCGAGCCCTCCGCTCAGCTTTGCACCTCGCTAAGCCCCTTCTCCTTCTGCCCGAGAAGGCGGAAGGCAGCGAGGGGGGCAGAGGGGCCGGAGCCCGCGGGCACTCTCCGCTGCGGGGGAAACTGCTGCTCCGGCCCTGAGGAGGTGCCGCCATGTCCGTACAGCGCGACCGGGGGGCTCAGGCCCTCAGGCACGGAGGTGGCCTCAGGCCCGGGGCCGTGCCGCACGCCCTGCCACAGCCGCCGGCCGCCTGCGTTCCCCGGCTTTGCCGTGTGGGGTCACTCGGGCTGCGCCGGCAGCTCTGCCGGGGAAGGCGCCGGTTCCGCCTCGCCTCCGCTCCGCTTCCCCCCGCGGGGTGAGGGGTTCTGCTCCCCCGGGAATCCCAGCTCTTCAGAGAGGGTTTGTTTTCCCGGCGGGAATGGGACCCCAGATCTTGCAGCTGGCTGCAGAATGAAAGCGCCCTCCTCACAAACCAGAACTGGAGAGTGCCTTGCTGTGCGCTGAAGGAACATTCCTCAGTGAAAACTAAGCCTGATACCGAGCAAAACCTCCTATTCCCCCAGCTGCGGCCAGAAACAAGCAGTTACGTGAAGTTGTTTTGGGGCAGAGCCGCTCCTCCTGGTGCAGAGCTCCCCAGTGTGTCCCCCTGAGCCCATCGCCCCAGTGCAGCTGCTCCCTGGTGCCAGCGCCTCCCGGGGCTCTGGAGCTGGTCCCTTGTCCTGCAGTGTCCAGGCAATGCCCTCTGCACCGAGGTCTATGTTTTTGAGGGGTTGGTTTGCACAGTTTATGGAGCCAGGCTCATGCCAAGCCCTGGAAGCTGCTGCACACTGTGCTACTGCCTCTGCATAAGTTGTCCTGCCTGTCTTTTGGTAGCCTCCATCTCTGCAGAAGGAGATGCCTCTGATCCCTGATCACCAACCCTTTTTGCCTTGCTCCGACTATCAGGAAGGAGGGCTTGCTTGCTTGAGTGTTTGGCTGAGTTAATCCCAGTGGGCTGGAGGGGACCTCGCAGGCTTCGTGTGGCTGTCGGGCTGGATACAGGAAGCATTAGCTCACAGCAAAACACTGTGTGTCTCCGGCTTCCCTGTGGCACAATGGCTCACAAATAAACACAACAGCTGCCCCGGCATGACAAGGGATGGCTCCACAGTGGCAGGACAGAATATTGTCCCCCGCACAAAAGCCACAGTGGTGTGACACTTTCTGATAAGTTACTTCAGCTCTCCAGCCTAATTTATTGCTTGAGGGAGAAATTATTTAGGTTTTGATGTCAAACAGTTCATTCAGGTTAAAAAGAGAGCTCTAAAGCTGGGGGAAGAAGGAATGGGGTTGTCCGCAAGCTCTGTATAATGTAAAGAGAATTCCTTAATATAATTTCCCTTAGTGCAAGCATTAGGAATGACCAGACTTGCTCCTTCTGCAGTGTGCTTCGAGCTCCTAAATGGAGCAGATGCAGATTTGAAGTGCCACAGGTAGTCCGGCATGTAGTAAACAAACATTGCTCGCTAAAGTGGTGCCTGTGTGGGAAATAGCCTGTGAAAACTTTCCAGATACTCCTTTTTTCCAACTTGAAGAAATAGAGACATTAATTGGAAATACTCTTCCCTTGGTCATGAAGCACTGCATGTAACAGTAATAGCTTATAGAATTATGGAATCATAGGATAGTTGGGATTGGAAGAGACCTTCAAAGGTCATCTAGTCCAACCCCCAAAGACACAGAGAAATACAGTCAGCTGTAGAAATTACAGCAGATCTGGTCAGTTCTGCAGCATGTAAGAGGGCACGGAGGAACCTCTCTGCAAGGAAGCCTTGCTGACCAGTGTCATGGGGAAATGAGTGTTTCCTGGGCAAGGTGCCACCTGAGGCATGACAGAGTTTCTGTGGCACTTAGTCACTGGTTGCCTCTCCGAGATGTCCTCATCTCCTGCTGTGTCAGGAGTTTGGAAACTTACCATCAATTCCTATAACAGCTTTAGGAGACTTTGGAAGGCCAGACCCATCGTTTAATTACCATCTTCAGTGAGTTGCCCAGAGCCAGCCTACATGAGAGGATATACAGAATGAGAGCGAGTGGCCGGCGGGAGCTGCAGAGGCTCTGCTGGAGCCAGCGAGGCGCTCCAGCAAGAAGAAGGGTATTTTTCCACAAGTCTCAGTGCAGACAAAGCGTCTGTGTCTTTGTTCTCTGCCCTGACACACCTGACCTACATGCTGGCTGCTTCAGGATTGTTCAGAAATATTTGTGATGGGTTGAAGCAAAAGCATTGGCCCAGGAATTTGAGCTGCTGGGACTCCCCCGGCGAGAAACTCTGCTTTAAATTAAACCATAGTGTCCCTCTCACGTAGGCATCGTGGGAGCCCTTCCCTCCTGCAGCTGCACCCAAAGGGACCCGAGCTCTGCTGCCTGTCCCTGCCTGCGGGCTGAACTGCTGGAGGTTTTGTTCATGATGGGGTTATTGTTCAGCCACAGCTGGTGCCCACTGTGGTTTGCCAGTTCCTCTGAGATGTCCATAAGAGGGGGCAGCAATATCTTAATATGCCACCCAATGTTGTCTTGGACACAGTACTCTCAAACCAGCAGGGACATTGTGCACTGCTGGAGCTGCGTGCTGTTAGATGCTCTGGGCTTCTATGAGCTCCATAAGATGTGAGGTAATGTTCCCTTTCTCTGAATCTACAGTAATGTTATGGTCCACATTACCATAGTCCCCCTGGTCTTGAAGCCTCACAGCCTTCTGCAAGGCAGGGGAGAGATGTACAACCTTCAGAAGAACAGAGAATTGACCTCAGGTCTCCCAAGCCTCTTGTGGGTCCTCCGTGTCCTGGGTCTGCTTCCCCTCGGTTTTGTATGGGTTATAGAGAGCCAGGCCCTGCTCCTGGGGTCACCAGTCCAGCAGCAAAAACTTGCCAATGAGACTTTAAAAAACAATGCATGTGGGTGCTTCTCCTTCTTGTTCTTTATCTATTTGGATCAATTTCCCAGATGTTTTGCTGACACACACTATGTTTTGAAAGAAATAAGTGATTTTCCCCTGTTATCAGAGGACTTCAGGCAGCAGTGCCTTCATTAAAACCAAAGCAAGCCAAAACAGTCCTTTTATAGAGCATCATCAAGTTCAGAAGCTGGTAGCTGAGCCTCACAAGCCTTGCCACATAGACCTTTCTATGCCTTGGAAGCAGCTGCAATTCTTTATTAGAAGATGAAGGGGCACTTGTGACACGCTTGAGGAGGCTTAACAACAGGCAGGTGCTTTGGGGAGCTGTGGGGTCATTGCATGGACCATGTGTCTCTGCAGCTGAGCAGACAGAAGCTGCTGCTGAAGATGCAAAGCTCTTACTTTAATGTCCTCACTAGAGGTTTTTGGTGCATGAAGTTTCTGTTAAACCAGTTTGAACTGGTTCTCTCTCATATTTAGAAACTATCCCTGCTTATGTTGTAGAATTACACCCTGTTGACAAATCTTCCTTTCCCTCTCATCCTAGTATTTTGGGAGAGGGGCAAATCTTTTACCCTTTACTCTAAAGCCAGGGCTAACGATTTTAAATGGATTGCCTGCCATGTGTTCTGCCAACTGATCCTTCCACCACTCCTCTGCTTTTCAGCCATGCAGTTTCCACCCTCCTTCCACTTACCTCCCAGTTCAGCTGCTATGGGACCCAACAGAGACAGAATCTGCCCAGACCACTACTAGAGATAAAGGGAAAAGCTGGCACAATGTGTGTGCCCAGTATCATTCTTCCCATCACCTTGTATACAGGCATTCTCAGCCAGCAAGGCTTTATCTTCTTCCTTTTCTGTTGCATTCCCATCACATTACTGTCTTAAGCACACAAGGCTGTAAAACCCACGCAAATATGCGGCCATCTCCAAAATGAGTAAGCATCTGAAGGGCTCTGCTTGGGAATAGTCAATGTAACCAGACACTGCCATTTGAATACTAGAAGTGTTGTGTACTGGGGAAACTTCCACTGTTGGCCAACCCTGGGGCTACTGGGTGAGGTCCAAAAGGAAGCTCAAGTACCAAGAAAATGGCTATTTGTTTTTTATCAGTATTTTTTCACCACTTGGCTTCTCTTCCTCTGCAAGGCTCCAGATGCCAGGGACTGATCTAAGATCTCCAATGCTGTACCTCACAGATGGCATTTCACAATCCACTGCAGGTTCTCCCAGCCTGCTGAGCATGTTTGTTTCCATGTACTGGAAGTGAACTGGGATCCACTGGGGACACTGATCCTTGTATCACCAAGTGCCAGGTAGGTCCGCCTGGTGGGACAGGCTGGAAGGGATGTTCTGTTTTATTGCTGGGTGAGCTTTCCCTCCATGTTGGTAGAAGCCTCCAGCCCAGGGTGCAAGACAGGACAGGAGCCCTGGGTGAGCAGCAGCCTGCAGAGCTGATGGTGAAAACAGAGTCCAAAGGAGCAGATCAGCACTGCAACTCAGTCTGTGCTACAGCTAGCCCCTGCTGAAGGGGTAGTCCCACATGCCAGCTGCTTTCTTCACATTAGCTTTGAATGCCCGAAACATCCTGGCAAAAAGCTATTCACTTTTCAGGGATCTGGTTTCTGCTAGTGCAGCTCCTTGAACCAACTCCCCAGGGCATCAGCTGAGCACCAGCACTGGCAGGAAACCTACAGGAGCATGCCTTGGAGAGCATCTCTGAAGGAAGCTGACCCAAAAATGTCAAACCATACCCATCAGCCCTGCCATCTCCTCTAGTTCTGTATGCCCTGGATTTACAGCACCAGACTGAAGCTCTAGAAAACTGCATCCAGCTTCTGCCTTGTTGTTGTGGAAGTCACATCCCTGCTTAGCGTACCTCTTCATCAGCACATCACAAGTAACATTGCCATCTTGCCTCTCAGCCTCCCTGTGGTTCAGAGAGATACCTCCTGCACTGTCTGCAGTGGGGCTGGTGTCTGGGGCTGGCAGCTCACCTGCTGTCCTGCCTTGGCCCACAGCCCTGGGGCCAAAGGAGCCAGGAGCACTGCCCCAAACTGCCCTCATCAGCCCTTTCACATGGACCCACAACCTCATAAAAGGCTCCTTCTTCCCTGTGCCTCCAGGCTTGCTGTAAATTGCCTCATCCAGCTGCTGAGAAAAGGGGGCTTTCCCAGCTTTCATTTATTCCCCTCTGTGTTCGGGTTTATGTTAATTGTGCGTGATTAACCGGCTGTGGGCTGGAAGCTCTTCTGACAGCCTCTTCCAAGGAGGCCGTGAGGAGAGAGCCAGGAAACAGCGGTGGTGAAACCCGCATGGAAAACTGCAGAAGCTTCTCCCTAGAGCCTGGATTTCAGCAGCAGGAGGAGCAGATTGCCACAGCCCCTGAGTGCAGGCTCAAGCAGAACCTGTGTTTGGGGCTTACAAGGATGCTGGAGAGGGACACTTCATCAGGGACTGTAGCAATAGGACAAGGAGTAATGGGTTCAAACTTAAACAGGGGAAATTCAGGTTAGATATAAGGAAGACGTTCATTACTGTGAGGGTGGTGAGGCACGGGCACAGGTTGCCCAGAGAAGTGGTAAATGCTCCATCCCTGGCAGTGTTCAAGGCCAGGTTGGACAGAGCCTTGGGTGACATGGTTTAGTGTGAGGTGTTGCTGCCCATGGCAGGGGGTTGGAACTAGATGATCTTAAGGTCCTTTCTAACCCAGACCATTCTATGATTCTATGATAAGTCACCTATGACTGCAGGCAGAAGACTGCTTGGCAGGGTTGTGTACATGACCATTGATAGATCAGGAGAAAAGCCTCTTCCAGAGCCAGAAAGAGATTCCCTGAGCCCCGCTCACAGGTTCTGCATCCCTGGAACTGCACACTCTGATGCTTTGTCCACGCAGTTATTGCATCATACATAAAGCAGGTACAAAAGGCCACTGGGTCATCATTGCCCTCTGGCTGAAAAAAATGTGGTGGTAGTACTTTTTTTTTACTTCTTGGTAGCTCTGCAGATCTTGGCAGGTTCCTAGGCTGGATGGAAACAAGCCTTGTGTCCCTGCTCCACTCCCTGCTTTCCAGTGAAGTTCCTCCAGAGGGTTTTTGTAGCTGAGGTGCTCGAAAATCTCAGCTGACCTGCAGATTGGGTACTCAAGCCTCTGTTTTCCTGCTTTATTCAGCAGGAAATGCTTTGTCTTCCTCTTGTCTCCAGACCTTGACAAATAACTGAGGAAGTGAGGATGTTGGGGAGCACAGGGTGCTTGTTCTTCCCTGGGAGATAACTGTCTTACCTTACTCCATCCAGCTAATGCCCTTTTTAATCTATAGCTCCTGTGACTTCCTCCAGGGTGGCCTAATTGATACATAACTAATGAAATCCAGAACAGTTAATAACAGCTGGTAATTGGCTTTGGAGTATGCTGCTTCTGTTTCAAAACAGAGAAGGGCTCATGTGCCCAGGTGTTTGCTATTTAAATGAGTGCTGCTTCTGCTCACCAAGCTCGGGGCTTGGCCAGATCATTATACTCTGAAGAGTAGGAGAAAGGCAGATGTTCTGGATAGGGGGAGTCATTTCTCTTCTGTAAAGAGGGTATGATGCTAAGCTGCAATGACTTGTGAATGTACCTGGTCCTGTCATCAGGGCCTCCTCTACCACCCCTTTTGGCAACCTCAAGGTGAACTGCAGATATCACCAAATCCTTCTCTGTCACTGTCCCACAGCCGGTTCCTTCCCTGTAATGGAGACAGCACACATGAACAAGTGTTTCCTCTGCAGAGCCACTACTGATACCTGCACAGGGACCTTTGTCAAGGGCTGGCAGCTGACTGACACGTTCACTGCAGCGTGTCTTGGCCACCTCCCCTCCACAGGAACACCACCAGCAAGCAAACCCCGCTCTCCTGGTGCTGCTCCGCGCCCCAGTTCCCACTGCAGTCACTGGGCAGACTGGGCTGCGGTCAGGCAGCAGGCAGGTAGAACCGGTACCCAAGGCATGACCGGGCTTGTTCAAAGTCTAACTTCCTATTGCTCTTATTTGCCCCCCTCCTGTTCACTTTCCCATAAACTCTACCTTTGTTTGACTCTGAGCACACCCTTCTTTCCTCTCTTTTTTTTTCCCCCTTCAGAGACTGCTGATATGCACTGTAAGACGTCTGGAACCAACAGACCGTGTGGCACAATCCAAGTATCACAGCATCAGGCAAGGAGATAGCATCTTTCTCCAGTCACAGAAGCACTGTATCTCTCTCTCTATGTTCCTCGGATCCTGTAAACTTTCTGGTTTGAACCACTGAGAGATTTTTGGCACTGTGCAAAGCACTCCAGCATCAGTCTGGGTAGGACAGTCGCGAACCTTGCAGAAAGCACCATGGGAACCCTAATGATTGAAAATACGCCTTGGCTGTAAAAAATAGTGCCTCTGATTCCAATAAAGTTAACTTTAGTTGAGTGTCCTACAGCAAAATTCAAGATAAGGAAATGTTCACCCTAAAGTATCTACATGAGGCCCACACTACAGCTTCTCTCCATGGGGGAAGGTCAGAACAACCTGGTTCTCTTCTTACCTAGCTTAATGGTACTTTTCAGCAAAGCTGAACCAAACTGTCCTCTCCAGGGTGCCTTTCACCTCCTTGGAGTAGAAGACAAAACAAGTCCTCCTTGATATGTTCAGAGCATGCCTGGCCACCTCCTCATGACCAGACTGCTGCCTCTGTGACACAGGTTTGGGGCTGTCTGCTGAGGTGCTGTGCTTCCATCCCTGATGCCTTGGGTCGGTTTTTGTGAGCCCAAACCTGTGGGTGGCTGATGGGAGCAGAATCCTTGTCCTTGTCCCAGCCCAAGCACTAAGAAAACCAGTTCCCTGCCTAATTGTTCCAGGAAAACAGTGATGTTTGGGAGTCCAGGTTCCCGACTAAAGACTCTGTTGTGAGGGAAGAGCCGATGCATGGGTGCTGCTTAAAACTGGCCACTGAAAGCCAGGAGACAAACTGTGTTTGGTTCCTAACCAAGTCTATGCTTGTCTGTGCTGCAATTAGAGTGGACTAATACATGTTGCACATCGTATGGTCCAAATTTCTCACAGAGATGAGTATTGTGGAGCTGGGCAAAGCTCAGGAGCCATCCCCAGCATGATGGTAATTGTAAGGTACAGCAGTCCTTTGAAACTGCTTTTGAACGTGGGGCTGGAAAGGGCTTCCTGACTCATGTCCACTTACTTACCTTCTATTTTAGAGAACTTTGTCATCTAGTAGTTTCCATAAACAAGACGTTCTTGGTCTTCAAGGCAAGGGGTTTGTTCTCACACTGTTCCAGCTGAAAACCTCCCCAGAACCTCTGGGCTCTGCGACCAAAACCACTCTTCTACTTTCCAACCTGTCTTGAATTTTGTCCAGTTTGCACCCATTTGATTTGTGTCAAAAAATGTTCTTTTGCTTAAGAAGTTCCTTTTCTACCCCTAGCATGAGCAAGCTGAGAATCTCGTGAGACTGGCCAGTGCATATGTCTCAACCTCTCCTTGCAGTTCATCCCAGGCTGCAACAATTCACGTATCTGATGGTTAGAGCACTGGATCTTCTAGCTTTATAGGATTAGCAATAAATATCACAAAATAAGAGAGATTTCAGAAATCCTTTGGGTGTTTAACAAAGCTGAGACTTGCTGATTCACCCTAGGACAAATCAGAGGGACTGCCCTGCTGCCCAAGCATCCATGTTCCTCCCAGGCAAGGGTAGATGTCAAAGAGGATCCTGCTGTGGCCAGTGACTGTTTCTACGTCACTCAGCCAAAGTTCAGACAGGGTGAGAGGAAAGCAAACCTTTGTGTTTTCATGACAAATGTATTTTAGCATAGCAAGATCTATTTGTTGATTTGGCTTAAAAGCCCCTCTGTTTTCAAGCTCCTGAAACTGTCAGGAATCACCCCTACACCTTTGCAATGCCTCTCCAGTCCCCAAGCTTTAAAGCCTTAACATGTTATCATTGCTGTTTAAATCAGGGATGGGGACTCCACTGATGCTCTCTGCTTCACAGATACAAAAGAAAGAGATCATCCCAGCTCTGCAGAGTTTATTAGCTGATGTAAGCATGACCCCATGCCATCTAAGCCTCCTGGAAGCAAGTCAGATTGATGTTCCACTGATAAACATATCAGCAGCTGAGGAGCTGTGCACAGTGCGGCTCCCATAATTGCTAACTCCGGTTCAAAGGCTTTTATGCAAAGGAACAATGGGCACCAAAACACTGTTGCAGCCTGTTATGCACCGCAGTGTTTTGCTGTGATGGAAAGGCTTGCCCTGTCAGACAAGCCTGCTTTTCATGTCCCTGTCCTCTTCATAACACAGAGGTAATTCCTATCAGTAAGGAGGCTATTGTCCACCTTTTAAGAATGGGAGCCAGGGATGTACATGCTGGCTAAGAAGATGAAAAGAGGTGTTAGTAAAAAGGGAAGTGCCAGCCACAAAGGGCTGCTCTCCTCACTGGAAATCTGTCCCTTTTATCAGCAGATTTCCCTGTCACCAGCAGTGCCCGAGATGGAAGTGACAGCTCATTTGTTTCGCCTTCACTGCCAACAGTTGAGCACATCTCTGTGTGTCGTTAAGGAGTGCTTTTTTGCCTCATGTCCATTTTCCCTCCCTCCTCACCGAGTTGAGGTGCAGCCTTTGAAAAGAAGTCTGCTTTCAGCACGATCTGGAACACTGCGTGAGACGTGAGCTGCTGCCCAGCCAGCCCCTGCCATTTCAGGGTGGCTCACCAAGCTGCTCTCACTGACTTCAGAACCAGCTTCTTGTGCAACTTTGCAATCAGCAATGCATATTATGACCGGGCAGCTTCCTTACACCCAGAGCAGTATTTATTTCACAGGAAAATGCTTTGTGTAAAGCCTTCCTACCCTGCTCAGTCAGCACTGATGAGGCAGGACTCTGCGGGCAGCACCTAAACGTGTGAGGTGAGTCCCCCTTAGAAACTTCCCAGCCCTTGCAAGAGGCAGGACCTTTTCCAGCTCCCTGGGTTATTGAGGGCACCGGCCCTTCTGCGCAAAACTAGATTATCCCTTAGTGACTTTCATATGTTTGCTGAGATGTGGTTTATTTTTAGCCAGCTGCTTTCCTTCTTCCTTGTTTGTCCTTCTCGACACCAGAACAGCAATCCAGTGCCTTTGCACCGCAGAACCCCAGAGCCAGACCTACACATAGTGCATCCAATGTATTGCAGAACAGCAGAAACCTCCCCTACCCGATGGGCTGCTTGGAGGGAAAAGGAAGAACTAGAAGGAAAGTGATCCTCACAGAATTACCCTAGCAGAGCCCATCACTTGTGCTTCTCCATCCTCATTTCATAGCATGGCAGACGCAGTGTGAAATGCTCTGCTCTCTGACCAGCTGGAGAGGTTGTGCTGGAAGTTTGGGTGCTTTTAAACCACCAAATTTCTTTTGCTCTCCTACAAACACATGCTTGGAGTGCTGTAGGTATTGTAGGCCCACCTACTGACCTGTAGGTAGTGCAGGTCAGTGGGCCAGGGCCACCTGAGTGTTTATTTGCAGAGTCAGGATCTCTATGAGGTTGACGCAAGCTTCAGTATGGAGGATCCCTACAGCCAGCACTCACAGAGGGTCTGTTGAGCTTAATAACAAGAACGTTTATTAGTGAGTAAAAATAATGCTAGTGGTAACAAAGTATCTACTTCATATTGTGCATAATACCAATAGATTTCACTTTTCTTCCCAGTGCTACAGCTTGATGAAACTCCACTTCTTCTCTGGTGCATATATTTCCACTACTTTGGAATATTTCTGGCAAATATTCCAATATAGATTTTTGTTATGAGCTACTCTGAACCCTGGGATTTCTGTAGGACAGAAAACTTTCCCTCTAGGAAACCACAAGTCCTTTCTCTCCTAAATGAAAGCAGCAGCATGGTCTGTTCACCTTTGAGGGATCTCCCTTCCCACAGAGCCATGGGATCTCAAAAGGGATCTCCTTCAGACAGGGCCCTTAGGGCATCAGAGCTGCAAGAGCTGAAGGCAAGACTCATTTCTTCTCAGCAAGAAGGTGGGAATCCTGGAGATGTCCAAGTCAGGAGTGGCCAGTGTGGTTGGATTGCTCCAGGGTTCATCCTGACCCACTGAGAACAGACCTCTGATGCCACAGCCCTGCTGTGCTGCAGTGGGTAGTCACCAAAACGGGACTGTTCCACCCAAAAATCCAATGGAAAAAGCTAATCTATCAAAATGTGAAAATATTGGTTAGATAATTCCTGGCCTTTAACCCTCGTCAGTTCCACCAGCTGAGGTGAAAAGAAAGGGATGTGGAGAACATGAGGCTGGCTAGTAGTTGGGGCTTGCTCCTTGCCAGGAGCGTTTCCCAGGCCTGGAATGACCAAAGGAGCTGAGGTCTCTGGTCACAGGAGATGTCTGGAAGAACCTTGCAGGGGGAAGCGATCTTGCAGTGCGTCACCCTAAGCTCAGGTCTGATATCCCTGCCTAAAGAGGCAGAGGTAATTGCCTCTGATTAATGCTGGCAAACCTCTGTGAACTCTGGTGAGGATATGAAAGGACTGACATGCCTCTTTGAGATGGGGGTAAGATAGAGTACAGCCAAGTGTGGGAAGAAAATTAAGCTGAGATGTAGTTTTTAATTACCAATAAAGCCATGCTTTAGGATGGAGGGTTGAGAGCAGGACTTGGTCTCTTCCTGCTCTTATATGCTCCTATAAAAAAGAGTTTATGGAAGAGCAACTAGTGCCTGCTGTAGAGTCCCATTTATAACATTTAAATGCTCATGCTGCCCCCTCATCGTTTCTTCCTGGGAGACTGTAATTATTTAGACTACAGATGTGGCCAGAGATTTCCAGCAGGTGCCAATAAAACACAGAAGGGCAGCACTAGTGGAGTCAGCACTGACACTCAGCAGAAGCAAAACTACCCCTTTAATGGCTGACTATTTGTCCAGATGAGGCAGAAGGAAGGCTGGACTCTGGACTGCACCGTTCCTTGTTTGGGAATGGTTCCGGCTGCTTCTGGGCTCCCCAACTCCCATATGGTGGCCTGTCTTCCAGGCACAGGGTAGAAGCAGCAGAGAATGAACGATGTCCCACATTCTGCATTTTGGGTCCATCTCTTTATATTTCTCTGAGGACTTGACAGTACTAACTATATGAAGACACCACGTTTTATTCTTCCTCCTCTCCCACCATGTCACCAAGGTGGCATATGTACCATTTAAGTAGCCATATGTATAGCGCTTCCTTTTAATCATCTCCTAATTTTCCAAACCACGGGTTTGGAAACAGATCTGAAAGTTGGAGATATTCACTCTAAATGAACACCGAATTTCTCCCTTAATTGTCTGAACCCCAGAGCTGGCGCTACAGCTGCAGAGTTTGGTTTTCCAGTTCTCTCTGGAGGCTGGTGTCTGGACACATCTCAGGGCGTTTGTCCCATTTTGAGGACCACGAGGAGAAGCACTGTGATGTTCTTGACAATAACCTTCCCCTACTATGGCACTCTGTGAATACCAGTTAATAAATGTGCATCACACCCCACAAAGGGGATGGAGCTCCCTTTTAGAAATGGAAAAGGGAAAGTCTTTCACCCAAATCATAGGGAAATGATGTTAAAGCCTGGGTTAGCACTTTCAGGTTTCTGCTGACCTGAACTGTATTATACTTACCCTCTCTCCCAGCACCTAATGCAGTGTCTTTATCATCTGAAAAGAGATGTTTGGAGGTAGTGAATAAATGCACTGCATGGAAAGGCAGGATGCTGCTGTAACTGGTACTCATATGGCAGTCAACCAGGTGCCGCAGGATGTCCTGTTCCTCCCAAGCTATGGTTGTATTTTATTGGTTAGTACAGGAGTGCCTGTATTTCAGGCTGAGCATCCTTTGACAGGAGTCTCATACATGTAAGACTTTACTGTCAGATGCTGATAACTCTTATTACTCTACAAATCTATTTGGCTTACAAGAAATGAACCAAATCATCCTATAGAAGATATCGCTATATAGAAAATATGCTGTAGGAGAGCATTAGATATCCTCTCCTACCCTCCCTTCACATTCTACACTGCTGCCCAGATAATATTCAAGGGTGGCTGACATCTTTCATCTGCTCCATGTTATTAAAACCCCTTAGCAGGAGGAATGAATATTCATCTGTGCTATATATAGCACCATGTGTATTGCTATCCACAGCTGGGAGTACAGCTCGGGTACCCACACTCGCATCTTTACGGTTTAGTTTTTGCAAGCCCTTTTTTGCTCCGTGGCTGCCAAGTCTCTGGCTGGCTGGTGGCATCAGCACTCCGTGAGGAGCCTCCTGCTCCTCTTTCCTGGCAGAGGTTCCACAGGGTTTCAAAGCCTCCCTCCAGTGTGGTTATTAAAGGCTTTTTGTTTATCTTGTGAAATCTGCCCGTGAATGCTGACACCGACTGAAGCGCTGGGAGAGTTTCCCTGACTCTTCCTCTCGCTGTCTCTCACGGGTCTATTCCCATGAACATGATCTCAGGTGTGCCGTGCGTCATCGGGCCGCCCCGGGCGCTCTCTGCTTTACTGGCAGGGAAGATGAATGCGCAGTTTCTGAAGCTCTGCCCGTAGCCGGGTGCTCCTCCTGCCTCCCGGCCTGCCCCAGCCGTCCCAGCCATCCCAGTGGCTGCGGCAGCGGCAGGCACCAGCCGCTGTCCCCGGGCACACTGCGCTCCCAGCAAAGGGCTTGCTGCAGGAGCGCGGCTCTGCAATACCGCCCCAAACCCATTTGCGCTGCTCCGGCAGCATTTTCCCAGCCTCTCTCCCGTCTATCCCCGCAGGGATGCAGCCTCTGCCGGGACAACCGAATCCTCCCACGATGGGCCCGCTGCAGCACGTGATGCTGACTTTCCCCTTTGGATGAGAAAGCACCTCAGTCTGCAGGGCTGGGGTGTCGCCGCCAGCGAGATCCCAGCATGATCCTTGGCTTCTCCCTGTGTCCCTGCTGCCACTGAGCTACGTAAGCAGGCGCTCACCAGGGGAAGCTGAGGGTTAAGCTTGGTGGCAGGGTGAGACACTTATAGGATGGCGGAGGAAGAGCAGGACCATGATTTATTCACAAATAAATGGTAGATTCTTCACTGTGAGGGTGCTGAGGTGCTGGCACAGGTTGCCCAGAGAAGCTGTGGCTGCCCCATCCCTGGCAGGTTGGATGGGGCTTGGAGCAACCTGGTCTGGTGGAAGGTTTCCCTGCCCGTGGCAGGGAGTTGGAACTCGGTGAGCTTTAAGGTCCCTTCCAACTAAAACCAATCTATGAATCTGACTTGAGTGCCCTGAGTTTAACAGCAGTGATGGCACCAGCGGCAAAAGCATTCACATGTGGGTGGCCACTTAGAAATCACCAGTGCTGTCCCCACCAGCAAGCTCCACCAGCACAATAGTGGCAGCACGACCGCAGGGGCGCTGCAGGAAGGGGCTTTGCTGTCCCTGCTTGACTCACGAACCTCCCATCCATCCTCCTCTGCAGGCCTGTGGATATTCCTCCATGGGAGGCTGACCCTCGCCACCAGCAGAGTGAGGTCTGCAGGGAACATTGGGCATCATCCCCAGGCCTGGCTCCGAGGCTGCTGCTCTTCCCTGTGCGCCACAAGCCTGGGGAAGGTTTCAGAAGCGCCTGGCTTGCTTTCTGAGAAAACAAGGAAAGAGAGATTTACCCTAAGCCCTGGGAAGCCCGTGTATTTTCATTGTATTTTAATTTTAAGAGATTGTCTGCCCTGCCCAAGATTATCTCATGGGAAAGAAAAGCCTGGCTCAGTGACTCGTGGTGAAACTTGTCCCCGAGCCAGATTTCCCCGCACCTGATGTTCCTCCATAGCAGCAGAAACCAGAGTATTTCAGTTCACAACACTGCCCCAGGGGCAGCGCTGGGGATAAGGGGATGGAGGGGGAGGATGGGACCCACATCTCCTCCTGCTCTTCCAGAACAAGTCCAGCAGGTTTGGATGCCGAGCTGCTCAGTCCCGGAGCTGGAAAGGGCATGGTGTCACCCTGGGAACCAGGATCACGTGGGGCTGCAGTGCAGGGAACCTGTCTCAGGGATACGTTGAAACATACCCTGCGCTCTTGTGCAATAGGTCTTTGCAAGTACAATGCTGTCTTTATACGGTGGGAACGGAGAGCCCAGGGCTGGACTCCACAGAGGCATGAGTAAGCAGCTTCCAGGAGGCCCAGGTGCCGGCTGGGCCAGCTCTTTGATTCCGCTTCTGGGAGCAGATGCAGACTGGGAGCTGGGTATTGACCAGCATCCTCCAGTACAGGAGGACAGTCTTGGAGCTGTATGTGGTAAAATTTGAGTGGTTTATTTGTATAAATGCTTTATTGGCTCTGGGGAAACCTTATAACAGTCTTACAATACCTAAAGGGAGTTTACAAGAAATCTGAAGAGGGCTTTTTACAAGGGCCTGTAGTGGTAAGACGAGGGGGAATGGCTTTAAACTGACAGAGGGGAGATTTAGATTAGACATTAGGCAGAAGCTCTTCCCTGTGAGGGTGCTGAGGCGCTGGCACAGGGTGCGCAGAGAAGCTGTGGCTGCCCCATCCCTGGCAGTGTTCAAGGCCAGGTTGGACACAGGGGCTTAGAGCAACCTGCTCTAGTGGAAGGTGTCCCTGCCCGTGGCAGGGGGTTGGAACTGGATGAGCTCTAAGGTCCCTTCAACCCAAACCATTCCATGATGCTATGATCTCCCAGGCCCACTATCGAGCAATTTAGCATGGCTCCAAGTGTAAGGGAGAGCCAAGATGTTTAAGCAGACCAAGCGGGCCAAGGACAGCCTCCTGGGCACAGAGGACTCGGCATGGTTGGAAGAGCAGCAGTCTGAGCGAAGCACAGGTTGCAGGAGGACAAACGTTTCTTGTGGTGCCAGTGCCTGTCAGAGCAGTGCCTCTGCTCACTCCTGCTCCTCCGGCATTCCCACACTGCTATTTGCAAGGCCACAGAGAGGACTGCAGGAGGGAACCAATCTAACCCAGACCAGGGGCTGGAAGGCATTAGGAGCAAAGCTGTAGCAGAGTACTTAGCTGCCACTACAGCTGAGAAAAGTCAAACCAGCCCCTGCTTCCAAGCTGGAAATGGTTGCCTAATTGATACACAGCATTGAATTTGGAGCGATCTGAACAGAATAGCCAGTTAGCACCTGAGGATTAAATTGGGGGGTGTTAAGAAGGTGATAAGGTTGTTAACACAATCATACCCCTGCAGAAAATGGGAGAGGATGCCATTCCCACGTAGTTGCATTTCAGCAGGGTTCAAGCACCACCAGGTTCATGCTGCTGGACTCATGTGAGCTCCTGACCTGGTAATAATTCAGCTTGTCCCTTCAAAGTTAATAGGATGTAGCCTAAAGGGCATGAAGATCTCCTGAAGGGACCTTTCAGACTTGCCCTTCTGGCGCTGGCAGGAGCTGTGCTGAGTCAGACGAAACTTCGTATTATTTTGGGGATTAATTCCCAGTTAGGGTTAAGTGGAAGCTTGGGAAAACTGGGAACCTTCTTGGCACAGCTGAGCTCATTTAGGGTGTGCTACCTACAGAGAAAGGAAACAAAAGGGTCCTTTCCACACCATGTTCCTACCATTGCTGGTATCTGTGCTCAGCATCTTTGGACATGGCAGCAGAGGGTGGCAGCTAGCACACCAGCTTCATGCAGAAGTACACACCATGGTACGTACCAGTACTGAAGTACTTGCAGTATTGCTTATTCTGGCGGGAAAGCCCTGGTGAGTTACTCTGCTGGATGCAGGAGTTTGCTGATACAAGTGAGAGACCAGAGCAAGAAAGAAGGTTATAGAGAGTTTCTACCCTATAGGCACATTGGTGTGTTTTAGCATTTGATGCTGACCTTTGCGCTATGGAGCAAGTCAGATCAACTAATCATAAGGATCCTCTCTGGCATTAACGTAAATGACACTCATGTGGAATTGTGCTGGCGTAGTAATGGGCTTGGCTAGCTTCATGCAGCCCCGTGGGGTGGTTTGTGTTAGCAACAGTCTCCCAGGAACCCTCCTGTGCTCTCAGCATCATCTGAAAATACAGGTTGGTCAAGCAGCAGGAACAAGCCCAAACTGTACCAGAGCCAGGTAGCAACGCAGGTCCATTACTGCAGCATGGAGTGGACTAGAGCAAGGCTTTAAAGATGCCTCAGGTGGCTTTGGTAGGACACTCTATTTAATGAGATGGATTCACCCCCACCCCGGGAGCTCGGCTTTGTTCATGGGTTTCAGGGAGTTTTAGGGTGCTTATTGTGCACACGGCAGGATATGGCTCAGTGGGATGACTCACTCGCTGTAAAGCTAATTCACACTTTGCTGCTATTTCCATTCACAGGTTTTCTGTAAGCTTTAATGCTGGGAAGCTGCAAAGCTGGGTGCCGGCTCCAAATAATCCCTCAGGTCGTTTCACATCCAGCAAACAGCAGACTGCAGGAGGACAGCTCCCACATCATGTTTTATCAGCAGTAACTTCCCATTCCCTTCTAGCTTCTGAATCACATTTGCTCATTACCTCTGCTACACTGTGATTTTTGTCCACCTCCTTTCCTACCTCCCTGCTGAACTGCCCCAGCAGCCTCCCTTCCCAGCCCTCTGCCCTTGAGCAGTTACGGGGCCCTAGGTGTGGATAGGTAGGACGCGACCTACCTGTGGTGCTGATGATAGGGCTAAAAGGATGTCCTGTGAGCTGGCCTGGATAGAGCCTTTGTGCCCTATGTGGCACAGACAGATTTTTTCAGCACTTGAGCAGTTTTAACTACTAAGGTAAGTTGAATAAAGCTGGTCGCTAAATTACTCACCAGCCTAATGACAGAGCAGCATGCTGTCATTAAGGCTCCAAATGCAAACCCTACATGGGCTTGTCTCGGTGAGTGTTGGGAGGGCCTCCTGACTGGTCCCTGGATGGTGGCTTCTGGGGAGAGGCGCTGAAAGCATTGCGTGTTTTCTCCCCCATCCCTCTTGGCTGCCTCCACCCTGAGCGGCTGCTGAGGGAGAGGAAAATGAACTGAGGTAATAGAAAGATCTTGGAAGGTTTCAGCTATTAAAGGATTTTTACCATTGCTAGTGGGGGTTAGGACATGGAGGGAGAAGTGGGGCAATTTCCTTCTTATGCTAGTGTCAGTAAAATGGAATAACTCCTCCTCAATCTTAAAGCCCAGGTTGTTTGCACTCATCATAATTTGAGAAAATTACAAACACAAATTATGGACGTTAAAAAAAGAATTTATTTGAACAAATATTAGACACAATCACAGAGGAAGAAAGCAGCTCTCAGTTTCTTTTCCAGAATGAAATAATCCCTGTTTCATACCAAGCTACTGCAGGACAACCCTTCCTCTCCTCAGCAGGAGGGAGGCTGGTGTTCTTCCCACCCGTGGAGCTGCTCCATAGGGGTATGATGCACTCCTTTGCAGGCTACACCACAGCTCTCAGTCTCACAGGCTAAAGAAATGCATAAAGACCCCACAGACAAACTGAACTAGTGGTACAGCAAAGGTGCCTGGCCAGGTAAGAAATACATGTAGGGATGCACTGCTGAGTGAGAGCTCTACTCAAGAAGTGGTGTCCTGTTAAGAGGTGCGTAGGACATGACACTTCTAGCTACGGCCTCTGTACTCCCCATCTCTTGGGACTCCTCACTGAACCCTCACTGATGGCGTTTCAGCTGGGGGAGTCCTTCCAACATTCAGCTCATTTTTGCCACACCATCTTTTCCAGGTCTCTAGGCCTCATCCTGCAAGCAGCTCCAAGGCTGTGAACCACTTCCCTTTGCAAGACCTGCCCACCTCTTTCATACTGTCATACTGCCCATGCAGACAGCAGGCTTGTCTCATGTCCTGGGGACTACATGAGCTGCACCACGAAGAGAAATGGTTGTGAGAGATGTTTTGGGCATTTGTTTGGATCCAGAGCCATACTGCGTTACTTCGTGTTTTTTACGGGCCCACTTAGCTCAGGTATGCTGGGTTTCGGAGCAGGGCAAATAATCCACAGCTATGTCACCTTCTCCAGAGTGTTCCCAAACTGATGGGCCATGGCCAGATGCAGATAATACCCTGAGTATTGAAGGCATTGCCTGACAGACCTGTCATACTCTCTGCTACATAAACCAGAACGAAATGTCTGTGAAAGAAGTTTGAGAAATTCATGCAAGTTCTGTAATAAAATGTGAATAGATCCACTGGGAAATGAAACCCCTGGGAAAGAGGTGAGAGGGGAACAGAGCAAACATAGTGAATGTTTTTCTCTGGCAGCAACTTCATGGATTTCCTTTCTTTTGATTTCAACAGATCAAACAGTGACTTTTAAGAAAGGGAAGCATAATGGAAAGAAGCCCTGAGCCCTTCATTCCTGTTCTGCAGCCTCAGAAAGAACTGTACAAGGTAAATTCTGTTCTCCTGCGTAGATCTGAAACTGAGGGGTTTACTGACCAAAAGAAACTTTCTCACTACAACCCCCTTCTTTTGATTCAGAACTCAATGTATGGACAATTTTACTTTGAAATTGAGATCACAAGCAAATTTTCCAGGTCCTTAGAAGATTCCCTGAATATCAGCATCTCAACTAAGTAGAATCACAACTTTCATTTAACAATGTTCATTCTTCTTTCCTTCTCCATCTCCCTTTCTTCCTTCCATCTCTCTTTTCCCTTTTTATTCCCTTCCTTTTCTTTCATTACATTCGTCTCTTCTTTCATTACACACATGGCTCTCCATCCACATTTCACCTCTTGGTACTGTTATAAACCCTTTGCTGACAGTTTTGTCTCTGCTAGACAGATAGAGCCACTCATCACTGTTCCTCACCTTTTCCTTCTCTCCAAACATCACACACACACAAGGCCTTTCAAAATAGGTTCCCAAGTTAATGACTACCTCTTGAGATAGGACTATAGCACTGGCATCCATTGGACTACAGAGTCCCCTCAGAGAACATTTTGCTTAAAGAATTACTGTAGCTCCCAGTGCCTGCTAATGGTCTTTATTTGCGAAAACCTTCTCAAGGGTACTCACAACACAGGGCCTTTAAGAGTGAGCGCTACTTGTTCACAGCTAAGTGACTTGTACCTATTTTGGCAAGCAGAATCAGAGGGGGATCCCAAATCTCTCATTACAAACTCTGCATCCCATGTCTGATCACTTTGCAGTCGCCTGTAACTGCTCTACTCTCTGCCAAGCCTGTAAATCAGGCAAAACATAGGCAGACTTCACAAGTCCCTCGCATTTATTATGCTGCGTCGGAACTCTGTGTTAGCCTCAGACAGAAAACTGGTCATTCTGAACAATGTAAGGAACCTGCCTGTTCTGAGGTACTGAGTTGTGATGTATGAAAGGCTCCCATTAGTCTGGGACACTACAGACATGTCCAGCAGGTACTTATAGCTGCCTGGACCATTCCACATCCCAGCACAATGGAAATCCAGTTAGTGTCTCCTAGGCATCCGATACTGTAACCCAGCAAGAGCCAGGTTTCCAAGCCCAGCAGCTTATCATACCCTCCTCACTGGGGCCATAGGAGCAGTCACTCCAAGAAGGTGCAGAGCCAATACTGGCATAGGTGTTTCTTTCTTCCCCTCCCCAAAGCAGCTTCAGACAAAGCAGAAGAACTTCTTCCAGCGGCACTTGGAGAGAGTTTTGATGCCTTTGGCAGTCATCTTCTTTTCCTGCCGTGCTTTGTGCTCAACACCACTGACAATGGCCATGTCAAAAACTTCTTTGAGGTTCTTCTGGGTCAGTGCTGAGCATTCCAGGTAGGCTTCAGCCCGGATTTTGTCAGCTAGACCTTCTGCCTGAGGCCGGGGCACAGGCTTCACATGGTAGCGATCCAGGCTGATGAGGACATTGACATCGTCCCGCAAGTCTGCCTGCGTCCCCACTAGCAGCACTGGTGCCCGGGGGTTGTGAGTTCGTATCTCGGGGATCCATTTCTCAGTAATGTTCTGAAAGGAGCTTGGATTTACCACGCTGAAGCAGACAAGGAAGACGTCGGTGTCAGGGTAACAAAGCGAGCGCAAACAGTCAAAGTCCTCCTGTAGAAAATGGAAGGAGGGGAAAAAAAGGTCTTCACTGGACTGATCTCCGAGCAGCATGATGCTGCAGTGTCTTTCACATGTTAGCTAGGACAGCAACTCCCTCAGAGGCAGAGCATCGTGCTGACTTGGCCATGCCATGGTTCAGACACAAGTTTCAGACACGTTCACCCCTCTATGACTGCCATATCAGTGAATGGCTAACACTGGACTAGTGCATTGCCTTCCTTCCTTCCCAGTTAAATACTGCCTTCCTGAAAAGCCTGCAAACAGTCCCTGTCCCACAGGAGCAGAGATGACAGTTATTGGTAGAGCTTACCTGTCCAGCGGTGTCCCACAGCTGGATCCGGACTGGGGCTCCATCCACCAGGACTTGCACTGTAGCAGAAAGAGAGAAAGGATGAGTCTGAGGGAGTTGTCCAGCATACACACATACACTCACTCATACAGGCTTTGCCCCAGAGCACTCTGGTTTGTATCCCACTGAACAGATTCACTGAAGTCACTCAAGTCTGCCCTCCTTGCTGAGCATCCTCCCAAACCTCACTGAAACAGCTGAAGCTTGCACTGGGAACATGAAGAGACCTTCAACAGACTTTCTGATTTGCTTAGCCCTCAGGTGTTTCGGGCTCTTATATAGTTCCGTATCACTGGACAACTGCTTTTCCAGGGAAGAAGAGCCCTCAGCCAAACAGTGCCCTGAGAAGAACTTATTCTTTTTCCACAACCCAAGAAAACAGATAAGGATAAAAACAGAGAACTTCAGCAACTTGCTCCTAGCTTCTTGGCCAAGGGTGGAAGTTCAAATCAGCCTCCATTAAACATGCTACTGGAGATTTGTCCCATCCAGGCCAGAAATGTAGCTGAATTAAAAAATATATACTAAAGAAGTGTTTCTGGGAGTGCCCTAGCTAAGGAAAAGCAAAGACCCAAACCCAACTTCGAAATGAAGAAGCTATTAAGGAAATAGGAAACAGCAATGAGTGAAATCCCCTTTGGAGACTATCCCCACACTGGAAAACTGCTGAGTTATACAGGTAAGGTCTGCTCTCATTTCACTCCCTAATCACAGTAAGCCTTCATGTGGTATCAGCTGACTCAGACTGAGGGCTGGCAGGACCTCTGATGGAAATCTGGAATGAAACTGTTAGATGTCTAAGTGCACAGACACCACAGAGACTGGCTAGGGACTGAGGAAAAGGGTGCTGAGGGAGCTGGAAATCACTTGGAAGCCCTGACAAGGTGGATGGGGCTGAGCTCTGGCAAACAGAGGCAGACATCCTGGATAAGTCCTGGCCAAGGTGACAATGGCTGGCACTTGACATGAGCTAGCTAAACTCCACTGCTGTGCTCCCAGAGGAGGCTTTATTGTCCTTTTTGTTTAAAGGACAGGGAAAAAAAAGCCCCCGAACAGAACCAGGCTCAATCTCTTTGTGATTCTTGAAGTAATTAGCCAGGTGAGAAAAGTGATAGAAACAACTGACTCACAGAGTTTAACACAAGCTCTAGAGGGAAGCACTCCTCCCTGAAAGCAGCCTGGGATGAAGGAGGGAGACACAGAGGAAAGATGAACTGAAGTTTGGTGGGAGACTGAGACTGAAGTTAAACCAAAGGGGTGGGTGCGTCCAGCGCAGGGCCACTCCTTGCTGCAGCGCAGCTGAAAGTCAGTGCTTCCTTGTGACTGGGAAACGGTTGGGTTGTTACCATATCTTTGCCCCAGAGGAGGAAGAGAAACCTGTTCCTGATCAAAGAACCTGCTAGATCCTGACTTGATCTTCAAGCCACTGGGCATTTGCCTTTCTAGTATCTGGTTTCTTCTGTCTCACAAGTGCACCGAGAGAAGGAATTAGCATCTCTGCAATGTTTTACCATCTTCAGAAGAAAGGCACCACATGTATTACCTGCTGCTCCAGCGCTTGCACAAAGTTTTGTTCTCTCTGCTGCAAGCCTAAGCTTCGCTAGCAACTCCGCAACAGCCCTCCACACACCACCCTCACGAGGTCCACACCCTCGGGATGGGGCTGGATTTCGGTACAATAGCAGAGGGCTGGCAGAACAGGATAGCCTGGTGGAGAAAGGTCACCAGGTACGCGTTTCACTTAAGGCTGCTCTACCTGCAAGGGACACCCAGCAGGAGGTAGCACCCAGAAAGATGTGGCTGGGTCACAGTCCCAGAGCTGTTCTCCTCATAATGCGATGCTTTCTCCTATCTTGTTCTTGGCATTACTGTCCCATGAGCAGGATTAAGGTTAAGATGTGAACTGCTCAGTTCTGCTGGTAGCTGCAGGTATTCCCTGAGAGTGGAGGGAATTAGGCTAAAATTTCTGAAATGGATCCTGAACAGTAATTTCAGGTTATCCAGGTTGAGACTAGGGATGGGAAAGTAAACTTCTCTATTCTCCCAATAAGCAGAAAGTGAACTTCAGAGACCCATTTCTAATGGTTTTTATTTCTATCAGTTGCTAATCCTATGCACCTCTGGAAGCCAAGCTTGGTCTTGGACATTCAGAGTGGGGCTAAACCCATGTCCTGCTAATCGGGGGGTCTCTGAACTCACACTGCCTCCACCTTTGTGGATAGTTTTATCACGGATTTACCCTTTTAAAGAGTGTGGAGGCTAATCTATGGGAATTTCAAGCCTCTTGTAGCCCAAACCATACACATCAATGTAAAGGGAGCAGAGAGAGCAGTAGCCTTTCCCTTTGGAGGACTCAAGAGCTCCTTACATCTGTTCCCAAAGGGCTGCTGGGATGTTCCCTGTTCATTTCCTTCAAGTGACAGTGTAAGAGCTTGGAGAGGGTCAAGGCAAATCAATTCCCAGAGCAAGAGTGAGCAACTGGGGGGACATTCAGACAAACAGAACACTCCCTCTAAGAACCCATGAGACTATGACACATGAGATGTCTCGTTCCTGGTCTGACCTGAGCCCATCTGTAATCTACCGATCTATACTGTCATGTACTGTCATGTTTCTCCATATCAAAGAAAGAACAGAAATCTTTCAAAAGGCTTTGTAATTTCCAGCGGTTTATATTAGAATTTGGAGCCCAAAGGAAAAGGAGCAGAGAAGGAGAACAAAGATAGCATTTACAAAAGTGGAAACTAATGAGAGCTCATCAGCTGATAGCGAAGGCAACTGTAGCCAGACTTAAAGCTCTTCAACTTTTTTGGAACCTCTGTTCAATGCTAACTTCAGTGGACATGTGGGGAAAAGGATGCTTTTCTGAATATCAGTTGAAGCTAGAAAGCCTACAGTGTAATGCTGTGATATTTCTGAAGCTAAAAAAACCCACCACCAACAACAAAAATTAAGCCCCCTTCTCTTTAGTCATAGTAACCCTACAGAACCAGGTGGGTGCCCAGTTTCAAAGAACTCGCAAGTCAACTGGATAGGGAAGCTGTGGCTGCCCCATCCCTGGCAGTGTTCAAGGCCAGGCTGGACACGGCTTGGAGCAACCTGCTCTAGTGGAAGGTGTCCCTGCCCATGGCAGGGGGTTGGAACTGGATGAGCTTTAAGGTCCCTTCCAACCCAAACCACTCCAGGATTCTATGACCCCGTTGACACACAAAGCTGCGAAACGCAGCACTCCCACTTGGTAACTGCACTGAACACCCGAGGGCCGGTGCGGGCTGCGGGCGCTGTGTCCCGGGCTGTGCCCACCCGCCACCCACACCGGGCGCTGCCCGTCCCACCGGAGAGCCCGGCTCCCGGCAGCACCGCGCCTCACCCCGCCGGGCGCCTACCGGAGAAGGTGTCGAGCGCGGTGGGCTGGTACTCGTCGGGGTACCCGTTGGTGGTGTAGCTGACGACCAGGCTGGTCTTGCCCACGGCGCCATCGCCCACCAGCACGCACTTGATGCCCAGCTCCGGGCCGCTGCCCCGGGGGGGGCTGTGTCTCCGCAGGGCGGGCGAGTAGTCCAGGAGCTCCTGAGGCGGCATCGCAGCGGTACCCGCAGCGGTGGGTCAGCGGGGCTCAGCGCAGGGAGCGGCGCGGCGGGGCCAATGCCATGCCCGGGCGGGCGGGCTGCTGTCGGGGCTGCTGCCGTGCGGGACCAGCCTCTCCAGCCCGCCCAGCACCGCTGCTCATCGCTACACCTGCCGCCCCGCGCCCAAAACCCGCTCCATTTCCCTAGGCCCGCCCCGGACCGCCCCGACGGGAGGGAGCCCGGCACGGCCCGCCCCGGCTCGGCCGCCTCCCCGCCGGGGCTGCACCCGCCTCGGAGCAGCGCCTGCTATCGGGATGCCGGCAGGAGCCAGGCCGTGCTCCGCGCTGGGCAAATGTCTGTCCGTCCCCTCATGTCACTCCGCTCCCCCCCTTATCAAAAGAAGCAGCACCGATACATTTATTTCCTGTTTATGTTTCCTATTATCTGTGGTTTCTGGCGTGACAGGAATATTATCAACAGTGCTGGTCAATATTGGGAGGGACATTGGGGGCCCCCAACACAAGGGGGATGTGGACCTGCTAGAGTGAGTCCAGAGGAGGCCACAGAGACGCTGCGAGGGCTGGAGCAGCTCTGCTCCGGAGCCAGGCTGAGAGAGCTGGGCTGGGTCAGCCTGGAGAAGAGAAGGCTCAGGGGAGACCTTAGAGCAGCTCCCAGTGCCTAAAGGGGCTACAAGAAATCTGAAGAGGGGCTTTTTTACAAGGGCAGGTAGTGATATGACAAAGGGGAATGGCTTTAACCTGCTAGAGGGGAATTGAGATTAGATACTAGGAAGAAATTCTTCACTATGAGGGTGCTGAGGTGCTGGCACAGGGTGCCCAGAGAAGTTGTGGCTGCCCCATCCCTGGCAGTGTTCTAGGACAGGTTGGATGGCGCTTGGACCAACCTGCTCTAGTGGAAGATGTCCCTGCCCGTCGCAGGGGGTTGGAACTGGATGATCTCTAAGGTCCCTTCCAACCCAAAAAATTCTGTGATCCTATGATTCTATGAAATACGTCCCATTTGTTAACTATGTGACTGCTGTTACGGAGTTGTTCTAACCCAGCCAAGCTGTTGCTACATGCTGGCAAAAGCCACAGAGTGTATTTTCCCATGCACATGTGCAGGAGTTCCCAGTCTAGTGCCTTTTTTCATACTCACCTCTGGTAGCTCACACACTACCCTGTGCCCTTGGCAGCTGAGAAGGTGGCTCCATCCCTGCCCTGAGGAGCTCACTGTCTAAAGAAGTACAACTAAACAAACAGAAGAGTGGGAGCACACCACTTAAAAGGAGAGATGTGGCCACGCTATCACAGCAACCATTGCACCCCAGTGTAACACTGCCAAGTGATTGAAAACACTGGAGGGAAAGTATTAATGCAGGCAAGACCTACTATTGCAACACCAGCTTTGAAAGTGGAGCCGTTTCCTAATGGAGGAGCTAAAGTCCAACCATCGATGAATGCCACCAATTCAGTTACATGATGTCCTTCGTTGTGCTCTCAGCAAGGGAGACCCGTCTGCACTAGACAGGTTCATGCTGCAAAGAGCCACTGACTAGCATTTCCTGAGCATGTGTCTCACTGTTGGTTTGCATCCACGCTAAGAAGCTCCCCAGATGTTGCAATTATATTAATGCTAAACTTGAGAAGACATCCTTAAGTCAGGCACAAACTAAAATGCTTTTTCCCATGGTTGACAGAAGGCCATAAGCACCGCAACCCCTCAGGCTCCAGAGTCTTGGCTGGAGAAAGCATGTCCACTCTTCGGAGACAGCCCACAAGCTTCCTGGGAACAGCAAGAAGGTTTTTTCTCTGCAGTTTTCTCTAGCAGTTTGCTTTAATCAACCTTTTCTCTGTTTTTACTGGCACAACCTTAAATTTCTATAGCTACAAAAGATGGGGATGGTATCATAAACTAAGCCGCTGCTAAAACACGTGCCAAATAGTCTTGCTGCAGCGAGTGGCTCCTAACTCAAGCGATTGGCTTGCATTAGATGGGCTTTTTCCAGTGGTAGTTCAGAGCCAGGCAACAGCTGAACTGCTCCAGAAGAGGCAGAAAGCGCTGGGACAGGCGATACTCCATAATGTGCGAGGTGTGGCTGTGCCTCCGAGGGGACTGGCAAGGACACGCTGCACCACAGCCGGGCAGGCAGCACAGCGGGAGAGCATCTCGCAGAGGTTTCTCAATGCGTTTTTGGGCACAGGCTGACATTCTGTGAACTATGACATTTCCATTTCATCGGAAGAAATGAATATAAATGAGGGATTATTCACCAAATTGTTCACTGTAAGCAAGGGGGAAGAGATGAGGAGAAGCTGGCAGCTCTTGTTTCCTACATGCTGTTTACTTAGGCATGACTCGTTAAGAAGATACATTGGTGCCCCACACCAAGGACTGAATCCCTATTTCTTTTATGCCTTTCCTAAAATCTCTTCGTTCTGTGACTATGTTATTTTTTCCTTGCAGTTCCTGACAGCTGTTGGTTGACATATACTTAACTTGTGGATGAGCTTAAGTGATTTTTAATCTATATTTAAACTAAGCGATTAAGCAAACAAACAGCGCAGCTCCCACGGGTTCATTTCCCAGGTCTTGCCTTGCTCCTGACAGCTCACAAGAAGATGCAGGTTTCATTTCACAACGCAGCGAGGAGCCAAACATTTTGGTTTTGCAAGTTTTTGGTACAGTTGGGGTTTTTTTTGCAGTGAAAGTCCATTGCATTCCTAGAGCCACTGAACTGACATCCGCAGGGACAGGCTCTGCACATGTAGGCAGCGGGTACAGCAGGAGGGCCCCACTGCACAACATGCTCCTCTGCCAAAATCAGCTCTCTGCCTGAGTGGGAAATGCAGAATCTTGGCCTCTCTCCCAGGGATTATAATTAGTACCAATTATGATGGTATTCTTCCTGATGTGAATTCCCATCCACTGGGAATTAAGTGCAGAAGATCAAACTCCTTTCAGGCAGACCAAATATAGATTTCAGGTACTGTTAGTGTTCAGCTGTTATTCAGCTGGGCTGCACTATCGTAAGTAGCTTCTCAAATTAAGCAGAAAAAGCTGCTCCATTATAGTACTCAATGAATTACAGTGGAAATCAATTTATATATTTGGCAGTGTGTGTTTGTCACCACCAAATAAACTTTATACACCTGTACATTAAAAAAGCACAGTTATTTAGAGGAAGACTTTCTTTTTCTGCACGTTTCTATTAAATTCTGCCCATTTCTATTAATTATAGCCACTGTCTCACTGCCGCTGTGGCAGGGTCCACCGATGGATCAAGTTAAAACCAGTAACTAAGCCAATTCGGATGAAGAGGAAACTAGGGCTTGTCCCTTGTGGTGGGGCCAAAGCTATGGATCAGCTCAAACTATTCCATATAATTTCCCCTCTGAAGTGCAGTTACAATATTAGGAAATTGTGCTGCTGGGATTTTTAGCTGCTCGTGATCCTGACTTTCACTGGCTCCTGAGCAATACTGTACCTCTGACAACATCACATTCTGCCTCCCTGGCTGATCTCATTTGTAACTTCACATTATGTGTGGCCACAGCCCAGTCTGCCTGAAAGTCACGGCGTGGGAGCCACTATCATAGTCTTTTGCAAGGCCTACTGAAGTACTCACATTGCCTCAGAAGCAGCATTGCATGTTGTGGGAGTTGCCAGACCTCTGTTTTAAATCAGAGCAGGGCTCCCTTCCTACTAAGGAAGAGAGAAAGATTTATCAGCTACTCTTAACACGGCAGTGAGCAAACGCGGCCTTCGGCTTTACCTGCGTTTGTACAAGTGGGCTGCCTGTGTCAATACACTCCCTTTGCAAACGGTGCCCTTGGATCACATTTCTGAATCCTTTCAGAGTGCTATGTGTGAGAGGAAACAATGAGAAATGGGGGCATGATGAGAACAGGCGACAATGTCATCATGCCGGTGCCAGTACTGGGGCAGGAGAGTGGGGATCTAGACCGAGAGAGGGGCTAAACTGCAGTGCAGGTGCCAGAGCAAACCAGATCCCGTGATGTCAAGAGATATGCTGAAGAAATCAAGACACAGCCACCGCCTGGCCAGTCGCCTTCATCATCACCAGCAAGGAGACAAGCAGTGCTGAGTCACCCAGGGTTTTGTCATGCACCTGAGTGTGCATCCACCCTGGGAAAAATCAAGCATAATTACCACTGAAAAGAAGTGACAGACAAAAGGGTGAAGCCCAGAGCTGAGTGGTTTCCCTTGCGGTGTGCCTCATCTAGTCACTGCAACCTGCAGGAAATGATGTCAAGTGCTTCTTCGTATCATTTTCTACCAATCTTGGAGGCAGAAATAGCCACAATGCACAAGTCAGTGGAAAATCAGCCTTTGGCTATTTACAGAAAAATTACGACAGCTGTAACCAATGGAAGAAAGATCCCAGTATTTGCTTTGCCACAGAGAGCTCCTGATTGATAGGAGCTCCGTAGTTTCTGAGTCCACAGCAATAAAAATACTTTATTGCTGATTCTATAGCACCAAATAGGTATTTCTGGTGTGCACTGGGGATGTGTGATTTTGAAATGCCATTTAGAAAAATAAAATAGGAGAGAAACGACGTGAGAATACAGCTCCCACTATCCTGGCCTCTGAACTACTTTATCACTCCTTGGAAATAAAAGCAGTGCCATGAGGGATGCACAGGGATGTTCTGGTTCATCTGTTCGTTGCCACTCTATAGTTAAATGCAGAGGCAAAGAGCTACAAAATTATACAAAAAGACAATATTATACTGCATTTTAAGATAACAGAATAATAAGTTTAAATGAAATGACAATGCCACTAGCATAAACAATAGATTTGTGAATGTTCCAAGGAAAGATAAGCACCTATATTTTACTCAGCCCCTTTCTCAAAGACAAATTAATCTCCTATCTGACTTGTGCAGGAATAAGTTCTACCTCTCAGATGTTCTATAAATAATTTAGAAGTATGTTGCCATCTGCTGGAGAAAGTACACCTTTTAATAAATCAACTGGTAAATGTGGGAAAATGGGCAAGGTTCAAGGCACTCAAAGCCCTTTCTTTAAATCTGAAACAGAAACAGTGAATTTAAGACTAAGGATAGGCTGGGAGACAATGCTCTGAGCTTAATTTAACTACGTCAGTCAGTTAAGACACTTCACACAAAAAGAGGAGTTACCACTTAACTGGAATGAGTGAGGGAATTAGCGAGAGGAAGGTGATAAGGTCCATTTTCCCCATGTGAAACAGAGAAAGGCAGGCAGTTAACACCAAACAGTGAGGGGCTGGGTTGAAGAGGGATCGCTAGGAAAACCATAAAATGCTGTAAGACCACTGTCTCCACCAAGTTATCAGGTTCAGCTCTCAAGCTTATCATTCATAGATCTCCCCTGAGGATCAGAACCAAGGGATTAGCCACGGGGTGCTGGTGGTGGGAAGAAGGTTTGGTCACTGCAATAGCATGTTTTTGTCCTTTCTCTCTGGTGCTTGTATGCTTATTGTAGGACTGGCAGGGTGTAGTTTCCATGAGGGCACTATGTTTGCTTCCAAAGGGCAGCAAGCTCTGGAGCGCATGTGTAGCATCAACAGACCTTGACAGCTCCCATGTGGGAAACCTTCTGTAGGTGTCAGAGGAGCTGTGGTATGCAGGTCTGTGATTGCTGCTCTGGCATAATACGGTTCCACCCAGCGTTTGCTGGTCTGCAGGAACTCTGCTTCTGACAATGAGTATGGAGAGCTTGGGAGGTGGGCTAATGGCTAATGAATTGAGCTCCAGCAAACTCATTTCAAGCTTTGATCTCTTCCAGTGTAAATTATAATTGTTATATGGCTTCCCGTGAAGGTTCCATGGGAACTGTGATACCCATGGGTACACAGCCATGGCTGTAAATTTGGACACAGAATTCAAATGCTCACTCAAAGACACTGTCTGTGTCACTGGGGAAGTGTCACTCTTGGGAAGCAGGTTACAGGGTTGTCTGAGAGACTGTAACCTGCCTGATGGCCAACATCTTTGTTGGTATCTTATGTAGGCTGTTGTGTTTGGGGAAATACACCTATTTGCCTATGGCTCTTATGAATGCAGTGTAATTTTTATGTTGATCACCATGAAGGAATGTTCCATATACAGCGAGTGATGATCAGTACCATGTCTGTAGTGGAAATCTGTGAGGAAGTCCAGGGTATAATTCAAATTATAACTGTGTCACTAGGTTATCTCGGGGGCAGTTCACGTCATTTAAATCTGAGCTGCCTTTGTTCTGCCCTTAAGTCTTCCCACAGCCACGTCTTCCTGCCCTCTCTTCTGCACCAACACTCGTGTTTAGATGGTGGATCACAAAGTCATCTGCTGCGGGGCAATGGACTGGCTCACTCTGCAGTCATACATGCTGTAACACTGGCACAAAGTGTGGGCCAGACGGGACAGCCAGGAATGACAGAGGCAGTGTTGTGGGAGCCCAGATTTAGACAGGCTTAATCTGCTGGGAATCTGGACCTTGGACACAGTATATGTTTGTCAATACCATTATCTAGAATCTGTTCCTCAAGGCAGCTGAAGAGATTAGTATGCCATACAGCATCCAGATGTTTAGAGCTGCCTCCATAGCTTGGAGAAAATGATAACTGTTTAACCCAAAATTACTGCAAGTGTGACCACAGCCATACAAAAATAGACGACTAGAATTCAGGTTTCTAATCCAAACATATCACCAAAATCACTCACTTCATTCTCTCGCACAAGTCCTTCTTACAGACTTACACCACTAGACTTACACACCAAATGTAATCATCTGATTCTCCATGCATTCCTGGTGAATCAAAGAGCTCATAAATCTTTTGCCTGCAACCCTAACTCTGCCCTTCTTTTCAGAATACCAAATCTGTGAATGCAGCACTGGGATGTAATTATTGCACATGTTTGTAAATGAAATAATCACAGCAGATGATAGTGCAGATGGATGGAGCAGGTTTGTGGGCCTGGATTAGCTTTAGCTGATGTTTCATTTCCAAATAAGGTGAGAATCTGGCTTCCCATTTAACCACACTAAAATCAGACACAAGTTTCTCATGAGGTATCAGCCCTAACTGGCAATAACACCTGCCAGAATGAGAGAAAATTTCTCCCATCTCTGGACCCGACCAAGATTAAAAGATACGTCCTGATCTAGGCTTTGAATAGAAACACCCCACAGAGCTGGACACAGATATTTGTGCACAAATTTCAATGTAGCCTAATTTCCATATACATTTCAAGAGAGTTTATTTCCTCCTTACCAAATAACCTTCAGTCTTCTGCTGCTAAAACTGTGACTAAAAAGAGACATGTACAAGCATCATTGTGAAGGCAACAGGGTGAGGCCTCTGAAATGAGGGGTCAAAGTATGCTCACCCCGTTACAAAAACATGAGCTGAAGCTGCAACTAATGCAGAGATGCTCCAGGAAACTAACTGCCTCCCATTTTTAAGAGGAGAAAAGCAAGAACTTCTTGGTCTGGTAAATCCCGGACTGGTACATCTGAGTGAAGGCTATGACTGGTGATGATTTTTGCAAAGGAAATTAATGCTCTAAAATGTCCTGTACACTAAAGGATAGTGTTTGAACAAGAACAAAAGGTTTCAGACTAGCCACAGTGTTATGTTAGACTGGCAATCAGAGCTTGAAATCATGAGAGAAACCAGCATTTGGAACAGGTACAAGCTGGAGCAGTCGGGGTCAAAAATACCCACGCTTTCAGATGGAGCTTGATAGGAACAGAGAAAGGACTATATGATGTGGTATCTACAAGAGCGGGAGACTGGATCTGATAGTCCCAAGAAGTCCCTTCCTACCTCATTACCCTAAACCTAATGTAATTTGTGTGCATCTTTTGAGAAGCTGAAAGAGAACAGTTGCTGTTTATAATGATCAAGATGATGGGAGAGCAAGAGAGTGTGGTTTTGCTGTTTTGGCTCAGAGCTGCCACATGAAGAGGGTAAACAGCAGAGGCTGGGGCTGGGGCTCGGCTCCTGCCGGTGCTCCCAGGCAGGCTGAGTCAGGAAGAGCCGTGTTGTGTTTTTAGCAAAGCAGGCAGAGGTGACTCTGCAGAGCTTGCCATGGGAGCCTCCAGAAACCCAGCTAGCGTGGGACCTGTGCATCCGGCTCAGTGCTGGGGGGGAAGGCCTGAGGCTGAGCGATGCACACCAGAGCCCTAGTTCATGGGAGGTCCAGTAAAAGGGTAGAGAAAAAGGAGGTGTAACTCTGAGCAAACTGCTACTGATGGTGCCTCACTGCCATCTGAGGTGCAGTGAGGCACCATCAGTAGCAGTTTGCTCAGAGTTACACCTCCTCAGCAAACTGAGGTGCAAGCTAAGTTTGGGAGACTTCCTCTGTCTTGTAATGGATCCCTCTATGTTGCAAACTGTCCTGTACCCTGTGGGACAATATTGCTCTGTTTCCTACAGAATGTGTTGTCAAGTTTACATATAACACACAGTAATAGTATAATATATATAATATATATAGTCTAATATAGTATAAACATGTACATCTGTATTAATTTTATCTATGATGAAACCCAAAAGTGTTGCATAAGAGATTAGTCTTTTTGTTAATGCCATTATTATAAATTCTGCTAGTTTAAGCCATAGGGTAAAGCTGTAAAGAACAATTGTTGGCATATCAGAACAACAGAAAACCCCAGATTTTAAGTATTAGTGATATGTAACCTGGGCCCAACAGAGTCTATAAATCTGGGATAAACCTACAGAGCAAATCTAGCACAGTTCAAGAACAGCCTTATGCTCGATCCCCATATGCTGTGCCGCAGGTGTTATTTTAGTGATAAAGCAAAGATTGTACCACTCAGTGCTACACCCAAGTCAGAGCACTGGAGTTTGTACAGGGGTGTTTAAAAATAGCCAACTCCTGGCTGCAGTCAGTAGTATCACTGGAATCACTGTAGGCTGGAAAAGATCTTTAAGATCATCAAGCCCAACTGTTCCCCAGCACTGCCAAGGCCACTTTATCACCAGGGGACTCATCTACACGGTGTGCGAACACCCCCAGGGACGGTGACTCCAGCACTGCCCTGGGCAGCCTGTTCCAATGCCCGAGCACCCTCTGGGGAAGGAATTGTTTCTAATATCCAACCTAAACCTCCCCTGGCGCAGCTTGAGGCTGTTTTCTCCTGTCCTAAAAATACTTTGAAAATACTAGTAGAAAACACGGTGCATGCAGCGCTATCACAACTAATCGACCCCACTAAAGCGAGCTAATACACTCATCGAGTGATTTATCACGGGCACGGCTGCACACAACAGGACGGCAGCAAGCAGAAGCTGCGGGCACCAAAGAGATGCGCAGGAGCTGCAAGCCCTGCTGTGTCTGCACGCACCCCAAGGCCGGGCAGCAAGGTTATATGCTGAATAACCATCTTTAGGGTATTATTAGGGACATAAAGGGACAACCACAAGCCGACCCGCCGCCATTTTGAGGAGGTCGAACGCCTTCCCTCAGGGAGGGAGAGGGGCGGTGCCGCGGCGCAGGCGCAGTGCGCGGCCGGGCGGGCACGTGACGCGTGTCAGCTGAGCGCGGGCGGAAGCGGCGGGCGCGGGTCCGTGGTGCCGGTGTCCGCCATGGCGTCTATCCTGGACGAGTACGAGGACTCGCTGTACCGCTCCGCCGCCGCGCAGCACAGCCGCGCCAGCGTGGGCATCCCGCACTCCGGTAGGTGCGGTGCGGGGTGCTGCCGGGTGAAGGCGTGTCGCGGGGCAGTCCGCTGCGGGTCGGGTTTGCGTCGCTTGCTGTGGGGAATGGTTGGATGCGGGGCACGCTGGAGCCAAGGGTACCCTGGGGTGCGTGGGGAGGAGGGTGGCAGCAGGTCGAGGGAGGTGATCCTGCCCCTCTACTCGCTCCTGATAAGGCCACATCTGGAGCAGCGTGGTCAGTGCTGGGCTCCTCAGTACAAGGAGGACAGGGAGCTGCTGGAGAGGGTCCAGCGGAGGCCACAGGGACGATCAGGGGTCTGGAGCATCTCTCTTATGAGGAGAGGCTGCAGGAGCTGGGCCTGTTTAGTCTGGAGAAGACTGAGAGGGGATCTCATTAATGCATATAAGTATCTCAAAGGCAGGTGCCAGGAGGATGGTGCCAAACTCTTTTCAGTGCTGCCCAGCACAGGACGAGGAGCAGTGACCATAAACTAAATCACAAGAACTTTCACCTCAACATGAGGAAGAAGTTCTTTACGTTCAGGGTGGCAGAGCCCTGGAACAGGCTGCTCAAGGAGGTTGTGGGGTCTCCCTCTCTGTAGACATTCAAAACCCACCTGTGTAATCTGCTGTAGGTGGCCCTGCCTTGGCAGGGGGTTGGACTAGATGATCTCCAGAGGTCCCTTCCAACCCCAGTGATTCTGTGATGCAGGTCATCCTAGCATAACCGATGTGCTGGTTATCTGTGGGAGGGCTTTGTAAGGCCATAGGCCCCGTGGTGTGAAGTGATGTGTGTGGGGAACTCGTATGTAAAGTGCCTCCGTAGTCACAAGTTACAACCACACCTCAACGCTATTCAATTCAGGACTGTGGTAGCTGAGATCAACTCATCAGCTTGTTTCTTCCTCTCTGAGGAACCCAACTGTTGCAGTATTCTGACTGGGTGCACAGCTGTACCTGTGTGGGCTTAGTTTCCAAACCCGGGGGCAGTTTACCAAAGACTTAGTTTTTAGAGTGGTTAAGTTAGTGGTGAGGTTACTGCTGAAGAAGATTACCAAGAAAGCAATCTGTATCACTGTTAAGCTTTTCTAACAGGTCTGTAAAGCTTTGGTACACTGTACTGTTCAGGGAGGTGTACAATCAATGCAAAGTAATGGTGTGATGACCAGTCAGTTGCTTCTTTCGTGTGAGAGAAACCAAACAGATGGCAAGTATATTCCATGATAAATTCAAGGTTTATTAAGTTCAATAACCATTCCCTATTTGATGCCACCTCACAATGTTTTTTTGAGTGTGGCAGGGAAATACAAGTTCTGAGAGGATTTGTTCTACCTGGTATTGCCATGGTAGTACCAGCTGCTATGCAGAGTTGGCATTTTTGGAATTGGACGAACACATTCTTTCAAGTTTTTTCCTTATATATATGCATATGCTAGTGTTGCTAGCTGTGAACCTTTGGGCAAACTAGGTTGTGAGTTTATATAGGTGTTAAGAATTGATGAATTCTGTCATACTATGTATATTATTGAGTGTAAACACACAGACAGAATTACTCATTACATGAGTCTAGGTACTGAAGTAGGTATGTCCCCCCTGTTTATTTTAACATGCATAGCTATTTTGTCATGTAATGTTAGATAAAGAATAAGTATCCTGAGTAAGTGTTGTGCAAAACAGAGTTGGGACAAGCTCTGTTACCGAAAATAAATTTTCAAAGACTCAGCTTTTCTTCTTGACTGCTGCAACCGTGTCTCCAGTCATGACTGTTACAGTTGAGAAATCTGCCTGTTTGCTGACAATTGACGTTGGCAAAAGAAGTTTGGGAAACTGCTGAATCACAAAGGCACATCCTAATCAGGATTTTAATTATCTTTAAATCAGACCACTCTGGTAATTTTGAATGAAACTTGGGCTGGTAAAAGTTGTGGGCAATCTGAAGTTGACCTTGGAAAAAGATGCAAGTAAATAGTTAACTTCCGGAAAGCAATCCTTAAGGTTAGGTTGGAAGTTTTGGGAGATGTTAAAACTTACTCCTCTATTTCAGTTAGTTGTTCCCTGTGCTTGTTAAACTGCAGGTGCTGTTTCTCAAAGTTGTCAATAACCAAGCAGTGACTCTATTGCCAACCTGAAGTACTGCTGCATTGTAAACTTCAAGTACTGCAGTTCCAGCACAGAAAGACCTATTTAGACCCACTAGGCTTGACTGAAGTTTGTGAGCTTAGATCTTTGAAGGATTTAAAAGCTCTAGGGAAAAATGGAGATTTGCCCAGAAATGGGGGTGGGAAATGCTGCAGTAGAATCTCAGCCTGAACAGAAGGAGGACATTTGGGTCAGGATGAAGGAAGGCACTGTTTGAAAGGAATGCATGTTATAAAATAGACATCTCCTTTGTATAGAGGACTGTAAGTTGAAGAAGTTCATCTTTCTCCTCTTACAGACACTAGTTAAGTCCTCATGTTAGTGGTGATGATTCTACATTAACAACAATTAGCAAAAATTGTAATGGATACAGTCCTAAAGAGTCAAGAATTCTGGAATCCAATCCATTGGCTTGAACTATGGCTGAATTTAAAAAAAACCCCAAAATCCAACAAACGAAACCCACCCACCCCCTAGCTCTAAACCCCTACTTGTGTATAGGTACTATCTGTTCTCTTTCCTTCCTGTGTCTCAGTCAGCCTTGTTTTGCTTGGTGGCAATCTGAAAAACAAATCAAGATTGCCCGAATGACTGTGACTTGGTGACCCGTTGGTATGTGAGTTTTTCCTATCAGAGTAATCCCTCCTTTTTCTATATGTAAACATGTGTTTATATTTGTTGCTTAGCTGTGACATGATGTGAATCTGCAGCTTGGGAGCCTGGTCTCCATGTTTTGAACCACGTTTCATACCAGCATTCATAACAGCAAATTTGAACTGTGGCATTGCAGCTCCCTAATCTGAAACTAAGAACATCTGCTTTGCTTAACTGGAAATGAAGGAATGCACATTTGCATAAGTGGGTAATGTTTAAGATGTGGTTCAATGTGTAAGAAAAAAACGTATGTGCTGAGCAAAAGGCTGCCTACTCAGATTGTGGTTGCTTTGTCTGTTCCTGTATGTGCATCTTTCCTCTAAAACAAGAATCCTTTAAAGATCCTGCAGCTGGTCTAGTGGTGAGGCAGAGGCAAGGAAAAGGTATTGGTGGAACAGGCAATTGAAGGATTCATAGTGTTAGTAGGCTGCTTTCCATTGCTACACTGGCTTTTTCAACAGCAACAGGGCTGAAATTAGAGATTTTCAGGATAGTGTGGGGGAGGTTATAGGCACTGAGTGTGCTTTGAAGTGGTGCTGTTAGTCCCAGCCTAGAGAGTGTCAGGCCTACGCCCTTAAGGATGGAAATAGTCTGTTACCTCTGAGATACAACTCCAGGTTTCTTTTTTCTGTAAGTTTACATCTTCCTAATTAGCTACTTTGGCCATGAATGGCCTTAACTTGTTATAGCTCTTTTTTGGTTTTAATCTTCCTGTCCAGGCTAACTGCTTGAGTCTGCTTGCTTTAGAAATCCTTCCATTGCACGTGGTTAGCAGTATATCAATCTATCTTGCTTTTGAGCTTGAGGTAGTGTGGTCAGACTGATCCTCTGCTGCTTTCTTTGTCAGAGGCTTATGTAAGACTGTGTGTGTATGGGAAATTCAGTCCCTGGGAAAACTTGTCTCCTGGGACAGATGTGGGTGAAACTTTGTGATAAGATCTGTTTGTGGAGGCACACATGTTCCAGGATTTTGCTGATGAGTGTCATCGCTTGGGTCTGCTTTTATATGAATGCTGCCTTATTTTGCAGTTTACTGGCATATCTGAACTCTCTTGTAGTTTTTTGCTTCCTCATAGAAAGACCATAAAGAGTGCTGTTCTCATCTTGGAATAGAATGGCACAATCTCTGCAAGCCTCATGGTTTTGAGTGCAGAGGTTTACTCGTCTTCAATGAAAACTAAATCTGTCATGCTGCTTCCCTGTGCTGCCACATGGTGTTACAGCTTTACTTGTCTTTCAGTTCGTTAACCACTTGCCTATGGCTGGGCTTTTGTCTTTGTTGTAGCCAAAGGTATGAGTTTGAGCTGCATCTTGTGCTTTGTCCATCTGCACTGAAGATCACAGAGGGTTTTAAAACTACAGACTTCTAACTTTTATTTATTTATTTATGAATATATTTCTCCAGAAGTATGACGCTTCCCTCAAGTCAGACCTTACTTCTCTATTCTTTGCCTTACCCATGTTCATAAGTAAATCCCTCAACGTGCCTTCCTATGGAAGCCACATTTCCCAAGCTGACTGAGACTAGACTGACTAGCTGAGTACTTAACTAGTCACATGAGCTAACTTGCTCTGGTTTGGACACGCTTCAGTTCATCATTGATTTGTCAGGTTTACTTGGTTGGGCTTAAAATGCAACATGTGTCCTATAAGGTGGCCATATCTTATCCAACTTCAACCCTTAACTCTAACCTTAACTTAACTGGGCATTTCTTAGAATTCAGGACTGGTTTTTGAAAGGATTTGAGAATTAGGTTAGTCTGGCTCCATGTGGGGAATTGCCATGAAACAGTAAACCAGTCTGAATGGATTTTGGCTCAGGAAGCAATTTATGCCAAGACTGGAGCATTGATTCAACAATCACCAGGTCTTGGTTATTGCTTTGGCTCTAATAAGTAGTTCACATGCCTTCCAGCTGGAAAGCTGCAATTAGGATGGTGTTATGGTTGGTAAAACAGGGTTATGGCAAAAGCATCATTGTGACCTCCAGCTGTGTTCCCTGCAGCAGATAATCCAATAAACTTGATGAAGTCTTCTATGTGGATACAAAAAAACCTCAACATGGCTTTCAAAATAGCTTTAGTTTGTGAATGTTGGGTGTCAGGTGTGGTAGCTTGTTCAATCCCAACGTGGAATAAGAGAGAGATAGGTTTCGATTAACACCATAGTGGTCTCTTGGGTAGCTTATATGGTAGTGTCAAACCAGAGCCCTCTTTGTGTCTTCTGTAATACCACCATTCTTTCCTGTCTTGAGCAAATAAACTGTCAACCAAGGACAACAAATTACTTTGTGGTTCTGCTCTCATTTTCAGCTTTTTATGCGGCTTATGTGACAGTTTTGTGGTTTCCCCTGGAATTCTGTGTGCTTTCAAATTTATGTTAGTGACAAGTTTGCAGTTCTGTGACAAGGCAGTAAAGTGTATTGCTCCTTTTCTTTCCAGTTATACATACCTATGTAAGTGCTGCTCTGTGTTCATGCTCTCTTTTTAGTACAACCCAGAGCAGGCAATGATCCTTCTGGATTTTTAGGTTAGAATTTGATGTAGTGTGGGGTGGTGGTTGTGGGTTTTTGTCTTGTTTTGGTTTTAACTGTTTGTGTTTTTTCTCCAGGATATGTGAATGCACGTCTGGAGAAGGAAACACCAATATTTAACAAGCAAAGGATTGATTTTGCTCCTCCAGAGAAAATTAACAGCTTAGTGGTCTCCTCTAACCAGCTGTGTATGAGCCTTGGCAAAGACACCCTTCTCAGGTAATGCTGCCAGACACCTGAAGTTATTGCTTGTTTTCTCCTGCCCCTTTTTTCTCTCTTTTCTTTTTTTCCCCTAAGTTGTTAGAGAACTTACAATTACAAACTGGATAAAAAGCCATGAACCCAAGATGGAAAACAGTGAGCAATTACGCCTACATGAGCTGTTGTTGGAAACATGCTTTCATGGTTTCTCTTTGCAGGATTGATCTTGGGAAGCCAGATGAACCTAATCAAGTAGAGCTGGGACGCAAAGATGAAGCGAAAGTCTACAAGATGTTTTTGGACCACACAGGTAAGGCAACCGACTATGTATGTTTACAGGCAGTGGTTGGCAGCAGATGCAACTGAATGTGCATAACAAGAGGTGAAGGAGTTCTCTTTCTGTTCTCTAAATGGGAAGAGGTGGTTCTTCTGTGGGCAGGACTGCATTGCCCAGAGGCTCTGCCTACTGGTTTGCCCCTATGCTGTTAGAAAAACACTAGCTTGTGTGTATGTTGTTGCTTTTGAAGTCTCTGAAATGAACACATGCAATTAGTTCTGAGCAAGGCTGCTAAAACTAATTAAAGGAAATCTTTGCAGTCACCCGGGGCTGTATCTGACTATATAAGACTTTTTAAAAAGGACTGTAAAACATCTGCAGCTCACTGTAGCCTTGCCTGCTTTTACAAAACAAACCAGAAATTTGGAGAGGGATGCTCGTATCTGTCACCAACTGCCAGGGATAGAACTCTGGGAACTGTTTATCCTTAGAACACTTACTGAAACGGAAGAATACGTTCTTGCTGAAGAATCTGGGACTAGTAATTTAAGTTTGCCACATATGGACTACCATTCTGATCCAGCATGGAAATCCCCCACGTTCCAAAGAATGCTTGGGAAAGTCTTGGATTAAGTATGTTGATATCGGAGCTTATCAAATGTGAGGGTTAGAAGCCTCAGGAATTTGGCTTGCTTAGGCACAGTCTTGATTTGTTCTCTCCTTCTCCTTCCCATACCCCTCTCCTGTTGGCAGGCTCTCATCTCCTGATTGCTCTGAACACCAGTGAATGCCTTTACCTGAACAGAAGTGTTCAGAAAGTGCGAGCGCTCTCCCGCTGGAAAGGCCACTTGATTGAAAGTGTGGGCTGGAACAAATTCCTTGGTACAGAGACCAACACTGGGCCTGTCCTGGTGGGGACAGCCCAGGGGCAGATCTATGAGGCTGAAATCTCTGTCAGCGAGGGAAGCCTCTTCAGTACTAATCCCGACCAGTACTTCCGACAGGTCTACACTCTGGAGGAGGAATCAGGACCTGCCCCAGTCTGCTGCTTGGAGATTGAACGAGGAATAGAAGGGAAATTTTTTATTATAGCCACCACTCAAAAGAGACTTTTCCAGTTTGTTGGCAAAGTGCCTGAAGGGACAGAGCAGCAAGGCTTCAGCTCCATATTTGCTTTGCATGCTGACCATTTGCCAAGCTTCCGGGAGTTTCCAGCCAGCTTTGGTTTCAGTGAGATAGCCTTTTACACCCCAAAACTGCGCTCCAACCCACGCTCCTTTGCCTGGATGATGGGAAATGGTGTTTTATATGGTACGCTGGATTATAGCCGTCCTGATTCAATTTTGAGTGATGAACGGGTCTGGGTTTATCCTTCTGATATTGACATAACTGTGAACAAGCCAATATCCATTGTACTTACCCAGTTCCACTTCTTGTTGCTGCTGCCTGATCGAGTGAAGGCTGTATGCACTCTGAATGGACAGGTTGTTTTTCAAGATATGTTCCTGGAGAAGTTTGGTTTACTGACACGCATGATCAAAGATCCCACAGTCCAGCAGATCTGGATCCACACTGAGAAAGTGGTGTTCCGCTACCACGTCCAGCGGGAATCTAGAGATGTGTGGAAGATGTATATGAATATGAACAAATTTGATTTAGCCAAAGAGTATTGTAAAGACCGTCCAGAGTGCCTAGATATTGTGCTGGCAAAGGAGGCAGAGCACTGCTTCCAAAACAAGAGGTATCTAGACAGTGCCAAGTGTTATGCACTGACCCAGAACTACTTTGAGGAAATTGCCCTTAAGTTCATTGAAGCCAAGCAAGAAGAGGCCCTGATGGAGTTTCTGATTAAGAAGCTAAGTAACCTAAAGCCTTCTGAGAAGACACAGACCACTCTGCTGACCACGTGGTTAACGGAGCTGTACCTGAACTGGTTGGGTATATTGGAAGGAAACCCCTCACAGCGAAATCTCTATCTGGATACACGGGAGAAGTTTCGCACGTTCCTGAGCAGTCCTAAAAACAAAGACTGTCTGTTTAATAACAGGGCATCTATTTATGAGCTGCTGGCAAGCCATGGGGACACAGAGCACATGGTCTACTTTGCAGTCATCATGCAGGACTATGAGCGTGTAGTAGCTCACCACTGCCAGCATGATGAGTACGATGAGGCTCTAAATGTGCTGTCCAGGCACAGAGACGAGAAACTGTTCTACAAGTTCTCTCCAGTCCTCATCCAGCATATTCCCAAGAAGGTAGTTGATGCTTGGATTTCTATGGGCTCTAGACTGGATGCTAGGAACCTCATTCCGGCCCTTGTTAACTATAGCCAGAGTGCCAGCACCCAGCAGATCAATGAAGCCATTAGATATATGGAGTTCTGTGTCTATCAGTTGGAGGAAACCCAGCAAGCCATTCACAACTACCTGTTGTCTCTTTATGCTTTGTGTCGGCCGGACTCGCTGCTATCATACCTGGAGCAAGCAGGAACCAACCCAAACAGGATCCACTATGACCTGAAGTATGCATTACGCCTGTGCGCAGAGCATGGGCACCACCATGCATGTGTCCATATTTACAAAGTGATGGAATTATATGAGGAGGCTGTGGATCTTGCCTTACAGGTAAGTGTGTGTCTGTGCATGCATGCTGTGACATGTAGGAATGCAGCTAGTTCAAGTTATCTTGAACAACCAAGCATTGAGAAGAACTGGACAGATTCATCAGTATAGGAGCTGTGCAGCTAAGTGGGAAGAAAGACCTGTCTCTGTTAAAGTATTTCTGGGCTTTCATGGTTGTTTTAAGTAGACAGATGAGTGTGACAAGCCATAATTGAGGGTAGAGGCATGGAAAGTACAAGGAGGAGTACTGTTTGCCTTAAAGTCAGTCTCTAACATAAAATACCTTTAACATACCTGCATTTATGCAACACTCCTCTAGCTATTGTTCAGGATTCTAATTAATTCCTATTCCTAGATGATGATAATTATCACAGAAGAATGCCTTTGTCAGCTTAGTCTGGCCTTCAGGGAGATATTGGATCTTTTTTTGTTGGCATTGCTATGTCTTTGCTGAAACATGTGGCCAGCAAAGATACTATGACATGGGTTTTCCCTTATTGTAGTGCTAGGCTTTGTGGTTGTTTGCTGGTTAGCAAGCAAATCTTCAAGGAGACTACTGGTGGAGAGAAGAGGTGTTTGGCATATAAACAAGGAGCAGGCCAGTAGTGCAGCCCTAGGCAATGAGATAGCAATAGAAGCTATCTATTAATGCCTTCTATGATGGACAGCAGGCTTTGAAGTTGAATGGTGGATAAACAAAGAGGGAAGCTTAACTCGGTTTCCTTGTCTGTCCAACTTCTAGGTGGATGTTGATCTTGCCAAGTCCTGTGCAGATCTCCCTGAAGATGATGAGGAACTCCGAAAGAAGCTCTGGTTGAAGATTGCTCGCCATGTTGTTCAGGAAGAGAAGGATGTCAAGAAGGCGATGGCCTGCCTCTCCAGCTGTGCCCTGCTGAAGATTGAAGATGTCTTGCCATTCTTCCCAGACTTTGTCACTATTGACCATTTCAAGGAGGCAATCTGTAACTCCCTGGAGGACTACAACAAGCACATTGAGGAGCTGAAAAGGGAGATGGAGGAAGCCACGCAGAGTGCCAAGAGAATCCGAGAGGACATCCAGGAAATGAGAAATAAATACGGCTCTGTGGAGCCTCAGGAAAAATGTGCTGCTTGTGACTTCCCACTTCTAAACCGCCCTTTTTACCTTTTCCTGTGTGGTCACATGTTTCACTATGACTGTCTCCTCCAAGCAGTGTTCCCAAACCTTCCTGCCTACAAACAGGCAAAACTTGAAGATCTTCAGAAGAAGCTGGCAGCTACCAGTCAGCCTTCCAAGAGCCACCATCGTCCCAAGGACGCAGATACCATTAGCTTGGGGAAGGGGCAGCAGAGCCGGGAACAGATCAAAGCTGACATTGATGATATTGTGGCAGCTGAATGTGTGTACTGTGGTGAGCTGATGATCCGGTCAATTGACAAGCCTTTTATTGATCCCCAGAAGTATGAAGAGGAGATGCAGAGCTGGCTGTAGTTTTCCAAACCTGCAACTGTCGATACACAAGAGTGGTTTTCTTCACAACTGGTGAAGCTTCTGTGGTGAGAATATAACCTCCAGAAGCAGGAACACAGTGGCATCTGTTGAACTCTAATAAAAGAGTAGTGGGGTCACTATAGTGAACTAGTCTTGAAAAATGTGGAGAAACAGCTATGGCTGTCTAAGAACTTGAACAATAGTTAGAATTAACCTACTGGAATATATTTAGCAGATGTTTGCTGCTTGCAGTTCTTCTGAGGTTCTCAGTGTGAAGCTAATGGAGTGCCTTGTTGTCCAGAAGGAATTGGGAACAACCTATGATTTGTCTTCCCTGTTGTGTGGTATTTGTTTTGGTGAAGACAAGCTTAAAGGAAAAGGTAGTGAACACTAAGCAGTGTAGGCTTCATTCATCCCTTTCAAAGCTAGAATTGCCTTCTGTTTCCTTTTTTGCTGAGAGTCTATAACCATATACATGGAAAGAACGTGAAAGGACAAATGTTCTTGCGTATATATTTTGTATTTGTGTAGCATGATGTTTACATGTTTCTACACAATGTAATACAAGAATGTGTATCATTCTCAAGCAGGAGTGTCTCATAATACACATTTGTCTGAAATTTAAGGTATCTAATTCTCTTTCCCACAAGTTTTATGGACAAGACCATATCTTTCAGTTTTCTCTAGCTACTGTTTCTGGCAATACTTTGTAGCCTGTTCACCCCTTCTTCACTATCTATATCCTATTTCTACTATGGCTGTCTTTGTATAATGGATCTTGGGTTTGTCTTCACCCAACACAAAATTTATATATGTAGTAGTAAGGTTTCAGCTGGCAGATACTCTGCAAGCAGGAACACAGCCTGTTTGGGTTGTCCTGCTGTGGTCTACTGCAAGCTGCACTTGAGCACTAGGCAGAAGATCTAGTCATAGGTTCCCTCAAGGGTAGCCTACAGAAAAGTTCCGTTGGTGTGAAATTTGCTTTGCTATTTGAAGCCAGTAGCTGGTGACCAGGCAGGCTTTTGCCTTCCTGCCAGTATTTGATACTCTCTGGAGATGGCTGCAGGTCACTGCTTCTGTCTATTGCTCTGACTTGGGAAATTCTTCTCTGAAGGTATAGGTCACTGCATTGTGGGTGAGGGAACAAAAAAGTCTTCTTCACTTGACTTAGCAAGGATTCCTTGTTTTATTTTTGAAGAAAATAAAGTTTTAATGAAATTCTGCTGTTTGAGGCTGAATCCCAAATGTAGTAATTGGCAGAATAATGGAATGATCTAAATTAAAAATGATGATTCTTGTAGTAATTAAGGCAACAGAAAATACTGTCTCCTGCAAAACCTCTTCAGTTCTTTCACATGAATACATGTGCTTGAGTACCTCTCTGTCTGCTAGTCGCTCTGTTTATAGGGTTGTAGAAATGGGTCTTCACGCCATTGAAAGGGATTATAAATTGGTTTCCTCAAGGAGTTGACCTAAGGATGTCGATAACCATTCAGCAGTCCAGAAGAACATCCATGCTTTCGTTGGGAACTTCAGCCTGGAATGAATGAATTTTATCTGTGTAAAATTACATGAGTAATAAACCCCAGAGCTGACAGTAGGTCAGCTTAGAGGTTTTGAGATCCTCTTTTCATTGTTGGAGCCATGGGATAGGCAGTCTTATTGCCACCTGGTAGTGTTTGTTGCTGCTTTATCAAACCACTGTTTGTGTTCAGAAACCACACACGCTGTAGTTTTCTTTGGCTCTGGATAGCCTTTTGCTTTGGGTAAGTCAGTGGGTCTGCCAGAAGAATTTGTGATGAAAACTAAATATGATGTCTTTTGAAGTTCAACATTAAACCTGTTGTAACCGGCCACTCCTGAATCATCATCTTTTCATGTAAGCAGTGTGATGCTTAAGGTTGTATATGTCATTCTAAAGCAACAGTAGCCCCTCACCCAAACCAGTTTCTGGTCAAAGGCAAGTGGCCATTTTTCTGCCCTTTAGAGAAATATGAATGGCAGCTCATTCTAATGGAGTCATTTCAAGTTCTTTTCCTTGAGACTTTCTTAGTACTTGTTCCACCTCTTCTGGGTTTTTACAGAATGCTTTCTTGGTATATTAGAATTATTATAGTCCTCCATTCTTTTCCTATTAGTGCTACAAAACAGTTGCATCGCTAAATGTTTCTGTTGTGCTTTACAAATTAGCAATATTATTTGCTTATAGATCATTCCAGGGAGATCTGCTTGTCCATAAGATTGGAAGAAGTGTGTGTCTGTAGGAACTGAGGCATAGCAAGTAAATAAAAACTCTCAAGTCTTTGCCTGAGGTGGGGTAGTAGGCACCTCAAGAACTGCTGATTCCAGTCTTAGGTATTAATATGTCTCACTTAAAACTAGAACTAGTTTGTTCGTGTTTTTTAAATGGCTAGTATGCAACAGTCTCCAAGGGCTGTAGGCTTGTGCACCAGATACACACCCTACAAATCTCACACTTTCTCACTATTATTAACTGAAAAATCTTCTAGGTCATTCGCTGTCAAGGCTGTGGAGAGTTAATGCCTGCAAGGGCTCCAGCAGTGACTAAATGACTGGTGCCAGTAGTACAGGAAGCCACATAAAGGTATCTTCTGAACTTGCCTTACACTGTCACAGGCTTCAGAAGTTTCAATAACCACTCACCTGTGCTTCTTTTGTAGTATCACTCAGTGAAAAAGGTAAGGGTTTTTTTGGGGGAAGTGAACTGCTTACTGTACTCCTGTAAATCTAATCTGAGATCTTTTCCTCTTTGCTTTCAGAATAGCATTTTATCTTTTCTCCTTGTAACTTCAGCACAGTTACATTTTAGAAACCCCAGTCCTTTGTATGTTGCTTTTTTTAGCTGTGGTTGAACTGTGTACCAGCTGTTACAAATGCTGTGCCCTTGGGCCTTGTCCTTGTCTGTGTGAATAACCCCTACCATTTAGTTTAATGCAGCTAGAGAACAGCATAACCAAAAGGGCATAACCGTAGAGCCCCAGCCCTATGTAACCAGAACAAATACCTGTAAATAGATTTACACTGAAGAAATTGAGTCATGCAGGCAAGGCCTAAAGCAAACTTGTGCCTACTACCTCACCTCTCCATGGCTTCAAGCAAGGGCCTGGGGAAATGCTGTGAGATGAGGGAGACGGTGAGTGTGCGATATGGAAGAGTTTGTAGAGAATTTCGGATGCACTCGCTGTTGGCCTATGTAGTTGGAAGCAGCAAACAAACGCTTAGAGCTGTGTTTTGTCTAAATGACTGGGCTGGAAATCTAGGAAGGCAAATTCTTAACAAGCCACTAGATGTCATTGCTGTCCATTTAAATACTGAAGTTTGTTACAGAGGAGCTAAAGGCATTCGGTAGCAGAAGAGAGAACCGTACTAAAGGGTGAGGTAGGTTCCGAGTGCCTTTGGGGGGCAGGGTGGAGACAGACCTGTAAGATAGTTATTGGAGGCAAAGATGCTAAAAAAAATTGTCTTTAAGTGAAAGGCAATTTCAGTTACTACATCACCATTTTTCAGGTTTTGAATATCAAAAGCTGGATTTATTCAGTTAACAAATGAGTATTGATCCTCTTTTGTTTAACTGCATTCTGGTGTAAGTTCCTGCAGACCTAGCTGATTTAGTAAACTGTAGAGAGAGAGTCCCTGGGCTTGGAGTTACAATATCTGGTGGGCTTGGGTCTGGCCATTTCTGCTTCCTCTTCACCTTGTCCTGGCAGCAGAGATGGTAGAAGTGAATGTAAGCCAGCTCATTAGTTGCCTGGGTTCACATGTAGTGTGTTGTGTTAAAACTGCCAGTAAAGCTGGATTTGTAATACAATATTGAACACAGACCTGCATGAACAGAGAAGTTGGTGTGTTTGCTTTTGCCTCTGAGCTGCGGGGTCATAATCCCAATAGTAAGCAAGTGGGAGTAGGAACATCTTGTACTCCATCAAAATCAGATGTTGTAGTTTGACTCAAGCCTGTAGTCATGTATTAGCTTGTAGTTCTTGGAAGAGGTAGTTCCCATTCACTGCCATGTCACTGTCAGTGTATAAACTGTCTATGTTTACAAGTGCAATTACTTTGCTTCTAGTGGCAATTCATGGGAAGTCTGTTGTTCCTTGCATCACTTATCCAACATCCCTGTCCTGAGCTGCAGGGCGACAGACTGAAAACGGATCTCTTCCTTGCAACAAATGTGCTGAGCTGAAATGTGAGGTTTGAAATATACAAAAATATGGAATTTTGGATTTAAAATGAGGATTATTTTTATTCGGCTGGATTAAGTAATTTTCCCCAGAATAGATGGAGTACCATGTGATTCACTGTGGTATGTGTAGTGTTTATGAGAGAATCCTCATAAGCATATGGCATCTTCAAAGCAGAGAGAGACTGGTCACTGTTTGTCTTTTCTGTACATGGAAGAAGGGATGCCCTAGGAAGGAGAGAAGGTATGGTGGTTTCTATAAAATAATTTGTCTGAACTTTATGTATCTGACATCAGAGAAGCTTCCGCAGCAGAACTGTGATATTGATGAATCTGTACTTTTCACACTGAGGTGATGGAGAAGAAAAAGGTCACTTTGTTTGGAATAGTAATTTTGGTAAAATTCAAGAGCTTAAGTACTTAAAAGCGGAACATTACAGGAGTGCCTTAAATTTGCAGTGGGTTATGTATGGGTTCAGCTCCTAAACTATCTGCTGTCTCTGATTGTGCTCAGGTTTGACTTTACACCTTATGAACCCTCTATATATGAGCTTCGTGCCTTTACTGTGATTTTGGAGACTTATGACACTTCTCCATCAGCTCAGTGTTTGGATTTTTTTCAGTCTCAGGTCTCATGGAAAGGCATCAGGCTACTTATTTGGGGTATGAGCTTTAAAGTACCCTGGCTTGCAGCTGCTTTCTGGTGGAAGGAGGGGAAAAAAATGAAACAAAATTGTTAGATCTACCTGTTGAAACTGGTTGGGATGACAAAGAAAAGGGGCTCAGGCATTTAATGGTCAGAGGTATTGGAGCAGCTTGTTTGAGTAAGACTGAACACTGGTTGCTTAGGAACAAGGAAGCTACAGGAGTTACAAGCACAAATATAACTGATCTCTTTGTTATTGTGGGGCAGCTCAGCAGAGGACAGTTTCTGACTTGCAGCAAGTCAGTGCTGGTTTCAGACTTGCTGCAGTGCTTCACAGCCCTGATGATAATGGTTGTAGAGTTGTTTTAATTCAGCACTTGAGCTGCAGAGCTTGGTTGGTGTGGGAATAAGCACAGCTGATGTGTCTGTACAACATAAGGCTGTCTTTGATACACAGAGATTTCCATCATATGCTTCCAAACACCACATAAATACCCATGTTTTATAAATGGACATACAGGCTATACCTGATATGTCAGGTAGTAATTTTTGGCATTTCCCTACTTTGCAGGGGTTCACATATTCCTCCCATGCTGCTGTGTTGGCTGTAGCCTGGGTTGTCTTCAGAAGAGGATTTGATGGAGCCTTTTGTTTGTTTAACACAGTTTGTTTGCTTCCTCTGTAACTGAGAATACTGCTGGTAGAAGTTTTTGCAATGAAAGTGTTCAGAAGAAGCCGAACCGCAGCCTGCCCCTCATGTTGTGCTCCATATTGAATGGTTCATTACAAGTGGTGGCTTATATGAGAAGGATTGAACATCTGGTTTGGTATCCAGAAGCAGGTATTCTCCATTTCATGCAATTGAAAGCCAAGTGCTGGTCACTTGGCATGGGACATGATCTTCGGAACACAGCCTGAGCTTGGAGGCTGCTGCACTCCACTTAAGCAGACATCTGTGTTTTCCAATTAGTCAACAGTCTTCTTTTCATCTCTTTGCATGTACATACTGCATAGATTTCCTAATAAGTGAATTATTACTGAGGAACTGAGGTTCATCAGAAAGTTGCTCCTATCTGTAGATTCTCTTTTTATTTTCCCACCTTTATTAAAAACAAGGTGCGCAGTGTGGTTTTCTCTGGAGTGTTTTGATCTCTAATGTTTCAACTCTGTTCCTCTTTTCACACGTAAGGGTATGTTTATTGGGCTGATGCCTTTGGCTGAATTAGGGATGTCACAGGCAAAAAGGAATAAGAAAGCTGCTGTATTAGTTTTTTCAGGACTTTTCTCTACAGATTCTACATGACAGTTATTAGCAGCTGCCCTGGCTGGTTTTGATGCTGCTGCATGTTTTTCACCACGTGAACAAGATAGTTGTTCTCGGGTAAGAACCTGTGAAGGTACAAAATTATTGGTCTTTGGCTAATTATAATGTGTTTCTAGCAAAATAGCTGTTGTCCAATTTTTCTCGTAGTAACTATCAAGATAACATTATAGCTGATGTAAAGAAAATAATATTCCACATGTAGCTGAACCATATGTCACCATCCTTGATAACAAGGCTATAAACTTAGATCAGCTCATGCTGTTTGAAAGAACTGAGCAGAATATTGCTGAGTGAGGAGGAAACTGAGAGTTACTCTCCTAGGTGCCCCAGTTCTTTGTTTCATACTTGGCTGTGTGACACAACATGACTGTCTCAGAGCGACATCTGCGTTTGTGTTACAGTGGTACGTTCTGCTGAGCAGCAGCAGAAAAGCACTTCCTTATGTTCTGCAGGCTGTTTCAAACACTGCTTACCCAGGTAATGAGATTGGAATAACTAGGACCATGTCCTCTTTCTGCTGTCTTCTGCAGGGTTGTTTACGGTTATCTTCAGCATGTGCTTCAAAGTCTTGCAGTGGCAGGGCTTCCAAAGCAAAAACTATCTTAGTACAGGAAACATCTGATGAAAGCAGAACATACCAAAACCCATTCCATAATAAGCCAGAGTTTGTTTTCATTCTGTTGAGGATTCTTGATGAGAAAGTAAGTATAAACTCCAAAGTAACATTTATTTTTATTTCTTTCAGCTCAGACTTCTCAAGGAACACATGAAAGACAAAAATGTCCTTTTCTGTGAGCTGGGGTGGCTTAATGTGGACTTTTTTATAAGTAGCTTCTTAAATTTGTTGTTGGCTGTTGATTGAGAAATATCTTGTGATCCTTGATCTACCTAATATTTATACATAGAGGCAGTTTTGGGAGGCTGGAGTGGAGCAATGTAAAGCAGTATGCAGCATTTGGCAAGCCTAGACTCTGGCAATAGTTTCTTTTCTTAGTGAAGAATCCACATTTGCTCCCTGAAAGTTGTTTTCCTCTGCAGAGCAGGGAGTTTTCAGAAGAATCTTGAGTGGCCCTTGTATATGACGGATAAGATGGAGAGGTACCTGGAAAATGGTAACTTAATAGAATTGAGTGATTCAGTGCTGCATTTCAGCTGCTTGGAGTTACAGTGGGTTGCCCACTTGATGCTGTGGCACCTGAGCCAAAAGTAAAGGTGTGGATTATCTGCCTGCCAGGCAACTTGTCCTGCCCTATGTGCTGAAGAAAATCAACAACTTGGGAAGTTCAGGCTGAACTTAAGTTGAAATGAGGAAGTAGGAAGAACTTCTGCACACAACATTGTATTAGTGTCAGTCCTTCAGCAAATTACATAATGCTTGGCTAGAGCAAGCTTGTTGGATATTCTCTATAAGACAACCAAAATCTGTAGGTAGAACCTTGGGCAGAAGCTCAAAGTGTTCTCTTCTTAGCCTTTTTTTCAGCATTCAGAACACTTTTGGAGCTGAGTGCCTCCTTACGAGACCCTGAATCAACAGTGATGGTGGAGCCATTGCTTTGTGATGCCTGACATGTACCTTTTCTCATTCATCCTTCTGTCACTGGGACAAGCACCAGCTCAGCAGCCACCTCTGTTTCTCACTCACTTCTTTCACCTTCTCTGCTCACTGCTTTAGCTAGAACTGTTTGATTCTGCCATAAATACTAAATATAGGAAGTGCTAATAGGGGGTGAATGTCAGTAAGCTTGAAAACTAATGAAGAAAGGAAGAGAATTATGTGGAGAAGGTCACAAGAGCTCACTGGCTTCCAGGTTTCAGAAGGATGAAACATGGAAGGCAGACCAAAGCCATGCCAGGGTAAGGTGATGAATGTAGCTTGCAGTCTTTATTCCAATACAGCAGAATTAGTACAGGCTATAAAATACTTGTTTCTGGCCAATCTCTCTTTCCTGAGTAACAGACTGCAGCATCAAGAGAAGGTTGTGAGGGGAAGGGTGTCTCAGATTTTATTATTTGCAACACAGGGAAGGATCTACAAACCTCCTGTATTGGTGGAATGAGGAGGAGTTAGGTTAGGACAGAGCATACTTTGAATCCAAGAGGATTACTGATGTATAAACAGCTCTCCCAGATGCTGCCGAGTGTCATACCTGCTTTTAGGTGCTTTTATTTCCTAAACTACCTTGTCTGTCTGTTGAAATATGCAGGATGCTTAAAATGCTCTTGGATGCTCACACAGCTGAGTCACGACCAAGGTGTCAGCAGGACAATTACGTGTCATGTCTTTGACTTAATGCCAGCTCTCATGTGCCCAGTGTAGCTGTTCAGAGCTGTCTAAGCAGGAAAGCAATAGGATGGCTGTTTTAACAAAGTCTGAGATTAACATTTAAAGCAATGCCCACAGTAGCGTGGTCATGTTGAATAACTGAGTGATATTTTTTGTACTTTTCACTGGTTTTCCAGTGCCACAAATGACATCTGAAGAGGATTTGGGATTTCACTGTGTGCCCTTCTTTCTGACTAATACCATTAATGAGTGTGGGAGGGTCAGGATGGCTGGAGAAAGTGTTCTTTCCATTGGCAAACAGCTGTGTGATCTTGCACAGAAGAGACCAAGTTCTTCCCCCATTTGAGATGGGGTCACACAATATCCCTATTTCAAAACAAAACCAAAATCCAAAACAACAGTGTGTCATGTCTCTCTCTACCAGGTCTGTTGCTGTTCCCTCTCTGAAAGTTTTAAGTTCTCTAATTTGGGACACAAACTATCCCAAACCCTTAGTTTTTCGATAGCAGTCCAAGTTGGAAGCCTACAGAAAATTATTGTGTCCAGATGCCTGCTGTCTGTGGGGATGTAAATGCAACTGAACCAGCATATTGCAGGGGGTTTGGAACTGGATAATCTTAAGGTTCTTTCCAACCCTAACTATTCTATGATTCTAGTGGTGTCCCTCAGGGATCGGTGTTGGGACCTGTCTTGTTCAACATCTTTGTCGGTTACATGGACAGTGGCAAGTGGCAAGTTTGCCAACGACACCAAGCTGTGTGGTTTGGTTGATACGCTGGAGGGAAGGGATGCCATCCAGAGGGACCTTGACACGCTTGTGAGGTGGGCCAATGCCACCCTTATGAAGTTCAACCAAGCCAAGTGCAAGGTCCTACACCTGGGTAGGGGCAGTCCCAGGCACAGGTACAGATTGGGCAAAGAAAAGATTCAGAGCAGCCCTGCAGAGAAGGACTTGGGGGTGTTGGTTGATGAGAAGCTTAACATGAGCCAGCTTCAGTGTGTGCTCGCAGCCTGGAAAGCCAGCAGTATCCTGGGCTGCATCAAAAGAAGCGTAACTAGCAGGTCAAAGGAGGTGATCCTGCCCCTCTACTCTGCTCTTGTGAGGCCTCACTTGGAGTATTGTGTACAGTTCTGGTGTCCTCAACATAAAAAGGACATGGAGTTGTTGGAGCAAGTCCAGAGGAGGCCATGAGGATGATAAGAGGGCTGGAGCACCTCCTGTATGAAGACAGGCTGAGAAAGTTGGGGCTGTTCAGCCTGGAGAAGAGAAGCTGCGTGGTGACCTCATAGCAGCCTTCCAGTATCTGAAGGGGGCCTACAAGGATGCTGGGGAGGGACTCTTCCTTAGGGACTGTAGTGGTAGGACAAGGGGTAATGGCTTCAAACTTAAACAGGGAAAGTTTAGATATAAGGAAGAAGTTCTTTACAGTGAGGGTGGTGAAGCACTGGAATGGGTTGCCCAAGGAAGTTGTGAATACTCCATCCCTGGCAGTGTTCAAGGCCAGGTTGGACAGAGCCTTGGGCGACATGGTTTAGTGTGAGGTGTCCCTGCCCACGGCAGGGGGTTGGAACTAGACGATCTCCTTTCCAACCCAAACCATTCTATGATTCTGTGTTGCAGGCTCTTAGGTGGAGATTGCAGTAATGTCCCTGAAATGCTGAATTAATAAAATATAAAGTTGTTGGATTTGAATAAATGGGGCTGTTGCTCTCTGCTCTAATGTAATCAAATACGTATCAAAGTGACCCCTTTCCTTTAATAGCAGGAAGGAAATAAGATCTGTATCTCTTGGGAACATGCCTCTAAAACCAGCTTGCAGTGGCATTTCTCTGACTCTTTTGAATAGTAAAGATTCACGTGCTCACTTTTTAGTCACAACAGCCTGGCTATTAGATCACTCAGGGATGTTGTTTTTCTGTCACAGCCTCATTAACATCTTAGCTTGGGTGTTGGTGCTCCTCTCGCATGTTTGGGTGCCTAATAAGGGTTCTTATCGCCCCAAAACAGTTACTTTGGATCCCAGCCCAGCATGCGTGGGCACTGGCAGCATTTGGATATTTATAGGGATCTCTACTTCCTTCTTTTCTTTTGGCCACTTCTTTACTTACTACAAGAATTCCTTGTTCCTTCCATGCTCCAATAAATGCAACACTCCCAGGGTGGTGTCTGGGCAGGGGATGTTATGTATGTACCTTCCCAGCTGCTAGGACTAGTGCAAACAGGTATAAAGCAGCTGTGGCCTGCAAGGCACAGTTTAAAGAAAGAATAATAAAATTGAAAGGCACTGCCTTATTCACCTCCTTCCATCTAGTTTTGGGAGCTTACTCAGCCTTGTTGATTTATTGTGTTGTTAAACTCTGATACCTTGACATCTCGAGCACCATTATAATGTTATAAGAGAGGGTCAAATGCCCTGAATGCTTTTCTGGCTGAAATTGTCCTCTGGGTCTATACAGAGTGGCTGAAGGGCAGACAGCATGGATTGGGTCTTTCAAACAGTACAGTACTGCTTTTATTTTGATTCATTCTTTGAAAGGTGAATCAGTAAAGTCTGATTCTTAAAGAGGTCTTTACAATTCCACTTAAACTTTCACCTCTTACTCTCCAGGTACTCATGGTAGAGAAGGACAGCAGCAGTGGTACTCGCTTGGCAGCTCCACGTGTGCAGAGCTGCTCAAAGCGCTTGCTGACTGATCAGCTGATGATGGGAATGCAGAGCAGCAAACTCCCCTTTGCTTTCCTTTAGTAGAGGCAGCAGCTGGATTTCTCTGTTCTACCCAGTTTTCCCCTCTAAACTTACAGGAATCTGGTAACTTTGAGACTCTGTCTCATTCTGAAATTCAGTTGAAATCTGTCAGTATGTCCCTGTTGGGAGCTCAGCATCAGTAACGGTGATTTAAAAAGCTTTGTTGCTTTTGGAAGCCAGAGGAATAATGCAAATATATCAGAGCTGCTGTAATCAAGACTTGGAAGAATGAGGTGGAATGGAGCAGAACCCTGAATTCATAGGTGGACAAGAAAAGCCTGCAGGGGACATACTTCGAGTATTTCTTATCAGAAGGCACTAGGAGACTAGATCAGGAGCCATTACTTAGGAGCCCATAGCATCCTCTATGTCTCATTAACAGATGGTTCTAAGAGGCAACCGTGGAAATGCAAACTCGTGTGTTTGTGCTTGCTCTGCTCTGTGCCTCTCCTGGCAGCACTTGCTGGCATAATCTGTTGGAAATTAACCTTTTGCTTGAGGTATCATTACAGAGGCTGGTATAATTCATTCCATTCCCTGTGACAAATCTGTGCCTCTCCCGCTCCACACTCTTCCCAACAAGAAGGGAAAGGCTGGCTGTAGGATCTCACACTTGTGACAGGCAAACTTTCTTCTCCTGCTGCAAGTTTTTCCGTGCTTTCATTGCTGGGATTGTCCACACAATCCTTTACCCCAATTACCCATTGATTAGGGCTCCTCTGGTAATCTGCCAGATGCAGGTTTGTTACCAACAGATGGCAGAAAGCATTTGAGGTAATGAGAGAAAGGATAACGATTGCTGATCTGCATAATAATCAGCTTGTGAACAGGTTTCATGTTTTTTTCTGTTTCCACTGGCTCAAAGATTGCACTGTCAGACAACCAGGCACCTTCTCTTAAATTAAAGATATAGTAATGGAAGAACCCATTTCTTCCAGCCACTGTTATGATTTCTGAAGATACACATGCTCTCCACCACTGACAGATTTTATCCAGGGAATCATAGGTTTTGCCCAGAGTGCTAGGAATGAACATTCAATCCTCTTGCAATCAAGGCCTCTAACCAACTGATGTAGTCAGAAATACTTACTCTTCTCTCTTTTCTGAGACTATTTTCCCCAGCTCTACCACAAGGCAAGAAGATCCTTTTCGCCCTCGGACCAGCATCACCTTTGCACTGTCCAGTGCCTAGTGTCAAAAAATTACTTTCCACTTCCATGTGTTTTGGAGTTCTTCAGCCCAATTCTGCCACTTTATGCAATGAGACAGCTGCACAATTGCCACAAACAAGTGGCGTCTAGTGTACATCTAAACTATTCTGGTGTCCTTGTGGGAAGAAGTCTTCTCTGACATACTCAGGGTTACTGGAGTGTTATACCTATGCTATGCAAGACCCATAGTACAGATTTTTACTGTTTGAAATCTATATGCATTTAAGCTGTTTCTATTAATAACTGTCCCTTGTATATGGTACAAGCAATATAGCACTCACCCACAAGTCATCTTGATGCCATTCATTGTGAATTTTGGCAAGGGCTTTGGGTTGAAGAGCTCTCTCAAAAAGTAGCCTTACACATGTGCAATAGGTGCTGATGCTGGGTTGTTCTCCATTTGTTGCCCAGGTGGGCTGGTAGACACGGTGGGCAAGTTTCCATCAAACCTCTTTACTTTGTGAAATCCCTTTATTTGTTTTGAAACTTGGACTTGATTCCATGGAATAGTAAATGCAGATGATTTCCCTGAGAATCCTTTCTTTTTACCCTGGGTGCTGATAATACAGCAGCTCCCTACCAATTATCTGGAAGGATGATGTTTATCCCTGTCTCATCTGTATCATGTGCAGCCATACACTTGTCACTAGTAATTTTAGTGTCTGAACTTTACAAGGCAATCACTATCTGCTCCTGTCTCTGTTGCAGCTGTATAATCTGGAGGGAAAGGGAGGATGGTTATTTTTAAGCTTACACTCTAAAGCACAAGGCTTTACTATTAAATCTTGATACTCTGCTATAGACATTGCTGTTGGTTACAGGATTTTCATGTCCTTAGCCTCGTTTCTAGGGAAACGACGCCTGGGCATCTGAGCTCATGCACATTTGTTACATCCTTGTTTTGTGTGTCTGTGTTTTCCCTCTACAATTTCTGAGTATATTTGCCAAGTGCAATTTTAGTTGACACATACATTGTAAAGGTACTGGCTTCCTATAAGTTACCTGAAAATAGGCGGTGAGGAGTGGCTCTTATTTGTGGCTCCATAGACAACACCCATAGTGTGTGCTCAAAGTTTGAAATACTAGAGAATCCACGTGAAAGAGAACTTGGGGAAGCTGTGGCTAGAGGAAAAACTTTGTCTTCACATGTGAGTCCAAATGCTAATTCATATAACAACTGTCTTCTCTAATTCAACTTCTGCAACTGTTTGTGAAAACTAGTCACAGTAGTTACTGTGGGGGAAAAAACCTAAGTTTTTTGTATTTTTCAGAGACTACCTACAACTGTCCTAAGTTAGCACCACTGCAACATTACAGGCCGTCCTTGTAGGTGCCTGTGAGACACTTACTAACATATTCTCTTTATTTTCTGGGAAGAGAATGGCTGAAGCATTTCCTGTATTAGAGAGGCTGATGTTCCTAAAGAGAGATCAGAGCTTTTAGACGTTCTGTTGAACAGGTGACCCCTGATTAAGTTGGGTCTTGCCTTGCAGGGAGGGAGAAAAGCATGAGGCAGAGATTTCACCTGCATCTGAGCTAGCATTCATCTCTTCTGCTTTGTGGATGACACCAGTGGAAGAGGCAAGAAAAGAGAGAAGGTCTTTCATCTTTTGGTGGTGGTGAGCTGTTTAGTTTGCTGTATCTTAGGCTGCTGAGAGTTTGGATATATAAAGATAATGTTTTCCTAAGGCAGGATCTCTTTTGGTGGAAACAATCATCATGACAAATGGGAGTCAACTGCGAGACTGTGTGTATCCTGACAGCAGCACGCTGGGTGAAAAACAGACTTCTTGGAACTGATCAGAGTGTAAGTAAAAACAAGTGTGCGGGGGGGTTGTTTTTATGTTTCTCCCAAAGAGCACTGTCTGTTAATACTACTTCTTTCTTTGCTGTTACCCAGAGACCTGCCTGGTGTTAACAGATTCCAGGGTAATCAACAGACTTCAAGGTGCAGTATTGCTGCAGAGTTAATGATTTTCTGCTGTGGGAAATTGGGGCACACTGCAGCTGGACTGCTTCTTTGGGTCTGCAGAGGCCACATGGGAGGTAGTAATAGCACAGGCTGCTGGTAAAGGGCAGAGCCCTGGTTCTCAAAGGACCCTTCTTTAGCTGAGTTAGGGTGCGTGTGTATGCGGGAGGGTGGCTTTTCGAAAGGGCCAAAGTCTGGATTGTGTCCATCTCCCTCCATCCCATTCATCTTTCCAAAAGACAGTTATGTTTGTTAGCTGGTAGAGCTGAGTTACTTGACTGCTGGCAGAGGGTAATGCTGCTGAGCTTGGTTCCTCCTGAGGGAGGTTGAGCAGGACGACTACTGCCACTGAATTCCCAGGAACCACATGTAGGTTGAGGCTGTCGCACTAGTTACAATGCTTCACAAAAGATGTACTGGAGCTTCACATCAACCTTTTAAGTCAAGGAATGGAGAGTGAGCATTTATTTAAGGGACAAATAGAAGTGCCTCTAGGGTACACAAACAAAACCAGAGGGGCTTTAATGATTTTAAGAGCATCCTTCAAAGTTTCCTTGAAAGTGTTCTTGAGACTGCTGTGCTCTCTAATGTCATTTCAAGCCCATACAAGACCAAAAATGCTGCTCTTTAGCAGGTGAAACAGATGCTCAAATGAATGAGGCTGCCTTGCTTAAGGCAGTGTGTTCAATGAAGCAGTATCCAGAACCTTTCCTGCTGGCAAAAGTGAGGCTAAGCTTAGAAGCCACTGAGCTGCTGTTAACAGCTTATCACAGTTACTTTCTCTCTGCTTTTATCCTGGCTTTAACTCCTGGCTTTGGTCCACTTGGTAACACTGTGCACCTTCTGTGAAAGACACCCTGTGCAGTCTTTTTTATACAGCAGAGAGGTGTAGGGTTTTATGTTCAAAAGCAGTTGATCTGTTATTGATTACAGTACACCTAAATGCTCTCTCTGGCCTTAGTGTCTTGCAAATGAACATAACCAAAAGGAGTGAGAGGGATTAGAGAATAGGTAACTCACATTTCTGCATGCCTCTGATCCTGATTTCATGTGCTTAATCCAGAGTGCTGCTGAACACCTGTGCTTGCTGCTGCTGAAACTGGTTCTTAGCACTCTTAGAAATAAATTGCAGGAGTTTTATTCTTTACCCAGTCCACCTGCTTCCACTTCTTCCTTCCCTCCTTCTATGGAAACCCTCAGCAATGCTGCTTTTAAGGCTTCAGAGGGTCAAACTACAGCAAAAGTATTGTCAGTGACTTCACAGAAAATAGTGGCTGGCACATGGCATCTCTAATTCCTTGTAGTGCTTAGCAAGTTTGAGAATGCTGAGCTATTCACTAGCACACATAACAACATTACTGTGTGGTACTTCAAAGAAGGAATTTAAACTCCAACAGTCCTACTGAGATATTTTATTGCCTTCGGCTTGAGATCCTTTCTTCCTAGTGAAGATGTCTGGTTTCATAGGTGCAGGTTGCTTTATTTACAGATGGCATGCTTTTCATTTATCTTTAAAGGGACTCTTTCACAGCAGCCCCAGCTCAGGAGTGAATCCAAGTGAGTTTTGTGTGATGTGGTGGCTAATTCAGAGAGAGGACTGGATACTTGTAAAGGCTAATCTTTCTCTTTAATAAGAGCTAGGAGGCATTGCAACCATGAATGGTGTGTTTGGGTCTCCCACAAAGCATTCCACTCCGCTGTACATCCCAAGTCCTGGATGGGCTGTGGTGAGTTGGGACAATTCATAAGCCTCTCAGTGCTCAGAAGCTCTAGGTAAGTGCTAAGAGCTGCAGAATAGGGATGATGCAGCTAGTGTATAGGCAGCAGATTAAGCTGAGGTGTGCGAACTGATTAGGATCCTTCTGTCCCTCCCCAAAGTTGTTGCCTTGCAGTGGTGTTGGCTGGGGAGGATCTGAGTGGATGAGAAAAATCAGTGCTCAAACTCTTAGAGAACAACAACTGTTAATCTCTTCTTGGGCCAGGCTGAACAGCTCTCCTATGTAGAAAAGATATCCTGAAGGTAAGGAGCATCTTATCTCTTGATAGCTTACAGGAGATACCAAAGAACACACCATGAAATTAGCTTTGATACATCATGGTAGTGGAGGAGCTGCTGTTCCTCTTTACCAGCTGATCCTGCAAGGGGGATGCTGCTCCCCACTCAAGGGAGACATGGTGGATGGTTGCAGAAAGAGGAGGGGGATTGCTCCTTAACTATCACATTTTAATCTGCCAGCACATATGAGAAATGCCACAATTCTAGGGTTTTGTTCAGCAGGGCTGTTTCCTGCTCTTAGTTGCTGCTGTCACTAAAGGAAAGTTTGGGAATCTATTTTTAGCTGACTATTGATGCTTTTTCCGCCCCCCTCTTATTTTAGTATGATATAGAGTGAAGGACTCTTCATGTAGTCAACACCTTTTTCTCAAAACTGATGCAAACCAGAACCAAATAAAATAGCTCATGATAATTTGCTATTTGCATAATGTTTTTATTCTTTTAGAGTGTAAAATACTTAGTACATCTTCCTGGTTCTGATACTAGCCTACTCTGTGGCCTTTGAGTCACATTATGATATGGTAAAATGGGAAGAATGATACCTGTGGCAGATGGCTGTGTGATTATTTCAGGCTCTTGGAGGAAACAGGAATATAAAACAGGCTTATTTCTGAGTCAGAAAAAGCTCCAACACCATTGACATGAAGAGGATGGGGGGACGAAGGCTCCCAAAGAAAATGTGTTGGAGGTTTTCTGTCCTCTGCCTGGATTGCTGCCAGAGCTGGTGATGGAATGAGCGTTGTGACAGATTAAAATTACACTAATCCAAATCATCCAGAAATGTGAGACCCCCAATCATGCATGGGGAGGCTAGAAAATTACACTGCTGCCATTCTAAAACAGGGAATACTCTTTCCTGATCTCCATTGGGACCATCATATTGCAATCGGTGACCATACTGTGAGCATCCAGTAAATCCTCGGTGGTTTCTTGCTGCTTTTGATTCATGTCCCAATTCCTCAAGAACTGAGGAATACTTTAAAGGCTGCAGTCTGGGGGCAACTCACCTATTCAGTGTTTAATAGATTAATGCTGCTGCTCCCTTAGATGTATGGCTTGCTTGCGCTTCAACCAAGACGAGTTTAAGGCTTTGAAAATTGTTATTTATAAAAGCAGCACCTGCAGTGATTGTCCAACTGCCATAAGCTACAGGCTTGGGAGTAGAGATATGTTGCTTGAGCATTATCACACAATTCCACTTGCACAGTCTCAGCAGGGCCTGGACCTACACAGCGCCTTTGAGGCAGTGCTGCCATGGGCAGCTTTGTTTCATCATTTGAATGTGTTGTGATTGAAATAATATTAGTCTGAGCTTCCTTTCCCTGCCCCAAACACAAGTGTGTGGTCAGTTTTTCCTGCTTCTCTTTTCACTTGAGCTTATGCTTATCCTCTTCTTGGGTGGTTTTTCTGTATTACAGCAGGGCATCATCATTTTGCATATTCTGAGACACCTCATGCCTGCATTATTTTGTCTCTTCTTTTAATCTGCCCAGTAGAGCTATTCTCTCTGGCACATAAAATCGTTTGGGCTTCAATCTGGGCTGATGCTACAGGTGAAGTGCAATTGTAGTGAGTCAAAATGTTGGACTAGATGACCTTTGAAGGTCCCTTCGACCCAACCTATTCTATGGCTCTATGAAAATAGAGGAAGGAGGGATTCTGCTGTGAGGGTTGGATGTGCTGGGACCGAACAACTTTGTGCATATATAAGAAATAGCATCAAGTGCTTCACTTGCAGTCATGGGAGTTTCTTTGGCAGTCTTCTCCTGGTTTCCCTTGTTCTAATAAATAGCAAATGCACTTCCACCAAAAATCTGTGCAGGAGTGGTTGACTTTCATTTGACTCTTGGGTGCAAACAAGAGCAACATCAGTGTGGGCATAGTCTATAGATTTTCCCCTGGCAGAGTAAGGAGGTAGATTATGCATCTTTTGTTAGCTCTCATGACATGGGAACAACTATAAGAGCAAGAACTGTAGCAATGCAATGAAAGAATGTGGTGCACCTGCATGTGTGTTTAGATGTTGCAGCTCAGGTGTGATAGGCACGATCCTGACGCTGAAAGCCTCAAGATCTTCCAGCAATCTTGCCACTCAGAGACCAGGCCTCTAATACCATGAGACTGAGAAATCTTGACACTTAAAAAATTAGGTTCTTTTGCTTCAGTTTTGGGCCTCCAGCATTTTTAACACTTTCTTTTATAGCAGAGAAGGTCAGAAGCTAACTTTGAAAATATAAGTGTTCCGTCATGATCTGCTTTCAGAGTCTGGTTTTTAAAAAAGAGGAAAAAATAAATAGTAAAAAAGGATGTGAGAGATGGTGACAGTGACAGCTTCATCTTTTGTCAAGCTCTTTGGTACAGTGATCATGTGAGGAGACACAGCTCTCATCTAAAAGTGGTCATACAGCACAGCCACAACATGTGGCGTGACTGCACGTGCAATACATGGTGATGCCACATGGCTCTCCAAGTCCCTCAGGCTTGCCTGTGGGGACCCCCATCTGCATAACTTCATGCCTTTTCTGTGTAACTGATACCCTCTGCCTTTTGCAAGAAGAAAAGTTAATGCCATTCCCTAACTAAAACAGTGCCATTTTTTTCACCTAATGAGCCCCTGCCAAATGCTGTATCTGAAAAGAATCTTTATTGTGTGCAAATTTGCCTCTGCAGCTTACAAGCTGATTGATCCCCTGTGGGTCAAGGGGAGAGTGCCAGGAAAAGGAAGAATTCACTTTTGCCTTTTCAAAACTAATCCTGAAACACAAGTGATCGAATGCTGGAAAGTGTTTCTTTATGTTTCTGAGAATTCTGAATATAATCCAATGCAGCTGTTGTGTTAGTGTGTTCCTTCTCCTCCTCCAGCACCACATCAGGCCCCTGGATTTTGAAGACCTGTACAGGAAACCTCCACACCTGACTGTACGAGATGTTTCTGCTTGCAATGAAACTCAGCAAGACCCAATATTCTGCATTAGTATTATTGCCTTTTGTGCTACAGAAGGTCCTGTTAAAACTTTGTGTAGGGCACTCTGGCTTCCCCTGAACAGCAGCAAAGTAGGAGGAGATGCTTAGAAAAGGGGGTTTCACCCTTGTTTTGTTGGGGGCACTGTAGCTTCTCAGTCTTCAGCCCTAGAATCGAGTGTTCTGTCTGCTGTAGACATTGTCCCGAATTAGATTGATTTGCAAAAAGCAATGAGGGTGGGGGAAGTGAAGGGAAAAAATAATCTGGTGCAAACAGAAATAATCTGTGTGTGCTATTGCACCAGGATGCATTTGCCACAGTTTTGTAGGAATTTCTTCTTCCTTTCCTAAAAGAGAGGAAAGGGAAGGAAATATCGACCATTTTCCTTTCGTTTAGCCATGTTTTTTAAATTAAAAGAGAGATTTGGAAAGTCTGGCTGCTTTTGCAACCCCCACTATAACAATTCAAGCTGCTCACAAAGTTTACAGGCTCCTCTACCTCTCCAGTGCTGTTTTTCCAGCGATGGAGAAATCTATAGCTCTGGCCCTATGGCATGTTTTAGAGGCAGTAGGGATGTTAATGCCACAATCTTGGCCACTTTCCAACCGGAGTAATTACATTCTGCCGACCTGAAATTCTTCCTGCTTTTACACAAGGTCACTTTAGGAACTGAGAGAGCTGGGGCTGCAACTGGGTGCCCTGCTTTGCCCTCCCCTTGGTCTATCCTCCAGTCCTCAAAGGAACAGAGGGCTCCTTGCTCGCTGTAAAGTACCCAGTGCCCCGTAAAAATTGAGCTAAGGAAAGGGGTCTGAGCAAATCCCCTGAACTGCTGTCATTGGGTTTTGAAGTGTTGACCTGGTATCCCACTTCCTTTGATAAGTCAGGGGCTGGTATTTTTAACAGACAGTGGCTCTTTTCTTGTTCTCCCTTCTACCCCTTTTGGAGCCAGCGTGGCACAGCTAATTCACGGAGGAAATTGCATTTATTACTTTCCCTAGCAAATGCGCCCTCTCTGCAGTGTTGTTTCCTGCCGTGTAGGGCAGATGCAAGTCAGCCAGCCCATTTTCCTAATTTCATTTGGAAGGATCAAGAGACACCATGCTGGTCTCGCAGGCTGGGGGCTCGGTCTAGAAAGAAAAGGCGCAGCAGGCTCCCGCATTGATGGAATCTATGGCATAGCCCCAAATATTGGTTGTCCAGAAACCAGAAAAACCTCAAGGACAAATTGTATCCTTCCAAACACAAAACAAACTGTCCCAACAGAACCAAACCAGCCTCTGTGACGGCCCTGATGGGGAGGAAGGGGGCTGGTGTTGGGGCAGTAACTCAGCTGTTGGTTCAGTGTTGATCTGCTTGTGCTGCCTTTGCCTTCCCATTCTGCAAGGCAAAGCTGACAAAACCCTTGGCCAAGAAACTCTGATATTCAAGGCAAATCTTTTTGCATGCCATGTCTGCACAGACTGCTCTGTGACTGTGCACAGACTTAAATCTCCAGCCACTAATCCCACAGGTCTTTGTGTATTAATTCTTTACAGTGCCTCTGTGCTAGCTTTCCCCTTATGCCTACCCTTTCTTTGATGTCCCAGCTTGTAGGTTTTTAAAATGACACAACCTAGGAAGGATTGGAGGATGAGGGAGGAGCATAAAACATGTGGAAGAGACGTGCTTTAGGCCCGCTTTAGGACTGTTTGTGTTGTAAGAATGTTTTCAATCAAAATCGCAGAGTTACCCGCATCTACACTTTGTTTTCCTTTTACCCTCCTTTGCCTTTCATTTTCATCTGACTGTTTTTCATAGGGAGGAGGTGCTAGAAAGAGGCATGGTAATCATACCTGACATAATGATACAAAGGTGATTTGGACAGGCATCAGGCTGCTCTTTCAAGCTTCCTTGAAGTGCTGTCAAAACAAATGTTACAGGACTTGGACTCAAATTTGTGGTAAAAAGTGAACAAACATCCACCCCATCTCCACCCCACCCTGAACTTAACACTTGTATGGGCGTAAGACCTAATTCAGTTCTCTGTGAAGGTTTAATCTTCACAGTGGAGGAAACTAGATTTGATGCTGTCTCTTGAAACACAGAAGATAGAAGCGCTGGGACAGAGTGAGTTCTACAAATAACCATGAAATCGCATTAATAGCATACATCTAAATAGCATAGCTAAAGGTTAAAAAGACTGGTCTAACAGGGAAAGCAGATGACCACCTAATGTTAAAGCTGTGTTTGAAAATGTATTAACCCCATTTTTAACCTTGCAGTCAACTGCCTCAAAATACTACTGCCTCTGGCTTAGAGCCAAAGCATTGCAATGCTACATGGGATTACAATAACCTATAAATAGACAAATGTAGAAAATGAAAGAAAAATAGAAATCAGTATATTTGACACCCCTGTTTGTGTTCTCTTGCTATTGTGTTTGTATCATCAATATGCGATGCAGTCCACCATAGGCCAAGGCAGAGATGAGTGGCATGTCTTGTGCCTGGGGTGTGTGGCTTTGGGGTTTTTGGGTATGTCCAGCTGTGCCGTGGGGTGTCAGTCAGAGGTGGGACATGAATGGGCTTCTCGCATCGTGCTGGCTAATCACTGCACCATTTGGGCCTTACAGCTCTTCCCCTGGTGGCACCAGGCTTCAGCAGATAATGGGCTTGATTAAAAAACACCAGTTTAGGAAGTGGTGATGAGGCTGCAAGACTGACTAGGTAAAGAGAGGGCATGTTTGCTGGCAGGCAAGAAAGCAAGGCAAGGAAGAGGGTGAAGTCTGCAGATGGGAGAATTAGTGCCTGCTGTTTGTGGGGCAAGGGCAGAAGGAGCCGCTTGCCAGAAATCTGGTGCTGGCAGAGGGATACATACGCACACGGCCGCACACGGAAGGAAGCATGTGTGTATTCATGGGTGCATATGGCTGAGTCCATGTGCTAAGACATGTGGCATGTATATGCAGATCCTTTATATGTATAAACATACCAAGAAGAGGTCTGCCTTTTCAGAAGTGCTTCACAGCCTGAGCTAAACTAACACGTTGCTTCCATGCAGCTTGCTTTGTCAGGAAGAGTTGAGTTCCTTCTGCCTTGCCATTGCAACCCTCCGAGGAGCAAACAGCAGTTACCCTGGGACATGTTTGGTCTGATGTGTCCGCACAGGGGAGTGAAGCATGGAGTCTGAGAGATGGAACACGTCCTGCTCGACATGCATGCAGGAAGCCGGGATCCTGAGAGATGCAACGCGTCCTGCTCGACACGCATGCAGGAAGCCAGGATCCTGAGGGATGCAGCGTGTCCTGCTCAGCACGCATGCAGGAAGCCGGGATCCTGAGGGATGCAATGCTAACGCTGACACTGGCGCTGCATCAACACTGAATTTTAAGAGCAGCCTCAAGGCTGGGCCTGAGGCCAAGTTTGCCGACTGTCCACACTCGGGACTGGGCTGAGGGTGAACCAGTGAGCGTATGCAGGGGGAGCTCCTTGAATGAGCCCTGTGTATTTACTTGCTGCGCAGGCAGGTCCCTGCGTGCCGTGCCTGCCCCATCTGCTCTTGCGGCGATGGCACATGAGTGACAGGCACACAGAATACCCCAGGCTCTGCCTCAGTTGTCACCTGCCACAGGGGCAGCTGGGATTACAGCTCCACTGCAGCTGAAGACTGGTCCAGCTTCAATCCCCTCCCTGGTTTGAGCTGCTCAGGTGCATGTTCTTGCAGCTGTGTCATGTCAGGAAATGCCTTTACCCCTTTTGTAGTTCATTCTCCTGACACAGATTCCTACTAACTACCCACCACTGCTGGGCCCTTTGAGGTTCCCTGGATGGGGCACAGCTTTGTGTCCAGTACCATGGTACTGAGCTGTCTCAACACGTGTGATGCTGTATTTGAAAGGCAGCATGTGCTGTGTATACTGAAAATCACTGTTCAGGCATGGTATAAAGTTTTTCAGTGACCCAATAGAAAAGTTTATTGTATTGAACTAAGCATAGAAGCATAAATAAAAGATAATTTACCCATAAGATGCATGAACTGGAAAATATGCATGTCAGCCAATTCTTCTCTGGCATGAGCTTGATGTACTGATGTACTGCATCGGCAAATTGTTACGAAAGAAGTCTTTTTTTTCTCTAAAGTTCAGTTTATTTTGAAGAAATAGGCACCATACATCTGGCCACGATTATATTATTAAGAGAGGAACAAAACAGAGGCTTGGAATTTTAGTTTTAGTTGTTTAGGCTCAGACATGAACTTGTTTAGGTTCCTCACCACTCACTCTCTCTTGTTTTTTAAGATCTTTGAAACTAAAAGCCACAAAAGCAGGCAAACCCTGCACGGATATCCAGCAGTGTTCCTATTAAAATGGCAGTGTTACATGGGATAAGGACCTGTCCAGAAGCAATTTACTATACTATGATTTATGGCCCCATTTCAATGCAGTCATTTGAAGTACTTTGGTGAACTGGGGATGAGTTCAGTTTCAAGTCCTACAGATGTCCCCAGGCTTTACTTACTGATGGATTTGCCATGAGAAAGGGGAAACCTTGGAGCCAAACACAGAGCGCAGGCAATGAGGGCAGGTTAAAAAACACAGAGCAGGGCTTAAAAGAACTATATCAGCTGTTACGCACTTGTGAAGCAGATAGCGATAGGCAGGGGTGACATAAGAGTACCTGAAATACCCCTTTTCAGCCCTTGGATGCACCCTCATCCTTTTCTCATGCATAAACTGAAGCTTTGTCACTTCGCAAGGAGTGCATCATGGAGAATGCAGCAGCAGTTCCCTGGGTCTGAAGGGGTGCCTCAGGTGAGATGGGCAGCCCTGAGCTGTCCTAGCATGTGTGTTGGGGTGGTTGCTGGCTCATGATATCTCATTCCTAAAGAGTGACCCAACAGTCAACTGATACTAATGAAGGACTTGTCTGCTAGTGAGTTTAAGATTCATGGAGTGCAGAAGGATCATCCTCCAGCTTTTCCTCTTATTTATGCACATTTAAAGCCTGTCCTACCCAGCATCTGAGTACACAGTGGCCCCATCTTCCTCTGAAGACAATAGCCAGAGAGGGTCACAGGCTGGGTGGTCAGTGCCAGGCTGTTCCTGTGGCGTTAGAAAGGCTCAAGGAATTCTGTCTGTTCTTGTTTTGGGGAGAACTGGCTTCTTTGCATGAGTCTTGGTTCGAAATTGGATTTGAATAGATTCAGCTATAGCAGGACTTGGCCATATTTGTTGTTCTGGGCACAGATTTTCTGAAGGACTGCAAATGAGGGGGTGCAACAGAAAGAATTACAGATGTTAGAATACATCTCGTTTAACACTGTGTGAAGTCCCTAGTGTCATCTGAAAATCTGGATTTGAAGTCTTTGTGTTTTTCATGCTAAGCCTTGGTTAAATTTGCCAACAAGACCCTCTGCTTTCTGGATCTCTCTAGTGCGAAAGATGTTAAAGCAGCATCAGAGTGAGTTGCAGCAGCATCTGGGTGATAGAGCAGACTTGAATGGAACTCTCCAGAATTGGAAATTGGAAGTGCTGTAGAAACTGTAAGGAATATTGCCACTCACCAGACAGTGCATGGAGCCCAGCTGCTGTTTCTAGCTCCTGGCAAAACAAGACAGATGCTCTTTGGACAAGCCAGGTCCTTCTCTCCAAACTTGTCTCAGGCTGCCTACAGATGCTGGCAAACTCTACAGACCCAGTGCATTACTTGGCATGCCTGCTTCCCAGCAAAGGATGGATGTAGGGATCAGAGCTTAGGAGGTGCAGCCCATAGTGCCACTATGAGTTGGGTAGGTTCTTCCCTTGAATACAAAGGCATTAAAAACCAATCCGTGGTAAGAAGAAGGAAAAAAAAAAACCCAAAACCAAACACGAAAATTTGAAAGAAACTGTTACAAAACAACTACCAGGAAAACATCTTGCCTGTATTTAAACAGGGAGAAGAGGCCAGACACTAGCCTGGCAGGGGAAGATATCAAACATGCAGGAAGCAGTGGAAGGTTTAGCAAGCTTAAATGGCCAGTGGGTTAGAGACAACAGTGAGACAAGGGAGTGCTTCCAGCCTCCTTGGGCCAAAGGGCTTTCAGAGCAGTGCAGCGTTCCCTGTGAAGGGCAATTTCAGGAGAGAGGGGGCAGAACGGACTGTTGCTTGTTCATTCTTGCCTTTGAGCACACCAGAGGAAAGCCATCTGCATCAGTTCCCTTCTCACTGGTCACCATCAAGTCAAGACTGCAACAAGATGTTTTGGCACCCAAGGTATGTGTCACACATTCATTCTTCTATGTTCTTCCTTCTCTTTTGCCAGGCTCCTTCCAGCTGCTGACACTTACTGCTAGTCCCCCTCTGCAGACCTCTTCTGGGAGCAGCAGGTATGCCAAGAGCAGCTGCTGGGCTTGAGCATATGTGCTCTCCCTGACAGTCCTTGCTTGAGCTGGCTCTCAGTGGAGAGTGGGATGCAGAGCTGAGAACTTCCACATCAGCAAAACATGAGACACTTCCATTCAGTCTATTCATCTTATGTCAAACCAGATGCATGAAGGCAAATTTTGATGTATGTGCCAAACACAGTAAGTCCACAAGTCTGTGCACGCAACCCTCCCTCCCCCAATAATACACACAAGCTATTTCCAGATTGCAGACATGGCTGTTTAACTGTCTTCATTATTTGTTTAGCCTAAGTAAAAGGTTAGGTGCCTGAACAGAGAATTTGGGATGCTGGGTTCAGGTTGTGAACCCAGTACCACAGGTAATAATAAAGTCCAGATATTCCTTTATCTTTTCCTGATCTCCTGCTATATGTATCTCACCTTTCTCTTTGCTTTGTCAGCTTCCCCACCCTGTCTCCCTAAAAAAACCCTTCTCCCTTTTGCAGTGTTTGTGATGGAGTTACTCATCTCTTCCAAAGTCTTTCCTCAGAGTCTTGCAGGAATATTGGCAGTGTTTGTAGGGACTTCCTCATTTTGGGATGTATTTTTTTGGAGCCACCAAGCGCCTCTCCTATCCCTAAGTATTCTAGCCCTGAATAGTTAATCTCATCTGAAACCAGGCAACCAGCTCCATCAGATGAATTTGTACTTTATAAATGTCAATTTCTGGCATTTGCCCGTTGTGGAGATGAGCAGGGCCAGCTCAGACACTGGCCACATCAGGAGCAGGCTGAATCTGCCCCAGGGTGCTGTGCCACAAGGACAGCCTAGATCCAGCTCTCCCACCTTTTCACTTTTCCCAGAGGAATCTGCCTCATCCTGTCCTTACTGGTTTACCCATGTCCTGAGACATTTTGCTAGAGCCTTGTTTTATGCTTACCCAGTCTATAATGTGCTTGTGTAGCACAGCAGCATCGCTGTGTGCACTCCTGGTGGGTTTGGTGCTGCCACTGTGCTTGGGAGTGCCGACCCAAAGCAACAGGGAGCATCAAGACCACTTTGGCTAAAGTAATTGAGAGTCTCAGAGCAAGGTTGCACAGATCTGTGCTGCTGGATTTCATGGGAACCCATGTGTTCAAATATGGAAAGAAATGAGGAGAGAAATATATGTGATGATACTAAGGCCAGAAGAATGTAGCTCAACCCAAGGTGAAACCTGGAGGAAGGAAATACTGGTGGGATACGAGAAGTGATTTTAAATTCTTGCAAACAAGGATACTTTTTGTGGCCATGGCCCTTCCTTCTGCTCTATCAGCACTCTGGCAGTAACAGCTTGGGAGTCTGAAATCAGTTTCCAAACCCTTGACCTCTCAGCGTGGAAAAGCAGCAGCAGGAGGAGGTGGATTTGCTGGGGATAAAGCTCTTATCCACAAACTGTTTCTAGTTTAATATCAATCTAAAGACAAAGATAGCCATAAATCCATGGGAAGCACCTGTATTCTGTGTCCATTCTAGTAGCAAATGGGATGTGTGCCAGGCGAGTGGACTGTGGGGTGGCTGGGCTCTTACTCTGTGAAGTTTGCCAGAAAATTGGGTGAATTAAAATTAGACAAAAATTAGGTTATTCAAGCATGTACTATTGTGTTTGTGTTTATCTGGATCAATACAGCTCCTTCTTAAATCTAAAATATTTTGTTAATTGTTCGAAATTAGGTTTTGTTCTCAAAATTGGTACAAAAAAGGCAAAGAAAGCATAAAATGAAATTAAATGTTTTGATAGATATAGATTTTCCTGACTTTATTCCTACCTTCCCCACCTCTGTCCGGCATGTCCTATTTGCAAATACGGTTAGGATAGACAGGACAGAGAACCGGCAAGTTCAACAGCAGGGGGGTTGGAACTAGATGATCTTAAGGTCCTTTCCAACCCAATCCATTCTATGATTTTGTGATTCTATGATTCTATGATTCTGTGATCAAGAGATGACTCTTCTATCCAGTGCTGAATAATTGCTTGCTTTAAAGTGTTTACCCTGGTCCATGAGGCATCTTAAAATGTGTCCCAAGGCAGGCATCTGCCTCATTGTTCCTTATGGGCTGCTCACATAGACTGTTCTGGGGGATGCAAACCCGGGTCTGATCATCTTTTCATAAACGTCAATCCCCCTGTTCTTGGAGATTAAAAGCTAACTGTACAATATCCACCTCTAATCTTCAGATGCTGTTCTTTCTCCCGAGAGACCTGTATATCTCTGTTTCTGGTAGTTTTTCTAGCAATATCATCTACTCCACAGTTCTGAGTCCTGTAGTGAGAAAGCCTGGAGAACTGGTCCACCTTGTGGCTGTATGCCTGTGCTTGATGGGAAGTTATGTGCCAGAGAGCAGGGACTTTGCACTCATGGTTAGGAGATGGTGTGCTTATGGCATTGCAACACGAATGTATTGGTGCTCTGAGCCTCAGCTTTCCTTAAGGAACTAAGAAGAACGGGAGTAAATGTTTTTAGGTGTCAGTAGTTGACAGCTGACCACAGCAAGGGTTCCAGGGACCACCTTCTTGTTTGGACTGTGCTTTTGCCAGGAGAGGTTGAACCAGATGATCATTGAGGTCCTTTTCAGCCTGGTATTCTAGGATTCTGTGATTCTTCAATGCGCAAAAGCGACAAGTTCAGTAGCAGTGCCTAGCCTATTCCCTGTCCAAAGCTCTACGATAGTGAACACCCTGGGTTTGGTGACAAGATGTCTGAGCCTTGGATGCTCCTTGAAGCCTGGTTGTGCTTTCCCAAGCCATCTTTTTCAATTTCATTTTTCCGTAGAGTATTTCAGCATGTTACAGGGGAAATCTGCTGAGCAAAGTGATCTTCCATGCCAGGGCAGGGTCATTATGATGATGCTAGGCAGGCGATGCCATGGCAGCTTGGATGCCTGTTCTGACATGGTGTCTCTTGACGCTTGTTCCAGGGCATTTTTCTGACTCCATGGAGTGTGCAGAGACAAAGAGCTGCGCTTACAGTGCTCTGTCCCTGAAAAGGTGCCCTAAATTGTAAAGAAGGACAAGTCGGCCCTCTGGGGAGAATTTATCAGTCCCTCCTCCTACTACTGTGTGCCGCCTCAAGTGGCAAAAGCCCTCCAATTCTCCCATGACACTGCAGCAGCATAGTCACCTGCCAACCTGTCTGTGACCTGTGCTACACTCCTCTAATGGCGTTTCACCAGCCCACCATGCCCTGATGCCAAATATGCTCCTTTGCCAAATATGCCATGAGAACTGTGATCTGCCTGCGGCTGTGTATATATACCTTGACATGGGGCCTGCAGGCTTTTGCCTCACTTTGGCTTCTCCAAGCAGCATCAGGGGCTCTTCAATCTTAGATTGCTCCAGATGTTGCTCTTTCTTGTCCCAGCCTCACCCCTTCCCTCCACATGACCCTAAACATCTGGAGCATCTGCCATACCCATGTCAGCAAGAGAGCACAGGGCTCTCCATGGTGGGTGTGTGCCTGACTTCTTGCTGCTTAGGAAGCACGGGGCTGAGCCGAATGGCTCATCGTCTGCAATGCAAGCAGCATCTCCCCCTCCCCACCCCCAGACAGACCCAGATGCCAGGGTCGGCAAGCGAGGGCACCATGACGGGACCTGCCAGCTCTGCCACTGCAGCTGCTCCCTCTGTTGCTGGCAGCTGGGCTTGAATATTCATGGCAACAAAAGATTAGCACTGTGTGTGCTTGGCACTGGAGACAGATAAACTTTCTTGAGGTGCTGGTGGCTCTGTTCTCATCCCATTCAAAGGGCTCGCTCCCTCTCCCCCTCTCCACTTGTCTGCTCCATCGACCAGCTGATTCTCTTGCTGTATAAATGGCCTCTGTTGGGAAAGGGAGGCAAGCAGCTTGATTAAGCATTCAGCAAAGTGGTTCGGAGTCCAGACAAACTAGCGTGGATCTTGCCAACACTTGCACTCAGTTGGCACTGAGGAAAGCCAGGAAAAAAGCTTGTTTGTAAATGGGCGAAATTTTGCAAGGCATCGGAGTGGACTTAGGAGCTGCTATCCCCTGCTCAAGTGATTTAGACATTTAAGACCATCATTCCCCCGACTTTCACTGAGATTTAGGGGTTTGAGTGTTTAAAGAACATTCAAGAATGAGACTTAGACCTCCAAGTTACTTAGAAACTTTTCAGTTTCACCTCACCCCACCACTGATGGATTTAAAATACTGTAATACTGTCTGATACTTCTCCCTGCTCTGAACAGGTCTGCAAATAATAATAAAAACAATCAAATTAAGGATTGTTATCAGGTTGTTGGTGTTCATCAGAATTGGAAAGGAACTCTGTTGCTTTCCTACATTTGCCATTAGATTATTATTTGTGAAAGGACCCTGGAGTCGTGGCAAGTTTGTGATGCTGGTTAAGTTGAGAGTACAGGACGCTGGCAGCTTTGAACACTGCCTCAGACGAAGATGAAGGGATGGACCAACCTGGGCAGAAAGAAAACGTGACCTGGGAGCGCAATGTGAAGTGCTCCTGTGACAATCCAGGAGACACCTTTACTTACCCTACATTTCACTCTTTGTCCCTTTCTAGGCATAAATTTTCAGTCCTCCATGAGCTGGCAGGGCTGGGTCACTTTTAGCCCAGAGCATGTGGGTTGCTCATGCTTGGAAGGGAAACCTGCAAGGGTAACAGGTAAATGGTGGCTGGACGTTGAAGGAGGATTGGTTATGATCAAAAGCATTCAGAAGTGGCTGGGCTATTGGGCTATCTTGTTCTCTTACCCATTATATCTTCCTTTCCCCACCTAGGCAGGGCTGGTGGCAGCTGGTGGCAGGGTGAGAACTGTGACCAGCTGAGCCACTTCATTGCTTCAGTGGCCCTGCCCAGGCTGTGGTGCTGCAGCTTTCCCTTGGGAACCGTGTTGCTCTCTTTATGTGCCATGCCAAGAGTTGAGGTGCCCAACCCAGGCTTCTCAGCTTCCCACAGCACTTCACATTAAAAGTTAGACTTTATGATCCCCAGATGAGTGCTTTGTCAGAGTTAGTCCTTGGTAGATGGAGCAAACTTATCCCCCCAAATTTAAGAGAAGGTATCTTTTCAGTCAGTGGACAGAAAACAAATCATCTGAATTTCTGGTAATGATGGTCACCCCTTGGGCTGTTAAGTGGCTGTCATGGGCTGGGAGGCCAGACCAGGCTTCTCAGCTGCTACATATTGGTCTCTTGCTTTGAGGATTAACTTGAGGAGATGTAACACAACATTGTGCTGCTTCATTTCCAAGCACCAGCAGGAATTGTCTCACCTCTTCAATATCCTTCTTTTTTTCTCTCAAGGCCCAGTTAGGATCTCAAGAGTTTTCTTTCAGCAGATTGTCATTTCCTTCTCCTTCCACTGATTTTAACAGAGCTCTCAATTTTCCATTTGCAGACAGGGAGCGTTTATCACCCTGTGCATTAGCTGGCGCCTTCCCTAGCCCATGTGGCCACACAGTGCAGCATTTGTCATTGTCATATTCTGGGCCATGGAAATGCTTCTCACCTTCTCATCCATGCTGTGTGTCATGAGCAGCTCTGGCTCCCTCATTCCTCTCACAGAGGGAAAGGAAAGCCATCACTCAGCACAACAACTTTTATCAGATCCAGCCACATGGAGGCACAAGCTGGAATTAACACTTTGTCACGCAAACACAGAGCAGACTGCCACTTCTTCAGGTCTTTCAGCCTCTCTTGACCCTGTCGCTTAGGGTCATTGTATTGATGTGTGTAGACAACACTGCCTCTCCTGATACCAAAGCCATGAGTGTGCCCAAGCTGTTCGTTGCAGCATCTCAGGTGGTGAGCTGTGCCACCTGGTTGTGCACTGCAGCTTATTCCCTGCCAGTTTCACTGGAAGAACAGTAATAAGAAAGCACCCTCTCCATGGCAGCACTGGGATGCTGCAGCTTTCCCCAGAAGAGCGGCCTCTGGGACAGCCCTACCTCGTTCCTAGGCATAACCACAACAGCAAGTGTGTGATTCATGTAGAGAGCAAAGCCAACTTAGCTTGACTCATCTTGCATGAAGAACTGGCTCAGGATAGAAGACCTTCACCTGCTATTCCTATTTTAAACAAAAAAACCCCAACCAAATAGCAGAGAAATCCTTTCCTAATGTAGACTGAGTGTGGGAAGGTCCTTAATTATTCATCAGCATGAAAAGTGTTCAGCCTGGAGAAGAGAAGGCTGTGTGAAGACCTCATAGCAGCCTCCCCGTATCTGACGGGGGCCTATAAGGATGATGGGGAGGGACTCTTCATTAGGGACTGTAGTGGTAGGACAAGGGGTAATGGCTTCAAACGTAAACATGGGAAGTTTAGATTAGATATAAGGAAGAAGCTCTTTACAGTGAGGGTGGCGAGGCACTGGAATGGGTTGCCCAAGGAAGTTGTGAATGCTCCATCCCTGGCAGTGTTCAAGGCCAGGTTGGACACAGCATTGGGTGACATGGTTTAGTGTGAGGTGTCCCTGCCCATGGCAGGGGGGTTGGAACTGGATGATCTTAAGGTCCTTTCCAACCCCAACTATTCTATGTTTCTATGATTCTATGTACCCAGGTGCAACCCCTCGTAGAATCATAGAACCATAGAATGGTTAGGGTTGGAAAGGACCTTAAGATCATCTAGTTCCAATCCCCTGCCATGGGCAGGGACGCTTCACCCTAGACCATCTTAAAAGTGTGAAATATACCTGATAGCCTCAGAGAAATGGGCACAGGAGAAAACTGACATCCGGGACTCCCTCCTCTGAACTTTGCTCTGGGATGCTCCTTCTTAAGAGCAAGCCCTGCTGCTGGTCACTTCGCTGCCATTCACAATCCAGATGCTCCAAGATATCAATGCTTAATAGCTATTGCAATCTGTGGGGCATCTTAGAGGCTGCAAACCTAGGTGTCCTTAGAGATGCTACCTACTTCTTGCTAAATGGAGTTTGACCCAGGGAGCTTGTGCTGTTCATCAGGCTAAAAGTTGTACTGGCTAAAAGTTGTACTGGCAGCTACAGCCAGTGCTCTCATCTCATTGCTGGCAACTGGCTGGGCTGCCACTGGAGAAGCACCAGCATACACTTGCAGCGCAAGGATACTTGTCCCTCAGGACAGACACAGCAGCAGTCTGTATCCAGTGCCAGAGCAGAACTCATGCCCCTAAGAAACGTTTATTGATACCATCGTAATTTTAAAAGCTTCTCTTTCATACAGCTTCCATGCAAAGATGCACAAGTGCAGAGGTAAGAAGACATTGAGAATTAAGGAGGATCTTGGAGATTAGGCGTTTTATTTTTACATTAGCTTTGAATGCTGACAGACTTTCAGTGAAGCTGAGAAATACAGTGGGGCTCTTGCAGTTGAGAAGAGCTACAAGAAAATGAGGCTCTTATTTCCTGGGCACAAGTGTGATTTAGAGGGCCAGAGATGAGAGCTGGGCTAGAAAATCAAAACACAAAAGGAACCAAAGGCAAAGAGACACACTCATGAAATCCCATGGCATCTCTCTGGGGCATTTTAAAGACCTTTTAAAAGGACTTATAAGTAAGGCAGCCTGGCAGTGTTCGCTCTGTAGAAATCACAGAGGCAGAGATGAATTTGGAACCTGCAAACTAAACAAATCTACCCAATGTATTTTCTGAGAAACTGCACCACCTCAGTCAGCAACAGAAAGACTGCTTAGTCCATAGACATGGCCTCAGTTGTAAAACACAAACAAACAAAAATCCCCCTTGCAGTGTGTATGAAGATTGCAGAGATAAGGCTCTCTGAGAGTACAACAGGAAGCTCTGAGCTGGCAGCAAACCTTCTCCTGTAAGGAATCTTGGAAGAGCTTTAAAGAGGCAGAGTGTTGGGACAGGGAGGGGAAATGAGTAACAAACAGGAACCCTGCACAAAAACAACTGGCTTCTGCAGCCTGTGACACTGGCTTTTCTCATGCAGCACAGGGAGGCAAGATGCTTCATTCTTAAACTCTCACCTTTGACGAAGGCAGGCCAAGCCACAGTGTTACGTAGCAAACTGCTGTGTTTTACAGCAGATTTCTGTTATCCTTCCTGTTCCTTTCCAATGAATCAATTATTATCTTTGAAGCAATCTTACTGAGAAAGAACTGATGATTTTCCTGCTAGATGTGTGTACGTACACGTATATTTGTGGATTATGGGACTCTGTTTTCAGCGCGGAGCTTTCCTGGTGACAAAGGCAGGCACAAGTGCTTATGTATGTCCCTTTAGGACAGAGACGCCAAGGAACACGTATTGAATGTGCAGTCCAGCATTGTGATGTAAGATTAGATGTTGTCTCTATAATTGGAATATGGTTGGTTGGGGTGAAATAAAAATACCTGCTTACCTGGTGAGGGTAGTAAATTACATGTAGGAGAGGTGGGAAGGAGGAAACCTGGGTACACTGTGTAGCCACATGGGTCAGCACTTGTTAGCCACAGGTTTCTCATTTAATAATGGAATGCCTTTATCAAAAGTGTAACCATCTTTTGGAACATGGCATTGTAGAGGGCTAGGGACACACTCTTGGAGCTTTGCTCTGCACTGCTCGTTGTAGACAATGCTGTTTCAATTGCAAATCTTGTCCTTGCCTGGGTAAGCACTGGGTTACCTGCTCTAGCAGCGACTCTCTGACGTGGTTCAGATTTCAGCTGGAAGAAGCAAGTTCTGCAGCCCTGAGGAAATTAATTTGGTCCAAAAAATAAGTCTCTGTGTCTTCCACTAGAAATAATGGGAAAAAGTCTTTGAGGCTGTCACCTTGATTATACAGCTGGTTACTCAATTTCTGATGGGAGGAGGGAACTATAGCAAACAGCGGAGAAGATACGGATATAAAACAAAGAATGAGCAGCTTCATCTGCCTTGTATCCTCCCATGAAGTGCTTCGCCACTGGCATTTCTCATGCCTGTAACAGAGAGGATAAATGACGCCATTCTGCACAGCCACCAACTGCTGATTCAAAGGTTTGACAGTCAGACTTATGACTTCCAGCTGCCAGCCCTGCTCCTGTGCCAGAAGTTACCATCCCTGCACCATTATCCATACCTGCTTCTGCACTGGGAAATGCCACATCTTAGCTTAACCTATCCACCAGCAGCTTAGGGAGCTGGAGAGGAGTTTTGGCACTGTGTTAAGCACTGGGGTCTACAGCACAGGAACCAGAGGGTGAGCATGTGGTTATCTAAATCTTCCCTTGGCGGTAACTCCATGCCATGCGACAGGCCCCATCATAAACCTATGTTTATTCCTGAAGCTGAAGCTTAAGGAGAGGAAAATCCACATGTAGCTAGTCTTTCCTGGCTTTCTGATGGCAACAGTAATGATTAAACCTGAAAAAATATCCTAAAATATATAGAAGTAATAAGTTTAGATGGTGCAGTTTAGTGCTCTGCATGCTTCTGGCTGCAAGTTGAAACCTCAGGTGTCATTGTTTGTTTCATCACATATCAGTTTTAAGCAGCTTGACATGAAGCCTTCCAGGAATGAAGCTACAGAGCAGAGACAGCAGACCTGGCAGAGGAAAATGTGGGGATCCAATCAACAGACACTCCCCAATTTTTCCAGACTAACACATTTATAAAGTACTTATCCAAATTTCCTGACTCTTTCCAGTGCAAGAAAACAATGATTTTACCTTACGGTTTCTCTCCTGGCCGGTATAAATCACCGTCTTTCACTGACTGCACTAAGGGGCAGTATTTTATGCCAGTCAGTCATTTGGGTTTCCAGGGTTCTTGGTGTGGGGGATCATGAATTGTCATCTTCTTAGCACTGATGAATGTTTTGCAGCCACAGGAGCATTTCCAAGTTAACTAAGTGACTAAAGACTGAATGAATGGAAGCAGTTTGTGTCAAATGAATCCTTCATTAGTATGTCAGAGGAGAGCCTGTCATTTTAGGACCTCAGAGGAGCAGAATATGGAATGTCCGTCTATACTGCTCAACAAACTGTCAGCGCAGCACACTAACAAATTCATAGGAGCTTCCCTTAAATGAACTATTAGAAACCAAAGTGATTAATAGGTTGATCTGTCGAAACTGTTAGTTCCCTAAAAGCATGACTGAGTGGACTCATTGCTTACGGTACAAGGAGCTGTTATTAACATTCCAATAGCTGGTTTTCGTTAAAGACATCTGTGAGTTAGAACTGTGAAAGCCTGTTTAGTTTTGCATTTGTGTCTTAAATAAACGGAACACTGCATTTGTATACTCAACACATGTTTCCTTTAAGGGGTTTGCTTTCAAAGCAGTCAAAGCAAAATACATTGCCTTGTGGCAAACGCAGCTGATGGGGTACCACTTTACAGCTCATGGGCTTTCATCTCCTGTGAGGACAATGTGACCTGGGGAGACTTTGGGTTCCTTCGTGCAATGTTCCTTTTCTGTGCCAAGATGCTACTCTGCTCTTATACAACATGTGGACCCCAGGCACTTGGGAACTTGCTTTTTGGCAGCCATATTTCTAATGCACAAATACAGCAGAAGAATTTCTCCCTCCCCACCCACAATGCCACATATGTGCTTCATGCTTGTACCTCTTTCTCCAGCTGTTGGTGAAAGCAAATCAGAACTGTAACTACCAGTAAATTCTGCCTCAACAAAAGCATGGATGTTTTTAAACTGTCAGCAGCCTAGGAAAGATTATGAAATAACAAATAGGGCAAGGAAAAAGGATAGTGCAGTGGTTAAAGACCTATCTACCCTGAGCAACCTGAGTGTTGCGTAGGCTTGGGTCTACAAAAGGTCTTGGGCCCTCAAGGCTGAATCATGTGCTGTTGAAATCTTTTCAGCTGATGTTGCAGCCACACCACTGACGTTCTGTGGGCACTGCACATATTTGTAAAACATGCAGGTGTCATACAAGGAGCTGAAACATCTCAAGTATCAGTGTCTGAAACCATCCATCCCTCTTTCAACCCAAGAGCCCTAACCACCGGACCGCAGTGGAGGGCTCCTGGAGGAGGTTCTCTCTCCTGAACCTGTATCTCTCAGCCAAACACTCCATGATACTATAGAGTTTAGAGAGAAAGGATGCTCTTGACCTGTTAGGCTCAAACTGTTTCCCTCCTGGGGCTAGTCAGGGACAGTGATGAATAACAACATCACAAAATAATTTAGGTCTTCCTTCTTCAGAAGAATGGGGCTTGGAAGGGTTTGGCTGCTGAACCCCCTTCTTCCAGGAATATGCAGTCTTAGTCTGAAATTATATGTGACAGAGCAAGAAACAACCCAAAACATCACCAACAACATAACCTGGAGCTATACAAAAGGGGGAGGCATCAGGACTTCACACCATGGTCATGAGAGCTGGGGGATCCTCACAGAGGTCTTTGGGCAGAAGAGCTGCCTCTTGCTTGGGCTGAAGGAGGGAAATCCACTCTGTGTGCCCACAGAGGAGTCCTCACTGCCTCATTGTGGGTGGGGAGAAATATGAGGGCTCTGGGGGGAATATTTGGGGCTGAGAAAGTACTTTACAAGAAATTGTGTTACCCTCTCCTGTGTTCAGGGAAACTCTTGTTTAGGGTAGGAGATTGGGACCCTCCAGGGTTTGTTATATCAGGGCCTCTATGTACACACTTTGAGCATATACAAACTGCACAGAAGAATGTTGATGCATCATTCAGGTCAAAAGGGGAAGAGCAGTAGCAGATTTCTTGCAATGCTGGGGCAGGACATGGAGGGGAAGCTGTTGTCCTGGTATGGGAAGATGTTTTTACTGAAATAGATGAGACTGTCTTGAGTTTTCAGTTGCCAGCAAACTGGACCATTTCCTCAGCAGATGGGATGTCTCACTTCATACTCATTTTTGTTACGCCAATAATCAGACCCACTTAGCGCTCTTTTGGTGAATCATGTTTGTAAACTGTAGGATGCAACTATTCAGATATTAGCCAAGGTCCCGTCAGTTTCTGTGCGCTGGAAGCCTGGAAGCTATTAAAACAATCTGGAATGTCCAAGAAGAGTCGATTTTATAACCTTCAAATCCTACTAATATCTTCCAGGTTTATGTGCCATCATTCTTACTTCCTGGGGGCAGTCTTAGTGTGGAGTAAAACGCTGCCAGTGACCAGCACAGACTGGGAGGTACTACATCGGCTAGCTAGAAGGTGCTGCAGCGTGTTTTTGTGCTGTTATTCTGAGTCAGGAGATGTCTGTGCAGATCTCTCCAAATGCGTGTGAGCTGCCTCCTTCCGTGCTTTCAGCTGACTGAAAACTGTGTAAATATGATGAACATGAGATCAGGGCTGCCTGAGAGGAGGAGAGCCTTAGCTCAGGTTTGGCAATCCTATTCCAGAGCCATCACTGCGCTAGCTGGATTCCCGCTCTTCACAACCACGTCAGAGCATGAATAAAGAGAGCCTGCGGCTGCTTACAAAGGACCACGTCATGATGCTCTCATCCAACATCCTTCCCATGGATTGACTCTGGCCCACAGGCTAGTGGTGAAGCACACACTCCATGCACTAAGCAGCCACTGTCTAAAGTACAAGGGCCTGATTCTTTTCTTATTCACAGCAGATGGAGGAGAAAACATACCAGTCAAGGACTCACTGTAAATGGAGCTGGCAGTGCTTTCCTGAGTCGGCAGACAGCTTGAAACAATGGCTCTGTGAAGCGCGTCCTGCCTTCATTCATCGCACTAGGAGACTTGCCACCGAGTCCCACAGAAACAATGTGAACGGCCATATTCAGGGTTTCACTGCTGATTATTTTAGCAGACAGGATGGGGACATGGTAGGAATGAGACCCATATGGGAAGTGGGAATTGCATGGTAGGAAGTAGGGAGACAACACAGAAAAAAATCAGGGAAGGGGGAAAGAAACAAAGACAGGAGAGGGTGAAAGAATAAACCCTCAAGGGCAGACATGATGGTGATAATAAGGTACTTGCTCTTTATCTCCAAGTGACACTGGACACAGTGTGGCAGGAACAGAGCTAACAGGATGAAGATAACTGGGCCATTTCTTCCTTATTGCACGTTTCACTTGTCTGCTGTGTCCATATCATTTGGGGAGAATTGTTCTCTGGCTGGAGGATACAAACTGCCCTTTCAGCATACCCCAGCCCATGAGCCGTGAGAAAACATCTCCCTTCATCCAGGCTGAGATTAGGCACCCAGCATGGGCCAGGTCACCAGGGTTCTGCCAGAGATGGGCACTGCCAAAGGGGGGTTATTGGTTGTTGGTGTCTTAGGATGGGTGGAACCACCTCCTGGAGGTGTCTGTCCCTCTCCATCCTTCTGCAGGGAGCCAGGCTCCCAGCTGTTCCCAGGAGAAGTGAATCCCGCACCAAGGATGGGTAGGAAGAAGTGTGCTCAATGCTGGATGTGCCCAAGCTCTTCACTGGTGTGTCAGAGTCTCTGCTCTGCTAAACTTAACGGTGAGAACCTTCTTTCCAGATGTCAAATGCTTAGGACAGGGAACAGGTCTGTGCTTTCTTCCAAGAGGCAGCAAATTACAGCTGTGGAAAAGACATACAGTATATCTGTACTAGGAAATCAAATGAACCTGGGGCTTTCCTCAGACCCAAAGGCCAGCTAGCATTGATGAAAAGTCAAGATAGGTCTTCTCAAACACCTTAACTTTTCCACTCACTTCTATTTGACAAAGCAGGCAATACATCCAGTGCCCGGCAATATTCAATTTACTAGTATAGAGGAGCCTAGATCCTAGATTACCCCAGAGACATGATTTCTGTACAGGAGCCTCATATGTACTGCCCTGCCCTGCCATTCCCAAAGCACCTCTGGCTGCTGCCCCAGCTACTGACCCTGGAGCAAAGAAAAGAGTGGAACAGTCTCAGCATAACCCAAGGGGATTCAGCAACGTTTCTTCACCTGGCCCTCACTTGTGCCTCACGAGCTCTGAAAGCAGAAGAGCTCGCTGAGCTCTGCAGGACAAGTGACTCCAGTTGTTCCTGTCAAGAGAAAGGAAGGAGAACTTCAGGTTTGTGTCAGAAGTGGTTGGGATTGACAGCCATCTGCTATCACACAATGGGGAAGCGTCCTTGGCACTGCGAGCAGGCAGGATGTTTACTACCAGGGATTCACAGAAACTATCAGAAAGAGTTGCGATAAGTGGATCTGATACATTTAACAACCCTCGAGGGCCTTTTCCTAATTTGCCATGTGACTTATCAACCTGTTATTGTCCTCTAGTGCTTTCCACTTATTGATGGCACTGACCTTGAAAAGGCCCATGGCCTAATACACTGAATGATATTATTGTGTGTGGAAAGACAGCAGAATTCTAGGTCAGAGGCTGGACGGGGACGTGTGAATGTGGAGACTGAACAAGCTGGAGACTATTTCCAAGTGCCAGCCTGTGCAGGCCAAGTTCTCAGAGGGAGCCATGAAGCGATACCCACACCCTGGTGCTGCTGTCACCGCACGCCAAGAGAAGCAAGTGATTTGCCTTCTCCTCCAAGCCATGCAAGGCTGCCAAATCCTGCAGTGCAATGCAAGCTGTATCTAGTTAAATCCCACCAGGGTTTTGCAAAACATGGTATTATTGTCCCTGTTTTACAGAGAGGGAAATGGGAAGGGTGCTTAATAAAGTTGTGTGAGATTGCAAAGCATACCAATGGCAGAAGGAAATACACCAGTCACATAAGCCTGTGCTCTTGACATTTCAGGTGATGTTCTCCAAACTGGGAGATTTGAGAGAGGTTCCTACAGAACCAGAGGCATTGTCCCGGGATCATCTCCTTCCCTTTGGAGTCCCTCCTTGGTTTCTTATCACCATTGCACTGAACACTGACCCAAGAGGTCACTTCCTCTCCTGCTCACAGTCAATGCAACTGATGATCTTTCTTCATACAGGAGAATTTGACTTGAAAGTGTTTAATGCACCAAAACGAGCTGCAGCTGCTGGGTGAAATGCAAGTGAGGGTCAGGTCAGCAGGCGGCTCTCCATGTGCTTCTAACAGGACACCCAGTTTACACATCCTTCAAATTAAGGCTAAATATGGTTTGGATTCATCAGATACAGAAACTGCCAGGTAAAGAGGAATTTGCCCTGGGTTCCTGCAACTAGAAAAGTCCCTGTCAGAGCAGCCAGGAGCTGGTTTATATTGTCTAAGCATAGGGGGTGTTGAACCTGAGATTTCTAACAGGTCAGGAATTAAAACAAGACTCAGCTTTGTTTTTGCTCCAGACCAAATGCAAAGTAAACCCTGCCCCAACCCCAGTTTCAGGTAAGTCCAGTTCTACCACAGGTGCACAAACCTCCTTTCTCCTTGTCATTAGAGGCGCTCCAGGCTGACTCCACTAGAGGGGCTTCCTGGCTGCATTTCTGATCTGTTTTCAGCCACAGAACAAGAGGCAGGGAAGAAGATCTATTTTCCTCACTCCTGGGTGAAAGGTTTGCTGAAAAAGCAAACACTAATGAGAGTCAAGAGGTGGTAAATGAATGTTCATATAGAAACTGATCTGGGAACCACCCTTGCATGGCAAGATGCAGTCTCCATTGCAGAAAACAGACTGATAGCTGCAGGCAGCATGGCTTTTGCAAACCCCTCCTACACAGCTTTCAAAATGGGCAAGGAGAAGAGGATGGATGTGGAAAGGTCAGGAGCTGGCCTGTTTGGGAGAGCAGGTGGCATAAACCAGGTTGAAACCATCACTAGTCTCCTCTTAGCAACAGACGCCCGAGAAATGCAGCGGTTTGCTCCTGTTTGGGAAGCTGACAGAATGCAAAGCATCTGAGGAGCTTGAGGAGGAATGCCTGCACAGTCCCAGGGGTTGTTGTCCTGGGCTCTGCAGGCACAGGAGGAATATGCCTATGCTTCTTCAAGGGGGTTTATTGTGCTTCCAGTGGCTGGCACATTGCAAGACCTCCTGCCAGTGGTCCTGGCATTTCGCACTGAGACCATGCCATCCACCTTCTCAAGCTGATCCAAAGCCTCGTCTTTGTTATCACCAACTATAACCCACTTTCCTCTTCTTAGCTCTGCCTTGGCTACTTATAGCCAGGTCTGGACTGGGTTTACCCAGCATGATATCCACATTGGAGAAGCTGGTTATCACTTTTTACTACCATTTTCATTTCTCAGTAGTGAAGTCCAGAAAGGAAATCTCTCTTCTGTGATGAAAAGCCAAGATATGTTTTCTCAAAGATCCTATCTTTGCCTCTTCCCACGGAGTGTTCTATATGAAAGTCATCAATCTCATTTTAAAAGCTCAGTAACCTTGATGTGGGATCACTGATTTCTGTACTCAGGAAGGGGCAGAGGGGTCAGTGACATTCTTCTCCAATAAGCTGTTCAACATTTGTGTAATCTGCTCTGGGTGGCCCTACCTTGGCAGTGGGGGGTGGACTAGACGATCTCTAGAGGTCCCTTCCAATCCCAATGATTCTGTGATCATGGAAGCAACATCTGAAATTTCACAAAGTGTTTTCAGCATGGGAGGAATTTCACTGGGTTTGTCAAAAAGCACTTCATTTCCAACTAAAAACCCCTTATTCCTTTGGAGAGCACAGAAGGAAACAAAGCCAACGAAAACTACTGATGCCCTTCTCATTTTTAGGCACCCATGTAATTGTAGGCTGGAAAACATCTGGAATTTCCTCTCCTCCACGGCGATGCCCGTCACCCGACGAGCCCCGCCGCTAAGGGGATGGGGCAGCGGATCTCTCTGCATGCTCTGCTGGGCCGGAGCGACGCCCTGGTCCGGACTCCGAGGAAGCCCCGGCCCCGGCGGCCGCTAGGTGGGTACCGAGGGCCGGGCCGGGCCGGGTCGGGCCGGTGGAGCTCGGGGGGCGGCGGGCGCGCTGCCCCGGCCCCGCTGCCCCTCATCCCCTCCCGGCCGGGGCTAGGGGAGGCTCCGGAGCTGCCGCTTCCCACCGCACCCGCTGCCCAGCGCCGCTGCAGGCCGGGAGGGCAGAGCTCCCGGCCGAGCCCCCGGCCGGTGCCCGCGGGGCGGTGGGGTCTGTGGGGGCTTCTCGGCGCTGCGGGCGCAGGCGGAGGCACCAGATGTGCTGGTGCTGAGGAAGTGCGGGACCAAACACGGCAGAGTGATGCCATCAGCCTTCATTTCCTCAGGAAACGGTGGGAACCTGGAAGCAGCCCGCAGCCAAAACCTTCTTCAGATTTAAAGCTTTCCCTAGGAAATGGAGCCTGGGATTCCCTGGCACCTCCTTCTGGGACTGATGGAAACAGTGGTACTCCTCCACGCCAGCCTAGCAGAGAACGTTCATCTGAGGCCTTCAGACCCAGGGCAGGTCTCTGCTCCTCTCTGCTTCCCCCTTTCACATTTTGTGTGCTGGGAACTCGCAGGCACACAATGGTTCCCCTTGGTACCTGCGAAAGGATGAGAGACCTGACAAAAGCAGGTTTGTCTGGAAGTCCCCATGAGCTGAAGGGGAAACGACCTGTTCATTCCCTCTTGAAAAACAATCCTGCAGGCACTTCTGACTCTGATGTTTGGAGAACACAGATAGGATGTCATCAGAAACCAGTGTGGTCAGTGCTTTCTTGCAAAACTTTAACCGCTGAAATGCTCCTCTGCCAAAGAGATCAAAGCTGATAAATCAGTAAGTTCTCAGCTTAGCAAAGCCAACTTTGCTGAAGCTGTGTATAAACTGATACTCCAGATCTGCTCTGTGGGCAGCATCCAGATGTACACACTTTGTGGGGGCTGGCTTAAGGCAAGTGAGCCAGAACCCAGGCAGAACCCCCAAGCGTACCCTTCCGCAAGGTTTAGTGCCAGCACATGGTCCCTGAGCTTCCTTCACATGGAGACATAATAATCCCATCTCTGTCAGGAGGTCACAAGCTTCCAGAAATCAGCCCAAAGTAGTGCTCCCCAAAGAGAAGGGTCTATTTTTACAGCGCTGATGTGGAGATGCTGCTTTTTCTGGCAACGCTGGAGAAATTCCTCTCACCAGCATTGTCCACCTGCACGGGACAAGAATAGCAGATGACTCAGGACGATGGGCTTTGCGACACTTCCATCTCACTCACAGTTGAGTCACCAGCCGGGATGGGATGGGCCCAGCTGGGAAAGCAATGTGCAGGATGTGTCTCAAGTACGCAACCAAAGCAGACAGGTCCTTTCCATATGCCCACCAGCAGGACCGCAGGCAAATAGAGGTGGTTGATGCAAGTCAGGCTAACTGCAGGGCCTCAGAAGGGCTGTGTTTCCTCCCTGGCTGTAGGGAAGTGCAGCAGCATCTCCTGGCTCTTTGGGGAGAAGGAGAACAGGGAATGTTAACCAAGGAACAGGGCAGAGCCGCAAGGGACTGTGTCTCCCCATCCTCCTCCAGCCCCGTGCTGTGGCCCATGGAGGGCAGAGGCACAGACCTCCTGCACAGGCAGTGGATGGATACACTCAGGAGAACATTTATTAGTGTGAGGAAGGGTGGTCATGTTTGCCAACACCTTGATCATCCCACTGCCCTCCACCAGCTCCTGGAAGAGCTGTAGTTAGAGCAGCTAAGTTATCATCGATGCTAAGTTAGAGCAATGACATTGCAGTGCTTGCAGTTCAGACTTACCTGAAACTCATTTTTCAGGAAAAGTCCTAAAGTTAATTGTTACTTCTTCATTTCTTTTCCACTTTTCCCTCTTCAGGTGGTATTGGGGGCATCATTAAGGGCATGTCTTAAGGGCACATTTATATATCATAATGCATTTGGAATTCTTTAGGGGGGGGTTTTAAGTTCAAAATTTAGGGATTTCTAATGTGTTATGAGGGTATTTTACTGCAGTTCTCTCCTTTCATGCATATTCTCTTTGCTTTTATATTGTGTAACTTCACTCTAACCTTGCCTTTTCATCTAGAAATTTTACAGTGGAAACAAATGCCATTCAGCCTCATGTTATGCAAGTGTAACAATTAATTCAAACATTTCCTCCAAGAAGGAAACCAGAAATTCTTCAAAGTGTGTAGAAACTGAGGGCTCACGTCTGCTTTTACTTATCTTGACATCAGCTGGGAATGACACCAAGTTTCATCTGTGTGGAGTTAGCAGCAGAGAACAAGCCACACATGTAAACGTGCACTTTTCGAAGCATTGATCTTTCAGAATACGTCCTCAAATAACCCAGGCTCTAGGATAATGCTCGCAAAGCCAGCAGTAGGGGCAATGAAGAGCTGGGAGAGGGAGGGCTGTGGGATGAACCCCCTTGCTACTACAACCCCACGGCAAGATGAGTATCTAGGAGCGGTTTCACATTGGAGCAACCCTACTGGTGCCACCCTGTGATGCAGACCTGCCTGCTTGGTGGTGGGCTGGTTTGGCCAGTGATAGCAGGTACACTGGAGCAATGTGGAGCTTGGGATGAGCTAACCTCCCGTGGGCTTTTCCAGTTTTTGAGCCAGCTCTTTCAGACCACGCTGAGCTCCATGCTGTTACAGCTTGCTCACTCTGGATACCCACACTTACAACTAACCCTAGCAGGGCTGTTGCCCTCATGGATGCAGCCTTGTAGGTAGCCTCGTGCAAGCTGATGCAGCCCCCAGCCCATACTGTATTATACAAATACAGGCCCTGGGGAGGATTCTGCTTGGGTAAAGCTTCCTCAACTGTTATCTCAGTTCTCACACTGAGGGACTTAGGCTGTTTTGCTCATTCAGCCTCTTGGAAAAGGCACCATTAAGGGCCAGCAACAGGAAGAGATGTGATGACTGAGCTGAGGGTGGCATGTATGAGCTGTGCCAGCACAGAGCCCCTTCTGCGTTGCTCTGCAGAGAGTAAAACCATCTCAATGTTTTAGATACAGGAAATGGTGGGGAACCGCTTATGATTCCTCAAGAAAATACATGATTTTTCTGCTTTTTTTTTGTCCTTTGTTTATGTGATTATTCTTTCAAACAAATGGTTTCTATTTTGGTTTAATTTGCACTTTAAGCTGCATTTTGGGATTGTTTTTTTATTTGATTTGGATCTGACACAAATCTCTGATTCCAAGTGCCCTTGGGGTTAACAACATGAGGCAGCTCTCATTTTATCTGGATGGGCTGGGCCGAACTAAAATGTAAACTTTGGGCAGGCCAGTTTACTTCCCAGATGTTTCTGTCCGTGGTTTTTCAGATGGTCCCACTTCCCAAAAGCAACTGGGGGATGGTCTCAGTGTGGCAACATGGCCAGGAGTATTTGATGTAATCCCTTGCGTATGAAAAGGCAGGAGATGCTCTTCCAGTATGTTTTATCAGTCGTAACCCAGCCTCCGTGCGGGATCTATCCTAATTGTTCATAACTAGCACACTGCAAGCAAGGATCAGCCTTGCTTATAGGATCAAAGTGTTTGTATTTCTTTTCATGGCTGTGGCAGGAGAGGCTGGCAGCCTACACCACAACATTTCCTATCTCTGCACTGTCAAATAGCTGCCTGCATTTCCCAGGAGAATTCATCGAAAAAGCCCCCTTTTCTTAGTTTCTCCTAGAATTTTCCTTGAAATGAAATATTTTAGGTTGTCCTCCTGGCAGGGCTGTGCTTCAGCGATGTGGGTCCCCAAGTAACAATTAGAGGTAAGCTTGAAAATGTCTTTTCTAAAGCAAGTTTAGTGTCTTTCCCCCTGCTATGGCCCCAGATGTAGGCAGTCACCAGCTGTCCCACAATTAGGAACAGAAGAGAAGATGGATTTGGGAACAGAAGTTTTCCTGCCCCATTACCACAGGTAGAATAAAGGATACATCTTGAATCACAAGCCGAAAGCACTTTTCAGTGAGCTGTTTGGCTGGAGTCATCTCTGGCTCACAGAGGAGATCAAGCATCAGGACTGCTGAGAGGCTTTCTCAGCTCCATCAGCAACCTGTGATGGGACTCTGGTCTTGTCTCATGGTCTTTTTGATCTGTGTCTCCCAAAATAAAGAGGAAGGGAAACAATACTTCCCTTCTCCCTGCTGCTGTCTTGTTTATTCACAGAACAGAGAGACCAAAGGCTTTGGGTGTAGGATACCAGGGCTTCTACTGCTAGGAAGTATGTGATGCTTCTCTAACACTTTATTTTTTTTGGAGGAGTCATAGAAGGCATTGCAAAACTGGGGCTCCTTTCCCAGTTCACTTGGTAAGGAAATGTTTCTGTTATAGTATAAAGAGCATTTTCCCGAAACTAGGGATATGCTGTCTTCCCAAACTGTTTCCTGTCCCACCTAGCTTCACTGAGCCCACCATGGTTTTGGTACAGTTCCTCCATAGCATATTGCACTTACTTTGTCCTTGCTTCTCAGGTGAATCCTCCTGGCCAGGTGTAGTGGGATGTCGAGGAGTGGTCAGCAAATGTTCATCTTTTATCAGCAGGGCAGCTGAGAAACAATGGGAGTGAGTGACTTGTCCAGCTCTAGAAGGTTGCTACCTGCATCCCCAAGCCCTGTGTCATGGTGGCCAGAATGCAATATCCCTGCAAGATATATCCCCAAACCACCATCCTGCTGCAGCCTGGGAGACTGGGACAGGCTTATGTAGAAGAGCTGGCAAGATCTCCATAAATCCCAGCACTCTCTTGCAGGATCAGGACGGGCTGCCTGAGCTATGATGGCAAACTGGTCATCTTGTTTCAGATACCATGTTGGACTGATTGTCAGTCCAGCCTTGCGATGTGTCCCCAGCAAAGGAGCTAGGAGTGACCACTCCTCAATCAGGCAGAGCTCAAGAGCTGTGGTATGGTGTGTATGTGAGGATGGGGGCTGGCCAGGACACGAAGAGCAGTTCACTTTCAAGCTATGGCTATTTTGCATTACTTGGGTGAGGACAAGCACTGCTTTTGAAGCCGCTTTGCATCACAGGCAAACCAGATCTGAAGGCTTCAGCTGCAAAAGCAAAAGCATTGTTATCAGGTGTGTTTTCATGCCTAAACCTTGCTTCCTCCAAGTAAATAAAGCATGTCTTTACCTCAAACTTAGATTTTCTTGTCTCTGTGCTTGCTTAATTTACTCACATCATTCAGTGTCCCATTTGCTCTTTGAGCCAAAGGTTCAGGAGCAGAATCATCTGAAGGGGAGGTACTTTAATATTTCCAGCCTGACCAGGAATAGGAAGTATCAGACATTTTGCAGAGAACTTGTGATATTTCCAGCTTATTTTCAAACCAGTGTGGTTTGGAGAAGTTATCCTGGGCAATTTGAACAAACAGCAAGCACACTTGGTAGCTTTCCTTTGCTGAGCAGGAGTCTAGGTGGGATCAGAAAGGTTCAGGTGTCGCAAGCAGAAACAAAGGTCACAGATCCGAAGCAAAGGTTGGGATGGGAGTGCATCTTTGGAACCTCACCATAACATCAGCTGATTTCATGATGATGAGCACAAAGGTTACCATGTCTGCGGTTCACCAGAAAATGTGCTTCCTTCTGAAGGATGACACAGCTCCTGTGCTTTCCCATTGACAGTCATACCTGAGGCTAAAGTACGCTGGTGAGACACAAAGGTACAATCTCCACTGGCTGAACCTCCTTACAGGAAACAAGTGTTTTTCTTTCAAATGTTCAGGCCATTTTTTTTCCTTCCTTTTTTACAGGAATGGTGTTAAAGTGCAGTTCTCCTCTGCAAAGTGCTTTTGCATAAGTAGATCTTGTCCAATCTGATCCCCATGTGCATTCAGAGTCAGATCTGCTGACTTCAGTAGACAAAACACAGTCAAGCTGCTTTCTTACTCCTCTGATCTTTGCACAAATAACCAAGCGAAACTTAGGATCTCTTTTTTTCCCCCTGGTCATTTTCAACAGACTCAGGCATGATGTCATCTTGACAGATGTCATCTAAAATGAGAACTGGCCAGTGCCTGCCTCCGTCAAGCCAACTTGCTCAATCTCTTTGGGAATGGTAATGCGTTGGGCTCTGTCTTGATCCCAGCTCTGCCGCTGAGCCCAGTGAAGGCTGTAATGATGCTGATGGCTGGAACAGGTTGCCCAAAGAAGTGGTATATGCCTCATCCCTGGCAGTGTTCAAGGCCGGGTTGGACAGAGCCTTGCGTGACATGGTTTAGTGTGAGGTGTCCCTGCCCATAGGAGGGGGCTGGAACTAGGTGATCGTAAGGTCTTTTCCAACACAAACTGTTCTATGATTCTATGGCGACGATTGGGGAGCCAGTTATTCAATACTGGGAAGTGGGAAGAGAAGGGGAGAGGGAATATTTGTACTGCCGGCCTCAAGCCATAACGCAGGTGTTGAATTTAGGAGCATGGTCTCCTGGACCTCTCCCCAGGCTCAATGGAGACACATGTATGTACAGTGTGTGACCCAGGGGTGCTGCCCGTGCGGACGGGCATGTTTGTGTTTGTCACCTCTGTGTCAGGATGAGCCGGAGGCATGCTCTGCTCCCCGCCCCCTCCGCATGTATCCTGTTTTCCCTGCGAAGGAAATCTGGGCAAGCGGGGCGGAAGAGCACCGGGGGTCCCAGCAGCCGCAGCGGGGCTCGGGCAGCGCAGGCAGGGCATGCTGCTGCCCACCTGTCCTATGAGGCATGTATGACCCCGGTGCTGCCCATGCCACTGCAGAGCAGGAGACCCAGCTAGGGAGGACGCACCATCAGATGGTTTCATCCCAGCGGAGGCACGTTCAGGGGACCATGGGGACACCAGTGAGGGCTTCATGGGCAGGAGAAGACCCAAAGAGCAGGCACTGCCCCAGCCAGGTGGACTTTCCTCAAGCCAGTATCTTGCCTTCCAACCAGATGATCTCTTCCCAAAACTGCACGGCCATAAAGTGATAAATGCTGGTGCAGTGAGGTTGTCACAAGCATTGGCATGGCAACAAGCATAATGACAATCATTTGCAGAAAAGATAAGGGATAAGATAACAGGTTAATCATTGTGTCATCACTCAGGCTGGGAAGGTGAATTCATGGTGTGCAAAGCAGGGACAGAGGTGGCATTGCCTACCAGAGGAGGGAGCAGACTTTCCAGAAGGCAACCATCAGTCTTCCAATGATCTTTTCCAGTTCCCCCTGTCCCCAACAGCCACGCTTATCTCTTGTGTGGCTCCTCTCCAACCCCAGTACTCACCTGCATGACCTGATGTTGCAGCTTCTTGGATGATGCCCAGGGGTTGGGACAGCCCTCCTGCACACTGAGCAGGTTTCTCTCCGCAGTGCAAGCACATGCACCCTCTCACTCACAAGTTCCCAGGCTGAGGAACAAAAAACCTGCATATGGTACCTCTGGGTTTAGATGACTGCACTCTTTTAATCAGATGCTATGGGTCGCAGAACATGTTGGCCAGGTGGTGACAGAAAACGTCAGATGCCTGCACAGGCATCAAAAGTCTTGGAAAGAGGCAAAGCAGAAGGAGTCTTTCTTTGAAGGGGGAAAAGGAGGTGATGAAACTACGGGGGAAAGGAGGGATGGTGGTCTGGGCCTTTCATAAGCCTGTATTAAAGCAGTCCATCTGATGATCTCTGAAGTCTCACAGGGTCTGGGAATGTCGTTTGGAGTCATGGTAGAAAGAAGATCTGGTGATTTCACCATTAAGCTCTTGATGTGTGTGAGAGGAGAGGCCACATGAGGGGAGAGTGGATTAACCCATCCAGTCCTAATGAAGATCTCGGCCAGGTCCTTTCAGTAGCAGTTACAGGAAACCCATAGTGAGGGATATGAATAGAAACATCCTCTCACCGCTTGTTGAGACTTGATTTTCTTTTTCAAATCTATCAGTTCATGGACACAGCTCAAATCCTCAGCTGCTGTGAACGTGTGAGCCATGAGCCTCAATCAAATCCCAAGAGCCGGATGTACTGTCTATATAAGTCAGCTAAATAAGTTCATGGCAATGAGACACCGGTTCCGGAAATTCACAGATAGATTTAGTTATAAGCCAAAAAGATAAAGCTCTTCATTTCAAAACGATGACATCTTGATCACAGTTTGGGGTTGTGTTTGATTTCCAGATATGGTACAACAAATACATTCATTTATTTGGTATTTCAGCCTGATGAAATATCCATAATAGCTGTACCTCCACCCCCAGCAGCTCTGCCTGTGTCCGCATAGAAACAGGTCCGGGATGCTGTACGCAGATGAGTGTGTGCAGGAAGAGGGCTCTTCCACACAGGAAGGGTATTTTTATAAACAGGAAGTGTATTCTCCTACCAGATTTACTTCTGTGTCCAGTCCTGGTTTAGGTGGAATTGTCTGATCAACGAGAAGAAAACAAGAGGCTCATTCACAGGATGGCAGAACAAGTTAGCACATGATAGAAAAACACACATCAGCCTGTTTCTATTCTCAGTACAGATTTCAGAGGGGGAGTTGTTGCACCAAGTTCAGTGAATTGACTTGAGCTGCATTCGGTAATAAAAAATCAGAAAGATGCCACAGTTTTTAAAAGAAGTGGCAGTAATAGTAGTAACAACATCACACTTCATTGAACTCCGTAAGACTGTCCCTAGCAGTGGTGCTAAGTATCTGCATGAGTTTGCAGGACCAAGACCAGAAGAGGTACAACTGATGCATGAGTGTGTCCATCCCTGTCCACGATGCCGTCTTCTCCTCTCCCACACTGTTTTCCCCTTGAAGACTTCTGCTTTACTTATCTGATGGGCTCTGGCTTAACCTGATTCTATTTTTATTTTTTACTTTTATTTTGGAAAGTGCACTTTTTGGATGCAGAGTGCAATAGAAGTATCTAAATCTGATTCAGTCATGCACTGCATCAGCCAGTTGTATATGAATGGCTCTGAAGTGGCACGTGTTGGAAGCAGCAGCACAGTTGCAGGCTGTGCCCATGCATGCAGTCTCCTCTGTTAACCTCAGGGTGAGCACTCCCACAGCAGCCCTCACTGCTGATCAGCAGCCCTTGCTGCTCTGCAAAGCATCAACTCTAGTGATGGCCCAGCTGTGCTCCACACAAACATATGGCAAAGCCCAGCCAGACCAAGACTGGACCAAAAGCAGGACCAAGGAAGCAACACAGGCAGAGGATAAGGTATGTGGTAGGAAGTGTGGGGAGCTGATATTATGAGGACAATGTGTGGAAAGATGGTGCAGGAATGAAGAAGGTAGGGATGCTCCTTTGGAGACTGGCAGATGAGTGCAAGGAGAGTTGGAGAGGACCAGAGGGTTAGGCCATCCATCATAGCATAACAGAGGAGTGTGCAAAGTGGACCAGAGTCCAGGGGAATACACTTGCTGTTCTCCTGTGCTGACTTTATCGCTGTTTCAAAGCTCTGAGATGCGTAGAAAGGAAGGAGAGCTGCAATCACACTTCCCTCAGCATGTCTGTAGCCTGGCATGCAACAGGGGCTGCTGCAGATGCCACCCAGGTAGGAACATTACTTGTGGATTCTGACTTTGATGATACTGCATGCAAGCCAAGGAACTTGAGCTGAAACGTCTCTGTGTATTGCAAACAAGCCTTCCACGGAGTCCTGCAGCAATTCTGAGGTGTGCCTGCGTACATCCACCCTCCCGCTGCACAGGGCAGATGTAAAAGTGTGAGCTATCAACCACAGGGAGAATTTATTCAGGTGAAAAATTCAGGAGCTGGAGCTGTAAATAGGTGACTGCTGGGCATGAATGAGAGTTTTAGGATCATACAATCATAGAATGGTTAGGGTTGGAAAGGACCTCAAGATCATCTAGTTCCAACTGTTTTATACTATCTTTCCTGGGTGCTGCCAGCAATGGGGCAGGAGCTCAATCCAAATGTCCTCTAGCATGGATAAAGCTCAGCCTAGACCCTGATTTGAAATCAGTCAAGTCTTTTTCTTTAAACTAGACTAAATCAAACGAGCAGCACTAAATCCTGCTCTTCCCTCTGGCTTCAAAGGTGGCGAGGGGTAAATCTGCATTATACTTTGTCACTCTGTCCCCTTCTTCAGGCGTAGCAAGCCTGATCTCTGTAACGATGTAGGAATGTGCAGGAATGTAACACAGTGTTTGTTAGTGCACATGTCCCTGCATGCGCATGGGAATCATACATGCATGGCTTTACTGCCTGGTGATGTCAGAAGTGCACTGTAAATATTTTTCCCTGAGAAAGATGGGTCATTTCACTGCCGGACCATGCCTTCCTGGTGGAATGGCAAGTGAGATCCAGATGTGACCGGAATGTGAAACAGCTCTAACCCATGCCGTGACAGTGGTTTCTTCATTGAGCTGCTTCTCAGGGCTGGTGGTGCCCTCTTCTTTACCCACCCTGCCCAGCCACCTCCAGCCCTGCAAGAGGCACGTGTGATCTCTGGGCCATGAACCTTGCCAAGGATGCCTCAGCTGCTCTTCCAAAGCGGTTGCAAGTTTCAGCCTGCTTAGTCAGGCCACTATTTTATCTGTTTATGTCTAGACCAGTTTATGAGCAGATGAGTTTAGTGGGAAGAACTACACATTTCTTACATAGTTCTCCTGATTTCTCAGAATTTGAAGCCATTTTCCAGAGCCCTAATGGCATTAGAAAGCAAAGCATATCTGCTGCATTCAGATTGAAACAGCAAATTATTTTCTTCATCTTAGGCCTCCTGATTAAATCCTGTCTAGTTTGCCAGCGCTCTTCTAAGCCATATGTGAGACAAAATTCCTTGTGTGGTTGGGTTGTAACTTCAGGCATATCAAAATCAGCAAAGTCCATGGGGCTGTGCTGGATTACGCTTGTCAGAAATGCAAGGGCTTTAACTTGCTTCTGTCAGCAGAGCTGCAGAAGAGGCTGAGACATTGGGATTTGTGGATTTTGAAAAGTGCCAAAATACCTTAAAAAACAAAGCAAAAAGATTACTCACTGAGATTTCATTCACATATTGACATACTTATCACCTCCAAAGATTAAAAAAATGTACATTAACCCATTCTGGGATGAATTCTGACCTTATTAGTACCTCTGCAGTCCAATAACTATCTGCTGAAGTGGACTATGCAAAAGATGTTGATCTGTGGTGCAGCAGAGTGCAGTGAGAGTTGTTCTGATTTCATACTGATGCGACAGAGCGGAGCATGGCTCTTCAGGATTCCAGGTGTTGCTGGAGTGATGCACATTACACCTGAGGTTGCTCTTTGGAGGAACTGGCAGTCCTGGGTGGATTCAGGGAGGAATATGTTACTGCAGTGCTCTCATTGCCTGCCTCTTGCTCCAGAGCTTTTTGATTTAGCCAATATGTACTACACACTTGACATGCTCGACAAGACCTCTGAGTACCAGTGTTCCTTCTTATTATAGCGATGGTGTCTTGCTTGTGCCAAAAATCAAACCTGAACATCGATCCCACCCAGCACTGTAACACCCAAGAGAGGAGCAGTGTTAAGAAATGAAGGCAGCAGCTGAGAGCACCATTTCTCAAGGGTGCTCGGCCATAGTGCTCTTTTCCTTCAGTATGCAATATGCCATCTCAGAACTGAAGGTGCTGAGCAGCCAGTCTGACAACCAGAGGCCCAGAAGCTGAGGGGGGCGTCAGCCTGATGCTGCAGTCTGCCCCCAGCCATGCTGGCATTTCACCCAGCTAGATCTCGCAGAAAACACAAACCAGCTCCCTCCAGCGCTTGGACATTCCTTTACCTGTTACACCTCTCATGTCATAACAGCATTTAATGGCTCCCAGCCCTGTACCTGGGGCAGGAATCAGTGGCACCAGCCACATCTCTCTCTTCTTTCGCTTTCCCATTGTTAGCCATGCCCAATCTTTCCCTCACCATACCAAGGCCAACCTGCATGGAGCTTGATATCCCAGTATCATACAAGTAGACCTAGGAAGAGATAACTGGAGGTGTCTATGCCCAGGATATACCTCAGGTGCCAGCTGTTTCAGTAAAGAGACAGATTAGGTTTAAAGGTATGATGTCCTCTCCTCATATGCAACATACATAATGTATAGCCCAGCCTGCATAAGCAGTTAAGAGGAGATGATACAGGGCGTTTGCATCCTTGCTTCTGCTGTGAAATGCTCTTCTACATGGGTATTTCCCATGTCCAAGGCTTTTATCTCTGCAATCCTCAAAACGTAGTCATCTGTGGGCTGAAATCTTGTGTGTCAAAGTTAGTGGTCACTGATAACTCGACCTTCTCTTCTTTAGCTGGCATTTGTCGTTAAATAAACAGTGTGCTTCCTCTTTCTCTCAATTAGATTAATGCAAATCAAGAGCAATTCCGGCTCAGTGTCAGCTTAAAACAGAAACCGAAGGCCTGGAATAATTTTTATTGGTGAGGAGAAGTTCATGGATGTGCAAGGTGCCAGATCAGCAGCCCAGGGGACTGTGGGGTTTACTCAAAAATGGCCTAATTCCCAGAAAAGTCCCTCTGCCTAGTGTTTCCTATTGAATGGTCCTCTATCTCCCAGAGGCTCCTTGCCAATAGGAAATGGTAATCTCCTGCACGTAGGTAGAATTTCAGACATGAGTGGTATTGCAAAGCTTGCCAGAGCAGGTGCATGGGACGCGCAGAGCTCAGGAAACACACAGCAGCAACTGGGGGAGAGGTTGGTCCACCTAATCCCACCAGGTACCCGTGCTCTCCACCACCAGCATGGCCACAGCCACCCCTCCGGCAGAAACTGGACCAAAGTCACCGGATTCCTTCCACAGCTCTGCCTGAAAAGGAACATGAAAAGAGAAAATAACAACAACAAAGGATGTAGCTGATTCTCTGCACTTATTATTAGTGGAGGAAGGACTGGGATTAATCATTCCCACAGAAGCAGCTGTAAAGGATGGAAGTAGTTGATCAAAGTGGACTTTGTTATTCCTGATGTAGCATTCTGCTGAGCAATGAGAACTAGTGTGAAGCACTAGAGCTTCAAAAGGACTTTAATGACTCCAAGGCTTGAACCAAGGACACTGCTGGAACTAATCTAGAAGGAAATCCAGGGCAAGGTGGAAGCAATGGAAATGAGTGCTTTGGTCCAAGGAATTTTTCCACATCTTTCATTTCCTAATTCCATACCTTTGAGGTAATAAAATCGCCATTCCACATGATGGCGGAAAAAAAAATAGTGGGACAATGGGAAATGGTTCTCTGTGGGACAGGGCTACGTGTGGCTCAGCTACACCTGATTGCTGCACTGCTGCGTGAGGGGAGCAGAGGGCACAAGGATCCAGGCCATTTCGCTCTCCTGAGGTCTGACAAAGCTGCAGCCACTCTGCTTCCTCCTGTCCTATAATACCCTCTCCTATTGCTGGCAATCACAGAGCATTGCTGAGACCTAGGCTCCCTTTCCTCCTGACTGGCCAAACAGATGCACAACAAGCACCTTCTGCATCCTTGGAGTGTGTAGCCTTGGCATGGCCCCTCTGTTAGCTGTGGGGACAACAAGCTACCCTGTGCTGGTGCTGGGGACTGCAGTAGTAAGCCAGGAGTGAATATGGAGAACCTCTGAGTATTGACTGGGAACGAGCCGTGGGGAGCCTGACTCATCCACACTGAAACTGCACTGACATGGTGGAGCTCTGCTGTACATAAGCATAGCCGCATATCTGCAAGGCAGCTCTCACCCTGAAGTTGGAGAAGAAACACATACTTTAAGGGGTAGCTTTGTTAATGACACATCCACCATGTCCCTCTCTTCTGTCTTTCCTTCCTTTCTTTCTTCCTTCCTTGTTTCTGTTTATAGAGCAAAGGGATCCAAAAGAGCATTTCCTACCGAGCAGTGCACTACCTTCTCTGAGACAGTCAAGGACACATTGCCCAGAAGTAGGCGTTTTCTCCTGCTAACAGGTCCTCACTTCAATAGTCCATGAGGGGATTCATATTCAGAGACTCTGAGACTGCCAGAGCTCATCTTAGTGCGCTCAGTGGGTAAACAACTTGGTGTTTTCCATAAGCCTTGGCCACCATGGAGTTGGATGGCATTTCTGGCGGGTTCAGATGCAAAGCTTCGTTTATAGACACAAACCCTTCTCAAAGCACTACACTAAGTCAGCAGCCCTGCAGAGCTACAGTTTGCTCCACTCCCACTCAGGCATGATGTGGTCCTTCATGAGATTTTGCTGAGCGAGAAAAAGTAAAAAGTGTGTCAGAGTCTCAGTAAGCAGAATGGTGGGTGTCGGTGGGTGTCGGTGGGTGTCAGTGAGTCCTGAATCAGTAGACTGGTGGGGTGGGTCCTCCTTATTCTGGCAAAGACCACAGCATGAGGCTATGTGCTAGGCAGGCACCTCTCCTACTAGGACATTCGGGCATATGCTGAGTGTGCTGGATAGCACTGGAGCTGTCAAGGTAGCGTTCTTCTTGAGCAGTGGTAGGGTTTGGAAACATCAGACCTAATGCTGAGGTCTCTCCTGCTGGGTTTCCACCAACCTGGTCTTGCAATGAAAAGCTTGGATCTTTTAGAGCACTGAGCAATAGCCAAGAAGGTGGATGAAAAGCAGAAGGCCTAAGGGTGCAGTATACTTCAGTCCACTTTCAAGTCTACTTCTCAGCTCAGCATGTGGACATGGTTGTAGCCCCCTTCTGCTCAGCTGAGTGGAGGGCAACAGCACCTACCCCTGCCTGATCCATTGCTTTCCCTCACTGCTGTTACCAGAAGACATCAGAGACACACCAAGGATCAGGGAGTATCTTCTCTGTCATTTTCCCTCTCTGCTTCCAGTGAAGACCTATGGCTCTGTTTCTTGTCACTTTTGTCAGGAAGAATCCAGTGTGTATTTTGTGGTTAAAAGTCAAAACTGAAAGCATTTCCCTCCCTTCCCTTGCCCCAAATCCGGCAGCTGTTGAGTTTGCTGGTTTGCTTTGTCAGCCTAAACATGCAGCAGCACATTCTGGCGAGGGGCTAAACAAACAAGCCTCTGGAGAAGACTGGCAGGATGAGAAATGGAGAACTGGGACCACGTGCCTCAAGAGGGAATCTGACACTTGCATCTCAGCTCTGCCACAGCATGCTCAGCACAGGGACCCAGTGGGCTTTTCTAAGTCATGCTGGATGTGTTACACACAGGGCAGGAGCTGCTTGGCAGAGCAGAGTATGTGCAATTTTGGTGGAGGGGAAATACTGCAGGGAAATACTGCACTGCACTTGATGCAGATAGGACTCTGTGAGCTACCTCCTCTGAAGTAGCTGTGCTTGATTTCAGCTCCAGAGATGGAGCTTTGTTCTGTTTACAACGCCGAGCCCTCTTGTAGCATCAATGCACTGTGACTCAGTCACTGCGTGCAGAGTCCTGTTTCCTCTCTCCCAGCCTGCTTTTTGCACTCCACAATGGGCAAGGTGGACCTGGCCTGTGAGCAGCTGTCTATGTCCCCAGGGATGTGACATTAGCTGGGACAGGGAACTGACACGGCTGCATCCCCTTCCTCCTGCTGTGGAGATATTCCCTGGGGGAGCACCTGATTGGTGTTGAAAGAGCATCAGGACACACTGAGCTTCTCCTCTGCTCCTGTGTCCTGAAAAGGGCTGCGGAAGGCAGGTGCCTCCAGCCACAGTGAGCAAAGAAATCTGGTGCCTCCTGCTCCATTTTCCTGACAGCAGGAAGGCTGTGGGAAAGGAAGATCCCGCTCAAGCCCACCCTTGAAGCCCTTTTCTTGGAGTTACAGCCAGTGGGCTCTTCAGTAGTCCCAAAAATGCAGCCTGCATTGCCTGCAGGTCATCAAGATGAGCTTCATTTTTGCCTGGTGGACAGCAGCCTCGGGCAGTGGTTTTGCCTCTGCAAAGTCCCTTGAAACACCCCATCTTCCCTATAGTCAGCAGACAGATGGGGAGAGCTGGGACTCCAGGGATGGGTTGGAGGAAGCAGAGCCCCACAGCCTCAGCAAGCACAGCTGGGTGGGTGGAGTGTGGCATGCTGAGAGGGAATTGCCTTTGTTATTTCAACACAAATGAATTCAGAAATGCAGTTTCTGGTGGTGCCCTGAACTCTGCCCCCAGTGTCACCAGCACCCCAGCTCTGCCAAAGCAAACACAGACTCCTGGCCACAGAAAGAAAACTAAAGCCTTCCCCAGCAGCAGCTGCAGGTTCACACTCTGCTTCACACCAGCACTATCCTCCTTCAGACCCTGTATCCAGGTATCTGCTCTATTTAGACAAGTGACTGAGCAGCCAGATAAAGCCATCACATAGGGAGAACGAGTGTCCCAGCTCTCCCCTCCACAGGCAGTCCATTAGAGATAGGTGAAGACACTATAGATGCCTCATTGCAGCCAACATCAAGGGTGGTGGCGTTGCCTTCAGCAGACAGTGTGATGCTTGATGTTCAAACTTAGACAAGGGAAGTTCAGGTTAGGTATAAGGAAGAAGTTCTTTACAGTGAGGGTGGTGAGGCCCTGGAACAGGTTGCCCAGAGAAGTGGTAAATGCTCCATCCCTGGCAGTGTTCAAGGCCAGGTTGGACAGAGTCTTGGGCGACATGGTTTAGTGTGAGGTGTCCCTGCCCATGGCAGGGGGTTGGAACTAGATGATTTTAAGGTCCTTTCCAACCCTAACTATTCTATGAGTCTATGTTCCTATGGAGGCAATGCAGCGCAGACAGCATTGCTGAGCACTCAGCAGGGCTGCTGTTGGTTTGCAAGCAAACACCTGGATATTTAAAATATGCATCCTGGTTGGGAGCTGCATCAAAGGAGACAGGAGTATCTCTGTCTCTCAGAGCTGAGGGGCTGTGAGGCATCCTGAGGGCAGCAGCTTTCATACATGCCTAAGGATGCCCTGCCTGGCATGCATCCACCTGGGCTCCTACACATTTGGAAGATGTGTAGAGCTGTTAGGGATGATTTCTTCCAAATTGACTCCATGAGCAGTGGAGCTGCATTAGAAGATATGCTGGCTTGGATTTTGGAAACATCTTCCTGTGAGGTCTTCTTATTTTCTCTTTCTTTCCTTTTTTTTTCCCCCCTTCATGGGGGTGAGGACACAGCATGAGCCACATGAAAAAGGCAGTGTATCCCAGACAGAAGATGGTAGAAAGGGGGAGAATGGGCAGTGATTTTATAGAGTGGGAGAGAAAGGCAAATACAGCCAAGAAAGTTAATGCTGGTGATAAATTAAGGCAAGATCAGACGGATCAGCTTAGCTGTGTGTCCTAGGCTGAGAGTAGTGGGAAATACTCATTTGGGGTCAGTTTGGCAAAGACCAGGCCCCTCACTACAAAGGAGACTGCAGTCTCCAAAGGAGATGCTGCTAGTGAGGGGACTTTTCCCAGGAGAGTTCCTGGTCTCACAGCACAGAACAAACACCCAGATCAAGAAAGCAAGACTTTGCTAGTTCAGCTGGACTGATGAAAGCCCCAAACCACTGCTTGTGAACTCATGGTGCACACAAGTACAGCAATCAGTGTTTTGGGGCAGTCTGTGCTGTAATAAGTCTGGGTGCCTGTGCTCCACTGCCCTTTCTCAAGAGGCAGACTGAGGAATGGTCACATGTGTGATGGCAGAGAAGTAAGAAGGGCCACAGAGGCAACACACCTGCAGGAGACAGTGTTTCTGCCTCTCCTCAGAGAGGGATGCTCAGGGTTTGGGGCTCAGAGGGAGCACAGCTTTTTAGAGTGCAGCTGCAGATCAAGCCAGCAGGGATGGGATCCTTCAGGAATGCTCTCCAGGTTGGTTTTGCTGGTGACAGACCATGAGCCTCCAGCACTGGGTGCTGAGGAGCTGCAGCACTGTATGGGTACCTCCAAGACCTGTAAGACTCTCTGTGCTGTTCCTTGAGCAGTTTCTTCTTTGCCCAAAGAGAACAAGACTGATGCTCGCCTAAATACGAGCAGAGCAAAGGGGACCTAGGCTTTCAGGATCAGCATGAGGATCCCTCAGACCAGGGAGCAGGGGCATGCAGCCCCACTGGCCATGAGGCTGTGGATGAAGGAAGCATCCCATAGGTGCCTGGATACAACACACTGGATTCAGAGTAATGCTCTGAACATGGCCAACTGCTCACCTGACTGCTCACCCAGGAGGCAAAGAGGGAGCCTGCTGCTTTGGCAGGCACGGTGGTGTATCTAAGGCAGGGTCTTGCTGGAGACAGAGGGAGAGAGTCACCTGCCGGGTTATATTTCAGCACTGCGCACTGGTTTAGTCTCTTATCCCTTGCTCTGCGGCACACCCCCAGCACAAAGGATTTGACACCAGGTGATTATCTGAAACTGGAGACACACGATGTCGGTGCATCTCTGGTTACAGGCATTATACCCAAGCCTTTGCTCTTAATGATCATGAGCGTGTTACCTTGTGGTTTGTTTTTTTGTTTGCTTGCATAATTAATGCAGTGAAATGAAACTACTATCCACATAACTGTGAGGATGGCTGATGCCCAAACATAACTATCATTCCTTTTTAAGGTGACAGTTGAGTGAGGTACTCTTCAGTTTTAATTATTCACATCTTGAATATGGCATAGTTGCACACATCTGATGGGGCTCCTCTGATTATCAGTTATTGTCTATTTGTGGATATGAGACTTTCCGGACTCGGAGCAGGAATATTCACCAACTGCCTGAACTACACAGATGTGGCACATCTGTTTGACAGTGTTTACTATTTGTAGGTCTGTTTTAAATAAATAATGCTTTCGATCTGAACGTTTGTCGACTTGGTCAAGATGGCTTCACCAAGCTCAGCAACTAAGGCAGGAGAAGAGAAGAAGTGAAAAAGAAGAAGGGAGGAGAGAAGCAAGCAGGCAAGAAAGGAAAAAAGTTGGAAACTGTGAGGCAAACTGAGCTTGACTCTCCCACAGTTTATTAACATTTGATTAGCATAATGAATATTCAGCCCCATTATTATCTTATTGTTCCTCTTTGCATAGTATGTTAAGTATGAAAAGTTTCTCCTGCACTTTTTTTCATTGCAAATTGTGCCCCTGGAGAAACAATTTCTCTTTATCAAAAGAGACTAAGGATTAGTCAAAAAAATAAAAGGAAAAGGAAAAGGAAAATATGTTGCAAGACTGTTCCTTGCGTGTCTCATAAAATCCAAAGCCAAACAATTTCTATCATGCATCTATAACTAACAGGGGACTGTTGACCAGGGCATGGTTTTAAAGTATGTGTGTGCTCTGTTCTGTTGTTATCTTTATATGGCAGTAGTGCTACATGTCAATGCGCCAGTATCTAACCCACCGGTTAAATTTATTTTGAAGCTTATTTAAGAGGTGGATGTCAAACTGAAGCAGCACTGTCTTGGAGTCAGGCCAACTGAAATGCAGATCAGCACGATGTGCCCCTCAGCCTCGAGATCTGCCCCTGAGGCAGAGCTGGAAGGAGATGTGGGGAATTGCTCCTGATAGCTCCTGGTGCCCGGCATGATGGTGAGATGCTGTGCAGCACCTCGGAGAGGCCATGTGGGCTCTCCTCTGGTGCTGCCCGGGGGAGGCCCCCGGCATGGCCGGGACCAGCCGTTCCTCAGTAAATCATCCAGAGGGAGGAATGGAGGGGGAAGGAAGAGAAATCACAAGCATTGATTTATCTTTTTAAAGCCCTGGCACTCTGGTTGGCCATGGCTCCACGCAGCAACCTTTGGTGAGGGAATGTCTGTGCTGCACTCCCATCACCCACAACGGAGTCCATCTGTCCCCCATCTCTGCACAGGGGTCCTCATGCACAGGGAGGGGGACCCACATTGTGTTATGGTAGCCAAGCATGAGGCTGGGGTGTGGGCAGCTTTACTGTGGGATGGAGGGAGTGCACCCTGCACCCCTCATCCCTGCTCCCCAGCACTGACCCAGGCGGGGGATGCAGGGGCCAGAGCCATGCATGGCGAAGGTCTCAGGCAGCTTTCTCTTGAGCTCAATGGACGCTCTTGGGAGGAAGAAAAAAGAGCGGAGGAGCAGCTCCCAGTGGCAGCCGGAGGGGCCGGGGGCCCGCTGCCAAGGCAAACAAGGAAGCCACCTGATGTGACTGGGGTCAGATAAGAGCCGTCACTTCAGGAGCAGGTGCTTCCTGTGCTGTGCGCCCAGCCCGGCCCACTGCCCAATGCCTGCCTGCTGCCCAGCATCTGCCCACTGCCTGCTGTCCGCTGCCCAGTGTCTGCCCACTGCCTGCCGCCCACTGCCCGGTGCCTGCTCGCTGCCCACTGCCCGCTGCCAAATGCCTGCCTGCTGCCTGCTGCCTGCCCAGAGCCTGCAGCCTGCTGCCCACTGCCTGCCCACTGCCCACTGCCCACTGCCTGCTCCCTGCTCACTGCCTGCTGCCCACTGTCTGCCCACTGCCCGCTGCCTGCTGCCTGCTGCTTGCCCATTGCCCACTGCCCACTGCCCCCTGCCTGCTGCCCACTGTCTGCCCACTGCCCGCTGCCTGCTGCCTGCTGCTTGCCCACTGCCCACTGCCTACTGCCCACTGCCCACTGCCCACTGCCTGCTGCCTGCTGCCTGCTGCTTGCCTGCTGTTTGCACACTGCCTGCTGCAGGCAGGCACCTGCCTTTGCCAGGCTCAGCCCTGCGCCTCCCATCAGGAGCGTGGGGTCTTGCAGAGAGGGGATGGCCACATGCCACTGGCACCTCTAGTCACAGGGAATGGGAGAAGGAGGGTTGCTGTGGCAAGGAGCAGAGGGGATGGCTGACCAGGGATGCTGTTCCTCCTGGCCTTACTGGGAATGGGGAGCATGAGAGGGGTTGCTGCAGGCACCCAGAGAAGGAAACTGGGGGTTTGGAGGACATCTGGGGTGTCTTTCCACCCTAAACATGAAGTGAACTTTTTAAGATGCTGAGCCTGGGCTGGGAGAGCCTGGGATGGTTTTTATAGCTGCAGGGTCCAGATAAAACCAACTGAGTCTTTCAGGAGCTGATTTCCATCTTCTTTATACATCTGAAGCCCGGACCCCAGTGCAAGGGAGGACCTTGCCTGGATGTGCCCCAGAGAGACTCGTGTGTGATGGGGCTCAGAGGGACAGCCCCTGGTATCCCCTGCCCAAAAGCAAGGCAGGGGCTGGCTGCCAGGGCCCTGCAGTCAACAGGAGGATCTGCAGCAGGGTTACGTGGTGCACTGTTTCCTGACAGTAGCCTCCTCCATATGCACCAGTATAGATCATATTAATAGGAAGGATGAGGTCAGCACTTCTTTTGGGGTCCATGTGTCAGCTGTACTTCGGCAATTCTGCTCTTTGTTTACTGCCATCTCTCTTTTTTCCCTTCTGGTAAAGCCACGTTTGCTGGAGAATGTGGCTCCCCCACCCCTTTAAACATACTGAAATGCTTCCAGACTTGCCTGAAGATAAAAGGAGGGATTAAATAGGAAACCCAGAGGGTGTTTTTCCCTTCCCTGTGCACAGCCAAGATGGGAACACCAGCATTCAGGTGGGAAGCTGGGGCCAACCCTGGTTGGGAAGGTTCTGCAGCTCTGTGGTCACCCCGTGCCATGGTCTGTAGCATGTCACACAAGGCAGCAACACACAAGACCCAACAGCCAAGTCCTTGTTCTCCCTTCTAGGAAACATAGAGCTGATGATAGAAAATATGTGGAGAGAGAGGAATGTGTTTGGGAGTATACACAGTGTAGCTCCCCCAAGACATAGGTACATGTTGTTGTCCTTGAAGACATGGAAGAGAAGCAGGCCACAAAGAACAGCAGGCTGCAGGTGGCATCTACTAATGAGCTGATCTTCTTAACTGGGCATAAAGAGATGATGAGAGCCTTTTGTTTAACAAGTTAGCATTTCACCATGCCACTTTCCAGTAATAAGAGAAGATCCATAGTCTCCTAGCAATGGGCAGAAGGGCCCTCAGGAGTTAAATGTATTCCCACCCACGAGTAAAGGTGTCAATGTTATGCTTAGGTTTGTATGAAAAGGTGAGAAGGCATTGTCGTGAAGAATGCTCACCAATAGTTACAGGAGAACTCGAGGTTTGAACACCATGTCTGTTCCACATCTCTGTCACCGTTTGCCTTTGTGAATTTGGATAGATCAGCTTTGCAGAAGAAGAGAGGTAAAATAATAACTGCCTAGGATAATGTGGTGGTGCCAGGCTTCACTGATCACTTCCTCCCGGGCAGATAAATATGCGGCTCGTTGTGAATGGGAAAGTGTTTCAGAGGCAAATGGGTTAATGTTATAAAGCTCTCCGAGAGCCCTGGGTGACTAATTAGCACGAGATGAAGCATCAGAGCAGGGCAGAGCTGAGAGGACATTTGTACCTGAGGGCTCTCTACTGGCTGATGAGCAAGCAGATCAGAAAGGCCAGATGTAACCATTACAAATACGATTGTACTTAGAATGTCAGAAATTTCCAAAACAGGCAGAAAGGCCATTGTATTCCAAATAGTGCTCAAATGCCACGTCACTCGGGAAGCCCTGCATGTATTCCTCTGATCACGCAGGCACATCAATGGCATCTCTGCTGGATCATGTTTCCTAAGGGGTCTACTTCAGCTCCAGATCATGTTATTTGCCTTGGAGAGCCTTGGGGGGCCAGCAGTTTGCTCTATCAACCCATCAGCAATATATGCTGTAGGCATCTCTTTCTTCGGGTGGGCTAGTTAGTTCAGTGTCTGAATGTACTTTTTGATATCAAGTTGTGGTTGAAAGGCTTTCCCTCTGAAGGCATGCAAGTTCAGTGCCCTCTCTGTAGCCAGCTTTAGGAGCATGACAGCACACATTGCGCAGAAGAAAACTTCCAGAGGGCACATTGTATAACATAGCACAGAGGCACCTAAGAAAGCTCCAAATATATAAGCATTGGTCAAAACGCAGTCTAAGGGAAAGAGCTTGGGGTTGACTTTGGGCAAATGGACTCACCCAAGATGGAAGCCCCATCTTTCTCCCCCTAGGTCTAAGGAGAGCCTGCGCCTCAGCCGTCTCCAGCCTAGCTTTCCATGCTCGTCCCTAGCTCTAAACCTGTGATGCTTTGGTACCTGATACCCCTGGCTGTGCTATCTTCCCCTTACAGTCCCTCCTTTAAAGAGTTGCTCCTGTGTATTATCTGTGGTTGCTTCCTTTTTGCTCCGTTCCCAAACACCAGGTCTATTCTTGGAACGTCCGGCTAAAGCGCTTGTATTGACGTCAAAATTACTCAACAGTTATTGTCAGGAAGGACTTGATTTGCATTTGAATAGGGTGGCTTTTTAATGTCTCAGAAATAAGATGCTGTGGGGACAATGTTTGGAAAGATTCCCCAAGGTAAATGTAAGGAGGCGAATTACATGCACGTCTCTTCTTCTAAGGACTTCTCCGGTGGAGTAAGGGTGAGGAATAAACCAACCTGCGTGGAATGGAAGAGTATGGCTGCTTTCTCCAGAAACCCCCTTCCTGCACTCTGTCCTCAAGGCCTGGCAGGGAGAGCACAGTGCTGCTCTGGCTTCCTGCTGGAGAGGAACTGCAGAGCTCACAGGCCCCTCTTGAAAACACTGTGGCAAATGTGAACCAGTCACTTGTGGATGTTCCCGAGGAGGAGGGGAAACGGAGGTTTAGTGGGGACTTTCCTGTTAAATGAGTGACCACCATCGTTCTCACTTTTGCCACTTAGAACCTGGGTTTGGAGGCACGTTGGTCAGTGTAATGCCACAGAATGGTCCCCCAGGTAAAGGGTGGGCTGGGATCTGGGGGTTTCAGCAGCAAGATCACTATATAGACACTCACATTGGGGACTGTGAAGTCTCCTCAGCCTTTCACATGCCTGAGGAGTTGGTGTTATGTCCCTTGCTGTTTGCCGTGTGGCTGATGCTGCAAATGAAATCTTAACACAACGGTCTTGTCTGTGCATGAGTGTTAAGGCAGCCAATTATAAACATGTTCAGGGAATTTAATGAATGCAAATCATAACTTAAAGCTTGCTAGCTAAAAGAAATTGCTGCAGGGAAAGCACTAACTCAGCCCATGGGACAGGATTTTAAGCTTTGTCAGATCAGGGGTTTTTTATTACACTTATGCCTAGGTTTTACTGCATTCATACAGCTGGATGTCCAGTGCTTTTGTCTGTGTGCATGACTGTAAGTAGAAAGTTTCTCACCAGCTATAAACTGAAGTGCCCCTTCTCCATCTGCAGCAGGGAACTGGGTGCTGCTACCAGTTCCTTGTGAAGTAGATTGTCTTTTGATGCAGATATGCTCATATATGGTGAAAGAGAGCATGGGGACACATGAAATAATACCACGTAACTAATATCCTGGGCTTTAGTCTCCCTTGTATTAGAAGTTTCAGACATGCAGAACTTGAATGGATAACATCACTCCTCTGCAGGGGAAGATACATCATGGGACTCACCCAGACAACTCTGATCCATGCTGTGCTCTTTTTTAAGCAGCTGTGCCTCTAGAGGTTGGGCCTTTGGCTCTTGCATGGTCACTTGACCTTGCTGCCTCATCTCCCCACCTGTGATGATGGGGATGACATTTCTGACTCAATTCATGAGAAGAGAGGGACCTGTGAGGATTCTTGGACACAAGAGTAATAGATGCCTTAAAAGTATTTATGGCCAACAGAAACCAGCTTCAGATAGTACCTGTATGCAGCCTGAGATGTTACACGTAGCTTTTTGCAGAAACCAGGCTGCAACCAGCTCTTCAGAGCTGTCCTAGGACTCTGCACCCTCCCCAGTTATCCAGCTCCAGGATCCCCCCTTCTGGGACTGCCAGGATCACATTGTTGGGGTACAAGACTTGAAAATCAAGCTCAACTTTTCTGTTCCAGATCTTCCCCACTCCTCACCCAGCCCATTTCAGCAATGTACTCAGGGCAACGAGCCAAGGCCTTATTTTCTCTCATGCTGTTACCAAGAAGGATGTGAAGCTTCCCAGGCTCAGGCTGATTACATGTTTGTGCTGAACAGTGCCATTGTTTACAGATAAACAGACCACGGTCCCATCTGTGTACTGCGCGCAGAGCAGCGTGGGCTGAGCTGACCTCCTACTGCACCTCCCAGGTTTTCCGCTCACCCTCCATTCCACCGTTGGAGGTATTGCTATGTCTGTTTTCCCTTCAGAGTGTCTCTGGGGAGGTGAACTTTAAGTCCTGCCTAACTACTGCAGGACTTGCTGGCAGGGACATTGTTTTGGCCGGTTGTCCAGCCAGGTTGTGTCCCCAGTCAGCAGTGACCACGAGAATGGTGGGAGGGAGGAATGGTGCACCCTCAGGGTTGCAGGACTTCCAACTGCAGATGCCAGTGCAGACCCACGAAGGACACCACCAAAGTCAACACCACCATCAATTAGCAGACAATAGTCAACCAGCCTTGCTCAGAGCAGCTGCTCCATTGGAAGTCCCTGTGGTCCAGACAACAGTGGCACACAGCAAGGGTGCAAGTGGCAGGCAGCATCTGCACCACCAAAGGAGTGCTCCAAGAAGGAACCCTTCCTCTCGTGCCAGGAAACAAATAATACCTTGTATGTGTCTGAGGACACTGCTGTGCTGTGGAAGTGGGGTATCTCTGGCACACCAAGTCACCCAAGTGCCAAGTGCTAGCCTTCCCTGCCATCTCTAAGTTGACCGCTACTTGACTAGATGCCTTCCAGGCAAGCTGATGAGGAAAATCCTTGTGGTAGGGGAATAAGGGTACATTCCTAGCTAAAAGCTCCGTGCTCAGCCCAGCTTGCAGGGGAAGGATCCCAAACTGCTCATGGAGAACACATCTGGCTGGCTAGACTCATCTCCCACTTACAGTATCCTTACCATCCCATGGAACATGCACACAACTCGCTGACCCATCCCATCCTTAATGTCTGTTTAGTTTATCCATGCTGTGTCAGCAGCTGCAAACACTGCACAATGAGACATCACCCAGCCTAGTGTATGCCATGTAGCTGGGAAACATTTACTGTTTGCTAAATCAGAGCCCCTTGTTTTACTGCAGGCCAGAGAGCGTCTCATCCCTAACCTCTTCCTGTACTTCTCCCTGGTAGCTGCATGTCATGTACACGCAGCACAATGCTGTCAGACTAACCACAGGCAAACTGTTAGGAAGAGGCTTTGTTTGATTTACAGGCTGTGCCTCATGTGCTGGGATGGCTGAGGAGCCTGATGGGGTGAAAGCCAGCAGGATGGAGCAGTGGAAGACAACAGAAGTGAGCTTCCAAGGAGAACCATAAGTAGCAAGGAATGTGCAAGGAATGTTCACTAATATTTCATATGCCTGGGGAGAAACCAAGGCATATGAAATATTCCCAATTCCCATGCAGCTGGTGATCCGCTCTACATCTCCCAAAACTTCCCAACTAGTATTGCAAATGTGAGCTTGGGATCACTTGCTTATCAAAAGCCTAATGCTATTGGCAAAACAATGAAATTGTATATGTTAATCTACCTGAAGATCTTCCTCAATGAAAATCAGGATCTCAAAGCTTAGTTAGTTTCTTACTAAGTGCTAATGTAACTCAGTTACTCTGAGCTCAGTTGAATGACATGAACAACAGTTGAATGAAAGGAGAATTAGACATGAAGATTCATCTACTGGCTGCATCATTTTTTACCATCTGAACATGAAACTCGTAACTCTGGAAGTGTAGGATAAGCACTCTGTGGAGTAATTAATTTATATATAACAGTGGAGAGTAGTTTCTAGACTTCCAAATATCTTCTGGGCATGTCACCAGAAGCATGCACTGAAGACTGAGTTCTTCAAAGTTTGTCTGAGGTCCAAACCAGGCTCCAAGTATCTGCCCTGGTGGCTCTTCACCAGTGCTCTGTACTGTCAAGATCCAGGCCATTGATTTTCCTTCTCCATCATAGCTTAGGGTAGGGATTCCCTCAGCTGGTCTTTCTGACTACCCAATGTCTTGGATGATGCTGGTATTTTACCTTTCCAAATTCTTGAGGAAGGCTGGCAAATGATTTCTTACGAGCAACAACAATGAGCGATTTCCTCTATCCTGTGCTCTCTTTGATGAATATTTTTAAAAATGTGGTAAGCATCTGATTTTCCAGCTCAAAATCCAGCCTGCTCTTCCTTTAACTTTGCCCCAATCACTCCGTTACCACCCACAAGAAGCAAACTCTGCAAAACTCCAAAAGACAGCTGGGCACGTGTCGCATTCGGCCTTTCTTGGTAATGCTGACTACAGCAGCGTTCTCCCAGGGTCCGTGAGCTCTTGTCCGACCATACTGAAAGGTACAATGGATTTACTGGTGAATCCACCACCACAAACTTTTAAGCAGGCATTCAACTAGTGCATTTAATTTTTTGGCTTGCATCTCCCACTTCTTTACTTACAATGTAATCCTTTTTGCAGGCACTATCCCTTTTGCATTTGTATGCTCAGCGTCTCTTGTGCACGCTCTCCCTACCTCTTTCTCTGACCTTATGGTATTACTGGTGTCTTTCCTTGTTCATTATTAGTTAGTCACTGTAAACATTTCTGCTAGAACCAAAACTAGCTGAAAATATTCTAAAAATGTTTGTTTTTTCATGTGTAAATGATGATTCATTAAAAATGAAGATTTGAAGAGCTGAGTTCCTGCGTACTTTATGGGGCAGATTTCTCAAGTCTCTGGTGAAAACTAGCTATAAAACCTACATCTGTTTTACCTAACCGGGAGGTGCTTGTGAAGTTCCTGGGTCCATGCAGCTCAGGTGCTCTGGGCTATGTTGACCTGCTCCCTTCTGCCGTGGTCTGCTGGGCTGTGTCCAGCTCTGCTCCAAGTCGTTGCTGCAGCTGAGGGATGAGGAGCCCAGAGCATACTTTGAACCACTCAAGTCCTCCAGTCTCTCCAGTTGCACCTAGACTTAGATCAGCAAATGGGCTAGCGGCTGGGAGGTTGGTGCGTTCACCAGAGATAATGTCAGACAAGGACATGAACCCAGATCTCAGTCCCACATACATACCTGTTCTCATTTTCGTGTTGAGGCAAGAGAAAGGAAAGAAGGAATTGAATTATTTCACGTTATGTTTTTCCAAAGGTCTCATCTTTGTGTTGACACAAATAGGGATAACAGCAATTTTTGAAATGTCAGATATTTTCACAGGCATGTGAAACCCCTGCTTTAATTCTCTGCTGAAGAAGCTGATAGCAATACAGTTTTCCCGCTGTCGAGGTGTGAACTGGAGACGGACAAAAAGACTGACCTCCACCTCACTCCAACCTCCTTTCAGGTAGTTGTAGACAGCGAAAATCTATCTAGGAAATCTATCTCAGAGTAATCAGGCACATGTTAGCTCCCCATCCATGATCAGCTCAGTGCTCTTTTGGAACCCCAAATGAGCGCTGAGCCTTAGGCATGGTGACTGTCTTACCTCCAATAAATTATTACTTTTGCTTTCATCTTTTATTCCACTGACATTAATTTACTTGTGCAATATCAGGATCTAATGCTTTCACTTCTGACTCTGTTGAATGACCAAGGTCTGAATGGGAGTGGACACCCCCCCAAAATTCTCTCCATCCCTAGAGGAGATCGTTGCAGGTAGGAGCTGAGCCTCACACTGGGGGCCTTGTTCACCAGGAATCAACACTTCCAGAGCCCCTGCAAGAGTACAGTGTGGCCAAAAGCATATGTAGGAAGAGAAAGCCCAGGAGTGGTGCTGCAAATGCAACGCTTTGGGGAATTCAGCACCTTGACAGTTAACACCGCCCATCCAGTTCACAACCCCCTGATGCCTTCCAAGTGCGGCTAATCACTCACAACCCTTTCCAGTCCTCCTGCCATTGACTGGCCTTTCTCTTTATAACTCTACTAGAGTGTGTTCAAGTTTCTGTCAGAACCAGAAACATGCCACACGCTGCTCTAATCCCTTTAGCAGTGCACAGGCTCAAGCAGCTCTCAAATAAAAGGGTGAGTGCCACCTCTGAACTTCTCTCATTCGTCACAGTCAACAGGATTTTTTCTCCTCTCTTTCACAGCACAGCAGTAACTTAACAAGCCTTTGATGTGCCGGCTGGTCCCTGTCGCATCTACAGGCTGATGAAAGTGCTGAGGGCAGCAGCGGGCAAGGGATGCTCAGCTATGGAGTGAAAACAAGCTCCTTTCTTAGCTGTCCCCATCATCCCACAGCAGAGGAAGAAAAGGAGGGGTGAGGAGGAGACCTTTCCCAAACTGCCTCATATCACTCCTCCAGGCTCCCCCTAAATGCAGGTTGGATGCTTCTGTATCCTCCAAGGCAAGAGGACACCCGCTTCCCTCCGTCTCCATCCTCTGGCAACATGGCGGGGAGTAAAGCATCCTTGGTCTGGTTCTGTCATCCTGGCAAAGCAGCAGGGCCTGGGACTCCCCAGGTCATCCCTGTTAGGTTTACAATTTGTAAACGCTTAGACAGATGGGCCTGGCTAGTTCCACGGAAATGCCATACAGGATACAGCAGGGGCCCTGCTGAGCAACATATTTTTTCCTCTGCGCCTTGCAAACCGCAGCCAGCAGTGAGTACGAGCAGGTTTTTTTCCTCCTCTGTTTAGGAAACCTATCTGCCATGGCTGGTGAAGAAATAACAGCTGAGTGTGCTTTGGGTGTCACCATGAAGGTGTGTGATCAAGTGGGAACTTCTTTTCAGGCACATGAAATAACAAATCTCACGAACACAACCAGTGAGACCCTCATATTCAGGGAGGGCACAGTGACTCCAAAAGTTTCCTGAAAGTAGAAGTGGGCTGTGGACTCACCCTGCCCAAGGTCCTGCAATAGGTCCCACCATCTGCATGTGTGTTTGTGGGAACACACGCTCATCAGCTGAGTAATGGATGGGATGGCTGGAAGGCCAGGACTCAGTTTTATGCGGCCATGCTTGAAGCCCAAGCTGTGCTACTCACACCAGTCCTGTTGACCCTCATCAGCTGCTGGTCTTTGCCACCTCCTTTCTGCCCAGCAAACCCTTCAGGCTCATCTAACTCCCCTTACCTGCCCATGAGCCTCAGTGGCTTTAGGGTGAAGACAGATGGTGAAGCTTGAGAACAGATTTCCCTGTGGGTTAGGAGAGACACCAGAAAAAGAGACAGCAGAAACCTCCCTGGATGAAGTTGTTTCTCCAAGTGCAGGTAGATATGTCACACCAGGGGGACCAGCCCAGGAGAAGAGCAGCAGCCACAGAGCAGGATGCAGACCTGAGGCTCTTACTACCAGTATCTGGACACAGAGGACATCATCTTGCATGTATGTGGCAACATGCACTTGCTTAGTTCTCTTTGGGGTCACTTGCCCAAGTGAGCATGTGAGCAATACTACAGCCAGCCCCTGTGGGATGCCACTTTGGTACTGCTCTATATCAGTCCATGTATGCACACATACACACACGCTCTTTACTGCATCCAGGTATGGCTGTGTCAGGTTTTAATCCACCCAGGGAGTCTCTCCAGGGGTATTTGCTGCTCCTGGCAATTTACAGTGGTGATGTGGACTGCCTCTTGCTCTGTAAATGCCATGGCCCTTCTTGTACATGTGTGCATCTACATGTGTGCATAGGTGTGCCACAGGAATGGCTGTGAGCCTGCTGGGGTGTGCACTAAGTCTGTGAGCACCCAGGAGGAACCAGGGGCCAGAGTGACTTAGAGGACATGCACTCTGGTTTCTCAGAAACAGCTATGCAAGTTCCACTTTCAAGCCCTATCAAGTCCATTTCAAGGGCCTAGTAAGGGTTGTGCACACACACGCTATGTTTATTAAAGGCACATACAGTTTAACACCAGTCAGGATGGCTCTTTTCCTTTCAGGATGGTGACCCTGTTCTAGGGAAACTGATGAAACCCTACAGGAGGGAGATCTGAGTCATGAGAGCTTCTCATGGAAACTCACTTCCTGGCCTCCTTTTTGCTGTGCACTGAGAACAGAAGATGAACTAAGGCATGGTGGAGGGAAGCTGCAATAGCATGAGCTCTCTGGAGCACGATAAGCAGTTGTCATTCCTATAAAACATGCAGTCTTTCAGTATCTATAGTCCTTCCTGCTTCTTATTTTTCCCCTTTGCCCTCCTCACTCCCAGCCCCGCTCAGGGAGCAGCCTGTGGTCTCTGGTCACACATCCATTCACTAACTTGCAAGGTCCCATCATTTATAATTCTTAGACACACAAGCTGCCACTTTCACATACGGAAATTCCCAAAGGTCAGAGAAGGGAAATGGTTAATTCCTTTTATTCAATGCCTAACCTCCCCCCTCGTCCCCCACTTCCCACCCCCACCCTGTGTGAACAGGAAGCTTGAAAGGAAAAGCTTTCTGAATCCAGCAGCTGGGAATGGAGGAATCCTGGAACTTTATGCTGCAGAAGCTCAGAGACAACAATAAAGGTTTCCCCACCATCCAAAGAGCAAGTATATATATATATAAAAGGAGCTATCTCTTCAAACAAACACATGGGGGATGGGAGGGGTCAAAATCCCAGCAGGCAAGTGCTGAATTAGCTAAAGCACTAGAGCACAGGGAGACCTGTCTGTATCTCAAGCCCAGTAAGCTGGAAAACCTAGGGAGAAGCCTAGGCGAATGATGCTCATACAGGCCTGTTTTGCATCTTGTTGATGTCTTGCTTGCATTGGTGAGAGACATGAGTCCGAAAAACCCTCTTTCAAATGCTAAGTAACATGGAGTGGACCTGAAGGTAGGGTGCTGGGATGTTGCTCTCTTGATAATACCAGCCCCAGACAGCAGCTTGCAGCCCTTCCAGGTAGGGAAATTGGGGTGACTGAAACCAGCTACCTTTGGATTTTTGCCAACCTGAGTAGGAAGATGAGGATGAGGATGATTTGCTTAGAAAGTACCAGAGTGTCTGCCAGGACTAACGGGAAGCCAGACTCGTGCCCCAAGGAGTTTACTCGCTAATTGAAAGCAGAAGCCTGTTAAAACAACTTTCCAAGAGTCTGGCACTGCAGAGCACATGCCTGTGCTTTTGACACTGTGGTAGAGATTCTTAGAGATCTTTATGGAAAGTGTTAGGATGCCACAAAGTTTCAATGAGTAATGCGAACAAATAATCATCTGAGAGGCAAAGATAACAAGCTCAGTCACGTACTCTGCACTGAGGGTGAAAGAAGAGTGAATTTGGCAGGAATAAGGATTTGGAAAATATCTTTCCACTTTCAGTGTACATAGCCCAAATCAAGGGGTTTTGAGTCCGATGGTCAAAAGGAGCTGCTAAAGTTATTCCGGTGCCCTCTCTGTGACTGCCCACATGCACTTGCCCATATGCAAGCAGGAGCATGCCTCCAGCAGGGTATGGGACCAACCTACAGCTTCACAGGAGTGCAGATGCTTTCGGTGGAGTTTCACCCTGTGAAGATGGAGTCTGCTGTTGTGACTCAGACCTGCTGCAGCATGCAGCGAACCCAGGCACCATGTCCCTTAAGCTAACTCAAACAGGACCAGCTGTAGGTTTTATTTCAGAAACTAGATTGAGGTGCCCTCAGATCCTGTAGCCTACCATCAGAATGATGCAAGCAGGAGCAACATAGCCTGGCAGCTCTATCAGCATTAGCTACTGCTTAAAAAGCCTGCTCTAGGCTAGCTCAGGTGAGCATTGGCAGTAACATGGCAACAGGAGAGGTGGGGACCTTGCATCTTATTTCCCTGCTGATCCCTTGAACAAACTGTGTCACTGATGCATGGGGGTGTGAAAAACTGGGGGCTCCTTGGAGGAAAGAGGTACCTGGACCGATGCTATTCCACAAACCAGAGGGCACAGCCTGCCTGAGGATTGTGCTCCTATTCACAGTGCTTTGCTGCTTCACATTTCAAGACCTCAGGAAAATGAGGGCTAAGAAAACTACCTTTTTTCAGCCTTCACAAAGTGAACAGTAGCAAGTAGACACATGCAACCATTGCCACCAACAGCACTTCAATGTAGTGACCGCTTTGTCTTGTGAATCGCAGAGTCCTGCCACTCCCACGTTTATGAAGGGCTTTCACAATTGGAGGAGGTAATGGTAAATAAAAGAATGATCCAGTGACCAGGTTATCCTATCCCTTTGCATCTGTAACCCTAAATCTCCTTTTCACAGACCCAAAGCCATGTTGGCATTTACAATGAAATTCAGTGTAGGCTTCAGATATTCCCTCTTTTGAACCTTTGGATATTCTCTCCTCTTTAGAAACCAGGCCCTCACCTCTGAGTTACTTGAATGCTGCCACTGCCAGCATGTCATCAAATGATCAGACACCACTGTGTCCCAGGGGAGCCTACACAGACTCCCCTTAGGGACCATGCCAGCAGCTCCGATGCCACCCCTGCACTGCTAACAAGAGTGGAAAGGGGCATTGGCAGCGCCTGCTCCCCTCCAGTATGCCCTGATTGGGGTGGCCCCAGGGACTGTGGCCAGATGGCATAGCTTAGAGCCATCCCACCCCAGCCCCAAGGCACTGCTGGCACCACATCAGCCCAGGATCAGACCGCAGCGAGCCCCCTGCTCTGCCAGAGCTGTCAGGCAGGGAACTAGGAGCACATGTTACCTGGCTGCAGACCCCCCCAGTGCAGACATGTCTCAGGACATCCTCCCCACATGGCTATAACACTGTTTACTTGCTTCCCTCACACCAAACCGCAGCTGACGCAGAACCATGGTTAATAGGGCTATGTGCTTGCCCATCCCCTTGCTCAGTGCATTGTTTTCCTATCCATCCACCAGCACTGAGTCCATCCATCCATCTGCAGGGTTAGGATCCAAGGGCAAGCAGTGTCCTGCTGTGTTTAAAGGGGAAATAGTAAATGCTGCCTAAGTCACTGTTGATTTAAATACCACATCATATTTGACAACTGCTCTAAGGCAAAGCTTCATTTGTAGTATTTTGCGATCAGGGGCTGCTGTCTGAAGTTTTCCCTTTTTTTTCTTTCTTTTTTTTTTTTTTTTTTTTTTTTTTTGCCCACCCTCTTGTTTGTAACATCCCCTTTGAACTTGTGACAATAAAATTTCCTTCCCCACTGATTTAGTCCTTTTCCACTTGGCACGCATGGACATTTTCCCTGCTGTTTCTATGGAACTGAAGTCCCCATGAGTCCCTTTTGTTTACTTCCTTGCAAGTAGCCGAACATCGTCGGTGAGGTCAGAGGGAAGGTGCGTGGCTCTGGGAATAGCAAGAGCAGTGCTGCCAACACCAGTAGGCTGTAAAATTAACCTGCCTTGACACCTATCCCATTTCCAGGCTCTCACTTTAAAGATGCCGGGGTTTATGTGTTTTCCACCGCCTTACTTCCTGATTTCAGCTGGCACCTGAAAGTACCAAAACACTGTGAGAAAGTCGTAACATTTGTGCAGTAGCTAAGCCAGTGAAGATAAGGATGATGAAATGCCTTACTTCAGGAACAGGTCTGATTACCTTTGGGATACAGGACTCCTGCTGTGGCCTCTCTAGCACAGCGTTGTGGCACTCCTATGTATGCTGGGCCAGCTCTCGCCTGTCCACCACAACCACTGCTCCATAGAGGCTCACCGAGCTTAGGGATCACAAGAACAGCTCAGGCCCCCTTCAAACCCAGCCAGTTATTTGGTTTGCAGGAAGGGGGAAGATTAAATGGAGATGTTTTCCTAAAGCATCCCTGGCCATTGCCGGAGAGGGGATATTGGATTTTCAGGAAAGTGATTTGATCCCATGTTGCAGACATTCTGCTTCTAAAGGATCTTTCCTCTGTAGTCAGACTCATAGAATCACAGAACCCACTAAGTTGGAAAAGACCTTTAAGATCATCAAGTCCAACTGTTACTCCAGGACTGCCAAGACCACCACTAAACCGTGTCAGTGAGGGCTTCACCTACATGGGTTTTAAACGCTTCCAGGGACGGTGATTCCACTGCTGCCCTGGGAAGCCTGTTCCAAGGAATAGAAGGTGCTCCACAGCCAGTGCCACCCATGTGACATGGGACAGGAGCCCCAGGACTCAGATCAGATCAGTGCTGCTGGCTGAGTAACACCAGCCGCTGCACTACCGGGTTAAGCTTGATCCATTTTATCTGCAGATTCATCCAGGAAAGATTCCCAACTAGAAATAGTCCAAATGGATGAATGTGAGGAAAAATGCCAGTTTGTCTCCAATGAGGACATCGCCTGGCCTTTTGAATAGCCATTTCCACTGGAAATAGACATATGTTTTTCAAAATGCAGTGAAGAAAACTAAAAAGAGTTTCCCTTTGAAAACATTTCTGTTCATGTTCTTCCTCACCTCCAATTTTGGCTCTCCTGTCCCTCCATCCATTCTCATTTTCTTAAGTGAATGGAAAGAGAAATAAACTGAGAGAAAGCAGAGCATCCTCCACCCTCCTGACTTCAATGTTGATAGACATTTTTCAATGAAAATCATCTTAGAAATAGTTGTTTTGACAATTAAAAAAACCCCACTTCATTGCCATGAGTTGTCATGCTGCCACAGAACCCCTGCTTTCCAGGGAAGAAATAGGCACATATGGAAACCCCAGTGACTGCTCTTCAGCTCTGCTCCAGGGACTTTTTGACTACAGCTGCCCATCCCAGCAAACTCCCCTTCCCACCACCCATGGGAAGCTCCTCAAGGAGGTCCCGAAGGTGGCAAGTCCATAGAGGACTTACCAAGGAAAGCCATACCAGTGGCATTTTTTGTTTATAGCTGGCATAAAGAAGGGCGGCTTGCAGGGAAATGTTCAGCCTACATCTACAGCGAGGTAGAAGCAGAGACATATGTTGTGTGTAAATTAACATCAGTGCAGGAGCAGGTGGCCAGGAAACCTGGGTGACTTCAGTCATTCTGAACCCCAGCTTTGTGGGTGCATAAGGGATGGAGCTTCACCTCACCATGTACAGAAGCTGGAGGTTTCCCTTCTCCTTGATGAAGACTTGACTGTACCACTGTCTCCAGCTTGCCACGAGCAAGGTGTGCTGCCATGGCACTGCCATGCACTGGTCTCCTCTGCCCAGTCGGGCTCAGTGTCACAGGGAGGGATCCAAAACCTCCAAGAGTGTCTCTCCAACTTGGTATGTGCAGCCTGGGTAATGAGGCTGTTCAGCTTTCAGAGAGCAGCACACCCAATCGGGCTGCAAAATTGGAATTATCCACACAGGGATCACTCCTCATCATAGGCATGGAACAGGGGACCTTCCTCCCACAACCTGTGGGCACAAGAAAGGATGAAGAATTAAATTATCTCCCCTTGGGAGAAGAGAAAGTGGTATGGGGCCAAGCCCTGCTACACACATCAAAACAGTCCCAGAAGTGGAATTAATTTGCTTAGGAATAACAGTCCAGTATTTTGGCCTTAATGTTGTCATCCTGGACTAAAGCTGGGATGCTCAGACATAACGCACCACTGGGGTCCTCATCCCGTGGTCGAGTACTGCATTACTGAAAACCAATAAGGAAAATGCAAGCAATGAAAGCTCTACCAAGAGATGCTGTGGCTGAGGTAGATGAAAAGATAAGAGAGCAAGGCGGAGGGAGTGAAAGATACCACTGAAATCTAATCTCCACCAGGTCTTCCATAGTACACCTGTGCACAGCAGCTCAGTTGGACACAAACTGCAAGGCATCAAGTACATCCATATTAACTTCAGCAAAACACCTTAAAGATTAAAGCAGCTTGGTGATGGAAATAGGAAGCTGCTGAAGAACCGACTAATCGTGTTGCTTTGTATTAGCTCTTGCAAGAATATAGCAATGAAAGACTTTTCGCTTCCTGAGTTCCTCAATATACTTCCTCTTACCTAATTTCTTTGTTATGTGAATACCATTTCTGTTCCCATGAACAAGGAGGATGCTTCATTTTGGTTTCCAAACAGTATTGGGAAGCTGGGTTTGCAGTTCTGTCAGTAATCACATTCAGGTCTGGCTGCTGTGAGATGGAAATGATTTTTCTTTTTCTCATCATAGTCCTCAAATTCCTACCTGCTGGTTAGGGTGGGACAGGAGGGACAATGTTGGCATTTTCTGGGTGCCTTTGGAGTAATAAGACTTATTTTTAGAAATGACATCACTATTTACAGACTTAAATCCAAGTGACTTTCCCAAATGATTAAGACCAGATCCTCAAAGACAGTCAGATGTTTCATTTTAAGTGCAAACAAGCAGATTACACTTACACTTCTTTTAATATGGTTGGACATAAGTCCCTCTGGAAAACAGAGCATAAACTCTACATGACTTTTGCAAGCAGAACTTGAGAAGCCCAATGCTGATCTCTGTTGTTTTGGTGTAATAAGGCCAGAGTAAGTGCAGCAAGGAGTTGGACCAGAGCTAAAGCTGAGGGGAGGAAGTCCAACAGCTTGTTTGTGTTCTCTGGAAGGTGAGCATAACTCACTAAACAAATGTCAGGAGGGGTCACATCCCGCTCTCCTGGAAGCCGGAGGGGAATTAACCTGAGAAGAAACCCGTGTCAGAGATGAAACAGAGGAGGCTGAATTTTAAGAATAGAAATGGATGGTCTAGGAGCTGTTGCATCAGGTTTACCCCTGGCAACCTGTGTAGCCGAGCGTGCATGTCTCTTCTTTGCAGAACACGTATACACCTCAAAGGGTCACAGTTGCCTGCCTCTCTTTGCAAGTGAGCTTCCCCCACAGGGCTCCTTGGAAAATACACCACCTAAATCCCTAAAGCAACCAGCTGCAGGAATTACAGCATCTGTGTCTGAACCATTTCATCTTCTGCTCGGAACCCCCTTCCACCTCCTTGGTTCTCCTGTGTGCATGCACCTGCCTTGCCATTCCCCTTTCACAAGCCACCTGCAGCTATTAGCCCTTTGCACTGCACGATGCGTGGCCTGAGCAAGAGCAGGGTGGCAGCCAGCCACAGGGACCACTGATGCTATAGGGCTGCTGTGCAAGCGCAATGCTCAATAGAGGAGGCAGCAGCAGGGCTGAGGGGAAAACCCGCTTCCAAACCACATCACACACAAGAGCACACCAGCCCAAGAACAAGGGGACCAATGTCATCCCTGCGACCATCCCCACTCCCAGGGAGCTGCAGGGGAGAAGAGCAGAACCATTGCACCTATTTCTTTATTTTCCACCACAGCTGAAGCAGAAATCGCTTGTGGAAGTGTCCCCGGTTCCCTCAAGAGCATTGTCTGGTTGGTGCTGGGCCCAGGTGGAACTGCAGCTGGAGGAAGAGTGTGGGAAATGCAGACAAGGCAATGGCTGTGGGGCAGTGCAAGGGTGGCCTGAGACCCGGGACTGACCCTGGTCCCTTGCTCTAGTGCTGGCTACTCTGCAGGACTTAATTTGTGCTGTTACATTGATGGTTTCACAGAAACCCATGGGCTGGAGAAAGCAGTGATTCCCCAGAGGCTGTAGTGTAAAGGATGGGTATAGACAACAGATGATCTGTTTTCTGATTACCCTTAATCCAGTCTAACTCTAGGTTGCCAACTAACCTGGTGATCTCCTGCATCGTACATAGGGGTCTTGTGGCATAGTGATTCAGATTGGCTTGTTGATCCAACAGAAAACTGATTTACCAAAAACAAGGAAAGAAATTTGTCAGTTCTTTCTGTAGCCTCCAGGATTGCAACTTCCTGGAGGTGCGAGGGAGGTGCCAGGAACGTATGGCTAGGGGCAGGCAGGAAGAGCAGGACCACCCTTTCACCAGCAGCCCACGGTCAGATCAGATTAAGCCCAAATGGGAAACTGCACCCTGAGGGTCAGCAGATATTATTCCTGGTCACTGCTCAGCCCAAGTCCCCATTGTTCATTCCTATTTTGCATGGGTGTAACCCTACTGGTACTAACACAGTTACTTCTGCAACATCTCTACAGGTCTTAGAGAGAAATAGAGGTTCACTAATTTACGGCACATTGCCCTTCCGAGGTCTGAGCCTTAGCTCTGGATTGTACAGAGGATAGGCTGTGAACAGAATCAACATGATCTAGCTGAATTAAGGTAGTCAGAAGAAGCAAACACTCTAAAAATCACCTCCCAATAAAAAAAAGGCTAAATCTGAAAGAAGGAAAGCTGGTGAGCATTGATAAGGAAATGAGGGTTCCAGGGGTAAATAATCAGGAATACCCTTCAGCAAATTACAGCACCTGCACTTTATCTACAGATCTTATACTTGGTGCTATTCAAGTCATGATGAGCTGTCAGTTCTGTACTTACAAGTGAGAAAGTGAACCATCAGAATGAATGGGGAAATCACTCTGTCTGTCCTCAGTTCTGGCTGACAGCTCAGGTAATGATTTATTCTCATTTCTGTGTATTTCATGTCTGTCTGATCAGTATTCGCAACAATAAAAACCTGAAGAGAAATTTCAGTCAGACAACAGAGTAGGGGTTAGGGTCCCCCCTCACTGACCAGTCCCAGGGTGTCTGCTGGTGGAAGGGAGGTGCTGATAACCTGGGCAGATATTCAGGCTTCCGTTTGTTTTGCTGCCCCACTTAATCCTCGCTGTGGCTGAAGCCAGCAATACTTCAGTTAGATTAATGAGCCAAACTAAAACAAACCCACAGGCTTCAAGTACACACTCTCCTGTTTAACACTGTGAGGTCCACAACCAAGAGCAGAAGAGTTCAGGCACAGCTCACCATTAGTAAACCCCTTTTTAACCCCTTTCTGCTTTTCCACAGTGATGAAGGGCTGTGACCCAAAGCCCTGGTGGTGGGGGCCTGTGTCTCCCCTTGGGCAGGGCGGGGAAGGGGCTGAGCTCATCCAGGTTTTTGCCTGCTGCTGCCACCATGGTCTAATTCCCCGCCAAGGGAGGCTGGGAAATGCACAGCAACACAGCTGGTTTCAGGGAGCAACTGCTGGAGGAACCCAGGGCAGAACAGCATCATCTTGGCCTTAAAGATCTGCCATTAAGTGAAAATGTTTCTTTAGGGTTTTCATTTTGAAGTAGCTGTTGCTGTTCGCTCATGATGGTAAAAGATTTTCTCTGCATTTTGTTTATGGTGTATTAAAGGGAACCAAATCTCCCCTTCCTGTGTTCCTCAGAGATTCTGCCCAGATATCTTAGGAAATCTCAGCACTGAAGGCTCATGAAGCAAAAAGCTGAGTTGTGTCTGAAAGCAGGGATGTGAGTAAAGGCTGTAAGTAAACAAAAAGCCATTTTTGAGAGACTAAAAAAAAATCATCTCAAGGAAGAAAGGTGGAAAAGGGAAGGAAGGAACTTCCCCCCAGCCAAGTGCACATGGCAACCCCTCACTCTCTGAAAAACATAGCTTCTCATCAAAGCGAAATGTAAAGCTCATGGCTGAGCTAAAATGAAGACATCCACTTCTGAGATAGGACTCTGAAAAATGCCAGTGGAGACAACTGATTTTCACACAATGGAGGTGAAGAGAGACTGCCTGCAGTGCAGGAGACTGCTGAGCAGGTGGAGAGAACAGTAAAAGACAACCTCAATAGCTGGAGAGTCACTACCAACTAATTTTTACTTTAAGAGGGATAATCCCAGCTTGGTAAGATTGCTGTGATGCTGTAGAAAGTATTTCTCGTATCTGGAAGTGCACTGAAGGGGAGCACAATTCCTTTCTTCTGTAAATAGGTTGTTACCTATACCATATTGAAATCTTCTTGCCTAAAGCTAGGGAGCCATATCGCAGAGAACAGAAAGCGGCTTCTGTCACACTGGTTCACCTACACTCAGACTGGGAATTCCTGCATATGATTTCCACACATGTGCTGTGGCTGGGCCCTGGCTGCCGGCTCCATGCTGAAGAGGATGCTCACCTGCGACCATGTCACCTCTGCATGGCCTGTGGTGCCCACAGGATGTGCGTCTCATCAAGAAGCCCACAGGGCCAAAATTCTGGCTCTTCCACTGCCTTTCAGCTACTGATGAGTCTGCAAAGGGGCTGGGAAAGGAAGGGAATGGAAGCAGCCCAGACTCCTCATAAACTGGGGGCAGGAAGACATCAGTAGCAGGAACTTAACCAGTGCTGCCATGGAGCCCAGTTTAGACCCACAATGGCAGGTAGGACTGTGGTAGTTGCAGATAGATATGGGAGGTGTTATGCTGCCCACAGCAGCTTGGTAGGAGAAGCCCATGAGCCACTGTGGTGGGACATTTCCACTTGCTCTTGCATCCAGACTGGTGCACACTCCCCCACAGCTCATCCCTCCTGAATCCATGGAGTCTGCATTACCTGCAGCTTGCAGATTTGACATTCCCAGCCCTAAGAGAGTCACAGGAATGGGAAGCTGGGAAAGCATCACAGCCTGTCCTTGCAGCAGTGCTAGGGAAACCCCAGGAGTTGCGAAAAGAGCAGCAAAAAATCCTCTGAAATCTCGTGAGTTCTCTCCTCCCTCATAAATCCTTTGCTTGTAGGTTTCTCCAAAACTGTGAAAGTCTGTGAGACTGCCTTCTGCTAGTGCAGTAAAGGGAACGTGGGGGGATTTCCCCTGTCATGATGAAATTCAGGGACCATTTAGTGTGTTGTGATTTGGCAGATATGGCTGTAAGAGAAGAACTTCTCCTCCTCGCAGAGGAGCATCGACTCAGTGCAATTCCAACACAGCCAGGAGTCTCTGGAAAACATTGAAATGGGAGCTAGGCCAAAATCTTCCTACAAACGGAGTGCCAGGGTCATTGGACCATATCTCTTATTTGCACTGGTGTAAATCAAGATGTATATTTATTGCAGATAGCGTGAGGAGCTGACATGGAGGAAGATCAGAGCCTGCATATAACTAACACCAGAAGCTGCATTTACGTCAGCCAGAAAAGGGTGTCTTTGCCTGGATATTGTGTTCAGGGTGCTCTGTATCTCTGAGGTTTTATTTTCCTTTTCCTAACCATAAAAATGATAAAACGAGATTAATGTAAAGATAAGAGGAGAGTAAAGCAGCGCCCTGGCTGAGCTGAGGGGATTGGCACTGAATACCTGCCAGCTCTGAAACTCCTTCCCCTTTCTCCTTCACAACAGAGGAGGAAGATCTTTAGGGCAACAATATAAGGCACTGCTGTAAGCACTGCCCCAGGCCCTGAAGTACCCCTGCCCCTGAGACACTATTGAAAGAAGTCCTTTCTCTGAGACCCAGCTTGGTTTGCACTCGAACAGCATCATGAATATCTGAACCAACCCAGCTGAAGGCAGCCGAGCTAAACCTGCAGTGGATCCCTAACAGCAAGGGCTGAAGTCCACCTTTCACGGTTGCTGGGGAGGCAGCATTTCACCAGGGTACAGGGCCTCCATCACAGTCTTTGCTGACTGAAGCAATAGGACTCTGCAGTGCAGCAACCCTGCTCCAAACTGGCAGGACATCGGGTGCAGGACACCATATGCATGGCTGCATCTAGCTCAGGACCAGTCAGAGCACATGCAAAAAGTGAGTCCGAGAGAGTCCACCATATCTGCTGGTATAGGACCATGTGGAGGTACTTGTACCCCAGCAGGCAACACCGCCCCAGGGTACAACACAGGGCAGCAGCCAACAACTCCTAGGGAAACCACTACAGAGCAGTACACTGTAACCCCCCAGACCCAAGAAGTGATGACTATGTTGATCTTCCATAGTAAAATACAGCTTTCAGGAAAACAGGAGACCAGAGAAGTAGCCACTTAAATCAGTATATCTACTCACAAGAGCCTGAGTCCTTTAGTTCTAGAGGAGACACAGCTGTGTTATTTTACTACCATCGCTAGGAGATTATTCATATGTGCAGAATACAATTTTTTAACTCACATTTCAGGCATCTGTGTTTACTCTGCTGGAAGCAGGTCAAGCTAGGAAGTGTTCTAGTTCATGCTGACACGTACAGAAAGCTGTTCCTTGCTTCTGCTGAGAGCCTCTGAATAGAAAATACAACAGTTTGGAAATAAAGTGAGAACTCCATCTTGTTTCTTTCTGTTAGAGAATGGGAGAAGCACAGCAAAAGGCAAGCTGTATTGGCACATAGAATTCGGACTTTCTGGAAATAAGTGGTGATAAATAGAGGCACCACATAAAAGAAACACAATGTGTCCTCTCTGGAAATATTATAGCTTTTTGCATGTTCAAGCAACTTCTCTTTTGCTCTTGTTCTTGAGGTCAGAAGCAGTGTCAAGGAGAGTCCTCTTCAGTGAAACCTCGTGTATCCATGTTCCATAGGCATCCCAGCACAGAAACACCTTGAGTTTAAAGATCGCCTCCTGTGTGGGAGGCAGTTCCCCTCCACCTTTATCACAAGTGAGGAAAAGTGATGGTGTCGTCCTGCACAGCCCTGGGATGGAAACAAATCAAATGTGAAACCAGAGCAGATCAGACTGGGAAATGAGCAGAGCAAGTGCAGGACTCAGCCAGAGCTTCATGGGATGCTGGTACTAACATCTACAATAAAACACATCTTCCTTTATCTACAAACCTTGAACTCAAGGTGCCAAAGACAGCCCTTGCTGCACAGATGTCAGTGTAGCTGTATCTGCTACTGCAAGCCTGCTGGCTACAAGGCAAGGAGCCTTCTGGCACCCCATGGTGTGCTCTTCAAATGTACCTGAAAAAACCGGCACATTTCTTGGGAGCTTCCCACTGAGCAGTTCCTCTACTGCCCTGGTTAGGGCTGGACTCCTCTACTGTGACTCTCTGGGTGATGCTGGCACTCATGAGCAACTACCACACTCTTCCCAATGGGCTTGGCATGCCGCTTGTAGAGTTGGAGGTGGTCAGAGCATGAAGCCGCAGAAGCCTTCCTATGAAAACTTGTTTCTAGGCTACATCTCCCTGAACTCCTTCCACTGAACTAATTAAATGGTGATTTACAGGAATGGTATTTGTTTACATGTTATTGCTATTAGCAATTGGCCAGGATAACAAAAGGTCTCTTCAGCAGCTCAGTCATTCAAATGATTTCAGGGTCTCAAAGATAATGTCACCACAAAGAAGTGTTCCATAGCTGGGGTGCCGGTATCAGCTGACAAGAAATAACAGCAATATATCCACCTCAACAGAACTGCTATGTGCCACTCTGGAGATAAGCGCTCTCACCAGCCTTTCACACATCCCCAATATATTACACTTTGTTGCAGTATTCGGTGGAGAAAATAACCATAAGGAATATTACTCTTCACCCCACGTTCAGAGATCTCTGAGGTCTCCAACAGAGGGGACTGTGGTTGTCCCCTGCTGCCAATGATTTACAAACCTCTGCCCCCATGCAGATGTTCCTTCATGAAGATGTCACTGCCATCCTATGAAACTGATGCACATCTGTCTGTGCTGAGGACAGGCATGAACTCGTGGGCAGTTAGATTAAGACTGAAGTAATAGGAATGTGCCAGTAACAGCATGCTTACAATGTATCCCTTAAAGGGCTAACCCTGGGAAACTAGTGCACCGTAGCTTTTAATACTCATATACTACTCCTTTCCTGGATCCTAACCTGTGGTCATGAATGCGGTTATACAAGTTGCCACAACTGTGACACTTGTGGATGAGCTTCTCAGCAGAGCTTCCAGCTCCCCTCCGCTGAGCTGGAGCTGCAAGAGGTGCTCCCTCCCACCAAGACTTAAACTTTCTGGGTTGAGGTCTCATGTGTGTCTTGCAATAGCACTAAACAAAGAAAATCTGGTCCAGACACTGATTTGATCAGAGCACCTAACGAGAGAAAAGGGATCCTTTCTGCCAGCCAGAAGCAAACACTGTTGAGGTTAGTGCAAAGTAGCACTCTTATCTACTGCCAAAGTAACCCCTTTACATGCAACGAGAGAAGACAATAGTACCCTAATTTTATAACAGTATTTCTGAATTATGTACGAGTTTAATACTGATCTATTTTTCCTGGAGATAAACAATATGAATCTACTTTACTGACCTTGTTAAATGCATATGTAAAGTGGATGTGTAATATCCATTGTAAATACCCCTCAGCTTCAAGATTAGTGCTAAGGAGGCTGAAAATGCTGTTGTGGAGCATTTTCCCTCATGCAGTCAGTTGTGCGGGGAAGCTGCTGTGAGGGACACCAGCCATTTCCCATCCAAATTCAGGCACTGCCTACCCCACTCCCACATTAGAGCCCATCTCCTGGTCCATTGTCTTGTCCACTTGCTTGTTGGGGGAAAACCAGCACGAGGCAAGCTGAAAATTTCACTCCAGCCCTGGAAACAGCAGTGTGGTTGCTAGTAACATCAAACAATTGCATTAAGACCCACAAGGCTCTCAAGGAAAATATGAAGTGTAGATGGATCATCTCCTGATGTCCAATAAAGTTTGAAAGTCTACAGTCTACAGAGTGTGGCCATGCTTCACTGGATCCTGAGGCTGCCAGGCTCCACATTAAAGAAACAGTGTGGAAAAGCATTTCACAGACTCTGATATACACCAGCCTTGCCAGGGACAGCCTTTATCTACTGTGTGCTTTCCTCACGGGCTGCCTCTGAAAGGCGATTTACTCTGCCAGGCGCCTGCTGCCTGTCCTCAGCCTGCGGTGGAGCGCTACAGTTTGAAAGTGTGGTACCCCACCGAGACCCTCCTCCTGCGGTGCAGAGCTGGCAGCCCTCTGCTCCGCAGCCTCCCTCCAGGGGCTCTTAGGAGAGTGCTTTCAGAGGCTGCCAACAAGCACACTCAGCAGCAGTCGTCTGTATCTGGTAGTCTTTAAAATGTCTCCAGAAAGCAAATAATGTGCAGAAGACAACCTGGGGAACTGAGGGTGGGGAGAGCATCCTTTTGGGGGGTAGATGGTCATTTTCTCATCAGGTGCCTAATTCCTTTCCTTGTGATCTTCAGCAATGTTTCTAGGAAAAATAGTTCCCTAGAACTAGCCTGTTCTCTATCCTCGGCTTGGAGCATTCAGAAGACATGAAGAGAAAACAGTACCAGGGAAGCATTGGGGCATGTCTTCCTCAAACTCCTTTCTATATAGGGCTCTATTCTTCCTTGTTAAATTATTATTCTTCCTCTCGTAGAAAGGAAAACCATTAAAAAACACTGTCCTGACAACATACCTAATAAATGACCGTATTTGTAACATAACAGCAAGGTGACAAAGCTGTTTTAATTGAGGTTGTCCTATATGCCAAAGTCCGGATAGATGCAACTCCAGGCAAGGCTGGAAAGCAAGCTCAGCAGCTGTTTGGACACTTCTAGATTAGGTGGACAGGAACTTCTATTCGCATCCAGGGATAATAGTAGAAGTTAATTAGCACAATAGTAGTTGTGCTAATAATAAATTACTGCCCAACTCCCTTAGCTCTCCAGTAAATGCATTACTTCATCCTGACAAGGGGAAACATTGCATTCCCAGTTCAGTGTCTGTATCACTGAAAACCAGGCTTTAAATACATGATCCCAAAAGATGTCAGCACTATGTGTAAACTTCTTTGCAGAGTGAAGAAGGACACCAGAAAGTCTTGAATCTATTTTAACTGATTATGTCTCAGACTGCAAATAGATAATTCCATATGGTGTCAGAAAGATATTCCTCTATTTTGGATCTGGCTAGCCCATTAGCTCTGTAGCATCCTCCACGCATGCAAGCATTTTCACTGCTCAAGTAAAATTCCTCTGTCTCTTGGTCTGCCCATTTAAACCCACCAGTCCCCTCTGCAATCCAATGCCCAGGATACAGGATAAAAAGAATTGTTCCCCTAAGCTGTCACAATAACAGACTCCAGCAGATAACCTTGTTTTATCCCTGAATGTCCTGACTTTCCCTGTCCATCCCACCCATTTATTGCGAAAATCACAAGCAAGAACATAGAAGATGTGGAACCAGTTAACTGCACAGGAATACAATACTGAAATGGGCAACAACCACTGGATTCCAGATCAGAGACAAATATCTCCTTTGCCTTGTCACCTAATTGAAAATACACCCACTAACAATACAGAGAGTTGACTGCTGTATAAATTTCAGCTACCCTAAAGGGACTCAATGGTTTCTCTGCAGCTTTTTCCAGCCTCTTGGCCAAAGTCAAAAAGCTAAAATGTTCAAAAGGGTAACAGAGCTCCAGTGCCTAGCATTCTCCAAATCTCTCCTTACTTCACCCCCAAAACCCTAACAGTTTTGTATAAGCAGGATCCTGAAGAGCATCGATGAAGGCAATGCAGAGAGGGGATTGATGACTTTCCAATAAGACACCACAGGAAGCCCCAGGGAAGTTCCCTTCTTTGTTAACACAGCAGCTGCACAGACTTCCTATCTCCCATAAGCAGCTCTGGAGAGCGGCACAGCCAGAGGCCAGGGTATGTTCAGGACACCCATAGATGAGGAGGAGGTTGGCACTTGCCTAAAACCTAGAGAAGTAAAGTATCAGGAGGGACCTGCTTTGGATATAGAAGGTTCCCTGGCAACAGGCTTGTGGGGATTCTTTATCTGGGATCCCATATCTCTGTATTCACCATTCATTGCATCTCGGATGCATGCTGGAAGAGGTTATCCCTCCTGTTGCCACAGAGGCCTTCCAAAATTGGCAGATTCCAGCTTTCTTCTCCCATACTTCACTTCCACTCCAACGCTCACATCCATGTGATCTCCAGCCAGCGGTCAGCGATGAGGATTTCTGAGATGCCTCTGCAATGAGTTTTTCTACAAACATATAAAGTACTGATATCATATAATACATCTAACAAACTATAACCAAATGTCCGGAGAAGGGAAACAGACAGGCTTCTGGGTTCTGATTACATTTCTTTGCCTGCCCCTGGGCTGCTTAAAATGCCCCAACTGTTCTTCCAAGCTGAATTTATCAGCACGGTACTAGGTAGAGCTAACTAGCAACTGTTCACAAGCCTCCACATAACATTACTCTTCTGCACTTGTAATCTTCAACAGTAATCAAGCCATAGGAAACTTTTCCAACAATTTATGCTACCTGGCATGAAACGTTTGCATTAGCTTTTCCATACGGCACGCTGACCTAACTACCAGCTGCCTTTCAAAATGAAGTGTAAAAACACCCGACATCTTCTGTAGTGAGGACACCAGAAGACACCACTTAGCTCTTTTTGTTTCATACAGCTTGCAAATATCTTGCAGCAGCTCCTAACCTTTGAGGTTATTTCCTTTTACAGAAGTCACTGCAGCTGAACAATTGCAATCTCCTGTAGAAAGCAGCTGGCAAGCTGTCAGTAACAGAGAAACAATTTTTACAGAAAGCTCTTCCTTTGGCTTTTGATACTATGGGCCATAGATGGTGGCACAACAGTAACTCACATCCAGCTAAGAAAACAGATCCCCTTCCCAGCTGCAGTGCAGAAGAGTAGCCTCCATACCCTACTGGCATTGCCAGGCACCTGTCCAAGTGATCTACCTCCATCTCCTGTGTTTCCCCTGGAATCATGTCTGGTCGGGATGAATTACTGGCTATTGTCCTTCCCATGTGCCTGTTTGACATACGTCCAATTTCTTCTCCCTCCACTCAAGACAATGCTTCCTTTAGGAAGCATAATGTCTTGGGAATGCCCTGCCATTAAGGCAGCTCAAAGGCAGCTTCTTGGTCATGATCCTGGCAGCTCCCTCGGCTACTCTACTTTTTCCAGTTTGGAGAGCTTTTCTGTTCTCCATTTTGTATCATTCCCAACCATGCCATATATATTATCTCCTCTTCCAGAATCACATCTGAGATTCCTGCGCAGTGATGAGTGTCTGTAGATGTTCCTCCCCATTTCTCTTTGCTCTCTTGTTTTGTTCTCAATCCAACAGAGTCCCCTATGTGAATGGATTTTATCTTGTGGTCTATTGCATCCCAAATTTCATCACTTGTCATTCCTTGACAATGAGTCATTCCCATTCCTGGATAAGAGAGGAACAAGACTTGCCCTTACAGTGAAGGGTGGAAAGCTGGTCTCACTCAAAATGGAGCCCTCTTCAGCCCTTCAGACTGAAGAGAATGAAATACTCTTCCCTTTTCATTCATTCAGGGAGGGAGGAAATCCCTCCAAAAGGCAGCAGACAAAATCCTGCTCTGCACTGGCAGAGCATCACCTAGGAAAGTTACCACTATTCATGAAGTATTTGATTCTATCAAAAAGCAGCATTTTTCAGCCTTGGAAGCTTTAGATTCTTCACTGGGCTCTGAATTGAGTTTGTGACTCTTTATAATACCTGGGATAAACTTTAGCACCCAGATAAGACACAAATTTTCCATAGAAGCCACACATCTTCAGTACAATGGAAATCCAGAAAAGAACATATGATTCATTTTGGAAAAGAACATGAATTACGAGATTAATAGAGGGTTGAAGTTAAAAATTGCTAATGCTATCGTCCGAGTGCTGGATGACAGAGTAGCCTGAGAGAAATTACAGCTCAAAAACCGCCAATGAATTATTTCCCATCTAAAATGTGAATCATTGCTTTCAGTTACAGAGGAGAAATTCCTAAAAATTTCAGTAGAAGAGCCCCAGGTGCAAAATCCTGAGCACCACATTTATTCATGCCCTTTCCAGAGCTCAGCTGGGTTATACAGGAAGCAGTTTCTCTAGGAGGTTCCCCTTTGCCATTTCAGCCAGCCAGGATAAATGGGAGTGAGCCACTTGTCCAGGCAGCCAGCTGGAAGCTCAGATTTTGATGTGGTTCTTCCAAGCAACATCTTACTTGGAAATTAGCACATGAAAACTTGAGAACTGTGGCTTAAAAGTTGAAAGGTAGATTTAGGAAATAGACCCAGAAAATCATGCTGGAATCCCTATGCAGGGCAAATGTGAACGATTTTCTGTGGATGTCAGAGAGGGACTCTTCATCAGGTACTGTAGAGATAGGACAAGGGGTAATGGGTTTAAACTTAAACAGGGGAAGTTCAGGTTAGACATAAGGAAGAAGTTCTTTACTGTGAGGGTGGTGAGGCACTGGAACAGGTTGCCCAGAGAAGTGGTAAATGCTCCATCCCTGGCAGTGTTCAAGGCCAGGCTGGACAGAGCCTTGGGTGACATGGTCTAGTGTGAGGTGTCCCTGCCCATGGCAGGGGGTTGAAACTAGATGATCTTAAGGTCCTTTCCAACCCAAACCATTCTATGATTCTATGATTCTATAATACTGTGATGTTTGGCACACGCATCACTGGAAACCTAGCAGATTGAAATGATCATCTCTCTGATAACTTGACAGCTGGTTTCTGAAAGTGAAACTGGCACAGAGGTAAAATGTCAGTGGTTTTAGGCACAGTCCAAATGACTGTGCCTCCTCTCCACACCCAGTCCAATTCATTTGCACAGAGACATGCTTTCTCTTAACAGCTACTTCTTCCCAAGAGTAAAGACATATGGTCAGTAGAACAACTGCTTTATCAAAGGTAAACAAATTCAGCTCTTCGTCTCCATCTAATCATTAATACAATGTTTATCCATCCCATGTTGCAAGAGCGTAATGTGTTCCAAATGGGAGTTCTTGAGAAAAAAAAAGCTTCCATTGCAACCCTTCCCCCTGCTCATGGCAAATACTTTCGTTAAGAGCTTCAGGAACTGGAATTTCTCTAAGCAACATCCTACCATCACAATCTAGCTCTCCCCCACCCCCTGCCCTGCACACACATTTCAATTAAAATTACAGAAATCATGTGTTGCACAATGCAAAGGCACTTGACTTGTCTCCTTTATAGTATGTGCAGAGGAAAGCCCCTCTTTTGCTTCCCCTCATTCCAGCTTGAGCCTTAGACGTTCCAGTAAATAAATCCAGTATTCACACTGGAGAGGGACATGAAACGCCTTCAAATCATCCACTATTTTCTCAATCATTTTGTACGAAAAAGGTCAATGAATGCCTTTTTTTTTCTTCTATGGCTTGAGGGGGTGTTTGTTATTTAATGTTTATTGAGTAATACCACATTTCCTGTTCTTGGAATCTTCCCATTCTTGCAATGCTTGTCTTAGTATGAGGGTATGTATGTGCCACACTGCCTCAAATCACAACCAGGAAGCCAGGCAGGAGAGAGACTGCAGAGTGAAAACCAGCGGGTGACAGTGAAAACGAAATTTCAAGACCAAAGCACCTGAGTGACACACAAACAAGACATAAGACCACAGTTTTTCTCCTTCCAGTGGAAGACCTTACCTGGTTAGATATTTGCTATTCTTTTCTATTGCCTTGTGACATGGTCCTGAGCATGTGCTCCAAGCAGAGCGAACAGAAGAGAGGAACTGCCGCAGGTCAGCTTTGCACAAGATTTCCTCTTTGCCAAACTATTAAATGTCCTGGGAGAGGGGGGAGGGGAAATCCTTCACCATCTAATCTGCAAACTGCTGAAGGATTCAACCCAATACCTTTGTTCAAGAGGGAATGAAACAAAATAAAGAGAAACACGAGAGACTTCTAGAGTCACACTGTCTCATCCTCTGTAGTTGCAGGCATCAAACACAGAATGATTTTCAAAACACATATAAATCATCTGCTTTTGCTTGGAACGCAGATAGGAATTACTACAATGTTGTTCTTAAAAAAACGATCAATGATTCTTTTTCTATTGTGGAGAGGAATGTAATCTGAATAACACTGCAGTTCCCCAGATTGCTCAAATGAAGTGGATTGTTATGCTTATTCTTAAAAATGTAACCTTTAGTCCAGCTTTAGATTCTTAAACCTCCAGCCAGCAGAGTGTATTAGTCTTGTTGCCTAAATAAAGAAATAAATCAATTATATCAGATACTTCCTTTTAATCTAGATTTTTATAGGCAAAGCTAAAAATCACTTCTCCAAGGAGTATAATATTTGCTAAACTGAAAAAAGAGGGTTTCATACCACAGATTTTTTATTCTTCTAGCTCTTACTGACCCACCTGTAATTTTTCAGCCTCCTTCAACCTCTTCAAGCATGGCTTGAAGACCCAGACCCAATATGCCATTGTGGTTCCCACCACTAAACTTCAGAGAACTGCATCCTCTCCATGCCCTCCTGGTGCACCCTGATTTCCCCTTTTGCACACCACAATGGCAGTACAGGCCTTTTTTTGCCAAATTGTCATATTAGGTCAACATACCCAGAAGTTAATCTATAATTATTCCCATGTCTTTCCCAGATTACCATTTTTCCAGATGCCATTCCCATGAAAGTGATGACTTCAATAGGCAGTGAGGTGGCAGGAATAACCATACAGATGTCACTGAAAGAATCCATTGCTAAAGCAAAGACTTAGAGTGTGAATGAAGGAAATCCAGGTAAATCCCTACTTCCACCAATCTTGTCCAACAACAGCAGTCTCAAATCTTAACCTCAGATTTGTCATGCTACTGCAGAATTTAAAACTACTATGATCTATTAGATCACCTTAAAACTTCTGCACTTCTGCTAGAGATTGGAAAAACAACATGGGTTAACCCAAAGGTTTCAGCAGCCAAGGGAAAAGACAGATCAGTTTCAGAGCCGCCTTCTTAATAGGCTTAGAGGGGAAGTTGGGTGGGATATGGCTTGCCAAAAGGTAAACCATGAGTGCCACAGTGGAAAAGGAAAGACTGTCCTCTCTGTATAACACTATCACGCTAAAGCATGATCTTTGTCTTGCAAATGATGCAGACTTAGGTCCACCACATTCATCTCTCTGTCCTCAACAGCCAGTCCAGATGAACTTCTTAGTGTTGGCATCTATGTCTTACAGGCAGCAGTTGATGCTGATGGCCATAAAATTCCGGTGCCAAGAAGCAGAAAGACATTGCCAGTTTAAAACAGGTCCAAGCCCAGCGTAAAGACCAGATTCACTCTGCATCCATTCTGTAAATGCTCCATCCTTGCAGAAGAGGTCTGGAAGGAGCACTCTGGCCCCCAGCCCACCAGGAGATATTCCAGCTCACCCCTCACTCAGGGGGGAAATCATGGCCCCCATGGCACACTGTGCCTCATCCTGCTCCCATGCCTCCTCTTCACCTCCTGCAGTGACAGCCCAGTGACTGTCTGCCCACAGGTCAGCCAGCCTCCATTCTCCAGCACAACCCTCTTGGTGACATGAAGAAGCCAGGGTGATCCTGTCAGGGGCCTCGGGAAGGCTGGGGAACCTGGCCCCACATAGTCCCCATGCTGATGGATGTCACGGTCGTCTTCTCACTAGATGGAGCTAGCGGATGGATGCTGGCAAGTCTGTACTCCCTCCTGGACGTGCCCCTCACCAGCATTGCATGGAGAGGGGATGGGATGCCATGCAGAGCCCCTGGCTCCTTGGTGCTCCTCCATGGAAAAGGAGAGCTTTTGTTAAGCGTGGAGGAGAGGAGTTTTCGATGACTAACAATTTGGCTCATGCAAATTCAGAAGAAGATGCAAATGAAGTTTTCATAGAAGTTCTGGAGGCAATGAATTCAAATGAAATTGGGGCTAAAAATAACACTGCTACAAAGCCAGCTGCCTCTGGTACAGGAGGAGCCAGACAGAGGAAGAACCAGAACGGTGCTGGAAACGCTGCTGCCCACAAGTCCCAGCAGCAATGAGGTAAAGCTCTGGAGTAAATTTCCATTGTCTTCCAAAAGCAAAGTAAACATTTGTGGGATTGCTCAACATCAGCTCTGCATGTACAGGGAAAGAGCAGAGGTGCAGTAGAGGCCTAAAACAATCCATGTGGGGTGTCCAGAGACAGTGCAGAAGTCCAGTCACACTTAAACCTGTTGCATATTATGCACTAGAGGGTGACGAAGGTGAGGGACCCACAGTCCATCTCCATCCCTGGCTCACAACAGTGTCTTGCGAGGCAGCCTGATTGAACACCCATTACAACCCAGAGTACACACCCTACACCTTCTCCCCTTCGTGCCTCATGTCCCAACCATCCCTGCTCAGGACCCCCCAGCCAGATGTCCTTCCCTAGGTGCCTGTTCCCTCCACCCCAGCTCCCTGCTCCCACCTCTCACCCAACACCCTTTTCTCCATGCTGGTGCTGCAGTTGCTGCTCCAAATCTGGCTGGGATGATTCCATATTGCCATCCCCACTGCTTCGGTAGATCCAAACCTCTGGGCCATGTTGAGTTTTTAGCCCTCCTGCTTTTGTAGGGCTTTGATGAGTGCTGGACTTTTCAGGCATTTTCACAGCTTCTGTTCATCATCTCATAACCTCACTAATGTAGTCGTGGTCTGCTTTGTAAATCAATACTTGATCTTTGTTCAAGTCTATTTGCAGAGAAAAAATGGGATTCAATAGACATATCTCAGTAGAAAGCCAGATGAAAACCTACAGCATGACTCAAAGGGTGAAAACAGTAATCAGCCCAGATGAATCCCACTTCCTATGCAAGAAATTTGTATGCTGGGCTGCATCAAAAGGAGCATGACCACAGATCAAGGGAGGTGATTCTCTCCCTCTACTCCACTCTTGTGGAGTCCCACCTGCAGTCCTGCATCCAGCTCTGGCAACACAACAGGGATGTGGACCTGCTTGAGTGAGTCCAGAGGAAGACACGAAGACGCTGTGAGGGCAGGAGCACCTCTGATATGGAGACAGGCTAGGAGAGCTGGGCTCGTTCAGCCTGGAGAAGAGAAGGCTCCAGTGAGACTTCAGAGCAGCTCCCAGTGCCTGAAGGGGGTCAACAAGAAAGCTGAAGATGGACTTTTTACAAAGGCATGTAGCGACAGGACAAGCGGGAATGGATTTAACCTGGCAGAAGGGAGATTTAGATTAGATATTAGGAAGAAATTCTTTACTATGAGGGTGGTGAGACACTGGCACAGGGTGCCCAGAGAAGCTGTGGCTGCCCCATCCCTGGCAGTGTTCAAGGCCAGGTTGGACACAGGGGCTTGGAGCAACTTGCTCTAGTGGAAGGTGTCCCTGCCCGTGGCAGGGGGTTGGAACTGGATGAACTTTAAGGTCCCTTCCAACCCAAACCATTCTATGATTCTATGAAATCTGTTCTGAACACTTTCTGACTCGTCTGTCACAGCAACCTCTCTATGTATTTTTTGGATGATTTGTGAGGATATTTCAAAATTGGTCAGGAGGCATAAACTGGTGGCTAGTAATAAAAATAAAGCACCAACCCTCACAGAGCATGAAAGACTGGTGAGTACTCCTGGGACTGTTCTTTCTCAGGTATTCAAACACCACTGCAGGATTTCTGAAACGAGTCAACGTTTTATCAAGGACATACCCAAGGTGCGTTGGGTGTTGTCCAGACTTCAGTGAAATGAACATTCAGCTTTGATCATTTTTTAACAGATTTTGTTTTGTTTTGATTGTATGTATATGCCCCAGAAAGGCGAGTGGGTGGGTGGCTGTGGGTAGAAGGGTGCTGACCCCGCTCAACACTGGTGTTGCAGCTTTGTTCTAAGGTTTGGCTTTCCTTCCTTCAGAGGCACATACACGCTTTCTGCATCACAGGTCCACAGCGGAAAACCAGGTAACTCTTTGACAGGTTATCTTTGAAGCAGTGGAGTTTGGCTACAGGAGCAAACAGCTCTTACTCAGGTGCATCCTAGCCTGATCATACTACTGGTGGGTCTCTGCCTCAACAGAGCAAACTCAGGTCTGGAAGCATCTAAATTAGATAAAGATCCTATCTTCAGCAAGGCATCTAAATACAAACTGATGTGGTTGATAAGCTCAGCTTGCTAAGCCCACACAGCCCTGCTGGATTTATCATCCCTGTTTTCCATCACAGAGGGATTCCCGCACCACTAAGCATTACACAGTGCTGATGTGTCCCTAGAAAGCATTTCCTCATGGTTTGAATCCTGAGGGTTACAACCCCAGCCTCTCTGCCACTTCTGCATATCCCTCTCTTTCCCTGCAGAGAGGAGATGACTGTGCAGCAACAGTGGGTCAGGAAGCATGGAGTGATGATGCTTCTACATGCCTCTCCCCCCTTCCCAAGGCCCCCAAAAAGCTGTAGAATGAGAGACAACGCTGCCCAAGCAGTCGCCAGCACCTGCAGAGAGCTACAGCCCTCACAGAAGGACTGATGGCAGTGCTGGGTACCACCACCCGCTCCGGTGCTGCATTCCCATCATCCCACCGGATACAACAATAGTCAAGCCCCCAGTGCTTGCAGAGGGGCTGGAGCAGGTGACACGCTTCACGCTCTGCTGCCAGACGCTGGCAGCCCCATTTTAGGCTGTCCTTTTCCACGTGTCCCCCAGTCCCTTTCTCACCCGCAGGCTGGCAGGGCAGCGTTGTCCCCTGAGCCCAGGACTGCCGCTATTAGTTCCCTGGCATATGGAAGCTGCGACGTCCCATGGCGCTGCTGTCCCGCGCGCGGGGCTTCCCTTCTGACACTCCTGCATTGAGCCCGGCCCACGCCACTGCCACAGGGGGATTCTTACAAAGGGGAGAATGCTTCCTTTCAGCAGCCTGGGGTCAGCGCAGGGCTGCCTCGCTCACAGAGGTCAATCATTAGGATGCTCGGAGATGGCTGGGATGCTTGGGAAGGGCAGGGTACTCTCCACCCCCCTGCTTCTCCCAGCGCTGTGCATTGTCACGATGATAAATGAGAGAGTGAGGTGGGGAAGCTCTTGACTGCGCGTGGCCTGGACCCCTGGGGGGTTGCAAACTACTGCAAAGCGGCAGCTGATAAAATGGTAACTAATTCAATTAGTGAAATTTAATTTAGGAGGGGAGCGGATGGTGGCTTTGCCAAGACCATATGGGAAACCAGTGGTGTTTCCATATAGAAGAACTTAATTTAAACAATGAACTCATGGGTCTTCATAACCCAGCAGCCAAAGAGCCCCCAGGAAGCCCTGCAAGGAGTTGTACTGATTAACTAGACAAAAGCCTGGCGAGGCTGGGCCAGGCAGGAGGAGGCGAGGGAGAGTGGGTAGCAAAAATTATCCAGGTTCAGGTCATGAACGTGGCCGAGTTGAAAGAAATCCCTCCCAGCGTCAGAAAACAGTGTTTATCTCCTCACATATCCCCTGCCTGCTTCCTCCGAGCAACGTGATCCAGGACCGAACCCCTGCAGCCCAGCGGGAGACAGCAGGAGGCTTGGACGTGCTAGGTGAGAAGGAAGAGCTGGATACGTGCTCCTCATCAGTGGGGAAACCGCTCCAAGGAGAAATGCCAAACTTCTGCAGGGACTAATTAGAGTAAAAGGCTTCCTGTCCACCACGGCCCCTCCAAGTGCACAAGACACCTGCCTTCAAAGTGTCTGACCTTTCAGGGTGGTGGAGTGAGAGGAAAAGGGGGAGCCTCCTGTCACTGGCACTTCTAGGAGGAAAAGGGAATGGCAGAGCCGGGGGGGAAGAACCAGCAATGGGGAAGCTGGGGTGGGAAGGGACTCCCTGCCTGCTCTAGGGGAGTCATGTTGCAAAGTCCATAGGTCACAGTAAATCTCACTTTTCCTAACTGGAAAGGAATGCAAAAAAAAAAGGCAATTTGGTTTGGTTTTGGTTTGTTTTAATTGGCACTGAGCCCCTGCAGAGTTTGGAAAGATCCTGTGATTGAGTCCTGCTAGCAAGAGCCTTCCCAGCACCGAAGCTGTGGGTGTAGACCTTCATGGAAACCAATTTCTAGGTTTGAAAACCTGGGAAGTCCTGCTCAAAAGGCTGGCATGCTCCTCCGGATAGGGAACAGAAACAATGCTATGTGATGAAAGCAACCGAACACCACAAACAGACAACTTGAGTAGCAAATATCAGACACTTGGAGAGAAAATACTTACAAAGAAATGCACAAGTTGTTGCCCATGACTGTATCTCCAAGGCACCGATGTCTGTTGGGAACAATTAGGGCTCAGCAGCAGGCTGGGAAAGCTCTGGGAGAAATTCCAGCTCAGTTCCTACAACATACGGAGAAAGCCCGTCCTGTTGCAATACCCGTGCATCGAACAGTCCGGCTCCAGCGTATGGCCGAGACCTGGTGAGACATGTCCAAAGCAAGGCAGGAGGACCCGCACGGTGAGCTGGTGCTCCAGTGCTTCCTTGGAAACGGAGGGATCTGAGCATCTGCACTCAGTAGAACAGGAGCCTGAGAAGGAAGCTTTCCACAGCTGAAAAGAGGGATCCAGGAGTTTTAATCTGTTTTGTCCAGTTTTGTCTGTGAAAAGTTAAGAAAGACATCTGGGGTTGCCTAGTAAACTGTGAGACAATGTGCGGGGTAATAACCACCAATCATGTGTTCAGCACTAATCCTAGCCCTCTGTCCTCCTCCGCTTCTAAAGCTGAACTGTTCTCTCTGCTGATTGCTATTTTGGACACTGGTCAAAGGCAATTTTTTAACAGAAACATATCCACTGAGGAGGTTTTCATAGGTTTGGGGCATTTTTTGAAGGGGAGAGTTAGAAAACTTAAAAAGTTCTGCAAACCTTTAATACTTTGCTATTTACTTCCAAAATAGCCAAAGTGAAAAGCTGTTCTGCAACGGCCTTATGCCACAGAGCAGGGAAGGAATGAAGGGAACAAGAGAGGTGCTGGACTCAGATACGATATAGAGAAAGTTTAAATGAGTGCCCAAACTGAGGAGGAGGTGCTGTGTCCCATGGGGAGCTTGGCAGAGAGGAGAGGACAGGACAGCCTCAGTGCTTGCAGTATGCTTGGCCTCCAGAAGATCCACCATATGCAAACAACATCAGCCTTTTGTAGTATTCCAGCATTTCCATCTGCCATGTGCTTCCCAGGGATATTTGCTCCCACCTGACACTGAGCTGCAACAAGCCAGTGCCCGGAGGAAGCCGATAGTGGCTGTGGCACATCTCACACACCACACCTAGCCCAAGTGGTACAGGGACTGTCACTGCCTGTGCTGAGATATTCCTGCAGAGGAAGGTGAGGCTTGGGAGAAAGGTAAGGAAAAAGGTCAGAGAGGTACAAAGGGTGAAGAAAGGACTTGTTCACTTTCCCATTCGCCACCTCCTCATTTGCAGAGACCTAAAGTCATTAAACACTGGTAGTATTGAAAGCTGTGGCAAGGTCTGACCTTGTAGGGAAGATGAGGTGGTAGCAGAGGAATACTGGCCTCAGCCCCAGAATGGCCTCTCCCAGCTCTTACATCCACATCTGTCCTCCATGCACAAATGTGTCACTGTCTTGGCTCTTCTTGCTAACATATTTCTTTGCCAATCATGTACAGCTGCATTAAAATCATAGCATCATAGAATGGTTTGTTTTAATAGTTGAGGGTTAATGGTTTAACTCTCCCTGAGCTTCAGGCTGGGCTATCCCTGCTTCTTCATCCACCTACTTAGGCTCAGGAGTCATTAGTGCCATGCAGGGAAAGAAGTAGTAAGCAAGGTCTTCATCCATCACACCTAACTTCGCATAAGCCATAGAGGACCTTCTCTGTACCTCTCCTGCTAGGGGTACCACAGAAGAAGATGTACCACAGGACAGTTCAGAGCTGAAGTTGTGGAGAACCTGGAGGTGCAAAGGAATAAGATAAGGCTAAAGATGTGGCACTAATGACTGAAAGACATTTGTGGCTGAATTATATGAGCCCACATATGAGCAGGTACACAGCAGATATGCAAGATTTGTGCCCTTTCACACTCTGGGCTGTTTAGGTTCCAGACTGGTCACTATTTGGGCTGCCTACTCATGTTCACAAGGGCTAATCTGGCTACTTGGCTACTCAGAATCATTAGGACACAAAAATGCATCTATCAGCTACATGCTAGAGAAGGAGTGGAAGCTCTACATAGAGATTACATCCCCAAAGGATCTGTTGCCAGAAGCAGTCTTCCTTTGAGTGAGCTCATTGGCATCAGAGATGTTTTGTACAGGCAGAAAGATGCAATGTACCTGCAAAGCCACAGGATAAGAGCTGTCCTTCTTCAACATAAAACCAGTGAAGAGGCACCTCAGGAAACTGAATTGGGACAAAATGTAATGTGATCAACTCCTTCCATGTACAGACAATGGGAAAAATTGTCACTGCAATGGAACGCCTGCAAAGGAAGTGTGGTGAAGTTTGTCTTCAGCTACTGCCTCCTGGGCTTTGACTGCACCAGCAAGTGAAAGGTGGGCAGCTCTTCTTGGACACCCAACAGAACCTGTGTGATAGCATGGGTGCTATTGACAAATAACATGACGGATTTAAGACTCACAAAAGAGCAAGGGAAAATCCAGAGCGGGGCTTTCTGGGGTTTGTTTCTTTTATGCACCACTGGAATCAGGAAACATATCAATATGGAAGTTTAGAAATGGTCTGAGGTTTCACGGAACTTGCATCAGAGTGGCCCAGTGCCTAATACTACCATAACTCAGAAAGGTCACACACTGAAGTGCTGGTTTCAGGCAATGGCTCTGGGAATTTCAGAGGGCTGTTTAAAGGAACACTCCAAGGCTTGGCCGAGGTACTGATCAGGATGTGCGGGAATCTTACTTCATCCCACAGATGCATAAAAATCAATTTTGTTGTTTGGGAACAGCCTGCAACTAATGCAGAAGTTTTGTCTGTGCTCATGAACTTCTTTATCAGAGCAAGCTATGAACTTCCTTGGCCTATCTGAAGAGTCATAAACTTTTTGAAATGGCTGTTGATGGAAACATTTCAAGTTTTAACTGGATTCAATAAGAAGTGAGGTACAGGAAAAGTGAGCTGGTCCTTTTCCAGTATGTGGTATGGACCAGTCACCCTCGTCCACACCAAGAGGTTCTCGATGGTGATGCACCAACAGCCCCTGTGTTTGGCTTTTCTGGACCACTGTGCACCACTGCAGGAAAAGCTACAGTCAAGATACACCAGGCTCCCTGCATCAAACAGCTGCATCTTTATTGCAGCATCACATTGAGCCTTGCTTATAAGAAATGAGATGTCAGGGTGCTAAACTGCTGGTGGGCAGCCTGCAGCAGCACTGGTCCCTTTGTTAGCAGAGGGAACTTGCACTGTTGAAGTATGGAGAAGGTCAGTGCATTCACAGAGACAAGAATAAACTACGCTACAATAGGATTTGGCAACAAATGCAAAGCATTGTTTGCTTTGCTGTTGTTGGGGGTGCAGAGGAAGGCACAGTTTCTCATACAGAAGCAACATTTCAGCTCAGTTCTCTGATCCAGATGGAAAATCCAAGGACAAATAAGGCTGTACCTTAGCCCCTTGGTTTCTCTGAATTGAGTTGGCTTGGTTTTGGTTTTAGCTGCATCAGAAGCTGGTTTTATTCTTGTTTAGCTTCATCATAATATATTTATTTTACCTGTATCTTGAAAGTGATGGGTTCTCCCAGTCAAAGCCCTTCACTAAACATAATTGGCAGCTCTGCCCTCCCAAATCTGGCCACAGTGCCTGGGGTGGCTTGTGGGATGCACTTCCTTGGGTAGGAATCTGGGTTCTGTCTGTTTGAACTCCAAAATCAAGTAGTCCAGCTCAGATAAAGACTTTGGGCCAAGTTTTGAGAAGTATGCACAACTGCCAATGTAATGTTTTAGGCTGCTGAAACAAGGAAGAACAGTTTGTGCCTGCCTCAGTGGCAGGAGACAACTCTTTAGTAAGTCCCATTAAAAGCACCATTCAGTCTAGTCAGAGCTTAATATGTGCTCACATACCTCCAATTTGATCTATGTGTGTGTCTGTCATCTTCATTGTTGGGAAAACCATATTTGTCTTCAGAATCTCCACTCAGGTTGTGGGGCTGATCATTTTTGCATGGTGCTTTACAGGACAAGCACCAGTATGACAAACCCAGAACTTTCCTTTCATAGAAACTATAGGCTGGGTAAGAGCCACCACCACAGCAAATTCTGCACTTGGAGTGGCCTGTATAATTTAATGGCTTTAATGTTTAAACAACTACTTTGTTATGGCCAGGCTTGAATGCCACATATTTCTTCTATTAGTTTTACCTTAAGATAACCTTTTTGCCTCAGTGTTCACATCTTTGCCTTTACTGGTCTTAAAGAAGAAGGATATTGTCAAGTCATATTCTTGTTTAAATGGCCACTGAGGACAGAAGGCAAGAATCAAACTCAGACATATCTTAAGAAAACTCATCTTTTTCATTGTATTTTACTGGGACAATTGTTTCCTAGTGGTCATGACCATGATCACCCATAGAGCACAAGCTGCCTGTGCTGTGTGCTGTGTGTTTTCCAGGTAATCTGGTTTTCCTTACCACATGTTCCTGGGGAATGCATAGGCTCCATCTGCTTCTTGAGGGACTCTGCTCACTCCTCCTACTGAGGAGACTTCAGTACTGCAGAGCTTTCACCCGCATTTCCCTGTGTGCCCTTTTTGGCTGGAGCTCCCAGACCTGACTGCCTATGCTCAAGCATAACAAACCTTGCAGGTGTTCCAAAACCTGTCTCTTGTAATGACCTCACCACACCGACCAGCAACTGCTCTGGTATGATGTTCAAGGCATTTCCTGAAACAAAAGGACATTGTCATAGCCAGGGCCTTGTACAATGCACTCCACAAAAGGAGGGAAGGAAAATAAATATAGAAAATTGAGGAGATATTCAGAGTTGTGAGAGACACAAGGAAAGGAAAACTGCCAGGAAATGACTCTACAATGTGGCCAAATCCAGACTCCTTGGTCCATAATACTTATTCAGGCCTCCCCCCCTAGCAACTGAACTGTGAGAGCACAGCACCCCTGGAAATAGGAGCCACCCAGCCAGAAACTAGTGAGAACCTTTCCACTGAGTTTGAGCGTCAGGCTTTTGTTGTAATATCTAAATAAACCTGAAGGTGCTAGCTACAGGCTTTCAGGTTTGGCACTCTGAGCCTGGTTGTGTGCATTTAAAGTGTCCTTCTCCGCAGATATAAACAGACATATTTTTGTATCCACATATTCATATTCACTGCACACAGAACCAGAGGAGATGTCAATACAGCCCAAGCCCATTTATGACCTTGTCATCTGGCCTAGGCCAGTCATCTTTGCACTCTCTAAAGTCAGTGGAGAGAGAAAGAAAGGTATTTCCAAAAGTTAATTCATCCCAGCAGGGGATCAGCAGGGGGAGGAGAGGTTAAACTGCTATTTGAAGATGCCTCCATGGTCTACCAGGAAGTGTAGACAACTGACTTAGACTAAATACCTATCTGATAAATAAAAAAGGGATGAATCTCACAATCACAGTCTAAACTGATAATACAATACAGATGTGTTGAGCAGTTAGTGACCAGATGATGAATTTATCATACTACAGTGTAGTTTCTTATAAATGCAGGCTGACGAAATAGCAGATTTGCTCAACAGACCACCTCAGCTTCATTACAAGAGTGAGTCTGGAGCCATCACAATTTGTCACAGGGCCCTGTGTATATTTTTAGCAAGTATGATGGTCTGGAAATAAAAGATTATGTGCAAGCAATAATTTTTGGTCAATTAATCTAAGGTTCTCTGTACTGAAAAAGAATCCTAGCGTCCATTTTTTCCACACTATGTGCAGGGAAATTATATTTAATGCCAAATTACATTTAAATGAACAAAACCAATATGAGACTACAATACATTAAGACTACTAAAGATAGCCTCTCCCTTCTATTCCCCTGTGCCTCTGAAGCAATGGTTTTATTTTGAACTAGCAAAGCATATTTTGCTTCAAGCCTCTTGGGGTCAGGGAGATACCAAAATGCTTGAACAAAACCTATTTCTGGTACTGTGGTGACCACGAAAATAAAGAAGAGGGTGAAAATTTAAATAAATCAATACATACATACATACATAAAAAAGAGGGGCTGCATAATTCATCCTACCTGGTGGGAGCAGCTCCCTTACACTCGAGCAAGGGCAGCCCACAGCCAGCATCTCCCAGGGCAGGACACGAGTCGTATCCAGACCCATGACTCATTGCATCTCCCTGGTTGCCCTAGGTAGAGTCATGGTAGATCCTGCTGCCTCCCAGTCCTGCAGTGCACATCCATCCCATGGCCCCAGCTGCACCACAGCTCAGAGCAGGCACGGTGAGCCCAAGACCTGCTCACCTCCCTGTGATGCACACAGCAAGCACACATCTGTGATGCCACCTTCCCCACACAGTTGCAGGACACTGCACAGGGCCAAGCCTGCTGGAGAGCAAAGTCCCAGCATGGATGATCCCAGGGGACCACAACATGACCTTACACAGCTGCAGAGAGGTCTTTTGGATAGGGGGCAGGTTGCCTCCAAAGCACCAAAAGAGGTGTCCTTCAATGGAGGTATACCTTTCAGTGGAAGATCCTCTGTGAACACCACGCCTGGTCATTTGTAAACTGCTCTTATTTTCAGCAAAGGTCAGCCCAGCTCTGCCCTACCATTTGCTGAGGACCTCCGGGCGAGTGCTGCAGAGCCAGGTCCCCCATAAATGCACCTTCCCCAGGTCCAGCTGCCTTCTGGGAAAGGCTCTGAAGATGTGCATGTTCATCCGCATCCACAGAGGATCTTTCTCGATATATGCTGTCTGCTCAGGGACTTTTCCACTCAAGGAATTTTTTCCAGCTGTGTAGAAAACCAGTAAGAGCAGGCATTTATCCAGCATTTTCAGAAGAAGTTGTGCCTGCATTAGTAGCTGGCATTGCTTCATAAAAAAAACATCATGTTGAAAATAATATAAGAATTCTTTGGACTATTCATCATTTAGTTTACATAACTTTGTCACTTTTGAAGTGTATATGCAATGCCAGAGCTCAGAAAAATGACTCTTTGTGGGGAAAAGCAGATCAGTAATTCAGGTAAATGCTGATTACACCTCCTCTGTCTTGCCTTTCCACTGAAAGGCAGTGGCCTACTGCTCTTGCTTTAGATCTGCTCATGAAATAGTCCATCCATTCAAATTTGGCCATTCTTCCATTCCTCTCTGTCCCCCCTATGGAGCTTTTCTTCATAATAGCCCAAAGGGGAAGAGCCTAGAGGACTGTCATGGTGGTAAGAATGAAGATGCGTTAGAGATTTCGAAGATAACATTTGAAGATCAGGGGACATCTGGGCTACATAACATGACTGTCAAGAGTAATGCCCTCCAAAAGCCACTCTAGTCCTGAGGGCAGCTCCCACTGCTACTTCTGTTCAGACCATCTCTCTGCTAATGCTGGTGTCCCATGTCTGACAGACCTAGGACTCAGAGGAAAACTCAGGAAGTACTTGGTGGGCTTTGCTGCTGTTTGATGGCTGGCTTGGAGAAGCAATTTTCTTCTGGGCAGAGGATGCATTCAAGGGCGAGATCTGATTGTCCACAAGCCACAGGGATTATCAAAGCAACAAAAGGACCCGGGTTTTTGTGGTTTGTGTGTGTTTGGGTTTTATCTTGACCTGCAAGTTTCTGTGTGGCAGGGTGGCTGCTGAGGGATGCTCTGAGGGTTGGAATTTGAATTGTGAGAGGGGGAGATACAAAGAGAAGGATGATGAAGAGCCAGAGCCTCCTGTTAAAAGCACAAAAGGGACATAAACGGCTGGTCTGAGTATTAGTCCCTACTCCTCCCTGATCCTTATCTCTCTTAAACACATTTAAACAAATGTCTACTCTTTCCATTACCTCTTGCTACCAAGAATTTTATAAATTAGTGACAGAAAATATCTTGAGACAAAGTGGCTCAGTCTCAACCCAGTAATACTCCTTTGGACACTAGTTTTTAACACTTCCACCACAGCAGTTTTAAGTGATGCCAATACCTTTCTCCTTCTAAAACTGTCCCATACATTGCATGTCAGATGTTAACCTCTTCACACATCCCAACACATCCACTTTGCAATCTTGCAAACAGTCCAGCCTATACTTATGCGTGACTTCAACTACCCAGATATTTGTTGGAAGAACAACACAGCAGCTCATGTGTCATCTACCAAGTTCCTGGAATGCATAGAGGACTGCTTCTTCATACACGTTAGATGTGCCAACCAGGAAAGAGGCACTGCTGGACTTGTTACTCACACACCAAGAAAACCTGCTTTGTAATATCTCGGTTAGCGATAGCCATGGCTGCAGTGATCACAATATTGTGGAGTTTGGGATCTTGCTGAGCATGCTGAAGGGTGGTACTAGGACAAAGGGTTTAGACTTCAGAAGAGCAAACTTCAGCTCGCTCAGAGCTCCGCTGGGGGGGATTCCATGGGAGGCTTCCATGGAGGATAAAGAAGCTAGTGAGTCCTGGGAGATTTTCAAGAGTGCTGTCCTGGAAGCACAAAAACAGTTCAACCCCTGTAAAGGTAAGAGAAGTAGGTGGAGTAAGAAATACTCTTGCAGGATGACCTGGATAGGCTGGCAGAGTGAGCTAACAAGGACCTTTAAAGTTCAATAAGGGCAAGTGCAAGGTCTTGCACCTGGAAAAACATAATCCAGCAATGTAGCACAGCTGGAGTCTGCCCAGCTGGGGAGCAGCTCTGTGGAAAGGGAGCTGGGGGTCCTGGTGGACAACAAGCTCAATATGAGTGAACAGTGTGCTGCTGCAGCAAAGAAAGGCAGCAGGATGCTGGGTTACATCAAGAAGGGCATCACCGCCAGAAATAAAGATGTCATTGTCCCACTATACTCAGCGCTTTTCAGGCCACACCTGGAATACTGTGTTCAGTTTTGTTCCCCACTATACAAAATGTGGACAGGCTGGAAGGGGTCCAGAGAGGACTGGGAAACCTGCTGTAAGAGGAAAGGCTGAGAGAACCAGGTTTGTTCAGCCTAGAGAAAAGAAGGCTCAGAGGAGACCTTATCACCATTCCAGTATTTAAAAGGTGGTTACAAAGATGGTTGGACTCTCTTTTTACAAGGAGATACATGGAAACAACAACAGGTAATGGGCACAAGTTACTCCTGGGGAGATTCCGACTGGACACAAGAGGAAAATCTTTCTCAATAAGAACAATCAGCCATTGGAGTCATCTCCCCAGGGAAGTGGTGGATTCCCCAACATTGGGCACTTTTAAGGTGCAGCTGGACAGAGTGCTGGGACATCTAATCTAGGTCATGTTTTGCCAAGAAAGGTTGGACCAGAAGATCCTTGAGGTCCCTTCCAGCTCGTATTTTATGGTTCTATGATACCTACATGTCATTTAGTCAAGCTAACATCAAAGTATACAAATTAAATGCATCATTGTATTTGTCTCTCTCATGGCTTCACTCCCCTTTTGACTTCTGCTGGAATAAATCTGGAGAAACTTTGCCTGGCTCAGAAGAAATAAATTGGTGGATGAAAGAGAAGAGTCACGCAGTGTCTGTCCCTGCAGCTTCCTTATCATTTTTACTTCTTTTCCCTCATGGATTTTGCTTTTCTTCACACCCCTATTGTCAAGAGCCAGTGTGCAGGGCCAGGCACGGGGCTGCAGAGGTTCAGACACACCACAGCAGAGGAACACTTCAGATGTGACTGTTTAACCTCACGCAACCTGCTGACACCCCGCCGCTTCCTGCAGGGAATATGGGAAAAGGGAAATGACTCCTGCTCTGGTTGGCCGGTTTCACCAGACAGCCAGCCACTCCCTGGGCTATTGCATCCTCACACAACAAGAGTGTGTTCCCAGACATGCTCCCCATGCTGTGTGCCCAGGAGGAAAGCAAGCAAGGAATGACACCACAGAGGTGGTTTCTCTACCAGCAGCATCCCCTGAGAAAAGCCATGAGTGTCCCTGGGGCTCACTGATACCAAGAGCTCATTGAAATGATTAAAAGCTGTATCTTGCGGGGGAAGAAGCATGTCCTTCTCGATTTCACTTACAGAGGCAGAGCCCAATGACACTTTCAGGGCATGAGGCAAAGCCACCTTTTCTCAGGGATGTCCTCCTGGGCTTGCTGCACCATTCCTGGGAAAAGAGACCTCAGAACATGACAGCACTGGATGAGTCCAGCTCCAGGCTGCAAAGGAAACCTTTACCTCTGGCCTACTCCCCCTTCTGTCTTGTTGACCATTCCCAAACTCCGCAGTGTGGTCTGTGCATTTCTCTTTGGAGATGGATCACATTTTTACTAATTTTACAGTAAATCGTTTCCCCATTTCCTTTGTTTACACTAGGTGGATTCGGTGGTTTCCATCTCTGTGTGACGCAGCACTTGGCACATGAGCACAACCCATACCATCACTTCACCGTATGCATTGCTGCCGCTCCAGCTCTAGGAAAGGAAGGTAAAAGAGCCAGCTCCACATTGTCATTTCCCTTCACCCTCCTGCACCAGCTCAAGTAGGAACTGCAACCTTACATCCCTTGGTCCCTTCCTCCTTCAGGCAGGATGGTCCCAAATGCTAGTGCAGCACAGCTCAGGCATATGCCTGCCAGACAAGCACCACAGCTTCCCAAGTACAGCTGCTCCGTATCTTGTCTGCTTTTAATGCCATGAATCTTCATCTGGGAGAGCACTTCAGCTTGGAAAAGAGGAGTAGTTGGTAGCATCCCCCACTTACCTCAGGAAAAGAGGAGGTGAATGTCTGAATCCAAGGATGATGGGTGTACCTGCAGCACACTGGCTGTGAGTCAGCTTGGGGCTTACTCAAATCTGGTCTTCTCACTATGCAGACACCCTCTGAGACTCTAAAGAAAGCAGCCCGTGTCTTTCCCTTGAGCAAATACTGCTTCAGACCCCTCTTCTCTCCACAGAGCACAATGGCTACAGCATGGTCAGGCGCAATAGTGACAGGGGATGAACCCAACCTATAAGCAGGTGAAATGCACAGCAGGGCACTTTCCGCATGGCTGGAGGGAGGGAGGAACTTCAACTTCAGTGCCATAGAGCAAAGTCGTCAGAGTTGAGGCACAAACACTAGTCCATGCCTTCCCCAGAGGCACAGAACAGGCAGGGAGCAGGCAGCAATCTTGCCCATATTCCCATTCAGTCCTCAGGGTGAATCACAAAATTACTATCTAGTCCTTTAACCTGCAGCAAAGTCTCTTTATTCTCACATCTCTAACACTCTCAAGTATTGCTCCAAAATAAGAACAGTAAATATAAATGCAGAGGACACTTTCTGCTGCCCTCAGAGACAAAGAAAGCCACTGCACTGTCAGCCCAGGCAAAGGCAGCATCCTCTCTTCTGCCCACTCCCCCTCCTCCCAGGGCTTTGGGCCCCTTGCTGAGAGCAAACAGCTGGCCTGCACTTTGAATTTCTTGGCTTTCTATGGCTTGGGTCCCAACCTTAATGTTGTTTCAATGCCATTTTTCTTGTATGCTGAATAGCAGGCCTGGAAAGCTCCACCTCGCTGTGGGCAACGAGTGCAGGAGGATCCTGCCGTGCCCGTGCCAGCCGCTTTTCTTCCTAAGAACCTGGTCAGTGCCAATCCCTGAAGGCACCCATTGCAGCAGGTTAAGTGTCTCCATGGAGATCTCCACAGCTCCCTCTCCACAGTCCCTCCTCCTCTTACAGCTCTCTGTTTATTGTAAACAGCATCCTCATCTCAGCTGGAGCTGGTAGCTCTCGGCTTCACCCTGGTCACCTGCCCACACAAGTTGCCCTGCGGTCTGCTGCTGTCTGGGAAAGCAGCAATGCCACCCTTTGAAAATAACCTGCACATGACAGAGGGCTCTTTTCATTCCTGGATTGTTTTGTTGGGGTTTTTTTTTTCCCAGCCCCCTATTATCAGATTTGCCTGGATCTCTCATGGCAGCTGCAGCATCATGCTGCCAATGAGGTCTGTGTGGTTTTGCATGAGAGGAGCTTGTAGGAAAAAGACTGGGGGCTGCAACATCTAAACCCCACTCCTTCCTCCAGCCACATCGCCCTATCACAGGAAGAGAACTGGTGTGCCTAAGGCTAGGCTATTGGGTAGCTCTACAGCTTTTCCCATCACCCACACCCACAGCATGCCTTGATCCCACCTGAGCAATCAGGAAAGGGGTCAGAAATTTCCCTAAGTCCCAAGGATTCACCTGCTTCCTCAAGCTCCATATAGTCCAAAGGTCCCATTTCCCATCCAGTATCTTCCTTCCAATGCCCACCACAGACAAGGGAGCCCTGTGAGGAACCTCTTTTCTGTTGTGCTCCCCCAGTGGCAGTACAACCCTACCTTGCCTTAGTGTGATCACGAAAAGCACCCATGGCTGGGAAACAGTCTTCTCTCCTGCAGGATTTTTTGAAAGAGATTTGGGGAAAAATATGGAGGAGTAAATGCACTCATGTTCCTTCCTAATCTATCACCCTCCTCTGTAATGCAGGCAGCTGGCACGTCCCCACATATTCCTGACACTATTTTAAGGCTGTATCTTCACACCAATGAACCATACCAAAACAAATTCTCCAATGTATTTGGCACAAACAGACTTTTCTCTGACATGCCTGTGCAACAGCACCTACTGTTCATTGCCAGGATGTTCTTTGTACTCAACTCCAAGGAAACCTGCCTCTCCCTTTCTTCAGGAATGCTTCTGACAAGCTCAGCTCCCTGCCCACCAATGCAAGCAGGGGAGAAATGCTGGGGGCTCTGGGCAACCGTGCTGGGAGAAGTACATGCACATAATGCGCACGTTGCAACTGGTCTTCAGGTGGCCTTGGGTCCATCGCTTGGTGCCTCAGTTTCCTTCACTGAAGCATGGAAATAACACTGTTCTCCTTTCAGAAGTATTTTGATGCCTTTAGCTAAACACAAGCTGGATAAGCCTCTGTGAATGGATGAGAAGTTGCATCTGTGTTTTCCTATAATAGGCAAGATTTTTGCCACCCAACCCCTCTTAGAATAGCTCAAACCAGTTATGGCAAGCATGACTTACCATCCTTCCAGTTTCACTCTGCTTTGCATCATCCAGCCATCTCCCAGAGGGGCCTGCTTCTGACCCACAGGCATGTTTATCTGACCTGCATGTGGGTCACAGAAGTGCAGATTCACAAAGCACAGCAGCAGGGAGACTTGTGCTGTGCTTTGTGAAGGAGGACCTGTCCCAGCACCCAGCACACACCACAGGTCGCTAGACACTGAGTGTCACAGGTAGGCAGGAAATATCCCATAAAACATGATTATGATAAAATAAAATCTGTGTGACAGGGATGAAGCCATTCCGGTTGTTTCTGAACTGGGGTTTGCACAGAAGGAGGTGCTGACAGACAGAAATTAAGAGATCCTGGTGGCAAAAAAAGTTCTTCCTATCAAACAATTCCAGAAGGTCTGGAAGAGCCTATCAGCCTTCAAGAGCTGCCTCTAAGTCAAACAGAAACACTCCTTATTTCGTCTCTTTTGTGACCAAAAGGTCCAGGGATAAGTTTATGTGCTTCAAAGTTCCAGAGGCTCGAGTGCTGCAGGTCCTACCAGGATGGTGGGATCACAGTGCAGATCAGAGTCTTCCAGATAGCCATAACAGGCAGGTGATCACACCACTGTCAAACCTGGGGGTAGTTCTCCCCTCCTGCAGCTTGAGCAGCCTTTGGGAGCATAGAAACAGCTCAGGCACTTACATAGTGACTCCATATCCTTTGCTGAACCAACACTTATCCCTCCTGTCTCAGCACCATTGCTGCCTGTCAACTCCTATGTTACATATGCCCTTCAAGAGCTATAGATGCTCCCATTCAATGCAAAAAGGGCAACCAAGAAGACACAACACCAGCAAAAAGTCAAGTGGAGAAGCTCCTCCACTTTTCTGGGGGAAACCCAGCACTACTTTTGGAAGAGTGATATGAATGTCTCTCTTCCACCCTCACATTCTTGCTCCTACAATAGTCTCACTATTAAGGTTAGGAAGCTTTTCCAGGGAGGAGATTAAAAATTGAGGCATTTCAGTCCCTTTCACCTCCAAGTCGAAAATAAGCTTCTCTACTTTTACTGTTCAAGGCAGATTTCTCCTGGCTTTAACCAAGTCTTTTCGCCAGATCTGTGCACAAATCTATGACACAGGGTCAACATGTTCAGTTAAAGCCAGTGTCAACCAATGAAAGCTTTTAAAGGAGAATGCTTGGATGTCAATTGCAATGAAAGCAAGACCCAGAGTTTCACAGTGTCAGAAAATGGATTTCTTTGACATTAGCTGTTCAAACACCTTTATTGGTCTGGAGGATTCTTCTTTTCTCCAGGGAAGTCAAAGTCCATAATAACAGTGCTCCAATTGCACTCCTAGGGCAGCTCATACAGCATAAGCTCTGCTCAGCAGACACTAATACAGACCTCAATGAGCCTGCATGATGTAATCATCCAAGTTCTGCATGATAGTCAGTATAGTCAGAAGCTTTTCTGCACAGTTGCAGAAAAGCAAGTGTCAGAAGCTTTTCTGCACAGCTTTTCCCACAACCTCCGCTCAGGAGAGCAGCACTCAATGGAGGGGGTGGGAAGCAGGAGAGCTAGTGCTGACAAGTACCAGCATTGATGGCTGGGCAAGTCAGGTACTTCGGTTACTTAAAGGGGGCCCATAGTCCAGTGCCTGACAGGATGAATGTCTCTCCCAGCCAGTTTGAATGGAGAGCAAGTCATTCTGCTAATGCATAGCCTGGTTGACCCGATCTGCACTGTTTCATGGAGCAGTTCCATCTGTTGTACATGGAGAATTATCACCTTCTGGCAGAGAAAAAAAGTTCAAAGAATGGACATACAAATGAAACACAGGTACCAAAATGGGTGAAAACTTATGAGATCATCTTGTCCTTCCCCCATGCTTAGTCAATACAGGATTGTTCCCTGCCGGACTCCCAAACAATGCCACTTAACCTAGATGCAATCATGCTGCAGGAACTGCCAAACACAATGCAATGAAGAGCAGAGAATGAGCTCATATGAGTTAATCCAATTCCTGCAATGAAACAATCCAGGGTTCTGGTCTCCATCCTGCAACGTTCTCCCAAGCCAACCCTTCTGTACATATATACTAACACTCAAACAAAAGCTGGAGCCACTGGTGGGCTACTGAAATAACCTGGAGCTGGGAAAATGCAGCACAACAATATCCACAAATGTTCTTGCTAGTAAAACCATTGCTTTGTTTAGGTGGAATCCATAAACCTTGTTATTCACAAACATTCAGGGAGCAGAGCTTTATTTCCAAGAATGCTCTTGGAAAGGAAATCCATTGTGTAGGCCAACATGAATAGACCCTCACATGTACCATTTGTATGGGAAGCATCCAGGTGGCTAGTGAAAAAATAGCTTCTTATCGAATAAAATAATGCACTACAAACAGCTACCGATGATTCCCAAGCAGCTAGAAGGCATCCCCATCTGTGAGGCAAACGTCACCCAAACAGGAGTCCGAAACAATGCTGCAGACCAAGCATACTGCAGGAAAGACTGGCCAAAATGTGGCAAGCACTCTGCATGGCCCACAGAATCACAGAATCACAGAATGGTTTGGGTTAGAAAGAAACTTAAGTTCATCCAGTTCCAACCCCCTGCCATGGGCAGAGACGCCTCACACTAAACCATGTCACCCAAGGCTCTGTCCAACCTGGCCTTGAACACTGCCAGGGACGGAGCATTCACCACTTCTTTGGGCAACCTGTGCCAGTGTCTCACCACCCTCACAGTAAAGAACTTCTTCCTTATACCTAACCTAGATCTCCTCTGTTTAAGTTTAAACCCATCACCCCTTGTCCTATCTCTACAGTCCCTGATGAAGAGTCCCTCTCCAGCATCCTTGTAGGCCCCCTTCAGATACTGGAAGGCTGCTCTGAGGTCTCCATACAGCTTCTCTTCTCCAGGCTGAACAGCCCCAACTGTCTCAGCCTGTCTTCATATGGGGGGTGCTCCAGGCCCCTGATCATCCTCGTGGCCCTAAATCCACCATCAACCAAAGCGTTCACACTCACTATTTCTAAGACATGTCCAGAGCCTTTTCACCCTGAGAGAGTGAAAAGAAGCATCACAAATATTCCTTGGACTGGTATGTTACAGTGTCTTATATATTATAGACCTTAAAACAAAGGGTTAAAATTTCATTGTTGGGCCCACCAAAACACTTTCCTGGAACTGGCCTGGGTAGAAAACCCATCTCCTCCTCCTTCTTAAAAATCATGTAGCTGATAAAAAGCAGAGTCTTTCATCGCTATTCTGTATGCATAATTAGGTTTAATTTGCAGGGCAATGAGTTCTTAGTTAGCAAGTGCACATACACATACAAAGAGCTTGTTCATTTCTGTGACTGATACCCAGAAACATAATTCCTCAGCCAGAGTCTGGGCATCAAATATAAAAATGCATTTTGATAACTTTGATACCGGAATGCAACAGCACACACAAAAATACATCCACCAAGTGCAACATATTGTAAACAGGAGCATAAGTAAAATAAACAAATACATGTCATTTCATCTGGGTCACAAGTTGGCTCAATGTGACATTTCCTTTTGTAGTGAAGAACACTGGAGAAAAGAGAACTATTTATACATACTGGAATATATTTGGGCAAGTTTTTTCCTAGCTCTCCTGGCTATTTTTGAAGTTAACCTAAGAGTTTAGAGGCTTTTCCCCCTTTCAAGGTCAAGATTTTCTTCCTACTTGATCTCACAGGATCATATAAGTTGTAGTCCTGCATCCTTAGAAACACCATTGCTGTACAGCTGTGGTCAGTGACCTCACCATACGATTTTGCCCCAAAATCAAGTAAGTGACTAGGCTGAACACAGTAGCTCTGAGTTCACTACTACCAGCTTGTTAAAAGCATCTGAGGCAATGTCCATTTCTCCCATGTTTGCTTTCTCCTCCTGAATGATGCTTTGCAGCTGTGTCTCTTCCAGCAGCAAGGCAGCCAGGGCTCCCTGGGGAGCCCATTTACACTGTTGCTCTTGAATGGCTAAAGTGGGAACACGCGTCCTGTGTCTCTAGACACACACGCTCGCGCACACAGCCCTGTGAAGCCCTGTGGGTGGTTTTCATGGAAGAGAAAATGTTGGCTAAAGCTTCCCTTGCTCTGCCTGCCTTGTACAGAGTGAATGCAGTGCTCATCTCGGACCCATCCTTTGTGCTCCCCGAGCTGGGCATGATGCTGTGGTCAGGACTGAATGTACACATGGGGATTACTGTGCTGGAGCTTGCCTATACCAGAGCAGAAGGGGGACAGTGATAGCTGCTCAACTCCCTGTGCACGTTTGCATCTGGAGCACTCAAAGCACCATGCACAGGGAAGAAGAATCACAGGGATAGGGAGGAAAAAAGATTGATGTAGTCATCCAGCAAGCCAGTTGGCTGCAGGGCATGTGTTTTGAGCTCCAGGTCAGGCTAGAAGTGTCACAGCATTTGACACAAAGGCGGTCATTTACCATGGGCAGCAGAGTATGGCAAGCACAAATAACACGTTGTGAAATCCTACTAAGAAAGCTGAGCCTTGCTCTGGGTTGGGCAGCCCTCTGTGGCTCTTTCGGAAGGCAGCAATGCAAAGCCAAGGCTCACGGTGGAATACCATGCATGTCTGTGTTGAGGGAGTTGGAGGAATCAAGAAGTACACTTTTCTTTTAACAAGGAGATGAGGGAACACTGGCCAAGGCAAGCAGCTGCCCAGAGCTCCCTGTCCACACAGTGACACTGCAGCACCGAGCAAATGAGATTATAGTCATCAGCAGCTCATTAGCCCTGTGAGTAGAGCGAGAGTAATTCCCTTTGCTTAACAAACAAGAGACCTGAGACAGGTCAAGTGCAACTACACCGGTGCAGGGAGCAGCACAGCAAGTCTCTGCCCCAGGTCTCCAGGTTTCACACTAGGCTGGACCAACAGGATGGTCCATCAGCCTCAGTTCTCTGTGCGAAGCCATCCCTACAGACACCAAATAGAGAAGGGAAGAGGACCTTCACTTCAAGGCTTGTGTGAAGGCTGTGCAAGGTTGTGCATCACCAACTCAGCTGTCATCCACATGACTCCCTGCATCACCCCAATGCTTCCTCTTGTGCCCCTGACAAGGGGCTCCTCGGGCTCACAGCTCACTGCGGCTGCAAGGTTGGCAGGAAAGGCTGACCTAACCCTGCACCAAGCGGGCCCTCAGACCTATTGTCTTGAAATCAGGGTAATGATGGATGCCTAGGATGTTTCATCATTTCCCAGCACTGTTACAAGGCCCACATTTAAACCTCATCAAAAACTTTTTGGTTTCCTTTCTGATTTTTATGTGCCTGGAGTTCTGGCCATACCTCCCCCAACCTTTGTCCTCCTGTTATTAAACAAGTGGTCAATTTTTCTAAGAATGAGTAGTGCTGAAGAACAAACCTGTTAATTAACTGCTTGCAAGACCCCAGTGAAGTGTTTGCCACTTGGGATGCCTCCTTTGCATCCTCTCCATCCCTCTCCTGCATCCACCCAGGCTTCATCACTCCCTTCTCAGCTTTTTCCCACACTTGCCACAGGGTCAAACAAACGAAAGGCTGGATGAGTCAGCAGTAGAAAACAGGGCAATGAGCTTCTGAATGCGTTTGACAGAGAGGTTAAGACAAGAAGGTTAAGAGGCTGAAAGGTTAAGAGGCTGAGGGCTCTAGGCTGTGTTCATATAGAACCCCTGGGCCCATGGATGTGGGGAAGCTCCAGGAGAGGCTGGTCAGAGCCATCACAGCCCTGTGGTGCCCTCAGGGCCTGGCACAGTCACCAGCTGGATCCTCATGTCAGCCTCTCTTCCCAGAATGGCATCTCCTTCAGACAGGAGCTGTGTGCCCTCCTCATGTGAGGGCAGCACATTGCACCCAGACGGGCACAGCATGATTTTGACATTTGCCCCTCTTTATTTTCCATAATCTCCTTCTGTTAACATTTTTCCCCACATTTGTGCAGAAATTAATACCCTAGTTTTCCAGTCTTGACCAGGACTTTTCTATCATTGCTGCAATAAGAGCTTATAAAACTAGTGGTAGCCATACCACCATCATTTGGAAAAGAGATTGCACACAACAACTTGCATGTTTTGGTGGCTAACATAATAATGCAGCAATTACACCGCTGCTTTGGGTCTGGTCCAGCTGTTTGTCCAAGAGGTCTCTAGGTGCAGCTGTTCTCACCACCAGACCCAGATCCTTTTAGTTACTGCTGAAATTGTGCCATAATACTGCTTACAGATTTTGTTTTTCTTCCTTGAAAGCACCTGCTCAAGATGCATGCCCGGTTTTGTTATTAGATATTCAGGAAAAGCAAAAGCTGAAATCTGCTTTCAGGCATTTCACAGAGTGCAGTGAGCTCTCATGTTGGAAGCCCCTCTTTTGTAAGATCTGCAAATAAATTCATCTACATCTGCTCCCCAAACTTGCCTTATACCTACAGGACACTTGAAATGGGCAGGAGGAATTAACCTGCCTCATGCACATGGGCTGGCTTAAGAAAATGCAGATCACCGCAGCACCGAGTACAACATAAGTATCTATAGGACCTTTGGCAAATAACTCAGATAAACCAAAAAGGGAGAGAATGTGCTTCTCTCCTGATGGGATTTTCTCATCTTCTCTGTGCTTTTTGTCCCTTAGTACTACCTACTGTTTGCCCAGGTTGTTAAAAATGCACAAAGGGGTTAAAAACTGGTGCATCCAGCAGGGACAGGAACAATTTGGGAAGAATAATGCTGTTATTCAGCTGAAAACGACCCACATGAATATGATCCCAATGCCACCATCATCAGCATGCAGGGCCTCCCCTTCGGAGCGGGAGGAAACAAGCTGCAGCCCCGGAGGAGGCAGCTTGCTAGGGTCAGGCGGCACGTGCAAGCCTGGAACGCCGGAGGTACCAGTGCCAAGAAAAATACCTCGTCCATGCTTCCTCTGTGCTGTTGGTGGGCAGGACAGCCCCTGTGGCTTCCTCCCCGCTGGTGGGTAAGGGGAGCAAAGGGGGACGTGCACTGTTCTTGGGGCTGGACACCTGCCTACATACACCTTCCTGTAGACCATAGAATCGTAGAATCAACTAGGTTGGAAAAGACCTTTAAGATCATCAAGTCCAACCGTTACCCCATGTGGAACTCACCGGTGGCACCTCAGCTTACCTGCGGCTCGTGGACCCCCATGCAGGGTCCAGGCTGCCCTCAGCCCTCACAGCCAGCCTGGCCATGGCCCCTGAGGCTGGGAGAGGTGGCAGGTTCATTGCTGGAACAAACATCCCACTCTCCAATGGTGTACAGCACATCTTCTAAAGTTTATACCAGAATATACAATTATGACTTTTTTTTTACTCCCTCCTAAGCCCTTCATAATTTTAGCCTTTCTTCTTCAAAGCCCAGCAGCCTAATTTCCTCTTGCCTTGCTCACATCCACACACATGCAAAATAGACCACCAGCCTGAAGGCACTAGGAGTGTTGCTGCTTTGCAAAGCACCAAATAACAACCAAAGCTGCGAAGGAAAGGGAAACAGGGTACCGGGGGTCCATATTCCCAAAAATAAGCTTCGTTGGCTGTACCTTGGCTGGCCTTTTGCAGTCATGCACCTCACTCACAGAGCCCATTTCTTTCTTATTCTTATTAAAATATAACTGAGGTCACTTCAGACAATCCTCAATATTGGGGCAGGATGGACCTACCTTTTTAAAGCTAACTATAACATGTTTAGAGTAAACAAATACAGATATAGTTGAATCCTCTTGCAAATGTGGCTGTCGTTGTTCAGTGGACATCGACGTGCTGTGTAGAAAACTGTGTCACGTGCCATGACTTCAGAAAAGCATGAGAAAACACTCACAGCCTTCCCTTAGATAAGAAGCCACAAACAAATCAGAAACAACAAGCGAAAACTCAATTCAAGGTTTACTCCAGGATGGACGTCGTGCTACGATAAATTAAGGTGTTTTTCATTATTAAAAATAAACAAAGCAATGAAAGTGAACCATGTCACCATTCATAGGCTTAAAAAACATCTTTAATCTGCTTGGGAAAATCTTTTTTTCCCCCTAACAGGAAAAAATATTAGTTGTCCAGATAACAAGCAAAACAAAATCAACCAAAGGGCATCAAGAGACTTCCTGAAATTGAAAAAACAATGTTTTGTGTAACAAGTTTAAAAAAAAAAAGAACAACACACGCAGCAAGCAGAATGATTCCTCCAGCTTCTTCAGGTCGTCAGTGGCTTCAGGAACATCAGGAAGAACTACACAAGCAGTTGAATGTTTTATTTAACCTTCCAGCATTTACAGCTGTCCTAAGCCTCTTCCCTTGTCCCTCCCCCCCCCCCCGGAAACCATTTGTCTTTCTAGTGCCTTATTTTTAACAGCTCAGCTCAGCCCTGAAGGGACATTTGTAAAAACAACGAAAACCTAATCCGGCAACTTTGGGGTTCCCAGGACTGAAATAGCAAGCCTGATGCAAATCAGGATGGAGGCTGCTTCGCAAGAGGGAGCGATACCTCCTCCTTTCATAGAAGAAAGGGATGGAAGGAGGCAGAGCCACGATGATGGGCAGCCCAGTCACTCACCCACCCTGCAATTGGGAGATGCAGGACGATGCTGAGCTGTGCTAGTGGGGAGGCTCAGGACCCCATTCATCCTGCAGTAAATCAGCCCCTGGAGGTACACGGGGAAGTTTGCACAATGTCTGCCCAAACTCTGCCTGGATCCCCGCCAGGGCTGGGGAACTTTCATTCTCATGAGTTCACAAATTCCACCTACAAGAGCCTGATTAAAACAATACAAGAGGCAGCGTGGTGCTCCCCCCCCCATCCCACTCTCGGCCACTGTGCTGTGAAACCACAGGAAATCATTAGCTATGCCTGCTAAGAACTTCTGGATCTCAGCAAATTATTTGCATTTGATGTATTTGAAGCTTTTTTTGTTTGTTTAAGGTTATGATTTCCACAGGTTCATTTTCAACGCTGATTTATGCAGTTTCTAATGTTTGGCCATGTAGGTTAAGCAGAGCAATGAAGTGTTCTAAGGCCTCCTGTGTTAGCTAACTCGGTTTTAAGTAACACCATTGCTTGCAATCAGGCAATTAAGCCATGAAATTATATCTGCTTCCTAATAGATAGAGACAGAGGCAGGCCCAGCCCTCACTCATTTATGAACCAGTTTCAAATGTGGTCTTTGAGATGCTGAAAGATTTTTCGTGACTATTTACAGCAGAAGTCAGTCCATTGAATGTTTGCAAAGAGTAATCCCTAGACAGGTGTAGTGCCAGCCAAAGCAAATTGATTTAGAAATGTCAACATATATTCATGGATTATTTGCCCAGCTCAACCACTTATAGTAAATGTCAACAGATCTAGGAATAGGGTTCAACTTGGTGGTAAGGAAACTTCTAGCCTCGCAGCAGACGCATGTGTTACTACAGGAAAGAAATGCAAGCCTGCTGACCAAAGGAAACCCCCCAAAGGAGGTGATGGGGGAGGAAAGCACAGTCAAATCCACATCTACATGTTGTGGGGTCACTTCACCAAGGGACAGTTGGTGATCTGTGGTGTTTTCAGCATATCTTCCCAGCCAGCACAAGGTCCCTTTGTTCAGCAGGGTGGTTTCTGGCAGCCCAGAGCCAGCCTCCGAGGGAGCCACCAGGTGAAAGGGGCATATTACCCACCCCACAGCATGTGGGAATCTGGAGATGTGCCTAATGCTCACCTGCACCCTTTGGCGAGGTGATATCCCATGTCCTTCCTCCTCCAGCAGACACAGGACTTGCCCGTGTTCCACCAACAGACCGATCCATCACACCAGTCTGCTGGCCAGGAGCAAGAAACTCCTTAAAGGATAAATCAAGTAATATAAATGGATAAATCAAGTAATATATGGCATCAAGTAATCAAGTAATATGGCACTGTGTACAGTGCTAATGCTAGACTCCAGGAGCCTCCGTGAATGTAAACCGGAGGATGTGCCCCTGGTGGTAGTGGCAAAACCCAAAATTGTCTTCAGGACAGAAAAGCAGCCCAGGGTTTGATTTAAAAAGCTGCCCAGCACAGAGCTCCCTCCCAGGGCAGGGCCAGGGCATCTCTGGGCTAGTTATGAACTGTTCCATCCCTCCCTAAGCAGCCCGCCCAGGGCAGGGAGCAACCCAAAACTGAGAACTCGGTGCAGAGAAGGGCCACGCACTCACTGCTGGCAGCAAAGCAACAAGCTACAGGGAGCTTCCTGCTTACCTGCGGAGGCTCAGCCATGTCCCCTCCTGGCTGCTGGATGCCTTTGGCTGAACTGATTTAAGGAGTCATTATTAATAACAATCAATAGAATGTCCTTTTTTATTTGATGGCTTTTGTAGACCTGGGACTCATACCCTTTCCTTAGGTACCCCTCCGGGAGCACAAAGCTGCCTCAGGCCCATCCGCCCAGGGCGCAACCATGCTCACGCTGCTCACCACATAAACCTGAACACCCAGCAGACACTTCCCTCTTTGTCCACCTGAGCTGTTCTCCAGGGTAAGAACCATGCCAGAGGCCACAAAGCTCCGCAGCAGCCGCAGTCCTCTCCACTCTCAGCATCAGCCAGCCTGGTGCCGGTTGCGGCACTTCTCCAGCCCTGTGGCTCAGCTCAGTCACAGGAAGGCTGATTTTTAATCTTACTGACACCTTGTTTACACCAGGGAACATGCTTTGATTGCAGCTGGGTTTCAGCTTGCCTCTGCCAGACTTGCCTCGCAGCATCCCTAACCTTGCATTGCGGATACCATGGGAAGTGTTGCCCTCTCCCATGGCTGCAGCCCACCACACAACCATGAAGCACCTGGCTGGCAGGGACATAAATCACCCAGCTCCAATGCTTCGCTCTACATTCCCCATCAAGGGCTTCATCCTGCAAAGCCACCAGGCCCATCTTGAGCCGAGATGCACTCGCTCAGCTGCACCATATCCTGACAGGATGTCAGCAGTAAACAGTAGGTAAATACTCATGCTTTATCATTGGGTAGTATTTGTTGTTTTTAGAGACCTGGACTAAAATTCCCACTGAAAAAAAATGCACACAATAAAAGTAGCTTCTATTTTCTACCCACAGAAGAACCATGCGAAGAAAGCCATTTCCTTCATCGTTATTACACACACACACAAAGTTGATTTTTTACATCTTTTGCATTCATATACTTAATTCTTGAGAAAAGATTTGATTTATTTACAAACTTATGCATCAATAAGAAGCTAGCCCTGTCCCCCTCAAGTATTTGCCTTTTGCAATGTGTGCCTACCCTGAAATGAGCCAGAAAGCCCTGCAACCATCATCACGGGCAGAGCAGGCACCCACCCTGGTGTGACTATGCTGGCAAATAATTTTGGGTGCCATTTGGAAGCGAGGCCTCTGCAAAAACACATTCCTGCAAAACCGAAGGAGTTAGCGGGTACAACAAGCAAAGCTTACTCTGGCATGACTAGAACATAAACATGTTTGCGGGAAATCACTGGCAGCATTTGCTCAGCAAAGGTTATTGTTAGAAAATGTAATTGATATTAATGTCTGAGGTTATCTCATCTGATTGTATCAGCAAAATACGGTATCGCTTGGTAATTACTTTTAACATGATTTTCGGAGGAGAGCAGTCGATGCTGGAGAACAGAGTTGTCTTTTTAAACGCAGCAAAATGCCGCCTAATTATGAATTAAACCCCAGGCTGAGGCGAGCAAGCAGCCTCCGTGCTGAGTTTGAGCAAGCAGCACTTGCCCATTAAACTTTGGATGATTCTCATAATCATTTCTCTATGGAAGTAACACTTTTCTGCAAAAAATAAGGCTGTTAGCCCGCAGAACACTGAAATGATACAATAGCTGCCTGCTCAGAGCTCACTCGCCACCTGCTTTTCCTTGTTTTGTTTTCTAGCCTCTAATTACTGAACAGAGTCAATTCCTAATGAGGCAGTTTGATTTCCTGTTTTTCATACTTCTTGAGCCGCTTAAAGAGCCCGTCCAACATAAAAGGAGCCCTTTTCTAAACAGATTTTAAATTAATTATAATAACCTTGGCGGTGGTGGTTGTTGTTGTTGCTCTGCGTGTGTGCATGTGTGTGTGTGTGTCTGAGCGCATCTGAGTTTTCCATGGCTGCATTTCTCATTTAATGTTTCCACACGAAACAACCTTCTTTTTTTTTTCCCCTCCTGTTTCCCCCCCCAACAATGCAAACTGGAAACTCTTGTCCAGGAAATCGTAGCCACAGAAACGCTGTGTCTGGGGCTGAGGAGGAAAAGGTGGTGATGTCATGAATAATTGGGCTGTGAGAAAAGACGGAGCATGAATAAGGAGGGAAATATTCTGACGTCTGTCTTTAAAGCTGGAAGATAAACACTTGTTGTGAATGGTACACGCTGCCTTCCAAAAGGGCTGGTAGGAAGAAGAACGGTATTAAATGACTGCTCAGAAATATATGAATGATGCTAATGAGGTCTCTCAGCCCTCTCCTAGCCCCACCAAACACATGTAACGCCTCTTGGTTCATGTCTCGGCACTTCCCCTGTGGATACCAGCGGCACTGGAGAGCTGCTACCATTCCTGGGATTTACGGAGGTCTTAGTCCTCCTCCTGCCTCTGCTTCCTCCTCCCTCTGTCCCTGCCTGATCCCAAGGACCCTGTGGCACAGCGAGGGGCTGCTGCACACTGAGGCTGTGCAGGCTGCAGGTATGGGGTGGCCATGAGCTCTGACCTTGCCCAAGAGGTCCCATTGGATACTGCTGCTCTTTGGCTAGCCACAGGCATCTCACTGATTAGATGTCTTGGTGCAAGGATGGTACTAGAGCCTTCTGGCACAGCAGCAGCCCCTGCCAGCACCCACTGCATTTCCCAGCACCATGACTCCTCTGATCCCCACCCCAGGGTGGCATTCCCTGAGGCCACTCACAGAAGACACCTAAGGATTTTGCTGCGATGTCAGATCCCCTATCACTTTGCTCCGTCCGTTCTCCAGCCCAGAGCCTTTCCAGAGGGATTTTCCAACAGGATGCTTTATTTGGAGCAGAGCCTTCTGCCATGCCTTGGTAACAGGCACCGCAGCATTGAGAAGGTGGCTGATGATTGCTGTGTGTTTGAATGACAGCTGAGGACCATCATGCTGGGCCGCTCGGCAACCACACAGGAGAAAGGCACTTCACATCCCAGAAGGTTTGGAGGAGAAAGCAACAGGCTTGCACCAGCAGCCCCTGGACCTGCTACGTTCACAAGCACTGGAGTTTTCACTGCATATAAAGCTCATTGAAAAAAATCCAACCTGCTATTAGAAACGAAGAGAAATCCAATCCATGCTATAGCTCTAAAAACTCAAGTGAGCCTCAGCTGGGGAGGGCTGCATTCCAACCCCACCCAAATCATAAAGCTGAGAAAACTTCAATGGGCTCAAGCTTCTGGATTATTATTATTATTATGACAGGGTTTTCCTCTCAGGATTCAGACTCTCTCTAAATGGTGGGAAAAAGGGTTTTATACAACCTCCAGTCTCCACATGACAAAGTGACTGCCTATTCCTACAGTCATCTGAACAGAATAGACGGAATAAGCTATTGTCTGTGCTCAGAAGTCAGCGACTGCACCGGCACTTGATTGGTCCAGGATGTAGAGGAACAAAAAGGTCATTGAATAAAAGAAGAACAATACTTTTCATGAAACAAATGAGTTTTTGCTAATTTATAACATGTTTGGTTTGGGTATCATATACATCAAAATGATGTAATTAGTAAATGTCATTTTCTGAAGAGAGAGAGCTCAGCAAACGCTTAATGATGGGAATTTCCTGCCCTGGACTGGAGTCTCTGGACTACCAGGGCATCATAAAGATGCTGTATTTCACTAATAATTAGAATGGGCACGAAGCAGGACCTAAACGTGTGAGAGGGGGAAAAGCAAAAAGTCCACCTATTGCAAAGGTTAGTTGCACTGAAGGATTGATGAGAGAAATACCATGGACTGAAGGCTGATTAAAAACTGTCTTGCACATTTCACACTCGGTGTTTGAAACCTGTAATCTGAATTGGTCCTACCTTCAAATATCAACATTGCTCAAACCCATCACCATTCAGCTCTGGCCCTGACCACTCAGCTGACGATTGCTCTGTAATGGGCACAATCATAAGCTCAGCTCCCAAAGCACCTCAGTCAGAGGGACATCCAGACTAGGACAGAAGCTTTGCAGTTTGTGCAGTGCTCTGCTGAACACATTAAGTTTCAAGGGGGATTTTCAATGGGAGACCTCCATACGCTCAATGCAAACTTCAACTTCGGAAGTTTTGAGAGTGTTGCTCACCTGCATGCACACAGATACACATGGTCACATTCACAGTGCAAGACAGGCTCACACCAGAGGTTACATTTTCCAGGTCTGAAGGAAAAATTGCTCTCATGATGCTCTTTGCTCAGAAGGGAGCCAGAAGTACTGGAAACCTCACATAAGAGACATTTCTCAAGCAGTATCATTTCAGGTTGCATAAGGCCATCTCTCAAGACTCCCAGTACTAACAAAGCCAGTCCTGCTGCAAGAAATGAGGAACCTAGGAACATAAAGAACCCTCTTGTTAAGGAAAACAGTAAGTATTTTGCCCTTTCTTTGCAAATTAGGCTTGAAACTAAGCCGAGGGTAGACTCCTCCAAGCCCACCAGAAAGAGCAGGTGGCTGCAGCAGAGAAAGCCAAAAGGTCTAAACCCCCTCTTCAGATGTGTATCTGCCTTCCTCAAAGCATATCAGCTACATCTCGGAGACACCCAAAGAACGTCCTTGAAGATCTTCCTCCAGGTCCTGAAGCCAGTCCTGAGCTGGATGTTGTTGTAATGACCAAAAAAAAATTGTTTCTGCTTGTGTTATAGAATCATAGAACAGTTTGGGCTGGAAGGGACATTTGAAGGTCATCTAGTCCAACCCCCCCTGCAGTGAGCAGGGACATCCTCAACTAGATGAGGTTATAAGGGATGAAGAGACGTAGCAAATAGCTAGGGGTCTACCAGTCTCAAAGAGTCTATCAAAAAGGCTATGCCCTGACCTAGCTGGTCAGTCCTGGGGCACGACAGAGACTCACTAATTTGTTTTCATTTAATTTGTTGTTGACCCCTTCCCTCCAGAAGTTTTTTATCGGTTTTTGGATCCAAAGCTCCTGCTGTAGCATGAAGATCCTCAGGATGCCTCAAGAGCAGTGTGGTGTGCTCTGTTCCTCAGGGCTCACGGGAGCTCCGCTGCACTCAAAGCAACACTGAAGGGGTAGAGCACCGAACTGAGTTGTCACCTAGAATCTTTTCTCACGTGAGAAGTCCAACAGAACATTTAGGAACAGAAATCTCCTCTGGCAACAGCCACACCATTCTCTGAGCTGTGCGATAAATATATTAGTTCATGTTTCCTTCTTTGCAGGAATTACTCAGGCACATGCAAAACAATAACACGATTTGGAAGAACTTCCTTGATCATTTGTACTGCAACTTTGTTCTTCACGACAAATTAAATGGATGTGAGAACTAAACCAAGGGCCCAGCAAATACTTAACACTGAACCTCTTCTGCCAGTAATGGGCATGTTTGAGCTGGAAATGTTTAACTGTTAGGGATTTTCACCTCTCTGTTAGCAAAGGAGGGACACCTCTAAATGTGACATTCTTCTCCCCAGGAAATACCCTTACATTCTCTGCTAGCACAGAAAGGAAAACACTCCACCGCAAATAATTTACTTCACACCCGCTTCTTTCCTTTACTTTAATTTGCTTTTTCAAAAATTCCTTCTGCTGCCAATTTTTCTATCTTTTATGAAGATTAACCCAGCAATTCCCACATTTGTGAGCAGCTCCAACGGAAATCTGCTAAATGAATAATCTTGAGTCAACAAAACCATACTCTGATGGGCCCTGGCCGCGCCAGCTGCGCTTCTGTGAGAACAGTGTGAATTCTCTCCTTGGAGGTAGAGCTAAAAAGCAGAAAAGGTTACCATGCATCCGCTGATCCACTGTACACATGTCCCCATTTCTGTGCTCCCAGCAAAGCAACATCAGCATGACCCTCTTTGTATAGCTGATATGCAACAGTTCATCTCCCTCAAAAGTTCCACCACAGGCTGAGGGCATATCAGGCAGCAGCATTCAGCCTTCCTGACTGGGACATGTGTATCTGTTCCAAGAGACTGGAGAAAGCTGCACACTGTGGCTTTTCTCTGGCATGGGACCATGTTACAGGACATGCATTGTGCAATCCTGCTTATGCACTGGGGTATTTCCTTAGGTTATTTTCAGGAAAGTGGTTCCAGGTTAACCTGATCTGAGGCAGACACTGGAGGACCTGAACCCAGCAGCCCCCCTGGTAGGGCATGGCCAGCAGCATGGCAGCACTGCAGAGAGCAGGGAGCAGCAAGACACTCACCAGGCTCTTGCAGCTCTGCCATGTACAGGCTCACAGGCAAGGACCACAGTCAAGTGAGGTGCACATTTCAGTACAACTCTGCCTACTGGCAGCTCTCTTAATCATAAAGGGAACAAGGGATGCAGCTGAGCAGATACCAGTGTATGACATACCAGGACAGCAGTTAAAAGTGTTGACTCACAGATGATCCACCTTTCTTCAGCAAACGTCTCGTTTACTATAAGTGAGTGCATACAGGCCATTTTCAGTTCCTGTAAGTTGCACTCCAGTTTAACTCTGCCTTGAGTTCAGCAGATAAGAACACCTCCATAATCTCAAGGTAACAGCTCTCTACAGCTACAGCTGGTATTAAAATAGCTGTATCATGGTCCAAGCAGGATTCAAAGAAATCAGGTTAATGGGCTGAGTGAGAGGGCTTGTAAACGGGGAGTGAAAGGGAGCTTGCTGTAAAGATGAATAACCTGTGACTGCATGTGTGTGTAGAGATGTGTGTATGGCAATGCACCAAAGAAATGGGTGGCTCTTGTTTATTCCAGTAATTTCCTACATTTTTGATGTCTGGATGGGTGGAAGCAATAACTATATAATTCCAGTTAAACATTCATTTACTGCCTACTTAGAAAATACACCACTCATGACTCATGGCATCAATGTGGTGAAGGTATCTGTGTGTGTTTGGAGTGAAAGATCATTAAGAACAAACCAATACTCAGCATTTGGCATTACCAGCAAGCTCACAACCAAACTCCACAGAAATCATCATGCATCTATGAACCTCTGACAACTCCCTCTGACTACTCCCTGGTTTGGGGAGAGAGAAAGCATACATTGACAATAGATCTAATGAAGAAATCTCACCTCAACACTAGCACACATTCTTCCACATGTCCCAACACCCAGTTTCCAGGGAAATGGCCACAGCAAAGCAGTGATTGCTCCCAGATCTTTTGTATTTGAGTTTTCTCTGATTTGTGAGCTGCTTTTCTGATAAAGAGCTAACACAAATAGTCAGCTGTTATATCTACAGAAATAGCTTCCTTCGCCAGACTAGTTTTCAGCACTCACAGCCACTGGAGAGCTAGGTCCCTATGGAAAACTTCTTTCAAACTCAAAAAGAACCTCCTCTGATCAACGCAAAACATTGATCCTAATTTGCATGCTTCAATTAGGCATAGACCCTGCTTGGTGCTGCTCTGTTCCCTCTTGCCAAATGCCCTACCTCTGCAGATGTCTCAGTGGTAGGCAATGGCAGCCCAGTGCCTCAAATACCATATGATCTCACCTAGGTGGAGGAGGAAAGTAATAGAATCTTACAGGGCAAATGCTGATGGGAAACACGGCCCTCAGCTCAGCCAAGGGAAGTCTTCCCGTTACCGTGGTACTTCATTAGGACAGGATAAACAGAACAACTCCAGAAAGTTGTTCTCTCAGAAAGAGAGTCAGGTGCTTTCTGACTAGCCCTGCATGACTTTACCAGGTATGGATACAAACTCTGCACTCTCGATTTCAAGGACTTCTAACACAGCAATGACCTCTGTGACTCACTAACCTTTAGGTCAAAACATGTAAATTCATTTTCATCTGTTAGCAATCAAGAGTTCCACATTTCATCCAACCCTGAGGCTTTCTGGAGTACAACCCCCAAGCCTAACCACTGCTGAGAATCACAACTCAGCAGTCTCTGGCAAAATCACCAGCAGAGTCTGCTGGCTCAGGGAACCAGTTGGGACTTGTGGCTTCTTGCCAGATCACCACCCAACATGTTAGTGACCAAAAGTCACTAACAATCTACATGTACTACCCGCCTCACATACCATGAATTGAATGGTTTCTGCCTCGCTGCCAATGGATATCGATCCACATGCAAAGCCTGCATTTTTTCTAATAAGTGAAGTGCAAACATTGTAATGCTGCTGGCTACCCCTCCCTGTTGGCACAAAGGAACATTAGACGAGAGGCACAGAATAGCTTGCACTGTCACTGCTTGTGCTGTAGCGAATTCATTAGTAAGAGAAAGTGTCAGCTTGTCCAAAAAGACCTTCCAGCAGACTGAATTCAAGAAGAATGAGTTTGGGGGCATCACAGGAACCTTGTCTGCACTGTGACCTACTGACACAGAATTTGGTGGCTGCTTTCATTGGTTTAACAGTATCCAATAGGATTATGGGCAGCACATTTCCAGGCTAGCTAAGCTCTACACAAAGCACTACAAAAAATATGGCAGTACTGAGTGTGTTCTTAGAGGTGCTTTGAAGTCCACAGCAGTACAATGCTCACACTCTTTAGCAGATCTCTAAGCAAAAAAACTTACCAATCTCTATTATTTTAGGAATGAACTGAAAGCTTCTTTGGTGTTAATACGCCACAAACCTCAACCATACTGTGATCATTGCTATGTTTTGCCAAAAAAGGTCCTGTTCTTTAGGTATTGTACTCGTACAGCGGCTTTTGTTGGTATTTCCTCATCCAGGCTGTAGTCACTCAGAGTATGGTGATTCTACAAGTCTTTTAATCACCTTTGCTGGCTGCCTCTGAATGGCTGCACAGTTAGAAGTAATGTGAATGAAAGTAACATGAATTGCAATTTTAAGATCTGGTTTGATTTCCCCAGTTTGCCTATCTAGTAAATAAGAAGAGAAACAAGAGTCAGAGCAAAGAACCTGTTCTGAGAACTGATGCTAACCAGTTCCCAGCAGAGGCAGGTAGTTGTTGGTTGCTTTTTCCCCCAAATTGTTGCTTTCAGAAGAGGAGATACACCCATATCTGGGATAGCATCGGTCTCTGTGCTAAAGCAGGCCTCCTGGGCACCTCTTTAGACCCAGACCCCTGCCCTCTGTCCCACCTCCTGCTCTACACCATACAAAAAAAAGTACCTCCATCATTTTTTTTATTTTTCTCTATTCTTATGTCCTTTTTCAGCTTTCCTTCATTTTTATACTGAAATCTTTACAGGCAACATCACCTCACCTATCCAGTGCTTATGCTCCTCTCAAACATCCAACACAATCCACAATCTCTGACCTCAGTGGCAAACTGCAAGCAAAACCATAACAGCAACAGACCAAGGAGAAGTTTCTTTCCTGTCACACAGCCTGTTTCTCTCTAGCAACTCACTACTCTCATCCTTCTGTAGTGCTGGCTAACAACAGAGCTCATGTCAGTGCAGTATTTTCAATCACAAGGAACACCTGCATCTGGGTTTAAGAAGATTTTCCCAGCTGAGCTGCCTTGCCTCAGGTGAGCACAGTGATGCCACCTTCATTAAGACTCTCACGAGAACTACAGAAGTACATTAGCAGGTGGATGTATTTCCTTTCCTTCCTTTAACGATTTCTGCACTGATTGCAGGATGAATAGACACTTTGAAAGAGGTCCATCAGAGAGGATATTCTGTGGGATTAGAGGGCTCCTGTGCCACCCACCCTAAGTGTAACAGTGAACTGGGTCTCCCTAGGCAAGAAAAGCAGGCAGGAGGGAGCAAGCAGGATTTGCACTAGCAGTCATGTCCCTGCCAGACTTTTATCTCCAGCATCTTCTGTCATTGCTTCCCTGCTGGACCTCCACTGGTGGCAGGCACTGCTGGAGAACTAACGTAGGGGAAGCTGTCCCTGGTGGTTTTCCTGCTCTGTCATCTACACTTGGTCTGAGAAAAAGCAGATACCATGGTGGTTAAAACTCAAGGTGACAGGACATGGACTACCCTCCCATTTCAACTCCTACTACAATGTCTGATGGAAGAAGGAATGGGAAACAACCAGGAAAAAGGCTCATAAAGGCCTTGCCAAAAATCTCACCTAAAAGAGCTACATCTAGGAATACGTTAAAGCTGGGAGAAGTTCTTGCGAATTAATGCTCACTGTTTTCATCAGTTTGACGAGTTAGCAGAAATTAATCAGCTGTGAATTGTTTCTAAAATGAGACAAGAAGCAGCAATCATCCGCAGGAGGGCTGCAGCAAGCATGAAATGAAACACAACATGAGAATGTGGCCAAAACTCTTAAGTGGGAAAGCAAGCAGGCACCAAAATAAGCAGTTGTACAATGTATTGTGTAAAGTGCCTTCACTGGATTATTCGTCATGAACAGAATAAGACATTTCCCAGTACATGAGATAAATATCAGTTTGGTGATATTCTCCAAAGACTTGAGCTGCCACTGTTTCAAGACTGAAGGCTAAAGCCTCTGCTAGATCCTAGATAATAAACGCACTGGACATCTAAATTGTTATATACCTTGGCATTTGACCAGCAAAATGTCCAAGTAAAACCGTATGCCGATAAATCTGCCTTCTGCTTTTAAGCTGATTATTCAAGGGTTAACTGTGAGATCCCCTAATGAATTACTAAAACACAGACGTATTGTAAAAGCTATTGATTCATTGCATTACCTATTTTGGAACATTCTGAATGTATGAACAATAAAATGGAAATGCTTTTTAACCTATAAAGAGTTTGTTAGCTGTGATATATGCCCTTTGAAGCATTCCTTCCTCTACCTTTGCTGCAGTGCTCCAGATTTTGTTGGGAATGGGGCTGAAACACAACCTTGCATTAGACTCTCCCTCCCCCAAAGTTGAAAGGGTGCTCAAAATCCAATCCCCAGTGCACAACCTCATTTTACCGATTAATCTATTCAGCATCATGATTGTGGTTCAGATTGCTGGCTAAATTTAGGTATCCCAGCTTGCACCCTTTCTGAGTTGTAGCAATGCCTTTTACTCAGGTGTCCTGCTGCAGCATATGGAAGGTTTCAATGGAAAGAGCGTCAAAATGCAAGCAATCTAGGAGGTTGTATTTCTTTATACCTTGTAGCTAGTTCTGCAAGTTTTGCCATGAGGATTGCGCTTTTGCCCAAACTGGGACACCCGTGATCCTAATCTCAGCCACACATCCCAAGCCCTGACAGTGGCTGATGCTCGGAGATGCCACCCTTTGCTACCAGCTCTGCCACAGGCTGCTGTGCAACAGGGCATACACATCATCTCTCTGCTACTCAGGCACTAAGGAAGGGATTAATCTCACCCTGCTTTAGCTTTCTAAAACTTAGGGGTCTCACCAGATCTGAGTCATGTAGGTTCCTCCTGAGTCAGTGCAGAAAGAAGGGTTTCTGCAGATGATGATTGACCCTGTCTGGCGCACAGTCCCCTCCCAGCATCAGCGATATGGTCCCTTCTCTCAGTATGACTCAAGAAGAAATGTAAATAATTGATGTAGCCTATATATCTACTACACAGCAAACATAAGCTGAAACAAATCCCATCCTAAGCTCCAAGAAGGGTTTCCCACCCTGGGTTTGTGTATGTACCCACAGGAAGAACCACACAGAATGGGCCCATGCCTCACCCCAGGCTTTTAAACAAAGCTGTATGTCAGCCTTACCCAACAGTGTAATTGCTCCATCATGACAGCTACATCCCCTCCAGGACAGGATGGATGCTGCTGGTTGCCCTCCCACAGTTGATCTGGTCACCGGGGGACACTTCGGTGGTTGCCTCCCTCAAGCAGTCCCTGACGAAGGACACCGTGACAGAAGACTTCCTGATCCCTCCCAGCTGGCTAAGGGTGGCAGCACAGCCCTATGGAAGCACGTTAAAGAGCCTAATGGGGAGTCCCCACAGTTCCTCAGCCCAAGAAAGGCTCCTGTGTAGGCTGCGAAGGAGCATCTCCATGATGGTCCATGGGCACAGAGGGGGAGGAAGGAGTCGGCACTACGCCCTCAACTTGCCATTGTTTTGCATCATTTAATGCACACAGATGAAGCGTTTATTGCTCATCCATCTGGGGCTCACTATGAGGTCAAGTACCAGCTTTCTTCAGTCTGCTAAATTACCTGATGAAACTTTTGATTCCAAGAATACAACTGGGAGCCTGGGCAAGCATAGCTCTTACCAGCCAGCTAGATCTGCTGTCACATATGATTGACAAGATACTTATGCTGATGGGTCAACAGACAGACAGACAGATTCATTAATTTTCTTCTCCCTTGTCCCATTATCTAAGCCCCTGTGCCATCCACAGCCACTGGAGTGAATGTTCATTTCTATTCCATTGTCATACTAACTACTGCTCTAGTTTAAGTATTCTTTTGAACCCCAAGAACAATGTGCGCAAGGCGCAAATCCATCCCACTCCTCCATGGCTAAGTAGGGCCATTAGACAGGAGAAACAATAGAAACCCAGCGGGTGCTCTGTGTTTGCTCCCTGCATGGCCGCACACAAAGACAAAAAGCGAGGAGGGCTGGATGGGCCAGGGATGGGTATTGGATACCCTGATGCACTCGTTTTCCCAGCATCTCCAGATCACAAAGGAAAAGAAGTTTTGCATGGGCCTGCAGAGGCTACATCAGTCACTGGGCACAGGACCTCATTGTCTGGTTTGTTTTGTTTCCCTGAACAATATGTCACATATTTACTTTCCTCTTGGAGGGCTGATGCTAGTATAAAATCATCATCACGTTATGTCAAAATGTCAGCATGCCACATCGCCACATCTCCACATGAGGCTGCCTCATGGGCCCCCACTAGGATTTCTGCACCCAATCATTTCCCATAAGCAGTGTTTGCAGGATGTGAGATCTTCTTAAAATAGGACAAACCCAGAAATCCTGGAGCCGGTGGCAGCCCTCGCTCATGTCTCTGTCTTGAGTGACTCCATCTGGACAATCTAGGATTGCTTTTGATGGGCTGTGGAAGCAGCTGGTCCTAGTTAAAATCTTTCTTACTAGAAATAAATATAAATGTTACGGAGAAAAAGTCAGGATGGTCTTTCTCTTCAGTCATTACCAAATTTTACCTCCAGTGAAGGGATTTTAAAATGGATTTTCTTAGTTAAGTGGCCGGCTGTATTTTAAATACCTGTAACTTTTACCAGTGAGAAGTTACAAATGCCTTGCTGCAGCTTATCGTAGTGCACAAGCAGGTGCAACTCCATTGAGTCCCACAGACCTTCTCCTGCCAGCCCTGGACTCACATCTCTCTAGAAATTGAGTCCTGGGCATTTGACAGCTTCTGCCCGATGCTGGGCCACCAGGAGAGGGAGGAAAGCAGAAGAGCTTAGCAAGAACCCTGTGTGGCCACCACACCTGATGGCAGCGTATCCCCTGCTCTGAACCAGCCTGGAGTAGAAAGATAGCGTTGGGGTGACAGCGTGTCATCAAGCACTCCTGGGTGCAGGGTTGGATGCCATGCACCACTGGCCACTCCAGAAGCACTTCCCAACATCTCCCTCCTCTTAGTCCTGCTCTGCTGGGACAGCCTGTGAGGCTGTACACATTTGACTTTAGGATTTGCTCTGCCAAATCTCACATGCCAGAGGTCTGAGGCTTCTTCTTCCGACTGTCTGAAGTGAGCACCACAATGCTGGACCCCTACCAAACATCCCGTGGGCTCCGTACAGGGGATGGGAAAGGAGGGACTGGTCACACAGGCGGAGCGTGGATCCACACCCCGGGGGAAGGGTTAAACCTGCCTTTTACTGTTTTTCTGTGACAGATCTCTTTACTCAGTGCTATATAATATAGCCCCAAACATATTCTAAGTAGCCAAGGGCTGCCCAGCCATCTGTTTGAAGACACAGACCTTCTGATGCAGGAGTTCCCAAAGCCCGGCCCATGGGACATTCACTATGGAGCCTGCAAAGGGAATTCTTCCCCTTTAAGAAGCCAGCCTGTACTTGTTTTGTTATGCTGCTTCAGGCAGTGTCCAGTCCATGAAAACTGACCCATACATGACTTGTATATGAACAAAAATGTGAGAACCTCTGCTCCAAGTGAGACATCCCCATCCTCTCCAACTGTCCTCTGTCAATCTCACCCACAACTCTGAGGTTCAGAACCAGAGAAGGATCTGGTCACCCACCCAGGTACCTCCTCCCAGTTCCAGCCATAGCTTGGGGTGCTTTCTATGAGAAATCCCAGGTTTTATCCAGCTATCTCAGATAAAAATGCCAAACGACTGCATGACTCTCAAAGGAAATTAGGCTTTTACAGCCAGGTGCATTTGCAAATGGTATCTATGGCCTGCACTGAATTAATTAAGAAACAGACCCATATAGCTGAAATATGTGTATATCTATAATTATTTTTTACTACATATTTCATTTTATGTTTTTATTCAGATCTAAAGCAATAACGGTACCTTTCAAAAGCACCTTCCAAAGCCTCTAGGCACTCCCAGCATAAAAAGTTCTACAACAAACACAATCAGACAAAATCCCAACAGTACTGAAATCACCCCCTCCAGAGGAACTCGGCCAGCCCGGAGCTGCTCCCTTCCTCCATGAGGAAACTGCATCGTAACTTCCCCATGCTGTATTACTCACTCCACTTTCTCATATCCCCAGTGACGCTTTTTTCCCTCCCCTGAGACCTGTGGGGTGACATCTAGAGAGATCCGCCCTTCTCCCTCAGCCCAGTTTATCATGGAGCGTGTTGGGAATCACCAAAGGGAAACCTGAGGTTCACCCCAGCTTGGGGCAGAGCACCCCCCTCTCTTTGCTCTTGCTGCTGGGGAACACAGCAGCTCAGAGGCTGGGGCACTTGGCCCCAGTGTCCAGCAAAGTGGAGTCTCAAGAAGGCTCCAAGCAAATAGAAGGATGGGGCCCCTTGTCCCACAAGGTCCCCATAAGAGAGGCCCAAAGCAGCCTTGAACCATGGCGTGGGGTGATAAACCATGCAGGCAGAGTATCTTTGTTTCTATAAAACACGAAATCCCTTTAAAAATGCCACGTATCTGTTGGTGAGCAAAATAAAAGGGAATCAACATTTCACAAACTGCCCTGATGCTCGTGATCTGCCACATGTCCTGCCAGAGGGTCAGCCAGGACCTCACTCCACAGGCACTTGGAAACTGCAGCGTTAAAGAAGAAGGTGAGACCAGTGGGGTTAGTGTTAAATATACATATATTGTTTAACAGAGCGCTTTTCAATGTTTTCTTTCCTTTCCAGCTATGGTCCGTGCCGCAGCAGAGGGGTTCTGCCGAGGCAAAGCCCCGGGCTGGGCGGCTGTGCTGGGGTAGAGGTTTGGAGCTGCTGTGGCATCTGGCATGAAAAAAATGTCCCGGGAAGCTGTTACATTAAATGGCCAAATCGATTAATTGAATGGCAGGTGTTAGCTACAAACAGATGGAGAACATAAAGGCATAAGCGGGCATTTGTATGGAAAAGAAGCCATCGATTGGGAGCGGGAGACTCGGCGCTGATCGTTACAGCCTGTCACTGAAGTGTTCTCCTTTCGGAGGGCCGGGCGTGGGGCGGCAGCGGGTGAGGGGGCTGCGGGCAGCGCTGCCGGGACCGGGACCGGCACCACGGGCGGCAGCCCCTGATTGTGCCCGGTCTGCAGCCAGCGGGTCCCGGCGGGTCCCGGCGCCGGGTGCGCGGTGGTCGCGGTGGTCGTGTCGCGATGGTCGCGGTGGTCGTGGCTCGTGGCAGCGCTCGCGCGGCAGATGAGGCACGCGCCGGCCTCATTACAATGAGAATGGGCAGGCTGGAGGGGCCATGTGGCAGCAACAGTTTGCAAATCCCCCCTCCTTCTGTGCGGATCGGGAAACATTTCCAAACATTTGTACCCCGAATCGACCACATTAACACCCCTCGGAGCCGCGCTCCCCCGAGGGATGCTCCACGCCACGGGCATTTAGGCAGAAACAAAACGAGCAAGGGGGATTTCGTCTTTTCTTTTCTATCTTGTGGGTTGGTTTTTTTCTTTTCTTTTTCTTAGAGGCTCTCGGTGTGTGTCAGCGCTGAACCGATGCGCAACTTTCTAGCTAAGAGGGTTTAAAAGCCATCGGGGAATCGGGGCTGTGCACATGGAAGGGCTGGCAAGCGCCGAAATAAATGGCCCAGTCACTAACGAACGGAGCAAAGAGGCGAGTGGCCAAACCAGCCCCAAAGCGCAGGGCCGGGAAAGCTGCGCAAGGTGCACAGGAAGCGTCCCGCCCGCCTCGGCGCTGGGGATGCTGCAAAGTCGCTACCACAAACGCGACCAGCGCGGAGCCGCCCGCGGGCTCTAGTGCTGGGAGCAGCCGCTCCGCTCGGGTCCCCCTGCGCCCCCCGGCCCGGCGGGAGCGGGACCGAGCCAGGGGAAGGCGGCTGCGGGGCACGGAGGGGCCGGCGCGCTGCTGCCCGGCCCCGCGCCCCTGCCCCGCTCCGGGATGAGGAGGGGAAGGCGGGAGCGGGGGTGCCCCGCGGGGCCCGGGCTCAACAGGACCCGGCAATGTGCGCTTGCAGCCCTGAAAACCGACTGTATCCTGGGCTACATCAAAAGAAGTGTGACCTGCAGGTTGAAGGTGGGGATTCTCCTCCTCTACTCCCCCCTCGTAAGACCCCACCTGCAGTCCTGTGTCCAGCTCTGGGGACCTCAACACAAGAGGGACATGGACTTGTTGGAGTGGGTCCAGAGGAGGCCACGGAGATGCTGCAGGGACTGGAGAAGCTCTGCTCTGGAGACAGGCTGAGAGAGCTGGGCTTGTTCAGCCTGGAGAAGAGAAGGCTCAGGGGAGACCTTAGGGCAGCTTCTAGTGCCTAAAGGGGCCTAAAAGAAACCTGGAGAGGGACTTTTTACAAGGTCATATAGTGACAGGACAAAGGGGAATTGATTTAAACTGAAAGAGGGGAGATTTAGATTAGACATTAGGAAAAAATTTTTTACTATGAGAGTGGCGAGGCACTGGCACAGGTTGCCCAGAGAAGCTGTGGCTGCCCCATCCCTGACACTGTTCAAGGCCAGGTTGGACGGGGCTTGGAGCAACCTGCTCTAGTGGAAGGTGTCCCTGCCCATGGCAGGGGGTTGGAACTGTGTGAGCTTTAAGGTCCCTTCCAATCCAAACCATTCTGTGATTCTGTGAAGATGCAGGACACCCCCAGCCAAGCTTGGCCCTGCCAAGAAGCCAGGCCTGCCCGGCTGCGGCTTCGTCCTGCCTTAGCGGGCGCCGGGACACCGGGGAGGCAGGGACAGCCTCCAGCTCCGTGCATCCCCTTCCAAAATCCCCTTGCGGCACCCAGGCTCTGCCCAGCTGCAGGTGCCAGTGGTGTGTTTGTAGAACCGTGAAAGCAGTCAGGTAAAACCTCCCCCTCCGGTGACTGCGACGTTACCAGGAGCCCCTCCCGCACGAACTGATCCCCGCGGGAGCTTCCCCCGTGGGTCGGGCGGGCGGGAAGAGAGAAAAGAGACGATGATGGCTGGGGCATGCTGCAGGTGCTCCTGGCTGGGTTTGTGTGGGCAACTTCCCCCCATCCCGGGGTCCGCAGCCGGAGAGCAGCGGGACAAGGGTGGCAGAAAGGAGCCGGGGGCGGGTGTGTGTGTGCTCGGGCACATCCCTGGATGTATATCCCCCACCTCCAGAGAGCGGAGGAGGGCGGCCTGGCACCAGGCGGGAGCGGGGAGGGGGCTTGAGCAGGCTGGCAACTTTCACCCGCCCGGAATTAATTAACGTTGTCTAGTTAGCGAGATGCGTTTGGCCTGGCCACGCGTCCTCCGAGCTGGGCCAGGCTGGAGATGGGGCGCGATAGCGGGGAGGCGGGGAGAAGTGTCTTCACCTGCGTGAGGGAGATGGAGTAGATGGGGAGCAGAGTGGCAAGGATGGCGAGTGGCGATCACCGGACCCTGCCCAGCACCCGGAGGGGGCTGCGGGCACCCCCACCCCAGGACGTGAAATGAGCCGTGGCTTTGAGGGCGTCGCGGTGGCTGTGGCTCCCCAAAGCGATCCCGGATGGCGCGTTGGGCATGGGGAAGTGCAGGAGCTGCGCCCGGTCGACGTTCCAGGCTCAGCTGTTTGATGCTATTAATGCAACTTTTATTATTGTTATTATTTGTTTAATCTGAACTCCGTGTGCTTGTGTGTCAACATGCAGCAGGTGGTTTATTATATTCCCCGGTTATTATTTTATTACTGGCTCTTTTTATAGCCGTAATCAAAATAATGCCCTGGAGTTTTGAGGAGGATTTTATGTCTGTTTTGCACCACTCACTCGTGTTTCTGAAAATATTTGGTTTTGGGGGGCGAAGGGGTGCGGCGACACGTGGGAAGCTGGAGCGACTTCTCCTGCCGGGAAGAAGCGAAACCTGGTGCGAAGTTTGACTCCAAACATTGCGGCTGCCCAAGGAAAGGCGCTGAGGGGGCCGGGGGCTGCACCCCTTTTGCCGGGTTTGGGGGGGCCGGAGGTGGGAGCGCGCCCCCGGCCGCGCAGGTACCCGCCGCCGGGACGGGCAGGGAGGTTTGGCGGAGCTGTGAAAAGCAGAGATCAGCTTGTCTTGCTTTAACCTACATTAGCTCCGGGTCCATATGGTAGATGCTGCCTGTGGATCCTCTGCACCGAAGCGAGGCCCTATTCTTGCACGCCGCCCTGCTTGTGCCAGATGGTGCCTGGACCAAGTGGCCATGCGTGGGGTGGCTCTGGTTAGCCTAATAAACGTCCAATACAAGTCAAAAATCAAAACACACATACTAACATCTGCTAGAGCCTGCAGTACCCAGCTAGCCTTTCAATACTGAATTAAAGAGCCCCACAGCCCTTCTGTTCCCCTAGGTTAGACACTCATTACCATTTATCAAGCACTGATGTTATCTGGCCTCTCATTTTATTTAGTACCGAAGCTATTAGCATCAGATTTGATTTTGACAGTTGACGCTGCTGCTGGTAAAGCCGGGATCTGGCCGGGCGGATCGCTGCAAAATTCCGAGTTCATCAGCAGCGACACATTCCTCCTTCCCACTTGTTTACGAGCCCGAGACAAAAGAGCTCCTCGTCTGTGCCTCTGCCTTGCGGTTTAGCTCCACCACGGACACGGCTCCCGCCCGTGCCCGCCGAGGCCGCGCACACGCGCGAACACGCGTGAACGCGCACCCCTGGGACAGCCAGGCCAAGGCCGCTCGACCTCGGGTGCAAACCCCCGGCGTTGCCATCGCTTGTGCCCCTCAGCTCCCTCTTTTCCCGGGAGAAGTTTCAATCCCCGGTTCCCGGCCTGGCCCTGTCCCCAAACCCGCCCGCACCCATGAGCACTGATGCGGTGGCACCGCTCACGGCAGCGGCCGTGTCCGTGGCTTTTCCCTGCGCAAAGCTCAACTATTTCTTCGTGGAAGCCCTGCCTCCCTCTTCCCCCGTGGGCGTTTGCCCACACACGGGCCCGAACCTCATCCCTGACCAAAGCTGCTTCCAGGGAAGCGGGACTGCCGGGGAGGTTCAGCTGGGGTGCGCACTCCCCACCCGGCCTGGCCCATAAACAGGCTAGATCCTGGCTTTCCTTCTTTATTCTCCCCCAAAAGAGCCCGGACGGGGGAATTAACGCTGCGAGAGGGACCCCTCGGGGGACCACGGAGGCCGCCTCGCACCGCGCTGTGTCCCGGCGCTGCTCCCCAGGTGATCCGCGGCCCTGCGAGCGGGCACAGAGGTGGCAAGCCCTCATTATCATACAGCTGAGGGTTTATCTCTCCCTCCTTCCCTGCCCCCCTCCGGCCTCCCATCCATTTAACAAGCTGAAATAAAAAGCCACATGAAAGGCCGCCTCTGTGCTTGGCTTTAATGAGGGACACGCGACCCAACAATAAGCGCACGCTGCCGCGGGCCGAGGGCTTTGCTGGCACACGCCAGACCCCGGCCCCTGCCCCGCTCCCGCCTCGCCCGTGTTTTTGGGGCCCAGGGCAGCAGCAGGAAAGCCGGGCTCCGTTCCGGCCGCCTGCACCGGCCACCTCGCTTCAGCTCCCTTTTGCCACCCGTTTCGGAAGGGCAACCGAGCGCCTGCACACCCCCGCCGTGCCCATGTCCCGACCCCTTTCTCGGTGGGTCTCGGCACATCGCCGTTAGCCAGGGTCAGGAACCACGCCGGGCCTGCGGTACGGCTTCTCTCCCTCTTCCCCCTCCGAGCACGCCGCTGTGCCCCGGAGGCAGCCGCGGGGCCGTCCCGGGTGCCTGCCCGTCGGGCAAGCACCGGTTTACTTTTCCTTTCCACCCGGGGCCAGCTTCCCCCTAAGCAGGGCAGCTCCGTCCGCGGCCGCCCCGTCCCGCCGCCCGCCCGGGGAAGCGCCGGGGTGAGGGCGGGCGGGGGGACACGAAGAGCGGGCGGGGATGGGGGGGGAGGAGGAGGTGGTGAAGCAAACCAACTAACTACCTAATTAACTAACTAACTAACATGTTGTTTAAACATTTCATCTATTGTTCGCCCGCCGTGGAAGGCTGCTCTGCGGAGCGGCGTCTGATTTTCGAGGGGACTCTCCCCGGGTGAGCGCCGTAAATATCTCACCAGATGCTCGGCTCGGCCGTAATCAGCTCGGCCCCGCGGCGGGCAGCGCGGCACCGGCGGCGGCAGCAGCAGGGTATTAATTCTGGATACGAGAGCTCTCCGCAACATTTGGCTCTTTTTTTTTTTTTTTTTTCTTCTTTCCAGAAAGGAAAGATGGAAAAGGGGAGGGATCGCCCGTGAGTCTGACTGACAGTTTACATAATGAGCTTGTGAGGATGCGAGGCAACTATATAAACAGCTCGAAGCGAGGCAAGTTTTCCATTTACAGAGCGCGGTCAGCACCGGCCGAAGGAGGAGCGGTTCCGCGCTCAGCGCTCCCCTCCGCGGCTCCCACCAATCCCACCCGACCCTGGAGTTTATAAAGGCGACGGCGGCGATCGGGGCTCGGCGGTCGGCTGCAGGATTAATACCCAGAAAAGGGGCGGATCGACACCTGGATTTTACCTTCTGATTTCTGCTGGTGCTCGGGGAGTATCTGGGAGAGCGGGTTGCTCCAGGAGAACCGAACCGCCCTGACGCGCCTCTTTTCTCCCTCGACCGAGAAGCGCTCGCTTGGACCGTTTGAGGAATACAGGAGGAAAACTAAACCCACTAAGAACTGGGAGCTCGAATAACACAAGGATGACAGCCTTGCGCACCTTTGGCTTGACGTTTCTGTTAATGATTTTGCAGCAGGTAATGGCACATCGCAAAAATAAAAAGGGTTCGCGAGCTGTAAAGTGGGTGACGGCACAAGTTCGCGTGGCGGAGCCGGGTAAGGTCTGATTTGGCTATTTTGTGTGTCTCCCCTTTGTGCAGAGGGTGTCCGGCTCTGGCGTCTTCCAGCTGGAGCTGCACGAATTCGTGAACAGCCACGGGTCGCTGGCCAGCGGGAAGCCCTGCTTCCCACACTGCAGGACCTTCTTCCGCGTTTGCTTGAAGCATTTTCAGGCTGTGGTCTCCCCGGGCTCCTGCACTTTCGGCAGCATCATCACCCCGGTACTGGGGACAAACTCCTTCAGCATTAAGGACACGGAGAGATTTGACAGCCCCATCAAGTTGCCCTTTAACTTCACGTGGCCGGTGAGATCCCACTTCCAACCCGATCGCGGCGGTGGGGCAGGAGGGCGGCAGGGCAAGGCGAAGCGCGGCAACGTAAACAAACCGCTTTCGCCTTTAGACTTATTTCCAGTACTTCGTTAAAGAAAAAAAAGAGAAAAGAAAAGAAAAAGGAAATTTTTATTATTTTTTTTTTTTAATAAAAGTGATTAAAAAGCGCACCCAGTCCAGAAGCACTTGGGATAATAAATGTTATTAAAGCGGGGGAGGGGGTTGGAATGATCGATCCGCGGGTGTAGGAGGCAGAGGGAAGCGCGTAGCCGCGGGGAGAGTGCCGGTGCAGGGCGCGGTGGGGTGCCGGGTGGGTACCGGGGGTGCTGGGATGCCCGGTGGATGTGCCGGGGATACCCTGTAGGGTTTCCCGTGGGGTGCCAGGGTGCCCGGGGGGGTGCTGAGTGGCCAGTGGGGTGCAGGGTGGGATGCCAGGGCTCCCGGTGGGATGCCGGGTACCTGGTGGGGTTCATGGTGGGGTGCCCGTTGGGATGCCGGGTGCCCGTTGGGATGCCGGGTGTCCGTTCTGACTCTGGTTTCTCCCCCCTCTTCCCGCAGGGAACCTTCTCGTTGATCATCCAGGCCTGGCACGCGCCCGCCAACTACCTGCCGGAAGGTGACTACTGCCGCGCGCCGCCGGCAGGGGTCGCTCTCGCGTCGGGAGCGCCCCTCGCACCCCCTCGTTATCCCCCCCCTTCCCTCCCCAATCCCGAAACGGTTAACGGCAGCCCCGGCTCAGCTGTTTATACCATAACTCCCGGGACCGGCTTTATCCCACCATCAGGAGCCGGTCCCCCGACGATATCCATCAGGGGCCGCTTTGATTCTGCCCCGGCCTAATCTCCAACACAATTGCGTTTCCTCCGGTTTATTTTTGGCGTGGGAAAGCGAGGCGGGCTGCGGTGAGAAAGCCGGGAGGCTGCCAGCGAGCCCCGGCCGCCTTTTCCTGTATTTTACACCTTGCTCGAATTCCGCCCTTTGGAAAGGAATAATGGCTTTGGGATGTTTTTCTGAGCCGAGAGGAAAAGGATATTTCACGGCAGCCCTCGCTTTCAAAGGCCCCTCCGCTGAGCCCCCCTCGGCCGGGGTGAGCGCACCCCGACGGCTACCCTCGTACGTGGGGCACCTCACCCTCACACACGCCTATATACGCGTACATATGTATCTATACGTATATATATGCATCTATATGGGATCGGGGGCCAACTCCGCTTCCCTCTGTCGGGGTAGGGGCTGCCTCGCTGCGGTTTTGGTGGCGGGGGGGACGTGGCGGGCTATGTGCGGTGCCCGGCAGCCGCTGACAAGGGACCGCTCTCCCGCAGGCTCCCGGCCGCCCTCTGAGGACTGGCTCATCAGCCAGATGTCGATCCAGCGGTCGCTGTCGGTGGGCGAGGACTGGTCGGAGGACGTGCAGAGCAGCCCGTTGACCCAGCTGCGCTACTCCTACCGGGTGGTCTGCAGCGAGAACTACTACGGCGAGAGCTGCTCTCGCCTCTGCAAGCGCCGCGACGACCGCTTCGGGCACTACGTCTGCGAGGCGGATGGCAGCCTGGCCTGCCTGCCCGGCTGGACCGGCGAGTACTGCACCGACCGTAAGTGCCCCGCCGCCTGCAACAGCTCCCGAGAGGCGGAGGGAGGTTGGGGGCTCCCCACACACACCAGGGGCAGCGTGCTATGGAGCATCACCCACTTTGGCTCCCCGAGGTCCCCCTCGGCTCTGAGGGGGTGCGAGTATGGGAGAGGGGATGGTGCCCAAGAGGCCTTCGAGGAAACACAGCCCCCCCATGGCATCAGAGAGTTTGTTTGACGAAGGGACCCAAAACCATGTCCCCTTGTCCCGTTCCACCAGCTGGCCTGACCCTGGCTGTAGCTGTCATTGTGGTCATCCTTAAAACACAGTGGCTCCAATGCCGCAGCAAGGCACTGTGCATAGTTACCTGCAGGCACCTGGGGCCATGTTTCCGTGCTGACCTTTCCACTCCCTGCCTGGAGACAGAAGGTTGCACACTGAGGACTTTGCCTCCTTTGGTTGTGACTGCCAGCACTGTGCTTCACCTCTGTGAGCATTAGCAGGGAAGAGTGAGCTAGCAGAGAAAGGAGCTGGGCTGATAACCTTGAATCAGCGATATCTGTTCCAAGTTACAGTGCTAGCAGCTTGTCCATGCAACTGCTTCCACCATTCCTGCTGCCAGAGGAGATGAGGCAGGTAGTAGTGGGAATCTTAATGTGAGCACAAGCCAAAGCCGCCTCCTCTTGCTCTTTTTCTAGCAAGAGTTTGTTTGTTGCATAAACAGAAAAACTAAAGGACAATTTGTCAAGTGTTGGCTCTCCTTTCTTACTTCCTCCTGCTACAGAACTCCCAGTACCAAGAATTTTTAAAACAAGGCTTTGAAACTGCTTTTCAAAGTATTTGTTTTAAAGCTGGCATTCACCCTTTAAAAAGCATATTATATAGTGCCATGTGTATTTACCTAAATGTTTCTGCTTTCCTATGTTCTCTTTACAGCCATCTGCCTGTCTGGATGCACTGAACAGAACGGATATTGCAACAAGCCTGGAGAGTGCATGTGAGTAGATGGCAATCGCCATCTCAACTTCAGTTAAAACGCCCCCTTGTAACAGAAACTTAAACTCTTTTCCATGTCATTAATGTTTTAATTTGGCTTTTCTTTTAGCTGTCGCCCCGGTTGGCAAGGCCGCTACTGTGATGAATGCATCCCCCATATAGGCTGCCGCCATGGGACGTGTAAAACACAGTGGCAGTGCATATGTGATGAAGGATGGGGTGGCCTCTTCTGTGATCAAGGTTAGTTCTGAAGGTTGTGTTTATGGCTCAAGGTTGGGCACTGCTCAGTGCCGGCCTAAGGAATCTGACCCATTGGATGTAGAACTAAGTTTCTGCAAGGTCCATATTCATAGGCATCACTTTGTACCACCGCTGTCCTAGATACCCATTCTTGTATTTGTAGTTATTTTGCTTGAAAACAAGCAAACTTTTTTGGCAGCTGCAGTTTTTCTCTTGCAAAAAAGAAGTTTTTCTCTTGGGGAAAAAAACCCAAACAACATGGATGAGTGTTAAAGGCAAGTTTTCTGTCTGCTCCAGTGAAGTTTAACATATTCCCTGTACAACTATAACAATTTACTAAACAGTTTCCAGCAGCAGTAAACACCATCATTTGGGCCTTCCTTATTTTGCATACAAGGAAGTTAACTCATGTGATAAGTCTGGAGCATGAGAGAAAAATCATGTAAGCAAGAATGAAAAGTACAGGTTCCATTTTAAGGTACACCAGACCACTTCCACCTATTCAACCCACTGAATCACTGAACTGTAGCCAGCTGAGCAGTCATGTCCTCAAGGCCATATATGCACTGCTGGCACTGAGATCATGAAGTGCTCAAAGCAGGCTAAGTGTTTTCAGGACAGTTAAAGGATTAAGATGGTGAAGTCTGAATTAAGCAGGAAAAGTAAAGTTACACTGTTCTTTTTCTGCTTGTAGTTATCTATTAACCAGTTGTATTCCAATTACTCTATGGTATTTATAGAGATAATAAAGATTTTCTACTTACGTCCTATGAACTTGTGCACTTAACCTCTGTCTTAAATTTAAAGGGGAAAAAAAGAGGACTGTCGAGCTTAGCAGAGCATTTAGACAGTTTAAACTACCAACATTCATAACAAGAGAGCATGGTAAATAAACAATAAAAGATTTCCAGTGTTTGTTTAAATCTCTAAGCCAAAACATCATTATTCCCTCCCTGCCTCCCCAGAATGTGCCTCGGAGCACACCTTTCAAAGATGGGGCTTATTGCTTTAGTATGTGACATGTTGTGCATATAGTGCCGTGGCGTGTCTTTTGGAGAACACACACTTAGGAAGTACATTCTCCACTTGGCATCTAAATCCCATCGCAGCTAATGGGTTTATGCCTGTAAAAATGGAGACTATGCCAAAGCAATAAGAAAGTTAATTTTTTGCCAGGTCTCTCAAAATGCAGAGCTCACGTATTACAGTGACGGACATGAAGAAGTATCTAAAATTGATGATAATCTGAAATATTTGATTATTACTGATAATAACCTGGATTATCATCCCCAGTATTCTTGTTGGTTGAGAAATTAATTAGTTTATTGAAAATTCTTTTGTTGACTAAAGTGCTTTCATATGAATCATAGCATCATAGAATACTTAGGGTTGGATGTCTTTTCCCAGCTGTCAAAGACAATTTCTTCTGCTATCTTTGCAGATCTGAACTATTGCACCCACCACAGACCGTGCAAAAATGGAGCAACCTGCATGAACACCGGCCAGGGCAGCTACACGTGTTCATGCAAACCTGGCTTCACCGGCGTTGACTGCGAACATGAGATCAGCGAGTGTGACAGCAATCCCTGCAGGAATGGCGGCAGTTGCACGGTGAGGGCATTTAAAATGTAAAGTCTTTGTGTGAAGCAAGCCCCAGTATACCTTACCCACAAACGGTTCTGTAACAACATAATGGGAATTCGATAGTACACAGGTTCATTACTGACGCTCACAACTACCATACTGAACCCTTCCCGAGAGGTGTCAGGGGAGGAAGTCTGTTACAGGAGGAGATGTATCATCTAGATTAGAACTAGTCAACTGATCCTTAGGTTTCTGTGGCAGCCATTATGAGAACTTGGCAAGATCCAAGGTTGGTGAGGGAGCAGCTCTGTAAAAAATAAGCTTCTCAAACCAAGGTTCATACAGAAACGTGCCAAGTCTTTATTTTAATAGCGAATAAAAGAAAACTGCTGTTTTCTGCTGTAGTATCAGGCAATACGAGGGCAATCAGCTGAAACACTTTCTGTGAAAGAGGGTTCTGCATTTTCAGTTTCCTGTAGTCTAGTGTTTCAGCGTGTTTTCGGACCCAGTCAGTGATTGATTTTACCTGTTGATAAAGGCTGATCAATTATAGATAGCAAATATAATCTGATGCATATTTAGATTAAAGCTACTGGTGCAAGACCCTAGCTCCCTGCTCCCCAGGCCTTAGATATACATGAATTGGAAAGAAGAAACAGTTTTATTGTGAGCTGAGTGGTGGGGACTTATCTGTGGCAAAGCAGCATAAGCCCTTGTAAAGAAAAAAGGGCTCTCATGCTGAAGACAAATGGCCTGATCCCAGCTGTGTAGGTTGACACATGCCACATTCTGCTCTGGGAGACCTTGGGGATCCCAATAGACAGTAGTGGTGTTAGTAATGTTTTTGTCTAGCTGCTTGTAGGCTCCTTACAACTGCATCTTGTGTAGCTGCATACAGCCAATTCACAGCTCTATCCCTCACAGTCCAGCCTGCAGTTATTTACTCTCCAAATGTCACCTTTGCCACGTCAATGTGGCAGGGACTGAACATCAGTGGATGGGCAGGGACTGAACAGCGCTCACTGATGACCAAAAATAAGCATGCAAGCAGCTATTATTTGGTGCCATCAAATAACAGCGGCCTCATGTTGTGTTTTGCAGGATATGGAGAATGGTTATCACTGCCTGTGCCCCCCTGGCTACTATGGCACTCACTGTGAGCACAGCGCTTTGACGTGTATAGATTCTCCATGCTTCAACGGTGGCACCTGCCTGGAGAAAGACCAAGGGGCCAGCTACACTTGTATTTGCCCTTTTGGCTTCACAGGGTCAAACTGTGAAAAAAAAGTGGACCGGTGCACGAGCAACCCATGTGCAAATGGTGAGTCTTTTTATCGCGAACTCGGTGTCTCTGCCTCGCTCGTGCTTTTCAGTGCGGAAGTGATAGAAATCCAATCTGACCTCTACTCTTCCTCTAGCACATTAATCCCTCTCCCTGCTTTATTCCACATCTACCCTAATTCTAGTCGCTTGCTGGGCCTTTCACTGGCATTTTCTGTGCAACAAAACAGCGCACAAGGCTGATCAGATGATGGCAGGATTAAGTAAATTAAATTAACTTTATTGTGTATTTAGAAAGGGAATATTTTAAGGCATGGTGATACAATTCGGTAAACTAGAAGGAACTTTCAGATATGAGGTTGTTTTGTAAAATAACCTCCCTCTTCTTGAGATAGCACAAAATGCTAACCAGGGAGAGGTTTAGGTTTCTGAGTGAAGTGTGTTGCAGACTAATTTGTTTTTAATTGTACTTTTTTCTCCTCAGATGGCAATTGCTTTTACCTTGGTCAGATCCGTGTGTGTCGCTGTCGGCCTGGTTTCTCTGGTCAGAAATGTGAGATAAACATCAATGATTGTGCCAGAAACCCGTGTTCCAATGGGGGAACTTGTCATGACCTGATCAACGATTACACCTGCACGTGCTTGCCAGGCTACAGTGGCAGGAACTGTGACATCAAAACTAGAGATGAATGTGTTTCTGGGCCATGTGAGAATGGAGGCACATGCTACAGCGGACTTTATAGTGCCAACTTTGTCTGCTACTGTCCTTCTGGCTTCATGGGCAACCGTTGTGAATTGCCAGTTTATTCAGTGCCCGTTACACTTCCTCCTAAGCCAGTACCCTGGATTGCCATATCCATGGGGGTGGGACTGGTGGCTTTGCTCATACTGTTCTGCATGATAGCAATGGTCATCAGACAGATGAGGATGCACCCAGAGCAGGACTTGGAGACAATGAACAACCTGTCTGACTTCCAGAAAGACAATCTCATTCCAGCTTCCCAGCTCAAAAACACCAATAAAAACAAAGACCTTGAAGTGGACTGTGGGCTGGAGAAATCAAACTACAAACCCAAGAATCATAAACTGGACTACAATCTGGTAAAAGACCTGACAAGTAGAGGGACACAGGAGGAGAAATATTACAAAAGTGAAAAGTGTTTAGGAGAAAAGTCTCCCCTCCGATTACACAGGTGAGAATGCAGTCTTCCTTCTAGCCTTTGTTAAGGCTGCTCATCTTCATATCAATTTAGAAGCAGATAAGAAAATATGGGGGGAAAAAAAAACCTCAAACAGATAATATACAAAACAAACCAGAGCAAATCCAGGAATCTTCATACTGGAGTACGTGTGTCACAGTTAAGTGTTATCCTTAGCTAAGTCAATTAGATTGTTTGTGCAGGGTGCTGCTAGTATGGGTACTGTGAAGGGGAATGGGAGTGGCTAGGTCAGTGGTGAAAGTAAAAAGAGACTTTCCTTCCTCAATAGATCTTGGAGGAACAGCAGTTAAGGCATATAGTGATTAAGAATAAGTATTTCACTTATTAAGAAGGCAAAATGATCTGCTTACCGAGAAGGATAGAACAAAAATAACTACTCTTTCAAAGAAAGAAAAGGGCAGGTATTCACTGGCTCGTCAATCTTCTGATGCATGTACTGAGAGTCTTCTCTGGGATCAGCTTGGGGCTGTTGTACTGAGGGATCTGAGGAGCACGCTATTAGGTTGGACACAGCAGAAGCGTAGGAAGGCAGTAGCTATTCCTTACTTCCACTTTTCTAGTATAATGTCCTGCCACCCCATAGAAAACGTGAAACTTCATCCTCTGCACTCCCCTCCCACACCTTCACGGCTATCTCATTCCATCCCTCCATATTCATGATAGATTTTGAGAGTCAGGCTAGTTGGAAGTCAACTAATGTTAATTTCTCTCTGCTCTGTCTTAGTGAAAAGCCGGAATGTAGGATATCAGCAATATGCTCTCCGAGGGATTCAATGTACCAATCCGTCTTTGTCATAACAGAAGAAAGGAATGAGTGCATCATAGCCACAGAGGTAAGTAAGAACACAGGTGGACGGGCATAAATTGACAAAGTAAACGGGTAAATTATCCTTTAGAATTGCATATGAGAAAGTTACTCTATTTCCAGGGATCCCAATGCTTCCCAGCATTCACCTCTCCTCTTCTGTGGCCCACACAGAGCATACGGTGGAGAAAACAAAGAAATTAGCAGCCGTGATTCCATTAAAGCAGAGATTTTGAGCTTAGATATGTCAGCAGGAGATGAAAGCACAAAACATCAGCCCATAAAAGTTCAGCACGTTGTAGGATTATTTCTTCTTAAATAGGTAGTCAGAAAAAATAGAAATAGTAATCATCCATAGGCCCATTGATGTAGAACCATGTTTTTTCCCCATGACTGCAATGGATAATCTGTGTTCTGTGGAAATGGGCAAAGCTATGTAGATTTCCAACAGAAGATGGAAGGTAGCTGAATGTGTTAGTGGATAGGCATAAAAGCCATGTAGGAAGTCTGTAATAAGGTAATTTCTGCCTCTTGGCATTTAAGCTGCAGCTATAAATTCTCTAACAGAAGTTAACACTTACTGATAAACACACCTAGACTTGATGTTATATTGAAAGTCAGAGGATAGATACACGAAAAGGGAAGGGCCTAGCATTGAACTTTAGAGACATTAAAAAGCAGCTATTGAAGAGGCAACCAGCTCCTGAAGAATTAGTGACCCTTTGGAAAAAGGCTCCATGGAAGTTAAAGGCAATTTGACATTAGCCAATACCTGCCTCCTTCAGTGTAACTGTCTTTAGGACTAGTTTCAGCCCCAAGGAAAGAGAAGCTTGCTGCACTGTATAGCAGTGATCTGTGAAGTCAGATATGCAGAATTCTGCCTCCCTTGCCAGGGCGGATATCAGATTTCCCCTTGAAGGCAAGCTGGAACACAAGTCAACCAACAGTATTAAAAGTTTAAGACTAAGTGAAATTATTTTCAAAGATACAAATGACAGCTAGACGCTTCATTTCCATTAACTGACCTAAATACCGTATCTTCCTTTGAAGATCTTGCTGACCCAGGCTAGACTCCCAAATTTGCATCAGGAGTCTCCAGAAGTACTTTTATTTTCAGAATGCCAGCCCCTGAAACATCTCTCCACATAATTCAGGTTTAATGCTTCTGAACACAAGCTATTTAACTATACTGTATGCTTTTTACGGAGACCTAATGTTGTGCACCCAGATTTGTAAGCATTCTTCCCCTCAGTCCAGGTAGAGAGGCTACTCATCGTAAAGACAACTTCTTTTGCTGGTGATTCTTTGCCTCTGGACCCAGCCAAAACCATTGAATGCTGATAGTTAAACTGCAGTAATATCTGGCTTAAATTGCTTGGGTTTGACATACTTGTTAGTTCTGCAGTACTCTATCCTGTGTTTCCTTCTCATTCCTGGTATTATTTTATATCCTGACAGGTATAAGACTGAAGATCAGCCCATTTGCACCTCAGATATGGTAATGCCAGTAGATGGACGTTCCTGCTGCATTGTTTACAATTCAGAACTGGATTGGACTGTTTTTACTTACATGCAACTTGCTGCTCTCAGGCGGAGGATGGAACTGGGTGAACTGGACAGACTGTGAATTTACTGAAAGATGCAATACACCTTTTTGTTCTTACTGCTCGTGTTTGAAGTTTGATACCAGAAATCTCATTGGCTATAGAAGAGGGGAGGCAGAGGGAAGAGAGAGGGGTTAAACATGTTGTTTGAATTTTGTTTTTAAAAGATACTGAGGCCAGTTCCTCAAGGACAGACCCCTGGCTTTCCAGAACTCTGGTTATGGGAGGTGCCGGTAGATGAGGAGGCACTTAACTATCACAGATGTTGCCATGGAAGGTGTGAAGAAAAACACATTGCTATGCAGATAATGGATACAGTATAAACGAGGTCTCCATGTTTTTCTGGGTTTAAAAGTGCCTAAAATGTGTCAAGAGAATCTAACAATCCCAAACAAAGACTTGACTGCTCTTTCTGCAGTTACCTGAACAGTATTGGGCAGGGGTGGTTGATACTTCCTGCTACACATCTACTTGCGTCTCCTCTCTCCTGCTGCATGTACTGGAGACTCTGTAAGGGGTGAGAGGAGGAAGGAAAGAGGAATATCGAATTTACATGTCATCTCATTTGGTGATGCTCTGGAGAACTGGTTGACCCAAGCCACAATGTGGGACAGGATTTTTGTGGATTTAAACATTCGAGAAGGAAAAGTTTCGATAAGGAATGTGTACAGCCTCTTCCCCATTGATAAGGAGGAGGCGTGATCCCAGCTCTATTTAAAGCCTTACAAATGCGTTTAAAATCAATCAGCTCCTAGAACCTTTATGTGCTGAGCTGTCTCAGCTGTTTTCATGCCCTTTGCACTACCAGTGATTGTGAATAGACATTACTTTTTTCTTCTCCTTCCTCATTCTCTCCCTCCCCCTGCCTTATTTTGACACAGAGTTGGGGGTTTATGTTGTGTTTCTGAATTAGGTGCCACCTTCTACTGCAAATAGTCTCAAAATTGCAGCTGTTACTTTCTGAAGGAGAAGCAGCGGTGTGACTCCCCCCCTTCAATTTCTCCATCTGCTTGCAAAACCCCATCTCCCTTCCTTCATCCCGGTTCCATATGCCCAATAGCAAAGTACCCACTGACACACTCTCTGTCAAGACAAGTAGAAATTAGAGTTAGAAGGTTCTAGGCTCGTCCTGTTTCTTTCATACCCACTCATTGCTACACAGGAAAAGGGGAAGCCTGCCCCTGGGAACCAGAGACGTGCAGAAGCTCTTTTCTTACATACATATTTACAGCAATACCGGACGCCCCAGTGCAAAGTGCTGTGACATGAATGAGATGAGACTGTGGGGTGGGACAGAATGAGGAGGAGGGAGGAAACAAGATCTCTTTGAAGAAACCTGGACCGTGCTATCTCTTGGACAGCAATATCCCTGCCCTTGTAAATCCTGTTGTTGGACTAGCCCATCTACTGCCTTGAACTGTGCAGACAAGACCCCTTCGTAATGTCCACTACTGACCTTCTGCTCTGACCACATAGGACCATTTTGAAGATGACCTTCAGAAATCAATAATATGGGTTTTAGTTTGTCTGTTTGTAGTTTATTTTGAAGACTAGTATTTCAGTAATTTAAAAAGAAAAAATCAGAAGCACTGAACTTTCTACGTTTTATAACATTATTTTGTATATAATGTATATTTATAATCAAAACAGAAGTGTAAATATGTTTATTACTTCTCATGTAATGTTTTTAATGTGATGACAAAGTTTGAATTTTATTTTTTTTTTCAAGCAATGAAAATACTTTCCTGCTACTACAAAGTTTCTTGTGGTTTGTCCTTTTACACCTCAGGTTCCATGATTCTGTGGCAGCCAAGCTTACTTGAAGCCCCTGAAGTAAGCTTGTCTCCCTGTTCCCTGCAGCCAGCCCTACAGTCACGCTTTACACACCAACTGCTGCCAGCTGCTCTATATAAAACAGTTATACTGCTAACTGATGTCAACAAAGTTGTTCAGCTGAGCGGCATTCATCTGACAATAAAGATATACATATTTATATTGTGATATATAACATTTATATATACACATATATACACATTCGCTTGCTATGGAGTGGGACCAGACTGTCAGGAAAGTTATTTTTATTAATACCTCACTCTTCCTCTTCCATGACAACTTGTGACATGGAAGATGCAGATAGAACACCATTTCAAAGTGGCTTAATAAACATGCGGGGCTGGCTTGGGGTTCACTTACAGAACAAGATACGATTACTGTTTCTTTAAATATTTCTTTAAATACTTTCAGTAAGACCCAGACCTTGCCCTCAGCTTACTCTTGCACAGCATCTGCATCTACACCTGCAAGATGGTGTCCTTGGTTGTTTGATTGCGATGGGTAAGATCTGTCTTTCACTTGTGGGATTAGAGGGAGTTTCAGGCTTTCTCCTCCCGAGTTCCCTCCACTACATCAGCAGCTGTGTCCTCCCAGGGCATCACAAAGTCATTATCCTCCACAGCCTTTTTGGAGGACATTGCCACAAAACAAGTGTAAAAGCACACTTGTATAAAACACCCCCAGCAGGTTTAGTAGCCTTTGAAGCACATACGTTTACGGACAATTAAATCTCTCACTGCATCAGCTAGGTGCGATACGGCCAACGTCTGAACGCACAAAAGCAAAACCTATAAGAACAGGAAACCAGTGCTGCTCTATTTTAAAACCAGACTTTTTTGTTGCTGTTGTTGTTGACAAAATGCCAAAAAAGCATCTTAGTGGTTGATGCCTTTCCTATCTTTCCCCAAAATAAGATCTAACCAGAATTTGCTAATTTTTAAAAGAATCCAAAACCCCCACTTGGTGTTAGAAGAGCACCATAACAAATTGTTTTAATTTTTAATTTTTTTATTAAAATACTGCAAATAATGGCTTATAAGGGTCTTTCTGGGTGTGTTATTAAGGTTACATAAATACTATGTACTTGGGATGGTTTTGTTTCTCCCTCAGTTCTTTTCTTAGCAAAATTAACTTTCAAATCCCAGCCAATTTTTCCCTGGCTACCATAAAAATAAATTTAAGATGAAACTCAGAAATAAAAAGCCACCTCCCCCTCCCCAAACATTCACCCTGTAGAGCAAATTATGAAAAACAAGCCATTGACAAAAAGCCGAGCAGATGCTCCCTGCTTGCAGTCCTTCCTCGGCAATGTGAAATAAACCCAACAGATGCCTCTCTTAATTGAGCACATGGATTACATACACACATGCACTCTGTCCTGCTTAAAACAAAACACACACAAAAATCAAACAGGAAAATAGCCAGAGAACTCTTCCCAAAGCCGAGGCAAGCAGGAATGCTAAGACCAAAAAAGATTCGGCTCTTCCTGCTCAAAATGAGACAGGAAACCGTATCCGTAGACAGAAGGGAGTTGAAATCCATTAAAACCTGTGGACCTGATTATGTAGATCCCACAGGGTAAAGCAGGTACAACACATGCCTTTGTGTAGCCACACAGGAGAGAGGAAAGAAAAAAAAGCATCGGCTTAGAAGGAAATCTGTGAATATTTACTGGAGGCACTACTGCACTATGCAGCTACCAGAATAGATCACAGCTCCTACACAGGAAAAACAGGAGCGGTGCCTGCTTCCACACAGGAGGAGATGGAAAGCATATGTGAATCTATGCACGTGTGCACATCCCCAGGTCCTTGCCAAAGAAACTACAAGCAAATTAGCTGAACACATAATATGACCTGGATTTAACCCACAGCTTGGCCAAAAATGTCCTTACTGAGAGCTGCTGTGCACTGACTGCTCACCAGCCTGCCCCCCCGCCGTGAGTGCATCTCTCAGCCACAGTATATGAACTCACCAGAGGGAGCTCCGAGATCCTTCTGGGCTGTAAGGACTTGACCTGAATGTCAAAGATTCCTTTTGAGGGTCACAGATGATGCTAGGACCGCAAATGTACCAATAAATAATGCCTTTTCTCTTAATAAGCTTATAGAGTTCTCAGATCCAACTGAGATGTACAACTAACGTCTTTCAGCATAATTTGCACCAACTATGGCAAGATATCAGATTTGGCTCGAGAGCTGCACCTAAACTTGGCTTTCAGTTTTAAAAGACTGCACAAACTCGCTTAAATGCAACATGGCAAAACAACAGTTTTAAGAATGGACTCCTGACTGAGAAACTCTTTGGTGTTTCCTTATATTAGCACCTGATAGAAACTACTTCACAGCCACGCAGAGCCCTTCAGCCTAAACAATTTCAGAGCTGGATTGAGCAAGATGGGTGCTGCTCCGTGCAGCACTTCACTTGAGTAGTTCCATGTTCGGCTACAGCCCTTCATCATTTACCTCTTTAACCAGCCTGCTGATTAGGGGAAACAGATGCCGGGATATACCCGTAGCTATAGCACCCACTGGTGCTGAGACATCACGCAGCAGGACTGCGCTGATGCAGACACAGCTCAGGGCACGGAGTTCACTTAGGGCAGATGACGGATGATTGTAGAAATTAGGTTTGATACAGGACGTGCCTAAAATAGGATAAAATGCAGAATGCATTTTATTATGCACAATACTTGTCCAGCAACAAGGACATTCAAGCCTTCCGCCTTGAATGAGCTGCTGAGAAAGCCTAAATTAGTTATTGTGCAACTGCAACCATCTAGTCCAACAGATGAAACCATCTCTGTAAAAATGCATTTTAAGTATTTTCATTGCTCCTCAGCCTTTTTTCATTACTTCATACTAAAATGAGAAAGGCACAGCAGGTCACTAACAGGTACTTTAATGGCTTAAGAGACAGTTATGTATCTATGTTTGGCTATCATTCCCTTATCTCACATACCTGATCCATAAATACATATTGATTTTATGCAGCAGGTACGACACTCCCAGCACATTTTGTTCACAATTCAAACTCCAGTTGTGGAGAATTGGCATAACTCCATGGACCTCTGCCATGCTTCACTGTTTTCATAACTTCAGGTTTACAGCCTCTCTGGAGAGTCAACATCAAGATTTCTCCCCTCCACACTCTCTCTGTTCAAGTTTTGCCAGCTCAGCTCCCAGACTTTGCGGGCAGTGACCCTGCTGCCTGGTGACACCCAGAGCACTGAGATTTCTCCTTGATCATCACTCTTGCGCCTGCTCTAACCCTGCCTACTCTGCTCTCAGACCTTGCCTGGGCAACAGCGTGACTCAGCACCATAAAACTACCCTTTCTCTTTCTCCTCCCTCTTGCTGCTCTTTATCACCTCCCGTGTTCTCGCTTCTCTTCCCTTGTGCAGCTTTAGGGCATGTTTCTGCAGCACAGTGGTCTATCATGCTGCTGGGTTAGGACAGAACTCTCTAATTCACTGTGTAAATGATAGTGCACAGAGCAATAATTTCAGATGCTAGAGCAACTGTTCCATGCACAGCATTTGATTCTGGGGAGCAGCACGTACCTTTCTCCTGTCCCTTTTAAATCTTGATGGCAGACCACCACCTTCCCAAAGGTGCTCTCAGCTCCACAGATAGACCAGCCATCCCTTCCATTGAGCTCTTCAACCCTGGAGAGATGCAAGGGGGGAGAGACACAGCATCCTCCCCTCTGGCTGATCACTCAGAGCTTCTGACTGACATGTCATATGAGGAGAGACCTAACGGCTAAGGCAAGCAGAGTGGTCCACATCTGGAGATAACATAACCCTGGATGTTATGTGACCTGCATTACACAGATGATCCCACAATTACTTTATCTCTTCCACATATTGTAGTGATGGACTTGCCCCTCACATAGGTAGCAGTGTAGTATGTAACTACCACAGAAGGGCTTAATCCTTCCTTTTCCTCTGCAAGCACCGTGTCTTTCCTCCTGCCAGCCATGGTGGAGACAGTGGTCAGACTCTATCTACCCTTGCAGCCAACCCACCCTGGAAGAGTCCCAAAGTGCAAACTATGAGCTCATAGTCATGTTTTGCAAATACATGGTTAAGAGAGGGAAATACGCAGTTTGAGGAGAGGCTGTTTGGTGATGACATCTTTTATCTGCCCTTTATGACTTATTTATTGAGTTGTTGCTGGCTTCACAGTGGTTTTGTTGATTATGTTTTTAACTAACTGCCTAGAAGGTCACAGAGGCACTGTGTTTGTTTTGATAAATTAAGTTAAACCAACTCATATTTAATATCCAAACAAATCTGATGAAAGTTAATAGCTGGAGAGGCCATTACCAGTCGGAACAGGATTCGACCATTCCTGGCACACAATGCAAGCACTCTGACAATCCCTGTACTTGGGCACATGGCTCCTACAATGGTTTGTGAGCAGGGTCAAGATTCCTGCTGCAAATATGAATCACTGTGCATTTGAAATTCCTTTTCTATTAACACCGTTTAATATTTGCCTTACATGTTCTGCTTCAGCAGAAAATGCCAAAGCATTGCCAAAGCATTTTTGTTCCTGCCCTGTTCTCCCTAAACTCATTTGTTCTTTGGAAGATTGTCAGCAAAGAAACACAAAACAATCTGAACAAAATGTATTTGGGGGTTGGGGAGGACATGATCCACACAGGATAAAAGTGTGATAATTACAGAAGAAAGGGCCCTGCTCTAATCCCCTCTTCCAGTTCAACCCACCAGGTCCTGGTGTTAGCTTCTTCATCAATAGCTTCTCCCCCTCTCGTCTCCTTATAGCACAGAGGCTCTTTTCTTCCTCCAGACCACCTCACACCCCCCTTTCATGTTAGATTACACTGATTTTCCCCCTACTAATGGTATTTATGTTTGTCATCAGTTGCTTAGGAGGAGGTTTTTGAAGTTCTCCAGAACTCTAGATACAATCCACAAGGGTTTCTGGAGACAGAGTTCCTTGCATCCCAGGAAGAGGTAAAAATGGATATGTGCTTATAACTACAAAAAGCTCTTTTTCATGGAGGCAAGTGTGGTTAAAGAAGCCTTTACATCAGAGACAGATTTTTCACAGGTGGGAAGAATTTCCTTACTGCTCTGGCAGTTGCTTCGCAATCTGCTCTGTCATCATCAGCAGACACGGGTTCATCTCACGTCGCTGCAGCCATCCACGCGTGAAGCGTCTGCTTTAAGCCAACCGTGTGGCTTATCTAGGGTCATGGAAAAGGTAAAACCTTCCAGCATTCTCCCTGGAGAGGCACCTGACATACCTGTGAGTGAAGGGTGACTCTTGGAAGGGTCAACACCGTTAACTGAAATGTGACAACTACCTTTCAGATGGTTGCAGCCATGAAAGAGGCATTCTTAGGCATGAATTTGAGGAGAAGCCAGTGCTTCTATGGAGTGAGATGCAGATGCTTAACCCTTACATGCTCTTGAGAAAGCCTCCCTTTCAAGCCTTCCCTCTCCTGACATACGAGGTGGAGTTGTTAACACTAACATGAGTCAGAGGATGTTGTGAGGACTCATTCATATCCTTCAGACTCCTCATGGCTGCACAAGTGCAAATAAGCCTCTACCATTCTCATCTTATTGTTTAAATAGCCACTCAGTGTCAACAGCATCTGGGCAAAGCACACAGTGGTACGCAGGCACTCCCACTGCCTCCCCTCGCAGCAGAGGAGAGCTTTCCTTGAGCCTGAGCCCAAACCGGGCCGTGCTGTGCTGCCATCATTGCTTCCTGTTTGCTACCTCACGACACCGTTTCCTGTTTCCTGCCTGATTACAACGTGCCAACTGTTTTTCCCAAGCCTGAACCAGCTTCCCAGCACCCCCCTTTTTGGTTCACACACTGGTCTGGTGGTGAGGGGTGCTGCTGGCTGCTTGGGAAGCACAGTCCTCTTCCCCAACATGCACCTTCCCTCTCCCTACCCACTTGGGTGCCCAGTCCTAGGCTAAAGAAGCAAATCTCACACATCCCATAAAGTGGGAGAGAAAGAAATGAGGTGCTGGTAACTCCCAGGGGTTTACTGAAAGCAAGCACAAAGCAGCAAGGTGCCTTGCAAGGCATCTGAGTTTGCTGGACGCAGAAGGTTGTGGTGCGGGGGACTCAAGGAGTTCATCTCTTCAGACACCCTTTACGTTACAGGGCTTTCTGTTTATTCAGCAACCTGGCACTGAGTTGACTAAAGCAAGTGATGTGGGAAAGCACATTAAGGCATCAAAGTACAGGGAACTAATGTGGTCACCAGTAGTTAGTCCCAGTGGCCCATCACCAGATGTTAGAAATGCTTCCACTTTCATAACTGAATTTCCTTTCAGCATCCAGCCACTTCTGGTTATGCCTTTCTCCTCTCTATTTAGGGCCTTTTAGCATGAAGTATTTTCTCTTCACCTGTAATTGAGTGATGTCCCCACCCTGCTTTGGTACCTGAGATAGCTGAACTGTTTCAGTTTCACCCTGAATGTCACAGCCTCCAACATGAAGACGAGTTCCCTGGATCAGGTGGGAAAAGCACCTTCCTCCTCCTACTCTCTACATCCTTGTTTAAGCAGAAGGGGTTTAAGGCTGTTTAAGCACACCAAGGACACCAGAAGGGGTCCCTTTTCCAAACCCCTGGAGGACTGCTGTTTTCTTGCCAATCGCCTTGTAGGGTATCCTAACAGGATTCCAGAGACCTCTTGCAGACTGGGAGCAGCCTACAGGCTGGCAGAAAGCAAACACTGCAGTTCTGATTTTTAAGGGGCTAGAGGGTAGGGACACACAGGAAACCAACCTGCATTTAATACCAGTTCACACTGAAGCACACAGGAACCTCCTAGGAGCTGTTAAGTAGCTCTGGTCTGTGCCTTCACCTGCTCTGCTGAAGTCACAGCAGCAATGACCTGTCACAGCCAGATTAAGAGACTCCTCTTTCGCATCCAGTACCCAGTTCAGGGCCTGACGCAGCTAACACATATTGCCACTTACTTATTGTGTTGGGTCAGCACCTTTTAAATATGAAGAAAAATAAATAGCCTTTGCAGACATACGCCAGAGGCGTGTGCCCATTTAAGCTTAATAGTGCCAGTGAAAACGTGAGCTGGCACTTTTATTTCCTCACTTCTCACCTACAGTAGCTAAATAAACTCCAAAAGCGTCTCTTTTCCTCTGTTCCTCCACCTTTTGCCTGCCCTGCCTATTTAAACTGTAAACTACTTGAGGAAGGAACTGTCCTTTGCTGCAGTTTTCATAATATTCAGGTGCTTCTGAGATACGGCACAGGAAAGACCTTGGACATCCTGAACTGCAGAATGAAGACCTCAAAGTGGCAATAACTGATCTATAACCAGAAAATGAAAACTGATTTCCCTCGCTGACCCTAAATGATCATGATATATGCATGCTTTGAACTAGCTGTTTCTTACTAAAACACATGTAAAGAAGACTGTACCACTGAGTGGTCACATTGGAGCTTTATGGCTATTCCATTTGAGAGTTGTTATCAGAAATCTGAGCAGGCAATGGTAGCAAGGCATTTTCTGTACATTACCTTCACTGCAGACTATCCCACCATGACTAACTGTGGGGCACGTTGCTGGGAACAGGATGGAGACAAACAGATCATACCGTGCAAATCCCAACTGGCAGCATGTGAGAACCCTGGTGTTGAAGGAGCTCTTCACCATATATCAGCTACTGCACTTACATTTTGTCTTTGGAAACCCAAATATGTTCATCTTGTGCCAGAGAGCAGGGAGAGCAGCCAGAAAAGGACGGAAAGATTTGCAGCCGTTCCAAAAGCCTCACACATGCATGTGCAAAGGAGCCTCACAGGCCCTCAGGAGCCAGAACCGCAGCATCCCTCACCAGCACTGTTCAGCCAGTAGAGGTCTGTAGAGGAGCCGCAGCCAGCGGCTGCAGCCCTGAGGCTATGAAGGCTCGGGGTAGGTGGCAGACTGTATCCACCTCTCACAAGAGGCACCTTAACTGAGCAGAGATGTAGGGTCTCTTGTGACTGAAGACACAGCAGTGCTCTGTCTCTGTGCATTCTGGTTAATGGAGAATAGAGTAGTGGGGCTAACAGTGAAATGCCCTGTGCTGCACAGCCACAGGCATGTACTGTTACTGTGGGCAAGATCTGTGGCTACTATTATCGGGATTGCAGGGTCACAGATTGAAGATGCCTGGCCAAAGTGTTTTTTTAGCACAGTTAGAAGGTTTTGCACAGCTCTGGGACTGCAATGGCAAGGTCAAAAGTGAGCCTGTATCGCCATGGGAAGTGCACTGAGGTGTTGCAAAATGCTGCCTGCAAGGACAACTTTCAGGTTGGACTCACGGGAAGAGGGTGTGAGGCACCAAGACCCACGTTACAGTACTGACAAGGTATGATGACAGGCCCCTGCAGCCAAGGGGAGGCAATACAGGCATTTTCAATGAGACTGAAAGCTAATGCCCTCTCCCAAAGCTGTAAGAGACAAAACAAACTCTACCTTTGAGAAACCCACACGGATTGGGGAATTTATGCCCTGGCTCTCACTGACTTATTGCTGCTTGGCATTTGATGCAGTGCACCAGGTAATGCACGCATTAATTCAAGGCTGGAAAGGGCATCTCTCTGACAGTCATAGCTCACATTGCAGCTTCAGACTGCAGCTCTGCACAAGGAGCATTACTGCAGAGCAGCAAACAGAATCATTCCTGTTCAGCATCAGATTCCCACCCCAGGACCCTGCTCTGGCATGCTCCCCCAGCGACAAGCAGGATCTCTGGGCTGCAGCTGTAGCATCAGGATGAATTCTTCAGCCACAATAGACAGCTAACAAACAGAGAAAGAGGTTTGTGTGGGAGACAGCAAGTTGCAACTCTCCCCAGCCTGCTATCACAAAACTGACTGGAAATAGCTGAACTAGAAGGCTGCAGATCAGCCACCCTCTGGTCTGAAAGCTTTGAGGGGCGCAGAGAGCTTCCTGGTTTTCCCAGTTGTCCCTTTGCTTTAGGGGGCACCTGGCTCAGCAGCAGCAGTGGGGGACCATCTCCAGCCCTCCAAATGACAGCCTGCACTGCACAGGGTTGTGTTTCTTGTCAGAGGCTCATTAATGCATCAATATTTAATCACTACCACTAAAACACAAAGGGAAGAGGGGTTGGGGAATGCAGGGCTTTCAAAGGTTTGCAGGAAAGGCAGCACATATGTCAGTGGGACTGCAGGCTCGAAAACCTGACTCCCAAGGCAGCCTGAAGAAGGGTGGAGAAAGCAGGCTACGTGCTTCTCCATGTGCTTCATCTTTGATTAAAGATGTCAGCATGTCCCCTCAAGAACAGGCATAGTTACTCACTTCTGCTGCATTGATGTTTTGGGGTATGGCTGGTTGGCTTTTGATTTCTTTTTCTCAGGCTCACAGAGATGGTGGAAATTACACTAGTGAAGGGGCAGTTAGAGTAGTTTAAGGGCTATTTGTAACCCTACAGCAAAAGTGGAGGTTAAAAAAAGATTATTGTTATGCACTGCAGGTTACAGCAGTTGTTTGTACAGTGCTTTGTCAGTGGAGGCTGTGTTACCATTAAAGACAAACACCTCCCTCCAGTTCTGCCCTCCACCTTGCTGCCACTGTCACCTTACAGGATGCGAGCAAGTGAATGGCACAGTTCCTATCCTGACACAAGCAAGGCAATACTGAAGAGCCTCCTTTTGGCTGCGAAACCCGACTGCCAAAGCTGATTGCTTGTTCAAAAAGAGGTGTTACCACACCATGGCGCTGTAGCTCCTGTGGGCACTCCAGTTCTGCCACTCTGAGCTGAAAAACGTTTATGCTGAGCAGTCAGAAGAATAAAGAGGACATAAGAAGGGTTGGCCTTTACCTGTTGCTCCACTGGGCTCAGATGTTTCCAGCATGGGTTCATTTTTTGCTCCTTTCTGCCCCCATATCAACAAAAGGACTGAAGATCCTCACACAGATATTGTCACATCTAACACGAGAGACACGAGCTGTGCCATGGAGGTCTGTTTCAATGCATAGCCATTTATGCTTGCCTGACAGGTAAGACACACACATTTCCTATTCATGACTACCTCCTTTAGGGAACAGTTAAGCTATGCTTTTGCTGACATTTTCCTCTAGGGCCATGGGGACCTCTCAGGGGATGAGAGAATGTACCCTTAGTGCTATTAGACAGTCACACGAGTCTTTTGAATAAGCCCGTAAGGAATTCATCCTTCAGCTCATAATTAAGTGTATTATATCTTTATCACCAGTGTACTGTGGGGTTTCCAATAGGCCATTGTCACTGCCCCAGGACTCATGCTCTCCAAATCATTATGAATGCCATACAGAGACAGCAAGGTCTCTTGTATGGCTCCTACTGGAATTCTCCAAGCACAAGCCACTGCTCAGTACATAATCAGCTCTCTGCTTCCAATATTCACTTAAAAATTCATCTGCCATAGAAGATGTTCACAGAGTAAAGGGCAACACCATCTTTCCCAGCTGTGTTTTACCATAGACACAGTGCACTCCAAGAAGTACCTATTTATTTAATGAATATCTTGCTACTTCCAGGCTTCCTCTTCACATTCCAGGTCAGCAGCTGATAGTGGAGTTTGAGGAACGACCATGAAGGATGAACCTTCATGCTCTTTGGACCACAGAGGAGCTCACTTTTGATGCCTTTAAACCTACTCACTCACACTTTCTTGCAGAGAAATTCCTACTAGCTCAGGATGACATTCCTGCCAGACTCTGAATGTCATCATATGGAGATCTGCTCCCACACAGAAGGGTGCAGAAAAGATGATGTGCTAATGAGCTACCTTCTTATCCCTGCTGTCAGTTCAGTTACTCTCCCTCCTCCTCTTCCCTTCCCCTGAACTGCAAATGTAATTGCTTTCCAGCAGCACTGTGAAGAGCCCAGTCCATCTGCAACCCTGGAATCCCTCCAGAGGGCAAAGTCTTGGCTTTGTGCTACAAATTATCTTGTCTTTTCTCTAGAGAAGGAGGAAGGAAATACCAACCAGGGCACTGATGCAGCCAGACTGAGCAGTTGAAGTGAGGCCAGCATCCCTTTTGCCATTGGACTACCCAGGCTGTCCTGCCAGTGCAAGCCTGTTGCCACCATGTCACTAGTACTGTTATCCTGCTTGGCAGTGCAACTTGTGTCTCTGAGCCTGCTCCCCTCATGCCTTTCTCATTACCTAGCACCCAGCAAGCAACATAATAGCTAACGTAGAATGGATAGCCCAACCCTTCACTCATCTCCCGTGTTCTGTGAAGAACTTTACAATCTCTGCATGCACAGGGCTAGGATGCAGGCAAACAGGGTACTCCAACATCACTCACACCAGTTGCACTTAATCTTGGGCAAGCCACTTTCACCTCCCACTCTTCCTAGGTGTAAAGTGGGGCTAATACTTACTCATCTGCATCTGAGAGGGATAGTTAGTCTCAATTAGGTAGTGTAAGAAGAGTTCTGTGCATTACTAGAGGACACTGGTGCAAGGTCTGAGCCTGCTCAGGCAAGAAGTATGCTCAGGCTAGAGGCAATGAATACAGCAAGATCAATGCTATGGTTCCATGCTACTTGCGGTCTACTGAAGGCATAAAATCACTTTATGTGTCATGGTTAGCAGCATCTTTCTTTCATATCATCTCTCCATATGCTGATTAGAGCAAGCTGAGAGGCAAATGGTTCTGCTTAGGGCTCTTGGAAATGAATAAGGAGAAAGAGGTATCAGAGGAGGAAGAAAACTGATAAGTGAGAACCCTGCATGGAAAAAGGAGCAATTTGCCAGACCAGTTTTTTGGAGGATCCATAGGTACAACATTTGACAAGTAACAGCATCCAAGAAGTTACTTTAATTTCTCTCATACAGAGGCAATATACCAGGAAAAAGATTTGTCAATAAAAATTTGATGAAAACCAGTGAAGCTTTCAAATTGTGTTGTTCCCCAAATCCCTTGTTTATGAAATCTGCGCCAGCCATTTCCATTTAAAGGGTCATATTGAGAGCTCAACACTGTTTTTCTGCCCTCTCATTGTTTCTCAGTTTTCTATTTATAGCTGCTTTTTGACTAGCCTGGTCACAGAGTATGAAATGATTTGTTTTCATACCCAGTGCACTCAGTTCCCAGCAAACAGCACAGAAAAACTGGGGGATTTAACTTGTACCTATTTTGATCTGATGTCTTCTGGGAAAAGGCACATGTAGCCACCAGCTGGACTTTCCACATGGATTTCTCCCACTTTGGAGCTCTTCAGATGTTCTTTACTGTTAATGCTCAGCCATCTGATGCAACCTCTGCTACATATATCACCGATACTGTACCATGCCACAATAACCCTTCCACTCAGGTGCTGAGTCCTCTCACCTCATTGCATGAGCAATACGGAAAATATGAAGCTATTGCACAACCACACCATGACACCTTTCTTCCATTACCTCCACCACAGTGTCTTGCAATTCCTTTTTAATGGCTCTCATAATCTTCCTTTACCACATCTATATGTAAAGCCAAAAATAGCTCAAAGGAAATAGGCAAATTCTGTTACGCGAAAGTGGCTGAAGTTTGACAGAGGGGCTACTTCTCAGGCTGAAGGTTTCACAGAGGGTGCTATGGACTCTAGTTTTGGCTCTTTGGTGCAGAACTCATGCTCCTGGCAGAACTAGAAGACCTCACACCTGCTCATGTTTGAAAGAAGACACAAGGCAGAATTCTCTTTATGTTCAACATACACCAAGTCACCCTGGCTTGAAGGGAGCAAGAGAAGAGACCCAGTTCTTGGCTTAGATTTGCTCTCTCATATTTGTACTGCTTGACTGCAAGAAGTGCAGTATATAGGCTTTGCATTACATGAGTGGAACCCTCCTCAGGTACATCCATCACCACTTTGGGCCACTCCATCACCTTGCAGCAAAATCTGAATCCTTGCTACTAATTGCACTTAACCTGCCTACCGATGTATTCATCCATAATTACTCATTCGTAGCCAAGCCCTTGACATGCAATAGCCACCTGCTCCCCTCTTATGTGCTCACCCATGGAAATCCAAGCGCGAAGAAATCCCAAGGTTCTGCTGTGCTGCTTTGCACTACATGGCAGGGCAAACTTGGAAAGCCAGTTTCATGAGGCATCTCAGGGGAAAGAGGAATGATGGAGGTGGATGTGCACTCCAAGCTGCTGTGCAGGTGTTAGCTTAACCTGTTGAATAGCAGTTTGCTTGCCTTGCTCATTTAGGCTAAAATCTATACACAGAACCCAGCCAGCAAGTCTGGAGGGGCAGTGAGGAAAATCTGGGGCAGTCTGAGTGTAGTGAACTTTCCCACTAGCTGGATCTAGAAGAGAACAGCCATCCACAGCCTTCGTTCCAAGAGAGTTCATATTATAGGCCCCCATTTCAGCACAGAAGGTAATGAAATAGGGAATAGGAGAGGAATAAGTGACAATAATTCAACTAGAGATGGAGCATTAAACAGTCCCCAGACAACAGTTTGATCACCTCAGCCATCTCCAGGATTGAAGAGAAAGGGAACTGATGGATTTGGAGGAATTCTTCATACCTCTGACTCTGAAGGCACTTGTTATGCATATACTCAGACTCACATTAAAAGAATCACTAACTGCTTAATCTTAAGTACATTAGTAAGTTCAGCATCAAGTGATTTAAACACATTCTTTACAGTCTTCATCCAGGAACCTCTGGTAATTTTGACCCAGCCTTGCTTTGGTAAGATCCTTATTTTCATGTGTAAGCTTTAAAACATAACGGGATCTGATCATAACATTATCTACACAGATGGTCAGCGCATGAGTGGGCAGCACTATGACTACCCTTTGCAGTTTGAAGCTGGAAATAAAGCTAAAGATTTTGGCATTAGTCTTGCAGTGACAGACTTCAGGAATAAGCCTTCACCAACCAAGATCCTACAGAGCTGAACACTTCTGTCCTTTCACCCTGCATTCACCTCTGCATTAAGCCTCTCTCCTCCAGACAGTGTCTAGGTGCTCCAGCTTTGGTTGCACACTACTTGTTGCTAGAGGCTTGGGTCTTGCCAGGTTGTAGCCAAGCTCTATGGGATTGGAGGCAACATCCTTCCTAACTTAGCTGGGACAGATTTCCTAAAATGCGACTTCTACTAGAGAAGACTAAAATATATTGGAAATATATTCCTTGCTATACTGGGACATGATGTGTATGTGTGCCCCACAGATGCCCTACAAATAGGCTGTGAATGTCCCAGCCCTGCCAAGAGCAATTTCACATTCATCACAAGCTGGAACGCAAGCAACTGTACAACCACTTTGCTATAATAGTCCAGGGGCTCTGGAAAGATGGACTGAAGGAACTGGTTTCTATGCAATACACACAGGCAACAGGACAGAGTCTTTCCTCAACACTGCAATCTGTACCAACATGGGGTTCACAGGTCTTTGAGGGCTTAAAATACACATGTTTGTTAGCTGAGAGTTGTGAAATCTTATACCAAGGATACCATCCAGGGAACATTTTGAGGCTTTTCCTCAAAACAAGAGGAGGAAAATACCTATCAAAAACAGCTGACATTATCAGCTGTTGTCTTGGCACCAGCCTAGTGTTCCCACCTCACAAAAATCTGGCTGTGCTCTCCTTAACCTGGTGTAACCTCAGGCTATGTATAACAGCAGAGTTAGTAAACAGGCGATGACGATGCCTCTGCTTGTATACAGCATTCCAGTCCAATCATTACATCATGTACCAATCATGCAGGTCATGACTTTGATATTCCACTGACACACCAGTCATCAGTCTCCAGCGTCCATGCGGCCAGAGTGCCCACAGCTTTAGCCTGCCTCAGGAGAAGATTCCCCATAGTCAGCACTGTACAGCTCACTGCCACATCTCACACTGGCCATTAAACAGGGAGGGTGCCCTGGTAAAATTTGGGTCCGATTCATCCAAACTACACTGCATTTCACCCTGTGTTGTTATGACTGGCTGGGTGGCACTGGGGGATGAATGCTACAGATGACGTACAGGGACGCATGTGGAATTCACATTGGATTAATTTAATCATAGTATCAACTAGGTTGGAAAAGACCTTTAAGATCATCAAGTACAACCATTACCCCTTAAATTATGTACATTACTTGTAAGAAACACACGTAAGTCACATCAACCTCACTTCTCGTTCTTTAACAACTCCCCTCAATAAGTTCCATTGCTTTCAAGAGCCCAATAGGCCCAGATGTGTATATGCCTACACTCACACTACCCTTTACTCTAGCCAAGGCAAATAAACTGCAGTTACGTTCTGATCTGGTAATGCTGTCACTGTCACTATGCACAGACAGACAAAACGAGGCAAGGTACTTGGCACTGGGAAGATGCCACAGCACCTTGGACTACCAAAGAGCTGCTGAGAGCTGACATTAGAGGGGAAAGAATGACAAGGAAAAATCTGGCCTTTTTATAAGTAGATGAAGCTACTGAATTCAGCATGGCCAAGCTGAGCTTCTGCTCTTAGGCCAGTTCCAAAAAGCTCAGGGTCTGGGATAAGGTTAGGAAAGTGAGAAGAATTAAAATCTGCAATGGACAGATGTCATGGCAGCGCTGGAAAAGGTTAGTGCCAGGTCAGGATCAATAGCAGTAGCAGAGCAGATGGAGAAAAACAATTTCATAGGGAACACTGATAGGTCAGAGTCAGCCAAGGGAGCAGTAGTGTCAGGACATGATCAGTGAGTACAGAAAAAAGTTCAGCCCGTGCCAGAGCAGCACAGAGGAGTTATGCAAACAGATGCAAGAACAGTGTAACAATAAATACCTTGTTCTGGCAACACTGGATGCTGTTTTCATCCACAGGTATCAAAACACTGGCAAAGTATGACAGCTCTTGGTGGACAGGAACTCTATTTGCTGGTGCCCACAGGTCATTGATCACTGAGGAACTCCTAAGCAGAGCTCAAATAGCTTCACTAGTGATCTTAACCAGCCAAGAGCTTGGTCACTGCCAGCCTGTACCCTTTTGCTGTCAATCTCACAGCTACCATGTGGCCTGCACCTGTCCCTCAAGTCACCATGTTCCCTGTGCAGAAGGGGATGCAATGCCACATGAGTCACTTTCCTGTTGTCTCCCAATTAGGAGCACAGACTACAGAACTGCACTGTCAACACTTCCCACACATGGCTTACATGGCGAGGAGGTGCAGTGGGAACACCTTCCCTGAGCCTAGGAAAGCTGTCAAGTTACCCTTCCTTACCACGCATCCCACCAAAAGGTTGGCAGTGGCCTTCTCACATTTGCACGGGGAGCAGGGAAGCTGTAAAACTGGTTAACAAACTGGCCATTGAGAACTGCAGGAGCTTTGCTTGCTTAGGCACTCAGACACAGCATGGCAACAGAGCTACCAATTCATCCAGAACTATGCCCAGGGAACAAAAGCAAAGAACACAGCCTCTGGGTAGTGAGTTCTTGTTTCTGTCCGGAGAAAGAAGGCCAGTGCCTCCAGGTACAGGCATGTCTAGATGACACAAAGCCAAGGCAGAAACACCAGTGACCATGGTAAGCCCAGCTGGTACAGCCACACAGTCCAAGGCTCTTTGCACTTAGAGTGCCATGAGTCACGAGCAGTAGAGGTGGAGCCCAGCAGCTCCCAGTCTTCGTACGTGCGTGAAGTCAGCTTCCCTAAAACACACCCCCTTGCGCAGTGCAGCCACAGGGAATTCACCCCAATTTATGGTAATGCTCTGACTCACCCTGTTGATCAGTCTCTTTGCAGCCACTACAACAGCAGTCTTGGCTGGGCAGTCAAGTGCCTGAAGCCTGGCCACTGATGTTCCTCCTATGTTCCTTCTGTTACTGCCACAGCCTGTGACTTGGTGCAAAATGCCCCCACGAGCCTTCTATTTCCATCTTAGGGCAGGACAGCACAACCATTCTGCCACATGGCCCAGGTTTTTCATAAAGAGCATACATCTTCCCTCCCACAAAGAGACACGTATGGCTGGTTTTCTTTTTAAAGCCAGACCCAGACTTCAAAGACACTGCAACCAGAGCCATTGCCAGTCTGGTAACAGACATCACAAAATCATGACATCTCTTTAAAAAAGAATCCATTTTATTTCCATTTTATTTTATTTTTCTAAAATTCTGTTTCCACATGGGCTACAGCTGTGCTTTCTGACCTCTCATTCCAGAGGACTTGGAAGCATCATATCGCCTAAAATGAAAGAGGTTTAATGTTTAAAGCATTTTATCTTCATCATCTTTAATAGTTTTTACGTATTTGAGAGTCATGACATCCCCATGATGGAAGTGATAACACCAAGCTTTCAAATGCTGCTACAGTGAACTGCCAAAGGTTATGAAGCGTGGAATGCCCTAGGACCATCCAGGGTGGGTCGCAGCCAACACACACAACAGCTCTGTCCAGGGAGATGCTTTTCCTGTTTTGATCTTGTATGTGGTTGAGCGTAGGAGGACAATGCCCGTTACTGGCCATATGGAAAGTCCAACAGCCAGATAACTTTTGAGTACCTTCAACTGTCCGGCCATGCAAGTTCTTGCTGTTCCCATATACAAGAAGGTGGCAGACACTTGACTTCACAGAGCAGCATGACTGGCACACAGGTTACAGGCAGGAGCATATCCAACTTTGGAGAGATGCTCAAGAACTGACTGCTAGCCCAGAGCATGGGAAGGATGGTGTGGACAGACTGCTGGGCAGCACGTTACTTATGCATTTGTGCTCCAGGCTGAATGATAGTGTTTCTGTGGAACCTGCATGTATTCACGCACGTCCTCCACGCCTGTTATCCTGGCACTCAGCTTTGTCTTCTGGGGCAGAGAGACAGCCTGATCTGATACACAGATGCTCTCTCTGAATTAAAGAGCTGGCAGAACTTGCTTATCATATTTGCCAGGGCACCACAAGGAAGACAGGCAACGCTTAGCAGGTGTGTGAGTCATTTCTTGGCTTATTAAGTGTTTTTTCCATAACATTTTGTTCTAAATAAATAGCATTGTGCTTTAAGGAAGGTGGTAATCACTGGCACATTCTGCTCCTCATCTTTGGGAAGAGCACCTGTAACTAGTAAGGACAGAGCTTCAGATCTGCTGGGCTAATCACAAAAAGATTCAGAAGGGGAACTGCAGACCAGGTTACCAAACTAAAGGAAGAAGAAAGCAGGATTTTACTTTGAGACAACTGAGAACTAGGGGCCCAAAACCTAAACGGACATGATTTAGGAAGTCACAAAAGGAGTGGAGTTACTGTTGAGCCAGAATCTGTCCTATTAATGCCACAACACTAAACACATTAGCTCATATGCAACACATCTACAGCTATTTTTCAAACCTCAGTTTTCAATATAGGTCCTAGAGGTACTAAAATATAAAGACAAATATTTTCAGCTGTTTATTATAGGAATTTTCCCCAGGACTGCAAATTCCCTTCAGGCAGAGACATGGGCTTAACATCAGAACACAAAATTCTGCTCAGTGTGGCCATGTTTAAAGAAAAGCCTTTCAGTATTCATCACTAGCAGTAACCTCCTTGGGTTGTTTGTCACAGCAACCAGACTTTTAGTAATTCTAGAAATAAGCAAACCTCATTTACAATACAACAGCATAAAATATTTTGTCTCCCTCTGCAATAAGAATCACATTAGCCAGCTCAGTTGCTTGCGGCAACACTCAAATATTCAAAAGAGTAAATTGCAACATAAGCAAGGCATACTTACACATTAGAAGCTGTAAAGGAGAAAGCATCCAATGCAGGAGCAGCTTCCTATCAAGATAGCTACTTATCTCTCTTTCTCCACACTGATCCACAAGCCCCACATGGTGACTAGTTGGTTTATTGCTTTGATTGGATAGTCAATACACACATTTTCCTGCCCTGGAGCAATCAAGAGTCTAAACAGGAGCACTGTTACTATTCTCCTATTTGCTTTGATGGGGATTTGGATGAGTGAGTACCAGGTGGGTTTCCTTTCTCTCTCAGATGAAGACTATTAGTGACTACTGCAGGTACAAATCCTTCCCTTTGGCCACACAAGGATGGGTAGGGTATGCTAGTTTCTCTTTGTATTGATTGCTCTCATTCTGGACTTCATCCTTACTCTCTATCGGCCTTTTCCACATTTCTTTTGCTGTGTGGTTAATGGGCTTTTTTCCTGAGAAGAAGCCTCTTATGCTATTATTACACTTGAGACACTGCTGTTTCCAGTCTTCAGAAAGCATGCTGGCTCGTTCTGGTCCTTTCCTAAAGCTTGGTGACAAAATTTGTAGCTCACTTCTCTGCTGGCAAGTAGAACATGAATTTCAACTTCCTTCCACCCTGCAAAATTCCAGATGATACTGTAATGTCACCTTGTTTGGGGGTTCTCAGTAGTCAGGGGATGAGATGGTGCTTCAGGGTGTGCATTTGTTCTGCAGCTCTTGCTTTGCCATGTACCTCAATCAGATATTTCAGAACCCTTAGTTTGTGTCTGGTTGGGGCTTAGTAGCCCCAGACTTAGCTTTGGTCATCCTCTAGCTAGCTGTGTCTTGGGCTTAGTAGAAAATAAATCCATAATATCTATGTCACATAGAAAAATGCTGGTTATGAATATGTTGTGATGATGTCTGCAAAAACAGCTGCTAGCAAGTCAGGACAAAACCTTAACATTGCACACCAATGAAGCCTTTGACACCACAGATCTGTGAAAATGTCTTCTCCCTTTAGTTTGGTAACCTAGGTCTGCAGTTTCCCTTCTGAATCTTCTTGTGATTAGCCCAGCAGATCTGAAGATCTGTCCTTACTAATTACAGGTGCTCTTAGCTCCAGCTGACTGAGACTACACTCCAGCTATTTCCTATGATGCTCCCGAAATGGAAACTTTCTGCTCTTCCAACAAGAGCCTTGGATGGAAAGGCACTGTACGTAATAGATATAACGACATCACATAATCTCTCTTGCAGTTGAGTCTATATAAAGAGGTTATTTCTTTGTTATAGGCTCTTCATCTGGAGGAGTGCAATTTTAAAAACTTGCTGCTCTGCAGGTTAGGATATTCTTTTCAACCTCCAGGCTATGTTACTCATGTCCAGTTAATGCTCTTATGCTTTTGTGCCAATTCAGTTTAAATAACAGCTCCCTTCTCCTCTTTCTCCCAGTCACCAGGATAAAGTAAGATGATGTAAGTATGTCCTACTTCCCTGTTTACATATGGCCAGACAATGCAAATCCAGCATCTTCTAGGAGGGAGAGCTCTTCATGCCCTCAACCAGCCTAATAGCTCTTCCCTGTTCTGTCCATGCTTTCATTTTCTTTTGAACTGTAAACATCTTTCAGTCACGGCTAAATCACAGTATTGTGCACCAGCATTAACTCTCGTTCATCTGACTGGTGTTCCCCTCATGCAGCCCAGAACTACACTGGCATGTCTCAAAATAACAGCACCCAGTTAATGCCCCCCAATTTTCCTCTCTTGTCCATTGCAGTCATCTTTCCTTTAACAGTTCTGCCTGCATCTCACCTAGTATCTTGTTATGCATTACCCTCTTAAATACTCTGCTGAAGCCTAGACACACTACATCCGCATATTCTGTTCTCTGCAAAAGTCAATTACTGAAGACAGTTGTGAAGTTAGTCTGCAGTTTTGCTAAGCCCACTGTATGTTTCAACTACACTTGCATCCTGAGTTATTCTTTCTGTCAAAGCACCTAATAGAAAGATTTATGTGTTATTGAGGTCAGGCTAACAGGTCTTCAGTTTGCTACATTGCATTTTATTTTTCATGTGTCAAATACAGCTTGCTATTTTCCAGTCATGTGGTACCTGCCCCACTTAGATGTTTACATTCCTTGCTAATAAAGTCTTGGTTTGTGTCTGTTCTTTCACCTCCTTTGACACAAGCAGCAGGAGTTCTTAGAACTGTGCTTTTGCTTCAAATGTGGTAATTTTTTTAAAAGCCTCACAACAATCACCATCCTGTCTTTTATTGCTTTGCATTTATCTTTAGTCTTGACAGTCATATTGCTGCCTGTTATCTCACTTCTTTCTTGATCCTCTTTTTATTTGATTAGAAAGCTTGCAGTCTTAACTCTTTGCGATGTGTAAATTACCCTTAACTTCTGCAGCTCTTGCTTCATTCCATAGCAAAGTGTCAAAACAGAGGCTTCTCTGTCGCATTATTCCTTTTCCATCCTGTGTGAGCTCCCTATTATTTCTTAAACACTTTTTGAAATGAGCTGGCTACTTCCCTAAACACTTCTCCTTCCCTGCTTAGGATGCAAATCATAGATTGCTTTCTACCTTTGACTTAAAATCCTGAGGGTCTTCCAGATTTCTGTCTTTGGATTTTTCAGTCTATATCTGCTTGTATCAACCAGATCCTTCGGATTTTTCTCAAGTTAGCTTTGTTAAGATTTTAGCTATAAACCCATTTTCCTTCTCTTTATACTGGAGGTGAAACTAAATCACCTCCTGAAGTGAAACTAAATGACAAACCTAAATCAGCCATGATAAGGTGTTGACGTTTACAGGCAAGGCTGATGTTACCAGCCCAAGGCATGTGAGCCCATGTGTCCTCTGTCTGTGTCTCACTTTAAAGGTGCCAGCATGGACATCCACATGACTCCTCAAACTGCCCTTCTAGGTGTCTGGGCACAGAGTAAGGCCATGTGGAGCAAAGAGCAGGGAGGTATGCTGCACAGAAGGATGAGCCTATCTATCTAGTTCGCAGCTCACAGCCTGGCACTCAGATGAGCTCTTAGGCTTGGGATGCTATGGGCTCAAGGAAAAGGGGTTTCCAGCAGGTCTGTACTCAGCTTCTACATTCAGTATCCAATCTTCTCATCCCTCAAGTTGTGCTAGTAGAAGTGTTTGAGTTTCTTTCCTACCCTAAAGGAAGAAAAGACAAAATTCCCTAAGTTCCTGCTACAGCCTTCCACACTGTCTCCTCAATCTCTGCTCACTATGTCTGCCTTTAACCAAGATCAAATCCAGTCTGAAACTGGAGTTCTGATTCTTTATGGAGAATATTTTCATGGACCAATCTGGGGTACCTCAGTATCAGTCAGCAACATGGAACATGACAAAGGGATAGGGCAACCAAGGCCAGCTCCTGCCAGCAGGGTCAAAACTGCCCACCAGCTCAAAGTGAGAACAGGAGGGGAAGTTGGCAAAAAGCATAGTGCAGCAGATCACTTTGGCGTACAAGACTCAAAAGCCAAAATGATAATGCTGGGTTTTCTTCAGAGGACTTCTCGATCAACTTCCAGGCCACAGGGGATTGATGGCATGTTAAAATGCTCTTTTGATCTATAGATTTTTATTTTTCCACCCCCTCATGTAACTAATTCAAATACAAATCAAGTTTGTTGTGGCTCAGTCAAGTGCCATTCCCACCGAAGGGCATAAAGTAGTCTTTGAGATCTGAATTGGCCATGCTGCAAAAACTACCAACAGCCAACAACAGTCAGAGCTGTAGCAGCCATGTCACAGCTGAAGAGACTGAACATGGAGTGGGTCAGCATCAGCTTAAGTTCTGTCCTGCAGAAGAATCCCCCCAAACTATTAATCCTATTATTAGTGTTGACATGCAGGCCACCTAAATGTGGAGACTGGTTTCCCTGCCTTGTTTGGTTTCCACCTGAATGGTGCTTTGTATGCCAGTTTCCTTGTTGTCTTAGATATGCAGACTTTTTGTTTTTCAGTCTGGTGTCCTTACAGTACCATATCCACTAGAGCTGAGGGTTGTTCTCTTTAAAGTACTGGTCCATCCTTTGCGATTTTTTCTTCTCTTTGCTTGAAACTGTATTTCACCCCATGAGTTAAAGCATTTAACGATGAGAAGTGCATTCCCTCTGGATGTAGCATATGAATCCAAATACACGCCTGACTACCATTCCATACGAGGTTCCTGATCCCCATGCTTTAATATGGAAGCTTTGGCAGTGCCACTTCTGTGTTTCCATGTTTGAAACAAGGACGATTGCATATTTATATGGTAAGTGTTTACATCTGGAGGAGATTTGCACATGCTGTAAGAATTGGATTAAACAAACAGAAGAAAGACCCTCAGTGATGCACATGGACATGGCATCATGAATATCAGAGGAATAGTACTGAGTTACATTGCTTTAAAATGCCTGTGGCATTGTTTGAACCTCACTTCCAGTTGTAGTAGCTGTAATCTTTGCTGAAGCCTCAGGGAAAAGGGGCAGATTTATTTTTCAGATTCTCCTGTCTGCTCACTACAAAGAGAAGAAAGCAAGGTCAAGCTGTTGGAGGAAGATGTGGTGGTACCTGGAAATTAACTGTGTCCCAGTCAGTATTTTCTGAATAGAACAACTTCTGACAGAAGCCAGCGTGTGCCCTCAGCTTATTGAAGCAAATAAGAGCCTGAAACACAGCATGCAGCTAATGACAGTTTCAGTTCACTGTTACGTGTCATGCCAACCCTGTTGTTGGTTCCTCTGGCTCTGGGGTGATTCACCACTATCCTGAAAAACAGGCAGCTCTGGCACGGTTAGTCACCCTGCACGAACATGGGAATGCTCACTCTGGGGAAGCAGAGCACATACTGCTAAAGAGAAACTAGCTCCTCCTTCTCCTGAAACCTGGAAAAAGTAGTTGCAGGACATAACAAATAAAGCTATGTTTGCCTTTTGTCCTTCCTAAAGGTTTCCAGGCCAAACTTGTTTAAAATTACAATTAACATAGTATGACCATTATCTTCCAGTCTTTTCCCCTTAGTCACTTTTGAGCTGTTGAAGTCCTATGTTTTTTTCCATCTCCTTCTGTTGCACTCCTGAATCTACATCCTGTTCCTTAACAGTTAACTCCATTGCTGCTCCACATCCTCCTTCACACCTGGTTGAGCATTCCTGTGGTTCAGTTTGGCAGGCTGTTCGTGTCTTATGAATGCAAGCTCCAACAACGCTGACAGACACTAAATCCTCTCCTTAGTATCTACCTGCTTCACTTGCATAGCTGCATCTATACCATCTGCGTTCACCTCTCCTGCTCAGCCCTTCACCCTGGTGATCCTCTTGCCCTTGGTTTATTTAACCAAAGTACAATGACAGTACAGTCAGCAACAAGAAATGGAGTAATGAAAGCTTGAAACCAAAAAGATTCTTAACCTCTTGCTGTATATGCTACAACTGCAGTAACAGTCTTCCCATAGGCTGTGCTCCTAATGATGGAGCAATATCCCAATGTCTTTACACAAGAAAATCAGGGACTTGGCTTCAAAAGGAGTTTCTAACCCCATATGTAATTGATGTGGGTGTAACAGCACTGAAGGGAGCAGAGATCTGTAGTGTTTAACTGGTGTAGGATCTGAAGCTGGTCCCCTAAGGCTTTTGCTTTATGCATTGGTTCCGTGTTGTGAATCTGGCCAAGCTATGTAGCAGAGCCTTTTGGCAAAGACACGTGTACGATTAAGGCAGCTCTACAATGGGAAGGAGTAATTTTTCTCCCCCTTCAGCAAGTATTCAGTCACTTCTCAGTAGCGTATTTTTCATTTCTTGATTGAATTTTCTTTAGCTTTTACTAACAGATATCTAGTGCTTCATTTGGGAGACATGCATAATCCAGCATGTTTCTCAGATGGAGAAAATTCACAGCCTGAGGAAAGCTGAAGAAAGAGGCTAGATTTTTTTCATTGTATCACGAAGACCAGAACCCAGCAGGAGCTTCTTCAACTTATCTTTTAGACACTGATTTGTCTGTCACTGTTTGTGCCCTTGCGTGATAAGGATGATGCAGCTACAGCCAAATGTTTTAATGCTTTTATTGACTGCATATTGGGGGTTTGCTCAAATTTCCTTGATTTTAGCGGGGGGGGGGGAGAACCCTAAATATGAAATATATACACTTGCTGCAACGGGACACAGAGAACTGGTTTAATACTCAGATTATACTGGTTTAATTTGATTGAAAGGCCACATTATTTTAACATTGACAAACAACATGGCTAAGGCAGGAGTCTTGCACCTTAAGAGCCAGGATCCACAAAACTGGAAATATAAGACTAGAGATTAATTCTTGCTTTGCCAAGCAGAGCTTTGATACAGACAGCTACTAAGAAGATCACTCTCTAGAGTACTTTCTTGTCTGTGACGGCAGCTATACAAACAGGGGATGGATTCACATTCTGCCTATGGCAAGGGATTGATGAGGAATCAGTAAGAGGCTGCAAGCCTGTAACAGCACGGGTGTGCGGTGTGAAGGGCTGGGGGACGCAGCACTGACCCCATTCCTTTGAGCCTGAGTAAGACAGAGAAGGTGACAGGGAAAAGCGCAAGTGGAGAGGAAAATTCAGGAGCTTTGTGCTGTGTTAAGGCTGGCCTCATGAAGGGACATCCAAAGCGGCAAGTTAGAGAGTCAGGAGTGAAGGGCAGGCTGTGTAAGGCATGGCAGACAAGTGAGAGAGGCATGCCGAGTGTTGATGTCACCCGTGGTCTGTGTGCCAAGGTACACAGAGCACCCACCATGGGCTGTGTGTGTGGTAGCTGCAACTCCCTGTTAAGTGGAAGGGAAAGGTGGGTGCTGGTTGGATGGGACCCAACAGGAAACTAAAGGAAAGAGTCTAAATAGACTGCCTGGAGCGATTAGAAGCAGAGGACAAGAACAATAATGAGAAATACTTCTACAACAATACCTCAGTGGTTTTGCTTCTCGTTCTTCTCCCCCTTTTCTCTCCTGCTACCAAAATGAACACGTCTGTAATCTGAGCCCCTGTCTTTGGATTCTTCAGCCATCACAACCTGCTTAAAGCTGATGTACAGCCAGGTCTCCCTCTGACACACAGGCAGCTCTTGGACCCATCCACATAACACGTATCATGTACTACAAACCCACACTCCAGCCTGCATGTAGTACAAGGCAAAATGCACTCAACTGCTCAGACTCCACACCATTTCCTTGCATTTGTGTGGATTTTATTGCTTTGTTTCACTTATATGCCTTACACCTCAGCCCTCTTGACGTAAGGAGCTGTTGCTTCCCACCACAGTTTAATATTAACTGCTTGTTTTTCCAGCGCAGCAGCAGCTGGATGAAGCCAAGGGAGTGTGGAGCAGGCTGCTGAGGGCTCATTCCACCTCAGTTTCTCCCTTTCGGGCATGATGTACCCTCCTCCATCCACCCCAGGCACTGGTCACCGCGACAAGCGCGCAGGGTCTGACAGCGGTTCTGACACGGATCCTGCCTTGGGATCCCCAGGCGGGAATCCCGCAGGCGCCGCCGCGCTCCCGCTGATAGAACAAGCCCTTCAGCTCCCACCGAGCCCCGGCTCCCACCCTCACCTTGCCCCAGCCGCTTCACCCCGACCCTGGCCGGGGGTCGCCTCCCACCGCCCCGCCTGACGCAACCCGCGCCCCGCTTTGCCCCACGCACGGCGAAACATCCCGCCCTCGTTGCATCACCCGGGCGGGGCGGGGCGGGCGGCCCGGCGGCCTTTAAAGCGCCGCATCCCTCGGTGTCCCAGCGCCAAACGTCGCCATGAAGCGAGACCTGCAGTACCCCGAGGAGTGCCCCAGCCTGGCCGAGCCCCCGCCGGCTCCTCGCCTCACCCCTGAGCCCAAGGGGGAGGTGGAGGACGCGGAGCTGAAGTGCGGCTCGGCGCCGGTGTGGATCTTCGGGTACGGCTCGCTGGTGTGGAGGCCGGGCTTCGAGTTCACGTCGCGCAAGGTGGGCTTCATCCGCGGCTACAGCCGCCGCTTCTGGCAGGGAGACACCTTCCACCGCGGCAGCGAGAAGATGGTAAGGGCAGGGGCGCCTCTGGAGGGGAGGAGGATGCGTTGGGCGGTCGTTGGTGCGGGCTCGGCTTCTAACGGCTCTGCCTTTGCTCTCCTTCGCAGCCCGGGCGGGTGGTGACGCTGCTGGAGGACTGCGGGGTGAGTACCGCGGGCCTGGGTGGTGGTTCCCATCGGTTGCCGGTAGCTTCAGCCCTCTCGGGGTGGGGTCGGGGGGTGTTGTCCTCCTCTGCCCTCATATCAGTTGTGCAGAGATCCCAAAGCAGGGCAGGCTTGCATTGAAATGTTAGCAGATGCGCCTACTGCAGCTACAGCATCCCGTAACCACCTTTCTCTTCTTAGGCATGCACATGGGGTGTAGCCTATGAAGTCCGTGGGGAACAGATCCCTGCATCGCTCCAGTATCTCAACATGAGAGAAGCTGTCCTGGGAGGCTACGACACCAAGCTGGTGAAGTTCCACCCTCAGGAGAAGGATGCAGAGGAACCCATCCAGGCTCTTGTTTACATTGCAACACCCCAGAACCCTTCTTACCTCGGCCCAGCATCTGAAGAAGACATTGCAGCTCAAATCATTGTCTCAAGTGGCTGTGCTGGTCACAATATTGAGTACTTGCTGAGACTGGCAGACTTTATGCGCTTCTTCTGTCCTCAAGCAGAAGACAAACATCTCTTCTCCATCGAGGAGGCGCTTATTTCCATCCTTCCATGCCTGTGCTTCACAGAAGAGTCTCTAGAAGAAACTGCAAGCAACCCTCAGAAGTCTAAGGGTTGAAATAGGAAAATCTTTTGCAGGGTCCCAGTAGAAGGGACATAAGGGAGAAAGCAATGGGGACAGTCTTAACGGAGAAAACATCCTGAATAAAGCGAGCATTAGCAAGTAGTAGGGGAGGAAGGAAGTAGTGTAAAACATGCTTGCTTTAGGACTTGCAGTTACTACTATTTGTTACACTCCACAATAGCTATCATTGCTTTCCAGCTGGGGAGCTGGGATCTTTGCTGGAATTTTGCTCTGTGAGACTTGCTTCCAGGGACAAACCTGAAGCATTCAGAGAAGAAAGAGGCTCCTCTATTCTGTCTACTTCTTTCTTTTTTAATTTGAAGACTAGTTGAGCAGGACTTGACTGGGTTTTGAGCAGTATACATGTAATTCTACCTCAGATTGGCAAAAAGCTGTTTGTGTACTGGTGGAGGCTTGGGCAGGTTCTGCCAAATAAGACCTGTTATCTTTCCCCCCTGCCATGTCCCTCCTCCAGTACAATGACCTGACACTAAATTTCAGGACTTTCGTGCAATATTAAATGAACCAGCCTCTGTAGGCTCTTGTGGATCCTATTTCTTTACGTTGTGAAGGATCACAGTAATGCACTTATTTTCTAAAATGTCATGTTGTATTTATTATGTGTTGTATTTCCCCCTAGGAGGGGTGTCTCAGCTGCTTACATGCCACAGTGGTGTGCAGCCCACACTCAACCTTGCATTTGTGCCTTCTAGTTTTAAATCAGTTTCCTGAGGAGCTAAGCCTGCTTTAATGACAGAAGCTTTTCTCCAAGCTTCACTGACCTTGTGCTGCTACAGACTTCGCTGACTGTAAGAAACAGTCCTGCCTGTGTGAGAAGTCTGTGCTGCCTGCAGGAAATGCAGCAGCATTTTTAACTAGCCCTGTACTGGATGAACCTCTGGTGCTTCAGGGTAACGTGGGTTTCTATAGAAGCGTTTGAGGGTTCTGTTTCCACACCAGGATATGCTTTTATCTGACTGCAGAGGACCATGACTGAGCATACTTGCAAACCTTTGACAAGCCTGCCTTTAGTGTGTTAAGCAGAGGCGCTGCTGCAAGCTCAGTCTTTCAGCTTCACATCATAACAGCATGAAACCCATAGTATTTTGTAAGAAAACTTGCTACTGCAGCAAAAGAGCTCTTGGGAGCTGACCCCTGGGACACTTGACTCCTCTCAAATACCATGTGGGTTTTTTAATTATACAGAAGGATAGGGACTATTTGTATTACTGTGGCTTGTATGTATATGAAGTGGTACTGTGCTGTGCCCAGTAATAAAACAAACTGACAAAGTTAGTCTTCTGTACTTCGGTGTTGGTCTTTTTTTCATTACTGATTTAATTAAAAAAGGATCAGCTTGAACTTAAAAAAAACAAAACCAAAAACCATAAACCCAAACCTTAGCAGGTAATGCTGCTATAGTTCCCATGATATGGGGTTTCTTTGGTTGTTTCTTGTTTTAAACGAAACCCAACACCTTGCTGCTGAGCAGCTGGCCTGTGCTGGATCTACTGGAGGACACCCATTGACTTCCCCTTTGAGAAAAGCAGATTCAGTGACTTTCCCTTCCTGTTTTCCAGCTTGTGTTGATTCTGCAGTGCTAATGCTGATGACAGATGCAAGCCAGCGCTCCTGACTGTACAGGGCAGGCACAGAAATTTAATTCTGCCTTGGCAGGACAAATAATTTTTGTTCCAAGTGTAACTTGGCATTGCTGTTTCCAAGAGGTAATAGTGGAAGGACAAGAAACTGCTGCCACAGCCAGATCTGCAGCAAGGGAGACAGTTATTTCTCTTCTGCCTTGTGCACAGGGCCAATGTGCAGCTGCCCTTGTGATTCCTCTGCTGTGATTACCTGTGCTAGTGCCTTAGCACTAGCAGATCACTGCACCTGCCAGTACTACCTGCCTCAGGACTTGAGTGATGGGGAGAAATTGAATAGAAACAACTGAACTTACCACTAATTGAAGGCAGTGCATGTTTCAGGGGTAATAGACCGGAGAAACTACACTTTCCCTGTTCTGTGGAGCTCTTGCTTCAACTGAGCAGCTGCATCTTTCCATGGGGGCTGTATCGCCCAGCTGAAAAAGCAAAGGGTTAAAGAACCAACTTACCTCAGGGAAACACTCCCTTACAAGACAGGAGTCAGGTACCAAAACATCTCCAGCTAATCCAAACATTTTCACACCTTTCAAATGTTCAAAGGCACAAAGACACCACTGACAGGAATTAATGGCAGATGTGCACTCAGGAACTTGCATGGAGATCCCCTTACTTCATTCATCCTGTTTAGCTTGTGTTGGCCCCATGATCTTTCACGCCGCTGGTAAAAGACAATCAGTGAGTGCTTGTGAACAACCTGTCAGCACGTGAATGTTCCTCCAGCTGCTGTTTCTTCTTCCATTGAAAAACTAAGTGTTTTAAGCACAGATAACACCACTGAACTACCATTATCTTCCGAGTGAATTCTTTGCAGTGGACTTTCAAAAAGGATCCCATTTTCTTTTTGTCCTGTCACTGCACCTTCAAGTCACTAAGACAATGAGACAACATGTGACTTCTTTCTCCTGAGACTTTTACTGTGTCCTGTGAGTCTCAGAACTGGTCATGTTTTGATCAGTTGCTGAACTTGAAAGGTTAAGAGCTCAGGTCTGAACTTTGGCCATGTGAGTGAAGAGAGATGACACCCTGCAACACTTGCTATATGCCCAGCTTATGTTTGTGCTGCTACTCAAAGGTGGGGACCACAGTGGCTTGCCTCTGATGAACCAAATGTGAAGAAGATAATTGCTGCTTGGAGGCAGTCACACAACCGTGGCACTTGGGAGTGCCAGACCAGTGATGACGCACAAGGACAGTGTCCTACCCCATACACGTTTCACTACAGGCTGCCTCTCCCCATGGCATGACTTAGACCAGGGCAGCTGGCTATGGGTTTGTGGCGCCTCACGCCACTGGCCTGGTAGTTGGCTTGGGAATGAGCACCCACCTTGTCACAGGGTGAGACAATGGCCCTCCTTTGCAGTATGCTGCCAGACATTTCTGGAGGTGCATCCCTATCTAGTGGCTTCCCTTTGCATGTACAGTTTTCTCTGACATCCCTATGACAAGCTTGTGCCTATCCTGTCACCTCACGTTAGAAACCGGTTGCAATAGAAACATGTTTACAAGCACTATCAATCACATACTTCCCAGGTCTAAACGCAGCACAATTCATATGATTTCAGTCCCTTCTTCAGCCTGTTCAATTTTCCTGCCCAGCAGTTCCTGCGCAGCCCTGGAACACGGGCCTGAGTCACCATTTCCTTGAGTACATTAGGACAGGACCTACCCAGCTGCTTTGCAGTGTCCGAGTCAGCTAAATAAAGTAGATGACAACAGTTAATCCAGCCCTGGCCTCCCCATGTATAAAGTGCTCCTGAGGGCACACAGTCCTTAAGAGGGCAGAAGAAAGGATAAAGAAACTCAGCAATGTTAAAAGCATGCAGAGAAGACAGAAGTATCTGGTTCTGAGGTGCTACAGTGTCACCTCAGTTTCAAGGTGAAGTGTTGAGAAATGAGGAGACTTCACACAGGTAAATCTCAATCAAGAAGATTCCAGCTTTAGTAAAAATGTAGTTTAAATACAGCATCACCCAAGTGTGGACTTACCTGTGCATGGTACACTTCTCTAGATGAGATGCTGGGTCAGAAAATAGTGAGACCAAACTTACAGTTGTGGCTGATGGCAATACAGGCATGCAGCTTGGTGAGGGAGGGAGGTGGTAAGAGAGGACGGTGGCCTAGGAGAGGGACAGGGAACAGACCAGCATTCCTCAGCAGGGTGCAAGAGCAGCCAACAGCTTTGTTGAGTCTACTGGAGAAGCGCGTATGTTTGAGCATCCAGAAAGAGGGACCTGCACAGAGTTCGAAGGCTATTGAGGAGCCAGCATGGGATCTCAGTCCCAGGAGGAGCCAAAGGGGAGAGGCATGGCATCTCATGCACATACACAGTCTCGAGAGGGTCCCTGAGGGTCCACCATGTGCCATGGGGAGAGGCTTGCAAGTCACAAGCTGCATTTAGCAGCCATTGCAGGAGCTGCAGCTGGTTGTACGCAGCACATGTGTGTTACTCCATACGTGTCTGCTTGCCACTCAAGGGACAGGCTGAAACGTGGGTTTAGTTACTTACAGATGTTTCACAGGCAGAGAAAAAGCAAAGGATAAAACCCCCAAAGAATGCTCATTGCTGCTCCTGGGCAGCTTCTGCAGCAAGGCACGGGCTGACCGGCCGGTGCTCTTCTGCTGGGAGCCTGTAAAGGCTGTGCTCTGGCACATGCTCCCCTCAGCAGTACAGGCTGGGCAGCACTTGGTGCACACTGTACATAGTGTTGATGTGTCCAGAAATAACATCTGGGTCAGAAACAGCTTGTTCTGCTCCTGCTGCCAGGAAAGGTTGGATGGCAAAGGAGGGAAAAGAAGGTCTACTGGGTGTTCAGTTGCACCAGGACAAGTAAAGCTGACTTTGCAGAACATATCCGGAACAAAACATGCAGACATGGTCACCTGTGCAGTTGGACGCTTCTCCATATAACATGTTCCACATTGAGTGCCAGGATGGTAGTGCTGCCAACGTGTCCCAAAACCCAGGAGTCAATCTAGGCAGTAGCACCAAATCCAAAGAGGTTTTTCAGAAGTCAAGGACAGATGCAACATAAAGAAGTGCAGTCCCAGCACACAAGTGATGTATCAGCAGCATGCAGCCTAGCTCAGCACGGCACGGTCCCTGCATGGGAGGAACAGGAAGGGATTTACAGTCAGGCTGTGGAAAACTCACTTGCAGCAAATCCAGCAGCTGCTCAGCGGACTTTGGAATTTCCTACTAACTACTCGCCTTGGCTTAACCGAAACCCTCCCTAATTTATGTGCTATATTAAAGTTATGAGAGAAGCCCTGCGTGGCTTTGAAAGGGGGGAAGGGAGGGCGGAAGGAAGCGGGCATTCTGGGCAGCACTGGGGAAGCTCTACACTCCGTGTTTACAAACCCTGTACACTTTTTGTTTGGCTCTTGGATGTGTTTTATCCCTTTTCGTCTCATCGCAGTGCCAGCCACACTGATGAGTGTTTATGTTTGTGAATTTCTGAAGCACAGCCAGTACCTTGAACTCCAGAGAATGAGACTGAAATAACGTAAAAGGTCAGGGAAGTTCAAAGACACAGAGGTGCTGTTTTCCTAGCTGGGGACACCACACTGTTCCCAGACCACGCTGGGCTGCTCTGGGGACACAAGAACAAAGACTTCTCTCTTATGTCCTCCTGTTTATGCTGCTTTTTGCCTCCTTCACCTCACTGTTTTTAACAGGACTCATTTCCATGGAGCTTCAATTAAAAGCACCACGGATCAGTGTGGCTTGAGCCTGACAACTGAAGAGACAGCTGATAGCTACTGGCACTTAAAACTCCTATCACCAAAGGAAAGGGGAAGTTTTCAACCTTAAAACTGCTCAAGCTCTACCAGTTGACATCACGGAGCGAGCCTTAGAGCGATGCTTTGTCCACAAGCAGGTATCAGCTATTGCAGCACCTGCAAACCTGTAAGCACTTACCCACGGGAAGACAAGTCAGAGGATGACGACTGATGAGGGGATGTTTCATTCAGCCTTGTTGGTTAGCAAGCCTGTGCTTCAGAGCATGAACATGATGGATGCACATCTGGGCTGATGAAGCACGTGGCAGGTACATGCAGCTCAACTGTGTTGTGCAGAGCAGCCACAGGTGTCCTCCAGCCCAACAGGCACACCACTCCATGCACAAATCCATTGGTCATGCTTCCAGCTGCAGATATCTACACACCTAGCACATGCACATACACGACATGACATGCTCATTGGCACAGCCCTGCACCTGCCCCACGTACCCTCATCCCCAGGGGAAGGGAGGGAGGGAACAGTCCAGGCTAACATGAGCACTGGGTTTCACTAGTTCATGGCCTCAGCTTTGCCCTGAGCTGGAGCTATGGACCAAGCGACACCAACAGCACAGGCAGTATTGAAGTCATGACACAGACTCGCATGCAACCCACTTACAGCAATTATAACCTCGTCCTACAAACAAACTGCCTCGGGGGGCAGCCACAGCCAGCTTGCTGGTATTAAACTCTGTCTACACAAAACATATGTGACATTTGAAAACGTTTAGAAAACAAACTAAACCCGCAGCTTTTTATCCCCTGCTTGTCTAGACTGCACGCCAGCCTTCCCAAACCCTAAGTCAGCACCGACGGAGCACGTGATGCCACGGGAGGGAGGGAGCAGGATGGTGAGGAGAGGCAGGCGCTGCCCGTGGATGTGTTGGTGTTACCTCTGCTCACCCCATGGGCACCCCGTGCCAGCGCAGTGCTGTTGTGTGCACGTTCACGTGTCACAAGTGTCAGTGCTGCAAGTGATCTGCCAGGACCGTGAGGGACATGCTGCTGGTCAGCTGGAGGTGTGGAGGGGTGGGAGATACCGTTACAGACAAGTGGGATCAGCAGCTTTGTCCTCGGGATGTCACCGTCTGAAATCTCTCCCTTATTTTTGTTTTCCAGCGAAGTATCCATTCCTTCCAGTAAAACTGAGCCAAACGTACATTTCAAATAGCTAGAAGGGGTTTAGATTGTACATACATTCATTTTAGGTTACACATACATTCATTTTAGGTTATACATACATTCATTTTAGGTTATACTTTCATTCTGCCACATTTAGATTATAATTCTTCCTTTTTGTCTGCTTTATAGAAGTATGTTTTTCTCCAAGATGCTCCTCTCCCCAAACACACAATCCCATTTTTAGAGAGGGAAAAGAGCAGGAATGCTCAGCTCCCCATGGCTGTGATTGATAGATGCTGCTTTTTATCTTCCCTTTGACAGCGACTATTAAGAGATTCAATTGCATCTGGACCTGTAGGGCAGGAGCCACATGAAACTGTGTCTCCTGTTGCTGCACAGCGCAGTCAATTCTGGTAGCACTTGTGTCTCTAAGCTACATACATATTTAATCTATTCCTGGAAATGCATCCTATAATTTGAGGGCAATGAGTTCAGGACTGAGGATAAAAAGTAATTGTGGGACTAGCCTCATTCAGAATAAATATCCACTTTTTTTTCCCCAAGGATTCCTGCCTCATTTCGCTTGATGGGAGGATGCTAAAAATGAGCAGCACTTCAATTCCTTTTGGTCCTGTAGTCATTTATGCACACCTTGCTCCAAATGCAGGGGAACCATTCCCCATTTTGACTTTTCTCCAGCAAACCACCACAGCAACCTCTGCAAATCACTGCAGAACCTTTGCAAATATTAATTCCTCTTCACATGATGAGGTATCATTTCCATTGTGCAGAAGGGGGACTGTGACATCAAGAGCATAACTTCAAAAGCATACAGTGAGTTTGAATGCACAACATGAACATGGAGGGATGTTGTTTTTCAGAGCACTCAGAACTGTACATCAGGTATTCAGAGACCACATGGGAAAAAAGATAATGTGTGCTCATTATCTAGTGCAATCAGCACTAGATCCCAGTGCAAACATGCAAGAGTCCTCTGAAATGCTCGTTCTGCCAACCCTTACATGTGCCATTGCCCAACGAGGATGTGTGGTTGCCAGTTTAGCAGTTTGTTTAGTAGTCTTAAACCTTCACATACCTCAGCTTGCATAATGTTTATTTGCCAACTAAAAATTAAGCTCAGCAGAAAAACATTTTATATAGCTTGAGGTGGTTTTGGTTTATGCACATCACTCAAATCCGTGGCAGTCCCTGTTCAAGGCTGAGGCTCACAGCTGCTGGCAGTCCCACACTTCTCACGTGTTTATTCCTGTAACATCTCAGACACGAGATCTGTTTTAAATTAAAGTGTGTAAACAACATTACTTGTCTCATTTGCTATCAATTATATCGCTGCAGGGAAGAGCTGGGCTTCTCTAATCTGTCTGGAACTATCCTACCAAACCATCTCTCACTCTCAACATGTAGTTAGTTGATTCCAGACAGACGCAAGGATTCATAGCTAAGGACAGCAAACCTCAGTGTAGCTGAGTGACATGAATTATACAATATATACCTCTGATTGCATATATTAATAGCAACTTATCAGAGACAGGGGAGCAAGCCGCCTCCTGCAAGGCTCATGATAGTGTGTTTCAAAAGCAGATAAACCACTTGGGGTTATATATAGTAGCCGTAAGAGAAATCATCACCACTCCCAGTCCCAAATCAATACTGTGTTTAAAAACCGACTTGTGCATTACACATTCAGCACCATGATGGCATTCAGTTTTCAGCTTGTCCATAGGAATTGAGCCGAGTGGCAAATTACTAAAAACTAGGCAGCAACTATTTTTTTGTGCTTACCAGATTAAATATGTACCATGGTGAAATTACGACAACAAATCAGATGTGGTAACTTCTTCCAAACTCTGAACATGACAGAGAACGATGAGAGACTGCGGTCAGCTGGACAGGCAACATGAAGCTGAATTACTGCTTCAGGAGGACTTCATATCCAGAGCTGAAAATGTGCCATTATGCATCTTTAGAGCTGTTTCAAGATCCATTTCAAAGAAATAACCATAGTGCTATGGCTGTAAATATGATTAAATCAAAGAAAAAACTGGATTATATGTCAAGAAAAGAGAGGTCTGTAGGAATGCAGCAGTTGTCCACAAAAGTGTTCATGTTCTGTGATTCTAGATTGACAGACAATATTAAAATGTCTGGTCTTGCAGTTAGGGAATGAAGATGAGAGGAGCAGGCATCAGAAGGTGGAAAGGGAGGCTTTTAGAGAGCAGCACATCCCTTCCTTACTGTAGAAGGGGTATTCATGTGCCTCATGAAGGTTGCCCAGAGAAGCTGTGGCTGCCCCATCCCTGGCAGTGTTCAAGGCCAGGTTGGACACAGGGGCTTGGAGCAACCTGCTCTAGTGGAAGGTGTCCCTGCCTGTGGCAGCGGGTTGGAACTGGATGTGCTTTAAGGTCCCTTCCAAACTAAACCATTCTAGGGTTCTATGTGAGCTCTATGGAAAGAGCAGGAGGAACAAGAAGAAACAAACCCCTCACACCAGCCCCTGCCAGATGCATGGAGTGACCAAGAGAAAGAAAAAAAAGGGTATTTTTTAATCTTTTCAAGCTTCTCTTGAGGTTCACGCACCCCGAACATCCTTCTCCTTGCAAAGGAAAACCCCGGAGCTTTGTCACAGGCAATGAAGCATCATTCAGAGGTGTGTTGGGCCACGTGCCACTGCATTTACGGGGCCGCAGCACGCTCCGCTGAGCAGCACGTACCCAATTGCAGTCACGTGCCAAAGGATTAATGGAGCTTAAAAACATAATGAAAAGCAACATTGAGCCAACTACGTGTGAAATTTGCTGGCTCTGCCATTCTTAAAACAAAACCCAGCAACTTTCTACAGGTAGGAAATACAGACAAGGACTCTTGGCACTGCTGTTTAGGACTGACTGCGGGGAGGACAAGGATTACCAAAGGCAACTGCTTGGAAGACGCTTCTGTGAGGAAGTTAGATGGGTTTTAGAGTGACTTTGATAGAAGTTTGGGCTTGTCTATGGAGAAAAGTTACTTGAATTAAGGAATTACATGAATTAAAGAATAGATGTTCCCAATTGATGCCAGTGCTCTTTTTCTGCATTGAGCCTACCTTGGAGGGGAGTTACTCAGGACCATCATTGCAGTGGTTGTGTGACTGTCCAAACTGGCATCACAGAATGGTTTGGGTTGGAAGGGACCCTAAAGCTCATCCAGCTCCAACCCCCTGCCAAGGGCAGGGGCACCTTCCACTAGAGCAGGTTGCTCCAAGCCCCTTCTGTCCAACCTGGCCTTGAACACTGCCAGGGATAGGGCAGCCACAGCTTCTCTGGGCACCCTGTGCCAGCGCCTCACCACCCTGATGGGGAAGAATTTCTTCCCAATATTAATCTAAATCTCTCCTCTGTCAGTTTAAAGCCATTCCCCCTTGTCCTGTCACTATATGGCCTTTGTAAAAAGTCACTCTCCAGAAATCTCGTAGTAAATTTCCAAATAGGTACCAGTTTTTGTTGGTTTTGAACAAGCTGGTGAAGGTTTATTCATGGTAACAGTGCACACAAAATACATGTATGCTTTGCTTTATCTTAACTCATGGTCCTCATAACGCTGAGATGCAAGGCTACGAGTGTCACGTGTTTAAATATTAACACCTTTAATCAGAAACATTTTTCCTACCAACCAAAAGCCCTGAAGACAACACTTGGGTCTTGAGAAGAGTTGGGCGAGTCCAAGGAGCAGGGAGGAAAACCCCAGGTGCTTGCCAACAAACGTCACAGAGATGACAAGGGATACAGTAATCCCTGGATGCTTAGAAGCTCACATCGACTGCTGTCAAGTACAGTGGCTTTAACGCAACCAGCAATTCTGTCAAAGAAGGAAGAGACCACAGGGAAACTCTGGAAGGCACGAAAGCAGGGTTTCAATGTTTTCCTCCCCTACCTCATTCTATCAGTGATGCTCATGAGCTGAGGAAGGAAGGAGTCATCATTTCATACCTGAGTACTGAACCACATCCTCATGCCTGGGATGCAAACAAAGTCCCTCATATGCCCCTAGAAGAACATGATGTAAATAGAATTTGATACAAAATGCCTGGAAGACCCATTAGGTTTGGAGTTACTTCACTTTCCTGAGGGAAGAGGCAGGATCTAAGAGCAGGGTGAAGCTGGAGGAAACCCAGCACATCTTATCATGCACGTCCCTGTTTCATAAGGTGTTTGTTGCAGGCTTTGCAGAGGAGCAAATGCTCAGTTATACTTCACATGCAAACAGCATCCCTTTGGGTAGTGAGTTACAAACTGTTTTTCCAGCCATTCCAGCAGAAATTTCCAAAGGACAGCAGGGAGTCCATCACCATCCCTTCTGGAGCAGGAAGGGATGTTCCTGCAAGGGTTCCTCAGAGTTATAAGGTGTGTTTCAGACTGAATAGTCAACAAATAAGACAGAGGCAGAAAGGAGAAGCTGAGGAGCCTGTAAGTGTATCTGAGAGCAGAAGCAAGCCAGCTCGCTCCACGTTGATCAGCGGATCAGGACTGGCAGTGCAGTGGTCACAGTGCAGCATTTCCCAAATTACACTGATCCACATCCTGCCCCCAAGTGACTCTTACCAATTTGTGCTCTTCCTCCTCCCAGCCGCGGCTGTTCCTGAGCTACAATCATAGCGCAGATGCCTATTCCTTCTGCACCGAGCTTTTCCCACTGAGTTTGTGTGCCTCCCCCACTGGGAAATGCTGTTAAAGGAAATACTTCAGGAATGTGGGAATAAAGCAAGATCTAGCCCTAGGCAGACAAGGCTTTCTACAAACAGAACATGAGGCAGCAAAGAGCAGATACACAGTGGTGGGGAAAGCACACAACAGAAAGGGGAGAAGGCATGGAGATAACACTACATTTGGACAGTGCAGTATTAGCATCCTGAAGTTAAGACTTTTACAGCTCTAGCCGAAAACCCTCCTGCAGTAACGGGTTTACCTCTTTACGGAATAGTACCTAGTGGCTGACTAAATGAGGAGGAGAACACACTTGACCCATGATAGAGAAAATGGCTTGCAGGGTAATTAATCTCCCCTTGATTTAGATTAGGTGGAATCCAATTGATAACAAAATAATTAAAAACAGTAGTTCAAAGAATTCTGAAGACACCATGAAGCCAAGGAACCAAACCATTTGTAAGAAGTGGTAAGAGTTTGTGTGGAAGGGACAGCACAGTGACTGTACGGCCAAGCAGAGGAATCTGAGGACAGTGTGATGCAAGTTCTTGTCTAATGTACATGATTTTGAAGAGGAGTCGAGAGGATAGTGGAGTGCTCTACTTTTATAATGTATACTTTTATAATGCTCACTGTGGTGAGCAAAGGCAAGTTTTTCTCTCACTTCTTTGATGCATCATTAGACTTGGGACTTTTTCCCTCCAAGCTTTTTTCTTGGTTTTGCCATTCTCTAGGGTGCTGACAACGAACCACATGCAGAGAGAACACATAGGGCAAACTGCCTTGGGGCTCCATAATGCTGCATTTTATCAGTGGTCTGGCTGGAATGTCCTGTCCACATGCTTATGGGTTAAATTCAGCATTAGAGGTCAGAAGGAAATCCTGTTCTCCCATCTCCAACTACCCTGCAGTATTTTTTGAGAGGAGGTAATGGTTTCAATCATTCTTGCTTTCGGCAACGCTGCAGTTGCAGTTTTTGGTCTTTAAGACTCAATTTTGTCACTGCTTGGTAAGACTTTATGACCATGTGTGGCAGCAGGAAGAATGGGTGTTCTGGGGACCCTTCTGAACTAGACCTCCCTTGTAGGCTGAACTACAGAAATGTGCATGAGCATGGGACACAACAGCACCTTTTAGTCCCAACTCCTCAGATGACCTAAGAAAATTATCACTTTTAAACATCTTCGACAGTAGTATTAAGTACTGAACTGTATTTAACAGCTTTGTAGTAACTGGCGAGTAAAATGCTGTAATCAAATAGAGGAATACATGGCATGCCCAACATCCTCCAAACATACTGACATCTAGTTCACCATTCCAACTTAAAACACAAACTCAGTTCATTCAATATTCTCTTTCTGCCACTACAAATACCTTGAGGTATTGAAGGAAAGTGACTTTCTCTTCCATAAGACAAGTGCATGACATACAGTTGTAGTGAAAAGCTGCTCAGAGTGAAACTTCGAAGAACAAAGCTTCAGTGCCCATGTCCATTTTACTCACTTCCACAGCAGCATTTCCCGGTGTTGACCACAAAACTACCTCTACTTCCTTAAAGAAATTCCCAGTCTTTGTCTTTCTAGCACTGCTTCTTCTCCAGATCAAGAAATTAGAACAGCCATTGCATGAATTCTTCCTAATTCCTTGATTAGTATCACAGAATCTCAGTTCTTCTATGACGCATAATACAAAGAATGCATCTGTTTTTACAGAAACTGAACAGGATCTAGTAGTTCATCCACTTCAATGCTGCATTAAATCTTCCTCAACTTTTGAGCCTGACACAAGCTTCACGAGCAGACAGGCTACCACTACTTTTGCCACAACTTGTGATGCCATTTGGTTATTTCTTTTGAAGATTATATGACTTTAAATATATTTTTATATCATCAGTTTTTAAAATAGCAATAATTTAATCTTCCAAAAGTATAGCATGCAACAGTACAAACTACATTTTTGCAATGTTTTTACCTTACCAATTCTTTTTTTCTCTCCACTTTGGATTACAGATTGATGCAACTGTCTAGCAGCTTGAAATCAAGACTGCACACAAAGAAGTCATTTCAACTCCCACTAAAAAAAAAATGGGAAAACAAAAGAACTGTAGAGAATGATGTCCCAAAACAATCAACTGTATTGAATTCAATCATCGTATTTCAGGTACTGTGTAATTATACATCTTACACTTGCTTCTGTTTTCTTGTGATGGGCTGCACACCTACTCCAGAATACGAGACAAATGGTGAATGCAAACATTTGATAAGGGTACAGTTGTAACTAAAAGGTTACAAACATGACACTTCAAGAATGTAGACACTCTAGAGCATTGTAGTGAGCAGCACACATTTCCAGATGCGCACCCTCCGTGCTCTCATCCCTAATCCTCTCATTCACACAGCTACATGCATAAAAAATGCAAAGACACCGATTTACATAAAATTATCTCACTCCATTTTATTTAAGATTTTCTTCTCCAGTTAGTAAAAGAAAGATGTGTCTCTCTTTATACATATGTACAAGTTCAGTTATAAAAATAGACAGCACATTCAAAGAGAAAAAAAGGCTTGGCATTTGTCTGATTCCCTCTAAATATCATATATACATGTGAATAAGAGGGGAAGGGGGAAGTCTTCATGAGCTAATTAAACATCACCTCCCCCTCAATTATCCCCTGCAAATCTGTTTAAAAATCAATCTAAGCTCAGTTCTGCTATTTTCAGGTGTGCAAATTAGAGGCAGAGCCAACAGGAAGCACTTGCTCCACACTGTAGGACGCCAGGCAAAGGATTTGGGGTTGGAAAAAAATTATAATTATAATAATAATAATAAAAAAAAAAGTCATCTTCCACTGTCACAGCCCGGACCTGCAACTCAACTTGCTTCTCTCTTAAGGGATGAAAGTGCCCCGGCAGAACAGCCTTTTCATTCGATGTGTCAGACAGAAGAACTGCCCCACACCTAAATCTCAGTGCAATGCAGACAACGCTTACAGCAAAGCGGGGGGCTACGGGGGGAGCTGTGCATTGAGAATGGAGAAGGAACAACCAGAGACTGAGAACACAGATGGGCACTGGCAGTGCTGCCTTCTGTCAGCCTCATGGAACACGGCTACCGGTACCCACACACTGCAGTGAACTCAACCAAGCTAGCATGTGTGATGATCGCAAAGATGAAGAGAAAACACCCTGGAAGAATAGTCAGGATGGCTGGGATAAGAGACCTTTTTTTCCCCAGGATTTGGCTGGAAGGGGGAATGGCACAGTTCTCTATCTCTTAGGACTGTTTTTTGTTGCTCCTCATGCAGCACTGCAAGCTGCAGAACCATGCTCTGGTTCAGTGAGAAAAGCAGCAGCAAACTCTTCCTCAGCACTTCAGCTTTCCATCTTCTTGATATTTGTACAAATAAAACCTTATTTTGTTTCTAAGCTTTTAAGAGTTCTGCACACCTCAAAAGTGAGAGAAATCATTCTGAACAAGCGATTGTGCTGATAACTCTGAAATGCAAACCAAACCACTGGCGGCTTCTACTCTGTGAAGCAGAGGCAGTGCTGCTGCTCTCAGTAGGCCTCCCAGCCCCCTCTCTATTCTGCAGCTCTGAACCTTCTCCTGACAAATGGTGCTGAAAAGAGGCCACTCCCTGGAAGCCACCCGAGACACCTTCCGTTGCATTTCAAACCTTTAAAGAACCCAGAGGCCCATGCTAGAAGAATGCAAGATTTTTTTTAATCACACATCATCTTCAGCTTAGCCCCCAATTACCCCTGCATGTACACACTGACCAGCTGCCAGCACGGAATTATCTTGCAACTCTACAGGATACTCCTGGGGTTCAGATACCAATTTCGTAGGATAAAACGAATGCTGGGTTCCACCTTAAGCTACAAGAGAGAAAGTACACTGGTGTGACTTCAAACATACACAGAGCTGCAGGATATTGCATGGAGGAGCCGGATACTTTCTTGGGAATCTTTGTCAGCTGCATCACTAAAACACAAACTGACACTCTCCCAGTTACCCAGACTCCCTTCCCTCCTTCTCGCAGTGTCTGCAAAGATAGTTTTTTGGAATACAAATAATCAAAGTGCTCACATAAACCACCCACTCCAATTGTGCTTTGATTTTCTTTTCACACACGTGCTGGACAGCAACAAGGCATTCGTTTGCATGCCTTCAACTGGCAGGGTGGTCTACTCTGAAAGCCAACGCAGTTCAGACAAGCTTTGGGGGTTCAAAATTACTACCGACCACCTGAGGTGTGGGCACCTTTGCTTTGCTTCCGAATTGGAGTTTCTGATATGAGGCTGCTGGTCAGGTTTAAGCTTTTGGGGGTCCCACACACACTGTTTCCTTTGCTCAAAGGGGAACTCAAGGGAGAAGAGGCGCTTGAAGGTCCAAAATCTGCAAGTCCAGAAGGCCGAATAATTGCTGTTTGCAGAGGGCTATTTGCAGACATGCCTAGCAATGGAAAAGAGAATTCCATGTGAGCATATTATTCCACTTAACATTCTCCAACAACAAACAATATACTATCTGTCAGCCCTAAGACCACCATGCATACATGATTTATGAGAGTTTAATGAAGAGGGAAGTCCTTAAGATACAAAACACCTTGCAGTTATACCCTGGGCCACCTTCAGCTGGTGTAAAGCTGAAGCTTCATCACTATGAGGCGATGGAACCTGATGCTGTAACTTCAATGTGACAGCAATGCAGGAAAGCCACAGCCATACCCATGGGATAAACATCACTATCCGATTTGTCTTGAAGAAAAACATTTGGTGTGAGATAATTGAAGGGGCAGATGAAACTTCTGCAGGACTAGCCTCTCAAGGTCATCTGTGGTGAAACTGGCTATCTGCTCACACCATTACCATGTCACATCGTGTATTGCCTGGATCTCAGAATACAACTGACCAGGAATACCAACAATACAACACTTTTTATCTACATCTTGACAGGCTGTAAACAGCAACCACCCCAAGTCATGTGGCTGGTTCTGCTGCCTCCCCTTCCCCACATACCTTTTGAGACACTGTACCCGTACGCTGCGTACGCAGCTGCCGAGGCTGCTGCTGCTCCTGCTTTGGCTCCTGCCATTGCAGCTGCGCTTCCCGCTATTGACTTCCGGCTTCTGCCTTTCCCTGTGCCACCTTTTGAGCCTCCGCTTGAACCTTTAGGACGACCTCGGCTTCTATTTGACTGGCCTCTCCCAGTGAGAGGAGTATCTTGCATTGAAACACCTTAACAAGAAAAGAATGTTAGAACAATAACTGCTATAGTACTTAAGGTGACTCACAAGTGAACACAGCATCATAACTACCTACCATTTACACTAATACTGTTCCTATCAACTGATACTTTTCATTTACATTAACAGGGACACTGTTAGCAAGCAGTGATCCCATGAAAAGAAATTATATATACAAAAATTCATTCTTCATTAACCACATTCTTACTGATTCCAAGTACTTATCATTATTATGAATCCAATCCACAAATAGGTGGAGAATTCTGGGTTCTACTTCAGCATGAAGCATTTTCTTACTTAATGACAGATAGGAAGTTTCTTCCATTTGCTATCTTTAAAGAAACACACCAAGAACTATGGCTCTACTTATTTCAGTGGAGAAAATTATGGCAGTTAAAAACATCCACTGTTATCTAAAATGACAGCTGCTCCGATCACCCACTGGAAATAGAGAACTAATTATTAGCTCAACAGCAAATTCAACGAAAAGCTTAATGATTAATAGTTTTGTGGTTGTCTGTAATTTGATAATATGAACATAATGGAAGGAGAGTCCTCCGTAACACAGGAACAAAGGACAACACTTTTAAGAGTAACTAACACAGAAGAGAGGAAGGCCTGGTGAATGAGACCATAAACACATTTCCTATCAAATCAGAAGTAATTTCTCAATGAAGAGGCAATTTTTCCCCCCCCAAATCTTGCCAACCATACATATACCCTGGTTAAAACACAGAAAATGTATTACCTAGCCATGCAAAGTCAAGACAAGAGTACTGACCATTCACGGTATCTGAAACTGAGCCAGTAATGGAAGCAGGAGAGTTTGTTGCCCTTGACTGAGGTGCTGAAGAAGCTGGATCATCCACAATCACAAGCATATCACTACTGCTCTCATCGGGAGGGATAGAGCCCATATGTAATTCGCTGCTGATGGATATCTAAAGATGACAGAGAACAAAGCCGTTAGCTTCTCAGGTTAGGAAAGGGAAGGGTACAATAATAATATGATCTTTAAAAGACATACAATCACAAGTAATTAACTGGTACTTGTTCTGTTCTCTCTCATTTTCTCTATATGGGACTATATAATCTGCCTAATCACACCACACCCTCTATTTACATGCTGAGCAGCAGCAGTAAAGACCTCCAGGAGCTACATAATTCCAATTCATGAAAATACATGTTAAGAAGCAGGAGACTAATGGGCTCATGAGAGCTTTAAGAAAGCTGCTGTTCAACTGTGCACCTTCAACTGCAAGAGAGAAAACTATAGGATTCTTAACCTACTACTACTAAATAAAAAACCTTGGTCAATAGGGGAACAATACAACACAGGAATCTTAATCAACATGGTACAGAACAAAATGTATTTGCTGCCCAAACCAGTCTGCAATTCTTTATAAAAAGATGAAGTAAAATAAGATGTGTGCCACTGAGAATTTGCAATTTAAATTCCAGAGAAAAAAACCCACAGTAATTCAGAATCAGAAGCAAAGAAGGAAGCAGAGGAGATGTAGATGAGACTAGCAAGGAGTACTTGCAAAGAAGCTGAACGTCAAGGAGCTATTTGAGAGATACTGCTTAGTTCAGGAGCAGAAAGAGACTGTTCTTGCTATGGAAGGTGTTGGTATGGGAGAAGGCACGTGGTTATAAATGTAAGCATGACAAAGGCAGGAAAAAAGGGAGAAAAAAGTAGGAAGAAAGTTAAATTTCCAGGGCTGCAGGCAGGAATGGAGAAATTTCAGGGGCTGCAAGGAAGAAGAGTCAGGGCACGAACTCGCTGTAAGAAAAGGGAGGCAGAGAGCAAATGAAGAGGGGAATAATGGAATGTCAAATAACATGAGGTTTTGTAAGACAACTTATTAGCAGCTGTTTGGTTTTCAATGAATTATTTTCATTTCCATGGTTCACCTTTAAGACCTTTCACTTCCCCACATACTCAAAGTTCTACACTAGCTAAAATAACAGAAAGTGAGAATCCTACAGGATGTAAGGCCACAACTGAGACAGAATATAGTTTAAAGCAGCAGTGAGTCTTACCTCACTGAAAGGGCTGGGCATGGCAGAGTCTACACTAATGAAGGAGTCATCCCCATCAGCAGACAGGTTGGAGTTATCAGCTGAGGGAACAAATGGGATCACAAGGTTCATGCCCTCTTTCTTTCTTTTCCCATCTAATTCATCTTCCTTCTTCTTCTGAAATAAATAAAACAATACCAGGAATGAAAAAGACAGTAAGACAGAAGAAAAGGAATAAGCAACCCAAAATCTCAACATCTAATGCAGTATTATAACTGAAGGAATGCCATGTCTAGAATTTCCCAAAACAAGTTTCTGAAGGTCACAGTAACAGATGCCTTAAAGGCTCCTTCTTTAGATTTAAGTAGGGGGTTTTTTTCTGTTCCGCCCCCCCCTCCTAAAACAGCTGGAATGATGGAGAATTACTCTTAGAGAATTACTTTGATTTCCATTACCTTTTGGAGCGAGCTTGAAATTCTTTATCATTACACAACATTGCAATTAATGAATGCAAAGCCTCCCTGTCTCAAAAATTCAGAATTTTCATAAACCAGTTTTAAAGATCTTTTTAAAACAAACTGACCTTCCCTTGTTCCATAGAAGCCACATGGCTATATGGGTTTTTATCTCTGTTTGGTGCTTCATGTGGTGCTTTTTGTCCTTGCAGAACAAAATCTTGATTAAGTCACCATTTTATGTGCCATAGAATGATCAGCTGATCCATTTGTTTTTTCATGCATGAGTCCTCAAATTGTTTGTAAACTACTGCTGATCACCAGCGTGGTTGGGTATGCAGTACTTACTTAGTTTTCAAGTTGATAATGATTAAAATACGGATAATTATGAATTATGTGTTTCATAATATCCCTCTTCTGTGTAAGGAAGTGCCACAGATTGATGTTCAGTGGTGAAGAGAAGGCGGCTTTACTCTAACATTAGACTGCCTTTGAATAAAAAGCTTCCACACCACAAAATAGCGAGCCTGAAGCTCTTCTGGCTCCATCACTGACACAGGCAACCTCTTTGCATCAAAATACCTTTTCAGCATATTTCTCCCTTTTACGTTTACGTTCCTTCACACGATTTGTTTCCTCTTGCTGTCGCTTCTCTTCTTGGCGCTGACGCACTGTTAGAAAAGAAATACAAAGTTGTTCACCACTCTAAAGATATTCCATATTCTTTTGTGAACCTTACAAGAAATTCTAGTTTTAGCAGAACTGTGAAGAAAAGTCAGCTGTATTTAAACTAAAACAGATTGAAAATGGTACTGTATTAAAACTATTTGTATCCAAATTACTAAAAAGTCTTACAGTGAAGTTCTTCTTTCAAGCAACATAAAAGCATATATACAGCTTCAAAAGTATGATAAAATACAGCATTTTTACTGGTACTTTTCTTGTCATGACCTAAATAATTCTTGTTAAAGCTCTGTCATTCAGGAACAATGTAATAATCCTGAATGAGTGCCAATAAAAACTTTATCACATCACCATGTCTCTCTTGCACAACTTCATCGTTCAGCTCAGCAGTGATATGAAACCAGCTTGTACTAACAAGAGTTGGCAATACCAGAAGAACCAGGAAACAGAAGTTGTTATCAGCAATACATGTGTTTGTAGAGATAAAAACACAGATTTCATAAGCTAATGAAGTGGAAGATGGGGAAAATGCTGCAACATGAATTTCACATACATTTCTTTTCTAGTTCCTCATCATCCAGCAGAAGGCTGACCACTTCTTTTGGTTTCAAGGTGTCAGGTTTGAAATTGCCACCTGAAATAACCATTCGCTGGATCTAGAAGGACAAAAAAAGGAGAAAAAAAGAAGAATTACTCAAAACAGCCATGAACCATTCTCACTACCCTTCACTGAAAGCCAGCCAAAAAAAGATGCCAGCGCATCTGTGTAAGTCAGAATTGACGCAAAATCTCCACCATACCAAAGTTAGTACCAAAATTTCAGGGAAGATTTATTAACAGTATTATTAAGAGTATAAAATATGAGAAACAACCTAGCTAAAAAGCAGAAAAATGCAATCCCTTGTGCAAAGTTTCATTTTTTTAAAGCACCATGTAATAAACAACTAATTATAATAGTATTAATATACTGCTGAATAGAAATTAAAAATACAGCAATATTCCTGTCAAGTATTCATTACCAGTTCAATTTTTCAAGTAGTCTGCAGAGAGAATCATGCAGACCACATTCTTAAAGGATACAACATTTTTAGTCTCCCTGACTGAAAACTAAATCTCATATTGGGTCAGTGTCTCAGTTTAAGGAATTACTTCAACCTCTCTCTATATATAGTATGTATAGTGTATATATAAATATATAGAGTAATATATGATATATATAACCCCAACCCAATGAAGAAGAGCTGTAACTTAGCAGAAGAGAACAAGCTTTAGTGTAAGCCAATTTTGATGATTTGGATCACCAGCAAAAAGGCTACACTTTTTTTTTCCAGGTTGGTGTCAGGTAACTCTAGTGCAGTATCCTAGAGAAAATGGGTAAGTTCCAACAAGGGAAATGTGAATGCATTCAGCTGGAGATGCTTCAGTTGCTGCAGCACCATGACCAAAATCTAATTAAAGACAAAAGCTAAAAGAAACTCCAAGCACACAAAACATCTTCATGCTGTATAAGGTATACCTGCTGCTACCAAAGAAAGTAAATCCACTTAATTTTTTCTTGCCAATAAAGATTCTCAAGGTTTCAAGTTTCTAATACACTTACTGCTTGATGCTGCAAGACACTGAGCTCTTCTGGCAACCCTCTCACCTCAAATGATTTTCATTTGATTACCTTCCAAATTTCTTTAAAAAAAAATCAGCTGGGATAGAACAGCTTAACATGAGAGGAATCAGTAGCCCTGACACAGCAAAGATAGAAGCTCTAGTCTTAAAGAAGCCTGAGTAGTTTCACTGCATCATAAGAAATAGTTTCATGAAGTCATACTGTGAATGATTAGCTTCTTCCTAGTTCATATAATGCAGCTGCAATGCTGCTGTATTAGGGACACAGATTTGTTTATGTGAACAAAGACATTCCCTTTTGGCATCTCTTTTGTCTCCCTGCAGATATTTTTTCTGTTTCTTTACTCATTTTGATGTTATTTCTGTAACTTCTTCCAGACAATTTCTTTATTCCTACCTCACTCTTTTCCTTAGCCCTCTGTAAGATGCGCTCCTCAATGGTGCCTTTACATATCAACCGGTACACAGTGACCTGTTTGGTCTGACCCAGCCTGTGTGCCCGGTCCATGGCTTGCTGGTCTACTGTTGGGTTCCAATCACTGTCATAGAAAATTACCTGCAAAAGAACACCGTACAGAAACGATTAAATAAAGCTACACATTTAGAGTACCTTAAATAAATGAAAATCCAATCTACTGATAAAATAAGAGTTCTACTATACATCCCACAGAACTATCCCCCCACTGCAGGCTGTATCAACTGAGCTTTGCCCAGTCCAATGAAGTCTTTTCCATTGCATTTCAGATGAATTTAAACTAATTGACACTGTAAATGTTTCAACTTCCACATAATGTCTTCAGTATCTTCTTCAACAAATCTGCTTCAGAGGCACAAAATTCCTATATTTGCCACCACATTAAATTACTGTCATGTAATTAATTATAGCTAGCCACATCATGAACCCATTTTAGTGTTACTTACCATAAGAAAAAGCCCATTGAATTCAAATTTCACACAAAAGTAATACTCCAATTTTTTTTCTTTCAAACCTGGATAAAGTCTAGTCTAACACTTTTAGTGCTTTTACTATAAAAACCTGAAATGCCACATTGCCTTCACATTGCTCTATCATTCCAACAGTACTTTATACACAGGAAGCACTCAAACCAAAAACATTAAAAAAAAAAACTTGGACAGAAAAGTATTGAGAAAGTTACAAAAACACAAGAACTAAAAATGCTCGTGTGAGGAGCCTGCAGGAGCATGCCTGTGCTTCCATCTGTTTATTTCCTCTGTTGAATCCAGTTCAATCAAGACAACTCTTCAGCTCTGAAAATGCTACAGATACTTGCTTTCTTTTGATTTCTTGTGACAGCAAGATATGATGGGGTATATTTAGAAGGGAATTATGTAATATTTTTGATTCAGAGTTCTTTGGTTTTGTGGGCTAATGACTACAGGCTGTCCTGGGGTCAAATCTACATGGACACAGGGTACTGGGTTAGAAGCACAAAAAGAGCTGTTACTGGAAAGATGAATGGGTCACGTAGGCCTGTGTTCCTTCCCTAGTGATTAGTGACAGCTGCTCCAGAGTGCAAATCCTTGTAATTCACCTAAATCAGTGTGCCTTTACACCTTGGGTGAGTAAGGGGGGGAGAAATTTATCCGAGTAGCTGATATTCAACTACAAATTACACCGTACTTTTAGGGGCATTGCTTCATTCTTCTGTGCGCAGAAAAAAGCGTAACCTATACCTGTCCTACTGATTTGCAGCTAAACCTTAGAACCAAACAGTCATACACGAAACAGCATTCACTGTATGAAAATGTCAAGTGCATCTGTAGACCCCTTCAGTCATCCCTCCTTTCTAGACTCTGGTACTAAAGTATGTGTGGAGAAGGAAGATACTTCCAAATACAACCCAAAACTGTGCACCATGTGTCCAGTATTCTACAACTTTATCATGAAGATAATACAATACTGTAGTTATGATCAAAGTAAGCAAGGTTATGCAATTTCATGATGGGGATGGCAGCACGGAAAATACTGATTAGCACGGCCAAGAGTGCCAAGTTTCATACAGGAAGACCAATTTTCCTACATAAATAGTGAGGCTGGCAGGTAGGAGATGAGCAGCTTGGGAGGAATGGTGGTTGGAGGCATATGAGGCAGGAAAAGCAAAGAAATACTTATACTGAAAACTAAGCATCAGTAAGCTGATTTTTAAATTCTGTATTACTTTACCAAACTTCACCTACCGTATCTGCAGCTGTAAGGTTAATGCCCAAGCCTCCAGCTCTTGTGCTCAACAGGAACACAAAAATATCATTCCTATAGAGGAAAGAGATTTGTATTGTGCGTGATGAACAAGAAATAACCACTGAAGAAAATTTTTTGGCCCATATAAAGTGATCAGGGCTATTTCTATTACTTGAACACTTCAGAACATTATGTGCTGTTCATTCATGGTCAAGAAAAAAAAACCATATGAATGAGAGAAGTTAATCTACAAATCAGGATTGTTGGAACAGGCAAACATTCAATTTGCAATAGCATCTTATTAATCTCTATCAAAACAAACCAGGGCTTGTTTATCTTGCCTGAAACGGAAATTCAGATTTCATATGGACAAAGAACAATTCATTGTTTCACAGAACTGACCACTGTTAAAAAAATCTTGCCTGAACAATGCTCAATTGATAAAGAAAGAAAAATAAATGTTGAAACTGTGTAGATGCAAGTTTTGTTCTAAATTGGGTGCTTTGAAAGAACAAACAAGGAGACAGGTCTCTACGTAGGATGACCGAGTACCATTGAAAACTCAAGTGGTAACAGTGAAATCAGGATTTCCACAATGGTTGTGAACCTCAGTACTGCTACTGAGGGGTCAGCAGTATTTAAAAGTGTTAACCATAACCATAAAACCAAATGGATCTGTGAACAGATTGACACTAACAAAGCAGACAGTACTAGTAAGAAGTTCAAAGAGGCTGACATACTGTACTTCAGCAGTGACAGAGCAAGGCCCTCTGCTTAAGAGAAGACACTCTGCAATGCCACGTCCTTTTGGTACCAGGCTGTCCATACACTAGTGTGTGCAAAATTAGTAAACCACTAGAAATTTCCTGAATGAGCAGTATGGGACCTTTTCTTGTTGACTATGTGTAGGCAGTCTGTCCTTGAAAATTCACTCATCAAATCTAAAGGGTCTTTCTTGCCCTTTCTGGAGGAAGCATGGGTATAATACTGCACAATATTACACATATGCTAGTACAGCTCAACACGTAAAAATCTAAGAGTTTTGGATTCTATATCCTTGAAGGTCAAGTAGAACTGATTATTTTCTCAGGACTCAAACTTCAAGACATTCAGAAGTACCTGGTAAGGCTGTATCATAAAAAAATAGACTCTCAAAGAACCTGTTCTGGTCCAAGGTAAGATATCCCTCTGCTCTCCTTAAAGAAATTGCCGATAGACAACAGAAGTAATTATGAAAACTATGAATTAACACATTAAAAAAAAAAGCACGAAGAACTCTAAAATTAGAAATAGGAGGTTTCTGGCAGTCCAAAATCTAAGAGTACAAAACTCCACCCTGACCTATGGACAGCTGGGAGGAATTGAAGCTGAGCTGTCAATCTCTAGAGTTCATCTTGCAGGTACAAAGCCAAAGGAGTCAGCAGGTGCCTGCTCACAGTGTAGGTAATTCTTGGCCACTCTTACAACAACAGTGGAGCGTGCATACAGGCAGTCACCTGAACATCGAGCTGTAAAATCCTTCTGGGGATGCCATATAAGAAGGAAAGAAAGCGGACAGTGCCACAGACTACAGGAACAAATTATCATTCCATAGCTACGTATTTTCAGCACCTTGCTAGGATATCCTGAAGGATAGTTTAGTCTCAGCCAAGCTTTTTTTCCTGGAAATATTTCTCATAAGTAAATCATGTATAAGAGGAACTTAACTAACATTTTAATAGGAATCCTTGTTTAGACTGGCTGACCTATATTTCAAAGGGATTTCCTGCTGAAATGATTATTTTTCTTCATTTGTTCTATTCATTAATAAAAACACATTCTGTTCATTAAAAAAACCAAGTTTATTCACTTCTTTTGGTTAAAGGACCTTTACAGGAAGAAGTGTCAAGATTCCAGGAGCAACCTGTTTCTGACATCTGGAAACAGGCAGAAAAATACTGTATGGTCCTCTCGCTTCAGGTACTTGGCACACATTCTTTCCAAGTTTTATTGCTCTGCGGAGTTCACTAGAAGACTCATCATTGCAACACAGCCCCTCAGATCTTTAAGCCTGAAAGGCTGTATATAACTTCCCTCCTATCTTCAGCTATGATACCTTGGGACCACTAACATAAGGACTATTCTCTAATCTAAAATGTTGCCTTAACCCTGCAATAAACAACCATCTATGAACCTAACTCCTCTGAAAAAGAGAAGTAATGCTCTTACAAGCTCACATCAACATCCAGGGAGGATAACCTTATTGTGAACTACCATGCCAAAGTGACATCCTATCAAGCCATCAACCATGATTAAATGAAAACTTAATAACCATAAACTCAATCATTATATATAATGTGCCCCACTGGAGACAAAGTTATACTAAAATATATTAACTTCTAATAAGATGATTATATATTTTCTTTCTTGATATGCTCATAAAAATTCTAAGAATCCATTTTGGTTTACTAAATGAAAATGTTTATAGCATATCTAACTATCTAATGAAATCTCCATTTTATCACTTGTGTATTAGTTTAAGGTTTCTTAATACAACATGCTTAAATGGTCTGTTTTGCAGAAAACTAGGTCATTTTGAAAGCTCTAGCATATGCAAGATTTTCAATCTCATCTTCACAGCGTCAACTGTCAGGGTATATAATAACCAAAGAACATTTGCTGCCTTTCTACTGAGCTTCTTTATAAGCAATAGCATATTTGGAATGGCAAGAAGCACAGTAGGTGGGTACACTAAAATTGCTTCCAATACTGTTTCACTGATGACAAACTCCTAAATATCAACACCATTGACTCCTGGTCAGCAAACCTCCTAGAAACCGCTTCTGTTTGATATCAGGAAAAATAATTTAAGTGCAAATTTCATTTATTTCCATTACATCTCATACTAGCTCTCTATGTACACACGATTTAGCACAGAAAGACCTTGCAAAATACATTACCTGTTCTGAAAATCTGCTACCATGTCCCTTCGTTCAGAAATCTTTGAAGAACCATCCAATCTCATGTAGGTATGTTTCCTATAAACCATGTATTCCTGTGAAGAACACACACCAGAAAAATAATTGTTCTTGAAACTACTCAATCTTCTAGAAAAATCAACAAAACCAGAATTGCTAATCACAAAAAAAAAATTCCCTAAATATCATCAACATCAAATATTCATGCAGAATGTGATTTGACCCCTCATCACGTGAACACAATGTGATTCACACTGAAATTATGGACAATTTCATATAGGAGAAAGCAAACACATTGAGAAAAACCAAACATAAGCTTAAAAAGTATGAAATACACATCTGCATGAAATAACACTACTTTATCCCTTTCTGTTGAAAGAAAGTAATTTTCCTCTTTGTATTTTTATGTGCCATTTTATAATGGCTGAATTAAGCAGCAGCTTTTCAGCTGAAGGCAAATCAAACAAAGATGGTTTTATAACTTTGTAAACAAGGTTTTGTGATCTCTGCCCTGCATAGATTAGGTTAGTACGATACCATAGCAGTTACACTGACACAGTTAAAAGAAATAGGACATATTATCTCCTTTCATATTCAAGTAGGCAGAAGAGATGTATTTTGATCTCTCAGGTCATATATCTAATAACTATCTACTGCTACATAACTTTTGGAAGGATTTTCTTACAAACTGAGTCCTTACTTGATTTTTAGCTTGCTTAACTCCACTTCTGTTACATGGGTGGGGAGAAAGAAAAACTTGCTAGGTGGCTTCTCCAACAAATAAAGTTGAACATATAGGAGGTGGATTAGCAAAACGGTGTGCTCCCAAGCCTTTAAATGGAATGCTAACAGAAATGACTGATTCCTTTTTTAGACCCAGCCAAAAACTCAAACTTTGCTGTCTTGCACAGAAGCCCAGAAAATAAAGGTATTTCTTGCTAAGCATTATAAGTACTACAGTAAGAAATTGAATTAATAGCTCTCCTACAAATGTCTCTTCAGACTAGCCCTTTGTTGGTATGGTTGCTAATCAAATACTAATTATTTTTTCCCCTTCTGAGGCAGACTGACTGTATTTAAATAACGAGTAATGACTTAATTCCTAATTTCCTTCCTATTGTATATGCCAGAGAACTTCTTATTAATGCCTACCAAACTTTTGCACAGGATTAAGATGATAGAGGGAAACAGTAAAAGTCTGTGAAATCACAAGCAACATAAACAATGTAAAATTAATGACTGTTCTCCCTCTTCCTTCCAATGAAAGGGCACATGGGCATCAAATGAAAACAGAAGGAAGCCATTTGAAACCAGCAAAAGAGGATAATTAAGCTATGCAACGCCTCCCCACAGGGCAGTGCAAATTACAAAAGCTTACACTCAAGATGCAACCAGATGATTTCATGGAAGAAGATTCCATTTAGGATTACTGAACATACAGAAGACACATCCGGCTCAGAAAGCCCTTGAGCTGCAAACTGCTGGACACTGAGAGACTAATTGTGAAGCATAACTATTCTTGTACATTTTCCCCATAGCATCTGGCTGTTGTACACTGCTGGAAGCATAACACTAGGCTGGACCTTAACTCTAACTTTGTATAGCATTTCTTATCTTCTCATATTAATGCATTTACTGAATATCTTTCAGTATAATAATTTTATGTCAGGTTTGCCACATCCAAATTATAGTATTTTCTCCAAAACATTGTTACTAAATTTGCATCTTCAGAAATGGTCTTCTGTAGGCTACAAATCTCCTACCTCCAGCAAGTCAATCATTCGTGTCATCTGGGAGTAGATGAGAACTCTGTGTCCTTGAGATTTCAGCCGTGTCAACAGAAGATCAAGAGCATGAAGTTTTCCACTGTCAGTGATCAGACTCTCTTTGTCTAAAAAGAAATGGATGAAAAGCAGGTAACTAATGAAGCCAGAACAGCTACGTGCAACAAGCTAAATTCTAAGTTTTCCCAGTACTTCACTGCATTATAATCCCTAAAGTAATGAGTTGTGATTGAAGAAACTGCAACATCCCTTCTGGCTGACACTTACAATCACATTGCTAACAATAACTTCTGTTTGCTAAGATGGGAGTATATGAATATACCCACACGGCAAAATTTCATCACAGATTGATCTCCTCACGAGTACAGACTCAGCCCTTTTTTGGACAGCCATCTCCCTCATCTAAGGATTCTGACCACATCAACAACCACGATATGACTTGAAGAATTTTTTTCCACTTCTCATGTTAAAATGCTGTCCTTAGGACATTTGCTGCTACCCGCTGCTGAGCTTTGTATTTACCCTCGACAGACCTAGTTTCAAGATCAAACCCCTCAGTAACATAGGAAGTGAAGGACAGGAACAGTTCTCTAGGTAAATAAAATAACAGCCCCTTCACAGCACTGCCTTAACTTTTCTTTTTCCTCCCTGCCCTGTGCCTTTAAAAAAAAAAAGAAAAAAGAAAAAAATAAAGATTGCCATCTGGAAACATTTCTTAAGTCACTTCAGATTTTATACTTCATGTCCTCTCTGTTTCAGCACTGCTCATGAAGTATTTTTCAGGAAGGAGATCTTCCTGTTTGTACGTTCTGTACATAAACTTCAGTAAACAATACACTACCGCTGAAAGAGGATAAAGAGAAATTTTCTTCCAAAAAATTATCAGTTGGAAAGGCCACTGATGATTCTTTATTCTTTGGGATGTCTGATTTTAGGTTTACAGCCAAAACGGAAAGTTGACAACTGCAGATGGTGCAGGCTAGTACAGAACCCAAATATTTTTGACATGTCTAGCAGGTAACACTTCCGCACACTTCTTGTGGCACAGAATGAATTAACCCGTGGGCTGAAGAAAATCCAGCTTTCTGGAAGGCAATTAACTGCCTTGCACAATATTCCAATTAAATTAAAAGAAGGTATATACAAAAATTAAATCATTCATCTGAGCATTTTCATACAGCTAAAACCAAGTTCATACTTGTGGAACAGAGGAGTACAGATCACACAACAGTGCTCCTAAAAAGGTCTTATCAGCATGGCAGGCAACACAGTCCATGAGTACCCAAGTGCAGTGATGTGGCACAGAGGGCTGAGTTTGATTCTTGCCCTTCAACAAGGGCTTTGGTAAGAAAAGCAGGAATGTAGATGTTGTTCTATACTTAATTCAAAAGATCATTTTGAAACAACATGCCCAGGTTTAGTACAGCCTTCAGAGAGGTTGGAAAAAACAGAAAGCATTCAGGAAAAGTCTCCAAGATTTCAGTGTGTTAAAAAGCTTTTCCTGCAGTAAGGGAATTCAGAAACTTGGTTTGTTTCAATTTTTCAAAGGGCAATTGGCACTACTCAAGGTTCCTCTTTTGGACAAAGGTTTCTAACAACCAAGGAGAACTTTATACCAGCAGAGAAAGGCACAGTACCCAATGACTTACTAAAACTGTAAAACCAAGGCAAACTTCCCTCTTATCCTCCTAACAGTGAGGAAAAACTAGTCAGAAACACTTCTATCCAGAAACATGGTAGATTCTTCATACTTTAATATTTCGATCAAAATCTCTTTCAAAAATATCCTTTAGCTTAAATATAAATAATGGACTTGATGCTGGAATGAGTGGGATCTACATTAGGGTATCAGAAGATGGAGCCAACAGTCCTTTCTGAAATTCAAAACATTCTGAGTTGTCAATAATGCTTAAAATTATTAGCTCTTCTATTTGCACTGTAAGCCAATGCTATGAACTCTCTCTCCTTCGGAAAGTTTAGAGCCATGTGCCTGTAATTCGCTAGCTAAGAATCCAAGACGAGAACTCTGCTCTTTCTTGCTTGTCTGCCTATCCAGAGAGTTGCTATTCTTTTCCAATTTGTTCTCCCTTCTGAGGGTGATCTTGTTGCTTTGCCAGGAGCAAGTGCCACATCTTTGACTGAATCATTAGCAACCACCTTAGGGAATCCATCAACTCAGGAGCCGAGCCAAGGAGATACTGTAAAGAAAACTCTGGACCACAGCTCAGGATGGTATTTGGTCTAAGTGCAACATATTTATAATGACACACTCATCTCTAGAAAGAACTCGATTGCATACAAATAGTCAACAGTTTCACGAATTCGTCTAAGGAAAAACAAGCTTTGAACTTAGGCAATTAAGAAAAAATGGAAATTACTTACAGTTGTTTGGGTTTAAAATACCAAAAAACCCAAAAAGTCTGCACAGTAGCAATGTTTACTCTACACAAAATGTTATTCTTTCCTTTAAATCCATACAGCCATGGCATTCTTTTATTCTAATTGGTCAGCTTGCCATTTTAGAATGAATGAAATTGAGTGAAGCAACATGAAAAGTCTAGATATACATGTCATGTATATCTAGACTTTAATAATCATATTAGTCATGACAAACTAATATGATTATTAACCAAAAGCCATCTGACTGGAAGGAAATGGAGAACAAACAGGGTCTGTTCAAGCATCAGTCTTGACTGGCTCAGATTAACATATTAGCAAGTTTCCAAAAGCAAAATGCTCCTGGTGTCTCTCACACAGGCATCAATAGGTAGAATTAAGTTTTGGTAACTGGAAATGATGAGTGTCCTTTGCTGCTGGTTTCTTAGGTCTCCATTGTGTAAGCTACTATTTTTTAATAGCAATAAAATACAGATTACAAGAACTTATCTGCAGATGGTCTTACAGTCTGAAAAGTCACCAACTTATTAACAGCTCATAATTTCTCCAGTATCTTAGTGTCAGAGCAGACTGCACTGGTGAGAAAGTTGTAGGGTTTGGCTTTTTTTATGGTTGGAAAGCAAAACAGAACTAACAACAACAAAAAAGATTTATCATCTCTGGAAGAGAAAACCAGTTGACTTTAACCTGGCATCTTTAAATGTGCTATCTTGATATCATTGTGTTTTGTAAGATCAAATAGTTTTGCATGCTTAAAGCCTGCCACCTAGTGCTTCACCTAGTGCTTCAAAGGACAAATTCTGGGAAGCAGCAACAGAAAATGTACTTTATTCATGCCATCTTCAGGAAACACCAGCTTTTATTCAAAAAAGAAAAAGAAAGTGTCCTCTACCTCTAGTTTCTCTCACTTCTATTTCTCATTCCCTTGTATCTTGGAGTTTGCTTCTATTTCTAAATGGGATTTCCAAAATCTGCAATTCTACATTTTCTATTTATAATGATTAATTTTTACTGATTGATGAAAATTTCCAATTACAATGTCTTTGGATTTTTATTTTTTTTTTTTACTATTATTTTTTTAATAGCATCAAAGGAACTTTTGAAATTTTAAGCCAGTCAGGAGATAGAGGTCCTGGACTGCACATGAAAAAACTCTCCCCGGGATGCACTTTTTGGGTTCTTCAGCACTGCATGAAATAAACAAGAAAAGAGAACCAGGCCAAAAAGAAATTAAGTGTCAAATGATATCGTATAGCTTTCAGTCTGAAAAAATAAGTCCCTGCCTCCAGCCATGCAGTGATATGGCCATAAATTATCTACATGGGGATGCAGTAGGATCCTATGGCCTGGGAAGAATAGTCACAAATGATTATGACTCAAAATAACCCTTGTCAGGAGCTCTGGCTGATGACTGTAGCTGGGCTCACTGCTCTCTGGAGAATGAGAAAAAGTGCCTCTGGGCATGAAAATGCAGAGGAAAGAGAGATAAAGTCTGGGTTCCAGTTGACACCCCTGGTTCCCCTCCCGACAGTCTGCACGGCACAATGGGGTCAGTGAGGAGCTAGCTGGCTCTCACAGTAAACAGCCAGTGAGGCCAGTGCTTTTTATCGATGCTAAAAGGACTCAGACACTTCCTGCCATTTAATCCAGGACCATTTTTCTTTCAAAGAACAGGAAAAGCCTCAAGAGATTCCCACAGTGATCGCAGCTGAGCGTGCTGCCAGGGTACTGGGAACGCCGAGACTGGGAGAGGATAGATCAGGGTTAGGAGAGAGGTATCCCCTGGTTCTTCTTGCCACCCATTTACCACAGACCTTCACACCACCCATTCCATTTGACACTTGCTAGACTTCAGCCTTGTAAATGGTTCCTTCAGCATATCAGCTGCTTTCTGTAATGCACTGTGCATGCTTCTGCATGTATAAACACAGCTGTATGTGGTGGTATGTGTCCTTTCCTCTCAGAGTAAGTTTAGGTTTGAATGCTACCTTCCACCTAATTAAAACACAGCCGTACAAAATTACTTTTCTTTAAATCCACTTCTAGTTCACCATCTCCTAAATGCAGGCAGCTTTACATACACACTTATCCCAGCCACCTTCTCAACCAAATTCTTTGTTGTGCTTTGACAGCAATTTGCCTAACCTTGCACCTATTCACTCACTCCTGTAAGCTTCTTGTACCCTATCTTTATTCCTCTACAAATTTTTGCTGATGACAAAGTCATCAGCTTAAAATGGAAGTCTTCTCAAGAGAATGCAGCCCTCTCTCAATGCTACATCTGCTACTTTTCTTCATTTCTCTACCCATGCATCCACCTTCATTTATCCCTTCACTATTTCCCTCCTCTCTGCTACAGCGATTAATTTCCTGTTCCCAAATAATTGATAATTCAATGAAATCCTGAAGAAACTATAAAATCATCAACTGTCACTGAACAATACAGTCTAGTGAGAGCTTATGAAAAACAGTTTCTCCATTACATAGGTACAAACATGCACGTGCTTCAAATGACTCCAAGTACTTATGAGGTACCTTCTTAAACCGGACTGTAGCAAGCAAAAGGCCATTTTCCTCTAACTGTACTAACTTCCCCTGCCAAACATCCTTGACCCAAAAGGGTCTGGGAATAACTTAGCATCTGGCAGTGTAAGCTGTTTTTCCTCTTAGCTATCTCTCAGATCTCTAGTCCTTTCTGCAGAACTCTGCTCATTGGTCAGGACCATCTTCCGACAGCCAGAATGTGTCTGCCCCATGGAATTCACTGCAGTACTGGCAATCAAATTCTAGCAAATCTTGGATTACTTTAGTCTTATTCTAGGAAAAAAAATGAAGTCTATTTACTTTACTAGTACACTGGTACATTTTCCCCCACTCTACCAGGAAATATGAGTAAGTCCTCTTTATTCCAACCAAAACTCTGTAAATCCCACAACACATGCCTTCTTTCCCAAGCCAATTTCCTCAAACTTGGTCCCCAAACCCATCCTTCTCACTGTACACTGCTACAAGTAATTTTTATCTTTTCACTAGGAAGCCTAAGAAAAGATCTTTTAGGACAATAAGACGGCCTTCCAACACACTAAGAGACAAGGTAGGACTGTTACTTTTCCTGCAATCTTCCTATCTCCAACCTCAAAACAGTGTTTGGTTGTGTGCTTCAGTAAGCAAATCTCTCTCTTTACAGTCATCTGGGGACTGACATGCTAGGAGGGGTTTGTAAGCATTAGAAAAGTTTGTGTGAGGCTTTTTCAGTATCCATAGACAGCTTTACTGCAGGCAGAGGATGTGAAATCACAGTGTGTTTTAAGATACCAGGGTTTACTTTCATTCAGGAGGAAAACCAAACACACAAACACACAACCACCCCCTCATAAAGCCCATAACCAAGCATAATTACCACCGAAGAACAGATGTCCTTATTTATCCCATCTCTGTTCCATGACAACCTCCAAACTTACCTGGTATCCTGATAAAAGACCAGCCGTTCTGAGGCCTGATCCCTAATAGCCCTCCTGGATACTCTGGGAAGAACTGGGAGGACTGCTTCAGCCAGTCAGCTGCTAGCTCAGGGGCTCCATTGAGTACACACTGCTTTGCTTCAAGACATCCTCCTTCCTTCAGTGCCCTGCGCTCATATTCTGCACTTCGGTCATTGCAGTAGAACTCCAGTGGCACAGCTGTTACCTACAAGTAAAATAATCATCAATATTCTTGTTCAGATTTCCACTCATCCCCAAATTCCCAGTTCAGGTACCTTCCCATAGGATCAAATATTAAGAGTTAAACAGTTACTGACATGTACAAATGGAAAACAATTTTAAGCCGGGCTTAAAACAAGCAAAGATGCAACATCTCCCCACACCACAAAAAAGGTCCTGTGAACAACCAGGCACAGACCACTTGCCTTTTGACAAACAATGCCTCACGCCAATTGCCATACAACTGATAGCAAAGCTGAGAGTAAAAGAATACTATCCTTGCTGCACCTTTAATTTTTGCCCTTCACAATCAAGTATTTACCTAGCAGAGATGAGATTTCCATATTGCCCTTAACAGAAAGTCGTGATAATTTAAAATTAGGAAGATACATAAATTAGAAAGGAAAACAAATGAACAGGGAAACAGCCCTGTTTTAGAACAGCATACTTCTTGGGCTTGACAGCTGATCTGAAGAGAAGTGGGCCACAGGAACAGTGCCAGTGAGCACAGGGTGATCTTTTTCTTTTGGCCACTCTCTGAATTCCTTGCCCTATTACCTGCTTTAGTATATACAACCCAGCTGGACAGACCAGTGTTGCAAACACAGCAACTCTGATTTCATGCCATGGGAGCTATTCTGGAATGGCTCCATCACCACTTTAACTCCCTCTGCTCTGCCACGTCCACTCAAAGCTGTACAGAAAGTAGAAGGTCCGTGTTAGCCGAACAGCTATATGCTAATGGCTGTAATGTTCTCAAGTAAGGAGTCTGTTCCAGCAGACAGGGCTGTCCTGTGTACAATCCAGAGCTTTCTCCTATCTCACCCATACCAGGACAAGGGACAACTTCAAAATACTGCAGTAATAAAAACCAAAAGCGGAACTGAGCCATGGCACACACCACGACAGCCTGGGTTTTAGTTTTGATACTTCACCAAGAGTTAAACCACATGATCCAAAGTAAATACAACTAGAACACTTTCATGCAAATATAAATACACAATTCACTTATCCAGCACAAGAATCATTCCAATAAAATGCAGATCACCAACTTTTTTCTATTTTTCCTGAATGTAAGTCTGTTTTGGGCCAACATTCTGGGGTGTTCACAAAAGCTATTTATAAGCAAGTTTAGAAAAGAAAGCTAGTAAAAACTTTCACATAGTACCTACAGACTTAATAATGTGTTGTAAATTCATCTAAAAATGCAACTAAAATTAAGTATTAGACAAATCAACCTTACGGTATGGGCTTGTAACAGAGAGAAGTTATACATTCGCAACGCTTTGTAGGTTTCTTCACCAACATAGGAAGCAAATATATCATTACTTTAGAAGTCATTTTTATTTCAGAAGTACAATTGGGAAAAAAGAAATGCATGTAAATTCATGCAAATTAAAAATACTGTCATGAATCCTAACAGTGTGCAAATGACATTACCTACGGGACTATGAAAAGCAATGCGACAAATGAAAACGAATGCAGGGGAAGTCAAACTTGCAGGAGTTTTCACATTATGAAAAAGGAAGTGGATCTGTGTAGAGAGAAAGAGTATGGGGGTCTTCGGGTTTTGACAGTGAACACTAAGCAGTGGAGTTTCTGCAGAACTGAGTAAGGATGGAAATTTGTGTGATAATGGAACAATTGAAACATTAAACAGTAAAAGATCTATCTTTTTATTGCAGATGAAAAGCTTTTATGTATTTGGAGGGGTTTTAATCTTTTGTTCCAGCTTACTCTACCATGACATAATTAACTGCTACATTCTGAGAATAACAGATACGTAACATTATATCATGCAAATGAAGGTATTTTAATGGCTTAACTAAATGATAAGCAATAAAATAGTTTAAATATCACCAGTTTTAAATATTGTACTTCAGAACTGTAAGGTGAAGAGAGCAACCCATACCTCAGGACAGACTGACTGATACCTTAGATGCTGGCCGCACCTCTCTGAATATTTACCAGCTAACCCTAAGTAAAAGGTATTAAGCAAGATCTTCTGGGTGGAAGCCTGTAGCCCACTCCTGTTTTACTGGAGCTCTTCTCACAGGAATAGATTTATCTCACAGAGACTTCTCTCTGCAAGGGCCAAACAATTGTTTAAACAGATTCATGAATGTTATAGCACATATTGAAATAAAACCAAAAAAGCAGACAAAATCTTGGCAATAATGGCAAAGCCATTGTTTTGCAAGATGCCAAGAGCTATTTTTAAAACCAGTCTAGCTTATGGGTCTATACATACAGCCACCTGAAACACTGCAGAGTGAAACAGGCTGTGTTAAGACTTTGTACACATTTCCACCATTTAAAACACACTGTTAAGAGTTGATGCTACCTCATACTGCCACCTGCAGTCAAAGCATAGGACTGACTTTTGGGGGAGATGGCAAAATCTCTCAATTCAAAATGCAACCCCAACTCTCGCAGCCTGTCTCTGCTGCTGCTGGAGAGCTGCTCCTGCCCTCTGAGCATCTTTGTGGCCTCCTCTGGACTTGCTCCAACAAGTCCACGTCCCTCTTGTGTTGGGGGCCCCAGAGCTGGATGCCGGACTGCAGGTGGAGTGTCACAAGAGCAGAGGAGAGGGGGAAGAATCACCTCCCTCTGCCTGCTGGACACACTTCTTGTGATACAGCCCAGCATACAGCTGGCTTTCTGAGCTGCAAGCACACACTTGGATCTATTGAAACCAAACAATATTGCTCGAAACTGAATTAGTCAGCTTCCTAATCAGAATACAAGATCCATCCTCCAAGCTATTTTTTTGTGATTGAGACCTATCTGTACCCCAGAAAATTGCCTGCATAGAAAGAAAACTACAACACTGACCCACCCCTCACCATCCATAGCTGCTACATAAACATGTGCTCCTATTTCTATCATTCGCTCCATTAACTTCCCAAAATTCATCACAGGTCAAACGACAACAGAAGGCTATAGTTTCTGAGAACATATGTGCCCTTTATGCTGTTTCAAGTCGTCTGCACTCCTGCCAAAAGTTTCTAACAAGCATAAAATTAAGTCTTTGTATTCCTAGAAACTAAAAGCCATGCTTCCACGTAATCATTTTTATACACCAGCCAAACCAAAACAAGTAACTTTTATTCACTAGAATAAATGTCAGAGACGATCTCTCCTCGCCCTTCCCTTCCCCTTCATATGTAGCCTTCTAAGCTCCTTCTCTTCCCTTCCTGACGTAGGGGGAAGTATTCAACATATTCTTCATCTGTAATGCAAATTTAGGTACGAAGAGTGACAAATCAAAGGAATCTGAAGGAGAATTGGATTTCACAATTTACTCTCAGAATAACTGCTTCAACCAGGTAATCATAGAACAGTTTGGGTTGGAAGGGGCCTTAAAGATCATCTAGTTCCAACCTCCTGCCACAGGCATGGACCCCTTCCACTGGACCAGGTTGCTCCAAGCCCCATCCAACCTGGCCTTGAACGCCACCAGGGATGGGGCACTTAAACACTTCCAGGGATGGGAATATGTTGTGACCAGGAGGTGATGTGTGATTTTGAGAAGTTCAGTTTAGATTCCTGGCCCCTGGAGCTGCAGACACAGATGAATTCAGCTCGAGCAACAGCATGTAGGTAATAAGCACAGAGTCCTACTTGCCATCTACCCTCCTTCAGATGCATATGTATAGTTGCACATGCGGGCTCATTTGATCAAGCCTACAGCAATAACATCAACAGTGAGTAAAGAATGTAACATCTGGATGGTCTGGTAATAAAAGTACGTTTTGTCCGGCTTTGTCAAGATCCAACAACATGGAATACAACAGCCATAGACTTACAAAGGTCTCTTGTCTCAGCCCAGGAAATTTCAGCTAAAGTAATTTCAAAATTCACTTGATAGGTGATGGGCAATCCTAAGCAGTACCACTTAATATCCAAAAGCTTTAGAAAATGCCAACTCAAGTAATTCTTACACAATTCTTAGTGCGATTTAGTGTTTCCTTTTTGGCACATAAGCTGATGCAATGAGAGAAAACTAACATCCTTTTCAAAAAAGCACTGCTCCTCAGCTCCTTTTTGTCATCAATGTTGACCAATCACCCCATTCTGTTCATAGCATATCTTCATTTTGCCCTTAGATTACTGGGGAATAATCTACTTAACCTCTTCTGTAATTTTACTGCTTTTGGTATTAGGAGAGAAAGTGAAATCTTATGTATCTCAGCATAACTCCTGTTAGGTGCATCTTAGAACTCTCATTTTCCCTTCAGGACACATTATAGTCACTTCCCCTATGAAAAAAACCACTATTGAATACAGTAGCAAAAGGATATCCTCACAACAGTTTTACCCAACCAAAAGAAAGTAATAGATCATCCTGTTCCTAAGGCACAATTCTAACAAGATTTAAAACACAATAGAAAATACATAATTTACAACTTAACTTGGGACTTACCCGTGGACTGGCTATGCACAGGAAGGACGGCAGCTCGGTCACCTGGCAGCACCGTACACATGAGGTAGCTGATCTCCTTCGATGTATGACATGATCTGAATAGCCAGTAACTGCTTTACAGTGGCTGCTGAACACAAGGTTCTGAAAACAAAATTAAAACTAGTAAGTTTTTACGTCTATAAAGAAATACTCCTCTTAAATCTTGTAACCACCCATGAGAAAGACAGACAAAGGACACTGACCAAGTATTTCTCTTTGTAAAAGGAAAACATTAATCTTCTGCAGTGAGAATGTATAGGATCTTGGTGTAATTATCAGAACATTCAAACCCTGAAATGGTTGAAATCAAAATAGCTCATACCAATACTTGCGTTTATGCTCAGTTGGAACCAGAAAAAAGTTTTAGCTTCTTCGAACCTTTTGACCTCAGCTTTTATAATGAAGGAAGTACAGGAATATTCTAGAAGGTCTGACCCTCAAGCTGTTTTCTAGCTAACCCTTGATCTATTCTAAAGCGTAAGTAAAAAGAAATTTACTTATAAATGAAATTTAACAGAGAAAAAAGATTAAGACTCTAAATGAAACTAGATCGGTATCTTTGGACTTGCATCTTTTCCAATCTTTTCTTCCTTTCCTGTGCAAAATGGCTCTGAATTTTAACCTGAGGACTTTCAAGATGGTTACTCACACACATGAACACACCCAGGTATAACACCCCCCTGGAACTTGCCACATGTGATCAACATCCTTTTGATACAGAAAAATGTATTGACTCAAAAGTGGGGGCATTGAGATGACATTGCATTTTAAAGAAAGGAGAATTTTGAAGATGCTCAACCCCCCACACAAAAATAACAGAAAACTAAATTTTCTAGAGCAGGTTGCTCCAAGCCCCGTCCAACCTGACCCTGAACACTGCCAGGGATGGGGCAGCCACAGCTTCTCTGAGCAACCTGTGCCAGTTTCTCACCACCTTCATAGTAAAGAATTTCTTCCTAATATCTAATTTAAATCTCCTCTCTGTCACTTTGAAGCCATTCCCCCTTATTGCCCCTATCACCACACGCCCCTGCAGAAAATCCCTCTCCACATTTCTTGTAGGTCCCCTTTAGGTACTGGAAGACTGATATAAGGTCTCCCCTGAGCCTTCTCTTCTCCAGGCTGAAGAAGCCCAACTCTCTCAACCTATCTTCATAGGAGAGGTGCTCCAGCCCTCTTCCTTGTGTATTATCATTATGTATAATTGTTTCCTATAGTATACAGAGCATTCTGCATACTACAGGAAACAAGAAACAATTTTAGAAACATAAAAGGTATACCTCTCACTTCCACAGGATCACAGGATGTGCCCTCCTGGCATTTCTAGAGCAGTTCACTTAAGTAAAATGTGAACAGTACCTAAAGCTTTGACATTGTTTTGCCCCAGTTCCTAATGCACCAAAACTAGTTGCATCCTACTTTCACTTTACAGAGCCTCCCCATTTTCTAAAATGCCAGTATTTGAAGTTCTAAACATCAGGGTACATGACAGAAGGAGACACCTTGTATATAATCTCATACATTCGATATCTGCATTCCTCCATATTAAAAAAAAGATGCTAGAAAACATCCACAGCAGCAGTCTATTATGGATCATGCATTCTGGGCCCTTTCTGTTTCCAGATGTAAATTCACCGGGCAAGGTGCAGATGGCTAGCACATATAATTTGGAACCTGCTGACAAGGTAGAAAAATAGTCTTGCTGTATATATGTGCTAACACCACCTATGAAATACAGTCAATCCTAGCATGTAAGTGGGTCTTTCAGTTGCTACCAGCATGACTCGTGGTCTGGAGCTGGCAAAAATAAAGTTCGTATACTCTGACTGAACATAGAATCATAGTTAGGGTTGGAAAGGACCTTAAGATCATCTAGTTCCAACCCCCTGCCACAGGCAGGGACACCTCACACTAAACCATGTCACCCAAGACTCCATCCAACCTGGCTTTGAACACTGCCAGGGATGGAGCATTCACAACTTCCTTGGGCAATGCGTTCCAGTGCCTCACCACCCTCACAGTAAAGAACTTCTTCCTTTTATCTTCTTCCTTACATCTGCTCCTCTGTATACAAAGTGAGAGCAGAAGGAGCTGAGAATAGCCTTTCACTGACACTCAGCAGGGCTAAAAAGCACAGGTCAAAGCTTGGGCCACACTGGATATGTGATCCCAAAACCAGGCTTTACTCAGCTGGCAATTCTTTTTCAGTAATGCTGGCTTAAGACAACTGCTTCACATGTTCACTCCTGTCCCCACAGAGCCCCTTCTTGTTGGCCTAACTGTCTGTACTCATTAAGATGCTGATCAAGATGAAAACAAACCCTTGCCCCTCCACTCTAAATTAGGTTTGTGATCTGTTCTGCCACCTGGTAAAACAAGCCATGTGCTGAAAAAAGCAGAATGGGAAATACAAGGCTGGGAGTACATGGCTGTGGACAACAGATATGAATGGTGGCTTATTCATCTGAGGACCAGAAGTGATGGCAACAAAGCACCAGCACTGCTGCTGAAAAGGAGGGGAATCCCTTCCATGACATTTGTGTCCCTTCTTGTCCAAGTTTTATCACTTGCCTATCGCTCCAGAAGCTTATTTAGCTACACATGTAATCAAAGAACAAATTCAACAGCCATGAAAATAGAAAGTTTTCTGCAGCTGGCACATACAGGGATATGACAGTGCAAGCCCACATCTGTGGAGGCAGGATTCAGCAGCTGGAAGTAAAGAAAGTACAGCAAGGATCAGAGGGGAAGAGTGACTTCCTTCCCAGCAAGAGCAGGCCACTATATGGACTCAGACCAACCGTCTTTGAGCTAAGTAAGTCCACTCACTGGGGGTACAACTTATTTTACAAAGAGGAATCAGCATTGCATGCAGTCACAGAAGCTTTCCACTAAGTCTTACGACAGCAAGTCCTGGCATACTGATTGTGGCCCTATTCACTAGAGGAGTTTGGTAACGATTTCCTGGAAAGCAAGAATACAAGAAATGACTAACAAAGTGTAATTCCAAACGTATGCAAGTTTGTTATTTAATTCTCTTTTGGAAAACAATATCAAAGAGCCATCAAAGATGGCTTTAGCCCAATTAGAAGTACCCAGGAAGAAACATAAAGGAAAACTTCCAAGAAGGTATCAAAAATAAATGAAAAATATTACTTTTGTATATATAGAGTATTAGAAGTAAGTCTTGTACACGGGCATTAATCTGGTTTTCAGCCTCATGCTTCCTGCACACAAATTGTGAGCAGGTCACAAGAAACATCCCTCTCTGAATTCCCTGACATACGCAGCAGTTAAGTATTCATGAACAGAGCAGACACCAGATATAACAGGGACAGGAGAAACCAGCTTCCATCAGTCACATACATGGAGAAGACTGGGTAAGGTTACAGAACTGAACACAGCCACAGCTCTGAAACGGATCCTACACCTTAGTACAACAAAGCCAGGAACTGAAGAGGATTGTTATAAAGCAAGAATGTGCACATTTACAACTGTGCAATCCAAAAAAGAGGCTTTCCCATATTGCAGAGCTGCACATAAATATGGGTGATTGCTACCAGCATCTTAAGCCCATTAACACTCCTATTTAATAGAAAGAAAAATAGGAAAGCAAAGGATAGAAGAGTTCATCTCAAAAGATCAGATTTTACATTAATTTAAATCAATGTATACAAATTAATACACATCTTGTGGAGGTGCTGAATAAGGGGAATGAAGAGACCTCTCACTACTTTCTGTTAATGCGAAGAAACTCATACTATATTTAGACAGATGTTACCTCAATTTCCAAAAGATACATTAAAAATAAATGTGTTTTTTTGTCTACTGACTTATTTTCATAGTTTGTCTCTTATATCGGAAATGCTGATCTGAGCAGTTAAGAAAAGCCTTTCCAGATTTATACCATTTCCTTTTTCCTCTGTTTCTCCCCCTCCTCACTCCCCACACATTACTATCTTATGAAACCCTAGAGAAAACCTCAGGGAATTTTGCATTGAAAGTTTCTCAAATTTGGGCTAAGATAAAAAAGTGAGTTCATTTTTACCCATGAAAGACACGCATGTAAAGGGCAGTTTGTTTTGCACCCCTTTTTTTTAAGATGTTCTATATATAAGCTGTGAAAACAAAATTCTGCAAACACAGCTTATTTTCCAGTGGCTTCAGGTGGTAATTTGTCTAACATGCAGGTTAGAAAACAGATCTAACTAAAGAATCTGTCAGAATTGTAGGGCTAAATTTCTTTTAGATTTACTGGGGTTATCACGAATGTGCTGTATTGCACACACTGATGAACTCTGCTTCTCAGCTGGCTGTAAAAGGTAGGAGTTACACCAGTCACTAGTTACACACAGTCACAGCACTGGGACCCCGGAGACACAAGGAATGAGTTCCTCAAAGAACAGAAATTATTTGGAGAAACCAAATTATATGTTTAAGTCGTGCCAGGTTGTGGCACAGTGGAGTCTGCAGCTTATCCAAATGCTTTACATTTCATTTTTAATATTAAAACCTACATGTGCACATTCCACATTTCATATTTAATATCTATAACATGAACTCACCTTCTGTTCTCTAAGAAAATTTACCAACTTTCATTTTTTAATATGTATACACACTAACCCAAAGGCTACACAAAGATCTAGATTGTCTTTCTACACATGTAAAAACGAATGCTACCTTCTGTAAGGGCATACAACTTCTTATACCATCTTCTCCTCCTTTACTGTTAGGCTGCAACATTTATGATGCCACACAAGTTCTCCTTAACTATGCCAAGGAGACGACAGAGCTACAGTGCTGTTTCAGAGATAAGCATTACACAGTCACTATACCAACAGCTGAATGTAATCCCAAAAAGCTAACGGAAAGCAAATTCATACAGCACAGACATTTTATCGAGCTAGACATGGAAACACAGAATATTACACACCGGCACAGCCAGAGTTAACTGGCATACATGCTCAGTTGGCTTGCTCTTTGTTTGATAACTAGGAGGACTCATTTTGTTGGCTTTGCTGTTAACGCTGCAAAACATGACACCAAGTCCAAGGCTGGTTTCCTACTGCTTATGCGTCTTCAATTTCAACTTCCTCTACACGCTATTCAATTGAATTCTGGCTATCTCCTTTCCCCTTCCAGACTCATGAACAGAAGCAATATTCCCTAGAGAAATTTGGCACAATCTCACTGTTTCAGAAGAGATTTTTTTACTGCATATCTGCTAACTGCCCCAGATGCTTTCCTGACTCTGTGCTAGCACTCTTGTGAACTTATTTCCCAGTGAAACAAATCAATGGAGCTATAACCTAACTCAGGAAATCAACAGCAATTTAGTCACAAAAAGACAAAACCTTCACACACATCCCAGGCAAAAGATTAGAGAAAATGACCTTGCACTACACAGTAAGATGAAAACATCTGGAGTCTCTCAGACAGCAGCAGAAGCAGATTTCAGAGTAGGAAGACACCAGCGACAATGCTTGTCCACCAACTCTGAAACACTGCTAGGCTGAAGTCTCTGCTTTCCCCAATGCCGCAATAACGTACTGAATTTCATCTGTTCCAGTAAGAAACCAAGCACCTTACACGTAGAAAACGTTACAGAACTCTTAAGCTGATATGTAGAATCCATCCCTGATAAATGGTGAGTCTAGTTCTGTTGCTCCAGTAATATTTTTAAGACTTCCAATTCTACTGATTTATTCTTTATAGCAAGTTTTGAAATGCATCACCACATGGAAGATAGTAGTTAAAACTAGTTCTCTGTTCAGCACTCTGAGCTTTATTAACTGTATCTAATAAAGCAGACAATAAAATCATCCTGCTGCCAAGTTTGTTTTCCCCAGTTGTATAAGGATAGAAAGGTTTTAACCATTTCTCACTCATGAGGATTTGCTACTGTCTTCACAGCACAAAAATGTTGCTTACCTGGAGCAAAGTGCAGCTGTGCAAGTTAGGGAAAGACAGCGGGAAATTTACATCAAGCAAGAAATCCCTGTTCCTCAGAAAATATGACCGCTGCTGTTTTTCCCCTTCGGTTTCCACCCAGGAGCGCATGTGATGGAGCCTGTAGGATGCTTTCAGAGACAGGAAAAGAGCTAACCACCTGAAATAGAACACAGTAGATTCATTCAATCATTGCTTTGTGAAAGAAAGGCTTGAGTATATTTACGACATAATCAGAACATCAGGCTTACAGTGTCCTGACTTCAAGAAATATTTTTTGCTAGACATTTTCCAATTATATTACTCTTATTTTTTCCTAAGGTGGCTTAACTGAATCAAAGTGATTAAATCAGAGTAAACTACAAAGCACTTGCTTAAAAGGCTTGAGTCTGAGTTAGCCGTTACTACTTAAAATTGCACTCTGACTTCTCTGTTAATTGCTCCATATATAAATTATTCATAATCTGCATAATGAGTGCAGTATTTATCATAAAAGATAATTCAGACATATACAGAGAAATTTGTATTATGTTATTGAAACAGACAAGAAACACTAGTCCCAAATAGCCATAACAATTAAATAATATCACACTTTCAAAGCTCTAAGCAAAACACATTTATTAATAAAGACTTACTTTTAATCTAGATTTCTTCTAGTCAGTAACTTCAGTCAGAGTACTGCCCATTGCAGAGTACACTATAACTTAAACTTATAGTTCACAAACTTTAGTTCCATTACCCTAAGCTTATGCCTTGAAATTCCCTTACCAGGAATTCCACCAGGAATACCACCAGGTATATGGAAAGTAAACAATACAGCTCAGAGCTGAAGAACAACTGTCACAGTACAAGCTTATTCCATGTGTGTTAAAACACATGCTCAAGAGCAATTGGTAAGCATTGCAAAACTGGCCTTCAGAGGTCTGGATTTTGCACTTGCTAATGCCAGCAACCTACAGCATGACAAGTAAACTCTTCTGTTGCCCTTTGGCAGTCTTGTGTATTTACACAAGTGTCAAATCTTTGTAACAGAGGTTTTCTTTTGCGAGAGACATAAAAATTGCCTTTCAAAATGGTGCCCTGTATTAGATGACAATAGACAATATTAGTGTAATATTAGGAAGCATAGAAAATGCACATGTACAGAGAGATGCCTCTAACATCACCTGTATTTTTCCTACAATTACCAAAAAGGAAGTCTCCCCCCCAAAAAAAGTTGTCCTCACCTGGCTAAATGTCCCTGATTCATGAGGTTTGCCATTTCCGCTGGAGAGACATCAATAAACCGGAGGAAAGAAAAACAGCTTTCTTCATTGATGCCTACATCACAGAAATAATGAAGTTAGGCCAACACATTTCACAGATACTCAGCTGAAAACAGTAAACTTACTCCATCAATTCAAGAAACACATTCTCTGACATATGATATACCTAGGTGAATAAACAGGGGATCCTAATTTAACCTATCTTTTAGAAATAGTGGAAATTTAATGTGAATCGCTGCTGGCTGACTCCAAGTTCCAGTTCATTTTCCAGTCTGGGCAAGAGAAGGGCATTTACCAAGACAGAAAATACATTCTAGGCCAGAAAACCATGTAGCCTGTAAGGACACCGATTTCACTTTGTAAGAATCGATAGGCAGCGTGCACATTTGCAAATCCAAACACTTATCTACCAGACAGCTGACCACAACACTCACACCTCAGGACGTCTGCCAAACATGCTCCCTCTCACCCAGCCAGCCAGCCAAATGGGTTGGAAGGAGAGGTAGGAATGGATAGAGGAATGTGAGTATGGGGATAAGGATGCAACAGGTATGGCGAGGATGATGGAAACACTGCAGTGAAGGGTGGGGAGCAGAAGAGAGACCTTCCACTGTTACTGAAGAAAGCCTTTCAGGCCCACCCATGTGCACTGCGTATCCCCAGTACCATTGGTACCATTTTTATTTTTTAATTCCTACACAAAAATTATATTGCCAAAATTATTTTCCTTTTATTGTATGCCAAAAAGGGTCCCCAAGAAAAAGCCTATTATGAATACCAAAACAAGCAGGAAACAGAATGATCAGCAAGACATACAGAAGTTAGAGTTACAGACAAGTACAGACTCCTACAGCTGCATCTGCTTCTTCATACTTGAAAAGGGTTTTGAATAACTGAACGGGGCCATGCTAACAGATTTCAGCATAGTAATGCAGCCACTCTCTCTCTTTTTTCTCCCAAAGTTTTTCCCACCTCTGCAGTGGAGCAATCTGATCAGCTCTTTCTAGCAAAAAACCCAAAACTCAATCACCTATAATAATAAATTGTATTTGTCAATATTAGCAGCTTATGTGATTGTTTTTACTCATTGATTAGATCCTGAGTCACTTGCAACTCATCTATTTTCTACTTGAAGTTGGCAGTTTAACATACAATACAGAATGTACTGAGATGAATCCAAGATTTCTCTGAATTGAATCTGTCTAATTCACATTAGACTAAAAAGGCAGCATTAATCCCTTGAAGCAAGTTAAAACAAGGCAGGAGGAATAGAACAAGACTGCAGCAGGATTAAACAGTAACCAAGTAACAAGCTGTCCACAGATCATTCTTCCAGCTGCTTCTATCTGCTCCTCACTGAGCAAATGAAATATATGTACAAGTACAAATGCTAACAATATTTCATCAAATTCTAATCAGATTAGCTCAGAGGACTAATTTATCTGGTCTCTCAGGTCTTCCCCTTGAATGAGACATATTACAACATCGCATGCAAGCGTGCAACCCAGCTTGCTTCCCAGGACTGTAAACCTACCCTTCCGATGGAAGAGAGACTGCTGGATGTGGTCTGGTGCAAATGGCGAAAGTGAAACCCGTAACCACCTGAAAATGAAAGCAACAAAACCAAACAAAATCACTAAGAAAGTCTTAATACACCCAATGCTCAATTTCACAATCAGCAGAAAATGCGGAGTAACCATTCAGGACTTCACTGTATTTCAGGACTCTGGATAACTGGAATTGCACAGCAGTAAGAGAAAAGCATCATCAGCCCACAGGCACTATTGTTAATTTTACACTAAGGCACCCCATTGTTCCGGAATTGAATTATACACTGTAGAACAGTTAGTCTCATCTTCAAATATAGCTTTCTTATCTTTGCTCTGAGCACTCCTCATAACTGAATGCACACAAAATCAATCAAGAACTGCCACAGTTGGAGAAAACAGCAAACTGCTGTGAGGCAGCTTCTATTCATCCAAAGTAAGCATCAAAAGCTGTCAAGGCACTAGTAGATGCTTAAGATACACATATCACAGACAGGCAGATACTGATAGCTTCCTTAAACATGAAAACTCACTGAAGGGAAACCAGGGCTTTTGGTTTTGTTTTTTTGTTTTTTGTAATTCTTTTAAAGCTTAATTCTATTACACATCATCAGCAACAACTCTGAATTCCTTTTCCTGACTTTCTTATTCAAAGGGATCTTTGATAATCAGGATTCCACCAAGAGTAAGAATCAGATATCAGATGCTTAACACAGCTGAATGAACCAAAGAAAACTAGGAATGCATTGCTTAGCCAATGTAACATAACATACATCAGGTAAGGGAGCTAATCAGCACTTACAAAGCCAAAATAAGTCTTAAGTAATAATATTAAATATGCTAAGTTGGAGAGCAAATGGAATAGGCTTGCCTGTCCCGTGAGTGGTTAAAGACCCTGATCCGTCCATGACGGTAGATAAACTTTGAAATCTGGTATGGCTTTAGGGAGATGTGAAATGGAGACCAAGTTTCTTGTCGCTCAAACAGCTCTGGGTGATTGCACACCTATAAGAAAGAGAGCAAGTCAAACGCTGGGAGGAATTAATTCAGTCAGATGCAGCATTTACATCCCAAATCAACACAACTATTGATCACTATAGTATTGCACAGCTATTTTAAGTGTATCTACTCAAATTTGAATACAGCATCATATCTTTCTCTATTCACGTAACAGCTGTTGCCTCTTCTTCCTAAGTGAATGATCTCCTCACAACCAGTTTGGAACCAAACCAGTTAGCAGATGCATGCACCATTTGGCTAAAGCTCTTCCACTTCAACATCATGCTACACTGCATCAGAAACACAACTGAACTGCATGCAAATTTGCTTGCCTATGCCAGAAGTTTTTTTTACATGGTGTTTTCCAGAAGCTATATTTTAGTTCTGTGCTAATGAATGATTATACTTTTTAAAAATTCTTATTTAAAATAGCCTTACCTTCCTGAACTGCATGACTAGATTCATGAGACTACTGGTGGTGGTCTGTGCTTGCTGAGTAGTGCCCATTGAGGACTGCAAGAGGTCATCAATAGAGATTTTGTTTTTCAGGGCTTGGTACAACAGCTTCTGTCGACTTGTCTGCTGGCAGTACATAAGAATTTCAATCTGAAAAATAGTAATGAAGATTTAGCCTTTCACTTCTCTGAAATGCAGGATGACCACATCAGTACACACGAAGCGGAGAGAAATGTATCTTAAGGAAAACATAACTTTCTCAAAAAATACATATATAGGCAGTTACATTAACATCTATTTCAGGATCCAACCTGGAAAGGTTTAGGTAATGATGTAAGAGACAGACCTTTAAAAGCATGTGAGCACAACTAAGTAAACCGAATCTGAAGAAGCTCTGAAAATGTCAGATCTGCTGCTGATCAGCTTAAAATCTGACCTCAATTCTACTATCCTACTGTTAAGATGCTACCCATTTAGAGCCATCTTCAACAAGTGTCAGGAGCCCATGACAGTGACAGATGCATGACGTAACAACAGTGTCTGTGGGAAGCTCTAGCTTTGAAATTAATAAGCACATCACAACCAAGTAGATGTCTCTTAAGCAGTGGTCCCATAACCTGGGAACATGTTGACTACAACATCATCCAGTATTGCTAACACCCACATGAAATTAAGAGACTAACGAGGGAAGAGTATGATGTTGCTACTATGCATTTCTTGCTCTGTACAGACAAGCAAAAAGAATCCTAAATCCATGCCAAATCCTTCACAAAACCAACTTGTGATGTTTATCACCCAATCATTGCTGTATCAATCTCCTCCACCTCAATTAGTAATATTTCTGTCAACTTAATCAGGCTTAAAGGTTTCTATTTGTAATCATTAACAAAAGCTTTTCTCTAGAAGAAAAGTTTATTAATTAGGGGTTTTTCAGTTACATTCACATCTAATGAGATTACTGGGATGTGGAGCCAGAAACTGAAGGTCTGTGCAAGGTCTATGATCAAACTTCAGGTATGCAGACTGCCAAATGAGTTTGCAAAAACCAGATCAGAGAACAGAGCTATGACAATGACGCTGAAATACGCATTCCAGATAAATACTTTTTCTCACCTTATCTGACAGCTCATTTTCCACATCCTTCTTGATTCTTCTCAACATGAAAGGCTTCAGGATCATGTGCAAGCGGGATAGTTGGTCTGAAATAAATGGAATGGGGAACAAGGAACAATTACTTCACCAAATGAGAAAATTATATGGCATTCTACTACAAATTAAGTCCCTTACTGCTTACAGCACATGAGTCTTTACAGCACAGAGTGGTATTCCTCTGCTGGTTTTCTTTTTTTAAATGAATGCTGTCCTACACTGTTTGACTTATGAATCGAAAGATCTGCATCACAGAATAAACTTCTAAAGCATTTTTTATGTTCTATATTCCCCCGGGCTGAACAATATGGGCTTAAATTTATCACTGACTATTAGTGCAAAAGAAAGTTTCAGATGAGACACTGCTAATTCATGAAAAGAGATCATTACAGTTTTAACTCTCACCCACCAAAATTACAGATAGCATCACAAGAACAGGGCATACTGCATTGATAGACAACTACAGTCTTTACCATAACCTGTAAAAACAAAACCTCTGAGTATCTGAGAACTCTTAAAGCCTTTACTCTGTGACAAGTTCCAACTGTGCTGTGTTCTACTCCAATTACATATCAGCTATTTCACTTAGCTAGATTTTTTTATGTAACTATCCCCTCAAGTTTGCTCTCAATTCCCTCTTCCCCTCGAATTTTTATGCTTTTCTTCTGGAGCACAGAAGGTATTTAGTACTTTGTGTCAATTTTTATGTCTAGAGCTTGTAACACACTCAGGAGGTCTCTAAGATTATGTGCTCAGTAACCTGCAGATACCTAAAATATTTGTTTTTCTGTGTTTGGGAAGAGGACTGGAGATAAGTAGCAAATCAACATTTTCACTACATGTTTTTCTACTCCTTGCACATGCTACATTATAGTCAGAAACACAAACTTAAGACATAAACTATGGACAACAATCCATAACATTCTAATCCCATTAAGCACCCTCTACTTTAGATGACATTTCTCATACAAAAAATGAGAGATGAAGTTTAACCATTAGCAGTTGGAAAAGGCAACAGTTTTTTTAACATAAAAATTACTGCAGTTATACACTGCACTCACTCTCATCAATGGCGGACTTGTTCTCTGCATGACTCTCTATGTCCTTGGAAAACCACTCATTGAACTCTTCATGGGAATCAAACAGTGTTGGCATGATAAAATGCAGCAGGGCCCACAGCTAAAAGAAGAGGAGAAAACAACAGATCAGCAAAAGTCACCCTGTGGGCAAAGTAATTGAAGACCCCAAACCCTTGCAGGTATTTATGAGCAAAATCACTTTGCTAGAGCACAAGACAGGGCAAAATTAAACAAAAACCCAGCTGCATCCTCTTCCTCCTCACCCCCTGACAAATGCCAGATATATGAACAAGACACCATTAGAAAGCAGTGAGAAACAGTCCACGGTGATTTCAGCCAACTGAAGGAAAAGCCACAAGAATTAGATTTCATCCTGAAATCTAGGTATTACTCACCACCAGGTTCTCCTGTTTTATTTTTATTTGGATTTATGGCACATCTCTAAATTTTCCCTCCCAGAGCTGATCCCAAGTTTGTCTGGCAGTGGTTTGCCATAACCACACAAATACAACAGGTTTCTCAACTGTTCATATATATATTTAGTGTATATTCTTGTTATGACTCCTGTGAGCTCCTGCATACCTCAGCCATGGTGTTCTGGATTGGTGTCCCAGTCAACAACAATCTGTTTCGACACTGGAACTGCAGTAGGATCTTCCAACGAACACTGATGAATAAAATTAAGACAGATCATTAAAACTGCTTTTTGTAGAAGGATATGAAACAAAGTATTTTAAGACCAATTGCTTCCAGTGACCTTCCCAAATGATTTTTGGAGGTCACTGGGTAAAACCATCACAGCTACTCCCCAGTCTTTCGAAAGACAATTACAGGAAGAAGTAGCCTTTAACCAATTACATAAATACATGCATAATTTATTTTCTTTTTCTAAGTGTCTTTTTACTCATTTTTAATACAAATGTTTGGATACTAATAAAATCTCATGATCACAATAGTTAACTTCCAGAAAGAAACAATTATTATGAATCAGAATGTCGTGTATTTGTCAGACTTTACAACACTAAGTGAATACTGTGGCAGAAGTGCTGAGCTATACATTACAGTCCTCTTAGAAGGGCAGTTTCCAAAGAATGCCGAAGAGACAGACTTTGGTCAGAGTGAGTCTGCATCTAAAGCAATCTTCAACTTACTGTGTACAGTGGCAACTTGGACAAAGGTTATGGGAAAGCTATTACAGAAGCAAAGACGGACAAATTCATTACTTTGAAAACAAGCAGAAAACTTTCTGGCATAGAGTCCTATGACAAAGATTGGGCTTTATTAGAGCCAACAGTATTCCCAGGGTTCTGACCTTCATTTGTGCCTGGAAGTGCCACTGAAGAAGGAATCAAAATAATGCATTTAATGGAGCCAATATAAGCAATATACGCTAAAGACTGCGGACAGTTCACTAGGCAGAATTCTAAGAGTAGGCAGGAAAGAAGATGAACAGAAAGAAGCATTTCACACTGTTTTGTTTAACTGTCCTGTACTTCATGCAAGCTTCTGCTCCACAATTACTTTTTAATTACATTTTACGTATTTGGAGAAGAAAAATCTAAATGCAAAAATCTAGTGGATTAATCCAGTGTCAGAATGATACAGAATTATACAGAAACTTAACAAGGTTAGATAAAGGGGCTTATGTGTGTCAATTTTAACTTCTATCAACTTATGGAATCCTGATGTTTTCACAATATTCCTTCAAGAGGTTGATACAGAGGACAGATTTTATTTCCAATTAATTTATTACCTGGAGCTACTCTTGAGTGCTTGTGCTTCATCCAGCACCATATATTGCCACTTCACTCTCTGGAAATACTTCACATCCTGTACTACTAGCTGATAACTGGTAATCACCACGTGGAAAGGAGCATCCTGAGTATATAATGTCTTCTGTAACCACAAAATAAGAAACAAATGTCAACATAAGGTAAATACATTGTAAATAGTTCACTTTTGTGCACTGAAATTTCAGACTTCTGTTTCATAATCTTTTCTCATTATTACTGCATTTTTCCCCAACAGACTTTTTAAATTAACTACAGCACAGTTATTCAACTGCTGGATCTGGACTTCAGCCCGTTAGTCCCTGAACAATTTCAGATGCTTCTTAATGCGCCAGCCAAGACCCAGGCACTGAACCCTACAAAACTCTGTTGTTAAATCAGGAACAATCTGACAGGCCTGCAGGGATGCTAGACTTGGGCATCCTGAGTTAGGTTACTCAAATAGAATGAACAGTCCTTGACACTGAAACTTCCTGCTTTATTTACAGAGCTCTAGTGTCTTCAACTGAACTCCACACTACCCTGAATTGTCCTGTACAGTACTGCTCTCCAGCACAAGAGAAACCTTCTGCCTTATTATCTTAATGAAAATGCTACTATGTCGATGAAGAAACAGAACTCTATCCATACACTGATTAACTTGGTGGCACGTAGCAACAGTTTCTGGTTTACTTTGAACAAATAACAAGGATGGTCAAAGTGCACAGACATGCTGGTATTACCTGACTCCAGAACTTCCTGATCACCTTTCTGTCGTGCGGATTTCCCCAATAAGGGAGCACCTGGAACAGTACAAAAGTAGAAAGACATTATTTCCAAATAAAGACATACCTCCTCTAGATTTTTATACAGTGTAGTCTACAAAACGAGAAGACAGATCTTCTTCTCCAAACAATGAAAAGGGAATCTATCTTTCTTAACACACAGCAAAATTGGAAAGCACTTGAAAATACTTAGAGCACTCCTGGCAAAGGCATCAAGCCTAGTGTAAGATGAAGGTATGCTGAGCATCTCAAAATGCTCAGTAGCATGTTACACCTTCCAGACAGGTTTTTCTAAGAATTAAAAATGATACTTTGCTTATGGCAGAAAAAGGTCTGCCCTCAACTGCTACAGTTAACTCTACAGGACTAGTGGGCTTGTTCTCCTGTTTAACATTTCCCACTGTCCTCTTGGATTTGTATTTCAGAACTGACCCCCAAAATCTGAGATAAAACATCTAGTCTGGACGTATTTAATATAAGAATTTTTAAAAGTGAGCATTACTGCCAAAGAAATCTGTTAATCCATCTACAGCTCAACATTTTATGTGTCCCATTACTCAGATCAGATCTTTGCAGTGCACAGAACCCAGTTCCTGGTTAATAAATGTTGTACTGCCACCTCCTGTCTGATGAAAGTACTACACTCAACCAAGACACAAAGTGAGGAATGCTCACATTTCTGAGGCTGTGAAAGCTCTCAAACCTCTCCATCTGAGTTTGCCTGTTTGAACACACAAACTCAGAATTTCAAAGTGCCTTTTTTTGACTGTTCTTCCAACTGCACTGAAATAAGGATGCTAGTAAAAAAGCAGACTAATCAAAAAGTGATCTGCCTTTAGTTTACATATTCTGCCATGGACCTGAAGAAATTAATTCACTATGATTTACTACAAGCATAACTGACTACGCACTTCTGAAACAGGAGCAAAACTGGTTGAAAAAGACTGATCAAAGTTTTAAACATGTATAAGTTCAGAAAACTTCTTCTTAAAGCATGTTCTGTTTGATGGATGAGGTAAACATTATTATGCAATAAACCCAAAAAACAGCTATATGGCAGAAAAAGAACTTTTTTTGTGTGTCAAAAAACAAAAAATTCTCTTTTCACAATCACCCTGACTGCATTTTTTATATGTTTTCTGTATTTCATTCACAGGGAGGAGAAAGCATAAACAGTTGCTCGCCTATTCTATATGATGAACTGATTAAAGGAAATGAGAGAAAGTAAGTAGGCAAAATGACCAACTGCTCTGACGTTTTCCACTCCAAGGTTTTTAATCAGGGCCCCAATTATTTTGGGCTATGCAAATACAGAAATGGATTATTTTTAGGCAAAGAACTCATGAGAACAAAGCAGTCTGCTTTTAAGAAAACAGAAAGAACTTTCTTGCACATGCTCCTTACCTTAAATTTAGGTACAAATCTGGCAAACTCCTGGTGCCAGTTGTTAAGAGTAGAGGCAGGTGAAATTATTAAAAAAGGTCCCCAGATGTTCTCTCTCTGGAATACACACATAAATTAAAAATAAAACTAAATAAATAAAGAAATCCATCTGCAAATTCATTGACAGGAAGGGTTACAAAGACAGTTTGGTACAGCTTACAACTATTAAATGACAGTGGCTACGTAAGAGAGGAAATATGTGCAACAGCAAAACTTCCTCCCAGCACAGTAGGGTGATACAGAATCAAACAGAGCAGATCTAATGTTTAACTAAGTATATTTCATAACAGCAAAGTTGTTCCCACAACAATCTCCTCTGTGTCCGAGAGTTGCCACCTTCACATTACTAACAACCCCTGTCATTTTAGGGAGGAAAAGAACTTCAGGTGGCATTGGAAAGCTTTGCTCCATCACATCACATGAGAATGTCTTCTGGTGAATAACAAAGTTGATCCATTCGCATATTGGTAGTTACAAGCTGCATTACATACATGAGAGCCAGAAAAAGTAAAAGCCCTGTGTAGGCTTCCAAAAATCTCAGGTTGCTGTGCAACGGGGAGACAAGCCTGTTATCCCTTTCATACAGATGAGCCTTTGGCTCTGCACACCCTTCCAGTATTGTGGTTGATAGTACCAGTGAAGTGGTGTGAAAAGGAACATAAACAAATGCACGTAATTGTAATTTGGTTGCTACTGCAGCTAACTCTGCTCTCAGTATCACTTAGCTGACATCTCCTATTTAAGACAAGCGACTGGATGCCAATCCTTTTTTCTTTTTTTTTTCTTTTAAATAAAGAATGTCTATTTCTGCATGAAGTAAGCCCCTGTTGCTTTTGCTGTTTTGTTTGTCTGCCCTGGAACAAAAGGATCACTATGTTTCCTAAAAAAAACCCACTGAAATATGGAACTGCACTGCCATGAAGCTCAGAATTTGGGCTTCATTTCTACATGTCTCTCTGGTTTGTAAAACTTGGTGAACCATGAAGTGTACAACCTGTTCCTTCATCAGGCTTTCACATTCAGTGTAAGTGAAAAGATACTACTCTGTGAATAAATGAAAATCCTATTTTTATTTTTAATATATGTGGTTATATATATGTAATACACACATATACACTCCCCAACCACCACCAGTTTCAAAGGGTCCACTTTAAAACAAGGGGGTTTGCCCTTTTAAGACATTTAAGCTTTATAATCTAGAACTCACTGTCAACTGTTAAAACTATGCATCTTCCATCAGGAATAAGCTATAATCCACCTACCTCAGCCAAATGTGCAAGGAGAGCAATACTTTGTACTGTTTTACCCAGACCCATCTCATCTGCCAGGATTCCATTGATGCCCTGCAAAAGAACCATAAATGAACACCTTCATCTTACTACTTTTGTTTTACTTGTTTCCTAAATAATCAAGAATACTGATACGTGGCTTACATTCTATCTTACTTTCTTCTAAAGACATTACAGATTGAGTATATGGGGTCTATTTTCAAACCCAGTAAATCTTTTTGACCAAGTTTACTCTAATGACTAATAATCCTAAAAGTGTAAAACACTTGCAAGATGTACTAAGATACCTGCTCATACAGGTTGGCCAGCCAATTCATGCCTTTCAGTTGGTAACCTTTCAGTTTTCCATTGAAAATTGTAGGCTGTGGAATATCTTCTCCTGCTCGGATAGATGGGTTTGCTAAACTGTAGCTCTCTCCAAAGCCCGTACCGGACTTGTTAGCAGCCCGTAAAGCAGCTGCCCGACTCTCCTTTGCATCTTCATCAAATGATCTGGTCTAAACAGCAAGAGGAAAGCACACATAAGATGATGAACATATTAACTTGTCAAAAAACTATAGTAAAAGGCTTTACAGTTCACATTAAGTATAGGATGTCTGCCAGAAACTAAGAGAAAACAAGCCTATTCCTAAAGCCCAAATATTTATATTCTGGGTTTCTACCTATTAAATACAGAAAGTGGCAAAGGAATTAAATTCAAATCTGGCACCCAGGATTCAACTTGACTTGGCTGCTATGAAAGATCCTGGTTCTGTGGCCTCTACCAATTACTCTGCTTTCTCTTCTGCTTCACAGATCCAAAAGATACATACCCGGGCCTGATGAATCTGGTAAGCATCCTCAGCATTCTTCAGAGCTTGAGCCTTGTAATAGTTACTGTCTGAAAACAACATCTCCACGTTAGAGCTCTGCAGCAATAGCCTCCCAAATTAACACAGAGATAAATTCCAGTAATTATAGTAGCGCTTCTTACACAGAAGGATTTTGTGCTTGAAATTGTAAATTTGTACAATCATGTGGGGAGTACAGTAAATTTCAAAAGACAGCACAGGAAATACTGTAGATGAATCACTTACCATAATCTTCTTGGGTGATGTTGACCACTACTCCTCCGCCAATATCAATCTGCCTTTGGGTAGAGCTGTCTTCCAGTTTGCGTAGGATTTCCTCCTGTATTCCGTCATGTCCAATATCTCGTTTACGACTCATAAAGTGGGCATATAATTCAGTTTGTGTGATCAGGAAGTTAAGTTTTCGCTGCTGTCTCTTAGCCTAAGAGAAGAATCACAGAATGGTTTGGGTTGGAAAGGACCTTAAGATCATCTAGTTCCAAAACCCATGCCATTGGCAGGGACACCTCACACTAGACCATGTCGCCCAAGGCTCTGTCCAGCCTGGCCTTGAACACTGCCAGGGATGGAGCATTTACCACTTCTCTGGGCAACCTGTGCCAGTGCCTCACTACCCTCACAGCAAAAAACTTCTCTTTGCACATAAGAACACTGACCACCACCATAAACATCTATATTAAAATATAAAATTGTTGTAAAGTAAAAGTTCTTTTAAATTCAGTGATCAGGGCAAACACCACCATAATTTAACGCAAGAAAGTTTAAAAGATGTGTTCCCACTGAAAAATTAAGAGATCAACAAAAATAAACAGGATTTTAGTGGTCCACAGTGAAAGAACTGAACAGTTAAAAACATGCTGGCATGACAACCTAACTCCAACACTCTGTTATTTACTAGTAGAGAGAATTATGGTAGAATACATAAAATACATCGCTGGGTAATACAGTTCAGATATTATCCTTGTTCTGCATTAAGCAAGACACAGGAACTGTTCATTCTTAGGTTCTGATAAAAAATGCTACAGTTAGAAGTTGTCTCTTAATCTAGGTCAGCTCCATCTCACTCATTTGTAAAGAATTTACACAGTTTAAAGGCTTTTTTTTTTACCATCCCTAGCTAACATTAGAAGAATTACAAGTTTTAAGATAGCAGAAGAAATATGTGGAATACCACTGAAACAGAACAAATAACAAATTCACTGGCTGAATTTAGAAACTCAAATTGCCCAGTTACTTCTGTGTCTCCTCAACAGATTAATTATCAGCAATCTATGGGTTTGCTGTACCTCTCTCATCTCCTCATCCAGCTTGCGTTGCTCCAGAGCCTCTTTCTCAGCTCGTTTGCGATGTTCTTTTTCCACCTTTTCATACTTTTTCCAATAGAGAAGCATCTCCTTGGTAAGACGACGTGCCCGTGGTAGAGTTTCCTTACAGTTCTTCTGGGCCTGGATAGCAGCTCGACGTACCTCCCTCATGCACTGATGGGCAAGCTAGAGAGAAATAACATTTTTGAAACAGTGGTAAAATGGACAGCTTTTAAAGAAAGCCCACAATAAACAACACCAAATTTAATTATAACCAAGCCTGATCCTTCAGAAGAGAAAAAACTGTGATACTTTACTCAGCACTAATGTTTCTGAAATGACATGAGAGAAAATGAACTTCCAAAAACCTCCTGAGATGGTGGAGAAGACAAGACCTGAAGACAGTTTCAGCATGGTGTGATACTTGAAAGGACTGATCTGGTGGGTAGGTCCTTGAAAGGGACCCAAGAGACAGTGTTCAAGGCCCTCCCTGCAACTCTGACTCAGCTATTCTAGACTCTTCTGTGGTTCATTTCTCACTGTTCTAATAAGGCTGCTGCAGTCCTGGTAGAACACAATCCCATTCATGTTAATATACTGAAAAATAGGGGAGTATCTTACATTTTTCCTACCATTTCATGAAGAAGCATAATACATCGTAATTTTTCGTTCTAGTATAAATCAATCAATGCATTGTCATAATGGTCAAAATCGTTTGGTTTGTTTGCGACAGGGTTTTTTGTTTCCTCCACTAAAATTTGCACATCACCAATTCTAACACACAGGTTTCAAATGATCAAATAAAATGAAAACAACGAAAAGTAGAATTTCAAAGCCTCTAAGTCTGCTGCATCACTCACTTGCTAAAATGCAATTTGTGATAACTACAAATATAATAATCACAGGCTATTTGCCCACACATCGCAAAGAGATACAGCTTCTGCTAGCTAAGGAAGCCCACAGGAGAGAACCTACCCACAGCGAAGGTTCTTAAATATACACATGCAGGTCCTGTTTTCTGCATCCCTTACACAGAAAATGCTCCCTTTTTCCATTTTGTATATATATATTATCAAAATTTCCTACATCATCTTGTCTCTGATGATTCTCAGTCACATATTTGATTACCTTTTCATTAGCCATATAAATGAATCAGACACTTGAGCATAACACTTGAAAAATGCTCTGAAAGCCATTACCTAAAGTAAAGCCTTCCAGGTAGAAACAACGACACTTCTCAGAGAAGACTGATGAAGAATGAGATGAACTCCTTTTGCAATCACTTAAGCACAAAATTTTTCTATTTTTAATCTCAGCTCCTATATATCTTTATGTAAATTAACACATTTAATACTCCAAGAACTCCTTTGATTTGAACAAGAATGCTTAAACCAGCAAATTCTAGCTAGTGGATAGATGGGCAGTTCAAAAGCCAACAGAATGTACCAAAAATCATTAATTTATTGTATCAAAGATCAGTAAATTAAAAATGTACAAACCAAATCTTACGAAAGCAAAAAAACATCTCATGAAAGAAATTCCTGTTGCTTGTTTCATCTGTTGCTTATGAAACGTGCCAAAATAACACATCTAAAAAATGAAAAGCCTTATACTAAATGACATACAGTGCTTTCTCCTCTGCTGTCCTGCTAGTATACTCAGTATTGGAAGAAACAAAAGAAACACAAAGAGGTTACAGTTTGCTTACTACATCCAGTACAAGTAACAGTATAAAGCTAAACAACACTTACCTTTTTGCTGTTGGTTAGGAAAAGGTTGCGGGCTGAGGCTTTTTGTTTGTATGCCTGTAGAAAAATACCATCTTAAAATCAGTTAAAGGGCAATGGCTTCACAGTGTTTTAAAAGATCATTAGGCAGACTTCAGCAAATACATGTGCCAACTTCAGCCATGCACACTGCTATAACTGGGTACAGGTACTGTAAGTATTTTTAATTTGACTGAAACAGCTTTTCATCCTTCTGTATTCCAACTCCTGAAGGAAGCATGTAAAACATCTCCTTTTTCAGGATTGCTCCTTCATTTACTACTATTGCAAAGTAGAGTTCGCCTTTTCCACAGTTATCACTGAAGTGAACAACAAAAATTTCCACTGTTTCCCAAACATGTTTAGAATTAATGGAGGTCCTGTGCTCCTTACATGATCAAAATCAGTGTCTTGAAAAAATAAGGTCTATCATGCTGCACATATCCTTTGCCTGGCTTACAAGTTCATAAAGGATAATACAGCCATCACTCATATTCAACGTCCTAGAATTCAAAGCCTGTTAACTGTGAACTCCAAAAAGCAGGTTCTAAGGTCCACTCTGATCACATCTCAGAAAACCAGCAACAGTGAACCCAGCTTTCCACTTCAAATGTGCCTGAAGCTCCTTCTGTAAATGACACACTTCTACCTAGACTGTTTCTGAAGTAAGTTTCAAAAAACACACGTGCTACTATGATTGAAACACTCCTTTCCCGAACTTCATGTAAAACCTAGATACTGGTTTGCTCTACATTGCTATCCTGTAGACCAGTCGAGTATCTGTTAAGAGTTTACTGTGCTTTTCATAGGAAAGGATTGAATAATGAAAGCTGTGGTAAAGCACTGCTCGATTCTCTTAAACATCATTGGGGGTAAGAAACTACAAACTACACTTTGCTTACAGCGTATCAGTTTGGTTATTAAAGACCACCAGAAAAATCAGGTCTTATTTCACTCTGTTCTGCCAAGTGTCAACTCCCCACTAAGCTAATTTTCTATTTCACTTTCTTGCTGTCATCACTGATCTAGTGCCATTAGCCACGCTCACCTTTGGCAACTCCTTTTTAACAATGCTAAGCCACACTTTCCGCCGACGTGCGTTAAGTTGCTCGATACTCAAATGCTTTTTCTTGGACCCAGGTGGTGGTGTATCTTGAGAAAACTTGGCAAAAACTTTGGTCTGGTGATGATGGCATCGTGGTGACTCCTCTGAAGAGAGTTCTTCATCCCGTCTCCTCTTTTTCTTTACTTTTTTCAACTTGCCTGCATGGCAAAAATGGTCATAAAATTAGATTTCTTTTTCCGTTTTGGGAATACACTTAGGTATCTTTCCTGAATAAGCTATTTTAGCCAATTTATGCATGGAACTAACAAAAAAGCCAAACTTATCCATGTTTGCTAACACTGGTACCATCAACTTATCATGTTAGACATTTTCTCATTACTTCATAATGGAATATCTTTCTGTTTAATTAATAAACTGGTGAAATGCAATTTTTCCACCCAGGAAAATACGCTCTAGGAGTTAAAAGGTCTGGGCCCTGATGCAGTGTTTCTTGCTTTGAGGTTAAATTGTACATAAAGACACGTAAAGGTCAGCCATTTAAAGGTAACAGCATTAGCATTTGGCAGGACAAGTCTCAAACTGAACTTCTCAGCAGGTGAAAGAGATTGGCATGTTATCATGTACCACAGATACCAGCTTTCAGAGGAAACTGATACTGGTATCAGATACTAAAAATATTCTTTGTGAATATGCAAAGTCATTGATGCTGCAAGATCAGTTCAGGAAAAAAAAAATACAAAGTTAAAGGAACTTGAAGAAAGATAGGAAGGAAGGAAGCCTAAAATAGTCCCATAAAAACACAGCTCAAACTGAAGTACTTGCACTAGAGAGAATTCACCTTATGCTGACAGTTCATAGCCTTCTCTTCCTGCTTCCTTACAGATTTACAGCTGCTGCCAGCTCAATCAAGAAAGGAAACTGTACTGCTCGGCAAACATGCAACTGAGAAGCTCCAGCTGAGAAGTTACAGCAGTAATTCTATTTTAACTCACGCTGGACATCAATTCCAAGTTCCCTCTAATTTCCAGAAAACACTCTCACTCCCTATCGTTTCTTGTTCACTACAATTACATATTCAGGAACAACTGCAGCAGGTACTGATCCACTTCTTACATTTTCAAGGAACTATCACGTTTTCAAACAACTCTGAGTAAATGGACAATGCTACACAATGGTCCTTATGGATTCCGAAGCAATGAATAAAGCAGTAAGGTACTTACTGCATACCTCTTTCATCCTAGAATCAGAGGCCCACCAAGGAAACCTAAAGCTGTGAACTCTCAATTCACATTCCTTTTTCTCACCCTAGCTTTCTAGAAGCCAGAAGATAAAGCACAGGATTCTCTATTTTCTTTGACAGAACTGTATATTTCCATGCAAAACCCAAAAGTTTTGAACATCTATGTTTATTCAAAGGAAATAACGTAGGAAAGAAGTTTGATCACAACAGCCATTTAAAAACACAAGGTAAGTGACTTCACCTTTTAATTTTTTCTCTTCTTTAAACTTCTTTTTCTTGGGCCCTAGCAGGTGGCGCTGCTGCTCATAGTAAGGATCGTGTGTAGACAGCAGTCCTGCACTGTAGTACTGATATTGCTGCAACTGAAGTGGATGTAAATGAGCACAGTAATGGAAAACAGATATAGCAGATAACAGAGCAGGTAAACAAGTTCAGATCTTGATTGTAAATGAGAGATCAGAAAACATGCACCTCTCCATATTCAGCATCGTTATCAAGGATCATAGAGAGTCCAAAGTGAAACTACTCCCGGAGGTGGCCTCCAAGTTCCACAGAGGGAGCCAAGGCCACCCAGTAAAGTAAAATGGGAAGAGCAGGCAGTGAATCTTACGCTTTCCAAGCATACTGCTCTTCCTCTTCCATAGGGGTGCTGCCCAGCAAGACAGCATGTTACATGAAGTGGTCCAATTATGGACCTCTTATTTGTTTTGCCTGTATTCCCAAATTACATATGCGTTCTACCTTACCCTTCCAAAGAATAGGTTTAGATAAAAAATCTTCTATTTAAAAGATTTCCACAAACAACTTGAACATTCAGGTTGTCAAGTAAAAACATAGTGGCCCCAGGACTTTTTCCCCAAATTATTAAAAAAGTCAGTATATCACTAGTATTCTTCAACTAAAATATTAAAGCCAAAAAAAAAGCCAAACTTATCAAAGCCAAACTATACACAGGTTACGTATAAACAGGCAAACTAAAGACAGGACGGGTCAGAAAGTGACCTTTCAAAACCTAAGCATACCATTAAGTTAATAAAAGAAGCTAACACAATCTGAGTTTAGAACTTAACAAAGGAAAGAAGTGCACAGAAACAAAGACATGGATGGGAAAATATTTCTTTACTCTTCTGGAGGAATGTCAAAAGAATATGAAACAAGATAACAATTTTTTATTTCAGACACATCCTCTTAGGAGGACTTCCTCCACCTGAGACTACTTTCTGGTGCGATTCAAAACAGCAATGAAAATGATTTCTGCAGAAGTCCTTACAATTTGAAGAAATATACTACTAGAATCAAAACAGTCATAGAATTTGGCCTAATATTAAGAAAAAGACAGAAATGTGGCAGATTATTTTCTTATAGGAAGGGGAAAAAAAAGAATATAAGAAGGAAATCCAAAATAAAAAAGGTAAGAAAGAAAAAAAAAGTCAAGTAAAATCCCAAAGAATGAAAGAAAACAATAAGAAAGATAGTTCCTAGGTTTCTTCGAAGACTGTAAACATCACCTTACTACTCGTCATCTCAACAATGATCCAAGTATATTGCTTTAGGTTTAAATACACAATTTTAGTCTTAAACAGCAGCTACTACCTGTATTAGAACCCACAGCACTTCACTTTTCATATATGTTATCCAAATCTTGCATTCTAGCACCCTGTATTTGATCTACTGTCTGGAACACAGCACTGTGAAAGCTACACGGAACACGTGTGCCAGTACCAGCTACATAAATTGACAGATTCTCAGCATAAGGCATCAACAGCCTTTCAGTCTATGTAATTAATTAAATAACACTTGTCTGAAACTGATGGTAGATTGTTCTAGTCTATCAAGCAACAGGATGTTTTCCAATCCACAAAATACTATGGGTTTTGATACAAATGTAAGAGCAGTTAAAATAATGCAGTTAAAGGAGAGAATAAAAATCAAGGCAGTTAAAAAATTCTGGATTTTTACCTCTTTGTCTTTGCTGTATTTACTTTGATGCAGTTTCTTGTATTTGTGTAATCTCAGCATATCATGAAGTTCCTCCCTTGAAAGGGAAAATTCTTCATCCTCCTCACCATCCTCATCACTCAGTGAATCTGTGTCACTGGAGTCATCACTCAGAAGGATACTCTAACAAGAATAAACGGAAACTAATTTAATAATCACAAGTCCCTACAGTGAATTGTTTATTTATGCAAAGCACTCTTGAGCCTTTACCTAATAAAGGGCTGCAGGTCCGGCTCAACAACAATACTTAGCATTCACAAAGTGTCTTCCATCTGAAACACCTCAAATGGAAACCAGTTTTCTGAGGTACAGCCCTGCGTAGCTATGAATCCAACACAGATTTTCTGATTTGTGGGGAGTTTTCTTTTAGTTTGGTGACAGTTAACGTGATTTTAGAATCTACTTTGTGGTCTCAGAAAAGCAGCAGTGAGAAAAGCTGTGATACCAGTAGGGGCATTTTGTGATGCATGGTTGCAGGTGCTTTCCTACCCCATTTGTACCTTGTCCTGCTATCCTACCACTTCCCACCTGCATCAGTTGCAGCAGATTTGGCTCTTGTCTGTCCTCCTGGCAACCTGCTTTTGCTAAATAAAGAAGGCTACGGTACAGTGAAAAAGCAAAGATGGCATAAAGCCATCATTCCACACTCTCCTTCCATCCTCATTCGGACCTTGTATTGAGTTAATCTTAGACACAAATTTTCAGCCAAGTCCCAAGGTCCATTTAATATATTTCATAATAGATCATTTTAATTTGGACTGTGTACTAATATTACTTCAAGTTCCTGAATGTATACTCATTGTGAAACTTAACTACAATGGTTCTGCTCACCCAAATTGAAATGCCTACTCTCCATTTTGCTACATAACGAAAATGAAAGCCTCAAATCTACAGAGACTGTAATTCTATTTTGCTCTACCCAAAATCTAATGATATGTATTATCAACTGTCACATACTCTTCTTTCTTTCCATTTCCAAGATAAGAAGCCGCTACAGAAGGTATTTTTTGCTTTGGTGGTTTTTTTCTTCATGTAAAAAAACCAAAGCCCCAAAACCCCCCCCAAATCCCCATTTCTTTCTTCTTAGCAAGTGACACTAGCTCGAGTTACCTCCAAAAAAACAGAGCAGCAAACAAGCAGCCAATATAGAACAAGCCTAAAGACTTCATTTGGAGCCCTCTTTTCAGCAACACAAAATATTACCGCATCTCTTTATCAACTTATGACTCTTCCAGTGTGAGATTTTGCATCAATTAACTTGCACCACACGAGTTAGGGCAGCTCTTAAAGCACATTAGTCTAGCTTTCTAGAGGTCTCAGTAAGACATGTAAAATAAAATTAAATGGACTACTGAGATAAGAACTTACTGTAGTTGAAAAATTAATCTGTGATAATGTACTGACTAGTGCTCAACTTATATTCTTGTTGCTGTTTGCTTGCTTACATGTTTCTACACCATAACCTACATCAGATAACAAAATGGAATTACTTATCACTGTCTACAGGGTGTTGATTGGAACTCTACTCACAGATTTCATAACAGCTGCATTTCTCTCCAGTATTCTTACCTTCAGCCACTTTCTGCTTTTCTTCAGTTTGGAAAAGTTATACAAGCTTCCTTTTTCAGACTTTGGTTCTGTTTAGAGAAAAAAATAAAATGAAAGTTCTTAAGAAATAATGCTTTTCCCAGCTTACCCCAAGGAAAGCAGAGATTCAACCTAGTGCATGCGTACCTGGCTGCAGCACTCCATTCAGGGAATGTGTGTTCAGCAGCCCAGAATTCCCTGCTCCAGAAGACTCCCCAAGCAAAGAGTTTGAAGGCTCTTCCTTAACTTGCATCATGGGATCCCCAGACTGAGGCAGCAAAGGATTGTCATCCAATCCATCTTCACTTTCATCGCTGCAAGAAGATAGGTAATACAGTGACAATGAAAGGAAAATACACACGAGACACCCATGCAACTTTCTTACATGTGGTCATTTTTCTAAAGATTTGAGAATTGAGGCAGCTTCACATCTAATTTTACACATTAGAAATAGTGCTAGTAATAATTTTCTGTTAACCTTTCAGCAGTAGTTAATCATTAGACCAGCCTGTCTATGCTACTAACCTGCACCTTCAGTCTTTAACTAGGTATCTACGTTGAGAAGCATGAACTTAATGAGAAACCAATGTCAAGTCAAACCAAAGCACGATATTGTCATGCTCAACACTACTGTACATGTGAGAAATATAAAGCTAGACTTTTCTATTCCTTCTGTGGGTGTTGTTACATGCTTGTAAATACACCTTTTATCTATTACCTGTACAGTTAGCAGTTCTAAACGCTACAGTTCCAAAACACTGATGAAATTAAATGTAAATTGTTCTGGGACAAGAAACATGCCTTGATGACTCACTTCTCATTGCTGTAACTTACTTACATATAAATTCTACATCTGACAACAATCTCTGCATTTCACTTATGGCTACAGGCCATGTCCTTCAAAAATCAACTTCGTGCTTTTCCATTCTACTTTTTGCAGACCAAAAAAAGTTTTGGCCACTCAGCTATAAAAGAGAGCTTTAAAACATCACGCTAATTTGTACACAGGCTGGCAATACACTGAATTATCAATGTAAGCTAAAAGAAGCACAGTCCAAAATCATTACAGAAGAGTTTGTAAAGAACAAATCAGTACTAAATCCTTAATATGACGCTGTCTGGAAACAATATTGTAAAAATGTTTGTCTTTTCATGGAATTCCAAAGGGAAAATGGAAAAGATCTTGGTACCTGGATATACTCCTGTTAAAGATGGCAGATGTCTGTCGTAAAAACTGATCCAGTTGCAGAGCTTTCTCCAGATACTGCAGATAAAGAGGTTTTGCCAGCTCTGAGCAGCTGCCATCCTCCCTGGCACCCAGCTCTGAGGCCATAGAACAAACTTCTCCTCATGCACAAGTGCCTCTGAACACACAGCTGTTAAGAAGAAACAACGATCATCACCACCACCTCCTCCTCCAAAAGGCATGAATTTGGTGAGCAGGCAAACCTATTGCACACTACACCAAATGCTAGTACTTCAGAGAACACATAACCGAGGCGATTCTGGGCAAAAAGCTTAGGTTGTTATTAATAAGTATATTGAACAAACAGAAATTCACACTAAACTTTCCACCAGAATATTACCATAGACAAAATCTAGATTATTAGTTTTCTGGTTTATGTCTTCATGAACGCTGTTTGACAGGAATGAGCACTGCACTGACCTAGCACGAGGAATCCAAGTGACACAGAAATGCAAAGTACAATGAAGCCAGTCCTTGAACATCCGAAATAAACTTTTATCACTACTAAAGATAACATGTTTCACTCTGAACAGAGGACAGCAGCATATCATGGAAGTTGAATGTAAGCAAATCAATTATTATTCTTAAGCTGAATCATATATATAACCTTACTCCAAAAAGGAAGAACTACTGAAAACACTGTTGTTCCACTGGTTTTACCATTCAGTTCATAGCTGTAGTCTACAAAATACCAGTAGGACTTTTCCTTTATTTTAAAGCAATGGTACCCTTAGAGCACTCAAAACTGTTACCTGCTGACAAACAAGCTACAAATACTTGACCAAAACCCCCTTAATTCTAAAATTCAACTGTCATCTTTATTAAAGAAAAAGTAACATATAATTAGCAATTTTTTACACACTTTTTATATTTACAAATTTAGAATGTATTCTGGCTTTATGTTTCTTTCAACTAGCAAAAATAACCTGCCTGATTTTTATTTTTTCTTTGTTTTCAGGATTTTAGATCCTTAAAAAGAGACACATCCTCTCTGCAATATTTGCATAATACATACTTTAAAAACAAGGCTATCAAAACATTTTATTGCTCTGTGAACTGCAGTTTTACTTTCCTTCAACTACAACAGATGTCATAACAACTGTTACAGTAATAGCGCTGTCAACTGGAATTTTATCTTCTTCCATCACAAAAGATGCCATAATTGTCATAATAATAGTGAGAACGATCATTTAAAATTCTTTCCAAAGTCACAGTTGTTACCATATAAATGAAAGTGCTGTCAATACCCTAAATGTTACAATATTTACTAATAAATAAATGCCTTAAGCTTTTTCTTCTGGTGGAGGACAAGAACAAAACCAGCCAGCTTTTCAAAGACTTGGATTAATTGTTCTTCGGAAGGATTCTTCTGGTTTCTAACGACTCTTAAAAATACTACAAAACCTGAAGCAAATCTCACGTTAATTTACTGTGAAACATTTTATATTTGATCAATTATTAAATTGTTAATGTCTAAATTGTTTTAACTCATGTAAGCGAAAACACAGCTTGAGTATCCGGCCTTCAAACTGTTCGCTCTTCACGTGGACAGCCCGAAAACCAGCATCTGATTTTTTCCAAGTCTTTTATCCTCAAAGATTACAGAACAGATTAAGAACTTACACAGTTACAAAACCTGTGATAAGTGATACCAGCTTGACACTTTTGGCTGTGGCTGAACAAGAGCAAATCTTAGCATTTCTTAATAAACACCCAGCCTTAACATCTTCACCCATACAGAATAAACCAACGTGCCAGAACTTGTTAAAGGGACAACAGCACTCATTTAAATATTGTTTTTAAACTGAAGCTGTGTAGGTTCAGCTTCTATATGTTAGATAGATCTTTGTACACCTGACAGTAACGGCATGATTGACCTCTGTTAGCAAATACCCACTTCCAGCAGAAGTTAACAGAGAGAACGAAGCACCTGAAAGCTTTCCCTGTGATACGGATATCAAGACTAATGTTTTCCAAGAAACTTTCATCGACATACATCATATTTCTTAACAGCCATGTGGAAAAAAAACAAACAACCCCAAACCCACCCTAAACTATACTCCAAGAGACAGGGCCATGAAGAAAGTAAAGAGGTTAGAAAACATGAAACTTGTGTCTCTGATGGAAGAAATCATTCAAGAGGAGATAGAAAAGGACACCCAGAAGGTAAAAGTGGCTTTCCTTCAGAACACCAATGAAAATGATATGTATCATAAACACAGGAATCAATCCCTGGTATCATATCAGTTCAGTGACCTCTTTTACCACTCCATTTCAAAATGTATCCGTCAACAAGAGCACGTGTTATGTTAACATGGTGTTATTTTACTTTCCCGGCCAAAATGTCACGTGCAACCATTGTTTAATGGTTTTACTCAGAAACACAAGGCACCTTTCACCTGTCTGCTCTTTGCACAAAATATCCTTCCCAAAACTCACTGTTTAGTGACACTGTCTGTCCTCGAGGCACTGTGGGAAAGAAACATGTCCCAAGGGACACCGCATCAAGCACGCAGGACTTTAAGTGGATTCAACAGATCAAATGTACTCTTTTCCCCCCCCCCCCCCAGTGATCCTTGCCTTTACAAAACTATATAAGCTTATCAGCAAAATAAAGGGAAAGAATTACAACAGATTTGAGGTCAAGTTTTTAATTGCAGGACAGCAAACAGGCCAGAGACAAAACAAACACAATCATATTCCTGATCTAAAATGAGTAACTGGATGCTTTTCCAGCTGCCCAGACACACTTGCCTAAGTGCTGGTCTACACAGATCTGCTGTATCAGTGTCCCAGCTCCGCACAGGCAATGGTGCTCATCTGGCTCCATGCTCATACAGCTTAGGAGATAACCCAAGCAGAAGATTATTTCTTTACTCATGACATATAAATGATCCTAGGAAAAGAAGATGCTATCAGACATGTCTAGTAATTAGAAAACTAAGATATTTTCTCAGGAGTGGCTCATTGCTACTGCACAGAGTTCCCAGGCAAATATGAAAGCAAGGGAGAACACCCTCTGTCTGCAATGACTACAGTAACTGTAAAGCCTTGGTTTCATTCCGTATCTTAACACATTAAATCCCCTCATTGTGTACACTATGCTAAGCGTGGATATGTAGTGTGTGGTAGATGTTAAGTACCTGTCTCATCCATCATTTTTTCAGGTATCTATGTTCTTAAATATTACTTCCCATATCAGGAAACCTTACATTTCCACATTTAATAACATCCTCCTTATGTTGATGTAGTGTAAGTACTCTGCATTTGACCCTCAGAAAAAGACACGCTTTTGCTTGTCTTCCTATTTTAATTGTCCCATGAGGCTGCTGTACATACAAAGTTAATTATTCTTGTCCTCCAAAACAGAGAGTCCTCTCTAAATTCCGCCTACCGAATAAACAAATAATCACAGAAGAGCTTAACAATATTCTTAAATGGATTAACAATGCCCCAAACAAATTTAACATGTTACACAGGCATACTGAAGAGAGAATAGCTCAGCCATTGAATTCAGCCTTTCATTTACTCATATGCTAACACTCACACAGGGCTTCTCTGCTGATCAAAGTAGTAACACGGGAAGGTAATTGCCAGATACTTCTTTAGTCTCTGTTCTTTTGTCCTCATTCTAGGTTTTTAAGAAACAAAGATTTCCAACGGCAAAAAACTGCTTGAATACTGAAGCAAGAGAAGATGGGAACAAACAAGCCGGAGGCATGCAACAGCCTGACCCACTACAGTAGGTAACGGCGTTCAGGACATCACCAAGGCATTGCTTCAGTGGATTTACATGGTGATTACATTCACTCCACTTTTCTTTGCCATTTATGCAATGAATGCATACTCAGTTTAAAGAATATTGCAGAAATAAAGATTTTCAAAATGTTTTCATTGCTGATGGTAACATTTAGGTAAACACTTATATGTTATAGGTAGTAAAGTGACTGGATGCTGCAGAGTAATCCTTCTGCCATCACAACTTCCTCATTGACATACATCAATTTCACTTTAAGTTTCAGTAACAAATTCAGTAGTTATTTGCTTTCTCCCTTCACTTCTCCAAGAGCTGTAACAGTTTAGAAAATCAGCATTTGGAAATAAATAGCTGCTGCACTGCCTGGCTGGCACGTTGAATCCTCTAACACTCTTATTTAATCAGTAGCTCACACTGAAACCATTTCATTGTATCATGTGGCCCTTTGAATTATTAAAAGCACAGGTAAAATACCAGCAGGATCTGAGTTTACTTATATATATATACACCAACTTAATACAAATAACTTCCATAATAATACATATTTTTTAAAGATGTAAGTTCAGTTCTGAAGAAGCCTTCCTTATCCCGTTTTAAATCACATTGCTTAATTCAATATTAATGTAGGTGTAGGGTTTCTTCACTCACTCTGTTTTCTCAAGTCTGCCCATTATAGTCTAGCCAGTAAGTAAACACCCAGCACTGGAGAAGAATCCTCCAAGGATGTCCCTACAGAGCAGAGTTTTATAACAAGGTTTCCAAGTTTCATACCCATCGACCTGCACCAACCAAACAGCAAAAACACCACTCTCGTGAAACAGCCTAGCTTTCAAAGTAAGTTTTCCCAGTTTAAACAAATATCCACTGGCTATTTCTGAATGAAGTCCAACGAGTTTTTGCTACTGATACGAATTTAAAGGAGAAGCCCCATAAGTGGCAAGTGCACAGTTCGGCACTTGTGCCTAGCAGCAAGCTAGAAAACATCTCTTCTACAGCTGCTTTAAATAGTACTTTTTTCTCCAGAAGTCTCTTGTTTTTCTCTTTTTTTCCTTCAGCTGCTGGCATCTCTACAGCTCAGGTAAGGCCCTTCTCTGTATAACTAACATTAACATCAAACATGACCGTAAATAATGATAACAACTGCACTCCTAGCTGAGGGCACGTGCACAAACACACGCTGCCATGAAGGCAAAAAGGTACAACACAGCAGCTAATCCATAGTACTTCTTCTCAGGTATGTACCTATGACAAACATGAGGCAAATCAGGGAGGTAAAACTAACTCAGTCTCACCTGCCACACATGAAGTGCATGTATATGAAGTGTTACCAGCTGGCCGGCGAGCACACTTACTTGTTTAAATGCTTCAGCCTACAAAAGCCATCTCCTACCTCTCCTCCATCTAACGTGTGTAAGTACACTGACACAACATTCACATGGACGAAAACCTGAAATCCCAGTTGACATATGGGAAGTATATATTCCTCATATCTCTATGTACAGCATTGAAAGTGTCATCCATAAAACAGGATTAAAAACTGGGAGCAAGAATACAACCTTCTATGCTACCTTAGTTCCCTCACAATTACAGCAGTTTTCTGGGTCTTTTCATGCTTTGCATTCTGACACCAACTTTTTTAAAGAGATTTTCCAAACTGATATGAACACCTAAGATACTTTTCTTTCTTTAAGAAAGTTACAGTTGAGACATACAACTCTCATCAGAATAGCAGAATGCTGTAAGAATTTCCTGCAGCAACATCTCCAGAGTAACCCCTGACACAAACATACATAGATTCAGTTAAGGTCTATACAGAAAACTCATATTAGTACAGTAGTATCAGGTAGGGATATTTTTGTCAGATTTCTTCACAATATCTTCATATTCATCTTCTTCATATCATCTCTAATACAGACAATTGTGGTGGCATAAAAAGCCTAAAGAGGTATCCTGCTTGGAGGAGAATCACACGCTCTTCTTTCCCTGTCCCATTTCAGTTTGCTTTGATGAATGAAAAGTTACACTGACAACCTTTTTCCAGAGTACACTATATGCCAGGTCTGAAAGCAAAACATAATACCCATACAGTGGTTTTTATCGCAGTGTCTTAAATAGAAGTTTCATACATAAGAGATTATTGCTTTAAAAAAAGCAGATGGGAGAGTATTTAAACCTAAAGCCCTTAGTTTCCACTACTCAAGTTGAATGAATAAAAGACATGTTCATACAACTGAAATGCGAGTTCACATCATTTCAGTTTGAAATTAAGAAGCTTTAAGTGCTTTTCTGAGTAATGAAATCTAGTTAAAACTAGATACTGTCCTATATATAGTACTTTACAGTTTTGCTTTTGTGGTAAGGCTTTATACTGTCTTCCAAGGAATGAGAGAGCATTTCATGGATCTCTGTTCTACCTTTTAACTGATTTTAAATACAGAGAAGAGCCTGTGGGACACAGACTCTGAATTTTCTAGTTGCGGAAATAACTGTCAGAGACAGGGCCTGATTTATTATTTAAAAAAAATAAAAAATAAAAAATAAAAAATACGTTATTTGGTTCTACAAAAAAAAAAAAATGTCAGAAGCATATACATAAGCGTACAATAGAATACCTTAAAATATACCCAATGCAGCAGTTGGAATGGCCACAGCTTTGCTTTCATATTTAAACTAGCAGAAAAACAAACCTATTTAATTGTTCAATTAGAGTAAGTCTGGCCCCAAAAGGGCAGTAAACGTTATTTACAGAGACCTCTGACAATGCCTCCGTACTCTGCTCCACAAACTAGCACCAACTGTTACTCTCACCCACTGCCACTGCTTCGCTCCTCCTCTCTCTGTGTACACCAAATACAAACTGCACGGATGGTTTCGGTTTTGCTTGGTTTTCGCTCCCTCCACCCCTGACCACAAAAAGGGAACTATGTCCAAGAAAGCTCCGAGAGAATCATTTTCTTCCTGCCATCTAGAACAGTCCCCAGCATGTAATTTAGCTTGTCGACTAGCACGCTTGTTACAGAATTTACAGGTTATGTTATACCCAAATGGAACAAAACTTCCTCATATGAACAGTCAAGAAATCATAAAATCACAGAATGGTTTGGGTTGGAAGGGACCTTAAAGCTCATCCTGTCCCAATCCCCTGTAAAGGCAGGGACCGTCCACTACACCAGGTTGTTCCAAGCCCTGCCTAAAACCTGGCCTTGAACACTGCCAGGGATGGGGCAGCCACAGCTCCTCTGGGCACCCTGTGCCAGCGCCTCAGCACCCTCACAGGGAAGAATTTTTTCCTTATATCTAATCTAAATGTCCCCTCTTCCAGTTTAAAGCTGTTCTCCCTCGTCCTGTCACTACAGGCCCTCGTAAAAAGTCCCTCATTGGATTTCTTTGCAGCCCCCTTTACGTACTGGAAGACTGTTGTAAGGTCTCCCCAGAAACTTTTCCAGGCTGAACAAGCCCAGCTCATTCAGCCTGTGTCCAGAGCAGAGCTGCTCCTGCCCTCTGAGCATCTTTGTGGCCTCTGGACTCGCTCCAAGAGCTCCACATCCCTCTTGTGTTGGTGCCCCCGGAGCTGGACGCAGCACTGCAGGGGGAGGGTCTCCCCAGGGCAGAGTGACAGGATCACCTCCCTCAATCTACTGCTCATGCTGCTGGCGACGCAGCCCAGCACACAGTTGGTTTCTGGGCTGCAAGCACACACTGAGGCTGGCTCATGTTAAGCTTCTCACTGACCAACACCCCCAAGTCCTTCTCCTCAGGCCTGCTCTCCACCCAGCTCTCCACAGTCTCCACCCAGCCTGTAGCTGTGCTTGGGATTGCCCCAACCCACACACAATCCTTGTCCTTGCTGAACTTCATGAGGTTTGCACTGGTTTGCAAGGCAATGTTTTAAGCAACTTTATAATATACGTGCAAGAGAGAGACTAGAGGTAAATCACAGGGAATATCCTTAAACACCGAGACAAAGTTCAGTATCTTGCCAACCTGTGGATGTCATGGCCTACTCCTATCAATAAGGGAATGACAACACAAATCTGATTCATGTAAACTAAAAAATATGATTGTCAGTCACATACAGGCGTATCAGATGCGCTGTACAGATCCATAGAGCAGATTTGTTTGTATCAGAGAGAACTTGAATTCTAACAACGCACATAAAAGACACTTCAGCATAAAAAAAGGAACTTGACTTGCACCATTTTCTTCATGTAAAGATGAAAGTAATCTAAAGGAATTTATTATTATCACCTACGACAGTAGGGAGAGGGAGTCTTACTACACAAGATCAGCAACAGGGTAAGAACGTACAATGTTAAATAACAGTAATTAAAACATAAGTTTTATCAGGCTGTGCGCTTGCAGTGAAACGGGAGTGACTTTCTTCACACCGCGGCTCTGAAGACGTATTTTCTAGCGCACGCAAACACTGAAACCACGTCTCAGGTAGACCCAGGAAGCGATGTCACCGGCAGCGGCCCCGCTCCGCCACGCAGCACGCCCCGCTCTCCACACGGCGCTCCAGGCAGCCCCAGGCCTGCCCCCGAGCCGGGCGCTGCAGGACGAGCCCCCGAACTCGAGCAGCCGCGTCGCACCGAGCCTCGGCAGCGGGACGCAGGTACAGGCCAAAGGCCCGGCCTACACCTCCACGCCCGGCCCGAGGGCGGCCGAAGGGTCCCAGCGCCGCGCTAGAGCCAGCAGGACGCGCCGCAGGAGCAACCGCCGCCGGCCGCGCTGCCCGCGACGCGGCCCCCCCCCCTTCCTTTTCCCTTCCCCCCCCCGCGCACGCGCCGCCGCCCGCCGCGCGCACGTGCGCCCGCAGGTGCACGGCGGCGCCCCCGCCCCCCTCCCCCCGCCCGGTCCCGCCGCTCACCCCCCATCCCCCACCCCCCCGCCGTCTGTTGGGGGGGTCCCGGAGGCCGCCCCGGTCCGGGCGGGAAGGGGGGGTGCGGCTCCCGCGGCGGTATATCGGGGCGCATCCGGAGGGCAGGGCGGGGAAGGGGCCTGTCTCTTTAAGAAGAGGCCCGGCTGCTACGGCCGCCGCTTGGCGGAGAGAAGGGGGGGGGGGTGTGGTGGGTGTGAAGCCGCGGCCTGCCCCGGCGGGGCCCCGCTACCCGCCTCTCGTCGCCCCGTCCCGGCGTGTCCTTGCCTGGTCGCCGCGGTGGCTCACCTGTGTGGCGGGCTCGGCTGCGGCGCGGCGGCGGCGGCGGCGGGGGGCTGGGGGTGTCTCCTGGGCTCGCTACCCCGCTCGCTCCACCCGGCCTCTCGCCCCGCGTTGCCGGGGCTGGCGCTGCCTGTGTGCTGCCGCGGGGCGCTCTCGACTCCTGCCTCGCCAAGATGGCGCCCGCGCTGCTGCTGAGGAGGAGGCGGCGGCTGCGGGCGCTGGGACGGCGGCGGCGGCCACTTTCGCTCACTGAGAGGAGAGGAGCAGGGACACGGGGAGCCATGGCGGGGGGGAGGAGAGGCGCCATGCCCAGGCCTGAACAATCGAGCCCCGCATACCTCCCCGCCACCCCAGCCCCGAGCCCCGGCCCCGCCGCCCCGCTCGCCTCGCCGCAGCCGCCGCACGGGTCCCGTGCCCGCACCGCGGGCAACGTCCGTACGCGCAGTCGGCGGGGGGCCCGCTCTCATCGATGCGCTCCCGAGACTGATTGGTAGAGTCTGGCGGTGACGGAAATTGCCGAAGGGACTCGGCCGTAAGCGGCCGGGTGAGCTAGCGCGTCTCGCGCGAGGCGGGGCGGGCTCTCGCGATGCCGGGGGATGTGTACCGGAAGTGATGCGCTCTCGCCCTTGAGGCGCCGGAAGGGCGGCGGGGCGCGGAGGGAGCGCGGTGGAGCATGGCGGGCGCTCAGCCCGCTCTCCGGGGCCGCTGCCCGCGGGGTCCCCGCGCCCCGCCGCGGCAGGGCGGGCATCGGGCCCCCGGACCCCGCGGGGGCAGGCCGGGAGCTGCCCCCCGCACCGCCCGGGGGGGAGCGTGGCGGGGTAGGGGGCTGCGTGTGCCCGGCCGCCCCCGCGCCTGAGGGAGGGTTGAGGCGCGGCCGGCGCTACGGTCAACCAGGCTGGAAAAGACTTTTAAGAGCATCAAGTCCAACCTTTACCCCAGGGCTGCCACGTCCACCGCTAACCCATGTCACTGAGGGCCTCATTTACACGGTGTGTGAACACTTCAGGGACGGTGACACCAGCACTGCCCTGGGCTGCCCGTTCCAATGCCTGAGCACCCTCTCCGAGAAGAAATTGTTCCTAATATCCAATCTAAACCTCATCTGGTGCAGCTTGAGGCCGTTTCCTATTGTCGTATCACTTGTTACTTGGGAGAAGAGACCGATCCCACCTCACTACATTCTCCTTTCAGGTAGTTGTAGAGAGCGATAAGGTCCCCCCGAGCCTTCTCTTCTCCAGACTAAACCGCCGCCCAGGTCCCTCAGCTGTTCCTCATCAGACTGGTGCTCCAGACCCTTCACCAGCTCCGTTGCCCTGCTCTGGACCCCCTCTAGCACCTCAGTGTCTCTTATAGAGAAGGGCCCCCTGCAGTGGGACCAGGGCACCGTCATGGTTAATGCTAACAGAGGCAGAAAGGGGGTACGTGGTGGAGGGAAGTGCATTTTACCACATGCCCTTTGCCATACATGAGGAATTGCGTCACAGGAGCTTGGGACAAAATAGGCCTGAAAGTGAACCGTGAGGACGCTTTGCCATGTAAGCACAGTGGGGCTATTAGCCGTGGAGCACAGCTGCCTCCCCAAACCCATCCAGCAGTGTATCATTAAATGAATGATTAAGCCAGATCACTTACTGCCTGGAGACAGAAATTTCTACTTCATGACTAAGCTCTGTGTCATCCCAGCACAAACAGCAGCTACTACAGATACCAGAAAATAAAAATAAGGCCGTGGCTACTGCCCCAGCAAAGCTTCACTACAGAGTTGTCCTTAACTAGTTACTTGTAAGTACTAGGTACTTACATCCCTAACTACAATCAGCAGTTACATTGATCAGAAGCGCACACGATTTTGTCACACATTATGGACAAGCTTAGAAGAACTGAGTGCTAGCACTGAGCAGCATGAGAAGGTCTTATGGATCATTACAAAACAAAACCCAAAACGTATCTTTTCTCTCCTTTAAGAAAATGGTCACTTTCAATCTTGTGCATCAATGAGCAATGACTCAATTCCAATCTATTTCTTTATGCCATTCCCAAAAGAGAGCCAGGCAAAGCCACAGCCATGTTTATCCAGGCAGGTTTTGCTACTTAAAGCAAGATAGTGGCACAGATGCAGTGACACTGTCCAATCCCTGTCTGGAAATCTTTATTTCATCGTAATACGGTTCCAGCTAGAGATTTGCTTCTTGGAAGAGGCTGAGAATGCAGCTCAGTCTCTCACCGAGAGCAGTGCCTTCAGCAATTCATTTGTATCCTCCACAGAGGCACTCTAGACCACTTTTCTACATTCCAAACTTGACACCTTCACATTTGTACTCCTCTCCCTCCTTCCATTATCTGATACATCACAATTTCCTCTCTCTCTCCTAATAGGACTGGATGGCCCCAGATGATTTCGGTTGTGGGAATACAATGTAAGTGCTTTTGAGCTGCCTCTGGCTCTGCTCTCACGGGGTATCGTGCCATACCTTGCTGCTTTGTGATAACACTTCACTGCTTGGAAGAACCTTGTTCCAGATGAACACCAGGAGCTCCAGTGCTGGAGAGGGGCCCAGTCCGCCGCCAGCATCTCCTCACAGACCAAATCAAACACAGGCTCAATCTCCAAATTAAAAGCTGTAGGACAAACTTGTTTCAAACCTGTTTTTATTCTTCTAAAGTGAACTGACACAAAGGAACTGTACACTTTGATTACAGAATACTGTTAAGGGTTTGAAAAAAAAAAGAAAGTAGAAAATATACTGACAACGAGCAAACCTTGGAAGTTCTTCTGCCAATTTTTCTGCCACTCCCACAAGTAAGCAAGTCCTTTCAAAGAAGAGACATATTTAAATCCTGCTGGTCTAGTGCTCTGTGCGGAGAGGAAAAATAAACCAAATCAAACAAAACACACACCAAAAAATTAAGGCACATTTCCCCTAACAGTATTCAAAAGAAATGCACACAGATAGATCAGAAGCATCTTGTCACACCAGTTTACATCCAAAGAAAACCAGCTCAAACAGGCATTGTCTGTACTCACACGCAGACATCACGTCCCTTGCAACCTGGTGTCAGTACCACACATGCAGATTGCTCTGGGGCTGCAGTCTGGTGGGAACAGTGACTGTCACCTCTCCCTTTTCCACTCTTCCTTATTTCATGTTGTTCATCAGTGTTCACTAATACTCATAGCCACAACCCTGAGAACAAAACCTTCTTTATACTGCAGGGGTTCCCCACCCTGTCTGAAGCATCTGAATGGCAAAACATGCCGTATTTTTAATGTATTTAAATACATAACTCTGTATAAATTCATCATTTCAAAACCACAGAATTTTCAACAGTCTTGTGCTTGCAAGTCAAATACAGTAATATGTCCCCCTTCCCCCCCTCCAATAATTCCAAGACTCAGGCAAATAATTCCAAGACTCAGGCATGGCCTACGTTAATTTTGTCACATGGTAGAATAATACTATCCATTGGAGGAGCTTTACTTTCGGTGAATACCAGTGTTGTAGTTTAACAAAACAAGGATACTGGAAATAAACTGGTTTTGCCTTGATACCTAATTTTACTTTGGGGGGGAGAGGGTGCTATTTCTTGAAGCTAATTTAACTGCTTCCTCTCCCTCTCTCTTGGACATACTTGCCCATCTCCACACATTAGTGTTACAGTCTTATCTAGAGGAGCTGGATAGAGCAGTGCTGACAGACAACAGTGCCATGCAACTTTCAGTGGGAAGCTTCTTTTCTCAGCCTAAAATAACTGACTTGGCAGAAAAGTCCTTCTTATTAGTACAGCCCTGGTTTTGCCAGCACAATGGTTCATTAGGCTATGAACTTTTTTACTCTGCTATGTTGTACAGCCATGCCAAGAGACTTATCTGTATGGAAACCAAGCCCACATGGGATGGCCAGGTGGTTTTTTAATCTTTCCAAGCCAGCTCTTTCTAATCGCAATGAGCAGGCCTCCTACAAGCTCCCCTGTTTACATGTCTGGATTGAACAAGAGTTTTTACATACCTACAATAGGAAATGAAAGAACCAATACAACTTAAGACATTGGTCTAATAACAAAGCAAGAAAACCAAAAGTCACTGGTTTACAATCAAAAATAGCTCTTGAAAAAAACGAATCTCAAAAATAAACCTAGAGAGGAGTAAGACACAGAAGGAATTTCCTTCAAAAGAAAGACCATCATTATTTCCATGCAACAATGGGTTCACCCGTCCCTGTAAAGTCAGAAGCTTTTGTTTGACACTTCTGCTTGGGGAATAGCCCCTTTTTTCATTTTTATGTCTTCAAATACCCAGTCTAAGCTTATCAAGTCACTTGTTCAGCCAGCTTGAGGTCGGTTTAAGGTTCTTCCACAGATTTACCTCTTGATTTTGATTTTTCAAGCTTTTCTTGACAAAGTACATCCCGATTGTAGAAGGATGTAAGATGGGACACCGCTTTATTTGTGGGAGAGTGATCCAAGTCATCTCTGTAGTTTCCATCCTCCTGTGGATCGTTTCTCTTTTTGAATTCCATGGGTGTTGGTCTGATCAAAAGACCATCCTTGTTCATTCTGTAGTTTTTCATTGCTCTCTCTTTTCGCAGCTTTTGGATATCTAAGAGCTGACGCAGTTCCTTTGGCAGCTCCATGCAAGTGGGCTGATAAGGAAACAGGAAAAGAAAGAGAAAAGAAGTGAAATCAATACATATGCCTCCACATGCTCTAATTCTGTTAGTACCAGATAAGATCTCCCTCTGTAATTAGCCAATGAAACAGAACAATCTTCTCTTATTAGATCTGTGGAACATATCAACTACCTGCTTACACAAACAATACCTCAGAGGGAAAAAAGTCCCCCCCAACTCCTTCTTTGAAAGGCAACCCAAAGAGAAAAATATTAGACTTGCATTTATTGTTTACTCCTTTATTATTAAGATCTTCAAGACTTAAGTAGTAATTCACATATGAGGGGTTTTAGATGGCTCCTGAGAAACCTTTTGCACAATGAAGTTGTTGTAAACCCCCAAAAGAGGCATAACCAGTTCATGTTTCCTTGTAGGAGCCACTGCAAAGGCAGCTTTCCCAGCTTTTCATTTAAAACCACAGTATTCTATCCTAAGGGTAAAAGAAAACCTTTTGTGGAAAAAGCCAACATTGTTAATAGATCATTGAAACACTGCTTAGGAAGTATATGAAAGGAGATACACTCCTTGATTTGGTCCTGAGCAGTGCGTGGGATATTGTTCAAGATCCTACATTCAAGGATCTGCTCCTCAACAAGGACTGCAATGTTGACCATCTTTGTAGGAACACCACCAAAATCCACAGCTGTAGAAAGGGGAATTACACAAATAAGGAAGGTTGATAAAACATAGTAAGAGGCAGCCAAGCAAATTCAATCCTAGCAGGTAGCATGGAGACAACTTCAAGACAACATACAAGGAGCATAGAGTGAACATCACCTAACAGCAAAAAAAATCACAGAAAGAGTGAAAGGAAGTTGGCAGGACTACAGGTTACAGGAATAGAGACTACGAAGTAAGCATCCTTTAGGAAAGCAAAGCCCCATCCAAGTGAAGAAAGTAGTAAGGATAAAGTTACAGAAGAAAACCAACAGGTAGGCCAGAATAACTTTATTAATATTTAACCAAAATATAACAGAACTAATAAAATAAACACAAAATGTCAAATATGCTGCAGGGTCAAGCAATGATCAGAATACAAAAGCAGCACAATAAAAACCTGAACAATGGAAGATGAAAAAGCTGAACTAGTAACTATAATATCTTGTCTGAAATCTGCCTTCATACCCAGGGATTGGAAGATGGTAAATGTTTAGAGAAGGTCCCAGGAAAGATACAGGAAGCAGCATGCTGGCGAGTCAGAAATCTGTGTGAGCATACCGGTAGAAACACTAAGAACAGAATAAGTGAACATTACAGTGTAATGCACTGGAAAAGACCTACCAGAGCATTTGTAAACGGAAGCCATGCCTCACGAAACCTGAGTCTAGAAGTGTGCACGGGCCAGAGGAATGGTAAATAATTCAGACAGGATTACAGAAAACCAGCAGAGCAAGCACTTGAAAACACCCCACCTTCAGTTCTGTTTAACCAGGGGAATGTGCATCCAGCTTCCTAACTGCTACAGTGTCCCACAGTGAGAGGTAATCCATGCCCTAAACCCTTTAAGGCGAAGTTGTATGTCCGTGAAGATAAGCATGTCTTGTGTGCAGTACCCACTCACCTGCCAACCAGGAAAACTCCTGGTTCAGGCACGCGATTCTATTTAGACATAGAGAACAGAGTTTATGCCATCACATGTCATGAAGGTGTTAGCTGGTATTATATACTGCACCCCACCTCATCTACTGCAGTTTTACCTTAAGTGCATTGGAAATCAGCCATCAACTCTGCTGCACAGGGGTGTTGCTTTCTTTCTCTTTTTTTTCTTCCATCCTTAAAACAGACTTAGCTGAACTCATAAACATGCAAAGGATTCCCTTAAACTTAACTTTCATTGCTTACTCAGTGAAGAAACTTAAGTAACAGACCAGATGTAACTAAACCAAACTCCATATTTGGAGTTTAAACATGTATGGCAAGCAGATTTTCAATGAGGTAGAAGATAACTTTCATTTGTGTGATCTTCTCACAAGATACTTTCATTGGTGTGATCTTCTCACAAGATACGGAACAACAGAAAATGATTAAGAGGGAAGTGATGCTGAAAACGGCTACTTTTACTATCCACGCGACAAGATTTCTGAAGCAACTGCAGGAAGTATGATTATCAGATGTGGTATCAAATAGATCTTCAAAATGCCATTTGAAATGCTCAGGATCAGATTAATTCCTTGGCTAATCTTATGGAATAAATGGATTTACAAAAGGTCTGACTTCAGAAACCTGAGCACCACTTAAAAAAACTACTACAAACAAACAGCCCAATACAAACCAAGATTTGTACTCTTTTCAATTTAACAGGCTGTTCTTTTCCCTTGTGTCATACCTACTTTTGCATGCATTTCACATGGGAAATTCAGATATCAAGCTCATTTTTTTCCATGAACTATGAACAACCTTCTTTTTTTTGGCAGCTCTCCTCTAAAAAGAAAAGGTTTTCGGATATGACCTCTTCTCTGCCTTCTGTTAAGCAACTATGACCTCTTGTGGTTATCTAAACTAATCTCCTAAATCCTCAGTAATGGATTTACTGCTCTGAGCCCTTCAGTCATTCCCAAAGGATTCAAGTCTATGCTTGAGTGCTTTGTTAAACCAGGGCAAAGAAGAAAACAATTTCTTTAATGAAGGTAAACCTGCATTCTTTTTTTCCTAATAAATAGTTCAGGCCATTTACAACTGCAAAAATGAAGCAGTAACAAGATTTGATCAGGTTAGTTCAGTCTCTCTGATGAATGAGGATGTTTGACCATTCATTTTTCACCCAAATTTAATGCCACCAGTATCTTACATAGTTATTGCAAACCCCAAGAGAACTTCATTGAGAAGACAGAAAAAGCCCACAGCAATAGCACTGCTTCTTTCTATTAGTGCAAGAAATCATCTCCTTTATCATCACCACCACCTCCCCATATTAAAAATTAACAAGCAATTACACAAGAGCCACTCCGAGGTGTCTGGACATGCAGTACTACTGGTTGTATGTAACCAAAGATGAAAAGTGATTGATTTTTTTTTTTTTTTTTTTTTTTTTAAGATAACACAGTTGAGAATGATTTGGGAAGACAAAATAACTCAGAGATGCTTTTACAGAAATCAAAATCTTTGGCCAACAAGAGACAACATTACTCAGAAGCAGCTGGTATATGCAAAATAGCTCAGCAGTAAAGATGACAGAATAGGAGAAAAACAGATCAAGGTTCTTACCAAAACAAAGCAATTCTGCCAGCTCCAGGCACCAACATTTCACAACTGCTGGTCCCTCTTCATGCCCTCACACATATATGGCCCCTGTTGAGCCCAGAGCTTCTTAGTCTGAGATGAGAGTGAACAGAAGGCACATGTGCCTTTGCCCATGCTTTAACAGCTGCAGGTCACCATCCACAACACCCTGTGCTAATGGACTAACATGAAATGCAGCTAAGTAGATACAGACATTATCACTTTTGCTGCTGCACACAGGAAACGAGCTATGTGGCATCAAGTAGGGTGTACAGTTGCAGAAAAGGAAGCTGCTGTTGCTGGGTCCTCCAGCATGCATCCATCAAAGCTTTAGATAAATCACTAACCAGAGAAACAAGCAAAGACTTACCTACCTTTGTGCTCCAAAGGTGATCTCCAGACCCAGAGCGATAAGTATTCAAGTAATCACGTACTACAGCTGTTAGATCAGACATCAAGTTCTCCATTAGGGATGTGTGAAGCAGCAAAAGGTGCATAGCCTTCAGAGCAAGTGCTTTAAGCAGTGAAGGTGGAAAGGGTCTCAGGAACCATATGTCAGGATTCTCCTGTGTTTCCCAATGCAAATGAAAACAGTTATTTAAATAGCAAAAAACAGAGCAAAGCTTTTCATCACATTCTTCTGCAGTTTACAACACATCTCTCAGTGCTGATCCTTATTTTAAGTGCTACTGAATGCTTGCAGCTTCCAAGGCCATCTGTGTACAAGCCTGTGTATGTTAGAAAAGTTTGGGAGGTGGGATTGCTTCTTTAAAAAAACCCAACAAACCACAACCCAACACACACCCACTCCAGCATCTAATGCTAGGTTCTCTCTCATCCATCTCTGAAACAGGGCTGGATTCCGAAGAGCTGAGCTAAAAGATCTAAAGGGAAAAAACCTCCCATCAAGGGAGCCAGGGAAGCAACTGGGGAAGGTGTCTTCAGCCATTACAACTGAAACCAGAAGAATGTGAAAATAAGCCCCAGTTAAGCAGCATGACCATGATACCCTGTAAGAGTGACTTATACTGGTGTACTTACTACATACATTAATGTGGTCGTTTTCCACTTTTAGTCTTCAGACTAATAGGAGGATTTGGTCTGGTTAACTAAGGCAGGCTTAGAGTTGCCATACAGAATTCTCTACATTGGAGTTTTGAGAGATGCTATTAGAAATCCAAAACTTACATAAAATTAAAGCTGTGTTCAAATTAGAGGTTTCACTGAGTAGCAGTGAATAATGAATAACACTTTAATCCAATAATGAATAACATTTAAACTGGCCTTTCGATAAAGATTTGAAGTCTATGCCCAGGCAGTGCAAACCACGCAGATTTACTCAGGAAGTTATAAGACCAGTATGAAAGGAGAAAAAAATTATCTGGTAGGAAAGAAATAGTTTCGCTTCAGTAAAGAAATCCTGCGTATATAGTCGGGTCTCACTAAGTATCTAGTTCCCATATTTAATAGCTTTCTTGGAACCCTGTCTCCTCCCCCTCATCCCAGAAAAGCAATTAAAAACCCAGCAAAAAGATGCCACAACTGGCACTGGCATATTTATATATTATTTAACTAATTTGATACCCTTCTATGATAAAGTCACCCCCCTAATGGATGAAGGGAAGGCAGTGGATGTAGTTTTTCTGGATTTTAGTAAGGCTTTAATATTGTCCCTCACAGCATCCTTCTGGACAAGTTGTCCAACTGAGCGTCCTGGTTTCAGCTGGGATAGCGTTAATTTTCTTCCTAGTAGCTGGCACGGTGCCATGTTTTGGCTTTAGTCTGAGAACAATGCTGATAACACACCGATGGTTTAGTTGCTGATCAGTAGCACTTACCCTGATCAAGGACTTCTCAGTCTCTCATGTTCTACCAGTGAGGAGCAGCACAAGAAACTGGGAGGGAGCAGAGACAGGACCCAACTAGCCCAAGGGGGATTCCATACCACAGAACATCATGCCCAGTACAGAAACTGGGGGGAGTTGGCTGGAAGGGGCTGACCACTGCTCAGGGACAGGCTGGGTATCGGTCAGGAGGTGGTGAGCAATTGTACTGTTCAACACTTGGTTTTTTCTTGGGGAGGTGGGTTTTATTCCTGCCTCTCTATTTCCCATTATATTTTACTTTTATTTCAATGATTAAACTGCTCTTATCTCAACCCACATGTGTTTTACATTTGTTCTGATTCTCCTCCCATTCCAGTGGGGACAGGAGGTAGTGAGTGAGCAGCTGTGTGGTACATAGTTGTCAACCATGACAGGGGGAAAAGTGGGTTTACAGTGTGCTGGGTGTCAAAGGGTTGTAATGAATGGGACTACCTCTGACTGGTCACTAGGGGTGTTCCTCAGGGTTCAATTCTAGAGCCAGTTCAATACATTTATCAATGATCTGGATGCAGGAGTTGAGTGCACCATTAGCAAGTTTGCTGACAATACCAAAGTGGGAGGTGCTGTTGACTCTCTTGAGGGATAAGAGGCCTTGCAGAGGGGTCCAGATAGATTGGAGCATTGGACTCTGATTAATGGGTTAAAATTTAACAAGTCAAAATGTCAGATTCTGCACTAGGATGGATAACGCTGGTGTGCAATAAAAGGGGGAAATTAGAGACCACCGCCCTCCAAAATCCTCCAAGTTCTGTTACAATATGAAAGAAATTTTAGGGTAAAATGCAGCTGCTACTTCTAGGATAGACTTCAGTTAACATGCACAGAATCTACCCTACAATAGTTCCCCAGGCAACCCTGCGACCTTGGCATATGCCAAGGTAAACTGAATGGAGAGTGGAGCAGAGTGGGGACACTGCAGCCAGGCTCTGTTACAACTCCTGCAGATAGTGAAGACACCATGTACGGATAAACCACCAGGCAGCTGACAAACAAGGGTTGTCAAGTAAGACAATTTCACACCAAAATATGTATGACTAGAGCCACTCAAGCTCCATGGCATATATTTAAACTCCATAATCATGTAGAGTTGAAATTCCATAGGTGTTTAGTTAAGAAACTGAAATTTGCATTACTGTGAAAGAGCCTGAACAGATTAACAAGGGCCTCTTAAAGGGTCAGGAGACCTGAGAAACAACAGTGATTTATGAGAACTGATAGCTGGAGAGGCTTTGGCCTTGTGGGCAGACTTAAGAAAAACAAGACTGAGGAAGAACAGAATCGAGGAAAATAAAACTGAGAAAAACAAGATTAATGAACCTCTAATCAAGAAAGACCATCCTTGAAGTCTGCTACATCCTGACAACATTTGGACAATCGTCAAAATACGTTTTTCACGAGTGAGAAAAACAGGATTATGTGTCTTTTTGGTGAACTATCCCCATTATAATCTTGTTTTAATACAAAACCCACATCCACAGGTCAAAAGACCCCTGCCCAGGTCAGGAGAGCCTCCCCTGAGCATACGTAGCTAAGCATTAGTTATGCAATCCTTCTGCAAATTAGTTGACCAATTAAGGGTTATGTCCTTATGCAAATTAGTTGACCAATTGGTAAATGGTGGAAGGGTTACAGGGAGTTACTAATTTGAATTAAATTGTACAAATATACAGAATTAGGAGGGTGTGGGGGGGTGATTACCTGCTGTATTCAGCGTTGGTGCAGCCTCACCTGGAGTTCTGTGTTCTCGCAATTCAAGAAATTGCAAGAAAATCCCAGAATGGTTTGGGTTGAAGGGACCTTAAAGCTCATCCAGTTCCAACCCCCTGCCACGGGCAGGGACACCTTCCACTAGAGCAGGTTGCTCCAAGCCCCTGTGTCCAACCTGGCCTTGAACACTGCCAGGGATGGGGCAGCCACAACAAAAGAAGGATGTGAGGCTCCTTGAATGCATCCAGAGGAGAGCAACAAAGCTGGTGAAAGGGCTGGAAGGAATGTCCTGGGAGCAGCGGCCTATGGGCTTGTCTAGCTTGGAGAAAAGGAGGCCGAGGGGTGACCTCACTGCTCTCTACAGCTTCCTGAGGAGGGGAAGTGGAGAAGAAGGTGCTGAGCTCTTCTCCCTGGTATCCAGGGATAGGACATGTGGGAATTGTTCAAAGCTACACCAGGGGAGGTTTAGACTGGACATTAGGAAGCATTTCTCTACTGAGAGGGTGGTCAAACACTGGAACAAGCTTCCCAGAGAGGTGGAAAATGCCCCAAGTCTGTTAGTGTTCAAGAGGCACTTGGACAATGCCCTTAACAACATGCTTTAACTTGGTCAGCCCTGAATTGGTCAGGGAGTTGGACTACAAGAACCAGACTATTGTTGTACATCCCTTGCAACTGAAATAGGCTATTCTATTTATCAAGCTTATGTTCCCTAAATCTTCGGAGCGCATGGCCCATTGAGTTTTCCCTTGCTTGTCCCCATCCAAAAGATTAACAAAACCAAAGACAATAGAGAATAATGATTTGGCAAATGCTGCTGAACTGCACAAGCAAGAAAAAAAAAAATCACCAGTCTCATTTTTTCATTCTAGCAGCACTGGCAATAAAAGCTTCCTCTTTCCTTACTTGACTCAGGCTTCATTTTAACCAACTTGTTCTGTTGTTTCAAAATTCATCAAACATACTAAGATATCCGGGACATCTTTTACCCAAGTTATATATATCCTCTATTGTATAACAAGAACCTCTATTTGTAGTTCTTCAATATTTCGATTTCAAATGAGCTATTAGGAAATACCAGCAGAAGCACTGATGCCAACTAAAGTTTGCATGTCTCCCAAGTCAGTGTTAAAAAACGTCCTTAACTACAGCAATCCGATCACTGCATAGTGCCATGTGCTTAAGAACACCCAACAAACATCTCAAGATGGGCAAAGCACAGCTCACAGTTGAGTCTTCAGAAGATGCCTCACTCAGTCACTCACTGAAGCCATCTGCTGCCTGCACTTCATGATGGCATCCCATTTGGAAGGTATCTTCAAGTGCTGCATCAAACACTCCCGTAACGTGCAGACACGGTGTGGAAGGAAGCCGCCTGTTGCCATTGAGAACTGCAGAGCATCAGCAACCTGTGATGGGAGGGATCAATATGCCATGACCAGTGTCTGGTAACCCAAAGCAAAGAGTGTGGAGGTTTTACAGTGGGGATGCAGGAGAGAAGCAAAGTACACTGCAAACAAATTAATCCTCATTTTGACTGCATACAGTTGCAGAGCTAGTAAACTGACCCCTTTGGCAGCACCAACTCAGCCCCTACAAGAGTAGAGACCACAGAATTGTAACTGGCCTCCTATTGTAAAGATAAATTGCAAGACCAAATCCCCATTCCTTACTATCTCTAAGATCTTAAGGGGCAGAGGGAGTCTCTTCCTGTTGAATACCAAAGGCAAACAAGCTGGTATGATTTATTAATGACTAAAGCTGCCTCTAAGACAGCAGCTAAATAGCTGACTGCTGCTTTCTCTGGGAGAGAAGCCAGGTATTTGCCAAGCTTACCAGAAGAAAGCGCTAAGCCAATCCATTCACTGAATTTCCAAGGAATAAAAGATTGTATGAAGGTATTATGAAGAAAATGCAAAATGTAAAAGCATCACAAGTAGAACAATCAATACTGGACTAAGGAAAGAAATGTCAGACCTCCTGTGTTCTGTGGTGGGACAGAAAATCTGGGACTGCCTCTATTTCTGCTAGGCTCACTACATTGCTGCAGTCCACAGAACTCTAAAATCACGAGGTAAAAAGGGGCAGGAAACACACCTAGGGAAAGGATCTGCAACAATTCAAACTGATGAGTTAACTGAAGAGAAGAAAATGAAGATGATCCAGTTAACACTGAACTTCACTGGATTATAAGCACAAACCACCAGGCTTCATTACTCATTGCTGAACAGTCCTTTATATTGTACTTCTGACCACTAAAACTTTCACTCTCAGTGGTCAAACACAGGTGAAGAGGAACCTCAAGAGAGACCTTCTCAAAGCAAGAAGTTACTTTTACTCAAAGTCAAACCAAAGATGATATTCAAATCTATGGAAAGATATTCTATTCTTCTAGATCGTTAGAGAGCTTCTAGTAAAAAAATTTCAATGCTTTCCAAACAAGGAGAGAAAACACTTAAATATTTAAACAAAAATGAAAGCATCTTTGTGATCAATATTCATAAAAATCCTCATCTGAATGAACAAGGTTATAGAACAAACTTGCCCACAATGAAAACAATGTTTTAGCTTTCACTGTGAAAAGTTTTGTTCAAAGTCAATGTGTGCTCATGGTTCGGATTCAAGGCCAGAAAAATTACAGCACTCTAAAAAGTAGTGTATGTGGAACCAGACAGCAACAGTGACTCCTTCACTTGTACATTTTGTGATTCACTCTTGCATGGACCACTGTTTCATGGGAAGTCTACAGCTGCCAAATTTTCGTTACTCTTTCAGCACACACCTCTAGGAAGAATTGTGTTATTTCTCATGGTAGTACACAGATATGCAACCAACAACATTTTACAATAAGCAGTGATTTCAGAGTGTGAGAATGCTCTAGCCTCATGATGATGATGATAGAAGTGTCCCAGAAGGCAGTGTTAGGGATGCAAGCACTGACAACAACCAGTTGTGTGGTCACTACACAGCTTTTTAGGCTGCTATAACCCAACAGGGATCGTGTCCCCCTTCTGCCTCCCAGGCAGTCAAATGTGAAATAGCAGTATCAGACTTCCACAAACATTATAATTCAAAGTTAGTTCAACAGGTGATGCTTAAGGACTGTAAGAACATCAAAGGGGCAGACAGTGAACATCAGAAACCTTTCACTGCCAACCTCTACATGGTGTGTTAATTATATTAGGTGACTTACTGCAAGGAAGAAACAGTTGCAGCAACTGGCCAAAACCAGGGATAAGTAACACTTTTCAAATGATGCAGGCAGGATCCCAGCTAAACCAGAATTCTTCATTCCACTGCTGTGCTTTTTAAGCAGAGTCTCACTTGTGCACACAGCCTGTTCCAATTTTAACAACACTGAGAAGCTGTCTCTAAGAAGCGCTTCACAAAAAGCATCTATGAGAGTTTGCTCAGAGGTATCTCCCAGTTATTTGCTCCAGCAGTAGAAGACAAGGCAGCTTAATTCCACAGAATCAGGTACACTGCGGGGGGGCCAAAACCAGGCTACCTCACTAGCTTACTGACATCAGAAGTAGGATTCAGGCCAAGGAATCAGAGTAATTGAATTTAAGTCTAGAGATCTATTAGTGCAAGGATATCACACATGTCAGCTTATACAAGACAGCAGAACAATGAGTGCAATTCTGTGTACTTTGGACCTGAGGGTGGATAGCTCTGGTTAGTTATTTCCACTGTTCCAGTTACATTCTAGCCAGTCCAGTTGAGAGCAGTGGTGGGAATTTTCACCCCTATGCTTTTCATGCAGTCAAGACTTAACACTGATACTGATTGACATTTCATCTGTAACGGAATAACATAATTTTTAGGGGCAAAAGGCCTAACTAAGATCAGAAACGGACTGAGAGAAACCTGCTGTATAAAGCTTACTACACAGCTCAGATTAGGACTTTGAAGTGCTACTGTTATCTATGACATGAAAAGTCCGTATATACAAGGACAAGTCATACATAAATATGTCTAACATATCAATGCCCATTATGAAAGATCATAGCCATGATGTTATTTTTATCCTCTCTCAAAAGGCTCTAATTCTCCTGTTAGTCACACATTAACTACCACAACTACCAGGGCCAGCACCAGCAAAAACAGACCTTTGTGGTAACCTGGCCTGTTCTCTCACTTTAACCACTGCTTTTGAAAGGGGCAGAAAGAAGAACAAAGAATATAAAGCAAAAGCTGACCTGGCTTCTGTTTAAGTCACAGCAGCCTCAGGTTGTGCCAAGCCTAAGCAAGACGAGTTAATACATCTTAACTCCCCCCCTCACACATACACATTAAACTTGCTACTAATATTATGTATTAACTACCTTTTAAAATGGGTCTACAAAAGACTAACACTATCATCACTGCCTGCTGGTTCATTTTAGCTAGAACAACACTACTACAGTTACATGGTTCCACAACTGTCACATTCTAGTAATGTTAAACCTTCTCTAAGAGAATGTCCTGAACAAGGCTGAAGTTTCTCCTGTTGCAACTTTTGTTTCCAACCAGGATATTCTGAGGGTACCTGTGTATCAAAGACGTTGAAGAGGACGACACCATACTGGTGGAAAAGGCAGTCTGAGATCCAGCGGCAATCATGCATGACCTGAAGCAAGAATGGGCTGTCAGACAAGCTTGTCTCCAACTGCAGCTTTTTTGGTGCAGCTAGATCATTACATATGTATATGACCTCTGCCACCACAAATACCCTCACTCACCCCTTACCTTCAAGATGTTTTTATCTTCCAGCAACATCTGTAATCCATTTTTGAAAGCCTGTGGTCCCAGAAGGAAGATATCAAATAGAAAAATGCGGCTCTTTGATGCTATCTACAACAAATTCAGTTGCAGAGAAAATGAGTGAGGGACAGAAGAACAACAGATGTGAAAGCAGCAGAGAGCATACTGTTACCCACAAGCCATAAACTCCTACGTAGAGGTTGTGTTGGGGAGACCAGGTTTGGTTTCCTTAATGCTAATTCATAGACAAGTCTTGCTTTTTCCAGAGATGCTCTCTGGAAGAGATTCACAATAATTAGAAAGAATGGCCCTGGTGTCTATTATATAAGTTACACACAGCATTTTGAGAGATATCAAGAGCAAACCCTATGCACAGTACTTAAATTCCTACACTTATTATGGTGACATTCTTAAACAACCGCTTCCAATAGAATTCTTGTACCTATGACATTCCCTTCATTGTCAAAGACCAAAGAAATAAAGGACATAATTTTCCATCCTAGCACTTCAAACAGGATATAAAATTTAGGTTTTGCCTATGTTCGGATTCATAATGGTTTAACAAAAGCTGTAATTTGAAAGCAATTTAGTCATACCAAAGCAAACATTTTGTGGACACTTAACTCTGCATAAACGAGTTAAGTTTGAAGCATGAACTCATGGACAAGTTTTTGGTTTGAATAAACATTCATTTTAAAACCTATCTAAAAATAAACTAAGACAATTTTAAGCTAACATATTAAGCTACTCTCCTTTCAGTCCCTTCCTTTTCAGATATTGATAATATTGCAGCTAATTAAGATATTGTATCATCTCTAGATGGACTTTACTCCTTCAATTATACTGGTGTTGAGACTAGGTCTTGCAGTTTTTTCAATAGGTAACAGCTGTACTAGTGTAATACCTCTACCTGTGTACACATTTATAAAGATGGCAAACCAAATATGCTACCCTGCTATATACAAATGTATACAGCACATACAAGTTTAGTAATTTGAATATTGCCTTATAAAGGCCTAATTCTTTCCATAACAGATATTTTATTAAACGCCTGATCCGTCTTAAGAATATCATATCCCAAAACAGCCACGTGAGTAAGTGTCGTTGTCCTGGGTTCAGCTGCAGCAGTCATTTTTTGTCCTTCTTAGTAGCTGGTGCAGTGCTGTGTTTTTGACTTTCAGCCTGGGAACAACGCTGATAACTCCGATGTTTTTAGTTATTGCCAAGTAATGTTTACTCTGACCAAGGACTTTCTCAGTCTCATGCTCTGCCAGGGAGGAGGGGGAGCCGGGAGGAAGCAGAGACAGGACGCCTGACCCAAACTGGCCAAAGGGGTATTCCATACCACAGCACGTCAAGCCCAGTAAATAAACTGGGGGGAGTTACCCGGAAGGCTCAGATCGCTGCTCGGGTCGGGCTGGGTATCGGTCGGAGGGTGGTGAGCAATTGTATCCTCTCCCCTTGTTATTTCCCTTATCATTATTATCACTGGTGGTAGCAGCAGTGGTTTTGTATTATACCTTAGTTACTGGACTGCTCTTATCTCAACCCGTGGGAGTTACATTCTTTTGATTCTCCTCCCCATCCCTCCGGGAGCGGGGGGAGGAAGAAGCGGGGGAGTGAGGGAGCGCCTGTGTGGTTCTGAGTTATCGGCTGGGCTCAAACCACGACAGTTATAAGCACAGGCTAATCTCCAAATTTTTCTCAGTCGTGCCTCTGTTTATGGGCACATATTGGGAAATACCTGCCTCTTACCTCAAGCCATGAGAGTTTTCCATAACGACACAAATTAACACCTTCTCCTGCTATACTGACCACACATTGCTGTTTCAGGTGCAGCACCTAATGAAAAAAAAGCAGGGGTAAAATAAGTAGTGCCAGAGGATGATAGACAGAGGGACATATCATAAACCTGGTATTTTCACAGACAAAAAGTTTTCAGACAATTAAGATAAAGCAATCTGTAGTGCACATGTAACACAAGTAGAAAGCATAAACAGAAAGTAAAAAATCAGCTTCTTTTTGAAGCGACAGTTTGTTTCCTCTGTAAGCAGAGAAATCTCTTCCTGTGGCGAAGGGCTTTTTCCTCTGTATGTGCAATAGATTTACCATAATAAGAACCCAAATCCCAACTGATGTTACTACAAGACAAAATGGCATGGAGGACCTGTAGTATTACTGGTACAATTCAGGATGTAAAAAATGTTATAAAATGTAATAAAAATATCTGTCATTGGCTATGAGTTTGGAAACAAACTCATACTTTCTACCAAAAGCTGAGTTTGGAAACACTCACTTTCTACCAAGTCCACTCATGTTATACATGATTTAAGAGAAAAGTCCAGGCATGTCTGGAGTTTCAAACACCTACAAAAACAATGCAATCAATTCCCTCTCCAAATGCCAACAAATCCTCACGTTGTCCCCTTCCTAAACAAAATAATTACGCAGTAATACTGACCCTTCACCTCGGTTACTGGTCATACAGTCTGAAAAATGGCAACCAACACACACTGATGCAGACTCACATCCACCCAGACTCACATGCACTGCCCTTTTTCCTTGCATCTGTGCCCACTTTAAATGTATTTTGATGCCACCAGAGATACCATTTCTACGTGACTTAAAAAAGCCAGTTACTAGCTATTGCTCAAATTTTACTACAGTCTGCAAAAGCGATTTCCAGTATGAGGTCCTGGAAGCAGTGCTCACATCCTGCCACCTAATGGAACTGAACAGGCTTAGAAGTCATACATGCTGCGTAAGAGCTTTTATCAGTACTTACTGCTGGGCCAAATTTCTCCTGGAAAGAATCAATAACTGTGTACTCCACATTCTCTTCTTCCTTCTTTTCTAAAAGGAAGAAAAAAGAGATCATTAGATGCTTCCTCTACTTGAATGAACTTTGCACAGGGTGTGTACTTCAGGTGTATAATCAATTTCCTGGTTTAGCTGCTCAGTTATTCCCCCTCTACATCCTGAACATACCCAAAGAGGTTACTGAACCATCCGATTCAGATATGTACAGTCTAGAGCATGACCCAAAATTCTGGGGTTTGACAGAAAGACTGGCTTGTTGTTATGCTGCATAAAGGAAACAAAAAAAGTTTCAGTTTAAAAAATTACATCTGGGGTTTTTCTGGGGGCTGTATTTTTGTTTTTTAAAGAAGGACCCTAATTCCCAGGCTTGTCCAGGGAAGGAAAAAGATTGTAACAAAGACAAAACTAACAGACAGTGCCACCACAGAACATGGGTAACTAAGTGGTCAAGGAGGTAATGAGAATTTAAGCCAGATTATAATATTTTAAACACCTGCTTAACAATGTCTAATGAACAGACAAAGAAGGATTCTCTTAAAAGATTCTCCCTTCTCTTTAGGTAAGACGCAAATGTTAATAATAAACTCTAAAATAATAGTCAATTTAATGATTGTAAGAACAAATGTTTAAAAGCTCCCCCAGATCACATCAACCCTTGCTCATTTTCTCCCCCGCTACCCAGGTAAATGCAGCTAACCCTCCTTTAACCTATGTGGGTCTTGCACTTTTGTCACAGGTCTATGAACAGAAGGAGCTCATCATATTTTGCATCTCTACCTGTATATTTTATACAGGAAGAAGCACACAACAAAATCAATGCAATCAGGGACAGCCAGCACAAAAGCAAAGAGTGATAATCTTGCTGAGCTTTGAGTTATCTATCATGCCACATACATTTCAGGAACAAGTAGAAGATTAAAATAATCACCAGAGAGGAATGCTTACTGGCTAAAGCACTTTGATTTCCCCCTAAGTTGTGCTGCTCAGCCACATTTACAGTTGATGAGAGCTACAGGATAAACATTCTGGAAAGCAGATGAGTTTCCGTCTGATGTTGTGAACATTTGTGCAGGCAAAGAGCATGTCTGCCAATAACAAGCTCTGTGCCTATCTTTCTGTGACCACTGTTCTTTGAGAACACATCCTGTTCTGGTACAGGCAAACCAAGAGATGACAGCCTCCGGGAAAGATGTCCGACACAGACTAACTGCATTGCTTGACTAATATCCACATTACCTGAGAGGGAGGATTTTAAGCTATTCGAGGCTCTAAGCTGGCTCTCTAAGGAAACAGGAGGAGAACTACAGGGTCCACAATCTGCTGGTCCTGTGTCTGCTTTTTTGTTCCCTTCAACAGCTGAAGTGCACCTGCATGAACAAGGCAACCATACATAGAAGATGTCAAAACATGACACATTCCACCAGCATGAACATTTTAATAAAGAAAAATATTTCTTCCACTGCCATCTACTTGTGTCCAGACAATGAACCGCTGCATATGATGCAACATCCTTATCCAGTGTGCATGGTTCTTACAGAAGATCTTGAAGCTACCCAACTTTAAGCTTATCTTGCACAAAAGGGCCTTTATTTCATATAAAACTTCACATTTATTCTGAAAGTAAAAGGTGAAAGCAGAACCTGAGTAGGTGTTTACTGTCAAGGTCAGCAATGGTTTCAAGGGAAGAGAGTTCGAAGAATGAAGTACCTGAGCTGAGCCCAAGAACCACACAATTTAAATATCTGTAAGTCTTTCACACTGAATCAGTAATATTTGATCCATTATTTAGTTACTGTAATTGGAGGGTGATTTTAGAAGTTCACCAATACATAAACCAGTTATATCCACTGAAATTTTACTGTAATCAAATGGAAGTTAGTATATAATTTTCATTATATTGATATAAAACTATCCCATTATGATTACAGAACTCAAATTATGTACATATCTAAGTAGAATAAAAAATTAAAAAAGCCTTTCTGATAAGCCTTCAGGTGTAGCTGAAGAATCTTGTACCTAAAAATCTATATTTAAAGGATTAACACGGCAATCTTACTGAGGTGACCATATTAATGTATGTCTGAACGTAGGCTTACTTAACAGGGAGAAAGAAAATAGCAGCAAAGACGACTGCTGCTAATCACAATTCTATGTGCCTTTTAACTATATTTTAAGGACTATTCAGTAGACAACACTTCATTCCTACTTTTTTTAATAGAAAGAATAAACTATTCAAATATGGTCTTGTGAGAAGACTCAAACCAAAGCTGTTTAGGAGCATGGGTCAGCAGGAGTTTGAACCGTATTTTTACCAGCTTCCCAAAATCACATTAATATATTATTTGAGATCATCTGTTTAAACCTAACCTTCCCTGTGTGATTGTCCTGGAACTGTTCCACTACGGAAGAAATGCTTATGGGAAATCCTCCCTGAAACCACAAGCTGACAAGGAAACAAGCTAAGCAAATTCTTCTACAGTGGAGGTCTTCCACTAACCACCTCTATACAGCAGAGAAATACAAACTTAGCACAGCTGAGTCTGAACATCAGTATCATGCTAAATGTAAGTGCTGGCTCCCTTAGCAAGCCCATCCCACCCCTTCTCCTACCATGAAAGGAAGGAAACTCTTCAACATACTCAGAGAGCACTGTTGTTCCCTTCCCTGAATCTGAGTCATCCAGCAATTCCACTGCAATAGAAAAAAACAATTTATACTCCAGTGTTGACATGCACTTGTTATCTCTCCCCCTACCCCCCAAAAAAAGGAGAACCATAACTAATACTAATCACCATAGGATATGGCCATACATGTGAAAAAATAAGTCGAACTCAAAGTGTAGTTTAAATGGTTTAAAAATCACTCTGATATACAAATCTATATAAAATAACTTCCATGGGTAGTCTAGGCAAGGTGCATTTCAGAACACTACCAGTTAAACGAGACTAATGGTTTAGCATCCCACCAAAACAAAGTCAGTATCAAACAACAATTACTTCGAAGACTACAAGGAAATTACTTTGAAGGTACAAGGAAAAAGGCAGACTACAGTCAGTTAATCACTGGGTAAATCCAGTAACTGCCTTCTAGATATTTTCCCCTCAGAACTTTGCTCCTTGTCTCCAAAGAAAAGCAGATGCCAACGGAAACGCACACGACCTTTATACACTAGAAACATTTTTCTTAAATAATTCCATATTCTTATCACAAGTGAATCACAGAAAGAGGCTCAGATAAACAGACCATTTAATAGAGATGCTTTTGCCTGTGTGAGTAAAAGCAAAACTGAGATAACTAGAATTTTAAGCAACTTCACTGACCAGCAAACTATTAACGAATGTCTTGCACATATAAGAACATACACAATGAATGTAACTTCCCTTCAGAATATAAACATACAATTATATAGTTGAGATAGTGCTTATCTCAACTGATTACCTTCAGATGGGTTACTTTTATTAATGGTCTTATTGGATTTTATTATTTAACTAATAAGCTTTAATGCAGTACAGTCACTAGACCTTCACAGAGTGGGGAATACCACTGAGAGGTAACTGGGGAACAAAGGTTGTGTAGTTTATACAACATTCGAATTCCTACTGATTTTAGAAGATGTGCAACTGAAGAACTCAGTGGAGTGACCAAACAACGGATCCTGAACTAAGAGCAGGCACATCCCTGTGCCCCAAAATGCATTAAGAGAAGCCTCACCATTTACTATTTCAGGGCCAAAAAACATCTTTATTCCTGGACTGCTTCTGCCAGTTTCCAAGTTCTTCACTGAAATGAAAAAAACAGACATACATCAAGTTCCACTTCCACTGCTTGGGGTAGCAGCTTATCGTTTGCAGAGCGAAGCAGAAATATAGGACCGGGTAGTACTATTAATTAGGGAAAACAAACAAAGAGATCAAAAAATGAGTTATTTTCAGTGACAGCTCTCGCACTGTCTAGAAGAGGGTTTCTGTCAGGACACTGCGCACCGAGCAGGACACCACTCGGGACTGCTACACCCGCACAGCCTCACACCTGAGCGCACAGGCAGGTGCTATCAACTCCTGCTTAACGTTCCATTTACCACAGCGCCGAGGCTTCCCGAGCCACCCGCGCCACAGCGGCCAGACTCAAACCGCGGGGCCTCCCAACGTCCCTTCACCACCACCCCCCTCACTGAGGCGGCGCAGGGCGTCCTGAGGGCGGGCGGACAGCGGCCCTGCCCACCGCCACGCCCGGCCCCGACCTGTCCGCAGGAGGAGACTCCAGTCGGGGTTCACGTGCTGCAGCACCCCCTGGAAGACGCCACATTTTAAGGTGACTTTAACGGTTCTGCCCAGCAGGGCAGCGAGCCGCTCGCTGCTCAGGGCCATGCCGGGGCCGCCTAACCGGAGCTCCCCCAGCGCAACACCCGCGGCACTCAGCGCCGGCCGCACTGAGGCGCCACACCGAGGCCACGCCCCGGGGGGCGGGACCATCGGAGCCCACACCCAATCACAGAGGGGGAGCGCGCGTTGGCGGCGCGTGCTGCGCGCATGCGTGCCGGGTGCCCCTCGTCGGCCGGCTGAGGGGCGGGGTGAGGCGGGCAGCGAGGGCTGGGCCGAGCCGAGCCGGGCAGGGCTGGGCTGGGCTGGGCTGGACTGGACGCGGCGGGCGGGGCGATAAGAGTCGGTGCGGGCTCCCCTTCCGCCTCAGTACAGCTGGGCGGCCGCGGTTGGGCCCGTGCTGGGGTGGCTGTGGTATAGCTGTCGCTGTTCGGCTGCTTAGCTCTTGTCGGCGCAGAGCTCGGCCCTTCCCTTCCCCTGAGGCCCAGCGGCGGCGATGGGTTCCCGGGCGTCCACGCTGCTGCGGGACGAGGAGATCGAGGAGATCAAGAAGGAGACGGGCTGTGAGTGCAGGGCCGGGAGGGGCGGTGGGGGCTGGGCACCTGGAGCCGTCCGTCCGCCCCGTCGCGGCTGCGCGCCGAGCCCTGCCCCGGGCGGTCGGCCCTGCCCGGCGGGGGAGGCGAGCGCGGCCGCTGCGGTCCCGGCTGGGCAATGCCTGTTCCTAGCTGGCCCCGGGCTGGAGCTTCGCTGTCCCCAGCCTCCGCGGGCGGACGTGTCTTGTGGGACTGCGGAAACCTGGGAAGCGGCTCTCGGTTCGCCTGGTCGCCGCGCAGGAGCGGCCCTGGGCTGATAGGAATCCGCGGGCAGCGCGTTTCCTTTGGTGCTCCACCGGTCGCTTGGGGCTGGCCGCGGCCGCCAGCAGTAAATACCACTGCTAGCAAGGGGAGTGCTCCTTGAGTGAGGCTGGACATGGCAGGGGCGGCTGCGGGGTGTGGTGTTGCTCGGTGCACTAGAACGCGAAAGCTGTCACCAAGCCCGCCGGGAGCTGCGAGTCCCTTCGGGTCCTGGGTGTGCTTGGAGCGGCGGGGGAGAGGGAGCCATTGCTGTGTGATCGGCTGCTCAACGGCAGCGAGATCTGGGTGGGAAGGGAGAGAAGCGGTGCGCTTGGAGTCCGCAGTATTGCACTGGGTCAGAGAGAACTCGTTGGATTTTTGAAGAGTTTTTTGTTTCTGGTGCTGGAGTTTCTCTCCAGCAGCTGCTTTTAGCCTGCAAAAAGCTCTCATGGTATAGTGATTTTTTTTTTTTTTCCTACCTGCTATTTGTTTCATAGGCTATCACGAAAGTTGCCTTAAGGGTATTCAGCATGAATGCTGAGTGGCATTTAAAGCATAAAGGAGGTAACACAACTTGTGAAAGTTGGGTGTGCTTAACTAAAAAAAAAAGTGAGAATCCCTGTGCTAGTCAACAACTGGGAGAGCATGATTGAATCAGGACTGCAGTATAGAGCTACTTTACCCTATAGTTTTTGATCGAGTTGTTCTCAGTAAATATAAAGTACCTTAGAAAAGGTAAAACTCAGTGTTGTTAATTTGGCTGGTAGAACGGTTGCCTGAGAGTGTTAGCAAATACTGAGTGATAGTAAATGGAGGGTGCCCTCCTAACTGATTGGAGAGAGGAGGTCATAAATCATAGATATCATTCTGCTGTACACACACACCCCCAGGTAAACGAGGTCTTCCCAGATGAAACCTTTTTCTTGCTTGTGCTTGTTAATCTGCTCTTGCTACATGAAAGTACTTTCTTCAGTTTTCTTTCAAATAGGAATAGTATTATGTATTCTTTTTAGGTGATAGTTTACTTGTGTCAGGAAAATGAGTGGCTACAGAAAAGGAGTGGAAGAAAATGAAGGCAGTACTGGCTAATGTAACAGACAGCTGAGCGAGTTAACATAGCTTCCATGATCCTTTTTCCATCTGTCAAGGGAACCTTCTCTAGGAAGGCTGTGATAAACAAGTAGTAATGTCCAAGTGTGCTTATCCAGCAATAACTTACTGTTTGGTTGTTGTGGGGTTTTTATTTTCTTAATCACAAAGATCATAAAGGTAGCATTCCCTCGTTTATAAAGATGCTTTAAAAACCAAACCCCAAATCTGGAATGTTCTTCCAAAAGGCTTTACTCTTTTTCTTGTGCCAATGTTTGATTCATTGTCAGTGGTATTTCATTCCTAGAGTTTTACTTGCATGGTAGTTAAATAAATACCACTGAGATGGCTGTATAGGCATTCTAAGCAATAAAACCACTCAGGTCTAGTTAGCCTCTTACGTCTTCAAAGTGGGGAGCTTAAGGTTGTGATGAGTTGGGCTTCAGCTTTGTGGCCTGTATTTTGTACTACTCAATTTTGTAAGTAATACCACTTTGTTAATCAAGCATTGCTAACCTGAGCCATGCTTGTTGTCTCTGACTTCTATCAAACAAATATTTTTTTCCCCAGCCTGTAACCAGAGTTTAAGAATGTGATTTTTCCTCTACCTCTTATACTTCTCTAGTATAAGTAGAGAAGTACTTTCCATTTTTCTAGATGGAAAATTCCACCAAGCTCTTAGCACTGTTATACCCTTCATATGGGTGCAAATATTTATGCAAGGTACAAGGTGGGGGGAGAACCCCAGGATGCTGGTTTATCTGGAGCAAAGTTCACAGGGAGAATGCTAAGTTAGTATTACTGACTGGAATATCCTGTGGTTTGTTAGAAACTTGATGCTGATGATACCTTTCCTATTAAAGAGTGAGAAAGGGACCTCTTAGATGTGAAACAAACTGGCAGTACATGTCCATTCTGAACCCATGTTGTTCCTAAGGGTTCTTTCTTTTTCTGGCCTCCTTACTGTGAAACATGACTCCTTCAGTTCATCTGGGGTAAGTATGAGGTACTGAACAGAACACTTAACCGATTTGATTGAGTTCAAGTATGGAATTATACAACTTGCTCCTTGCTCAGGTTATGTAGCACAATTAAATAGCTAATGATACTAACACAAGTGATAAACCATATGTTAATGTTTGTTAGCTGAATGGATTAAAAAGGTATCTCTTAAGGGACTAGAGTAGTCTTTCAAAAGCCATACAATGACACTGAATCTCTTTAACGAAATCTAAGTTGGGATTAAAGTCATATATTGTGGTGAAAACCGCTCCTCAGCATAATAAATTTGGAAACCAGTAAAGTTTCCAGGAACTGGGGAATAAAATGTCCACTAAAACCTCTACTTAGTGACAGAAAATCTCCATCAAGTTCTCGGTAGCAGATGCTAAGCCTGAAGTTGACAGTCCTAAATCTTACATGACATTGTGTGGAAATTGTTTGCTTCGCATATAAACATTTTTAATTTTGAGTTTGAAAAAAACCTTCAAGAAGTCCTAATTGCTTTTATGTTTCATTAACAACTATAAGAAACAGATGAGAGGTCCAAGATGTTCCTTGTCTGCATTCTGTTGCAAGCTTTTGGAAAGCCATTGGAATGTAACAGTATCCAAACTATTTGGTTCACACCCTTTGTTCCTGAGCTTTCAAGCATATACCTAAGGATTAATAATAAACTAATGCTCATAGAATCATAGAATGGTTTGGGTTGGAAAGGACCTTAAGATCATCTAGTTCCAACCCCCCTGCCATGGGCAGGGATGCCTCCCACTAGACCATGTCACTTAAGGCTTAAGAGAAAAAAGTATTTTAGTGCTAAGAGGTGATGAATTTTCTGATGGTATCTCTTTGTTTTCCAAGTATATAAATGTGAGTTTATGTTAATGTTTTAGACAAGAGTTTGAGAGTGTCTAATTGCAAAGAAATATGTGAAGATTTAAAGAAGTAAACTAGAGGATACAGTTCCTATTTTAGATATCTTAGAAGGGACCTTGGTGGGGGAGCAGAATAGGTAAAATAGTGTTTCAACTAGCTTTGAGCCGTAACTTCTGACTTTTAAGAAGCAGCCATGAATTGCAGATCTTTTTTCTATTTCTTGTATTGTTGGCAGGGAATGACAAAATCTTTATTTTGTATGAGAAGGCTCTGAAAAGTGTCTGGTGATGCAGCTTTCATGAGAGATGAGAGCCAAAAATGAAATTATGAAAGAATACAGTGGTGGACCTGAATCATCTTCCTTTCTTCTATAGCAATGATGTGCTTTTTGTCTAGTATGAGATTAACAAAAACATTTCTTCTCCTGTCAAGAGTTACATACTATTGATCACATAGTAGCTGTTACGGAGGTGTTGTAGAAATGGAGATGCTGACATTAGTTTGGAAGTGGTACCTGAGCAGAATTTTCCTCATGCTCTCTGTTTCCAGGAAGGAGTTGGGAGCACAGGGCTTCTTAGTGGAGAACTCCAGCCTATTCTGTTTTCACCATCAGTTGTTGTTAGGGCATATCATGTCTAAAACACTAAATCAGAAATGCAGAGATTTGAAGTCTTTAAAATACTGGTGCCTGCTTTCCAGTGTGTTCTAGTGTCTTAACTTGAAATTGAGTAAGCTGCCCACTCTATGGAGTGTTGGCTTAGGCGGAACTGAGCAAATTGCCCAACCTTATGCAAAGAATGAAAGTTGCCGAGGAGACAAGGGAAGGAAAAAAAAAAAAACCTCACACACAGTTGCTGGCAGGTCACCCTAAGGGAGGGAGCAGTTGAACCTAAATAAATAGGCTGGAGAAAGAACAAACCTGGGGGAAAAGAAAGAGAACCTAATAAAATGCCTCAGTTGTCACAGATCAGACAACTGCTGTGCAACCTGTTCCCATATGTTTTAGCAAAAAATAAAAGTATTGTGCTGGTGAAGGCTTTTAAAACAATTGAATCTGAAAATGACACAATGTCCTAGTTTAACAATATAGAAAAATCACATTTTTACTGAGTAAACATTAACATTCAATTCAGTCTTATTTCATTAACTTCATCCGAAGAGGCTCTGAAAAGCCAAGGTCTTGTGTAGAGTTCTTTCAGTGTTAAAGGAATTGCTGTTCTACATAGGTTTAACCTGCTCCCATCATGGATTGATCTAATCATCTGGATGTCTGGTATCTTGGGTTGTCTAATATCTTGGTAATGTTGGCAGCATTATGCTAAATTTAGTACTGGCTTTAAAATTTCTGTTTCAAATTGCAAATTGAGGTCTGCAATAACTTTCTGCTTGCTTTATGTCCTAACTCCTTCCCAAACTTCTTTACAAATAGGCTTTTTAATTTTTTGAACTCCATGTCCTGGGAATTACTTCAGTGAATCCCCAAATGAACAAACTGTTTAGATTGAGGCAGCCCAGTCAAGGAGGAAGAGTGATCAGGTGTACAGTCTCTCTGACCACTTACCAGATGCAGAGAAACCGAGTGCACTTTCCATCTTTAGATGGAAAAAGACAACGGGAGTAGAGATAAGCAAAAGAGAAGGAAAGATACTATAGCAGAGGCCTGCAGTGTCATGAATGACGTAGAGGTCATCAGTGGAGGCTGTGTCCACATTATTTCTAGCCCCACAGGAATTAAGGGAAAGGGAGTAGAACTGTGAATCAAATACTTTCTCAATTGCCATTACTGACTCAGATAACCAAAAGATGCTGGAGACCAAAACCATAAATGGATAGAAGACAGACAAATTTTTTGGGCTTATTTGTGGATTCTTGAATACTAAGATGTAATTTACAGCTCATGAAGTTCCTACACTGCTGATTGCTTCGTGCTTCCGACGGAACTTGTTTCGTGTGATCTTTTTTGAGCAAAGTGGCTCAGTGTAATGAGATCTGTTCTGATGAGGAGTCATTAACATGCTAATTTGTGTTTCTTCTTTCGTTTTTTCTTTTTTTTCTTCCTGCAGTCTCCCACAGTCAAATCACCCGCTTGTACAGTCGCTTCACCAGCCTTGACAAAGGAGAAAATGGCACTCTTAGGTGGGTATCATCTTTGCGCTGACACGTCTGTGGTGGTGACTTGCTTTTGCAGGGTGCCTGCAGGTTTTCCACATACAGTGAATCAGTGAGGCTATTCTAACAGGTTCTTTCATACCTACTGTCTACATGGACATGGAAGTTTGTTCTCTGTTAGGAAAGGTCAGGAGAAATCTGATTGTTGAACTGAGGTACTCTAAATACCGATTGTCTTTGCTGTAGTGCTGAAAGTTCATAGCAGTTAATACAAGAAAGGTCATATTTGGTGTTCAAGGAATTACAACACATGTTCAAAAATGTTAAACCACATTTTTAAAGTGTTTATTTCTTACCTTTCTTTATATATTGCTTCTAATAACTATTACAGGAAGGATTCCACTATGTCATCTTCATCCTGGCTTTCATATGAAAAGATCATTTATAGTTTTGGGAGCATGGGCTCTTAATTGTTTCTGATACTCAGTGTCTTTTAACACTACTTTGATCTGCAAGCCATTTATTATTGTTAACTTTGCACCTCTTGTTAAACACCCATGTCTATTAGTATGCTCAAAAATAAAAAAGAGCTGGAGCTGGGACCAAGTCACTGTGAATAAGCAAATAGACGTTTTATTCTTTAAAATAGCAGTACAGGATATTCCAGGGCCTTTGAAGTGTTTGTCTTCTGTCTACAATTTGAAAACTACACAAGTGAACTGGTTTCTTTCAGCTTAATCAATTAAATAAAGATGAGGCTTAAATTTTATCTGCAAAACATTTTTCACTTTGATGGACTGAGTCCACTGGAAAGAATATTCTCAACTGAAAGGTTAAACTAGTGGGATGATTGCCTATCAAAATACGTCTCTACCTGTGGTCTTTGTTCTCTAGCCTTCCCACTCTGGTTATTGTATTGTGTGTTGATATTGCTTTGCTCTTTATTTAATGAACTAATTATGAATTCTGATTGTATTAAATTGCTTATTAGTCTTCTCTTTTGATATTGCCTGTGGATTGCATAGTATTATGGAAACATGACAAATTAGAGCTGTCAATAGTTGCACCAGGGAGCCATTTTGCAACCAGCATAGTCGTTCTAAGACCATCCTGCCTCTGAAAGTCTGTTGCTTTTCCATGTTGATGCTGGTATTCAAGGCTCATCTTTGGAAACTAACCTACAGCTTTGAAAACTTGCCAGAACTTGCAGAACCAGTGCACAGGGAAGCTGGAGAGAACGCAGGAGAGAGTAGGAAGGGGAAAAGGACTTTGTAGCATAGTATATGAGGTCTGGCTGGAATGGAGTTAATTTCTTTCATAGCAACTCTATCCCAGTCTAAACCAGTAAACATAGATTCAGGGATCACCTGGGGTTTTGTATGTGATTGTAGGATGCACTATAAACCTATGAAAGCTAGACCTATGCGTAAAGCTACAATCACTGCTTAGCAAGTGAAGGTGACAAGTTGTAAGATGCACTGGTTTTTGCTGTACTGCTGACTTACTGCAGTTTCCTTTCCTGAAGGAAATACACAGCTCCTTCTAGTGCCACAAATTACTGACTTCTGAGTTAACATTTAAGTAACTGGTGGTGGAATTGTGCTGTAAACAGGACTACTGAGTATTTTTGGTTAAAAATATTTCTCTCTCCCCTTTTGGCTTGTGTAGGTATTTTAAGCTGGCTGGCTCCAGTGACTGGTACTGTGGCTGTGCTGTAAATGTCTGGATCGCATAGCTGAAGGGATGACAGAATGGATGATGGGTGTGGAAACAATGGGGGTGGGATGGGCAGGAACTCCTTAAGCCCACTCCGTCACCAAAGCCAATGTATCATATAAACTGTAGCATTGGCTAATTGGCAATTGTGACATACAGATCAGCTGATGATACTGTAGGTAAGGTTAATACTATTTATGTCTCACTATTAAGTTACTTGAAAAAGAGCACTGACAGCCTCTTCAAACTTTGTAGGTGGGTTTAGTCTTCACTGATGAATAAACATGATAGCTGCCACACGAGCCTAGCACAGTTTGAACCCAGCACACATTCTTCCTCAACTCTTCCATCCAACTTTAAATTTGTCTATTGACCCCATAAAGTTTGTGTAAACTTCAAAGTGATTGTACTCGGTTTACGTAAGAGGAGTAATTAATTAAATATGCTGTGAATGTCTGTTGCACAATGCTTAGCTTCATAGTGTTATGGATGAGAAGATTGGACTTCTGTTGTTGATAATCACGTGGTACTTGGGAAAGGAAATGAAGTTTCTTTGGAAAATCCCAGTAACTGTGCAAATTGTGATCCCTTAACTTGCAATCTTGGCCTCTAAGCATAGCCTGTTCCCAAACATGCCTGACAGTGGCATTCAAATTGTGAAACCTGTCCCAGCACCCACAATATGTGGAAACCATTAAGTGATGGAAAATTACTTCCTGAAAAAAAACAATGAGGGCAGAGTAAGAATGATAGCTTGGAAGGTTGTAAATGTTGGTTTCTGAAATACTGATCAAAGAGAACTTGCTACTGTGAGGCAAGTGAGATGAAGTTATCACTTGCTTACTACTGCCAAACAGTTTAGAAGGCATGTCTTGTGTTTGTTTCCTGTGAGCAAGAAGAACTGTTTCCGTAAGGGTGACTTACATCTTTGACTTATAAATCAGACATGACAGAAGTCACTCGTGACTGATCAGTAAAAGAAGTGGTAGGCAGTTCTTTATGGCGTGAAATACATCTTTAAATGTGTACCACTGTTCTGAAGAAGGGGTTTGGATCATGAAATGATAGGGTACTAGAGTAGTTTGTACTTCCATTCCTTTCCTCTCCTGCTTCTATATTACATATGGTTTGTTTTCTTTCCATTGCTTTACTTTCCATAAGGTCTAGATAGCTCTACCCTTCTCATCCCTGTTGAGGGAACAGTACTCTACTACTATTTAGAAGTAAAAAGGATGAACAACCAGAAATAATGGAAGAAGGGTCTAGTAGGTTTCTTCCAACCTTTAGGGTAAGGCAGAGCCTTCTTTACGGTAGGGGTCTGCTGTGTGCTTTGGAGGATATACTTATGCTTAGAAATACTTGTCTGTCTTAGAATACACAAATCCCTTACTGCAAAGTATGTCTAAATATGAATGCACTGGCATATATATTAAGTGGTTGGCCTGCATAATGATAGCATGCAGTCAAAGGTTGCTCCGCGTGTTATGTTTAAGCAAGGATTTAATAGAAGCCAGATTCCTGGAGAGGTATTTTAGAAGAGCCTTGTTGCTATGGCATGTGAACACAGAAGAAATAGAGGGCATCTCATTTCCTGTAAGCTCCAGTCTCAGCCAGGTGAAGTCGGTCCCTAATGACTGCAGGAAACCTTAGTTTATAAAGTGCAGAATAACTTGCCTCATGCATTCATTTACTTTTATGGCTGTTACAGCTATTCCAATTATAACACTTGCTCAGTAACGTGCTCTTAATAAGCAAAAATGGTCTACTGCAATCCTGATAATGACAAGACAAAGAGATTTGAAACCTGGGGAATTGTTTGTGGTTAATTGTTAATCTCCTGTTAGAAAGCAGAATAACTGGAGGCTGAAATGCTGAGTGTAAATTGAGGCTGTATATCAAAAAGCAGTGATATGCAAGTAGAAAATTCTGAAGCATTAGGATTTTGCTTTAAATGAAAGAGGGCAGCTGCTGCTTTTAGCTTGTAAATGTTAGCATTGATGCTGAGCTGTTGGTAAAATATTGTTACTAGGACACAGGCTTTCCACATCGCTGCACCTCCTGCCTAAATGGCTAATGCATACTTTGCCTTTCAGCTATAGCTTAAAATGCAGCAGTCCTGAAGGGTCTGGTAACAAGCTGATCATGTTATACAGATGGTAACTTTGTCTATTAAAAATAATTCAGACCTGGTCGGAGCAGAAGTTTGCAGAAATAGTATAAGCACACAGTCAGGTCACTCAATTAGAGGTCAAACAGTTTAACCATGTTGCAACAGATTTATTATAATTGAGATTCTCAACAGCACTGTGGTGTGACCGGGTGCAAGGTGTGCTTTAGAATGCATTTAAAACTAGAACGTCTTGCTGCTTTGCCTTTCCCAGCCCAGACTAGTAATCAGGTTTGCCAATTCCTTCTTTTCCCCTGTGTTTTAAGATGACAGTGTTACAAAAGGCCAGTATACTTAATATCAAAACCTTTGTGTTTACTTTGCCAGTTTTTGGTATAATGACATGAATCAAACCTTGTTGCTGATTCATTCGTTTTCAAAAGTAGCAAACATTTCGTAACCAGGTTTGAGACTTTTGACCCAAACTTCAAAACCAGCAGGACTGTATTTGACTTGGAGGGAATTGCTGATATTTCAAGAGATTGGGCAGGAAATCTCCTGCATCCAGACAGAATAGTTTGGGTTTTTTTACAGGCTCACCCCATTGCTGTTATGTTTGCAATTTAAAATCTAAATTATTATGGAGTACAGCTTGTGTTGACTGATAAATTGCTGTGCTCTGTTGTGGAAAAGACAAAGGCGGGGGGAACCCAAACATGTTGACCACAGTATTCACTAAGACACACTTGGTGTGTCTGTTTTGGTCACACCAAGGTTGTCTCACTTTCCTGTCAGTGACATTCTATTAGGTTGAAAGAAAAGAAAAATTATTATAGCAATTCTAGGAATAGAGTGAACCCTGTGTTCATGTCATAGTGATCTAAAATGTGTTGACATCAATACAGCTCAGGACAACATCCAGATCAGGAAAAGCTATAATAATGTAAGCATAGCTGTGCTTATACTATCCTGTGGATATACAATCATGAGCAGAGAAGAGAATGGCTGGCAAGAGCATTGAGTATTTGCAATGTACTGGTGAAGTTACATCTGGTGTACAGGCCCCTGTCAAAGTCGAAGTTTCCTACTTTAAAACAGGAGTGCTGCTTGGTTGAATCTAAAATAATCTGAAATTTGGCATTTATAATAAGGTATAAAGTTGTTGCATAAATGAAAACTTCCATTAAAATATGCAGATCACCTGTGGTATGCTTGGAGGAGTATGGTATTGTCCCAAGATCTGGAATGGGGTAGTCTGGAAAAATGCCAACTCAAATGATGCCGTTCCAAAATACATTTTAAAAAAACATACATTATTTTCATTTTGAAGCCATATTTTCCTTCAAAGCCATTTCAGAAGCTTTCCTTGAATTGCAAACTAGTTGGCATCTTACAGGAAGGTTTCTAGCACAAATGACATCTGAGAAGCACTGTTAACGTGGTAAATGAGCACTGCAGGTGTGTAACATAATACAGGCTTGGCACTGTCTTTTGTGCCATTAGTTGTAGAGAAAACGTGATTTAAAGAGTTACATTTTAAAAACCACCAAGTGTCTGGCTGTGGAAATAGGGCCCAGTGGATGTTTTACTACGAATTCTCTTCAAGGAACTTTTTCTCATCCGACTTCAACTTAATGCAGCTTCTTGTGTTGTTGCTTTACTTAGCCGGGAAGACTTCCAGCGGATTCCAGAGCTTGCCATCAATCCACTGGGAGACAGAATTATCAATGCCTTCTTTCCTGAAGGGTGAGTTCCAATAAAACAGGTACAAAATTTGTAATTCATCAGAAGTTTTGATAGGACTGAAATGCTGGTAATTAAAGCACAGATTTTGAATTTACTAATAATTGAACACCTCAAACTTGACATGAAATGTGTGTGGGTACATTGGGTCCTCAGCATGTTTTTATTCTGTAATGAGAAATGCTTACCAACCTTAAAAGTCTTCTGTGTGCTTTGTTAGTTGAGAAACTCAGGCTTCATGTCACAGTTTTCTGTTCTTGCTGTGCTGCTGAACACTTAGAAAGCAAGTAAAGGGCATGTATTTACTTCGGTTCTTAAAGCAAACTTATAGCAATACTATTTTATGCTAAGTAGTATTGCAATTAACTAATTCAGTCTCTTTTTTCACCTTTAAGCTTCTAAGTATACCTTTGTTACTAGATCAGGTTTTTTTTTTTTTTTTTTGTTTTCAGTTTTTGATCACATTTAAGACCTAGCTTATGGCACTTCTAAATCCAAAGAGAGATGAAGTTTGCAGTACTGTTTCTCTATTTTACCTCTCTAGATTGTTCTATGGAATCTGCTGCTGTTCTTGAACACATTTGCCATTACTGATTCATGAAGATCAGAGTGACTAATCAAGTCATAATATAAGCTAATACCAGGCAGGCTTTCCTGAATAGAATGCAGGAGTCATGGAAAGTACTTAAGTAGCTGGTTCCCACGGAGTTAGAGAAGAGAGCTATTTGTCAGAGCAGTGAGCAATGGCTGCCCCACAGACATGAGCCAAGTATGACAATAAAGCTGGCAGGGACAATGTACTTAATGACAAAGGGCACAGCACCTGAACAAGAAAAGCAGAGCAGCTCCAGTGACTTGTCAGGTCAGCCAACAGTCCAGTGGTTGCCAGACAAGTTGACAGGTCAATCCAGAGAATAGGGGTCCAGGTCAGCAAGATCTACTGCCAGACTCAGGCACAGCTGCAGGATAGCTCAAGCAAGGGCCAAGGGTGAGGGCTTGAGCTTAAACAGAGCTTGCAGGCAGGGACTGGGGAGCCCTCAAGAAGACTTCTCATGGCTTCTTTTTTTTATACATCCTACTTCATAACCGTGTGATCCCAGGCTGGAGCTGCTCTGTACCAGAGCTGGGTTTGAGCATAGGCAGCCAAACCCTGGGGAGGTGGGAGTGTAAGAATCTGCATGGTCTCAATACTTTAGACATTCATACTCTCTACTGAAGTACAGAACCTGTGTAAGCTGTGCTAAAACTGACTTGCTGAAATGCTTATGCAGAGAGGACCAGGTGAATTTCCGTGGATTCATGAGGACACTAGCCCACTTCCGACCCATAGAAGATAATGAAAAGAGCAAAGACCAGAATGGACCAGAACCACTGAACAGCCGAAGTAACAAGCTCCACTGTAAGAAATGTGAACCTTCCTGTTGGAGCAATTATTTTTCCTTTTTTTTGTGATGTGTGGGGTTTTTTTTGTTTGTTTTGTTTTCTGGGAAGTGAGTGAAGGCATTTGGGGTCTTCTGTAGAGTCCTTCCCCATGGAAGGATATCCTCTAATACATGATTAAATGGTTCACCTGCAAAGTCATTTCAGATTTAGAAGCACCATCCCTTACATGAATGGTCTTTTCTGCCATTTTCTCCAGTTTTCCATATAATACAGGGCTTTTTCCTTACCTTCAGCTGAGTACTTTCTTGAGTGTTTGGATGACTGCCTACAGCATATGAGCAGACTGCTCTTGCTCACTAATCAAAGTTGGCAACAGTTTCCTCAGAGCACTTAAAATTTCTGTCTTATCTCATGCAGGATATAGTCAAAGAGAATTAATGGTAATGTAAAAATGGTTGGCTCTGAGGTTAAAGGACTGAATGTATCTTAGTGCTAATTATACTTCCATGACTCGGGACATTAAAGAAATACCTCTGCAAGCACAGTGCTTCTGAAAAGTACTCTTACTGAGTACTTCACTAAGATTTTTCACTGGCAATAATTTTACTCCTGTATGCAGTAATAACACTATGAAACTGAAAATGAATTTTTATGGGGAATTGAAATTCTAAGCTAATTCTCTTAAAATAACTTAGTAACACTTGCTTTTCTTTTATAAGTGTATTGCTACAAAGAAAAATAATAGCACTTGAATTAAACTGCTTATTCTTTTCTTCCCTGTAGTTGCTTTTCGGTTATATGATCTAGATAAAGATGACAAGATTTCCAGGGATGAGCTTCTTCAGGTAAATAGCACAGGGCTGCTTTGAATGACTCCATCCTGACCTTTTGTGTGACTACTCTCTTCGTTCTAAATGGGTGTGGAGTTACAACAGTCTTCTCAAAAGAGGAAATTTGGTGACTAATTGCTTATCTCTGGTTTAAAGCTTTATATATAGTGCGAGACTTTGATCTCATTTGGTAGCCTAGGTTGTTCTGTCAGACTGGGAATGCTAGATTCATGTTTAAACCAGAGCGTTAGGTTAAGCAGATTCTGTTGGAAATGATACCTAAATATCCAACAAATACACTAAGCCCCTTATGAACTACCTTCTATTCTAATAGAACTTCACAGGGATAGTCCTTGAGGTTGTTTGGCTGATCCTCTGTGCATCCTCTCAATAGAATAAAACTTGAAATTGCAGCAAAGGTAATCAAAGTTCATCACTGCTGCATATATACATGAAACTAGGCTTGAGCTAGGAGTAATGACATACTACTAATCCTGGGAAGTAGACGTGGCAATTTGTGGTTCCTGTTGCAGGACAAGGATTTGCTTTTGACTGAAATTGCTCTCTATCTGCACAGGAAATACTAACTGTAGAGAGTAATGGCAGTTATCATTTGACCATATACTTAAAAGCTTCCTGCAGGCAACTATCTCAACAGCAGATACTTGATTAAATGTTGGTACGTTTTGTGGGGAAAAATATAGACAAAAGCATTGGAACAAAACATACTCATTCCTAGTTCCAGAAGCTTTCTCATACTCTGCCTCTTCCTGCTGTCTAGTGAAAAGGCAGGATTCTTTGTTGAAGGTGGCTGCAGAAGGAAACTCTTTCCTGAAAGCAGTGATGTACAAAGGACAAATAAAAGTCTGTCTAGAAATGACTTCCGTGAAAATCCTCCAGGATTGTTCTTGTATGGTGTTATTTCAACAGTGTACACAAGAAACAGCACTAAGAATACTTCTATTCCTATATCAATAATGGCTATTCTGTTTTCATTACAAAAATAGTAATCTGGGGAATTCTGTATGTTTCAGGTATTACGGATGATGGTTGGTGTAAATATTTCAGATGAGCAGCTGGGCAGCATTGCCGACAGGACAATCCAGGAAGCTGATCAAGATGGAGATAGTGCCATCTCCTTTGCAGAGTTTGTAAAGGTTGGTAAACTACACTGTTAATGACTAAAGGAAACTGCTCAGTAATGGGCAAGTCATTCAGACTTAAATGCAAATGGAAACAGAGAGGAAGTTGTTCAAATAGTCCTGCCTGAATTTGGGCAAAGCAAGCTTTCTGCTGGCTCGTTTTCTTCCCTTCTTCATCAGGACCCTTTTTTTTATATTGTCAGGGTACTAATAATTAGTCCATATGTTCCTTCATGCTCTTACGTGAAGAAACATATGCCGTAGCTCTTACAAGCTGAATTACTGAATTACTGAATACACTGCAGAATTTCCACTTTTTGCAACCACTTCTTTCTACAGAAGTAGCCTGACTAGCACAGTTACAACAGAGTAATTCTTCTCCTCTACTTGTGCTGATCAGTTTTCACTTGTAGATTTTATCTTGTTAGCAAAACAACTAATACTAGCATTCAAGTTCCTAGTTCTAGTCCTTTGAATTACATCTTTTGTTAGTCAGAAATAGGTAATAGTAAGGAACCATTACATAGTCAGTGGAGAAAGCTGCTATAGCAGAGCAGTTTCAACTACCTAATGTAGATGGCATTGACAAGAGGAACCAGACTCATCTTGGAGGTGGACCTGAGGCAACAGAAACAAGTTGCAACATAGGAAATTCTGGTTAGCTATGAGGAAGACTTTTTACCAAGAGGATGATCATAGCTGCTGAAGATGTAGAACCTCTTTCATGGAGAAACTTAAAACTTAACTGGACAAGGCCCAAAGCAACCTGATCTAGCTGGTCCTGCTTTAAGTAAGAGTTGAGGGAATTGACTAAAAGACCTCAAGTCTTTTCAAATTTAAATTACTCTCATCTTAGAACAGTGAAGTCTACTGCCTGGAGCAGGCTGTCTTTGTACCTCAGTGTTAATAGCAATTCAGTGAATGAAGTTGTCACCTCAGTTTTACAATGATTTGTGTTAGTGATGCTGTGCTCTTGATTTTAGCTCTTCAGTGACTGCTCATGCCCCTTCCTCTGCTCCGTTCTTCCTTCTGTTTCCTGCCTGTGCATTCCCACACAATCTAATTTTGGGAATCCAAGCCTTTCTGGGCTTTTGGCAGACTGAAAGTGCATAAGTTACATGTTGGTTGACAGCCTTTGTCCAGCTTTAATGGATGAAGTTTCTTTCTTTGGAAGGACCTTAGTCCAGAATGAAAAACAGCAGTCTGTAGATGAAAGACCAGCATGCCAAATTGAAGACATCCCATCTTCCTGCCCACTTCCTCTACACTAGAGTAAGAAACCTTGTAGGAGAGAAGTATGCACAGTAACTTAAGTAGCTGTTTCTGAATTTTATTGCAGGTTTTGGAGAAGGTGGATGTAGAGCAGAAAATGAGCATTCGATTTCTTCACTGATGGATGGAGAGCCTGTTCCTTTGTACCCCTATTATAATGAATAGAACTTCATTTTCTCCTTAGCACCTTCCCCCAGAGCGTTGCTACTGGTGCATATACAGTACATCTCCAACCCCTCCCTGATTTGTTCTACCAATGTGAACATTCCCTGTGCATCAGGAACAAAGGGAAATGGCTGCCATGAAACTTGGAAAGGAGCATTTTTTTAAATCTTTTCCTTCAGGTTTTTTTTTTTTTAATCCTTTCTCCCTTGGCTCCTTCTGCACTACTGTTTCAGCAAAAATGTCTCTCCTTATGTACTGCTGTTTAATCTACAAACTGATTCTTCTGAGCTCTGAATCAGAATGGAAAACGGGAACATGCCACAGAAATGCCCTCTGAAACATTTTGGAGACAAGCATCTACTCAAATACTAGGTGCAGTGATAAACGATTCACTTTTGTTTCCAGTAGCAATACCATGTTACAACTGCCTTTCCCGCCCCCCCACTTTCCCATTTGGCTCTTTACATGCAGATGTGTTTCTTCCAAGTCTGCCTTTTACTTGAGGACTTCTCAATTTCTAAGGTTTCATTGTACAACTAGCACTGAATGCATGATGGTGGCCTGGAGTACTTTAAAGTGCTGTGAATAGATTTTATTCTTTGTGAGATGAATTCACAGGGACAATAGGAGAATCTGTGGCAGAGACAGGCTGTGATGTCCTCAAAAAGAATAGGAATTCTGCACTAAGTTGTTTAAATTGTTCCAGTAGCACATGCAGAAACTTGTTTTTGTCCTTGACAGCCACTGGACCATGAAGTGCCCTCTCCAGGTTACTTTGCTCTAGGATCCTTCCTCCCATCAGGGTGGTTTTGCCTCTGAAACTGTAAACTTGTTTACCAGTGTACATAATGCAAGAAAACTACTCATGCCAAAATCTGGATTTGTAGTTCTGTTACTGCCCCTGGAAATGGTGTGAACTGGGTTGTTTTTTTGCTTGGTTTTGTTTTTTTTCTTTTAATCATAGTGGCCTGTAATTATTTACATTTTCCAGTATGGAAGTCCTGGTCTGTTAGATTTGTGTTGAGGGTGGTAGCTGTATTTATGAAAGCTCTGGCATAATATGTTCTTCCCCAAATTATATTCTTATCTCAAATATTTTAGGATATATTTCTACACGAATCTTTTAGTAAGTGTAAGATGATTAATACTGATAATATAGTGCTAAAAGTTCAAGTGGTAAAGATCATTGAAGATTCAATAGCACCATAATTTTCTGTGGCTAGATTGGTAAATCATCTCATCCAGTTCAGCTGAAGCATCCTACAGCCTTGGAGATCCTTCCAATGAAACCAAAAAAACCCTGGGAGCTTCCTTGTTGAAGAATCAGTGTAATAACTGCTTCTCTGTGTCGTGTGTTAACATTTCTATAAATACTTACCAGTCTCAAACTACTCTCAAATGTGCATTTCCTTTTTTCTCAGTTCCTTTAATCATCACTTGTGTTAAAGAATAACATGCAAGTGTCTGAAGGATTTGTGATTTGTTTTAAGGAATGGAGAAGTGAAATGTTGCACTTCATTGTTTTGCAGAGTGCAGCACAATTCCAGAAAGAAATGTAAATTAAAGACTTCTACTCTGTATGAGAGAGGAACATTATAGTTTTATGACCATGTCATGTAAAATAGGAATGTAACAATATGAACAGACTGAAAAGTTAAAAGTGTTTGTAAGCTTTGTGATTTGCTTAGAAATAGGTGTTGCTCTCTTCTGGCTCCATAGTTGTAACCTACGGTCGTGCCTTATTGTCCCAGTGAGACTGGAAATTGTATTTATCAATCCATAAATAAACCTTCCACTCCATAAAAAAAATCCCACACCAAAATATTCCTGTATGGTAACTGACTATCCTTTAATGATTAGAGAAGTTAAATACCAGTAGAGTGGTGCTAGCAGGCTTTACAAATCAGTTTCTTATCACTGAGCTTTTATTTGGCTGGTAGAGTGGAGGAAACTAGTGTAAAACATGAGCTCCAGAAGAGAGGGCACACACCCATACTACTGCACTATGGATCTTGTAACAACATGAGCTTTACCCCTCCCCATGGTTCCAAACTAGGCTTTCTTTTTTTTTTCCCCTCTCCACAGTGTCATAGCATTGTTCTGATTAAAGGGTATATAATACCAATCTAGTTTGTGATGTCTGTCCTTAAGTCCCCACCTTAGGCATCAGGTATTCTTGCTAATGTGCTTTAGGGTGAACACAAATACTCTAATAGGTGCACAACCAACAAAACCAAATGGAACAAAGACCAGCTAACCCTCCTGCAATAAACCAACCAACCCCCAACTATCAGAATTTAACTTTGCTGTTAGCTGTATAAATCACATGGAAGCCACTGAGTATTTTATTCAGTGTCCTGAAATCTGCGTATTTAATATGTAACTTAAAAGGCGGTAGACAGTAAGAGAAGGAGTTTTAGGGTTAAGATGTTAAATTTATGTTGAATTTAAAATTGTTCAAAACTAAGCTATAAATAAACAAGTAAATTTCCACGAAAGTCATACTTTGCTTGGAGAAATTAAGTCTTCTGAGGACTAAAGCTCATCTGTGAAGCTTAGTCAGGAAAAGGAATAAGATTATCAGCTCAAAGGCAGAGCTACTGACTATTTCATCTTTCTCTTATGGAAGTGCAGTGTAAGGGATAGGTATTTAAATACAGATGAACCATTTCCAAGTCTACTAACAAGCAGGAAGTAAAGTCTGTTACGCTGAGACTCTCTGGATGGATGGCTGCAGAAATGCATGGTTGCTACCAGATTTCATTAGCTGTTACAGTATTATGAAGACTACAGGAAGCAGAAATAGGTTTTAGAATACTGAGAGATGGCAAGTGAGTTGACTTAAATAGTTGTAGGCCCATTAGTGTGGCATTAAGTCTGTGCAAAACAAAATACTGTATTCAGTACAGGATTTGACTTGTGAAAACCGGGACTAAAAATGATGTTAGTTTCCATAATGTTACAATAGAAAATGACTTTAAAATCTGCTTTTAGTTCTTTGAATTGACAACTTTGGTTGGACAGAGGCTTGGGTGACATAGTCTAGGTTGCAGTGTCCCTGCCCATGGGAGGGGATTGGAACTAGATGATCTTAAGGCCCTTTCCAACCCAAACTACTCTCTGATTCTCTAAGCACGTGTGTGGATATAACACTTAAGTTGGCAGAAGTGTTTCATTTTGTCAGTCTGCACTGAAACACTACTTAGTAGCAAAGTGTGCATTAAATGGATTAAGATTTCAACTGAAAGGGTTTGTAGTAGCTGTCTGCGATGAATCACGGCCAGACGGGGGTGTTTCTCCAGAGTTTTCTGAATGGGTAAGTACTCCTCTTCACACGGTTCCACCCTTCAGCTTGAAGTGTAAAATTACCGCTGTTTAAAAAGAATAATAGTTTTCGCAGCTGACACAGACCCCGGCGCTGTGAATGAAGGTTGTCATTCACACACCCGACAGCCGCGGGCGGCGCTGGCTCCGCCGGGAATTCGCGCGGGCGGCGGCCGCGGGCACATTGCTGCGCAATGAAATGGAGGACGGGCAGGCGGGCCGTGCCTGCGGGGCAGCAGCGCAGCGGCTGTCCGGAACCCGCTCCCCGCGCCTCGGCCCCGTGGCTCTATGCGGGTCCCGGCAGAGCTGGCGGGACGCGGCCCCTGCGCCCTCTTCCCTGCCGGGCCGGGCCGCGGTCCCTCGCCCCGGGAGCGGCTCCTTTAAATCCCCCTGGAGGTCACTGGAGGATTCTCCCCGGCCAGCCCTGCTCGCGCGGCTCGAGCCAATCCTTTTCCAGGCGTGTGCCCTCCCCGGGACCAATCAGAAAGGAAAGCCTTGGAGGCGGGAGGCCAGCCTCCGTGATGGACGGCGCTGCTGGCCAATCACTGCCCAAACTGGACGGCTGATGCATTGGTGCAGCACCCAATAGGCTTGCGGCCGGAGTAGGCGGGCCCGGCGTCGCCGGGCGCTGCGAGCCCCCCGTCGGGTGGCCGCGGTGAGGAGGGGAAGATGGCGGAGTGAGAGGGAGAGGCGGAGGGGCCGGGGCCGGCTGCGGCCCCGCGGCCTGGGCCGCGCTCAGGTGAGTGCGGTGGGGAACAACGACGACCTTGGGCGCGGAACCGCACCCAGCCCGGTGCCTGGTGCCCCGCTCCCTGATTGGGTTGGGGCCGGGTGCCCGCGCACCCGCCTCCCCGTCCTGCTCCGTGATTGGGCTGGGCCTGGGCATGTTCGCGCCCGCCGCTTCCTGAGGCGGGTGGTGCCCGCCGCCCAGCGCCGCGGACTCGGGCCGGGCCGGGCAGCGCAACTGCGCGGCTGCCCGCCCGCCTCACCCGGCAGCGCGGCCTCCGCTCCGGGGCGGGGGGCCGAGTGTGCGTGTGAGGGTCCGTGAGGTGACGGCCGGCGCCAGGCGGGGCGCGGCGGTGGGAACGTGGCCCTTCGAGCCGCCCGGAAAAGTCCGAGTAACTTCGGAGCTGGGGCGAGGCCGTGAGCGGGTGGGCAGCGGTGCGGGGCTGCAGCAGATGGCTGGGAGGGGAGAGCCTGCCTCCCGCCCAGCAGAACCTCCGGCCGAGCTGGGAACAGCCGGAACGCGCTTTCGGCGAACAGCTGCCGCTCACAGCGAACGTGGAGACGAGAACCCAAAATGTACCATCCGAAATTAGCCTGTTTGTCTCCGGCTGCAAGCATAGCGCTGGGTACAGTTACTCTTCTGTTATAGTTGTTATTCCTGGAATCTGTGTGCTAAATGGATTTGACTAATCTGAATAGTTTTATCCTTCTTTTCTGATGTCTTTATGCCATAGTGACACAGACGTGCACAAAGGGGGTGGCTTCTGTGTCGTTTGACAAAATCAGAACGTGCGAGTGGTCTGTGGCACAAAATAACTTTTATGGAGAGTGGGGAGAATATAGAGGAATTGATTGTAGCCTTATGAGTTCGTGGGATTGTTGGTAATGAGACAGAAAGGATTTTACACGTGATGAAACGTATAAAACCAGTGTCTCTCATTTCCATGTTAGTAACGTGCGCGTCAGGTATGCCATGAATGTTTCAGAATTGTTGGAGGTATTTTGTGCTATGGAATGGAACTTTGTTTAAATTAACAAAAGGAGGGGAGGCTTCTTACTGAAAACAAAAGGCTTACTGTCATAGCATGAGATTCCTGATGTTCTGTATTTGATAACAAACCTTTAAATCTCAAGTTTGTAATAGAATTCGAAGTGACTGCATTTTCAACGTGCATGTCAGGTAAAAGTGAAAAATGGAGGTAGTTAAACGAGAAGCTTGGTTTTAGATCATGTGGAAACGTGGTGTGTTATCTTACGTGATGTAATAATAGATTAGTTGTTTGTAACTGGTGAAATAACTCAAAAGAAATACGGTGAGTGTGTTTGTCACAACCAGTTCCAAAAGCAGTAGCTGCTCATGAGAAAAATTTCCCAGGCCATGAGTTACCAGTTTCATGTGCTGTATTATTCACATAGTAACAATAATAGCAGCTTATGAGCAACGTAACATTAAGGCATAGTAAGGCTGCTACTGATGAGTATTCCTCCTGATGAATAGTCTGTGTGTGAATTGTTAAAATATACCAGGGGAATTTGCCTTTGGCATATTGCATATAAAGATAATTCTGCTTTATGTGATCATTAAAAGAATAATAACCAATTAGCTTTCTTTCACAGGAAGTTGGATGCTATTTTTGCATTAAGTAAATTCAGTCGGATTAATATTTGTTCTGAAATGCTTTGCATGCACAAGAGCTGCGAGAAGTATCTTCAAAAGACAAAGCAACAAAAAAAATCAGAGTTTTCTGTTACTCTGGTCTATGTCAGATCAACTATTGCTGTATGATCTTGTGCACAGCGCTGTGAAGCTGCACGAGCAGGGTTTGCATCTTACGATGGTGACCCGTCGTTCAGGGGTGTCAAAAACCGTGGGCCAACGAAGGGTAAAAATTCTGACCGAGCCTGCGAAGAGTCGAGAGTATCTCTTGAGCGCCAAGATCCCTTGTAGAGGACAGGGGACACATCAGCTGGTGGGTCCTTAGATCTTCTGGCCTCTTCCTAGGCTGGCTTCCATTCTAGGTTTCAGATATGCCTTTGTGTACCCTTTTGGAGGTGATAGTGGTCTGTGTCTCTACCACCCCACTCTGTGGATAACCAGGGTTCCTTATCTCCAGATCTCCTGGGATCTTGATGAGCTGCTAACCTTATGCTGTTTACACAAGGCTTTTGAGAGCCCTGTTCCTATTCTATGTTCCTTTTGGCACCTTCACACTCAGGCACTCCCTTTCTTAAGGGGGCTGGAGCACCTCCGTGTGAAGAAAGGCTGAGAAAATCTGGACTGTTCAGCCTGGAGAACAGAAGCTGCGTGGAGACCTCAGAGCAGCTTCCAGTGTCTGAAGGGAGCCTATGAGGATGCTGGAGAGGGACTCTTCATCAGGGGCTATAGTGATAGGACAAAGGGGTAATGGGTTTAAGCTTAAATAGGAGAGGTTCAGGTTAGGTATAAGGAAAGTTCTTTCTCCAGTCACCCCAGTCTTAGCCTTTCTATTACAGTTCTCTACATTGGGTTTAGATGACTTGTTAAAAGTTAGTTAGAAAGTGGAAGGAGCACAAAGACAGCTGATTTTTTTGCAGGACTCTAAGTTACTTCTACTGTATTTTGTGCTTCTGATTTAAGCTTTTGTCATTATCAGCTTTTCAGGTTAAATTTGACCCTTTTTAAAGCATGGGAAAGACCTTAGTGGAGTTGTGGTCTGGAGCACTTTCTGTATGTTCACACATCACCACAGTTAACTTTCAAGTTTTCCTGTCTTGGTCTTTTTACCTAAACCTGCTTCCAGATCTTTCCTTCCTCACATACTTCTCAGGCTGTAGGGAAGAGAAATTATCTTCTATGTCCCTGTTAAAACTGCTTATCTCCTGGAGCATTTGCATATGTGGGAGAGAAAAATAGTATTTTGGAAAGCTGGATTTGGTGGATCTGAGTTTTTCCTGACCAGTGTAATTAAAACTAAAGGTACCTTAAAAAGGAGTGTGTGGGGTGGGGTGAAACTTGGTAGCATAACTGTAAGCTGTTGATTTTAGTATAGTTTCCAATCCTGTGTACTGATTATGTCAGAACATTGACTTTTTGTCCTCTTTTCTTTTTTCCCCATTGGTGCATTGGTAATAGGGCATGTGGAGCTATACAGAAGGATAAATGCTGCCATTTTGCTGGTAAATTTATTCATGAGATACTACTTCATCTCTTTTTGGCTTTGAAATTCCTGAAGTTAAGTTGCCTGTATCCAAGAAGTTGTCTATCTGAATGTGAGATTTGAAGTTCGTGGAAACTAACCTTTAGTTATGGTAGTTAAAAAAAAAAAAAAAATGGGCAATAGGCCAAAACTTAATAAAAATAATACTTTCTGAACCCTTATCAGAAAAAGATTATATGATATATTTTTGAGTTATAATAATATATAATTGAGTTTTCATAAATATTTCATGTCCTAGTTCAATAGATAGTATGTTCAGGAAGGTATGAAACAAGAAAAATAGTCCTTTTTTTTTCTTCCTTCATAATTTTCACTAGCTTTTAAGTGTAGAGTTGATCTTGTCACCATCACTTTCAGTGCCTGCTGATTTTCAGTAGCCTTGATTTATATCCAGTTGCATTTGCAAGTTCTGTTGGTACGAGTGTGAACTCTGCTCCCACACAATCTATGAAAGTCTGATAGAAAGTATATCAAGCAAAGCAGTTAAAACCCAGGGCATGCAAAGGCAGTGAACTTGTTATAATGAAAATTAAAAATAAAGTAGATTAAAGCCAACTAAATTTCAGTATTGGATAAACCATTCCTTTGTATGAGTTGCTTTAAGTGTCACCTCCTGCTTTCTTATAATAAGCCTTACTTTAATGTTTAGTTTAGTTAATTCATAGTTTTAGAACAAGTGAAAGAAAACCCAACTTTTCAAAGATTGGCCTTGGGAATTGTTTCTGTTCTGATAAGTAAGTTTGGGAGAGTTCCTGATAGCTGTTCCTTATCAAATTAGTTGGTTTGTGAATCATTTGCTGTTTGTTCCTCAACCTCTCAAAGCTGAATAGTGCTTGGCAGGCGCTTGAGGGAGGATTTGAGTAGGAAGGGTCAGAATTGACAAGACAAGAATGGAGTAACTACCCTGAAATCCAGGGCTAGGGGTTATCTGTGGATTTTCTGAAGGTGTAGGGCCCTGGTGCTTGCAGAAATGCTATTGTGCAGGAGGTGCTTTGGTGAGGATACTGGGAGGTTTTAATAGCGTAAGTCTTGTGTGATGAAATAGCTCTGCCTGTAGCAATCCATTATTCTTGCAGTTAGGTTGTCTCCTCAGCATCCTGGAGAACAGTCATTATGCTTCCTTGCTACAGTGGTTTGTTATTAATGTGAAAGAATTTCTTGCCTTACTGGAGGCTGAAATTGTGTCTAAGTTCCTATGAAATGTGTGTCTGTTGATGATAGCTTACCATAACAAGGGCATTTATCTTCAGAATATGCACAATTAAAAAGTTATTTTGGTAGTGATGTATATTTCATGCTCCAGGGATAGTGTGTTGAGCATGGGCTGTACGCTGCTCTCAATAAGTAGAAACCAAGAAATTCCAGGGAAAAAGGGAGTTCAGTACTGTGTAAACTACATTCTCTGGAATGAATGACAGGCATGATTTTATTCCAGGAAGCAGAATGGTTTCTGAACAAAAGCCTTTCAGGCATGTGCACCTGGAATACTGTGCTCAGTTCTGGGCCCCTCACTACAAGAAAGACATTGAGGTGCTGGAGTGGGTCCAGAGAAGGGCAGTGGAGCTGGTGAAGGGTCTGAAGCACCAGTCTGATGAGGAACGGCTGAGGGACCTGGAGGGGTTTACTCAGGAGAGGAGAAGGCTCAGGGGGGATCTTATCGCTCTTTACAACGATCTGAAAGGAGGTTCTAGTGAGGTGGGGTCGGTCTCTTCTCCCAGGTAACAAGTGATAGTAGGTAGTGGCTTCAAGCTGTGCCAGGGGAGGTTTAGATTGGATATTAGGAACTATTTCTTCATGGAGAGTGTGCTCAGGCATTGGAACAGGCTGCCCAGGGCAGTGGTGGAATTGCTGTCCCTGGAAGTGTTCAAAACTCAGTGACATGGGTTAGTGGTGGCCTTGGCAGTCCTGGGGTAATGGTTGGACTTGATGATCTTAAAGGTCTTTTCCAACCCAGTTGATTCTGTGATTCTGTATGCTTCCCTCCAGCCTGTTTGTAATTCAGGTTTGCTCTCCTGGGTCTTCCCTACTTGGGCCCAATTCACTCCACCATCCTTTTCCTTAACTAAAGGAAAGGGGTGGGTATAATAATTTGAAAAGTAACATCAATATTTTTTCTGTAGAATGTCCAAAACCATCAACTGGTTCCTGGAAGGTGCAGCTAATCTTTTGTGTCTTGTGCACATAATCATGTATGAACCGAATAGCTTCCTAGATGCAAACTTAATTTCGTTTGTTCATCTCTCTCTAGGCTCAATGAAGAGAATGTGGATTGATCAAAAATAATGGTGAGTAAAGCCATAGGTACTAAGTATCAGGTACTAAACTTGTCAAGTTTGTTGGTTGATTTAGGGTTTTTTTAGGTTTTTGGTTGGTTGGTTTGGTTTTTGTTTTGTTTCTGTCCAAAGAAATCAGTCATTGAGATTTTAGTATTTCATAGGATACTTCCAGAGAACTGGAATGTTGCCACAGTGCCAGCTTTCAGCTTGGCCTTCTCTTGAAAGAACCTTGATCTGTCTATATATTCTAACAGGAATAAATGCTTTAAAGTTAGACAATTCCTGTCCCATGATATCATTTTGCTCTGCTAAGAGACACTAATTGTGTAACTGTATTAACTTGGAGTAGTTATCTTAAAAGTTGTATTTGTTAAACAGTAGGATTGGAAGAATGATAACACAAACAAATGTCAATTATCAAACAGGAAGTACATTCAAAATGTCTAAGGATGATCATCAACTTGTGGTGTTTTAATTTTTTATTTTCTTTTTCCATTGAATGAAATAAAGATATTTTGGTAGTTAAGATGTGTAATGCAGTGCTATATTCTGTTCTCAGCTCTGCCACAAACTTTTGGCATGTTTTGTTGCTGCTCTCCAGGTCTGTTTTCCCTCATCTTCGTCATAAGAATAAGACTTTCCCAACAGTGTGAGCATGGATGGTCGAGCTCATGATCAGCTGAAGTATTTGAGTGCCTCAGAGAGAACGTGATGGTGATGTGTGCTCTATTTCCATTTTCATAATCTACTCTTCACTTTTAACATAGGAGTTGAAAATTGTCATGGGAAGATTATTTCTGAACTTGATCAACTAAAGGGTTAAGGTAATTAGAATAAGGTAAGAAATACAGACAGAGAAGAGAGGAAGGGGTTACAAAATACACTGTATCCTCATGTTCTTGTATGTGAGAAAGAGAAACCAAGGGAAAAAATTCTCTTTCACGTCTCTCGTTGTAGTACAGGAGAATGATAATAAATATACCTGGCACTAGGTATGCAGGAGCACATGCCTGTTTCCTTCCAAGCCAGCCTGGCATCAAACTTAAAGCAAGAAAACAAAAATTATGTCTTAACAGCTACTGTGACTCGGTGATACAAGGTGAGTGTCACTGTGAAAGGCCAGGAGATCAGGCAGAAGATGAGTTACTGAAGTATATCTGCGCTGTGGATAAGTGGGGAAAAATGAGTAAAAGTAAATACCTGATCTGTGTGATCTTACAACTGTCATTAAGTGCTTTTTTCCTCTACAGCACTGACAGTTTCGTGGTCAATTAGGGGATAGTTTAGGGATAGTTATTTCTTTGAATTGTGACCTGCCATAGCAGAACATACTCTGTGTGCAGGCAGTGTGCATTCAGGTGCTTCCTCAACATTGTGATGCTGTATGTTGGAGCCACAGTTAAGGAGCCCTGTACCTAATTAACAGTGGTATGTTTTGGATGCATTGCTCCTGAGTGAGCGTAGAGTTCAGTGTTTCTGTAGCATTTCCTTAGACAGTTTATGGAGATCTACAGTTACATAAAGAATCTTGGAGCAAGGGATTATTGCAGGTTGGGAAGCCAGCTAATTTTGTCTATTACAATTAGGCTTTTAAAGTAATGAACCAGTAGGCATGTTAATGTTGAGTGTATTTTATTCTGATTGCTAAACTACCTCTCCTTTTTATTTTGGGATTCCAGATCCTCTCCTGACATTCAAGAAGGTGGTCCTGTTGCTTGCTCGTAGGCTGTGAAGTGTTGATGTTTCTCTTCTAGCAAGCAAAAACCTGTCCTTCGCTTCCATGGAGCTGAACGAACAAAGATCTCTCCACTTCCTGTTTCAACCATCTCACCCAACATTTGATTCACCAGATGACTTCTCCCACAGAAGTACCCCATCATTTTATCAAAACTCAAAAGCAGAGTAACAGAAATCAGCATTTGTTTCCCTGAAGAAATGCCTTCTGTGCCAGCTCTTCATCCAGCTCTTAGCATTCTGTTTTAAAATAAGAATTGTTTTGTAATCAGGTGCAAGTGGAAGCTGGTGTTCTTCACTGATATCTCCTGCTTCATTTTAGGAAGGTTAAGTACTTCACTGTGTTATATTGGAAGTCCTAGCAGATAAAGTGTCTGCATGCATTGCTGTGTTGAACTGTCTTGACATGCTTAAAAATTTGCAGTAGGAAAACCAGAATGTATTTTCTGCTCTGACATGAGGAAGAAACTTGCCAAGCAGTTGGAGACATCCCATACAGGTATTTTCTAGTCCAGGACCCAGGCTTGACTTTGTAGATAGATGTCTTTGATGTCAACTTGCATAAAGCAGCTAATGCAGAGGAACAAATGCAGAATCACCTTGTCTATAGTGTGTAAATGCATTGTCCCAGTCTGTGATCAAAATGTGTATTTGCATGTCTAAACCTATGTAAGTGCTGGATATGAAGAGCTTTCACCAGAAGGAGAAATTACTCTGCACCATTTCATTTTTAGCGAAGAAGAATGAAGCTTTAAAGGCCTCTGGGGTAACACGATAATGATTAGGTTTATGTTAAATCATTCGCCCTTCTGTCTTTTTATGAATCCTTAGCAGCAAAAGGAAGAAAACCAGGAGCATATGGTAGAAGAGATGGGGCAGAAACTTCTTTCTTTAAGAAATTAACTTCTGGTGGGATGGAAGAGACCAGAGAGGTGAAGTCGCAGTTTATCCACTTGGCTTCCTTGGCGCAGTTTGAGTTTTCCATACTGCTGATGGAATCAGTTTTTTGATTCTTCTGTGACTGAGAACTGACATGACCTGTATGTTACCACCTTTAAGGTAGGAACAGGCCCAAAAGAACAGGCTGTTACCACGTAAGAGGGATGATTTGAGAGAAAAGAAATACTTAGGACAGGCCTTTTTTGGTTCCTCTTACTCTTTCCCAAACTAAGACGTAATCTGTTGTTCTTATGTTTACACAAGATTCTTTGTTTCCATCATTTGTGATTATATAGGATGTTTTCTGTTGTTCTGAGATGGGAGCCTATATTGGTTACATGTTCCCTGCTGTGGTATTATATATGGGAAGTAAGATTTCTTGGCGAAAAACCCCACAACTGGGATATGTATTCTATTCCACTTCAAATCTGGAGCTCTTCTTAGTGCACCTTATTCCAAGCTTGTGATTTAGCAAATGTGACTTACTAGCTTAAAGTAATATTTTCAAATCTGGATCAAATAAAGGTATATAGGTTCTGTTAATAGGTTTGGGGAGATAATAGAATCGTTGGGGGTGGGGGGTGGTGGTTTAGATTTCTTCTTTTGTTCTGTTTTGCCTTTTAGAAAACTGCTGGAGAGAGTCAGACAGCCTGAAAGTGGCTGACAAAGCCGACGACTGAAATCCTTAAATCTTAATGATTGATTGCAAGGGCAGTATGCTGATATTTAAAATGTGGTCACATTTTATGGGACCAAGTTCCATATAGCAAAGTAAGGGCAAGTGTTGATGTCGATCCTCCTCTTCAGAGTTAAGTCTGTGTTTAGACTTGCATTGTAACAACACGATTTAATGACAGCTTTCCCATTTTTTGTGTCCATGAAGAAAAGAGCAGACATGAAAGTGGTGGGCAAGACACCGCCTATCAAAGTAATGCCAACTGTAATGAGCACTAAAATTTTGTGTAACATTGCAATGAGCTGTTCGATCACAGTCACGTTGGTCTTGATGAGGCAACCACCAGCTTGGCCTGACTTTTAAGAACATAGGATTGCTGAACATGGTCTGAATTTTCTGGCACTGGAGGCAAGTAGAAAAGCACACTTCCTTTTAAGGCCTCCTTTTGTTGAAACCAGTGGGATTTAAAGTAGATGTCTGTAGAAGCAGGATCCTTCTCTAAGTGATGGAAAATACTGTCAATGTCATAGGATTGTAAATGGTTGGGAGGTATCTGGTGGAAGAAACAGCTGATTTTAGATTTGGGAATTTCCTTTTCTTCCTTCTGGTGTTAGGGCTAGCAGTTGTTTCTTGCATAGCTTGATGACAAAATAACTGGGGGACAGGAAGGTATTTTTGTTTCCTGTGGACATGTACAAAAACAAAGCATCTGTCTGACTGGAGAGTAGACACTTTAAGCTCTTTGATTTATTTTTCCATAGAAATAACCCTCACCATTTTGTAACCCTGCATTGTAACAAAAAATAGAATTGCTGACTTTTCCTGACTCTTCTCCATAGCAATGTTAACATCAGTTTTCCAGTTTAATTTTAGAACATAATATTTCTAGCAGGCTAAGGATCTGTGGCTTTCACGGAAGTCATACCCATGCATGCCCAGAAGACCCCCACTGCCGTACATTTCTGGCCAGCACCTTTACAAAACTGCTGTGTTGGGAAATGCTGCCTCAGCCTACTTTTTATTGTTCCACTTTTTTTCTCTGTGTTGGTTGGAAATCTTCCCATGTGAAACATGACAAAAACAAGGGGCGTGTGCAATAGAACATATATATATACATATATATATTTTAATACTTGTGGACAAAATGATGTTACAAGTTGTTTGAAAACAACAAAATCACCAATGTCTTCCATTTTGAGATGTGTATAGTTCCATAAGCATTAGTGCTTTGTAGCAAACTGTAGTGCCATGTTAGGATCAGTGCATGAGCCTAGTAGTATTTTTACAATTTGAGTGACAAATTTATTAATAAACAGTGATAATAATGTAATTAACAATAGAAAGGATACAATAGAAATGTCACAAACATGGTCTAAACATGCAGTATCCTCCCTTTGACAATGGCAACGCTATCTTTAGAAATGAATGCCTTTACCTGATGGGCTTCATAGAATCATAGTTGACTTTGTGCTTTTAGTCTGTCTGTTCAACTGCAATAGTAAGCTGCTGTATGTAAGCATCCAGGATCCTCATCTATATCGGTGGGATTCTTTTTAGTCTTTGTTTAAGGTGTTTTCTTTCATGGGCAGCTCTTGCAATTTTATTATTACCCATCCTGTGATTGATAGACTCAGAAACGTACAAATATGTTGATGAGTTTGTGTGCATTTTGTGCACATCTCTGCTACTGTGAGATCATCTGCAACAGCTCTTAGGTAATTTTTTCTTCAGCTATGACTATATAATCGTTACAACTAGTTAAACATTATCCTCATTATATAATAAGTTGATGGTTGCAAAATGCTTTCTGCCAGTTATGCGTAGAAGACTTTTATCCATTATTGCAGGAATGGGGAACCTTTTTTGACTGAGGTCCTGTTGAATCTTTTAATACCTGTGGTGGATCCTGCATTTACATACATCTTAATAAGAGAGATTGTAATAAGGTCAAGGGCTGTTGAAAAACAATATTGCAGACTGTATCTGTGCAGCAGGCTATCTTGAGCCTATGGGTCAGAGATTCCCCACCCCTGTATTATTGAGAATTCAATATCCTGTATTTTAGGTAACTTCCAGTGTTGCTTTCCGGCTCTAAGCTCAATTTTAATAATTTCTGTCTCTCCCTCTGCTTTTTTCAGAAAGAAAGTTTAGACCAGGGGAAGTCCAAATGGTTTAGCTCTCAGTGGGCAGCTTGGACTGGTCAAATAAGAGGCTGGTATGATTCCAGATGTCCGATGCTCTGTGGATGGCATCCTCTGATTTCCTAGGAGAAAGTCTTTTATTTGGTGACAGTATTGCTCTTCACCCATTTGTATCTTCTACAAGAACAAAATTCTCCTTCAGCTTAGAGAGGATACTGCATCTTTTTTTCCTGAGACCTGCCTGTAAATGGCCATTAGGGGGAGGGAGGGAATGGGTAGCTTGGTTTTGATATGATATATCTCTAAAGTGATTAATCAAGAAGCATGTACCTGGGTTCAAAACCAGTAACCCGGGCAGAGTTAATGTATGTAACAGGGAAAGCAAACAAACAAACCTCCCCAAACAAATCCAAACAACCAACCCTCTGCATCTAATAGATTTGCAAGAAAATTGGTCAGGAGGGCCATTTACAGCAGAGCTCTGGGGACCTTTGCTGAGAGTTAGTTTCAATGCTCTATGGAAGTAGCTGTACCATTGAATATAGTAGTTTTAGCGCTTGGGAGAATCATTTGAAAAATACCTCTGAAACTGGAATGCAAAATAGCACAGTATGTAGGGGGAAGAATCCCTGATGCAAACAAAGCCATAAGATGATTTAATAAGAAAATAGAACTTTAGTAGCAATAACTGTTTTGCATGTGATAGTAACTAACTTGCTTTAGCAAGACTGTACAGTAGAATAAGTGGGTAATAACCAAATAAGTTTGTGGCGCTCTGTGCTGCAGGGAGTTGCGTGAAGAGTCTCTTCCTGAGAACATGGGTGAATTCCTCTTACGTTCCTCTCATTCGAGGGAATTTAGCACTTGAATACTTTGTTAATGAACCTGAGATATATATATCTATAGAAAACAAAAAAGCTCTGTGACATGTCTGAAGCACTGCAGTGAGTGCTGGGGAAGAGCAGACAGGTCTTTTTGAGAGGATAGCTGAAGTTTCCCTATATTTCTTTCTCTTTTGTAGTCTAGCACTTCTGTTTCTCTGAGAAGAAACTAAACCCTTCCAAATACTGGAGCGTGAAGAGAACCTGATTCTGAAGTTAAAAGCTTTTATTGTGGGAAGTACTTCTTGTTTTCTTTGGTTAAAAAGACCAATCTGAGATGGTCTTTAAGAAATTAGAGAACACTTGACGCTCAACCCATTTGTGCAGCCCCAGCACAATTGTAGAGTTCTACAAATGTGGCTTTGCAGCAAAATAATTTTAGCCTTGCTAAACACTGTTTGAAACCATAATTGATTTCTGTTGATGCCTGAAGTTTTGCAGAGGCAAGTACTGTGGAGCCTCTGGTAAAGGCTTATTGATCTACAACTGTAGCCTCTGCACCCAGCAAAGTATTTGCTATCGCAGGGTTACATAAAAGAGCCACAGGAGTTCTAAAATGTTCATAGTTGATGCTGCTTTCAGTGTGGATAGGTAGAGACAATAGGGCCTAAGAGATAGTAACTCTGTTCAGAATACATTATTACATCAGAGGTTTGAATCTCTCTGGCTGGATTTCTTCTAGGAAGCTGAGGCAATTTGAAGTGTAACTTACTTACAGCTGAAAGGAAGCTTCTAATGTTTAGAAATTATGGAGGTGAAGCCCTTTGGCTCTTCAGAAGTTGAGAATGGGACTGTGAGGGCTGTGAGCATTTTTGCAGTATAAAGCAACCAAGATAAGCATGAGAATGTCTAAATTAAGTGTTGGATAATTTGTACTATGTGTATGAAAAGCTAATTGATCTGGAAAGTTGTAATCCGCTTAAATTCCAGCTAATGAATTATTGATCAAATTGGCAGCTGCCCATAGGGGACTTTAATTTGATTGTTATCTGCTTACATTAGAGAAATTATAAATTTATCTAGACTGTGGTCAGCAAATACATTTCCATAGTAATGAAAACACGGTCATTTTCCTGCTTCGGAAGTATGAACTTGTGGCTAAATAGAATTCAAGGGTTTCTTCATTCAGAGAACGGGAAAGGGAGAGGGGGAAGGAATCAAGACTCCTGTAGCCAGGCGAGCTGTCTGTCTATTCTTCCCAGATCAGCCTTCTTATAGTGGTATGTATTTTATTGTCTACTAGACTAGAAATCACTGTTCACAGCAGCAAAAGGAATCCCTTTGCGTTTCAGCTCTTGTAGTCTATGGCAGGACTTTTGCCCCAACCCCCTTGATTACACTGCTAAAACTGAATGGTGTGTTAGATGCTACCACATTTCGGTGTGGGATATCAAAGGTCTAGTGACCAGTACTGACATGCCTCTTAGCAGAGCTAAACCCAGATGATTACAAGTACGTGCTATTTCCATATCCATTAGTGCTGCTGCAGAAGGTCTAGCCAGAACTTGTGTTGGGAATTGCACCTTCAGGAATTGCACCTTCTCCAAGTAAGGATAATTGTCAAATTCAGGACAAAAAAGAAAGTCTTGCAAAGACTCCTGGATAGTGAGAAGAAAATGTACAGAGCTTCAGGACACTGACACGTTACACAAGGGTTACATTGTCAAGAGTTGGCAGTGGGTTTTGGGCAGAGAAGGGAAAAATATGGAAGAACAGGTTCCAGTGAATAATCAGTCTTGGAAATAACTACTTCCTGCATCCCTAGGAAACTGTCTGGTCTTCCTCCAAAACTAATGTTGCTGTTCAGATACAGAGCTGCATAATGGCAGTTCAAATACTGAATGTTCCAGCATTTTGCCCCTGTACTGCTTTGGCTGGCACACAAAGGCCAACAGTTGAACCAGGGTGTCTGGTTTAACAGTGCAGAACACTTAACGATGGATTCTGATGTCTCTTCCCTTTCAGTCTGCTCTACACTTTCTCCTGAGTTTTGGAGAAGGTGTCAATGTTCATGATGTAGGCAGGGTGTGTTTCTGTGTCTGAGCCTATGTACCAGGTCATAATATAGGCAGATTCCCTACGGCTTTACAACATCTAAAGTTAAAGATAAAAAGTAATTTAGTGTTTAGTGTGTCCTATGTAAATCCTGTCTGCTTCTCTCCACTTGCCCTCCAAGTGAGCGTGCTTGCAGGTCAAATTAAAGGTGTCTAGTTCGGAATGACTTAGGCATGAAGAACTGCATGGAGAAACTGAAGGCAAGCGGCACAGGCCCACAAACCAGATCTTAGAGCTAGTATTCTAATTATGCATGATTCAAAATGTCTAGTGTAATGTAGTTATTACCAGTAAACTGAGATATGCATTTATACATAACGAAGCAATAGGAATTAATATACCAATAGCTTGAACTTCCTGCTTTGATTCTCAAATTTTGGGTTTTTTGGTTTTTTAGAGAATGTGCTGCCCCTGTAGAGAAAGGGGCAGAATGTATAGATAGGGACAGAAGCATGGCACCAAAACTGTAAATCAGGAACCAGGATCAGCAGAACTCGCCTTTATAACCTCTTGTCTGGTTCATAGTAGTGCCCTGAGCATGTAAAAAGCAGGGCATGGACTAAGCATGTTTAGGGGCGAGATGAGGTTTCTCACCTGCTGCAGCTGTAGCAAGGAAAAGGGTGCAGAGTTTCTTACAAGGTGCAGGGGGGAGGAACTGGTGAGGGGAAAAAAAACAACAAACAAATAAGTAATGGAAATCACAGATTCAAATTGAGTGTAGTATTTCCCAGACAGTAAGGTCATAAGCTTGGTTGTGGTGAGAGAAATTATTTGAAGACTGAAATTAATAAGCACAGTACATATATTTCAGGTGTTGAATAGCTTTTTAATAGACAGTATTTTCAGGTAACTCTCTAGCCACATAGGCAGCTGTACTGAAGCATACTGGTACCAGCCAGCAATAATGGCACCTGCAGGAATGAACCTGAAAATACTGGTAATCTTCTTGTATAGTTCTTAAGTTCTTTAAAGAGATTTTTAAAAACAGTAACTGAGATTTGAGCACTGAAGGTCTTTATCTTCTGCAACACAGGTTGCAATAGTGGGGTTTTTTTCCTTTATTTCACTTACTAATAAAAGGGAATTTGGGTGCCATCTTTCTGTAGGCTTTTAGGGTGTTCTCTGGAATACTTCCCAAGTCCTTCAGTGAATAATGCAGTGAATTTCTGCTGGCAGTTTGAAAATAGAACATGTGGCATAGCCTACGTCACTAATACTTTTCCAAGTTTAAACTTGTATTCAGACACGTAGAATACTAGCTTTTAGTGCAGATTTCCATACTTCTAGCTTAGCTTAATTTTGTAGGTGGGCTTAACTTGTGCAGAACACTTCTCCATGTACAGGGGCACAGTCCTCTTAAATAGCAAGTGTCTTGGAGGAAGAAATTGTGTGTCAAGTTAACTCCTGTTCATGCTTCATAGCCAACCATCCACAAAGCACCGTGATTTGGGTTAGAATGGGGGTTGTGTTTTTCTCATGAATGTTCTTTCTAGATTTAGAAGAATTGCCAAATGAAGCTAGGAATGTTCTAAGAGAAGATGACTATTTAATGGCATCAGAAGTTAGACTAAATGAAATCCTTGGAGCCAACTTCTTCAAGCAAAAAGGGAATTTGTAACACAAGTTTAGCTCAGCAGTAAACCATGGTCACCTGCTTCTTAGTGGGTATTCTTTAGAACACTTTGCATGCTTTTAAACTTTCATGTTTTCTTTTGTGTGGTGAGTAAGCAGTTGTATCCTTTGTTAATGCTTATTCCCCTCAATATAAAACCTGGGAATAAGCTACTTTAGGATGTCAGTGAAGATTATCTCCTTTTCAAAAGCATGATACAACAGCAAAGGAGAAGTATTAGTGTTTAAAAATTACCTTAGTACTTAAAAAACAAGCTAGAAAATACTTCTTATGTTGAACTTCTGATGCTGTGCTCACATGGGTTATTATTGGTGTCACTAGGAACTACGTATTCCCATTGCACTTGTTTTACATGGTAACAGTGAAAGAATGTCTCCCTGCAAATTCTGATGTTTTTCCAAAAGGCAGCTTGCTTTTATATCTATGCATCTTTGAGGATTTCAAGATAAGATTTTATTCTTTTGACACTGTAAAGAGGAACTGTTTAAAAATGAACTTGGAAACTCTGCACCTGTATACAAATTTTTTTAGCAATAAAGCAGCACAGGCTGAGAATGCACTAAAACTGGATGTGTCATTTGTTCAGAAGACAAATTAACCGACTTGCCATACACTCTGCTTCTGAGGTGTGTTTGTACTTGCTCTACCTGTGTCTAAACTCAACAATTTAGGCTGAACCTACAGGTCCAGCTGTCCCAGCACACTTCAGGCACAGGAGCCTCACGACTTCTCAGAAGGCAGCTAAAGAAAAGTTACTCTGCTCATACTAAGATGGGCAACATCTCAGATAAAGCTTTAAGGGCTGGTTTAGATGGTCACAGAAAGCTTCTTGCTTGCAGATTGGCCGAATTAATAAGCCCTTTAAAAAACTTTCATAGAAGTGCATTGTTTATTGTTTGGGCGACTCCATCTCTGAATAACTCCTCCTATGGCTGGCATCTCTCAACCTGCAGGGAAGCACAACTTCCCTTGCAGTTGGTGCCAAAATGCTGTAATGCAGCAGGACAGTGTGTCAGCTCAGGACAGTGCTGAAGAAGCCATGGTTCCCAGCCCTGCTACGACCCTTCCAAAGCCTGTTCTGGATTGCTAACCCTTAAGCTAGTTTATAGAAGGTTTTCAGTATGATTGTTACTTCAGTAGCCTGTTCAATCACCTTTGTTTTATTTTCTAGTTATTTTTGTCTCCAGATTCCAGAGAAGACAGCTCTTGGTAAGGCCTGACTTGTTTTCTAAGTGGCTCTATTCACTTAAATAGAGAATCCATCCTTCCCAAGCCAGACTGGCCCTGGCTGCATTTAAAGCTGGAATGCATTTCTCCAGATGCCTGGTTAGTGGAAATTAGGTCCTACACTAGAATAGGAACAATAAATAATCACTGATCAACCATAGCTTAAGAGGAATTTGAATCTGGGACAGGCTGTGGGATCAAACACTGAATCTTTCAGGAATAATAGTTTATAAGCATCACTTAAACTACACATGTAGGTTTAAGTTAATATAGCAGTAATGTTCATTTCAAGTTACTGAAGAGAATGCATTTGTGTGGCTTATTTCTTAAAAGAGAGAAAGAACAGGAGGCCCTTTAGCAGTGCCTCAAGTACCAGATGTAGCTTATGAGCCACTCTACCAACAGCTACCTGCCATTAACACTGTATCTCTATGAAAAGGAAGGACAAGAACTTTAGATCTCTGTAAGAATGTTCAATTTGTAATAGCTCCTCTTGAATATCATCTTGTTAGTATGTTTTGTATGTTCCAGAAACGTTATTTTTGTATTTCAAAGGCTGGTTTTCCTCCTGAAGTCATTAGAGAGAATCACTGTGAAACTGTCAGAGTGATGTGCTGCATGGGTGAGCTATTCATTTTTCCAAGCATATCTTCAGGATGTCAGATATTCAGGTGTTCCCCTTAGACTGAAGGGACGCACTTAAGCATCAGTTCTTTCCGTGCAGAGATAACGTGACACATCAACCCTCAAAGCTGTTCTGGTGCGTTAGTTCATCATAAGGAATAAACTCAGCAGAGATGCAGAAACAACTGCAGCAGTTCTTGAAATGGGGTATTAGCTGACCCTGACTATTGCATATCCTCACAGTAGCCCAGCTGCATCTGATGCAAAGCTCTGCTCTTCTGCCCATTGGTTTTTTTCTCCAGTTTCTCCAGCTTCTCAATCAGTGATTCCATGCGAGTGTGGGTCTCCACAAGCTTTTCCTTCAGCTAGAAAAAAAAAGAACTAAGATATTAAGACTGCAACAGAGAAATATCCTAACACTGGATCTTTGAATGATCTGCACCCCTCTTGCAGTGGTTGTAGAGCAGTTGGCTTTCAAGATGGAAAATTATACTGGGCTTTAATCTCTATACTGCATGTCTAGTCCAGCCAAAACTGGCACCCAAATCAGGCCTGTGCTACAGAGAGACAGATGAATGTGTGGCAGCATAGCCCCTTTCAGAGCTGTATGGAAATACTCAAGGAGACAGAGCTGCTGGAACCTTTTTACGAGCAATCCAATATTCCCTAACTCATGTTTTCACACAGACAGAGACCTTGACAGTCTCAGGACAGGCTGTTTCATCATTAGCTTAGGGAAACAGATGGACAGTCCTTCAAAAATGCCATTTCCAGAGGCTGGGGTTTAAGTTAACACATTAAAAGCACAAGAGGAAAATCCTGCTGACATTGTGTGTCAAAAAGCAAAGACCAGATTCTTGTTAATGAGCAAACTCTCCACAGTTACATGATTTGTGTTTGCACTCAAGAACTACTATTGTTTTACTTAAGAATAAGCTTTAAGTCTTGCCTTTCTTTTAGCCTCACTTGACCTGTAAAAATACTCTGATCTTACAGCAAGACACTGGAAGATGACTTTAAGGAGGGCAAAACTCAAGAAATGCCACGGGCCCATTTCCATGCTTAGAGCAGAAGCTAAAAAGAAAAGAATTTAAGAAACAAGCATGTGAATATCAGACACATGTGAATACCGGATACACTGGCTGTCTCCCACATGCAGGAGCTTTATTTGAGCTATGGGACAGACAATTCAGTAAGACAACAACTAACCAACTTACAGAAAAACGCATCCAATTTAAACACCCAAAAAAGAGGGAGGTTCTAGTGGTGCCTCTGAAGCTACAGTAAACGCTGCCATGCTGCTTTGAGCTCACATAGCCTTGAATACACCTTCCAAATTAACAAATTGCTGTTCTTTAAAGTCTCCAATGGTGACTGATCAATTCCAGGCACAACACAAGTAGGTTGAGGCGTCCCTGCTCATGGCAGGAAGGTTGGAACTAGATGATCTTAAGGTTGTCTCCAACCCAAACCATTCTATGGTTCTATGATACTTGAACAAAGTCTGTCTAAAAGATTCTTGGGCTTTTTTCTTTTCAAAGTATAGAGATAAAAGTGTGCCATACACACTTTGGCAAGAAAGTAGCTAGAACCGGATATGTTTTGGAGATAAGTGGTTCTAGAAAATGTTTGGCATGTCTCACACACTTAAGTCAGTCACTGTGTTATACGTCACTATTTTCTCCATCTTATGCACTTAAAACTGTATCAATATTTTTGGACTAATATAAAAAAATACTCCTTTTAATATTTTCCATACAAATGAATGTAGAAACCTTACATGTTGCATTTGTTCCCTTAAGGTCACAGTAGGAAAATTCACCTTAGAAGCTTCTACTACGATGTGGGATTTTAAGAGGTAACTGGAAAACAAAAGAAGAAACAAAACCAAGAAAAACAATTAAAGCACCCATAGCTGAATTCATTGTTTAGACAGATTATTTAAGATGATTTTAAAGCAGATAAAAAGTTGTTGCCAAAAGTAGTCAATACACTATGAAAAGATTAAAAACATAACAAGGGTTTTACTTGGAAATCATAAGATCCTCTCATCACCAGCTATAATTTTCAGTTACTACAGTCAAGTCCTCAGTCTATCATGGAACTACTTTGACACCTTATGTTAGCTTAGTGAATCTGGAACAGAAGATTTCAGTATTGCAAACCTTGATGTTACATGAGGATAAGAAGCACAAGTCAAATGGAGTCAGGCCAACACCAACAATTAAAACCAGAGGATATTGCAATCCCACATCAATGCGCTCGGTCAAAATGAGCTGTAGATTAGTTATAATGACTTACAAATTGCCATGCAACCACTGGCCATAAGAACAGAGCACGCTCACCAGAGGATGCTGTCCTTGAAGAAACAGAAGAGGCCTCGGAGATACGCCAGGTCCCTGGGGGCAGAATAAAGAATGAAGCCCACGATCAAGCCACACAACCGACAGGCCAATGTGTTGTAAGCACTAAGAGGAGCAAGGGGAAAATAGTATTAAACAGAAGCATCTGAAACCATAGATACAGCACGCTTGTGAGAAGACAGCAAACCAGGGCATAATAATAATGCTTTCTCCTTAAAGAAATATTACATACAAAGAGAACATAAATGTAAAACGTTTGGGCATGTTGTGCAAGAAATAATCTCTGTAAGAAATGAAGCTGCAATTAAGGAAGAAAATAGATGTCTTATTATCACAGAGTGGTTTAGGCTGTAGTACTCAAAAGAAGATTTAACTGGTAAAACACCTGTGCCGGGTCATAGATGTGACATTTCCTCCTGATAAAACAGATTGTTACCTCATACAGAGAGAGGAAGGGGAAAAAAAAAAGGGAAAAAATAAAAAGCAAGTCTTATAAAGTTCCCAGGCCCTATAATTAGTAAAATACCCTTTAAATGCCATTTAAACAAACAGGTTCTGTAAGTCCTCAGGTGGTATTTACAGTCTTCCCATCAGACTAACCCGAGTTATCGAGCCTGTTGATAACTGTAGGCTTGTGAACGGAGCAGCAGGAGATAATAATTTTCAGTACATATATATATATATATATATAAAAACAACAAACAACCAAACCCCGAAGAGAGATGCTTTAATTCAGGTAACAGACCTTCAAGGGAAGGAGAGAAGAGCCTCAAAGGCTTCTGCTCAAACGCTCCTTCCCACCACCAAAGGTTTGAGCAGCAGAACTTCTGATTCTGACCAAATGACAGCCGCGCACCCTCACGAGCTCCCTCGCTCCGCAGCGCACCCCAGCGCCGGCCCAGCCCGCTCAATGCCCCGCGGAGGCAGCTCCCGGCAGGCCGGTGCCCCGAGCAAGCGGTAGGCGAGCTACGCACCATCCCAGCAGGGCTCCCTCCAGGCCGATCATCAGCGAGTCCTTCGAGATCACGTCGTTTGTGACTCCTGAGGAGAAAGACGGACCCGCTGAAACCCGGACCCGCCGCACCAGCCACCCGCCGGCACCCCCAACCCGCGCCCCCAGGGCACCCCCCGCCCGAGGCGGGCACTGACGGAAGCAGATGAGGATGCCGAGCAGCTGCTCCTCCTGCGCGCACAGATGCAGCGAGTCGCCCAGCACCGTCCAGCAGCCGCGGCACTGGAACACGGCGCATGGCTCCGGCAGCGACACCGGCTCCGCAGCCTGCGGCGAGGAAGGCGGCAACACCTGGACCCGCGGGACAGCGGCGGGTGACGACGGCTGCTCCACAACGACGATGCTGCTGGGCTCCGGGTCGTGCAACACCTCCCCCAGCTGCCGCCGCACCGCCATCTTCTCCCGCCCCGCGCTCGAGCGCCGCGCCCGCCTTCCCAATTGGAGCGCGCTTCACGGGTCTGCGCTGCCATTGGTCAGGGCTTGCGTCAATCCTCATCGCCTGCGACTATTGGGAAGTGGGCCGCACCGGGTCATTCCATCGCCCAATCACGCAGGGGAAGGCGGGGCTTTCCCTCGCCTGGAGCGCCTATCGCGTTTAAACAATAGAAGCGCTCCCCGGTAGCCACGCTGCTATTGGTGGTATTCCTGCCCATAGTCCCAACCCCTCTGCCTCATCCAGCCAATGGCGTGGCGCGGCGGGCAAGTTCGAACGGCGGGGGCGGGCTGAAGCGAGGCGCGACGCGTCAGTTGGGCGCGAGGTTGGGAGCGCGGCGGTTGAGGCGAGGCCGGTCGGTCGGTGCTCGCCATGGCGCCGTCCCCGCTGCGGCAGCAGCTCGAAGCGCTGAAATACGCCGAGCTCCAGCGGATCGCGAAGGCCGCTGGGCTGAAGGCCAACCTGCGGGTGAGGGCGGGAGCAGCACCGCGGGTCTGAGCGAGGGGTGGGCGGGAGAGGCGCTGGGGCTCCCGCAGTGCCCGGCTGGGAGCTGAGGGGGCGGGTGTCGCGCAGGGAACGCGCCCGTCTCTGTGGACGTCGTTCTGGTTTTGGGTACGGCGGGGTCGCTGTCCGGGCCCGCGGGAGCAGCTTCGCGCCGAAGCGTCCCTTCATCCCGGCCGTCAGCTGCCGTCCGCGGGGCTGGGAGCTGCGCCCGTGCGCCGTCCTCTAGGGCTCAGAGGAACGGCTGCTTGTGCGGGCTCCGTTCAACCGGAGATATCGAGGAGGGGATGTGCGGGGCTGCCCCACGGGGTCCGCCCGCGGCTCTGCCCCTGGGCTGGGGCACCGCGGGGTTCACCGCGGCGGGCAGCTGTGCTTTGGGTTGTTTGGTTATTTAAGACTCGGAAGAATAGGAACAGGAGGGTGCCCTGAGGGACGAGAATGCGAGTGTTTGTTTACCGCTGTGGTTAAGGAGGGGTTTAAGCTCACGCCGGTGCCTCTTCCCTAGAGCCACATGGTGATGCCCGTGCCCTGCCCTCGCCTGGAGGGTACCTCACCCGCGGTAGTCACTGCTGCACTGCCGCGGGGAGAAGGAGCCTTAAAAGAAAGAAGATCCAACACTTAAGTGGACAAGGGGACTCCTTGTGCTGCCAGGACAAAGACTTCCCCCTGGGCTTCTAGTTCTGGGATAATTTGTTCTTAAACCTCTAGTTCTGGTTGGATTTTATGCTGACCTTTTCAAGAGTCTTTCATAGCTTCAATACCAATAGCATAATTTTGTTATTTTGCTGCTGTTACTATTGAATAGATGCAAGGGGTGAGGAGAAGAATGCTTTGCATGTAGTTTGGGTGAGACAGAAGTTTGTGCAGATAGCTGATACATGCCCGGCTATGCAGTGTTACTAAAAATGGTCTTGTTCATCCTTGAATAATTAAACTTCCTGGGAAATAGGTAAACAGGAAGGAAGCTGCTCAGGGAAATCCATCTTTGTGTCAGGAGAATATGCTACATGTTTATCTGTGGCTGTAAGCGCTTTCTCTAATCTAGAATCATGGATTGGTTTGGATTGGAACGGACCTTAAAGATCATCTAGTTCCAACCCCCTGCCACAGGCAGGGGCACAATTTGATTGACTTGAATGAAGCTTTAGTCTTCCATTGGATTCAGGAAGCATTCTGCTTGTTTGCTGGATCAATCGATAGGACACTGGTTGGGTTTATGCAGTTATTTTGTTGGATGACTTAATGTGATATTTGCTTCATATGTTGTCTTGGTTTCTCTCCAGGCAGACAAACTGTTGAAAGCACTGAAGCAACACTTTGATGGAACAAAACAACAGAGTGAAAATATGGTAATAGATGATAAATCAGCCCTTCTTAAGAGAGATAGACCTAACTGTGTAACTAGTAGAGCAGGGCATGTACTGAAAGTTATTTTTTTACCATTATAAGAACTGTAATAAAAATACCTTCATAGTGCCTTTAGTTTAATACACTCTGGTACTGACAGAAACGGATGTGCTGATATCAGCTTTAAGAGGCCTCCTGTCTGACCCAAAGCTGATTTCCTTTCAGCTGCCAAAATGAACAATGTGGTTTTCAGCAGCAGTACAATGATATTCTCTGTGAACATCAACATTTAATTTCCATTGAACGGATATTAATTCCTGCCTGTGTGACTGCAGGCAGTAGTCAGTACCAAATAGAAACATATTTTATTCACTTTACATACCTAGATCAAAGGGGATTAGATATTCATTGGAAAGCATTTGGTAGTTACTACAGCTTACTTACACTGACACTGCAATGAGAGTGATACAATTGTGATGTTTCCTTTATTTACCTCTTCATGTATTGGCTTCTCTTTTAAGTTTTCTGTGATCTGAATTATTTTGTTGGGTATGGTGATGGTTTCAAAGTTTTTGATAGTAAGTAAACTGGTATTTGCTTTTCCTAAATAATTTGCTTTTCCTAATATCTCTAAATGCTCCCTTTAAAAACCTTTTTTTAAAGGTTTGAAGAGCTGGTAGAACCCTTGTAAACTTCTTTTTAATTACAATAAGTATGGAAGTGGCTCTGAGTATTCCTTTTGGTGAAAAGCATTCCACAGAAACATGAATCTGGGAGGGTCACAGCATCCTGCAAGTCACATTTCAGATATAAAGCATTAATCTTTTATAATCTTGCTAAAATGCTATATAATAAAACAATTGTAACCCTTTTAAAGCCTTCAAACATAGGCTGGGATATTTAGGGAAATCTAGATATTGCCAATTTCTTGATCACTGTGCTGTTAGGGACATGCTACTGCTTTTCCTCTGTATGAAATACTTCTTCCAATAATAAAATGGAAACTGTCTCTTTATAGTATATAATCTGTTTGGGTCAGAGATGTTCCACATGACAGTGTTTTTTCTGCTACAGGACTCTGAAAAAAGTGCATCTGCTCTCATCAAATCAGATGAACTGAACAATGAGGAGGAAATGATGCCTGATTCGGTGTCTTTTGTTACAAGAAGATGTGGCAAAGAAAAGAAAGTAACCAGAAAAAAGAGGAACTCCACTGAGGATACTAGTACCTGTGAGGAAAATACAGAGCTTTCTGACGAGAAAGAGGTGATTCGCATTGCTTGGCTTTGTTGCTGGCTGCCCCCCTTTCCCCAACATGATGTAAACTCACTTGGTTTTTAACTACCACCATTTAGCAGGTGGTATAAATGTTATATATATGTGCCTGTGTGTGTGTAGATATAAGACTTTTGTAAGCAAATATTCTGGTACTGGTTTTCTGTACTTTGTAGTACTGATTCAGTCTATCTTGACTGTGCTGTTCCATAATGAACAGAGACTACTCACTAGTCACAGAAGTAAATTAAATTCCTCTAAGAAAGAAATGATATTCCAAACACTTCACTAGTTCATTATAGTGTTCTGAACAGTAGACTACTTCCAGAATTTATCTAAAAATAAAGCTGTTCTCTCTTTATATAGAAAAAAATAATCAGGAATTGGATGATTGCCTAAACCTCACAATTTTTTAACTCCCACTCCTCTCAGGGAGTTCTTTATTCATGGGTTGTATGGCTGAAGGAGGGGAAGATTCAATGTAAGATGGGGTGGAATTGTTTTTCTTTAGCATTACATGCAATTAGTGGGTGAACTAAGAACCATGTGAAAGAACTTTTCCTGATTTAGAATGAGGGAAGGGAAATAAGAGGAGTCTTAGTCTGCTAGTGTTAGAGAACTGTACAGTAACCAAAGCTACAATAGTAAAAAGTAACATAGCCAGGGAATTCATTTTTACTTGCAAATATTATGTTTGTCAAAGGCAATTTTATACTAGCATGTTAGAGCTGTGCAGGTAAAAGCTTTCTAATCTAGTTCTGTCTGTGAACTAACAGGATAAGTATTTCACAGGTTAATTCAGGTTGGACTTCAGAAAGTCTCTTGCTCAGTCTCCCAATCAAAGCAGGGTCAACTATGAGGTTAGACCACAATGCTTAAGGCTTTATCTAATCTAATGTTGAAAACCTCAAAGGATGGAGGCTACACAACCTCTCCGGGCAGCCTGTTCCACTGGCTGCTCTCAGAACAACAGCTTTTCTTCATATCCAGCTGGAACAAACGATTTAAATGACATATGTCTTAAACTGCAGGTGTATTTGGAAATGAGAGAAAATGAGGTGCCTCAGGGTGAGCAAGGAAAAGGACAGAAGGTATTCCAACCTGAGGAACAAGTAACTAAAAAGAGAGCTATTGAGAGCACAGGGATGGGTACGGCGCAGAAAGAACAGCCAAAGATGACTTCTACTAAAAGTGCCAGCGGTGAATGTAAGTAGGAAATTCCAAAAAAGGAAGTTTAGTGATTCGTACTACTTTAAATGTACCTTTTGGTTACTTTGTTGTGTCTGCAAAGATTGTTGTGGCCTGTCCTGGTGATCAGCACCTTGTCTCAGGAGACCAGAAAAAATAGTAATGATTTTGTCTAATCTTACTGCCCCAGGTGATGGTCTTCAGGCAGGAGGGAAGATCCCTGTGTATGTAGGCCGTGCATCTAGGTCTGGGAAAAAAGGAATGAAAGCTACTACACCAAGTAAGCTACCCTATCATCTTTAGAAGTAGGTGTGTTTGTTTGTAAAGAGTGTTTTACAACCCAAATTTGTATTTCCGCTTGAAGAAGAGACCATCTCCTTTAAAAGCAAGCAAACAGAAAAGTTCCCAACAGTTACACTTTAAGGTTTATCTGCCAACTTGTAAGGTCATAGTAGTAAATGACTCACATATATGTTATAAAACTGGTTATCAACCACTTAGTAATCTTTTGGATATAATACTTGCATTCATGATTTTCAAAACCACAAAGAGCAGGGAGACATGCTATTATACCTGCTTGTTTAGTTCCACTTTATAAACGCCACCTTTCGGGCTGCATTACTGTGTGTATTAGCTCATTTTCATCACTTCGTAAAATACATCAGTTCATTTAAAATATGGAAGTATTTATTGTTTTTTCTTTAACTGCAGAATTTGGGGGTTGGACCAGATGATCTTCAGAGGTCTCTTCCACCCCAAAGCACTCTGTGACTCTATAATTCTCCAGAGCATGCACGACCTCACTGGCAATGTAGCTGGTGAAAGGGATTCTATTTCATCCTGTTTAGTTACCTGTGTATGGCCAGTCTTTAATTAGAGGGGTATGTTACATTTTTCTGTATCAGATATGTGACTCTTCTTATTTTTGGAACTTCTTAGACTTTAAGAAGTTGCATGAGGCTCATTTCAAGAAAATGGAATCTATTGCTGACTACATTGAGAGGAAAAAGAAAATTATTGAAAGCTGCAGCAGTTCTCTCAATGAAGTCAAGGTAAGTGACAACACCAGAAGATACACGTTGTTCCCCTACCCATCGATGTCCAGAGCCTCTCTGTAACAGTCTTGTAGAGTCTCTTTAGAGGAGTAAGTAGTGATCATGTGTACATGCAGTGGAATGTTATGGTCAGTGAAATTTAACTGCAGTCCTATATAACTAGTTCTATATAGCTATTTGTATATAACTTGTGAAGTCATATAAGTTTATAGATATTAACTGTGTACGGTTATAGTTATAGAAACCAACAAGTAACTTGTCAGTTTTGAGTAAAAACTAATTCTGTCACGATTACTTTTGTGAAGAGTCTCCTGGAGCTTTTGTTTGAAACTGTCTGAATTGCTGCAGAGTTTAACCGAGGGGGTGGGTTGTTTTTCAAAGAGTAGGAGCTTAATATTAAAGTTCCTCTTTTGTGCATTAAAGCACCATTGTCCAATGGCTGCATATGACTGTCCTTTAAGATACATGTGATACGTTGTTCTCAGTGGCCCTGATTCTCAGTTCTTGTATTTCACACTGGCATGGGTGAACGCTGCCTCTTTGAGAGTGTCAGTCATGTACCAAAAGATATGGATGAATACGTCAACAGAATCAGAGAATAGTTTAGGTTGGAAAAGACCTTTAAGATCATCAAGTCCAACCCTTAAACTTGCACTGCCAAGTCCTTATCGAAACAGTTAACACTGAAACTCCTGAACTACATTTCTCTTTCTAAGCCACGTAGACTTATGACAAATTACTCTTGGCAGGTGCTGACCAAAAAATCGAATAACTTAAGAGCACCAGAAAAAGGCACTCCCCATAGCACTTCTAAGGTATGTGTTTTCAGATCAGTTTTATTAAACTACTTATGTTTTAAAGAAAAAAAGGGGAAAACTGAGGAGACTGTGTGCAGCTGATTCCCTGTGTATTTTCCCTTCCTCTTAGCTGCTTCTCTGATAAACGTTTAGCAGTCTGCTAACTCGGGATTTGTTTTTCCCCAGAAACAAACCAGCAGCAAAACGTTCTTATTCAGCCCAAATCCAGAAAGAGCCAAATTCTCCCCCACCTGCACCCCCAGTAACCGCCGGCGCTCACTGCGCAGTTCTCTGAACGCCAGCAGGAGTATTTTATCCAAGAAATCTTCATTTAACCCTTCTGTCCTTTCAACAACCAAAATGAACGTCAGGTAAAAACAACAAACCAAACCTACCAGTGAGCTATTTGGTGTGATAAGCATGAAATAATCAACGCTGTGATTTCACTACATTACTTCTGTTTTAAACATTATCTACGTGAGACTAATTCTGGTTACTAACTTTCAGTCCAGCTTTATGGCTGGTTTAAGCCTTACTGTGCTGTTAAGACCATGATTCTTCATTTTGACTTCTGCTGGCAGAGGAATCTTGCATCTCTTCCAGCTTTCATTTTGCTAAACCGACTGAGCCTAATTATTTTTCTTCTCTTAATGTGTTTTCTCTCTCGTCAGGTAACCTAATCATCTGTTATAGCCGAATTAATTCCTAATATTACTTCCTGCTATTAATGATGGCTCATAACTTGAAAATTGCCAGCAAAGTTGGTGTTAGTGTGGTTTATGCAGAAGCAGTGAACATCTTGTATACTTTCTACCTGTAAGGAAAACAGAACATGGAACATCATGTTCTTTCATGTTGCTTCTATTCCTTGTAGATCGCTAACTTTGTCTCTATTAATAACTTTCAGGTTCTCAGAAGCCACAAAAGATAACGAGCACAAACGCTCCCTTACCAAGACTCCATCTAGAATGTCTCCATACCTGGCGATGTGCACACCTGAAAGCCAGAGGAGCTGCAAATCAGGAAGTCGGAAAGACAGCGTGGGAAATGCAAGAAATAACAATCCAACTGCACCAAAGGGTAAAGTGGAGGGTGAGTATTTGGCTCTTTCAGATCCAGACTTTTCTCTTACTGAATTCTTACATAATTCTTTTTATAACCTAATGCCATGTAGACCCAGGTTTTAACTTAATTCTCTCATTTATGACTGGTTCTTTAGAAATTGCTGTAGTTTCTTTACTAAACCAGTTGGGTGCTAAGATTTAAACATATGGTGCTAGCTACCTACAGAAAAGGGGATAAAAAAATCTTACAGGGACTCTAGGGACTATGTAGCTAAAGGTTCATTTAACAGGGAGATTTTGTCTGTGGTGAGAGGAGCTCCTGATGCCTTTCAGAGGTCTTGGTCTCCTTGTGGGTTTGACATGTACCAGGCTTCTAGCTGTGTTTTAAGACAACCTGTTATTATCAGCCTCGGCAACCCTCAGTAACTTGGGAACTAAAGCTCTGTAAGAAAAAGCAGAATTGTTTGTTGATTGTTAGTGATTTCTGCACTAGCACAGCTCTGCTACATAACCATTGATGCACCACAGGTACATTGGCACAGGTCAAGAACCCAGAGCTGCCTGTGTTGCTGTAGGACAATACTGATGTGTTTTAGGGGGAAAGAAAAGTCCCACTGCTGATGAAGCTGGTGTGTTCTAGAAGAACGCTTCTTGTTTTAATGGAAAAATCCACTTGGTTCCAAATAGCCAGAGAGACTGGCAAACACAATTTGTTCCGAAGGACTTGAAAAATAAGTAGAGTTATAGATGGAGTTGGAAGTAGATGATCTTAAGGTCCTTTCCAACCCAAACCATTCTATGATTCTATTGTACAGCATAATCAGAGCAAAACGACTAATACTCTACAATTCTTGCTCTCTCCAGACCTGAAAGCTGGCATTTCAAGTGAGCTGTATTTGTGCAACTCTGTTGTTAGAGGTAGCAGATGGTACCATTTAGCGGCTCTTTGGTCTTGATACTTTGTAAGGTGGTCTTCACAGGCACTTTCTGAACTTGCTATGTCAGTGATGCTCTTGCTACTATAATGAAGAATAGTTATCTTGATGCCTTTTGTAGCTGTCACCCCCTTCAAGTTTTCAGCTCACCCTGCAGAACCCACAAGCACCAAGAAGACGTTTGATCTCAAAGCAAGTCTCTCGAGGCCACTTCGGTATCAGCCACATAAAGGTACTATGATCCTGTGCAGTTTGTGTTGGTCACATCCCTTACACTCAGCTGCTTAAAAGGCACTGACACAAACCATGACAATGAAGTTTTCAGCCTCTTTTCCCCATCCCCTTCCCTTTCTCTCTGGGTTCCCACATGGTCTGTGGACTAATGGTAGATTTCTACATAACATACGCTTTAAGAGCCTCCCTACTGAAGCAGAAATCTTTATGACCAAAAGCCCACAAGAATAAACATCCTTGTATTCCACTGTGTGTACAGGAAACATGATATATTCCTCACACAATTAAAGTTATTTTTAGTTTAGCTTATTTTTTTAAAGCATACTGTTGTGTGAGAAGCTGAACTTTGTGTGGTGAGTGTCACTTCTAAGTACAGACACCTGCTACTACTTATAGAAGAACTACTTGTAGGGAATGAGCTGGTGAAACTGATAATACAGCTGAAGAGGTATTTCATCTTAGAGTTGACCAGCAAAAAGCAGTCTAGCTAGTATAAAACTCACAACAAGAAGCACACAATTACTAAACTAGTGATTCAATAGTCTCTCTTTTTTTCCCCTGAAACTGTAGGAAGACTAAAACCTTGGGGAGAATCTAAAGAAAATGCTGTCCCAAATAAGTCTGGTAGCAGCATCTCTTCACGTAAGAAAGACTACAAACAGCCCCATCTCCAGACGAGGTTAGTACACCACTGGCTTTCTATGAGTACTGTTACTTAAAATAATATGGTGACTCCTTTGTCTTTTTAAAGGACATTATGCAGGATTTAAATATGCAGGATTTAAATATCCAAAGAATGCTTTTGTATTAAAGCAATTTTTGCCTCCAGTAGTGTGGTATCAGGGAGGCCAACAAGGAGGGCAGCTCCAAATCTGACAGGCTCTTACTCTGTGAATGCTATCAGCTCTAGTGTTTGGAGCTTTGCCTTCCCCTTGGAGGAGGCTGTGAATACTGATGTGCTGTTACCCTGAATGTTAGACCTGTGTATCTAAGCAGAAGTCTTTGCCTCAATGTCTGCAATCAGTCCAAACCTGTACTGCTCTGCCTGCTCATGGCGAACGCAGCACACTGGTTAAACGGATGTTAGGCCTTGGTTAGATTCCTTTGGTTGCTTGTGTCTCTGCCCTTAACATAACTTGATGTGGTCTGTCTCTTCTTTTTCCCCTTCAGGGAAGAAAGGCGGGAGAAACATGAGCAAGAGAGAAAGAAGAAAAAGGCTCAGGCTCTTGAAAACCGCAGAGGAATATCTGTGGGTTAGGAGGAATAAGAAACACCTAACAGATTACTGTAAATACTAGTCCTGTCATGTAAATATCTGTGCTCTGTGTGTGTGTAGTTCAGCTTGCTATTAGTTAGTAGAATCCAGAGAGCATTGAGTAAAACTTCAGAGTGCATCTGAGCATAATGTTTTAGTGATCAACTTCTCCACAGAGATGAGAGTTCTAAACTTTCAGGAGCTTAGAACTATCTCTAGTTGCTTGATGTTTTCATTTAACTAAAACACGTTAAAGGAGAAAACATAAGTGGGAGGGGAAAAGATGCTCAAGAAGCCTCCTTGCAACTAAGGATGGACTTTCTGGATGGATCAGACTGCATTTGTTTCTACCAGATGCACACTTTCGATAGCAAGCTTCAAAGTGTTCCATTGGCAAACTACAATTAATTCAATTGCCCAATTCTGTAACAACAGTGACACCAATTATTCAGTGTTTCTCGTTGCCTATGAGGTAGTAGAGGATTTCCAAGAGGAGCTAAGACATGCAAGCTCTCTGGAAAACTCAAAGCTTCCAGATAACATAATGGTAATACACTGTATTAAAGTCACAACTGAAACGGGGCTTTACAAATGACCAGTGGGATGCTTTGAACAGTTTAGGTTGTTTCGTTCCTTTCTATGCTAAATAGCAGCTGTTAACAGAATTGTTCTGCTTTTCATGTCTCTGATGCTTAAAAGAGGTTACAGTAGTGTTGAGGCACATTCAGTATGTTAGATTTAAAAGCTGTTATTTTTACCTTTAAAAAATACATAGAAGAGCTGCCTGGATTCATGATGGAGCTGGAAAGGTACTTCAGCGGTCTTAATCTCAGCTACACTTCTGTGCCAGTAATTCTCAGTGAATTTAGTGTCCTATCGAATATAGGCTGAAATGTCAAGAACAAGCAATTGTTTTTAAAAAGAACTTAATGGAGGGAATAAATATTTTGTACATATTCTGTTTATCACTGGTTCTCTATAATCATAGTGCACTATGTGTAACTACCCCCTTAGTGTAGCACTAGCTTTGTTCACACTTTTATTTACTACTCAGCCTCTTTTTGTGCCAAGTCTTCCTCACCAAAGAGCCTGCCTACCACTCTATGAAAGCAGTTTGTTCTGGTAGCTTTGGCAATTATAACCATCACCCCTTTTCTGCTCTTAAGCTATTCTATGCAAGAGGAAAATGATAGACACTGCTTCAGCTTGCTTTATGGTGGCCTCTTCCATATAAAAATATAGGTATGTTTGGTATTTGCCAAGTATTAAGGTCATTGCAGCAGAGGTCAGTGCTTTGATTAGGCAAGTTTATGATGAGTGAAGTGGAACAATTCAGCACTTGTTCTTCGAAGTGTTTCTCAGATCACCCAGAAGCAGACTTCTCAGAGAGCCACCAGCAGTGGCTGTGACTTCTCCCAGTACAGGCATGTTAAGCTAATTGCTCACATCAGACATGTAATGGCTCTTAGAAAAAGGAGCTATGTCTCCTGAGGGAGCTAACAGGGATGGAGGCTTCCCCCAAGCCCTCCATGGAGCACTACTTCTGTTCAGCAACTTCAGCTCTGGCAAGCTGTAGGACTATCATTACCAGCTTTAAAGCAGAAGCCCAGCCTGCTGCACAGCTACTGTTTCAATCTTGGCAGGGGAAGCTACTTCTTTTTTTAGTTACTCAGAAGCCCAAATTAAAGGTTGAAATACTTGTGCCTTTTCCACTTCTGGGGCTGCTCTCTGTACGCTTCAGCACTGAGTCACACTTAAGCACCATCCCTCAGGGTGTTAATTCTCCTCATACTTTTTCCAATTTCAAACTAGTGGATACAAGTGGTTTACAACATCCACAAATCATAGACTGTAGAAAATGAAATTGTGCAAATAAGAACTACAAGAAGCTCGTGAAATACTTTTATTTCTGTGAAGGTCAGGACAGAAGCCAGAACTTACCCAGGCACCAGTTCCTACCGGGTCACCCCTCTTCTCAGGCTGTGTTCCAGTCCATGTATGTACAGTCCCTCCAGCATCCTGTGTCTGGCAGCTTGAAGATGCCACTCTAAGTCAGATTACTACAGTCAACACTTTATGCGCTTCTCTTTAACATCTACTTTGAATCTTCAAGTTACTGTAAGTTTTATAGAAATGAATGAAGCACCTGAAGGACGTCCCAAAAGCCATTTGCTCAGCTTAGAGTGGAGGATTCTTCTCATATGTTTCGTAGGCAAATTCTTCTGTATGAGCTCTATCGTTCAGCAGACCAATAAAATCAATTTCCAGCTGGAACGGACCATTTACTTTATCTCCAATAGTGAATCCCAGGGTACTAATCTAATTAAAAGATACATGCATTAGAACAGTATGTATAACATTACAAGCAGGCACAGTTGTATCTATCTACCACAGTTGTATTTTACAATTCATGGTCATCTACTTCAGACTGGGATCTGTTCAAAGTGCAGCAGCATTTCTTAAGGCTTGAACACTTCACTGTCGTGTTTCCATGGAGCCTCAATGGGACACCACATCTCCCTTTCTACTGCTGTGTGGAGCCCTGTATTAGAGATAGCCTGAGCCTAAAGCAACACTGCAGTTTTTATCCTGCCAGGTTTGTGTGTGCCCAGTTTCATCATGACTGGGCGTACAAACACATTTTCATAAAGTCTGTTACAGTCTTTCATGAGGTGGAAACAGTGTAATTGAGGATGGAAGGGAATGTCCACTCTGGATCAAGTCCTACACCTGGTATGGTGTGGAAGTGCACCAAACCAGATGTTTTAAAACACATGAATCTTTGCTACCAAGTTTTAAACTAAGGCAAGGTTCTTGGGTACTCTTTCCCAATTAGAATAAGGTTCTTAAGAACATTCCTTATTCCTTTCCCCTAATGTTCTCCCCCAACACTATTAAATAGCAAAAGCCACCTGCTCTGCACAATCTATTCCCCTGCAAGCCCACAATACATTGGCTATTTCCTGACTCTTTATTCCTGTTTAGAACACCTTTCCTTGTTCCTGGGAAAACATAACAAACAGCAGCATCATCAGGGACCAAGGCATTTTATCAACATTTCTTTGATGCCTTCAAACCACTTTCCTATTTTTAGGTTTCTTCAAAATACATTTGTAAAACTGCACTTCATATTATAGGCACAGGTTGAACTGTGAAGTATTAAGCATAAGGCAACGAGGAATGAAAACTAAGTAGAGGATGCTTAGGTCAAGCACTGTTCTGTCCCTTTAACTCGGGTAAATATGTTTAAACACCCCATATAGAACTTTATGTTTTCATTTACATTTTGAATGGCTCTATATTCTAAATCCTGATACAGTTTTCAGTGTCTTTATTCAATCATAGGCCTTTTATAACAACTTCTTTCCATAAAGCCTATTTTTTCTTTTAGTTAATCCACCTTCCTCACATCATCCACCCTTACTTTCTACAGCTTCAACTTCTGGTTTAGAACAGATCGGTTTCAAGCTGCCAATCCCCAAATTGCCCTCAAAGTTTTCCTAATTTGTTTGCTTTTGATTTTTCATTACACAATTAGGAACCGAATGCAACATTATCAAAGAATGGTTCGGGTTGGAAAGGACCTTAAGATCATCTAGTTCCAACTCCCTGCCATGAGCAGGGACACCTCACACTAGACCATATCACCCCAGACTGTCCAGCCTGGCCTTGAACACTGCCGGGGATGGAGCATTTGACCAACACAAATTCAAGTAATGGGCCTTTTATTTTCTCCCCATATCTATTTCTAATATTGTCTGTTTTCCTGTTGGTAGTCACTGGGTTTTAAGCTGCCCTCAATTACATAGAGGAGGGTCACTGAATTTTAAGAGAAGATAAACACTATTTTCCAATGTCTCCTGTGAATCTGGGAATTAGTTCACTTATTTGCAGAAAGCAAATAGAAAATACAACATTTATTTAATACTTAGACTAAAAGGCCTGAAAAACTAAAAAAGAGCCTGTAAATCTATCAGTTTCCTGCTCAATCACCATCAAGGGCACATCCTCAAATAAAATCTCATGAGATGATAGTCTTCTATTGGTAAGAACATTTACAGTACTTCTACAGCACTGTGCCAAGTGGCATTTGAGATTTCTCAGTCACTTTGATCATTCCTCAAAAGAAACTTACTAATTTTTTTCTTTCAAAAGCCAAATGAGCAGTTTCTTGGTTATACAGATCTCTTAAAAATATTTTTTGGAGCTCCTTTGAAGTAAAAACTGACATTGCTGTGACAAAGTAGGCTTTGGACAAATTTAAATGCAAAGACAAGCACACAGGAGTAAGCACCTTATAACAAGTAGCAGCTCTTCATTTTCAAATTCACAATCATTAAAGGATGTGTAAATTATATCACGACAAAAGAATCTTAAAGGCAATTTCAGACAGATAAAGGCTATAGAAAACTTGCCTTGTCCAACCAGACAGGATGCTGGTCATCCTGGACTCTTCCCCGACTGGAGAGAAAGAATTTGGAGAATGGAATCTGACAGAAACAAACCAAAATCAGAGTTTAGTGTCACTAACACATAAAACAAAAGACTTAAGAAAATAAAAGCCTGCCTTAAGTAAATGAAGTAATGCTACATGTGGCCCCAGCACTACCAGGTCCATGGAGCAATGGGCCACATTAACCCCTTCACAGACCAGCCACAGGCAGCCACTGGGTTTGTAGCCATTGTGCAGGGTTGTTACCCTGTGAGGACACCAGGAGAGGCTGCAGCACAGAAGCTGCTGCTTACATCCAGAGTATCTCCTTCCAGTAACGTCATAAATAGAAGTTAAGGAGAAGTCTAGCATGTATGTGTCGACAGCTCATCTGTACCCAAGCTGTGTACTTCAGAGTGCAAACTTCATACTGAGACATCAGTACTCTAGGCTAGGTTCAGAGTAACCTAAAAACGACTTTGCAGTGGGAGCAAGAAATAGGAGGGGCTGTGATAACAGGTAGGGAACAAGAGGGTTGGCTGGTGAGAGGGAGAGGAAGACACACAAGCCAGCAACAACACTCTGATTTTCATCCTCCCAACTCCACACCTGTGAAAGAGGGGGCTGTTCTCACATGACTGGACATGGTATTACGAAGTACTCAGTGCCAGCGCATAAGGCGTGCAAACCTCCTCAACATTGCTGCCAGCAGCAAATTACAGACATTCCCCAATTTTGATCAGAAAAGAGCCAAAATTCCCACTTCTTACAAACGTGTCACAGATTCAAAGGCCATGAATGACAAACCACACTGAGTCTGACTGACTCCAGGAAGTCAGTGGGTTGAGCAAATTGTGTCACAGGGTACAAATCCTACCCCAGCCTATGTCCATTTGTACTACATGGTTATCACAGAGAATAATCATGGCAACACCTGCTAAGCTTCAATCGTAGGCATTGATTCCATTACTCCAGTAACAGCTCCAGCAGGTGTTCAGGTGAACACAAAGTGGGTCAAACATTTAGCACAATTTGTATGGTGCGCCCTCCCACAGCCCAGTCTGGGCAACTCCCAAGCCAAAGGCACATGCCAGTTGCACAAGGATACATAACAAACAGCAACAAGCTGTGACTGTGGAAAGAATTCCCCTTCCATGGAGCCAGGACCCCAGGACAGTCTCGTTAGTTTGAAAGACTCATTAGTTCACCTTTATCTCCTCCCAGTACGGGCCACCACGGGTGAACATGAAGTAGTTGTAGAGGTCATCCTTTTGATGAGAAAAGTAAGGGTCTGTGTAAATGTTTACCATCCAGGGTCTGCCATCACCACGCACACGTAAATACAGACAGTTGAAGTTGGACCAGTCGTAATACTTCTTCCTAGCAAAAGATCCCTACAAATCAGTAAGAAACAAAATTATTCCTCCTTAATAAAGGGAAACTATGAAGAACAGAGCACTGCTGCTTTGAACATTGCCCTCATTATTATGTCAAATAGCATCCACTGTGACATAGTGAAAACTGGGTTGCTCTTATATCATACTAGCTGCTGATCTCTCTGAATTTCCTTCAGCACTGTATCAGAGCCCACAAATTGCAGTATTACCACTCTGCTGACTCCTGCTTTAACTATAAACCACAATCATGTAACAAGCAGAGATCAGACCTTCTTCCTAGGGCCAAAATCCCTACCAGGCAAGTACACAAACACTACAGTGATGAATCAGTAGTGATGTAGTTCATTAAGTTTAATACTCTGTGGTCAGTACTAGATTATTCAGAGGTGATTACAGGCAATAGAAGACGTGGGATAATTTATCCCCTGTGATAACTTCTCCTATTGAAGACCGACATAAGCACTGGAAGCGCTTAATGTTTTCCAACGCTTTATGTCATTAACTGTGCATAATAATTGCAAACGTTTCTATTTGTTGACTGTCTTTTTTCCCCCAAAGATCTTAAAAGTCCCAGTATTGTGATTTGCACATAAGCAGATCCAAGAGTCTTCAGAGAGTAACACTGAGGTCATCTGTGTCAGGTCTATTCTTGGCCAGAATTGCTTAAACCAAGTCAAGATGAGCACCAAAACCTCAGAGGTTTCCCCTTTATTTTACAGAACTACTACAGTTACCTATCAGCTGTCCTTCTATCAACTCATAGGTAATAGGATGAGTAGATCATCAACAATACAAACAATAATAAACACATTAATAGCAGGCCTGTGGCTATTTGATTTTACGGTTTTGCCAGATTTGAGCCTTTTTACTTAAATCAAGAAAAGCCTTTGTATTTATGTTTTCACCCTCTGATTTTAAACTGCATTATGAAGATGGATTGATACACTCCACTGCTTCAGAATCAGGAGGTGAAAGAGTCAGTCACATTTGCTCAAGTCTGGCAAGATTCAACTTGCTGTTCCATTCCTCTGACACAGTGTCACCATTTTAACCAGTGTTCATCTGCCCCTCATTTGCCCATTGATTTTGCTCACTCATTCTCTGCACTCCAAGATTCTGGCCCAGAAAAGACTCTGTGTACCTGTGCCAAATCGCAAACAACAGAACAGACTGAAAAGCTAAGCACTTTACACACTGAGTCGAAATGTTCCTTTGATCTTAAAGATGATTTAAAAAAAGGAATAAAACAAGCAGTATCAATAATAAACATCCATTTCTGGTTCTATTTTGTTCAATTCTGAGCTATCAAAGATTGGTCTCTTGCTTTTTCTGATGAGCAGTAGGAGCCAGACCTTTAAAAAGTACGTTTCAAAGCATTATTCTGTTCCTGTGAGAAAAAAGATGAGCTCTTTCACCTAAACCAAGTTTAATGAACATGCCAAGTCAAACCCCAGAAAATTTGTCCTTCTGACACATTCTTCAAAGTTAGAGCGACATCTCTTAATCATACCAATTCTGGATATAAAGTTCATTACAGATCCTTCATTTGCAAGGAGGCTGCAAACAGGGCTGTCTGATTGAGTGGTGCCCTACTGTGCATAAGCAAACAATCAAACATTCCTTTCCTAAGAAAGGAAAACAAAATCCAAGACAAAGTTTCAGTTTCTTCCAGGTCAAAAGATACAGCAGCAATTACATCCCTGGAGAAATATCTAATACCCCTGAAATGGATCAATTCCAACTGCAGTAAACAACAGCCCAGTTGTCACCGGCACTGCACAAACATGCTCTGGGATTCAATAACAGAAGATATGCAAACACAAAGCTGTACTTACCACTAGTGGTTTAGCTCTCATACTACAATATCCACTGTATTTTGTCTCCCCATCACGAGGTACTTCTGTATTGAGGGTTCCATACAGCATGGCAGCCTGATTATTCCTACCCAATTTGAGGTAAACTTCACTTTTCCCTCCAATCTCTACATCAGAGGAAATAATCCATTTATTTAAATCTTCTTGGCTTCGAAACTCCCACACCACCCTTGTCTGTTCCAACAGGTAATGGCTTAATGACTGGCCTCCAGGTCCAATTAAGTGATCTTTGGTCTCCTCCTTCAGCATGCTCAGCTGGGTCTTTAAGACTTCAATGCTCTTCTTAAAACTGAGATCCACATTTTGCCAAGTCGATTTTTTCTCAGGCTGTGACCCTGGCCTCCTGTAGCTGCTGTATGCTTTTGACACAGGATCGCTGAGGAGAGGTCCAAGGAAGGGCTGCAAAGCTTTGTACCTGCAGCATCTCCCACAGAAGTAGGCGTTGTGCAGCAACGTGGCAGCCAGAGCCATACTGGTACACTTGAAGAATTCACGTCCAGTAAGGCAGTTAACAGGTTTGAAACTGAAATTGAAAACAACAAAACTAGTACCCAGAACTACCTTAGTTTATCCCCACCTTCAATGAAAAAAAGAGAAAGATTAAAAAAATTCCACATGGGATGCTTGTAAAACTGTCTAGTTTTTAAAAGAGGTATTAACTAGGAATCTAAGCCACTGGAAAAAGGAATAACATCAAGTATTACGCTTCTTTAGAGTTCTAGTTTACTTAGTGATTTCGACCCTATGTGTTCCCCTCTCTCTGTAGTGTGAAATACCCATGCAAACAAGAAAAACTAAGTAAAATACTTCAAATAAAACTGAAATAGAAAAAAAAAAAAGGCATTCCCATTTATCCCTTTTACTGTAGCTAAGTTTAGGTATTATGAGTAACACAAGCAAAGACAACCTCAAGAAGGTGTTTTCTAAAAGATGCCATCAATGTAACTGTAAAGTATTATCCCCTGCAAGGAAATCAGAAATCCACAACAGGTAGAGCCTGCTGCTGTCTGGACCAGAACGACAGTCTCCTCTGACAGTCATGGATGATGAGACTTTTCAGATAGGAAGTCCTACAGCAGTATATGCAGCCCTATCTGCTCCTTCCTTAAGTTATCCAGCCCCTTGCCCCCTCAATGTATCTGGTTTGGGATTACGGAGAGGATTGTAGAGACCAAATAAATTCACAGAATGGTTTGGGTTGGAAGGGACCTTAAAGCTCATCCAGCTCCAACCCCCTGCCATGGGCAGGGACACCTTCCACTAAAGCAGGTTGCTCCAAGCCGCTGGGTCCAACCTGGCCTTGAACACTGCCAGGGATGGGGCAGCCACAGCTTCTCTGGGCACCCTGTGCCAGCGCCTCAGCACCCTCACAGCAATAGATTTTTCCCTTGTATCTACTCTAAACCTCCCCTCTTTCAGTTTAAAGCCATTCCCCCTTGCCCTGTCACTAACACATGCCCTTGTAAGAAGTCCCTCTCTGGATTTCTTGTAGACTGCAATTCAATAGGGGTTTTGGTTTTTTTTTTTTAATAAAGCTTTGGAAAAATTCTGAAAATCTCCTCTTTGCTTTCTCTGCATCACTGTTGGTAGGAGCAGCTATGCCACACTGCTACTCTCTCATTTATAAAGAAGAGTCTTGATGTTCAATTCTCTGTACAGAGGCTATTATCTGTGTCTCAGAAAATTAGACAGACCAGCTGCCTGGGTTTAGGTGTTTTTGATATATTTCTCCACCCACAGAATAAATCCTAAAACAATGTCAAATCAATTCATCTTCTCTGAGCTCTTAAGGATGGAGCCAGTCACCCCTCATACATTCTCTATACGCCAACATACCTTCCTCTACTCATGGTAAAATTCACTGCTACACTTCTTATACTCTGATTAAGTTATGCACTGTGGACTAAAACTATATCGAAGGAATTCACATTTGCTCTACCACACGCTTAGTCAGATAGCCAGCAAGTTCCCAAATATGACACGCCACGCGCAGAGCTTCCATGTCCTCTGAGGCTGAGGTAAGTTGCTGGCAAACGTGCCTCAAACCAAAGCACAACCATCCCTGGCAGTGTTCAAGGCCAGGCTGGACAGGTCCTTGGGTGACATGGTCTAGTGCGAGATGTCCCTGCCCATGGCAGGGGGTTGGAACTGGATGATCTTAAGGTCCTTTCCAACCCAAACCATTCCATGAAAGATGCAGAGAAGCAGTGACTCAACCTTGCTCTCTCCCTCCTCCCCTCGCCCCAGGTACCATGAAAAGGGGAAATTTTCATACGCTTTTGGGCGCTTTTCGTCCCTACGCAAGGTTTTAGCAGCACCAACCCACCACCCAGCAGTTCCAAAGCTCAGCTTCCAGCAACGACCTCCCTTACCCCCCACGGCACCCCCAACAGCAGCCTGAGCACGGGGCCCAGATCCGGCCCGCCTTCCCCACGCCCGAAGGGCAGAGGCAAAGCCAACACACGGCAATAAGCGACAGCGGCCTCACCATAAGCGCAGCCGCCTCAAACCCCTCTCCTTCCTTCACCGACTCCTCGACGCTGAGGTAACAGCGAGTCCCGCCGCTTCCGGGCCCGGCGGGGCAACACGTACCACACCGCTCAAGTTCCGCCGGCGGCTGTAGCCACCGAGCTCCCCCCTCATCGACGGCGGAGGGGGGGGTGTTCCTTCGGAGAGGTCGCTGCTCGGTGTGGGCTATTAAAGCATTCGTGGTGCTGCGAGAGCACCCTGAGGGGAGCGGGGCGCGGGGGGGAATGGGCCGATACTGCCGCATCCTCCGCGCCCCGCTCCCCTCACAGGGCGGCAGTCCCGCCCTCCTTCCCGCCCTTCTTCCCGCCCCGGCGCCGTGCGCATGCGCGGTGCCCTTTGTGTCCCGGGCGGGCGGGCGGCGCGGGGCAGGCCGGGCCGCTGTGAGCGCCGCCGCGCCGCCGCTGCCGCCGAGGGCGGGGAGGGTGGGAGGTAGAGAGGCGGAACAACCGGCTCCGCCATGGTGAAGAAGCGGAAAGGCCGCGTCCTTATCGACTCCGATACTGAGGATAGCGGTAGCGAGGAGAACCTAGATCAGGTGCGCGGGGCAGGCCCGGCCCGAACGCGGGGCCTGAGATCTCCGGGCCCAAGCAGGGCTTGGTGCCGCCATCCCTCCCTCGCTCCCGCCCAGGGGTCGAGAGCAGCCGTCCTTCTCCTCAGCCCCATGAGGGACCCCGCGGGAGAGAGGCCCGTTCCCCTCTGCCGGATCCCTGGCGGGTTTCGGGGGGAGGGGGGCCTTCGCAGCCAGGCCCGATGCTTGCAGGAGGGCGGGACGGAGGGGGCGATGCTCTGGAGGGGTTCAGGCCCGAAGAAGGGGGGAAGCGAGGCCCGGCTGCCGTCACCCCTCGGGGAGTGGGGGAAGAGGCCCAAAGGGCTGGGCAACTTTTCAGTGCTGCTTTCGCGCGGCGGGAGAGCAGCGTGTCATATCAGGTCCCTGCGTCCCGGTGAGCCCCTCGGGGCAGGCGTGTGCCCGGGGGGGTGGTTAATGCGTGTTCAATGCTCCCTCCTCAGTCTTGGAGCCTGAGCTCTGTTGGTGGCAAACTGCACTGAGTTACGAGCCTGCAGATACAATCACAGAATGTATATAACATCACATGTAACAAGGAGAAATGTTTACTTATCATAAAGGCATCTCCTAGGATTGGAAGTGCTACGTCTGGTGTCAGTTCATAGAATGGTTACTGTTGGAAGGGACCTTAAGATCATCCAGTTCCAACTCGCCTCACACTAGACCATATCGCCCAAGGCTTTGTCCAGCCTGGTCAGGGATGGAGCATTTACCATTTCTATGGGCAACCTATTCTGAAGTTTAACCCTTACAGGCCTTCAAAGGGGGTGTCTTCCTCTTTGGAGGGAGCCACTTTCAAAGACTTATCTCTCTGTGTATCAGGTGCTGATGATGTGATTCAAATGGTAAATAAAGACATTATAGGTGAATTCTGTTGCAGCCTGTATGACAATGCTTGTTCCGGGAAGAAGTTTGGCTGGTTAAATGTGCTGAAGCCTACATGTCTGATGTAATTTTTGTGCTGGACCTTCAGGGTTTTCAATATAGAAACTGTTGCTAAGTTGCAATAAAAAAGCCTTCCCAAACACTTAAAAATAGTTTTGCAGCTTGAAGCTTCAGAAAAGTCAAACTGAAGGCTCTGTCAGACAAATACACTGGAGCAGAGCGTGTCCTGATGTTGATCTTGCATGCCTCTAGAGTCTTTAGAGCTGCCAACATCTCACCACTAGTATTAGTTTCTTCAGAGCTTGAAAATAGGAGCTGGACTAGTTCTAGTGTAGACCAGGCAATCGGAGTGATGATGGCAGGAATAAACTCGTGGTTCTGCATCTGTGCCATCCTTCACTGGAAGCATGCATCTGCAGCAGTACCCGAGTACCTGAGGTGCTTCCTCCTCCACTCAGCTGTTTGTAGCAACTGTAACAGCAGGGATACTTATGTGCAAGAGTGAAGATTAGGTAGAAGGGAAGCAGTGTTTTTGTGGTGTGCTTTAAGGATGAGAGTATACTGAGTGAGGCCCCCTGTAGGTTAAGTGTTTGACAGCTTCCCCTGGGGATCTAGGCTTCTTGAATCGGTGGGAGCCTTTCTAATATAGTATCTTGGTAAACAGAACAAGGGTAGAAAGAAGGAAAATTGCTTGAAATAAAAGTAGTGGTAAATATGCTAAGATACCATCCAGGGAGAAGATAATCTGGGTTGAAGGACTACCTAGAGACAGTTATGAGAGAGAAATTCTAGAAAAGTTTGTAGAAAACATCAGGAGCTTCCTGAAGAGTGGTTAGTTTTACAGATGTGCTCTGATGTTGCATGCCTTCTTCAGAGAAAGGCTTGTAAAATGCCAACACTAATGGAGGGTTTCTTTGTTGGTGAGTAGCCTAGGCCATCAGTTGCTGCCCGAGCCGTGTTTGTGTTCTCATTTGAGGTACTAAATTATAATCCATTTGCTGTGGAGATAATCTTCCAGTTGTGAAACTAGTGCAAACCGATCTAGTGTTGGCTTCCCAAGACTGCAGAAGTTGGTGTGACTGTTGCTACTCACAGCTAAGGTTCAGCCCCAGAGCAGTGTTTTTAAGAATAAATTGTGTCATGGACTACAAAGACAGTAATGCAGCTTCAGAAATGGTTGTTTTATACTGCTGCTTCTGTCGTCTGAACAAGCTATGAACAGCAGATTATGAGATTATTTGAGAGCCCTTTAGTTCTTTGCACTGGTGTGTGTTCCCTTTGAAAGTGCTTCCTTTGGAGGAGAACAGCTCTAATTAGCCTCACAGAGTGTGAGCTTGATGCCTGCTCTGTGTCTATCCAAACCTTTAAGCACATTCTGTGGTATATAGGGACAGTGAGAAGGAATTGAACAGGCTGACAAATATTATCAGCCATGGCATTGTGGTGATAACCTGAAGTATTTCCCTTTTAAAGTGTTTAATTGCAAACATCTCTTTTATTTAGAAGAAGGAGCTGCTCTCTAGTGGGATTTGGCTTTTTGGGTTAATGCTACACAACCGTAGTTCGGGCATTTTTGAATTATTACCCAATCCAAATAAACCAGATCTGGACATGGCTCTGAAAGTAATCTGGTTTATGTCATAGAATCATAGAATAGTTAGGGTTGGAAAGGACCTTAAGACCATCTAGTTCCAACCCGTCTGCCATGGGCAGGGACTCCTGTTGTGGTTTAAGCCCAGCCGGTAACTCAGAACCATGCAGCCACTTGCTCACTCTCCACCTTCTTCCCTCCCCAACGTGGGGCAAGACAAGAGACTTTTCCCCCTTGTTGCAGACTGCCCTCCCAGAGAGCCAAATAGTTAGGCTAAAACCACGACAACTCCTCACGCTAGACCATGTCGCCCAAGGCTCTGTCCAACGCGGCCTTGAACACTGCCAGGCATGGGGCATTTACCACTTCTTTGGGCAGCCTGTTCCTGTGCCTCACCACCCTCAATGTCATTTATACTGAGAGAGTAATGGTAGTAGTATTTACTTATTACAGCTTGTTATCCTCAGAAGCCTCATATAGCATCCAGTTGTATTAAAATCATGTTTGTGTGAGTATGTATGTGTTTGTGAAACACAAGTAGACTTTGTCCCTTTGTCAGTGGGGATAATCATGTCACTGGGTTGTGCTCAGATATCACAGAGAAGGTGCATATGTTCTGACCTGGACTGGTAATACTAATTACAACATTTTAAACTAACTGTGTGGTTTTTCACACCAGGAGCTCTTGTCGTTGGCCAAACGGAAGCGTAGTGACTCTGAAGAAAAGGAGCCACCTGTGAGCAAACCTACAGCATCTTCAGACTCAGAGACGTCAGACAGTGATGATGAGGTGAGTTTGTCATGTTATCAGTGAAATTACCATGGGTTAGTTGTCTGATTGTACCTCAGCAGTGAAAGTGTATTTATCATACAATGTTTTTAGCCTGCTGACTTCATGAAGTGGGACTGGCCATCAGTGGCACTGATGGAGACCCATTAAGCCCAGAGGATGTGTACTCAGAAATACTTCATTTATTTATTTATTTTATTTTAATTCATATGCTATGAATTGTAACTGCATACAAAATAGCCTCAGTGTCTGTAGAAAAGGTAACTGCCTGTTTAATCCCGTGTTCATATGGTCTGAATGGTCTGGTGATCTACCTGCTTGAAACCAGTGTTTTTCCTGTGTAATGCTTGGGGTTGAAGAGCAGTGAAACTGCTTGCTGGAGGTTGAAGTAGTAGTGAAGCTGTTTGCTTGGGGTTTAAGGAGCAGTGAATCTGCTAAAGTTGGACTCGGAGAGAGGTTTTCAGCTTTAGAAGGGAGCTTCCTTCCTCAGGGAAGAAAAGGGTCAAGGCAGATCATACTATTTTACACATGGTAAAAATGCTCTGTTTAGTTACTTTGATTCTCCAAGAAGTCGCTGTGAACTGGCTTGTCTGGTCAGGTGAACATGCGACAGAGTGTGTTTTTATTGGCATTTTTGAAGACAGTAAGGCAAAGAAGAGTTTAGCATTACTTTGTTCTAGGGTTTAGTAAATTCCTTGTATAGTGCTGCTTATCTGCTAGATCTGGTTTTATTATCTTTTCTCAGTACTCCATTCTGGAGCTGGTTAAAAGTCTCTGCTTTCATCTGTAAAGGAAAATGGAAATAGACTTATTAGAAAAGAGGAACTGACAAACAGGTCATACAGGTATTTGAATAAAAACGCTTTCTTGAAGGCTTACTGTCCTGGGTTCAGCTTAAACCACGACACTTACGAATGTCTTTTGCAAGGTTTCCACACGTGTAGTGAGGTCATTTATACATCTGTTCTTAAAAATCCAGCAGGCACCTGTTTGGGGTGGATATTTTTCTCCTGAAACTACAGAAAATGGCTACTGTCATTGTGACATTGTGACAACTTAAGACCAATAGGCTGGGCCAGTGATAAACTAGTAACTATTATGCATTTGGTAGTGTAGCAGAGTTCTGCCAATAAGTGTAAAGAATGTGTGGGTTACTTTTCTTCCTGAGGCATTTTTAGAATAAATATACTTGGAACTCTGTTTCCATCAATCCTTTTCTTTTTTTAGAAGGTGACTCTTCTATCTAATACATGCTTAAGACATAAGGAGAGATAAAATTGTGACTGGACTGGATATATTAGATTTGCTATTGGGTGACCGCTCAGTCTGTCACGGTGTGTGTTCAGATCTGCTGGCACGCAGCTTAGTTATTCTAAGCTGTGTGGAGACCAGCTTGTCTGGAAAAGTAGACTTAGGTGTGGAAGGCACGTCAGTGATAAAGCCTTCTGTGTTTATCTCTGAAAACTGACAGAATAAATAGTATTCAGGTTATTTTTTAGCTTGTGTAACTATAGGTAAGATCTACCTTTCCACTGTAAGTAGAATATGGCAATGTATCTCTTCACATATTCGTACAGACTTGCAAATGCAGTAGTATCTCTGTTGCACCATGTGCATTTGATACTCTTTCTAATCTGTGTATTATTTCTAATTGATACTCTGTTCTTTCTGACGTCCCCGCAGCAAGAGGAAAAGATTTAGAGAAGAGGTAATTAGGACACTTGTTTCTATTCCTGTGCCTGAAATATGCATTCTGAACTGCTGTTTGTCACAGCAGGCTGAGACAGGCTGGGTTATAACAGTTCTGCTTCTGCCAGTCATTCAGTCATGTTCATCCCTAGGCTTGACTACACTACTCCTGCTGGACTACTTTGGTTATATCGGTGTTCTTGTGGTTGGTTTGGTGTTTGCTCAACCTTGGGGGCTGGAAAAGGGGGTCTAAAAATTGAAATTGTCTTCCTGGACTTCCTGCAAGATGAGGACCTTGAGGCAAAAGCATGGAAATGTTGCCTTGGGCAAATGTGCTTAATCATACACATGTGCTCCCACACAGGTTTTGTAGTGTGTGCGTCCTTTGTGGTTCCTACCCTACATGTTCCAGGATTGTTTCAGGTACCAGAAAGGAGCCTAAATCTCTGCTTCAGAGGCTAATGCTGCTGTTCTGCCTTTTGTTAAAGGGAGGAACATTTGCGGGTGTAGGGGAGAGAAATTGCATTTTGAGTTACAGAATAGCAGCATGTACAAATTATGCCACATCTATACCATGGCAGCCAAGGGATTTCAGTAGACCTTTATCATTATATTTCATCTGTCTCGGTGAAAATGCACTTCTGTGAAAGCTGTTACCCACAACAGGTATTCATGGTGCAGATCCTAGGTTCTGTAACACTTTAAGGACCAGTGGTTTGAACCAAATTACCTAGCCAAGGGACTGAAGATGAGTTGCAGCCAATGAAACAGGAGGGATGCTCTGCACCATCATCTAGTGGGTCTGTGGAACATGCATGGCTGAATTGACTATGAACTGTTACTCAGAGAACTAATAGCAGTGACTGCAGGGCTTTGCAATAAGAAGTGCTCTCTTCACAAAGAGATACGCTAAGCCAGATGCAGATGTGGAGGCAGACAGCTCCTTTATCTGTGGAGCAACATGTGGCTGTGATCACTCAGAGGTCACCGTCCCAAACTGTTAGCCTGCTGCATGTAACCAGTTTGGTGTTAGCCATGTTACTGTTGGGGCTACTCTGCTAGAGATGTATGTATCCACAAGGTACCCTCGTTGCTTATTGAAGACATTGTATGGATGGTGTTCTTTAGTTACAGTAGGTTAATTCTGGGTTCTTGCTCTTCCTTTTATCCTGGCGTCGTTGCTTTCAATAAGAGAATTCTTTCTGTGGCATGCTGAAGCCTGGATGACTTCTGCAGCAACTTCACCACCATCAGTGTAGGTTACACAATGCTGTAGGAGCTCCTGTTTCGTTTCTCTGGAAAGGTTTGTTGTTAGCAATGCTGCCATATAAGTCTGTGCATCCTTCTACACTCATCCTAATGTGGTGCAGGGTTTGGTTGTGCCTTTTAACAGCTCTAGGACAACAGCAGAAGGTAATTCCAGGACAAGAAAAGTTATATCGAGAATGTTTGGTACTAGTGTGGAGTTCAGCGAGGAATATCCATTCATGCCTCTATTTGCAAACGTGCAGATTCAGTAGGAGATGGCATAGCTGAAGATCTTGTCAATGGGACAGAGAAGGAGGTGAGCAGTGGTCATGCAGCTAGTGAGGAAATCGGACTCAAATAGGGCCTTTTGCCCCTGTTATGAGGAAGTTTGGATCTGCTTACTGCACTTGAAGTTAGAGCACTCTAGTAAACCACAGATTAGCAGAAAATTGCGTGTGTGCCTTCTGCTTTGGGGGTGTCTTTTGTGGATCTGTAGAGATTATGATGCTGAATGTCTCTATTCCCCACCCCCACCTCCCCCCGTGGGCTTTTTTTCCATAATACTGCTTCATTAGGCCTTCAAGAACAAGTGGGTTCTCCAGTCCTGTGAGGCCTTTGCCATAGATTTTTTTTAAGCTTAGGAAATTTGAAGCGGGCTGTGCTTTAATCTTCCACACAGCCCTCCAGCATTACAGGCTGTGTGCTTTGTAACTTTGACTCTTCTTGGAAACAGTTTCCTTCAGCTCCTAATGGGTGCAATAGCAAAGCTTTCCTTAAGGAAGAGAGGTGCTGTCACTTCCCCCACCCCAAACAAAGTGCAGTTGCAGATTTGAATAGTGCAGGCTCATTGTATGGAGGCTGGAATGTCCAGAGTAGCAATGTGAACCAGCTGTGGACAAAATAGGTGCAAAATTTGATCTGCAAGTAGCTTCTTAAAATTGCAGACTAGCATGGGCGTAGCTTCAGGGGTTATGCGTTGTGATTTATGTGTTACGAGAGTCTGCAGGAGCTCTGCAGTGGAGCAGGTTGCTCCAGAAATAGACTCATGGAAGTATTGGAATTGAATATGTGATATTATTTAATTTTTTTCACTACATGAACTTTTTCTTATACCCAGGGAGCAGTTCTTGCTGAGGCAAAGCCAGTCATGAGGCACTGTCTAATACTTAGAGAAGTCATTAAGCTTTTGTTAGTCCAGATGATGCTTGCTGGCTGGTGATATTAGAGCTATGCAAGGCACTCCTTGACCAAGTGTTTTATGGCTGTTGCCATCTCCAGCTGTTTGGCCCAGGCTTCCAAATAAAACACTGCAGGTTTTCATAGCCAGTGGCATCCCTGAGTTTGTTTTGATTATGGAGAGTGCTTCTGCATTGGCATTTGGTATATACCATCTCAGTGTTGTCACTCAGCAGTTCATGCCATTTTTGCAGTACATGGACCCCACAAAATACTTCCAGGGCAACATTAATTTGCAGCTTAAACTGAATTTATACCTATTAGAGGTAGACCTGGGTTTTGTTTTGTTTCGTTGTTTGTATTTGGTCTTTTTTGTTGGTGTTTTGTTTGGTTATTTTTTTCCATAGTTACCTTTCTGTGAGCTCCTTTGAGCATTACTCAGGCAGTGAGGGTGGATCAGGTGTCTGGTGATATTTTGGCGCATGAAGCCTTCTTTCAGCCAGCTATTTGAAAAGCCTCTTCTGTGGCTTCAGGAGGTGTTTCCTTTATTTCATAGAATCCTAGAATGGTTTGGGTTGGAAGGGACCTGAAAGATCATCCAGTTCCAACCCCTCTGCCATGGGTAGGAACACCTTCCACTAGACCAGGTTGCTCCAAGCCCCATCCAGCCTGGCCTTGAACACTTCCTCTGATCATCTTCGTGGCCTCCTCTGGACTCGCTCCAACAGGTCCATGTCCTTCTTATGTTGGGGGCCCCAGAGCTGAATGCAGTACTGCAGGTGGGGTCTCACCAGAGCGGAGTAGAGGGAAGAATCACCTCCCTCAACCTGCTGGTCATGCTCTTTTTGACGCAGCCCACCATGTGGTTGCCTTTCTGGGCTGTGAGTGCATGCTGCTGCATCGTGTTGAACTTCTCATCAACAATCACCCCCAAGTCCTCCATGGGGCTACTCTCAATCCATTCTCCTCCCAGCTTGGGGTTGCCCTGAATCACATGCAGGACCTTGCTCTTGACCTTGTTGAACTTTTTGCTGGCCCACCTCTCCAGCCTGTCTAGGTCCTTCTGGATGGCATCTCTTCCCTCCAGTGTGCTGACTGCATGACACAGCTTAGTGTCATCAGCAAACCTGCTGAGGGTGCACTCGATCCCTCTGTCCATGTCGCTGACAAAGATGTTGAACAGTGCCTGTCCCAGTACCTACACCCAAGGAATGCCACTTGTAACCAGTCTCCACTTGGACTTCGATCTGTTGACCACAGCTCTTCAAGTGCAACCATCCAGCCAATTCCTTATCCACTGAGTGGTCCATCCATCAAATCTGTGCCTCTCCAGTTTAGAGACAAGGATGCCATGTGGGACTGTTGTCAAAAATAGGAGATATTTGCTCATCTCCTTTCCGTTTTGGTTTTGACACCTTGAGTCTCCTATTTGTGTTTTAAATGGTCCTTTAAATCTTATAATTGCTCCGCTGTTGTCATTGTGAAGGTGTTTGAGGTGTCAGAATGACCAGTGCAGACCCTGAAAGGCAGGAAAAGTAACAAGACTTTTTATTTAGTATTTAGTTTTAATGGTGGTGGTAGAGAGCATTTTCCTCCTTGTAGCTCTTGGAGTGCTGTCTCCAGAGTTCTCCCAGCTTTGAGAAACCCTGAGTACAGCAAATACTGCTTTATCTTCCTATCTGTGCTGCTTGCCCTTGCCTTCAGACAGGCTGAAACTGCAGTTTGATGACTTGCCTGGAGGACTGCCTTTTGTTTTCCCAGTGTGAATGGAGGAGAATGGCTGAAAGTTTGTAAGCCTGGCTAACTCTATGTACCTTGGTATTCTCAAGCTGTCATGTTGTCATGACCTATAAGTTTACCTGGCCTAGGAAAGGAACACATCCGTAAGGGACCTGTTGTGCTTTCGAAGTTTCTAATTTGCTTTTTGCTTATAGAAGTGATATCCAGGAGGGGAGGGTATGGCAAGGGCAGGCTGGCAGCCTTGGTTGTGCGCCTTTCTGGTTTGATGTAAAAGGGGAAAAAAAAGGGCAAAGAGAATACCTATTTCCAAAATAAAACCTCAGTGGATAATGCATTTAGTCACTCTCTCTAGTCACACAGTATCTGTCTGAGCAGCAGGGGCCAAAACGATTCCACCACTTTCTGTACTCTCAGAGCTCACTTCTTTTATCTTTTTTCTCTCCTTTTCTTTTCCCTCGGTCTCATTTCGTTTCCCCAGTGAAAATATGTTCCAGGTTTGCTGAGCTATAAATGGTTTTCTTCAGTCATTTTGTGTAGTTGCTTTTGTAGAAGCTGACTTCTAAATCTGGCAAATTTCTAACGTGGCGGGGTTTTTTGTTGTTGCTGTTGGCAAGCCATTCTGGGTACTGTGGCTTAACTTGGACTTCTTAGGATCCTAGAATCATTCAGGTTGGAAAGGACCTTTAAGATCACTGATGCCAACCATTTCTTGGGGCAAACACGCAAGTGATTAGCACTGTGAACCTTGAAAAGAAGAGGAAAATTTGAAATGCTCTTCTGGCTGTTTCCGGTGGCTGAACCATAAAGCTCTGTTGTTCAGTAGTACTAAACAATAAGCAGAAAGCCATGTTGCAGCACACTTGTGCATGGGGTTATTAACTTGCTGTGTCTGCAACCATGGAGGGTTCCAGATGGTGGCTGAGGAGGCAGCAGTGAATAGAGGAGCTGTTGATGGGAAGCATGTGAGAAGTGTTGACTGGCTCTGCCTGACTGGAACATGGAAGAGGGAATCTGGAGAAGCTGCAGTAGAAGGCAGATTGGAAAACATGGTTATTGTTTGCAATTTGAGATGCATGGAGATAAGGGGAACAGAGCAAACAAATGCTTCTGAATATAACTGTATGCGTTTTTACTAGGTATTACATGCAAATATGTCGTTACCTTTCTGATCTCCACTGGTGTGCCAGAGCTTGAGGAAGGGGCTTAAAACTCTGGATTGGACTGCAGGTTGCCATGCAGCTCATGCCTTTCCAGTGGTGTTGTGTTCATGTGTCCCCATACGTTGTGTCCTGTCCCCTCTCCAAGCTGCAAATCTCTGTTACATCTTCCTCTGCTGTAAGAAGAAACTCGATGTTGGCTAGCGTCTCTCTGAACAATACGGAGTGGTCATTCAGTGTCCAAATGACAACTGATGTTTCTTGAGCCTGCAGAGCAACCTGTGAGCCTAAAAGAGTATCATGCTGACTACATCCTGCATTGATTTGTTTGTCCATAAAGCTTGCTCAAACCCTCGTCTGGTCCTATAGTGGTACCAGAAATGACCAGGCATTCATGAGAGACTGGGGTAGCTAAATAACTCCTGAGGCATATGAGTTGGATGAGAACGAATTTGGCTGACAGCACTGAAACTGGGAGGTGACAGCCAGTTATTATGACTTAAAAGGCATAGAGGTCACTTGTATAAACAAGCGAGATGAAGTGTAACCTTCAGGGTGAAATAGAAACCAAAGCAAAATGTTCTAGATTAGGGCAGGGGTTTTTTTATTACTTGTTTTTGTTCAAGAGGTTATCATAGTTTTCTCTTCAGTTCTGGCTTCTTGTACCCAGGTTTTCTCCACAATTCCACTTGTGAGTTAAAGGCTGAGAACAGTGATCTGTAATGCATGTATCTACAGCTATTAAACATTTTATTAACAACTGAAGTCACGCTGGTTTTATCTGATCTTAACTTCTTTCATCTCAGTGTGACCTCTCAAGGTCTTGGTAGAACTGTGGTGTATGCTATGGCTTTCTCGGTGCTGCTTCCTTGCTGTACAGCATTCTGACACAAGGTATAATTGAGCATTAGAACACTGAAAAGAAGTGGCAGAGCTCTGGGAAGGAGACACTTCTGCTTCCCTGGTTCAGAGAGCTCTGATCCTCACTGCTAAATGCTCCCTTTCTCTCTGGTGTGCTGGCAGGAGGTGAGCTCTTGAACGAATAGCACTTTTCTGTAATACCTGGGAGATGATTCTTTAACGTTGAGGTTTGAGCAGATTCAGGTGGAATACAAGCTTGTTCTTAACTGATATATATGGGCATAGTTAACTAGGAATGTTGTTAGACAGCAGTATTGTAACACTGAACAAGTAAAGCTTCAATGTGGAAGTTAATAAAGACATGAATGCAAGCTCAGGCTATATAAAGTCAGATGCTTTCTGTGCGGTTTCTCACCTATCATATGGACCATAACAGGCTGGGATAACTGCATAGGGTATGGATTGCAATCGGGGCTCACCACTATGTAGCTGTACTTCTACCTCAGAAAAGAAAACTTCTGCCTGGCATTTGACTGATACTTTTGAATACACAGCTGGTGCTTAAAAATGATGATGAAGCAGTTGGTAATGTGGAAGGTACAAGGCTGGGTGTGAGAGTAATCAAACCCAAGGAAACTCTAAAGATAGTAGGTCAGGTAGTAGCCTCTAACTACTCTGTTGAGTTTCATTTAGAGTATTTGAACACCAGGGTTCTCTGAAGATGGTGCCTAATCAGGTAGAAATCATCAAATTTGATGGGATGATTACTGCCTGCAGAAATGGACTCGATTCATCCCCTAGGAGGGGAAATAGATGAGAAGACTGAAATTTGTGTGCACCTGAGGTCAAATCTAAAGATTTCTTATTTTTTCTTTCTTTCCCTGGTTGGAGTAGTTTTGATCACAAGGTCTCAGTTGCATAAAAAAGTATTTGCTCACTTGAATTAGGAATATGTTTTTGTAGTAGACTGCATGGTGGTGATGTGCATGGAAGATGAAAGTAATATACAGGTACAAAGAGGGTAACAGTCTAACTATATGTATATTTAGAAAGAAACTGCCTTATCCCTGAAGGTCTTATGCCTGGAGAATTTCTAGGAGAGGTAGTAAACTGCAAAATATTGTAAAGCCTTAAAAGAATACACAGGCACTCATTACAGGTTCTGTTCCCTTCTGGCTTTACCCAGTTAGTTGGGACCATGCAAAAATCCTAATAAGAAATCACTGTAAGGTAAATAGTAGTTCTTCTCCTGGGACTTTGGGATTTAAAGTTGCTACTTGTGTGTGTGGTGAGATAAGTCTTGTAGTTGGAAACTGAAGTCTAAGTTAATTGAAGATATAATACTAAGAGAAAATTAAAATTAAGACTTGATATTTGATTTTTTTCTTCCTCTGTGATTCTGATTTGATTCTGACTTGTGTATGTAGATGCAGGTGGTGGTACTACTGTCTATGGGTGAGTGTGCTGCTGGGTTCTTGCATGAAAATACAGATGCTGCGTGCTCTTGGTAAAACTGAGATTCTTGCAGAGTGCCATGTACAACTGGTGAGCCTTCATGGAAATCTCTTAAACATTGTGAGACCCCACTTGGAGCACTGTGTCCAGTTCTGGTGTCCTCAACATAAGAAGGATGTGGAACTGTTGGATCAAGTCCAGAGGAGGCCACGAGGATGATCAGGGGCTGGAGCATCTCCTGTGTGAAGACAGGCTGAGAAAGTTGGGGCTGTTCAGCCTGGAAAAGAGAAGCTGCGTGGAGACCTCAGAGCAGCCTTTCAGTGTCTGAAGGGGGCCTGTAAGGGTGCTGGAGAGGGACTCTTCATCAGGGACTGTAGCAATAGGACAAGGGGAAATGGGTTTAAACTTAAAACAGGTGAAGTTCAGATTAGATCTAAGGAAGAAGTTCTTTACAGTGAGGGTGGTGAGGCACTGGAAGAGGTTGCCCAAAGAAGTGGTGAATGCTCCATCCCTGGCAGTGTTCGAGGCCAGGTTGGACAGAGCCTTGGGCAACATGGTCTAGTGTGAGGCATCCCTGCCCATGGCAGGGGATTCGAACTAGATGATCCTAAGGTCCTTTCCAACCCAAACCATTCTATGATTTTATGAATATTATGCTCTTGAATAAACTAATTTTGGTAATACATCTGTTGCTTCTATTGAATGGTAGCAAACTGAAGGTAATCTTTACAAATGCAGTTGGTCATTTGTCTAAAATTATTTTCCCAGGAAAATGTTCTCAGTACCTGTTTTCTCCTGGTGGATATTGCAGACTCTGAATTCTTCATTGGTTTGTTTTCTAAAGAAGTGTCCTACCAACTGTTGGCTTGCACTGATAACTGGTTTTTAAGAGAAAGACAAAACCACTCCACGCTCCACCTCCCCCAAACTCAAAGAACCTTGTAAAATGCTTTAATTTGATAAGTTTCCTGTTGATTGCTTTTCCCCCCCCCTTGGATGATTGATTTGTTGCTGTCAGGTATTGGACTGTTTCTCAGTTGTTTTTACTCCAGTGTTTTCAAGGAGGGAGAATAGTTCATGTCTCATGACCCCTTTCTTGGTTCTTTCCTTGCAGTGGACTGTTGGAGGTTCTAAAAACAAGAAAAAAGGAAAAGCGGGTAAGGCAGAGAAGAAAGGAACCATGAAAAAGCAGACGAACAAAGCTGCCTCTTCAGGCAGCTCAGATAAAGACAGCTCGGCTGAGAGCTCAGCACCTGAAGAGGGTAAGATAACACATGTGCATTTACTTACAGTGTGAAGTCACCCCTTTGTGCACACTGAAGAATAATGTTACATGGTGTTGTTAAAGACTATCTGCAAAGAGTTTTCTGGGTGTTACTGTTAATCTGGATGACTCTTAAACTTGCCGTGGTTTGAAGTGTATATAATTCAGTATAGCATTGCTGTAAGCACTCTGTTACAACTGCCACACTAAATAGTGTTTCAACTGAAGGATGTATAACATATTTAACTGCTTGACTTTCTCCTGGATAATTCTTTTATTCCTTCTAGCATGTCCCAGCTGTAGTGTGGGTAGCGTTTTCTTTTATTCCCATTGACGTATTTTTCCTTTCCAAACTTCTTGTGATGACAGAGGGAGAGGTGTATGGTGTTGCATGATTCAAATAGCTTATCTTGCTTGCATTTGCTCTGAATTGGACATTCTTGCACATTTACATTGACATGGAAGAAGAAAAATCATTACTATAACTTCGTCACAATATATTTTAACATGAGTATTGAATATGTTCCAATGCTGGGCAGAATTCCTGTGTTCCTTCCTGTTTTCATCATGTCCATGAAGGTTTGCAGGGTGTTGGTTGCAATTTCAGTTGATACAGAAAAACCCAACGAAGTTAAGAAAGTATATGAAGGAGCCTACAGTTTTAAGTATATTAAGCACAGTGGAGACAGACCAAAGCATGAAGTGATTGACGGGGTATATATCAGTGCTTACAAGTCGAGTGTTTTCACAGTGTAAGCTTGCAAAGCTGGGAGTTGCCAGAAATACTTGAGACCAGAATGACAGTGAAAGAAAGAATCTTGATGCCTGCTTTTGCCATTTGGTGTGATGTAGTAAATCAGGTGAAATAATCAAAGCAGCTGGAACTGGATCAAATTTAAAGGTGGTGTTACCCTGTGTTATTGGGGAGTCATTTGGGCTGTTCCCTAAGCCCAACTGGGAGGGCTTTTACACCAATGGAGCATCATGGCCTTGCCCGTCCCGAGGGTAACGTGTTTGAACTTTATCTTCTGAAGTAGCAATTTGTAGTGTTGCAGACTTCAGACAACAAATTTTGGTTCCTCAGATTGCTGTAATTGGGAGCATTGATGGTGGTTAATAGTGGCATTTGAGGTGCACACATGCACATAAAGTCATGGATGTGTAAGCAATTTCTCAGGGACATAAGCGTACCGGCATAGAATCCTAAACTCAAGTCCCTAACATACTAACTAAAAGGACTCCTAAAATTTGCTTGTCTTATTAAAAGTTTTTACTTACAACCCAGTTTGTGTCACATGTAATACCACTCATTTTATCATTTTTAGCATGCATATCTTACAGTAATAAAGTATTTCCTCCTGGGTTTAGTTTTCATGTTCAGCCTGGAGAAGAGAAGCTGCGTGGAGACCTCATAGCAGCCCTCCAGTATCTGGAGGGGGCCTACAGGGATGCTGGAGAGGGACTCTTCATCAAGGACTGTAGTGGTAGGGCAAAGGGAAATGGGTTTAAACTTAAGCAGGGGAAGTTCAGGTTAGGTATAAGGAAGAAGTTCTTTACAGTGAGGGTGGTGAGGCACTGGAATGGGTTGCCCAAGGAAGTTGTGAATGCTCCATCCCTGGTGGTGTTCAAGGCCAGGCTGGACAGAGCCTTGAGCAACATGGTCTAGTGTGAGGCATCCCTGCCCATGGCAGGGGGTTGAAACTGTATGATCTTAAGGTCCTTTCCAACCCAAACCATTCTATGATATTTATGCTTTTAGTATAGTGGAGGAGGAGTGTAAAATTTATCCTTTGCTAACATGCTATGATGGAGTGGTTGGGCTTTGCTCCAGTTGAATCTTGCTGCCTTGTATTTTTGTTTTAGGAGAAGTCTCTGACTCAGAAAGCAACAGCTCCTCATCTAGTTCAGATTCAGATTCTTCATCTGAAGATGAAGAATTCCATGATGGCTATGGAGAAGATCTGATGGGAGATGAAGAAGATCGAGCTCGACTGGAGCAAATGACAGAAAAGGAGAGAGAGCAGGAGCTGTTTAACCGGATAGAGAAGAGAGAAGTGCTAAAAAGAAGGTGAATTTTATGTCTGTTGATATATGGCAGTGAATTCATACAGGCTGTATGGAGAGTATACTGACTGTGCTCTCGTGTTTGGGGTGCAAGCATTCAGCACTATAAAGTGAATTAAGCTTCATTGTAGGGTTTTGGGGGTTTTTTTGTATATACCCTCCTTGTAGCTAGTTGACAAGCACACAGCAGGAATTCTGTGTGTTCTTGTAATAGTCAGTGTCTGAAAGTTACTGTTGTAGCCATGTTACTGCATTTTTAAAAAGGGAAAAAAGGAAGACCGAGGGAACTACAGACCAGTCAGTATCACCTCAGTGCCTGGCAAGATCATGGAGCAGATCCTCCTGCAAACTATGCTAAGGCACCTGAACAGTAAGGGGTTGCTTTGTGACAGCCAACATGGGCTTCACTATGGGCAAATGGTGCCTGGCAAATTTGGTGGCCTTCTATGATGGTGACCACAGCATTGGTGGATAAGGGAAGAGCAACTGACATCATCTACCTGGACCTGTACAAAGCATTTGACACTGTCCCAAACAAAATCCTTATCTGTAAGTTGGAGAGGCATGGATTTGATGGATGGACCACTTGGATAAGGGATTGGCTGGATGGTCACACTGAAAGAGTTGCGGTCAATGGCTTGATGTCCACTGATGAGTGGTGTTCCTCAGGGGTCAGTATTGGGACCAGTGCTGTTCTTTGTTGGCGACATGGGCAGTGGGATTGAGTGCACCCTCAGCAGGTTTGGTGGTGACACTAAGCTGTGTGGTGTGGTTGACACTGGAGGGAAGGGATGCCATCCAGAGCAACCTTGGCAGGCTTGAGAGGTGGGCCCATGTGAACCTCATGAAGTTCAATAAGGCCAAGTCCAAGGTCCTGCATGTGGGTCAGGGCAATCCCAGGCACAACTGCAGGTGGAGATTGAATTGGGAGCAGCCCTGAGGAGGACTTGGAGGTGTTGCAGTTTCCTTGTAGTAAAAGTGTTTTTCTTTCTATGTGTCTAAAATAAAAGATTTCGCACATGTAGGGCGAGTTTTGTCCAGTTTCCTCTCTCTTCAGTGACTTCTCTCTTTCCTCAGTTGCTGAGAAATTTCTCTAGAGGATGGACATCTGAGTAAATCTTGTCAATACAGGCTACCATCAGACTGTCCATTTGTCCAAGCCATAGTTAGTTAGAGCCCTGCCTGTCTATGGTTTTAATACAGCTTTCAATGTCCTCTCTAGTCTGCTGCTATCCTCAAAAAGATCAGAATGAGTGAAAGATTGGATTTAGATCAGGTAGAAGGACACCATATGTTTTCATTTCATTCATTGTTCCATGGTAACTCAATGTCTTTCTTTTAGAATGAACACTGGAGAATACTTGATACAAACAAGCTAAGCAATCTGAGCTGGAGTTGCTGATTTAAACGAGTTTATCCTGTTCTATGTAAAGGGGTTGGCAGGTAGAACTAAGGAGGGGGGTCGTAGTTATTTAACTCCATGGTAAGTTGAATCTTTCAAAATGCTGTCTAGCTTTTTGTGTCTACATTGTGCTGTGAGTACATTTGGATTACAGCAGCACTGTGTGTGATAAAATGCCTGTGCCTTGTGTATTATGCTTCATGTTAAAGGCATAAAGGGCAATGAGTTCATCTGGCACTTCAGTTTCTTGGCTACAAAATCCAGGTGTAAAGGACTGAAGAAGAATGGACTGTGTAATATGCATGTGGGTAGCACATTTTGAATTTCAGTTATTGGAAGTTAAGTAATCTTTTCTTCTTGGGTTTGTCCATATGCACACTTCACTAAAGCAGCGACCAGTCCATGGTGCAGTGGAATCTCAGTCACAGGACAATTCTGGTGAAATCACTGCTCTTCTGAATAGAGTGGCTGAAAATAAGATTTCAGGGTGACATATTTCATGAAGGTAGAAATGTAAGTGCCTAAATTGGACTGCAGAAACTGCCTGAGTCTCATTGGAATGTAGCTACTGAAGGAGAACTCACTGTGACTTCTTTGCAGTCAGTCTTATACAAACCAGTACCAATAGAAAGCTGGAGTTTAAGCACTGAAAAAGTTAGCATGATCGTGGCTTTAAACACCCACATTTTTAGCTGTGGAGATGCAAATGATGCGAAATAGCCAATTGTTTTCAGAGATGGAGGCAGCATGCAATGGTCACTACACTGGCGAAGATGGAGTAAGGACAGATTTCTGGGGAGTAGCCATTGCTATGTGGTTTTCATCAGCCCTAAAGGTTAGCTGTCTGTTGTCTGCACTTTTCTGTTCTCAGCTTTTCTTCATCTTATTTTTCTTGGGGAAGGAAGGGGATGGGAATAGGGGGCAGGATAGTGTTAAAGGTTTATCCATCTGGAGCGAGCAGTGGAAGCATTCCTTACAGCCTGCCAACAACTTAAGCTGTGATAGCATCTGCGTGGTACTTTGCTCACTCAGGGAGAGACCATTCTATCACACATTCTTTTTGTTTCAATATCTGCCACTAGGTTTGAAATCAAGAAGAAACTAAAAACGGCAAAAAAGAAAGAAAAGAAAGAGAAAAAGAAAAAGCAAGAGGAAGAGCAGGAGAAGAAAAAACTCACACAGATCCAGGAATCCCAGGTAGGAAATAAAACTATCCATAGTAACAAACCTTTTTCCCTTGGCAACAGGAGATAGGATGCTGCCTTTCTCTGCCCCTCATGTTTCCCCTTAACGTCAAGCAGTGTGGTAAGCAGGTCAGAATTTAGTTCATTTATATGTTCAAGCTATCTTTAGCCTTTCCAGCTCATCTAAAGAAATTAACATCTTTGGCCTGCTGAGGGGTGCACTGATAACTCCCTTTAATGAAAAATGCAAAGTTGCAGCTGTATCTAGAGTTGCTGTGATAGTCCTCCTATATGAGAATGGGAGAGGAACCTTTTGCAGTTCCTTTAGCCAAAGTTGTCATTCAGTCTGAAACATTACATGCAGTCTTTCTTGCAAGTGAAAGCTTGAGAGAGCAGGCCAGAAAATGGTGAGCTGTTGCCTTAATTATTTTGCATGCACATACAATGGAAAGACTGCTTATTTTCTACAGGTAGGGATGTCAAGAAAAAGCTTGAATGCTGGGAGGAGCAGAAGTAGTTCTATAGTTTATCCACCTCCAGTAGAAAGAGGATAAAATACCAGTTGTGGGGTTGAGGCCTCTGTGACTGAACTGTAGTTTCAATGGGCTGAATTGGCTGTGGTTTCAAATGGTTAAGACCATGACCTTAACTATTTATAGAGTCTGGGCAGATAGGCTCCCAGAATGGGATGGGTTTCATCTGATTTTAGCCATCTAAGAGCTAGTTGGTTGTTTGCACTTGTTGTTGCCTCTGTCTTTGTGCAATGGAGGAGGGCATCTCCAGCTGGCAACTCACTCCATGTTATTTTCTAGTGAAATAGATGTTTAACACTTAATGTAAAATTAGGTGAAATGAGTTTTCCATTAGGCACATGTTAAGTGGAGTGAATCTTATCTCTCTACCTCCTCAACTCCGTATGTATACATGTGTGTATACAGTTATATAGTCCATTATATAATACATAATGTATAGATGTGTGTACATATATGCATATGTAAAAGGATCTTAGCAGAGTTCTTTTACAGTGCCTTCTAGAAGTTACTTTGACTTACGTCAGATGACTGTCTCTTATGCTTGTTATAAAAGCTGCTTTCAGTGCTACCTTGTATTCCAGATAGACTTGTTAGAAACTGAAAATATTAGAAGACTTACAGCATTTAAGATTTGGATCCATATTGCAGACTTTACACATGACTTTATTTCTGCTTTAAATATTTTTTAACATTGCTTTTCTCTTTGCAACTGAATGAGAACAAGTGTCTTGATTTGGCCTTGCAGGAGAAGCAAATGGAAGACTATTTACCCAGGTTTTCCTCATTACTTCTTAATTGCAGAATTACTTCCATTTTATTTCTCTAGTCCTTTTTTAACTTTGAGGAGGAGTTTTGAGACTAAAATTTGGTGGCAGAAATGTTCAAGTGTAAATATGTTCATTATTTTTGATAGGAAGTAGAAAAAAGAAATCCAGTTCAGACTGATTTCACTTTCTGTGGCCTCTAAAAATGAATTTGTTCAAACTTCATTTTGAAATTTTTTCTTTTTTTTTAGTTTCTATTTGAAAAGCTTTCAAAGTGTGCAAACAATCTTTGTTCTAATGCATTTCAATTTGTGGATTGCGCTTGGTGTTGAGGTATCTTCTGTTGTTAGGTCATGTCACATAACAAAGAGCGGCGATCAAAGCGGGATGAGAAGCTAGACAAGAAATCTCAGGCAATGGAGGAGCTAAAAGCAGAAAGAGAGAAAAGGAAGAACAGAACAGGTATGAAAGCGTGTTGCTATTGCTACAATGCTTGAGGCATTATTACAGCTTTCTGAAAGTGCTACTTCCTGTCTCTAATGAAACAGTCCTACACCTTGGAGTTAGTGAATTCTGTGTCTGTGTTTTCCTTGATCTCTTGCCCAACATGATCACCTTGGGTATTGTTTGGCATCATTGATGCTGTATTCCTCTCCCTCACCCCTCCTTGGAATGGTCTGAAAACAAAGCAAAGTTTCATTGCAGTCCATTGAATGGCACTTTATAATGTTTATTTCATGGATTTGAATTGGTTGCTTAGATTCTGTTATTTAATCTTTGACCATCCAAACCGTATTTATTGTACTTGTGCTGCCTTGTCTACATTTGCTTGTTTCTTCACTGGCACATCATCTTGTTGGTCTTGCCAGACTTTTGATGAACCTCTTTTGTTACTCTACTGGGTATTATTGTGGTCCTCTCCAAACATGAGAATTCTTTTTTCCTTGCAAAATAACAATGAGTTGTCTGATCATAATAGTTTTATCTTATATATCCAGTTGTTATGCCTATTTTGTATCGCTACGTGCGGTCAAGTTGGGAGACTGAAGATAAGTACAACTGAGATTTAAGCTGCTTTTAAATACTTTGATTCTCTCTTTGAACATCTACAACGGAATGCTTAGTTTACTAGTGGATTTGAACATGTGGCACTTCGATCCAGCATAAAACAAACAGCTGCCTGCCTCTTTTTAAAAACAACAATAAGGTTTCAGCTCTAAGAGGAAGCTTTCATAAAAAATTTACAGCTTGCTTTTTCTTGTTCTCTGGCCTCCTTCCCCCAGCTGAATTGCTTGCAAAAAAACAGCCATTAAAAACTAGTGAAGTATACTCTGATGATGAAGAGGAGGAAGAGGATGATAAGTCTAGTGAGAAAAGTGATCGCTCATCCAGGTCGTCATCCTCTGATGAAGAGGAAGAGTAAGTAGTAAACATTACACTATAGTTACTTGTAAGTGTGTATTCATAAAAAGATCCACTTCATGTAGACACATGCTGTTTTAGAGGATTGTTTTGGGGCAGTTCAGTGTCTCTAAAGTGGTTTTGCTTCTGGGCACACTTGTATTGCTCAGATTTGAGTCCTTGGCTTCTATATGATGGTGCATGGGACTGATTTACCCTGGATGGCCTTGCAGCTGCAGTTCCCTGCTGTTACCTTGAGCCCCATTTACACTGTTGTTTATAGATGTGTTTAGTCCTACAGCTGAGCAGCTGCAGAACCCTGGCATATTAGCAGGGTAGAGATGTGTGCTGGCTTATCTTAAAGCATCAAACTGCCTTGGTGTGTGAGTCTGCTTTGTGGTATCAGAGATAACAAGTCTGGGACTTAACATTAAGCCTTTCTCATGAATGCTAAATTCACATACCTACAGTCAGCTAGCGCATGATAAATCCTTCCTTTTACTAGCAATTTAAATAGTTAGCACTCATGCTGCACCTTGCTTAGGACCCCTTTTTTGGTGATTGTGCCTCTACTTTCTTTTCTTTATTCCTTCTCTCCTTTCCCAAATCAGGAAAGAAGAAATTCCTCCTAAGTCCCAGCCAGTGTCCTTGCCTGAAGAACTGAACCGAGTGCGGTTATCACGACACAAGCTGGAGCGCTGGTGTCATATGCCCTTCTTTGCCAAGACAGTCACTGGCTGCTTTGTCCGAATTGGCATTGGAAATCATAACAGCAAACCTGTTTATAGGGTGAGTTTACTTCCAAGGGATTTAGTTCTTTTTATAGGTCTGTAATATAATATTTGCAGCTTTGCAATTCTCAGGTACCTGTGATTGTTTGAGTAATTCATATAGAAAGATTGCTTAGAGTCAGAAAATGTAATTGCTATTAAAGAAGTGGAGGAGAACAGGTAGTTGAAGAGAGAGATTTAGTGGGAGAGAAGGAGCTCTGACAAAGCCTGTTCTTCCAGCTTTGGTTCATTTGTATTGCAAAGTAGAGTTCAGGACTCTGCTTTGACCAAGTAAGGATGAGTAACATTCACTCCTGATTTCTGGGAATGTTCCCAAGTTATTGTGTGGTTTCAGTTCTTATTTTTACAAAGTGTTTCTACTACATCAGTGTGCCTCAGAAGAGAGGGTGATTGAGAACACAGTTTAGATTTTCTGTTTCATTGCTGTAATGCACAATCATAGGGTGCAATAATTAAAATTGTATTATAAGAAGTCCCTAGAGGGGCTGTGCTTAGTATGTGAGCAGCAGTGGTGTGTTTCATTTGGGACATATGCTAACCCAAACCTGTGTTAACTGAAAAGGAAATAGAAAAAGTAGAAAAGTGGACACCATTTCGTCAGGAAGGCAGAACTGAGAGATGAAAATACTGCATCAAGCATTCAGATGGTACAATTTGGCAACTCAAAGGTGATGCATGAAGCAACTAATTCAGTACTTGATAATGTACACTGAAGAGTCTTGCTTTCCTTGATCTGGTTAGAATTGTTAGTTAGGTTAAGATTTTTGATCTCTAGTGAAAATGCTTGAATATGCCATATATATTCCAGGATACACAAAACACCCTCTTGCTTATTTTACTCTGTGATACAGGTTGCTGAAATAACTGGTGTGGTAGAGACTGCAAAAGTTTACCAGCTTGGTGGTACCCGGACAAACAAAGGACTACAGTTGAGGTAAGATACCAAAGCAATCCTTATCAGTTCATGAATCAGTGTCCTCTCCATAGCAAGTAATGTTCTGTGTGTGGTTTGGAGAGGAGAGCTAAAAAGCAGACTGGACCATGCCACAACACTTATTGCTAGAATATTGGGGTTTGGTTGGTTGGTTGGTTTGTTTTGACCCTTGGGCATGATGGAAATGATGAGAAAAAGAGAAAAATCTCATGCAGGGACTTGTGTTTGTGTTGACATCTGAGCAGTGTGTCCCTCTTGAGCTTCACAATACTCATATCTTTTTCTCTGCTCCTGTTATCAGATGTGAGAAATAGGTATCATTTAAAGGCATACACAGTTGGGTCTGATATACATCTTACAACATAAAACGTACTTTGGAGGGAAGAAGTTGAAGGCGGCATCGGATTTCTTGGTTGTTCTTATGGCCCTTTGTCAGGGTCCGACTGGATAAAACCCAGTGTCGGGAGTATTTCGTTTGTGATCCCCGGAATGAAATTAAGACACAAGCGAGGTCAAGCACTGCAGTCAATCAGTTGGTTTATTATAAAAAGATATAAAAAAGATGATTGTTATAAAAAAGATATTGATAGGACAGATCGGGAAAAAGGATAGAAATTGAGCAAGTGTTCGGAGTGCAGAGAGACAGTCACCACCATGGATCCAGCGGCATCCTGAGGCTCCACAGTCATCGTCTTCGGTGGTGGGTATCACCCAGGGTCAGTAGCTGTCATCGGTGGTGGGTGACCACAAGGGTCCGTAGTTGTCATCAGAGGTGGGTGACGACCACAGCGATTACCTTTTTCCCCTTTTATTATGTGTTTGGGGGACTACCTCTGGTCTTAATGTCATGCACTGCACATTCCTGGTGGATCACGTGCATCCAGTTTCACTGGTCTTGCAGCCAGCTCTTCAACTGCACGTCTGTCAGCAATCCTTGAGATAATGGACAGAGGAGTCTTATCTGAGCTCTTCCCACCCATCTCTCAGGCAATGGACAGTGGAGTCACATCTCAGCTCTTCACGTCCATCTCTCAGACAGTGGATGATGGGGTCTTCTTCCTTCCTATCTCTCAGACAGTGGATGATGGAGTCCCATTTCAGCTCCTCACACCCATCTCTCAGGCAGTGGATGGTGGGGTCTTATCTCAACTCCTCCCACCCATCTCAGACAGTGGATGGTGTGGAGTACCATCTCAGCTTCTCATACCAATCTTTGAGACAATGGACAGTGGAGTCTGATTTCAGTTCAGTCTCTCACACCCTTACAAGAATCATACAACATGAAACATCCTGATGAGATCAGACAAAAAGACATTAACCACTGGGGAGAAACAGGAACACATGTGGAGAATGCACATGAGTGCAAGTGTTGAGTGAAAAAACCGTCTTGTCTAAATCCAGTGTGGTGACATTCAATAACTTCTTAGGCTACTTCGGGAGAGAGCTCCATGCTTTCAGTGAAATTTACACCATGGCAACTAGTTTTAGTATTGCTAGTAGCAGTATAGTAGTTTAGGTGGTAGTGCCAAAGGTAGTGCTCCACAGAAAATGTTTAGTGATTTCTGGCTTTTGCCTGGCCAACAAATGAAAAATTATATAGGGGGTGGCTCTAGCATTGTATAATTCAGTTCTGCTTAAAGGTTACTTCTACTGGTCCAAACATGAAGGAGCTTTGTGTTTCTGAAGATCATGCCATGGATCACCAAATACAAGGTTTAGGTGAGAGAAGTCTGTTCGTTTCCTCCTCAGGGTTTTACCACCACAACTCAGCAACTTTCTTGCAGACTCCCTGTTTAGTATTCCTTTGAATTAATACAAATAGGTGATCTATGCTCCTGACCTGTGGCTGATCTGACTGAAGTCACGAATAGGTAGCATCTGAGCCACAAGAGTAGCCTTAAGCATCTGGGTTTGGGCTTCTTGAATCAGTTTACACCTCCAAGATCACAGCTCTGCACCGTCAGAAAGGGATGTTGTTACACTTTATTGTTGCAGGCATGGCAGCGATTCACGTGTGTTTCGTTTGGAGTTTGTCTCAAATCAGGAATTTACTGAAAGTGAGTTTATGAAGTGGAAAGAAGCGGTAAGTTTGCCAGACTTTAGTTGCTTCTTAGCAGCCTTCTGCCAAGAATACTTGTTGGGAAGTAACCTCTTTGTCTCTTGTGTTTAGATGTTCTCTGCTGGGATGCAGCTACCCACACTAGATGAGATAAACAAGAAGGAAGTGTCCATCAAAGAAGCTCTCAACTACAAGTTTAATGATCAGGATATTGAGGAGGTAAACAGTGTGTTGTAGTGAGGCTGTGACAATGCTTAAAGGTGACAGGAACTCATGGAGTAGAGCATTAGCTGCTACAAAGCAAAATGATCGTGGTGTTTGCTCCCTGAGAAGAAGATAAAAGGCTCAAAATGAAGTTGCATAACTGGATAGAGTAGCTTGGGGTGATCCAGCTGTTGTTTGGTGCTCACTCCTGTTTTGCTTTATCCTTTGTGCCCTGTTACCTCCTGTCGAACTTCTGTTGCAGAGCTCTGAACTCCTAACCTGACTATGGCAACTTAGTTCTCAAGTTCTGGAAGGCTGACAGCTAACATGCATTTATCACAGTTTCTGCAGTTTAATACTTGCCTAATACTGACCAAATGCAATGAGCATCAGATTTTTGTAGGCTGTAAGTGGGGGGAATGGGGCTGTAACTCATTACCAAGTCACACATTTAAAAATGCAGTAGGGAGGGAGCATGAGTAAAAATTCTGTGGCAGTAAGTACATTTCTTAGGTGATATTGATCTATTGCTTCTAGTGTCCAAGTATTGAAAGAGACATTTCATATTTGCATCTTCTTGTTTCCTCTGCATCTTACAGATTGTGAAAGAGAAGGAAAGGTTCAGAAAAGCACCTCCAAATTATGCAATGAAGAAAACTCAGCTTTTAAAGGAGAAGGTGAGAGATGAGATGATGCCTGCAAGCTTAATGCAGTCTTTGATTTTGAAGAACTCATGAAGAGCTCATCTGGATTTTGGCAGTAGTCAGCAGTAAGCTTGACTTTAACTCTGCAGCTAAAAAGTGGATCTCAAAGTTTATTGCTGGGTTCAGAACACTTAGAACCCAGTTAAAGCTATTGCATTTTTTTTTTCCTAAGGGCAGTTGCCAACAATTGTAGCTGTCTCTTTTTGTGTCCTTTAAACAAGAAGATCTTAACCTGCTTTAGAAACCTTTTCCTTTTTATTCTTTTTCCCCCAGAGTACCCCATTTGAGAGTTCATTTCCTGTACTTTTTAAAATAGGGGGAAAAAAAAGTCATGTTAAATTGTCTTTTACTCAGGGGTGACTGAATTGTCACTTTATAAATAGTGATTTATATTGAAAGAATACATTGCCAGAAGATTTACTTGCCACTGAACTGTTTTACATGTAGACCTCCTGTTACAAATAGACCTAATAGTGCTGAGAAGTCAAGAAAACAAACAGTCTTCAGTATCTCTGAAGATAGACATAACACATTTTGGTTTTATTTGTGCAGTCCTTTGCAAGAAATTCGTGCTTAACATACAGTAAAAACAAAGGATTTGTCTTAATCTTTAGTTTTACGTTCTCTGGTTTAACTGTATTGTTTGGTCATCAGTTTACTATGCCCGAATGTGTAAATTGTTAGTTTTCCATTGCAGAAGGGTGCAGTTGCTGCTTGTGTCACCAGGTGGCATAACAAGCTAGGGGACTCTCCAACTCCCTGAAAGATGTGGCAACTGACAGTTGCAGAAATAATCATTCTTTTCCTGAGCTGGTAAATAGTGATGTTAAATTTTAATCAAACCTGTAACTTCAATCTGGCAAGGGATGTGAAAGATAGCAGGAAAGGCTTCTATAGGTATGTAGCAAATAAAAGACAGACTAGGGACAATGTGGGCCCTCTCTGGAAGCTATCGGGAGAACTGGCTACCCTGGATTTGGAGAAGGCTGAGGTTCTTAATGACTTCTTTGCCTCAGCCTTCACTAGCAAATGCTCTGACCACACAACCCAAGTCTTGGAAGGCAGATGCAGGGACTGTGAGAATGAAGACCTTGGGCCCACTGTAGGAGAGGATCAGGTTCGAGACCATCTTAAGAACCTGAACGTGCACAAGTACATGGGACCTGATGAAATCCATCCGCGGGTCCTGAAGGAGCTGGCGAATGAAGTTGCTGAACCACTGTCCATCATATTTGAAAAATCCTGGCAGTCAGGTGAAGTTCCTGATGACTGGAAGAAGGGTAATATAACCCCCATTTTCAAGAAGGGGAAGGTGGAAGAGCCACGGAACTACAGACCAGTCAGTCTCACCTCTGTGCCTGGCAAAATCTTGGAGCAGATTCTCTTGGAAAGCACGCTAAGGCACATGAAAAACAACGAGGTGGTTGGTGACAGCCAACATGGCTTCACTAAGGGGAAATCCTGTCTGACCAATTTGGTGGCCTTCTATGATGGAGCCACGGAACTGATGGACAGCGGCAGAGCAGCTGACGTCATCTACCTGGACTTGTGCAAAGCGTTCGGCACTGTCCCGCACGACATCCTTGTCTCTAAATTGGAGAGACATCAATTTGATAGATGGACCACTCGGTGGATAAAGAACTGGCTCGATGGCCGCATGCAAAGAGTAGTGGTAAATGGCTCGATGTCCAGTTGGAAAACAGTAACGAGTGGTGTCCCTCAGGGGTCGGTGTTGGGACCGGTCCTGTTCAACACCTTTGTCGGCGACATGGACAGTGGCATTGATGCGCCCTCAGCAAGTTTGCCAACAACACCAAGCTGTGTGGTTCGGTTGATATGCCGGAGGGAAGGGATGCCATCCAGAGGGACCTTGACACGCTTGTGAGGTGGGCCGATGCCAACCTTATGAAGTTTAACCAAGCCAAGTGCAAGGTCCTACACCTGGGTCAGGGCAATCCCAGGCACTGCTACAGGTTGGGCAGGGAAGAGATTCAGAGCAGCCCTGCGGAGAAGGACTTGGGGGTGTTGGTTGATTAGAAGCTTAACATGAGCCAGCTTCAGTGTGTGCCCGCAGCCCAGAAAGCCAACCGTATCCTGGGCTGCATCAAAGGAAGCGTGACCAGCAGGTCAAAGGAGGTGATCCTGCCCCTCTACTCTGCTCTCGTGAGACCCCACTTGGAGTACTGCGTACAGTTCTGGTGTCCTCAACATAAAAAGGACATGGAGCTGTTGGAGCAAGTCCAGAGGAGGCCATGGGGATGATAAGAGGGCTGGAGCACCTCCTGTATGAAGACAGGCTGAGAAAGTTGGTGCTGTTCAGCCTGGAGAAGAGAGGCTGCGTGGAGACCTCACAGCAGCCTTCCCTTATCTGAAGGGGGTCTATAAGGATGCTGGGCAGGAACTCTTCCTTAGGGACTGTAGTGGTAGGACAAGGGGTAATGGCTTCAAACTTAAACAGGGGAAGTTTAGGTTAGATATAAGGAAGAAGTTCTTTACTGTGAGGGTGGTGAAGCACTGGAATGGGTTGCCCAAGGAAGTTGTGAATGCTCCATCCCTGGCAGTGTTCAAAGCCAGGTTGGACAGAGCCTTGGGCGACATGGTTTAGTGTGAGGTGTCCCTGCCCATGGCAGGGAGTTGGAACTAGATGATCTTAAGGTTCTTTCCAACCCTAACTATTCTATGATTCTATGAAATCATCTAACTGACTTGCATCTAACTGGAACTACTGTTCCTATGCCTTCCTTTGTTTAAGGGGTTTCAAAGGTTTTCAGAGTATTTCAGAGTAAGAAATCCTGTTTTGCCTTGAGTTCTAAGGAGAGTTTAGCTCTTTGTTTTATTCTTACCATGCGGGGTAGAGCATTTGCAGCTGGAATAGGGTTAGCTGCCTGATTCATGGATCTATCCCTTGTTTCTCTGACTAGCTCTGTGGTAGGGAGTAGTGCCTAATGAGTTACTATTTGGTTGAAGGCTATGGCTGAGGACTTGGGGGATCAAGATAAGGCCAAACAGATTCAAGATCAGCTTAATGAACTTGAAGAGAGAGCAGAGGCCCTGGATCGTCAACGAACAAAAAACATCTCAGCAATCAGGTAAGAAGCAGATATTGGGAATTCTCTTTCTTAAATGATATCAATCAAAATACACGGAGAAACTAATGCAGTAGTGAATTAATGGTCAGATTTTGTCTCTTCTTTCCCATACAACCTATTAATGAAATGTGTATCATGATGGCTCTATTAGTTTGCCTATCTTCACTTCGTCGTATCTGCCATTCAGTTAAAACTGTTAAAAATGTAAACCCTCTTCCACATATCCCACATAGCAGTTTTGTTGCACTAAGAGTGATTTATGATCAAGATGAAGCTGCAAGAGTGCTGTCAGGCGTTTTGTTGTGTAGGGATTGATTAATGACAGTCACGTTCTTTTTCTTTCCCCCACCCTCCTTTTTTTTCCTTTCTGCAGTTACATCAACCAGAGAAATAGAGAGTGGAATATCGTTGAGTCTGAGAAGGCTCTTGTGGTAAATAGTGCTGAATTAATGCTTCTGTACAAGTAGAGATGAAATGATGCAAAGGGGGATAATTGCATGGTGAAGTTACTAATTTTTTTAATGATCTATAATATCTTTCATATAGGCAAATGACATGATTTTAAAGCAGATTGCTCTCTCCTTTTGATCAACTCAATTATCAGCAGATTACTGACTGTGATAGTGACATAGAGCATTTTGTCTGGGAAAGAAATCAGAAAGGAGACTTCAGAGAATAAAATAGTAAAGGAAATATTCAGTTCTCTGCAGTGACACTTCTATTAAGGAAAAAATAAGCTTGTTTAACAAATCCTGCGAGTTGTGCACCTATTTTGTATGGTATATTCAACATGGACAGTTTTGCCCTCTGAAGCATAGGACAGTGAGTGTGTCAAAATATTTCCAGTCTAATGCTGTTGCTGGTTTTCCTCTGATCTTGATATTCTATGGAGCTGATGAGTGCTTGCATGGGCAGGGTGCTGTAGGAGGATTTACAAGGTAAATAGTAGCTAACTGCAAAACCATGTGCTTTTTCTTCTTCAGGCTGAAAGTCACAGCATGAAAAACCAACAAATGGACCCCTTTACTAGGCGACAATGCAAGCCCACAATAGTGTCTAACGTGAGTGCAATAGTTAAGTGCAATTGAGGCAATTTGCAGAGAAACTGAAACCAATGTAATGCAAAGAGCAGGAAGGAAAATGTTGTTTGTATTCATTTCCAACTGTGCCATATGCTCTTAATACTCCAGATGCCAGGGTGAGATACAGTTGAGTGAGATCCTGGTTTCACTATCCCAAAAGAAGGAAAAAGTACTATTTTTTTAATGCAAAGCGAGAAGGACATGAGTGATGTGGGATGTACACGGGGAAGCAACTGTGGCTTAGACTTTTGTCTAGTGAGTTCTTATATGTAGAATTACTCAGATTTAGTTAGCTCTGGGGAGACAGCTTGCTTTAGGTGTGAGTTTCACTTTTAGTTAGTTGAAACTTTCCCGAAAGATCTGTGAAATAAGAGGATACCAGACATTTTGGGCCTGTGATGAATAAAGTAGTTCAACACAAACTTCCCCCATAATACTGTTGCAAAACCTGCTGCTGCAGTCTCTCACTATATAAATGATGAATAGCAAGGTGACCAGCTCCTACTTCTAAGTAATCTGACTTTGTTGAGGCTCGTTCTGCAATAGTATATGGTTCTGATATCAGTACTTAAAGAAGAACTGGTAAGGTTGGTTCTCATCGGTCTCCACAAACTGGCAAGGGAATGGAAAAGGCATCTTATTGCTGGGCTTGAACTAAATAATCATTTCTGAAACAATTCTTTATTAGAAAAGAATCATAACCGAGTAGCTTTACGAGTAGGCAACTGTTACGTAAAGAAAATAGTCTTCTGAAGATTTCCTCTCTCCAGTAGCCAGACCTGTAAGCTGAAAGCAAATACATTTAGTGATAGCGTTAAGAGTGGTCATGGAAGCAAACCATACCAGCAGGAAAGGTGTTTGTCATTTTCTCAAAGAAAGACTTTCTGAAGAATAGCTTTTAGTTTGTTACATTACACAGATATCAGGGTGATTTCAGTTGTCTCTCAGATCCTGAAGATGGGGCTAACTGATCTACAGCCTCTTTTGGTTCTAGATTCATAGATATGAGCCTTGCTTTAACAAAATGACAGTCTAGTTTTTATGGATTTAAATACAGTGATTTTTTTTCCTTCTTTCTCCCTCATTTTTTGTTTTCTTTTTTCCCTTCTGCAGTCCAGAGATCCTGCTGTCCAAGCTGCCATCCTTGCCCAGCTAAATGCAAAATATGGGTCTGGTGTATTACCAGATGCTCCAAAGGACATGAGTAAGGCAAGTTTCCATTTTTGTCTCTGTTACATTTCTCCCCGTCATCATTTTTCTCTAGAAGCTTATGACTAATAGTAGATGTGCATGCTTCAGTTCTAGAAATAGGTATCCTGCAGAGCATTATCATAGAAAAGAAACAGCTTTTTCTTTCTTGGGGAAAGAAAATTATATTTCTCTAGCAATATAAAAGCTAAACTAAGTGTGTTTAAGTATGTTCGTGATGGAAGTGGGGAAAAACCATTTTTATCTCTGTTTCTCTGGTCAGATAAGGGCTGGAGACTTATCTGTAGTTTTTATTTCAGGGTCAAGGGAAGGATAAAGATGTGAACTCTAAATCAGCCAGTGACCTCTCAGAAGATCTTTTCAAAGTGCATGACTTTGATGTAAAGATTGATCTTCAGGTTCCCAGTTCAGGTAGGTGTCCCTGCTGAATTTGGGCTGTGATTGTCCAGCTCATAACGGTAGAGCTCACTTCGTCCAGAATAGTTCTTTCAAAATCCTTGGTGGGCTTTTGAAAATGGGAGCAAAGACTTAATGTTTGTTGTCTTGATGAGTATCTTGAACTGAGGAGTGGATGTGTGCTAGTGATATCCATTGAGAAAATAAGAACAATTGTACTGTGTTTGAATGAAAGCCTGTAGATCCCCATATCCTTGCTCCAAATGCCTAGGGAGAAAGAGGTAATGAGTGTTTTCTGATGTATTCTTCCAGTCTACAGTATCTATCTGCAGACTTGCATAATCTCTGGGAAGCAGATGAGAGTATTGTATTTAATAAGCCTTGATACCTACCTTGAACCTTACTTTGTTAATTTGTCTAATCAAAGCATATCTGTCTTCAGAAAGTGGTTTCTGATGTCCTGTTCCATAATCTGTGTACATGCTATGTGGATACTGTTCCCTAACTTTGGTATTGCAGATAGTATTGAAGTAAAATTTTAGGGGAACCAAAATGCTGGGCAGGGAGTGAAGATATGCTTATAAGCACAAATTTGCTGACCCTTTCTCTTTGTGATCCTGACTTTGACAGCTTGGCATGTGTGGCAAGAACAGTTTAGTGTCATTAGAATCATTTAGGTTGGAAAAGATCCTTAATATCATAGAGCCCAACTATTAGCCTAACACTGCCAAGTCTGCCACTAAACCATGTCCCTGAGCACCACATCTACATGTCTTTTAAATATCTCCAGGGTTGGTGACTCAACCACTTCCCTGGGTGGCCTCTTCCAATGCTTGACAACCCTTTTGGTGAAGAAATCTTTCCTAATACTCAAACTAAACCTCCTCGGGCACAGATTGAGACTGTTTCCTCTCATCCTATTGAGCTGTTTGCCAGTGGAGGGAGAGCATGGGAAGGTACTAGTGCAATTTGACTCATGAGGCTTATTCCTTCTTGCATTACTGGAAGGATTAGAGCCGTGAAGTTTCTTGGAGGACAATTTAGAAAGTACCATAAGAATACACGAAGACTTAAAGCCTCATCAAGAAGGGAAAGTAGGAGAGGTTGTTTTTCCAAACTAGATCAGGATTGGAACTCTGGATGTAAGACTACAGAATGAGGTAGGAGACTTCCTGAAGCAGATAGCGAGAGTTATGAACTTCAGAGAGTTGGCAAGCAGATGAGGGCTAGGCATTAGGCACTAAAGGACACTGAAAACCAGGAAGGAGACTGAAAAGAGAAGCATGAGACACATACAGTCTAGCTAGAGGTTTAAGCATGGCTGTTCTGGGTTTTTTTCTCAGAACCCTGTTTTGGCATTTTGCTTTGTGCAGTCTTCTTTCTCAACAGAAGAACCTGGGGATTGGTTAAAATGTGTATTGTAAACATGGATAGGAAGTTCTACATCTATCCGCTTATTATCTCTCTTTGTGCTTGCTATTCTCATGGGATAATGATTAATCAAAGATCCCAGAACTGACCTCGAAGGCTGTTTGTATTGTGATTTCAGTTCGCTATAGAGTAGTTTTCTTAAGAAAGGAAAGTATACTTAGCAGCAGAAAGCTGGATTAGCAGAGTCAAAATTGCACATGCTTTATTTATGAAGATAAACTATCAGATACTGCCTGTATTAACTGAAGGTCTAACACGATTTAGATGTGATTTTGTGGTGAAGTTGTTAGCAAAAGCAACAAATAAAAGCCTGTAGTTTCCATGTATTTCGATCCTTACTCTTTTCTTATCCCCAACAGAATCTAAGGCATTGGCCATCACCTCCAAGGCTCCACCAGCAAAAGATGGTGCCCCTCGGCGATCATTGAACTTGGAGGACTACAAAAAGAGGCGGGGGCTTATTTGAGCATGCCCACTCTGCTGCTTCTGATCCTGCATGCTCCATGACGATGTCCCACCTTTTCTTCCTCACTTTTCAGTTCTTCCTTCTGGGTTGGAGCAGCAATGGAGCTGGGAAGAGACTCTTTAAAACTGCCAGTCATCTGTAACATAAACCATTCAACTATTTACTGTATAGACCTCCCTTCTTGCCCTTTCCTCCTGCCCCCCTCACAAATGTGGATCTGTGCTATTTGGGGTCTTCCCATTTCTTTTAGTTTGAGATTTGTTTTTATTTTGTTGATGCAGCTCGTTGGTCCACTCTGTGTTCAGTATTAGCCTGAGGTCTGGATTTCCATAGGAATGTCTTGGTGGTTGCAGAATCAGCACTTGGTGATCTTCCCCCACATACCACCACAGGCACGGTGAATAAACATTGGCGCAAGACCTTTGTGGCTGGAAGGTCATCTGCACTTTCTTCCTCTTCTTCTTCCTCCTTCATCCTAGCTTTGGAGAAGGGAATCTTCAAAAACTGGCTTAGGTTCAAAGTGTAAATTTTTTTGGGAGGGTCGTGTGACTTTTTTTCAGGTGTTTTTTATCATTTTTAAGCTGCAGTACTATTTGTATCCGTCTGTCACAGTTCTTTACGGCTGTTTTGAATTTCTACCAGCTGTACTTGAGCATCTGAAATTGCAAGAAAGAAACTCATTAAATGTGATTCTTCTTACTAAAACGGCTTGGCTGATAATAGCTGTTTAACTTCACGTTCCCTTTTTTAATTACACGTAACTGATGAGAGAGAGGCACACAGCTCTTCATGTGGGACTTGTCATCTATAGCGCATTTGGAGTCTCCAGCTGTAACTGAGTGGAGTAGCTTTTTCTGCGATGGCCCTGGGGTGCTCATTGGTTGGGCTTTAATTCCTTCTCCAAGCCTCCAGTATTATGTATTTGTAAGTCATCATGTCTTCACTGGGCTCCAGCTCACTTTGTTTCTTGCTTTGTGAACCATTTAAACAGGGCTTCTATAAACGAACGAACGAACAAAATCACTTTGTGTGGAAGGGGAAGGACACAGTAAGGACATAGTAGAAAGGTCAGTGGGTAATGTATGAGAGGTAGTTGATGTCCATTTTTCATATATGAACTGGTACAAGTGGAGTGCAACACTAGCACAGGAATTGTATGGCTTTATGGAATATTTGACTGGACACAAGGTGACAGCTAAATTATCACTCAGGTGTAAAAAAAAAAATAATAATTTAGAAAATCAAAGTGTAAATATAAGTGACATTTAACAAAGAACTTTTCCAAACAAGATGCAACTGAATATATGGGGCTAAGAACTAAATTAAAAGAGAATTAGAAGTCTAAAAGGTTAGAGGCCCTCGTTCAGGTAAGCGTGCAAGCACGTGTTTGTTCCTACTCAGGCCAGTACGTATCTAATAACTTAAGCACTGAACTGGATAGGAATGTTTCTGGGGGACCCTGAAGAGGGAAAATGCTGATGCTCTTCTTGTGTCAGAGCATTACTGTTTTTCTGAAATCACACACTGGTTATGTTTAAACCTGTGTTTGATACTTTCTTGTTGGATTCTTAATGAAACTTTAATCTAGTTCTTATTTAACTTTCTCTTCCTTTTTTTTTTTTAACAGTAGCTTTAAAGAAACATGTAATTGTGTGCAGATTGATACTATGAACTGTGTATAAAATGAAAACCTATGAAGCAGCTCTTACCTACCATGTAAGCAAATAATCCGAAGTCCTCCAGTACTTATTTACTGAATAGTCCATGTTTCTAGGACACATGTGGGTTATTCTGTAAATATGTAACCATAGACTGTTTTATTTGGTGGCCTATTTTAGCAGCTTCTCTGGAGTTGTAGTAGGCTCACGTATATGTACTTCTAACTTTTTAAGAGTGAATTTATGGAATCTGCCATACCAACTTCATAGGAGACATCATGATTCACTGTGTACATATGCATTTGATATGATTTTGGGTTTTTTTCTTTCCAACAGCTTCAATGATGTTACAGATTTGTAATAAAAAAATTCTAAACTTATTTTGCAATAGCCAGTTTTCCAGACAATCACTCTCCAATGCTGTGCAGAGATAAATGCCAAATCAAGCGATTCAGGAACTGCTTTTACCACAGAAATGCCTCAGAGCTCTGAGGTGCACTGACAAGTGGTCTCAAAAGGTAAAGTTAACTCAAAGTCAATATTTTTCATATGCTTGCCCTTGATGTATTGGTTTTAGGTAACTTCTACACTTGGTAACACAAGAATAGTCTGTACTGCAGCCAAAATGTCAATGAGACCCGTACAGTGTTACAAGTAATTTTTAGTCGAGATAACCAGAACAGTGAGTTAAGAATGCAGACCTGAATGATGGATTAATCTTAGTTATCTGCAGCTATGAAACTGCCACTTACCCTCTCAAAATCTCTGGATTATGCTGAAATACTGTTTTTAAGAGAGGTAACAGTAAATTACCATGCAAATCTCTTATATTGAGAATAATACATCAAAAAATTACTCTTGAATAGTTACAGAACTGTGTATGAAAGCTGTATCTTTTTTCCTTTAAGTGCATGTAAAGGTGAGTGACTACACCTCCCACTTGTTAGAGAGGGAGAGATTTGTTTGCTTTGTTTCACTGGTGTCCTAGCATAGTTCATCACAATTGTACAGACTTCTATAAATAAACTTGGTTTGTTGGTTTAATAAGGTTGATTGTTTATCCCTTGATCTGAGGTGCTAAAGGTTTCCTGTCTGGACAATCTTATTTAAAAATACTAATACTGTAATTAATGAAAAGTAAGCCTCCTGTTTTGCAAGGGCGGCTGTTGACTCCTAAGTCGCTCTCTAACAACTCTTAACTATCATTAGAACCACGCAGAGCCTCTTGGAAGGTCAGCTCACTTGTACCTCTGCTGCATCTCACTAAAAACACAGACATTGCTCATCTTGTGGAAATCTAGATTACTTTTGTAATCAAAGATGCTAAAGCACATAGCTGAACTTAGGGAAGCTATGGAATGAGATGAAGCAAGGCTGTGCTCAGGGGGTGCTTGGTGGGAGGGTGAGGCATACAACAGGCATAACTTGAAACAGGACAAGTTCTGTCAAGATCTAAGGAAAAAAATCTCACCCTTAGGACCTTAGGTCCTAAGGTCCTAGTTCAGACCTTAGTCAGAGAATGGACTAGGTTGCCCAGAGAGATTATTCTGTCTCTATTTTGGAGGTCTTTCAAGAGAAGGCTGGATTAAGCCATGAATAACATGATTCAACCTGTAGCTCAGCCAGCTTTGAGCAGGAGGGTGGACTAGAGACCCACCCTGAGCTCCCCTCTGACCCGAATTTTCTTATGATTCTACAAGTAATTTCATACTGCTTTCTCCAGCTTTGTCAGCCCTGTGTTCACTGACCCCCTCCCCATCCCCCTTTTTATATGCACACACAGAATTGTCTCTGACATGGTCACTTGGCACGAGCTGCATGGCTTTTCCCAACACACGGATACAGGCTCTCTGGGTGTGTGTGTCTGTAGAGTTCATGCTAGGGCTGTCGGTGAAACAAAATTGTCTCCCTAGCTTTATCGTTGAACAGGCTGGAAGACTCGGCCTGTTGCCCTGTAGAGTGAAGAGCTGTGAGATTTGATTAGCAAAGTGTTTCTGTGATGGACTTTGAATGATAAACATTTTGAGTTTTCCACCTCCTTATGAGCTTTTGTTTTAAACACATGTGCTTTTAAGCTGCTCTGCAAGGTCCTAGATCTTCAAGGAATCTTTAGGACACAGGGTCTTGAGGATGAGTTGATAGTTTTCTAACTGGCTTTGGGAAGGTTAGTCAAGCAAAGGAAAAGACGTTGTGCCTCCAAGGAAGAGGAATCGATGAGCTATGATGAAAGTGCTTCATAGCTTGTTCATTCCTAGCAGAAGATGGAAGCAGAAGAAGGTGAAAACTCAGGATGAGGAGTCTGCACAAATGCATCACTGGTTATACAGACTGGGGAGTAAAAAGGCACGTGGAGGTCATCTCAGATTTGGCCTTTGGCATCTTTGGTTTTCCCTCCATCTTAACTTAGAAGATGGACTTGTCCAGACCACTTTAAGCTTTGAATTTTAGGGTTCTTAATTGTGGGAAATGTATTGTAAATTTTGATATTTAAACTGTTGCCTTGCTATGCATATGCAGCCTGGCTACTTTCAGCACAGTAACTTGGTCTTTTACTGGGAGATGCTTAAGTAGCCAAAAAAGGGTGGGATTTTCTCCTTTTTTCTTAGTTATAGCTGGTATGGTTAAGCACTCACTGGTCCTACCTTACCACCATCGTCAACTGCTTGAGATTTTAGACCCCTCCCATTCAGTGGCTGAAGGAATATCAATATATTAGCAATTTCTTTACTCTTATACTATGTGGAGTTAAAAAGAAAAAGGCAGCTTTATTTTCTGCTTTGTTAGTTGGACTGCAGAGGTAGTAAACATGGAGAGTTGTGGTGGTGACATCTTAAACTTTTCCAGCTGTTCGAAGCCTACCATTAAATACTTCCTTGGGGTTCCTTATGCCTTGATATCTATTTAGAAGTTAGAGGCTCCTGTGGCCCTATGGAGTCAGGCCATAACAAGTAGGTGTTCCTCATGTGCCAACCTTTAGACACTTGACCATTTTTCATTAGAGTTCTGCTTTCTACTGAGAAGCAGCAGTATCCAGCTAATAGTATGAGCTACTAAAGTAGGAACTTCCCTGGAATAGCTAATATATTACAATTACCTTTAAGTAACAGAAGGCAGGGTGAGTATTGACAGTACTTATGATGATGTCTCTGGCATTTTGTACTAGACCAGGTGTAGAATACTGTGTCCAATTTTGGGGTTCCCCAGTTCAAGAATGATTTCAACCACCTGTAGCAAGTTTAGTGGAGGGCTACCAAAATGGTCAGGGGTAGTGGTGGTTCAACTGCAAAATGGTAATGACGTAGCATTGTAATACTGTACTACTGTTGTTAGTAATGGGCCATAACCTTAGTACTGAGTCTGCAAGGCCTCAGGACTCAGGCCTATCAGGCTTCTCTTTCTCGACTTTTCTTGACTTGCCTGTAGCTCTGTTTTACTTAGTTTTGCTGTAACAGTGATTTCTCTAACGGGCCAGGTGTCTGTGGCTCATTTGTTTTACTTCTTTTTTACCTTCGTGTGGTACAACTGTAGTTTTATAGATGTAACAGTAATAAGCAGTCATTTTATGTAGAATGAGATCTTTATGACCAAAACAGAGAAAATCAGGTGTGGTATGATAGAGACCTTTAGAAATGGAAACAAAGGATGTAGCATAGAGAAGTACGGATGAATGATGGGGCACATGCACGGGACTGGGGACCCCATAGTTACATATTGGTGAGTGGTTACTCAACAGTGGTCAAATCTGTGTTTGTTGATTTCGTTGCTGCTGTTGTTATTTTTGGGTTCTGTTTGAGTTTGGTTTGGGGTTTTTTGTTTATTTTTCTGGGTTTTTTTATTTTTTTAAGGCAGAACCAGAACTGGACACAACTGTGTTTAGGGAGTAACAGAACAAAGAAATCATACCCACCATATGTGAAGGGCACCATATATCATAAATTTGGACGTAGCACTGAGCTTTAGACCAGTGAGGAAAGAAAAAGATGTAAAAGCAGGTTAGCAAACGTAAAAAGAACACCAAGTGGATTCTAGAGGGAGAAGGAAGAAAGCAGCAGCATATTCCTCCCAACAAAGGACTCCAGATGCTGACAGCTTTGCATTAACCTTTCCAGTAGTCTGGAGCTACTGACTTTGAGACCTAGAGGAGCAATAGAAGGTGAAAATAACAAGATACAAACAAGATCTCCAGTGTAACAGAAGAGGCAACTTCAGGAGGAGCTAATAGCAGCCTTCCAGTAATTGTGGAGTAGTCGTCTGCTTTGCGTAGTAGTCATGTGTGGTGGGAGGATGAGACAACAGCACAGTTTGAAACTACAGGATCTGATTGAAGGTAATGAAACCCCTCTGGCTTCTCTAAATATACAGTCCATGCATAAGTTTCTTAATTTATATCTTTTAACTGAATGTAAAAGGTAAAGAGTAGTTCTGCTACTGTAGCCCACTGCTGGGGAACAGTGGCTCTCTCCTCAAGAAGAACCTGGAATTGAACAACTGGATCTTATTAAATTCTCATCATCCGGCATTCCAGCAGTCTGTGGGTGATAAACTGTATTTTCTATAGAGCAAATAATTAATGGGAGTGTGATTAAGTTAGGTAGAATGTATTCTTTATCATTAACTTTGCATTCAGTCTTCAGGAGTGAAACTTGAGAGGAATTATTGGCAACGGAAAAGGACTGTTTTGTCTTTAGAAGTGCTGGCGCCTGGTGTCAAAGAGTGAGCTGAATCCTTTAAGAGACTTAATACCCTTATGCAGTATGAAGTAAGGCAGCGTAATTTGCTTTCTTAAAGATTAATAGTTATGGAGGGGTTTTCTCTGTGGGGTTTTTATATTTTTATTCATATCAAGCTTAAAAAATTAAAAATGATTGACTTTCCTTATGTTTTTTGATCCTGACAATAGCTGATGTCTTTCTAATTCCTGAAAGCTGGGTGCAGAGTCTCTTCTCTACTAAAACTGTTTATATGCCATTCTGAGCTGCTGTCTCTCCACACCTTTGTAATCCCCTCACAACAGAAGAAACACTGAGCCCCAATGAGGGTGTGAAAGAGCGGATATAACCTGGAAAGTGCTGAGAACCTCTGATCCTTGAGGACAAATACTACGCAAACTTTGAGGCATAGTATGCACTGCTTTCTGATAGCTAGCCTTTCACCTCTGACCAATGTGGCACCTGGTTTGAGCAAACCACGTTATTTCCACCCATGTTGTAGAGAACCATCATGCAGTAAGTAGCTTTCTGAACTGATTTTTAAGGAAGGTTAAAGTTCCGAAATGGGTTGATTGGGAAACTGGTGCCTACTCACGCAAATGCTTGTGAGCAACATCCCTGAGCTAATTGCATGTGCGTAAATTATCCTGGATCCTGCACAAGTTTGTTTGGTTTTGGTAAATGTATAAAATTTTACTATACGAGGACTATGTTTTTGAGTACTGTTCTGGAGAAATTACAGTAGGCCAGGGCAGAAACCCATGAGCACAACAAAGAAGAAAGGGAATAAAACCACTGGAAAAAACTTGCTGGAAGTGTCAGGTTAATGCCCTAAATCTCATGTTAATTCTCCAATAAAAATATCACATTTCCTTGTTCTTCCCGGTGCAGGTTTTTAGGTTGTTAGTAAACCCCTGTCAGCTTGTTCTGCACAAAATGCAAGGGTGGATAGGGTAACAAATTATACTGCCCAAAAGTAACTTTGCCAACTTGTTAAAGCACATTCTAGATTCATAAATACAGCTTAATGCTAAATAATATATGTGGAAGCACAGAATGCAGGTTATTTTTTGGCACAAGTTTATATATGTACAATGACCAAAATGCATGAAGTCTTTGGGGAGTTTAGGTTTGTGGTTCAGTGGGTTGGAGGAAGGAGCAGTACTGATTAGGTGGGAGTGATCTGCCTTTGTAAGCAGCATGAACAAGCCCACTGTGCCTTGTTTCACTGTGCCTTTGAAAGAAAGAATTGAAAGAAATTCAAAAGATCTTCACTTAGGAGGAGGGAGGGGGAAATCTCAAGAACTCTGAAATGTGCCACTAAATCAAACAGATAAAACTTCATCTGAAATCCGTGATGATTGTGACTTTGTGCTTTATGAAAGGACTGTTCTCGAATCATTTGTTTGCTCTCCATCATGACTATGGTCAAATGTGCAATTGCCAGGTACCCCATCTGGGGCACAGGAGTATTTCCCTTGAGTGCAACAGCGTAAGTGGTGTCTGCTTCATCCCTTCTGTGTAATTCTTCCTGGTGGCACATCTGCCAACAGGTAACTCACTTCCATTATTTTTCAGGGTGAATTGCTGTGTAAAAGATCAGATCTTAAAAACAGCTGTGTGGCTGTCAGTTTTTAGGTGTTCTGCTGGAAGTGGAGGAGTACAAGATGATGTGAAGAAATCATTTGTGAACGCCAGTGACTCTGCAGCTGACGTGTGGACACTTTCTCATTCCTAGTGAAGCCTCTGCTGCTTACCTATACCTGGTATTTCTCATCTTAATCATGCAACAACTGACTTAAAATGATTATTGATATGGCAATTACAACAAAATTGTTCCTCGTATCACATATATGTTTTAGAAGATTACTATGAACAATTGTGTCTTCTCCCAAGAGCTGGTCCTAATGCAGTGGGTTTTTTGGCTGCAGTTAGTACAAACACAAGCTCGGCAGTTGGTTTAATATTGTAGGCTTCCTCGATTTGGGCAAAATCCCCTCCCTTAATCTATGAAAAGCAGCTCATGTACAGCATAAACACTAGGAAATAAAAATACAAGCTTTTTTTGATACTTTGCTCTTGAAAACTTAATACTAGCCATGAAAAACTGAGAGCAGCTATTCTTTGTGTAATGAAGCTCTCCCCTTGGAAGTATTATAATGGAGGCAAATTGTTTTTCCACTCTTAAGGTAAACTTGAACACTTGAATAAATGCTGTCTTCATCTGCAAAAGAATAGATTAATTTCAAATACAACACATTCATTTTCAATTTTGCATCAGGATTAGTTGATGGTTTGATTTTTACTCCTATTGCAAATTTCCCAAGTATTTTCCCAAATGATCAAAGACAGGCAGCTGAAGATAGCAAAGTGTGATGGCAAAAGAATTTAAAGTAAGCTGAGAACAATTTTAGCGTTTTGTAAAATTGTTTTACTCCCAGTAAAGGATCTGCTGTGAAGAGATCTGAATGCAAGCTATGAGGCCTTGATACCAAACAAGCCTTGGGCCGTTAAGCCAGGATATTGAAAGACAGGAAATGTGACAACAAATTTCAGTTGAAGGTCAAGGCAAGATGTGAAGCAAGAAGACTGAACTGTCGTTGCGTGATCAGCATTGTGATTGGACTATTGTGCGTGTGTTTAACCTATGGGATTTTCACAGAACCCAATGAGATTGAGCGTTGCATGCTCGTGCATGTTGGGAAAGTACCGACTGAGAGAATAAAAGGGCTTGATTGTAATGAAGCTTTGTCTCAGTATCCTCACCGACCTGAGTCCATGCCTCAATACGCCACAAATGGCGCCCAACGTGGGGCTCAAACCACGACCCTGAGATTAGGAGTCTCATGCTCTACAGACTGAGCTAGCCATTACGATTCAAAAAGTTCAAGACAAATGTGGCTTTCCATAGTCTGTCTTGTGGGGAGTCTTGATCCTGGCTCCCCCCCCTTTTTTTTTCATGCAGTGAATCACTTTTTTGCCTATTGCTCTAGCTTTTATACCATTCTAGCAAAACCTGTCTTTAGCCTATTGCTCCAACTCCCATACCAAGCCATTTTTATCACATCATGTTTAGTTCCTTGTTTACAGTTTTGTTTCCTCAACATTCCACGTCGTTTCACAAACTGTCCCAAAATAACCAGTTCCTTATCTTTCTGTTCTCCTGCTTCTGTCCACCTGGCTTGCTCTGCTTGATCACACTGCACTTTGTTTCCTCTTTAACTTTTTCTTCTCCAGCCAAGCAGTTACTTCTCTTTGGAAATAACCAAATAGTTTCCATAATCTCCCACATCTCCTCCTTCTTTATTTATCTGCGAAAGGGCAAGGTTTGCATATAACTGTGTGACCACAACCTGATTCATACTTCGTTCGATTGATCGTTGAACACAAGAAAAAAGACAAGGAAGACATAAGGCAATCATTAATACAGCAATTAGAACTATCAGAATAAACCTTGCGATATTTTTGACCCACGGTCCAAAATTCCCGAGCCATGAAGACATACCAAAAGCGTCCCACCCCTGATTTAGCTGCAAGGGATACTCTGAGTCCGTATCTTAATACGCCACAGCTCATGACAAGGTTGATAATGCCTTACTAACAGTAAGTTAGGACTATAAAAGTAGAGAGCATTTAAATTCTGAAGGCTGCTTATTGCCCCTTTGTTTTTCTGTGTTCCTGCTCATTAACTTTTGCCATGAAATAAGTTCTTCATTTTATCCTTTTGTATTTACATTGGATATTAGTTCCCTTTTCAAAGGGAACAATGATGCTATCCTACCCTTGGAGGTAGAAACCAAGTCCTGTTCATTCATAAAAGATTTTAAGATAACCCATTGGGTTGCCTTTACACATACTAGGTCTCAACTAACACTGTTCTTCAAAGTACCTGGGTATTTTTGGCCTGACTTGTTGGGAATGGTAGCAGAGCACCACAGCAGAACAACAGATGGTTTTTGCAGATGCTAAAATAAGGCCAGACTGAAGTGGGAGTTTGTCAGGAATGTAACTAGATATCAAATGTGACCTGAACCTCAACTTTGAAAGGAGAAGTTAGTGGAGGGGCCGAGTGGCTGTCAAGAGGACAGAGCGAGTGGTCCATGCTGTTTGAAAGTGTTTCTAACTCTTTGGCTGAGTATGGGCTTTCTCGACACCAAAAATGAAGTGTGAGGTCTAAGCCATATTGCTCTCCTGTGCTTATGCACTTTGAACTCTGTGCTTTGTTGAGATGGCAACAACAGGAACCGGGAAGGAGGCACAGCAGTTGTTCCTCAAACAACCTTTCCAACTGTGCATTCATTCTGCACCTTTGCCCCTCTGTTATGGGGGAGCATGGGGCTCAGGGAAAGCAAGGTCTGGGGTGCTGGGATAGGGTGAAAGGATCTAGCGATGCTGGGGCTGCAGTGCCCAGGGAGCAAGGAGAGTGATAGGCAGTGCCTCAAAGGCTGACCCATACACACCTGGGAACTGTTCTTCGGAAGCAGGGCCTGGCTTTGCCTGCTCCGCTGGTGGTCCCTTGACTTGTTTTCCCAGTTCCCTGACCTCAGGAGAGCAAGTAGCAAAGCTGCTACTGCGCACACTCATAAGCACCCTTCTCCAAACGCCTTCATTGGCTTGGCACAAGTTTGTAATAACACAGCTGCACTTGATTAGGTTCTGGAAAATACGTGCCTGGAGTTTACTATTGCCTTTAGTTTCTTTATAAAACAACATACATATATATGTATATTTCTGCTCTTATTGCTGTGGCTGAAAACTAATCCTGGGAAAAGACCAACATGGTATTGTAAAAAGTCATTCAGTATTAAAAAGAATCTATTTGTCAAGTTCAGGAAGGCAAAGCACCGTTCAGCCATGGCAGGGAGCTATGGTAACCATGCACTTGGGCAAGCACATTCAAAAACATTGCCTTGAGGAGCACACAGGCTTTCTTTTAATCTGTCTTTAAAAAATTAAAGTAACAAATGGCTACAGCATGCACTCATCCAGGAAATCAACCACATCAGGAAACTCGAGGTTCTTCAGTAAAGCAATTGATGAAAATATGTTACCTGGAACTTGTCTCTGTGAACAGAAGACAACGGAAGGCTCAGCATTTAGAAAACCTGGAGCCTGTTCCAGAAGTCTTGTGGCTGAAATTACTGTTAAAAAAATCTGAGGCAAAGCTACTGAGTGTATTAGAGTAGCTATTAGTGAGCAGACAGAGACACACACAAAACCAAAATCCAGGGAGTAGTAGGTTTTTTAAGTGGACTGAGCCACATGATTTGACCAATCTCCTTTTAGTGGATTAGCACTCAGGCTATTGTTACAATTCCACGTGCTTTTTTAACTCTAACAGTGAGCAAGGATAGCAAAAGGTGAGTTTCTTGAGGGGTTTCTCTTGGTGTGGGAGGACTAAGACTGCAGACTTTGGATGTGAGTGAAACTTTGATTGCTTGGTTGTGGAAAGAGCTAATGGGTCTCCTGCTGAATGGGTCGATAAAATGTTTGTGTTCTTTTTGTCTCCTATGTCTTGATCCAAGACTTTACCCTCAGACATGAACAAAAGTAAGACAAATGTAATTTGATAATGCAAGAAGGTACCTATTTGATTAAGAGAAAAAGAGGAGGACTCCTCAATGGTAGAATACTTCAGGTGAAATTTTCTGTTCTACACAGTAGCAGATCACAAGGGTACAGAGCAAACTGCCACCAGGTGCAAACACTGCAATCAGTTTCCACAGATTAAACACAGAGACTCCTGAAGCTGGTAATCAGGCTGGAGGGACAGAATTTCTGCAGAATAGTTCCTTTCTGATCTTTAAATTTATTTGGGATTCATTTAAAACAGCAGAAAGCTTGGGAGGATCTCTCTGAAAAAGTAAACGCTTCCTGTGTGGGACAGGCATACAACTATAATAAGCATTACTTTCTTACTTATCTGACCAGGATGTAAGAGATTGATCTCTCTCTTTTCTATCAAGGGACTGAAAGTTTCACAGTAAAACTGCATGGTGAGGGAGAAATATAGTAGGTTTTCTCACAGCTTCCCAACAGGAGGGACTTATAAATCTTGCAAATCTGTCAAGTGGAGAAACAAAGATGCCAGCTGGGGAAGGGCTCCCACAAGAAGGCAGTTAGACTGTCAGAAGTTTTGCCAGGGAATACTCCATCACTTCTGTAGAGGGAGAAGCAGCATTCCTCTTCTAGGTGGGGAAGGGCTGCCATCAGAGCTGCCCTCTTGAGTCTAATCAAATATCCCTTTGGGCCATTATCCTGTCTCAGACAACAGCCAGTGTGGGATGATTAGGACAACAGTATAAGAATTAGGGCACAAAGAAAGTGCTCTTTCCCCCTGATATCTTCTTCCAGCTTCTCAACATGCACAGTTCAGGGACATCCTGAGCCAGAGGCTGTTTAGAAACTCACATACTTAGTAACCACCAGCAGACCTAGCATCTTTGGGTTTGTTCACGGTGCCTTTTGGAAGCAAGAGATAGCAAAGTGGCAGAAACCACCACATTTTTCACAAGCAATAGAAGCTGAGAGATATGGAGAAGAGCAGTCTCTGAGATCCACTGGTAAGAGTCTATTGGAGGAGAAGCAATGGTCAAGGAGAAACTATGATGGTCTTCACTGCATCCAAAATCTGCAGACGAATTGCATTGTGTAGGTGTGACTGTAGACTTTAAAGTAGCTGATTTGTTGCTAAAGATCTTAATTATTTTCCTTCTTTTTTCTTTTCCTAAGCAATAAATAGGTGAAGAGGAACTAAGAGAAAAAGTGATACTGGGGGAAACGGATGTTTTAAGTACTTTTCGGTTTCGGTAGTACAGGTATGTTTGTGGTGAGCAGATGTCTGTGGTACTTATCAAAGCCTCCACTTCTTATCAGGAACAAGAGAGCAAAGTACACCACCAGCAGTGTAGAAGCAGAGCACCTGCACAACTGGCTGGCAGCTGGTGTGTGCTCCCTGCTGAGGTGTGAGCAGAACCTCTATAGGGGTTCTGCTGGTGTGGGGCACTGAGCACCATTCCTCTGGTAGGCAGCCGTGCTCACAACTCCTCTGCTGCCAGGGCTGAGAAAAGATTGTGGAGAAGCTGTTATAGAGCCCGTGACATTGCCATCTTTCTTAATTTGATTACAAGATAACCTTGTTGGGAACTTGCCCAAAATCTTATTTCTTGCAGTTGGGTTGACAACATACAATCCATTCTCTCTCTTTTGATCCCTTTTCTGGCATGTACTCTTAATTACATCAAACATTGGCTATATGCCTTCATTTTCAAGGCATTCTGCTGTTTATCCCCACCCTACTCATTATCTTTCACCATTAATGAGATACCAACTCCTGCCTCTAATCTCTATGGCCAACTTAGACATCTTTCAGACAAGCTCTTTCACGCTTTCTACCATGCTGCTCCTCAGGTTTTGGAGGCACTTTGTGCAAACACTGTCAAGGGTCGAGTCATTCTTCTGTTTCCTCCGATTAAAGTGTTTGGGTTTTTTTCCTCAAAATCTCAGGATGTTTTTAAGGGAGTTACAAGAAAAAGATTAAAATGTACAGTTTCAAGACCCGATTGGCTGAGGATCTGGCAGTATAAACCGTAGAATTATAGAATAGTTAGGGATGGAAAGGACCTTAAGTAAATCAGGTGAGTTCATTTTACAAATACCACTCAAACAGGTAATGAACATATAGGTTAATTTCAAGGATACTGATGTCTTGTCAGCTAGTGTCAATCCAGTTTGGAGCAAACAAATATTTCTGCCTCACATGTTACCAGCACAAACAAGCCCATAGAGGAACTCTTGTAAGAAGTGTCAGATCTGTATCACAGAAAAGGCACAATGACTCAATCCCTTTACTCTGTTCAATACTTGAGATTTTTTACTAATGTATTTATCATCTGAATGAACAAAGCAAATGTCTTATGGAAATGTATTTTATGTGAATCCAATCTATGAGTTGATTGCTCTTTCTTATAAGTATTCATTCCAGTCCTTCCATGCATTAATCATAGGGCTTGAAGGAAAACTTTTGTCTTAAAACATTGCTTCTTTTATGTTTGTGCCCACTTCCAGCATCCTGAATAGGCATCTTTGTGTGGACAGAGAACACTGCCCAATGCAGTAACTGGGCATAGATGTGGCATTCTGTGGCTTTGGAAGACAGTGCTGTCCATTCAAACTCCAGGCGCTTTAACATATCCATTAAAACTATGAAACAGTTAAAAAGTCATCATTAACTCGTTACGATTAGAGCTCAGAGATTACTCCTATAATAAAGAAAAGCAGTTACTTGCCCATTGTATCTCCAGTTTGGAAGGACTCATACCAATGAAATTTGTAATTTGCTTGGTTTTTTGACTGTTTTATTGCAGTCAAGCCAAGACTTCCGTTGAATTAGCCAGTCAACATCCATCTCCAGTCAGCTGTTAGAGCCCTTGTCGTGTAATCACAAAGCCATAGAATGGTTGAGACTGAAAGGAACCTCTGGAGGTCATCTTGTCCAACCTCCCTGCTCAAGCTGTGTCACCTACAGCAGGTTACCCAAGACCATGTTCAGATGGCTTTTGAATATCTCCAGGGATGGAGACTCCACAACCTCACTCCAGCAAACTGTTCCAGTACTCAGTCACCCCCTTAGTAAAAAAGTATTTCCTGATGTTTGCAGGGAACCTGCTTTCCAGGATTAGTTGTTTATCCCCTTCTCTGGGATCCAGGTGGTGCCAACCAGCCTGTGGTTCCCTGGGTCTTCCTTCTCCCCTTTTTTGAAGATAGGAGTGATATTTGCTCCTGAGTCACCTCTCCCAATCCAAATGATTGTTCAAAGATAATCGCGTGGCCTCACAATGACATCAGTCCTCTCCCTAGCACTTCTTCCTGGTCAGGTGGCCTGTAGCAGACACTCACTACAATGTTATCCAGACAGGTCAGCTCTATAGTCCTTACCCATAGGCTCTCAGTTGGCTCATCCATCTCTAGGCAAAGCTCCATGCACTCAAGCTGTTCTGTCATACAGATGGCAACTCCTCTTCCTCCTCATCTTCCCAGCCTGTCCTTCCTAAGAGCCTGCATCCCTCCATTGGAGCACACCAGCCCTGTGGGCCATTTCACCATGTCTCTGTGATCCCTAAAACATCATAGCCCTATAACTTCACACAGATCTCTGATTCCCCATGTTCAGTCCCCATGCTGCATGCATACAGGCACTTTGTGGGGGCACACTGGCTTGCTAGTGACTTTTCCCATAACAGTGCCATTTAGGCACTTCCTTGCTGACATGCAATTGCCTGTAGGCAATTGAGATGACCTTGCCTAACCCTTTTTTCTTGCTTTTGTGTTCCCTTTCATTCACGTCACCCTGGGCCCTTCACTTGTCAACCCTGTCCATCACTCCCTCACAGGGCTGCTGGTTAACACTCTGCTTTCCCAATCAGAATGCACATAACTTTCTGTTCCATCCTCTAGAATAGTTGTTCTGCAGAATTGCTTGTGCCTCCTGGAAAAACAAAACCAAGACCAAACCAAGTTTATATTAATAATGTATGATAGGGACAGAAAATTCTGTCCTCGAATATTTACGCTCACTGGAGTTGCTGTTTGTTGTCATGCTCTACAGGAAAGACTATACAATGTGTGTGCTGATGCTAAGTAAAGGTAGCTAGGAGGAATTGTCTTTTATCTTTGACGCAAACAAATGTTACTAAAGTCTCTTCCAAAAACCTGAACCACACAATAAGCTTTCAGAGAAGAGAAATGATTCGCTATGTTCACATGTTTATGAATATTTCTCAATAAACTGAAAGGTCATACAGTTCTCGAGTGGTCAAACAATGGTATACGACAGTGGCTGTTTCATCATCTCTCTCTCTCCTTCTGTCTCTCTCTATCCAATCCTGAACATGCCTTCAGCTTCACCCCATAGTTTAAGTGAAGATATTGAATGTGTTAGGGTTAGGACTGCATGTTTCTGACACATATGATGTCAATTTCACAGAAAACTGAGAAATAAAGAAAGCTATGACTGCCTTCTACAGAAATCTGTCCTTTTGGATTCAAAAGAGTCTGTGGTCCAAGCTCATGATAATAGATTTAAACCAGTGAATAATTTGATCCAGAAAGAAGGAAAATGGTGTTACAGGAAGATCTACCTTTCACTCAGGAGAAGCTGAAATCCTGGTGTAAAAATGCTATGACAACCTGATCCGTTAATGTTATGATCTGCAATAGCTTAGCCTCTGTTTACTCTGGTGCTGGTGAACAGTGCCTGCCTTGCAGCCCTGCAAGAGAAAAGGCTTTTGTCTACTCAAGAAGTACACACTGTGCTCCCATGGTTGCTTCATCATCCTGCTGCCAGGCCCTCTTACCTGCCCTGGAAAGAGGAAACCTTGAGGCAAGAGGCAGAGACACAGGAGTGCCCTGCCAGCAGAGCTGGTATTTTCTTATTAAAGGCTCTTCTTAACTCTAAGCCACCAACTCTGACTTCATTCTAGCTACCATGGAAAAGCACTCCCTGGAACCAGGCACATCATCTTCATTAGCAGCCAAGCACAGGCAATTGTGCCAGCAGCAGAGTAGGAAAAAGAGTGTGTCAAGAAGCTGCATATGAGGAGAGGGAACTGAAAGCCCTGGGTGCCTGAAACTCTACAGGAGTGTGGCAGGCAAATTGGAGATGCTCAGGTGTGAGTTATGTCTCACCCTTAGCTTCCAGAGAGCCACGTGAAAAGGAAGTAAAGTAGCTGTTAAAAAAGATGTCTGTCAAAAATACAAGGAAAGTTAAGAAAGGTCAATCGGATATGAAAGAACACTGAATTTCCAGAATGAAATAAATACAGTTAAAGTGCTTACAATATACCCAAGTAAAAAGATGTTGGGGAGAGGCTGTCTGATCCAAGGACATCTTTCAATAGGATGTTGACACCCAAAACTGAGGAAAATATAGGTGGAATTTCCCAATTTAAACTTTGAAAACAAAAATCAAACTGCAGGAGGATGCAAAATAAAATCACCAAAGCTCCAGGTGTTGGAAGGGGAAAAGCCTATATTATTCTGGATGATATTAAATAAACACCAGAAAAAAAAACAACGATGAAAATGGGCAGAGGAGAATGGAAGTTAAAAGGTCCAAGAAGCAGTCTGCCGAAGGCAGTGATCATACACTAACAGGGACAAGTGTGTTGGGCTGCACAAGGAAATAACAAAGGCTAAAGCAACTGCCAGTATTTGCAAAGAAACTGTACCTATCAGGAGCAAAACTATTTTACAAAACCCAAAGGCAAACACTGAAAATGCTCACCAAGAAACTTAGTAAATGTATTTTGTACAACACATTAGAAATATTTTGAAGACATTAAAGGGATTGCTGTGTCGAGAGACTGAACATAGAATCATAGAATAGTTAGGGTTGGAAAGGACCTTAAAATCACCTAGTTCCAACCCCCTGCCATGGGCAGTGACACCTCACACTAAACCATGTTACCCAAAACCCTGTCCAGCCTGGCCTTGAACACTGCCTGGGAAGGAGCATTCACAACATCTACTTACTGGCTGAAATCTTAATACACATTTACCAAGCGGTGAGCTATTAAGTTAATGTGCAGCAAGAAAAACAATGAGAAAAATGTATTCTTGTTAAACATGATTCACAATGTACAGCAGAGAAATAATTTCCCAGGCATAAGTAGCTTAGCTCTAAAGATGAACTAAAATCTTGGAAATAAATAGCTTTCAACTGGTTTTGAGACGAAAATATTTATTCCATGCTTGTAAACATGCCAAGGCTTGTCAGGAGGATGTGTATATTAGGTAGACATGTACTCACAGACACGATGATCAATTTAGAAATATTTTAAAGGTGCAAGAAGGAAATTGCTGTAATATAAGATATAGTTATATTGCCAAAAAAATTAATCTACAAATGTTTTCTTAGTGCTCCAGAAATAATGTAAAGAGGAATTTGATAAATAAAATAGCAAAGAAAAGCCTATTAAATGGCTTAATTCTGTAGTAATTGTGGAAAATGAAGGTGTAAAAGTTTGCTTTGCTTTAGCTCTAGGAACTACTGCAGTATAAAACTGGTTAAAATGGTGTACTGTTAGCTTCAAATGAATGTAGGTGTCGAAGTATAGCAAAGAATGTGAAATGTAAAAAAATCAGAAATGCCCAAGAAAAGTTTGCAATGATAACGGCAGAAACTTAAGATCTGTAGTTGAAAATGGCCTCGATTTACTTGCATGTGCTTGAAAGAAATTCTGTACTAGTTTGGATTGTTTTCATACAGAAACAGTATTGCTCAAGTACAAAATATGTAATCTAACTAACACCCCACCCCCACCCCCAATAATATCTGGTATGTTTGTGATGCCATACAAATGTGATAAATGCTTATAAATGGTACCCAATTTGATTATTTTAAGTTCAAACTTTTTGAAAAAGGATATGGCTGTACCTATTTTCTATTGAGTATAGAATAGCCACGATCCAATATTCCTATGGAAAATAGTACAGACATTTTAAAAACACTAGAGAGCTAAGCCCAAATTGACATTGACATAGCTGAAAGCTTTGAAACTGGGAAGTGTTCAATAAAAAGCTGAGAACTGGACTTCCATACAGTACAATGGGCAGTATTAAAGATGTGAATATTGTGGTGTTACTTGCACAAGGGAAAAATAAAACTGAAAATGTTCTAAAAAAAGTGCAGACTTAAGACAGTAGCAAACAAGGTGGAAAGGACCGCAGGCTTTTCTAAATTTACATCAGGTCTCTGCAAGATGATTGTTGGACATGACCAGATATATAAAAGGAATAGCAAACATTTGAATTCTTACACAAAAAGGGAAAAGAGAAAAAAAGGAGAAGAGTTTCTAAGTTAAAGAACAGGACAGGTTGTTAACATTTGACATATTTGAGGGACAGCAGTGTGGCAAACGTAGCAAGTAAATGCTAGGAGCTGTTCTAGAGAGTCATGCAATGATGTATAAAATGCTTTGTGTAATCTTTTCTTCTTATGTAAGACACAGTTGTAAAGATAATTGTCCCTTTCTGAAATGGAAAGATCGAGCCAGATCAGCCACTGATATGAAGCAGTGCAGGATATACCAGGTTTCTGTCAGTACTTCATTCTGGCTTAAGCTCCTTTTTTCCCTCCTACAGTCTTTTAACTCTGTGTTAAAAATACACCTTTCCTAAAAGTTAAGAATAGATGAGACGGTGCAATCATTTATACATTTATATAGAAAATAAATTAAGCAAAACAGTTTAAAATTAGACTATGTTAGTCAAATTGGATTATCCATGAACTGGTGGATTGATTGTAACAGTTTGGTGCATGAGTTATTTCTGTCTTATTACTCACACTCTCCTCTTTTCCAGTAGAATAGTGGGAGTGCGGCACTGAACAAACAAGACAAGGAACAAAAAATAAAGATTTTAAACTTGAATTGTGAACTGAACATTTCAGAGGATTAACTGAAGGTCTGTTAGAAGCTGAATGAAAAGAAAACATGCAGTTATGGCACAGCAGTACGATTATTTCCATTCACCGTTTATCTTAGTTTCTCCAGCAAATGAGATTAAAGCTACGACAGCAGATACAAAATTTTGTTGCAAAGGTCACTTTTAAAAAATTAACTCCATGTGCACAAGAGAACACGGACTTGCGGCTATTCCATGGGAAACCAAAGCTCCAAAAGCCTCACCAACACAATAGTTGCTGCAGCACTGCAGGGAAGCTGGGTTCTGAAGTCTGTTGCAGCCACAGTTTGTGTTAGCCAGGGGTTGGACAGAGGAGTGCTTCATCTCCAACATGTGCATGAGGACCTATGGAGAAAACAGTCCGTAGGTTATTTCCATCCATAAATCTAAGGAAGCTGCAGCTCCCAGAGGTGAGTGGGATCCTCTTGACTCAAACACCAGCCAGCCTGAGCAAAAGGATTGAGCTTAAGGAAAATGTTTCTCACAAAGTGCAGCAAGCAAATTAGCAGAACGCAAACCAAGCACTGCATAAAAGAAATGACAGGAGCATAATAAGCAGAAGGAGAGGAACCTGAACACTGAAGTTGCAAGACTGTCGGGGGTGACAGGTCAGGCCCATGGCTGCAGTGAGCAGCGGTGCCAGGTTAAGGCTTCCCTCACACGTGAAGGGCCAGACCCAGGGGACACCACAGGCTCCTGTGATGGCCCTGCCCGGCCCCAGCTGGGGACTCCTCACACTCGTGGGCTCCATGTGAGCTCACCCAGGGCCCTCAGGCGCTGCCTGGGCCGGTGGGGTGCTGCTCTGCAGCTCATGTCTGCCTGTGGAGCACCTTGCTCCAAGCCTCCACCCTGGCTGATGGTTTGGTATAGCGTGTCCCCATGGCTGTGCCTGGAGCAGAACCCAGCCCTGCGGGGTGGCTTTTTGCACTGCCCCGCCCTGGCACCATGAGTCTGGGTCCTATCAGTCAGACCCAGCTGCTGCCTCTGCCCACAGGCAGCAGGGCAGGCCAGGCCCTGGCACCCTGGGCATCCCCTTGCACCCCTCCCTGCAGCAGCAGCCGCCATTGCTGCGCCCTGGCCTAGAGCTGGCAGCTTCTCTGTGTGTTCAAGTCTTCATTTGAAGAATGCTCCCCTGAGGAAGGGTTGTGGTTTTAATGTCTAATCATTAGTGCAAAGCTGTGCTAGGACAAACTACTAAGCAGGTGAGTAGTGTATTTAATTTGACTCCTTCTTTTAAAGCAAGCCAGGCCAAACCTTTGCCCTGTGATTGTGTTTTGTGTTACCTGAACCCTGCACATCTCTTCTCTGTCGGTTCCACTTCTGGAAGATAAAATGTTCAAGCATGTTGTGTTTGCTTGTCTGTGAACTCCCTTCTTCCCTTTGCTCTCTTGTGGCCTAGCTTAAGTTAAAAGCCTTTACTTTGTGAAATTGATGAGTATACTGTATTTTAAAGTTGTAGGGTTTTTTCCCTGCTTCTTTTTTAAGTGTTGGAGAGGGGTGGTTCCCAAGACACATGCAAATTGCTTTACCTGAAATTCTGTTCCTCTTAACAAGAAACTTTTTTTCTTCCCCAAAGAGTACCCGATACTCCTTAGACTAATGAGGGAAGCTTTAAATCTAACACTTTAGATTCTGCAAAAAATCACCATCCTTGGTCAGTCTTATACCAGAAGATCCAGCGCAGGTTATTTATAGAAAAAACTTGGTGAAATGACTGTCTGATATGAGTGATCAGCAGAAAGAGGTTTCGTTGGAGTGTAACAACTGTACCTCTAATTCACTCTCCCAAAAATATAGTGTAGAGCTCTGCATCATCAGAAAAACATGGTAGTCACAGTCCCATGAGTCAGTTCTGACCCATCTTTGTCCACTGGTTTAAATGATTTATTTACAGTACCAAACTTCTTTAAGTTATGTATCAGTTTTTTTATGGAGTAGCTGGACCAGGAGGAACTCAGAAACTACAGCTTCTGAACACGTATCAGGTTCAGAAGAGCAGAATGCCTGAAATTCTCCCTTTTTTTTTGCTCCAGGCAGATGCTAGAGTTGAGAGTCATGTAAGAGGCAGAAGAACTGGCAGAAGATCAAGGTATGAAGATTGCCTAATTCTGTGAGTAAAAACATCAAAACATCAGTCTTGCATTCCTGATTACAGGAAGACTCTCAGGTAACTTTCCTTTTCACAGCTAACATCTTTTCAGTAGGCGCTTGCAGTGTCTTACTACTTCAGGATTTTCCTTAGGTTGGGGGCACCTATGTGCAGGGCAGACTTTCTCATTTCATTGTTTCTGTATTTTTTCATGTGCATTCCCAAATCAAGATGCAGCCAAATTCCTGCAGTCTGAAATCTCAATCAGACTTCTTTTTTTCCGATTGGAAGCTTCTTAGGTGTCTGGTATCTGCCTTAAGGACAGGGGAAGGATTAAAATCAGTGTTTAGCCTGACTTAAAATTATTAACCCAGAGCTTCCCAAGAATTTAGGCACTTGAATGTCTGATGGTTGCTTAGATCCTCCACATTAATTTGTTTCTATTAGCTATATTGCTTCTCATTAGGGTAGCATAGATGCTGTGCTTAGTATCAGGTACAGTGATTAGCAAGTTATCTTGCTCTTTGGAGTCCCAACCGTCACCTTCTAATCTTGAAGCCAAAATAAACATATCTTTTTCCTCCTTTAGGAGTGCCTCTGGTGCTAGTTCTTCAGTTTTGCTGAGGTTTCTGGCAGGGAAACTAAGGGTTCTTCCTGTGACAAAGACATGCTAAGGCACCTTTACCAAGAGTATGTATGGTAGTAGGAATATCTGGATATCCATGCATGTTTGCAGTATTGATGTCAAGGAGAAAAATGAGGCAAAATGGGATCTTTTCTTGCAGAGGCTGCTAAGTCCTTTATAGCAGTACTTGATGTTGGAAGCTACAAGAACTCTTGAAACTCATACAGCGCTGTATATACCAGACCACAGCAGGCACCCTGAGTTTAGAATGCTTCTCAGCAGAATAGGACTTGTTTTCCAGTCCTGCAGATTTTGTTATGAGCATCAAGTAGAAATAATGGACCCGATTTCACAGACAGTTGCTTATGCATTAGACTGCCCTGTGCTTGCACACCTTCTGCACTCTTCTGCAAAGGCTGAAGAATTCTATGTAGCACTGTTCAAGGTTATAAAATTACATCTTTCTGGGGTGATAAGGGTAAGACAAATAACTTCATCCTAATCTCCTTCCAAGTTATGAAAAATGTGAGTTGTAAATGTGTAGTGAAATCTGAGAATAGGTTGCACAATGACGATATTGTATGTGATTGTACACAGATACTATCAGAAAGCTGTCAGTAAACTTGCTCTTACTATAAAGCAGAGGAAAGGAATCCGTCTGGATTCCACACTATGAAAACCAGTCAACGTAGCTGATGGTAAGTCCTGGCACTGCACAGCGTAAATATGATTTGATTTAACCCATCAGCTTGTTCTCAACTGTACAAGAGTACAACTTGTACAGTTGTACAGCAAGAGGCTATGGAAAAGATCACAGGAGAGTCAGATATGTAGTTACCTCCCTGCCTCTGAAATGGACATAATGATCATGCTGGTATTAAGGTAAGTACAGGGACTTTCTGAGGAGGTGTCTCTAGAAAAAAACCTGCCCTCTCAGATGGAGATTGGTGGAGATGGTCAAGAAGAACGGCCTGGATGATTGTTACCAGAGGTGGTATGGGTGCACTACTTTCCTTGTGTATCAGGGATATGGGAAAAACTTTTTAGATCAGATTCTGAGCAACCTGATATAGTCAAAGATGTCCCTGCAGGGGGTGGACTGGATGACCTTTAAAGGTCCCTTCAAACCCAAACTATTCATTAGGCACAATCCCATCCTGAACTTGCCTAAATCTGGTGAGTGTGCGCTGATCCCTTCTCAGTGGGATAACTTAAGATTACACTAACTTCTGACAGCCCTAGTCTTGATTACTACATTTCTGTCACAGTTAGTAGAGCACTGTCAGAAGCTTTCTAAAATTATTATACTGACTGGTGCCAGCACTGTTTTAATTTATTTTTAGTTTAGCCACAGCTGATTGAACTTTAAGAATTGAACTGCATCTGTACCTTTCTGTAACAGATTTCCTCCCTTTGCGCTGGAGTCCAGAACATTTCAGAGTGGTCTGATTTCTTAGCAGCAAGAGAAACCAAATTATTCATTATTGTAACTTCACTACAGTGGACTCAGATTAAGCTTTCTGTGGAGCCTGAAAGGGTGGATGCAAGGCAAGTTACAGAATATTTATCCCATTTTCTGTGGCATTCAAATCTTGCATATCCCAGATCTTCTGCTTACTTGACAAATGCATTCTCTTCACCTGTTGCATAATACACCTGGTGATATATTCACATCTGTAGAGGTATGGGACACAGTAATCATCTTAGTGTGCTGACAGGTGATCTTTGACATAATTATGACCCCTGACTTGATTGAGAAATGCTCATAAAAAAAGTAAAGCTTTATTTTCCTGAGAGCTTAATGTGTGTGCTTCAGGCTTTTCGAAGCAGTCTACCAACAGTTGTTTTCATCAAGGATGAAAGTCCTTGTTCTTATCTGTCCCTGGCCACTGATACACCCATTGCATGGTATTCACTGTCAGGCATGAAAAAGCAGCAACCCTGGTGTGCATGTGTGGGTGTACACAGACTTTCCACACAGAACAGACTTTTGGTCGCTGTTATAGGTTAGCAGGGCAGAACAAATCTCCGTTGTGTGTGGAAGTAATGAAGGTTCTCCAGAGGCAGTTCTGCTGCTGCTATACTGCAGCTACATGACTGTGTAGGCTGGGGCTGAGAACAGCACGCTCTGCAAAAAGACACCCCTTTCTCCCTCAGGAAAGTGAAAACCAGAACCAACCCTCTGATGCAGAGGATTGGGTCTAATTAACTTTGGCCCTAGAGGAGGAGAAGCATCGAGAACCAGGACTCGTGAGAGTCACAGAAAAATAGGGGAGGAAGACCTGCACATCATTCACCAAACCCTCAGCTGGCAGAGAATCTGCAGGCTGCTTGGACGGTCTCTTGTTGGGGTTTACCAGTATTATCACTGTAAGCTTATTTCGAATATCTAACTGAAGTTTCTCACTGCAGTAGACACATTATTTCTTATTCTTTCCAAAGACAAGAGTATTCCTTTTCTTTGCAAAAGTACCTTTTACGTATTTGAAGACTGTTATGTTTCACCTCAGTCTACTCTAAGCCTAATAACCTCAGCTTTTACATTTCTTTATCAGAGGTAATAGTTTTTGGATGTCTAATCTTTTCCACCTCTCTCCTGAATCCTCCTTGGTTTGTTGCCCCAAATGTCGCAGTGCTGGAGTATGATACCAAGGTCTCATTATTACAATGTGAACCCTTCAGAGTGTAGCCTAATAGTGTGATACTAGAATCTCCTCTCAGTCCTGGTTTGTTTGTGATGCAAACATAAAGCTATTATGCAACTGAATGTGGCTCCCTTGGCCCGTTTAGAAAAAACCCCTATGACAGCCAGCAAACACACTGAGATGCACTGATTATTAAATAAGGTTAATATTTTAATTAGTGAGAACTACTTGGAGTATGAAATCTTGGAGAACTGACCATTATTTCAGTAGCCCTTTCCTGTCTCCTTCATTTTCCTGTGAATGATGACATATGATGATACAGAGGAACATCCGTAATCTTCATTTATTTGAAGAACAGAGAAAACATTTGTTTAATGTTGGCACACTTGACTGCCCTGATATACCCAAGCTAAAGCACATTTGCTGTTCTTAATTGTATTCTCTTTCCTTCAGTGAAGGTTGTCCCTATTACATCATTACAGCTAAGATTTTACGTGACTAGAAGTCATGTCTGCTAAAGAAGATTTCATTTAGCATGCCATGCCTTTGAATGTCCGTGGTAATAAAATTTATGCATTGTATGCACTATCAGTCGAACCATGTGGTAATGGCTTTTTTGTGACAGCTAAGCAATTGATTTTTTGCAACCTGAGGTTTACATTTGAGAAACTGTCCCAGGGTTCCCCAATGTCAAAGGTGCTACTGCAGAGCAAAAAGTGGCCTTACTATTCCAGAGAAAGTATCATAAAATGTCTAGGTATTAGGCTTAGTGTACAAAATAGGAACTCATCTAGAAAAAAAAATTATTGAGTCAAAACCTGTTTCTTAGATCGACCAACACCAAAATTTAATCCAACTTTATTGCTTTATCAGCCTTTTAGTAGAAATGCCCCAAGTATTACTGAATAATGTGGACAGTTCAGCAGAACAGTGACTTCTGTGCATGCAGTCTGGCATTGTAATGACATGAAACTCCATGTGGATGTGAATGTCTTTCAGGTACACAGGAAAGATCTGTGGAAGGAACAGGAAACTCTTTGTGCCAGAGATGATCAACCCCATATGGGAATAATAGACCGTTGTGTGTGAAGGTATTTCACCACTTCAGTGAATAATCCTGAGAAACATGATAAAAGAATCCACAGAATGAAATAATATTAAACATGTCTCACTTTTGAACAAAAGCAAAGTTAAATCATTGCAAGACTACTCTGACAAACTTTAAAGGGTTTCTGCATGCATTAGTAGATGATGGTGGAATTTAATAAGTAATCTATCTGTGTGCTCCAGCCTAAATCAGTAGTCAGCAGTCAGAAGACTGTTGCTTATGAAAATCATACAGGAGCTCATTAATTGGCACAGTGCTATTTGAACTGAGCGTCTGTAGAGAAACACTTTCATACTGTGTTGCTATTTCCCTAAGGTAACTGGATCTTGGATTTCTTACATTTTATTTAGCTTAGTTTTTCAATTAAAAAACTTAAAATTACTGACTACTACATCTCAGAATTTAGACAGTAGAATAAAGAGAGTAAAAATGTCTGGAAATTTCTCTGTAGGTCTTTCTTTAATCAGTAGGAGGTTTCTTTTGCCATGTCCCCATGAGAAAGAGTAAACAAATAAAGAATACGTACAATTGCTCATTTAGAAAAGTCAAAGTATAACTGAACTGTTACAAAAAAGAATTGGAGAACACATAAATATGTATGTATGTTTAACAGTGAACAAAGAAAGGTACAGGAACAAATCCATCTCTCCCTAATTGCAAGGAAACATGAAAAATTCATAATCCTTAAAACGATGTTAAAATATAAACCAAAGGTTTTATTGAATGACCCCATGTGGAGGCTTACAGGCACGGATTTGATCGAGTTTGCTTTGCCTGTAAGGATTTAATGAAGAACTTCTTGTAACTCATCATTCTTTGTCTTTTCTCTGAAACAAACCCTAGCAGAAGGGTAAGCTTATCTGATACTTCCTGCTATATGTTTGGCACTGTTTCTTGCTTTACCTGTTTGTTGGCTACCCTAAAATGTGTGACTTCTTTCAGGAATGAGGTTTTGGATACATGCTTAAACCCAGAAACATTCCTTTAACACAATGGTTGTAAGAAAATCCTAGAGGAACCTTAGATATAATAGATTGTTATTTAACTAAGAGTTTATCAAATGGGTGTTAGAAAGCGTGTATTAAGAAGCACAAGTAAAGGACAATCATAGCTGCATATATGATCACGATATAAATATCCAAAAAAGGCAGAAACAAAGTTTAGATGTGAATTTCTGAAGTCTAGAGGAAGCTTTTGTTTGGGATATAATTTAAGTAAGCTTGCTATATCCAGGCTTGAACAAGATGCCTATACAACTACATGCCAATTAATAAACACAATTTGTGTATAGGTAAGCAAGCAAAACATTGCACAAATGTTCTTTTGAAAATCAGTGTCATGGGGCTGTATCCTTTGATTCCTTGTGCTCTTTTGGTCTCTGTCAGCACACAGCAAAGGAGAAAATCATCTACAGAGATTGCAATCACCCCACATCCAGAGGGTTAATTCTTCCAGAGAAAGAAACACTAGTTAGGAGATATTTACCTATACCTGCCAAGACTGTAGTCTTTGGTGCTGTTCAGCTGTTAGCACTTGAAGATAGGAAATTCTCTAAGATCCTCAGACCAACCCTGTTATGGCTTTCTCTTGGGGCAGTAAAGAAAAATGCCTTTTATTCCTTTTTTGCAACATAATTCATATATTTTAGTCTCCATTAAGGAAGACTAAATTCAAATTCTATGTAAGGAGAAAAACCCGTAATCAGCCAAGCGCGTATGCCAGTTACTTTAGTATGTGTACACAGGGACTGACAGAACTTTGGATATAGGCATATTACCCTTAAGAGAATTCATCACCAAGTTAACGAACATGCCAAGTTGTTTTGAAGATCAATAAAGCAGAAAATCAGAAATGGAAGCCTCTATGATTATACTAAATAGTTCAAATGAGAAGAAAGAATGCATTAGTTTTTCTTTTCAAGCCAGCCAAAACACTTCAAGTGTTTGAGTGCAAGTCTGGGGAATGCAGGCATTTTGCCCACATTGAAAATGAAGTTATAGTGAATTTTCTTTGAACAGCTGTAGTACTGTCAAGGCTATGGAAAATGATTTGACTTTGATTTTTCTTTTTGATTAATGGAAACTGCTCACTTTGATCAAATAAGCCTTTGAAAAATTGCAGCTTGCTTATTCGAATGGTTGTTAGATACCCACATCCCAGCATACAAATTCTTTTGGTGCTGGTGGGGAATGGGCCATGCTCAATCCACTGTGACTCGATTTCTTCAGATCATGCATTTTACAGGACTATCAGTTACTCTTGTAGCAGGTATTGTACCTATGTTAAAGAAGGACCAGGAGTGGCAGGAAAACTGATCGTGGCAACAATAGGGCCATTAGTCTGACTCAACAGCGTGCAAAGCTTTAGAACAGATTTTAAAGGAAAGAAGTAATTAAGTTAGGACAATAAAATGGAACATATGTTTTTCCAAAGGTAGATCATACTGTACTGATCCGATATCTTTGATAAAAGAAATTATCCAGTTAAGAGAAATGCTGTTGATTTAATTTGCCCAGACTTCAGGAGAACGCGCAATGTAGAACCAGCGTGCAAATCTTGCAGCTGAGAAAGCTGCACTTCTGATGAACACAGTAATGACATACAGGGTCTTCAGAGCGATTAATGTGTGGTGTGATCAAAATCTAGGATAGAAAGAAGATGGAGAGAGTGAATGGGACATGACAGGCTATTGGATTAGTGGGTACAGCGGGGTAAGGCTGTATCTATTAAGGCCTGAGAAGAGGCAGTGCTAGTAACTGATGTGTGAAGGGCAACAGTCTAGTTATGAGTTTTATTTTTTGAGACAAAATAACTGAGGAACTGTGGAGGTTTCTCTGCATATTCTCTATTCCTTTTTATGTTTGTTAATGAATGTTGCTTTTTCATGTGTAAGAAGTCTATGCTACTTTCCCTCCTTTCCCCTGCCAGGAGAGAAAATATATCTCTTCTAAACGCAGATCAGAGCATCGACAGTTTTGTGGTTGTTTTTTGTTGCTTTTCTTTGGGGTTTTTTGTTTTTGTTTTTTTCTAAGACTGTTGAAGGAACTTGCATATAAAATACCAAAACCAAATGTATTTTGCATTGGTTATTTAAATAATAAAATTTAAATAGCTTTGAATTATGGAAAAGCTGGGTGGCAAATCAACTACCCAGAGATGAACAGAGTTTATGCAGAGAATGCAGCCCAAGCACTAATCCTGCTATCTGCTTCCAGAGGTCTTACTGGCTTCTTATTAGGTTACCCTGTCACTTCATCTATTTGCCTCAGCACTCAAACATATCAGTAACATATACAGGTATTAGTGTAATCTTATTTTTTACATGGAAAATCTTATCCCCATATCAAGTGCTGAAGATCACCCTGTTTGACTGTGACCCAGATTTCTCCCTGCCAAATGTTTGTTTGAGACACACCTGCACTTAGAAATGTATCTACAGGCGATTTAAATATATATAATCCATTTTCATTAGTTTACTTGGGGCAAATAATACACTGGTTTGTGTGTAACTGATATTATTATGCTCTGAGCTACCATGAGAGTATATCCATTAATGGTTACCCACGTATGGAGGCAAAGGGTGCCATATACAGATACTCCTATATATTGAGTTGTACAACTTTTTTCTATTGTAAGAGTTTGTTAATTATAATCTTTCCGAAATTCAGTTGTTCAGATTGAAAAAGCACAGGTTTGATTTTTACTTGTTACTTTGTGCAATTAAAACTAGAATTCATTTGATATTTCCAAAGCAAGATTAGTGTATTATGTTGCAGGTCACCATTTTAGAAGATAAAAGTAATAACTAATGCCTGCTACAAGCCATCATGTGACAAGAGAGTATGAAGTCAGCCCTTTAGGCTCCCGTGTGTTACATTTTTGGGAAAATACACATTTCAAACGTGGACTTAATGAAGCTGAATGTTTTCCCTGTGTTACTGATAGGAGTTCTTTCCTGGCACCAGCTCCACTACTTCTGTTTGTACTTTACGGATGATTTCAAAGACTGGGGAGGGTCATAAGAATAATCAAAGTAACTGAAGGGTGTTTATGATGAGTGCATTTCCAAGTCACCAACTGCTCTTTTCTTGTTTTTATTCCTATCTTTGTTCCACCTTGCAGACCAAAGTTTGACCTTGCAGAAGCCTGTTCAGTCTGCCTGGGGAAGTGTTTAACAAGGTTCTGGGGCTAGTGGCTGAGTTCAGGCAAATTCAGGCTGGGGAAAAAGGTGAAAAATGTTCATTAGGAAGGACAGGAGCAGTGGTGAGTTAAGGTAGACAAACTGAGGATGGACTCCTTATTAAAAACTAGGTGCTTTCTTGAAAAGTGTGGTTTAGCCCAAACCCATGTATTTAGTTTCAGGCAGTAACTGAATCAGGTGTGAGTTCTGCAAGGGACTAGCTGAGATAACCAAAGTCTGTTGCCCCATTAGATCTAGTAATGTTTTTCCCATACTAAAGCTCTTGGTCACTTCACTAGGAAGCTCTCATACATCCATGATGTGAACCAGGAAGTTATCAATGTTGTTCCAGTAATGGGAATAGAATTTTGTGAAGATACATCCATATTTGGATGCTTTATATCTCTCTAATTAAGTCTTTTAAGTCATGGAAATTTTCAGCTATATTCTTCAAGAACTGTATGTATGGCAAGCAGGACTTCCCAGCTTTGCAGGAACTGTGAGATGCTGTAATACAGGGTACCACAACTGAAAACATGGGCTCTTTTTTCCTTTGCTATATCTTCTCCTTTTCGCACCACAGGCAGAAATAAAGTGAATTTAAAAAAAGCTCTATGAGAGAGAGCAGTAAAGTTACTTAAAAGACTTAAAATATCCTCTTCAGTTTGCACCATGTTATTCTGTATTATCAGTGTTTGCTGATCGCTCTCACATCTGCAAATGTGAGCATGTTAAAACACTTTTTTGTGATCTGCGATGCCTTTTCTCTACCATAAATATATATCCCTGTGCTTTTGATAAAAACGTGAGAGTGAGATAAAGGAGGAAGAAACCCCCTTATTTCTCTAATACTAAAGACACACTGATATGTTGGAAGCTTCTGCTTAGGCTCCCTAATACCAAGTGCACTCCATCAGAATCAGTTTGTTTTATTAGTACTCCTTTTGATTTAGGCTTTCTGGTTGGGGATTGGCTTTCTGTTGTATTTGCAGATAAGGACAACAAGCTTCTGATAATTCTCTAGGTATTTCTTTCATAAAAACATACCTGATGATTGTTCTTTGTATGTCATACTTTTGTCACAGTTGGTTTGGTTGATTAACTCATGAAGTTTTATAGGTAGCTTATAACTGGTGCAGTTGTGGTTTTAGCTGATGAGATGTTGCTCTGCCAAACAGGATGCAGGACAAAGGTAATCTGGAGTTTATTCAATCTAGAAAGCTTATTAAATTATGATTGGCCAAAATAATCAATAACTGGCCTTCATCCATCAGAGGAGAAATAAAGCACAGACGACAGAAAAAATGTATTGGGGAGCAAATTCCAGTGAACTTCTGTGGCTTTTCTCCCTTTTTCTTTAAATGAATAGTAGTTAACATAGTGCTATTCCTGCTGAAGGTATAAAATCAGCAACTTTATCAAGAAAACCACTTACACATTTTTTAATGGAAACCATACCACTTTTTGTCTTTACGGGAATTGAACACATCAGGTTTGTGCTGTGGACTAGGCTCTTAGGGTGTTGCCCTTCCTTTGAATAGGTGTGCACCAGTGATACACATCTTTAGGTGGTCAGTGGGATCTAGTGATGAGGTCTGATTTTCGTTTCCCAAACTAAACTCTATTGCAGACTGCAGAGTCTCAGTTTCGAGGTATGAGTGAGGGTGTGAAATAAGCTAAAAGACAAGCCTAGGCAAAGCTGTTGATGCAGAACTACAGGGAGCTACTGTGTTCCAAATCAGACCTGAAGTTTTTGTGAGCTCAGTTTACTGTCAGTGTCAACACGTAATGAGCCAGGCTTACAAAGTGTAGTTTACATCATACAGTCCCCTTCCTGCTTATGACAAAGGTGCAGTCACAGTACACAGGGTGTTATGTGTAGGATAGCCCCGTTTTCTGTTTACGTATTTGTTAGAGTTGAACAATGTTTTTCATGATATCATCACTGATCTGCAAGAGGGTTAAGGACAGACATTGGAGAAAGATTTCCAAATCTTCCTTTCTGAAGTAGAAGTAAACAGGTTGCGTAGGATGAAGCAAAATGTTTAAAATCAAAGAAAATATTCAAAATTAAGGTAGAGGTCACTCAGCCCAAATATTTTCTTCCATTTTTTCTTAGGGTCTAATACAGCTAAGAAAAAAATTCAAACTCTCTTGCTGAAGACAGACCATAATGGGTTGTGCTGCACGTATGGTATTTGAGGATACACCTTTTTATTTGAGCTGAGGCATTAAGTAAACAGAAAGCAAACTGGAGCCAGAGTTCTGCAAAGCTGTGTCTGCACAGGAAGCTCCAGAGGCAGAAAATGTTGTAGAGGTACTTTCTCTTCTTTTTTTTTCTATTTCTCTTAGAACATTAGTATGATTTTTTTATTCCTTTGAGGTGTTTTGCTAGTAAATCAAAGTATTTTTGTTCTCTATTTGTGTTTTAAAAGATACTGTGTTCTGACTTCAGGTTTAGTGATGTCAAAGGCAATTGGCTTTTCAATTGATCTCTTCAGACTTATAAATAATTTTGCAGTTGTTAATGCTTTGGTGTGTTTCTGTTTTTGTTTTTACATTGCCTTCATGGCAGTGAAAAGAAAATAATAAATACACAAAACTTTAGCTAGAAATCCAGTGACTAATTCCTATGACCTGGGTATTGTGTGTAATAAGTGTAAAAGAGAAGCATAAATCAGATAAAATGCTAAATATTTTGTAGATAATAGATTTAAAATAGTAGAAGAAGAAATCTTGATGTAATTTATAGACTATTTTAACCTTCACAGGTATTCTACATTTTCTGTATTTCTTTTCTATCTACGTTGATTAAAAGCCAGGACACAATCTTATTTAGCATCTTCAGTTTCTTCTTTGATATCTAAAACTTTTAGCTGCAAACTGCTAGGAAAGTGCTCTCAAGGCACAAGGATTTTTGCCCTTCTGACCTTCTGAAATACATTTATCTACCAATGTGATGTCGTAAACCTATTTTTATGCTTGTGCAAGGACACATTCATGAAAACATAAAGTACAAAGACGCACCCAAGTTTCTTCTTTTACTGTCATTTCATCATTGAGATTGTTTCCAGAATACTCTTTTCCTTTTGTGTTACAACCTGAAGTTGCTTTGGAAATCTTTCCTCAATAAAACTTCTGAGCACTTTTACCTGTAGGATGAGTTCTACTACCCTATTTCAGAGGTAGTAAGCTGCCTTCGTTTTTCAGCTCTTGCAGCAATTGAATAAGGGTTGCCAAGGCTTACTGAGAGTACAAATTCATTACTAGTTTCTGTTTCACATTCTGCTGTAATCTTTTTTAAATTTTAGACTTTTGAAAGGTGTTAATAGTTCTAAATTTGAAACGAAATTGAAATAAAGGGTCACCTTGAGTTTTTTCCTCTCAGGCTTCACATATTCCAGGAGTGCTTCACTAGTTAGAAATTCTTGTGAACTGTATTGGCAGGTTTTCTTGACTAAGCACATAAATGTAAACCGGACGTGTGCTTTATACATTTGGTCATCCCTGTGTTGTGTGGATGAAGCAAAAGATACTTCTGAAAGGGCCATTTAATTGTGACTGTACAAAGTGCTTCTGCTGTCTTCCTCTCTCATTCATATAGATTTTCTTCATTCTGCTATGGTAACCCCTGAGTGAGCGAGACATACGTGTGGTTAGTCACCATATTATGGTTATACAACATGTTACCACATCCTGTTTCTTAAATAACTGTAAAAAGGACCATTAAAAGCCATATTTTCTTTGTATTGCTATGTTCAGCCTGAACTAGGATCTGTTAAAAATCATAATCAATGCAGAGTGAATAATTAAAAAGGTTATGATCTTTTCAGAGAGTGCCATTGCAGGCTTTCATGCAGATGTGCTTTTCCAAGGCTACATTAGTTATCCTAAATCTAGATGCTGCTATTGCTTCTTTTCTTTTTAGAGGAGTAGAAGTTGTGGGAAAGCTGAGGTTTATCTTAATTATTACTTAGTTTTAGATACTGTTCTTATTAATTAGCATAGTTTAGATTGACATCTCTCATCTTTGCAGCCTTATAAGAATACTGATACCATAAAACAATTCCACATTGTCACAAAAATCTATCTTACATCTGAAAATATCAATGCATCTTTTATCCTCAAGGGACCAGCTATTGCTTCGTGTACTGGAACTTGGGGCTTGGGACTTTTAAGTTTATCAAACATTTTATTGCATCCTCCACTTAACTTCAATGGAAGATGGGCTCAGGAGCACAGCTATTGGCATTTTGGGCCTCAGTCACTGATATCAATGGTGGGTTATAGTTGAAAGGACTGTGCTCAGGCAGGAAGATAGAGGTTGCCTTTATATGTAAGGCTTCTATGAGGTCTCCACACAGCTTCTCTTCTCCAGGCTGAACAGCCCCAACTTTCTCAGCCTGTCTTCATGTGCTCCAGCCCCCTGATAATCCTCATGGCCTCCTCTGGACTTGCTCCAAAGGCTCCATGTCCTTCTTATGTTGAGGACACCAGAACTGTACACAATACTCCAAGTGAGGTCTCACAAGAGCAGAGTAAAGGGGCAGGATCACCTCCCCAGACCTGCTGGTCACGCTTCTTTTGATGCAACCCAGCACATGGGTGGTTTGTGGGCTGTGAGCGCACACTGAAGCCGGCTCATGTTCAATTTCTCGTTGACCAACACCCCAAGCCCTTCTCCTCAGGGCTGCTCTGAATCACGTCTCCACCCAACCTATAGCTGTGCCTGGGATTGCTCCGACCCAGGTGCAGGACCTTGCACTCAGCTTGGGTAAACATGAGGTTTGCATTGGCCTATGTCTCAGGCATGACAGGGTCTCTCTGAATGGCATCCCTTCCCTCCAGTGTGTCGATGGAACCCCTCAGAACCTCACACTTGTAAACACAGGTAAAAATAAATGTGTTTTCTCCTATAGATAATTTCTCTTATTTGTCAAAAGCATTCTGGATTTAATGTGTCCTGCAATGTGTTACCTGTTCATCTGGGCTTATCGTTATCCACAAGGTTGAAGGACTTTATCCAAGTCATTAGTGACTTGGGCCATTACGTGGCCATGAGCAGATCCAGATGGAATCTCACTGGTTATATTCTTGGAGTTCGATAGCAAATGATTAAAAACTAATCTTAAAGTCTGTGGTTATTTCCCCCCTTTCCCCTCCCCTCTTCTTCCCCGGTAGTTTTGACTCTCCCTGAAGTAGTTTCATTTACTTTCATTTACATTCATTTAATTTACTTTTGAAAATGTTATGATTTAATGTCAATAACATTCTTAGAACATATTACATGACCTGCTTCTTCTCCGTTTATGAGACTTGTTGCCCTGTTACAGAAATTAATAGCCAACATGTCAAAAATATAAAGCAATATAGCTTTAAAAACTATCTCTCTCCTTTCATGAATTTTTTTAAATTATAGTATTTTTTTCAGAATTTGTCTCTTCGTCATTTCTTGGTTTTTAAATATGAGCAATGTGGTCACCTCTTCACACATTTCTCACACGACTTCTGAGATTATGCAGAGGAAGCTAACAGCTCTGTTCTCAGGGTATCTTCATATGTACTTCCTCGGGCCCAGCTGTCACTATGGAGATAGGACTCATTTCACCTAAATTTAGCTGCTCATAAAATAGCCATCTATATCTGTGCAGGGTGTAGGTCCCTATCACAGTTAAGTGAGACTTAGTACGGTCAATGACCGATAGAGCACTCTTCTGGAGACATGTTGTACAAGCATACTTGAAGATGAGTGAACTGCAGTATTTCCAATTATTCTCAGACCTCTTCTTTTCCTATTTTAGATGAATTCTTTCTTACTGATTTTAGTTGTTAGTTGTGTAATTAGGGGTCATCCTTTTATGAAGAGTGATGGAAAATGTACCTCAGCCTTCTGCAGGTGAGCTGTCACTAGGTTTTTCTTTTCCTTACAGAGTTGTTTTCTTGCTATCCCTTATGTCCATTTCTTTGTGTAGTTAAATTTGTGCTTTATCCTTTCTGACTTTGTTTCAGCATCTTGTGCTATTCTTTCATGCTTGTCCTTAGGAGTTTGACCTGGTTTCTACTTGCTGTACATTTCTTTCTCGTGTTTCAGGTCATTGAAGACCATGTTGCTTAGCCAAGTTGATCTCTGACCATACTTCCTATCCTCCTACTGTGTGGGATTGTTTGTGTTTGTACCCTAAACATCATTCCTTTAAGGAACTGCCAACTCTACTGAATTCCTTCTGCTTTGCCCGTGTTTCCCATGAGAACTTAACCTTCCAGTTCCCAGGGTTTATTGGAGTCTTCTTGTATAGAGTCCATTGGGTTTGAATTGATCTTTTCTCTTGTCCCTCATCTAAAAATAATATACATTATCACATCACAGTTGCTCTCAACCAAATTACCTTTACCCTCATGTTCCCAACCATCCTCCTTCTTGGTTGCTTAGCAGGCAGCCTCTTGGCAGGCTGCTGTTGAAGGATTTGGCAGGCTCTGACAGCTGCTGTAGACCATACGCAGGGAGTGGTTAAATGCTGCTCATTATACCCAGAGACAGACACAGCACACTGCTTTGTAATATGCAACTGGAGATGCTTACCTAAACGTTCACAGGGAAACACTTGCATCTTTTAGTTGGATGTTTGATCAAAACAAAGACAAATACTCCGTTTACAGCATTTCAGATGCTCTTCTGGGAAAACATCTATGTGGATGCAGAAACGCTTTGCCCAGCCTTGAAGTCCAGGTAAGGAGAAGACAAAAACCTCTTCCCTATTTCCTTTGCAGACCTAGGCATAAAATTAAAGTACTGTGTCTCTTTGGATTGATCTTTCTTTGTCTAATCTTTATTTTCTATTTACCATCACTCAAAGGAATGGGAAATCTCCACTGAGGTTCTCTGATTGGTGAGTAAAATTGGATTGTTAATAGTTTTTCATGTTACCGTGATTTTCATAGTATAGTCAAATCTTCACAAAGAAAGATTTCTTTGTCACAGAGGTTTTTTGGGTTTGCTTTGGTTTTTTCATTTATATATTTAGAAATTGCCATTGAATCTCTCAAGAAATAAACCGAGACATTATTTAGCATGTGAAATCACACCAAGATGAAGTGAATCTACAGAGGATTTTTTTGGCAGTCTCTTTTTCATTGCCGTAGCTCTCCTCAGTTAAGAACAGGGGAGTTTAACATACAGCTAAAAGTTGGCTCTGCAAGGATTCTGGTGCCTGAATGAAGACATGGAAGCTCCCATTCACTTTCTGGCTTTCCTAATGGTAATATGCACCTTGACTCTTCTTGTTTCAATACAGTTTGCAGCTGCATAGGATTTTGTCAAGTGTTTAAGCAGAAATTCTCCATGCTAGGTATCTGCCTCAGGATAACTTTTAAAAGCCTTTGAGCAAAGATAATTTACATCTTTTTATACAGGGTGTTTGGAAACTATGCTCTTTTTTCTCATCCTAAATGGTTCCGGTGACCTCTCCTCTAAGAAGTACTTTGCAGGCTTTGGAAAAAGCATTTGAAAAATGAGGTTAAGGGAAGATTCCTCTTGTATATTCTCAGTGAAACCTTTGCTGGACTGAGGTGGCACAGGGGAGTAAACCATCCACTTTAAATAACAGGGCAAGCACGAGCAAGATTTTATGGGGGAAAGTTGGGGATCAGTGGTGAAATAGATTCAAGGAACGAAATCAGCAGGAAGAAATTGTGCCTTGATCAGTAGTGTGAAAAGGGATGTGGGAGGGAAAAGAAAGGAAAATGTGTCAGTATAGTTTGGGAGATACTAAAATAGATAGAGGAGCTGAAGTGCAGAGCCTGGGACTAGCTGAGTACAGAACTGAGAGCGAGAAGCAGTGTGGCTGTGTGGGAGGCTTGGAAGAAGGAAAGACAGATCTGATGAGCTGGGCTCGGAAGTGTGGGGGGCTGTGAGGCTGACTGAGGAGACTAAGGGAGGAGTCTGGCGGTGGGAGCCAGCAAAGAGCTGGCTTGTGCATGGGGAAGGCTGAACAGCAGAATCGGAGTGAGGTTGGATGGACATTTGGAAAGGTGGAAAACAGGATTTGCTGGGCAAGCTGACTGGACACAATACAAGGATGGCTTTTGGAGGTAAGGGTTTGCTTGAGTCCGGGTTAAAATTTAGCCTGAGGAGTGGAAGCAGAGACTGGGGAAGAAGGGGTCACACCTGGGGTGGTGGATGAGGGAAAAGCGTTGGTGCCCATGCAAATTATGTCCAGCAGGAGGGGAACTCAGTGTTGGAGAGCTGCTAGGGAGTGGGGTGCAAGGAGGTGGAATTGGGAGTAGCAGGAGTGGAAGGCTGGGCAGGCCGTGCTGATGGTGGGAGCAGGGGAAGCAGGGACAAGCTCCTTCAATGCCAGGGATGGCATCCTACATGCCTGAGCCTTGCCATTTTGTGGCTGTCAGCGGGTAAGTCTGACAAGCTTGGGTCTCGTTATTACTGATGCTGGGTCTGTTCAGAAGATAGGAACCTGCTGCACTGTCAGTTATTCCATTAGAGTATCATAAAATCAAGGGAGCCAAATGATTTACCACTGACAGTGATTGTTGTGCATGTTGTTATGATGCCACATAAATACATTTTTCGGTAGTTTTTTAACACTTGTGTTTAAGAAACAAGATATTCCACACAGCTTGACACATGCAGTTCACAGGATGGACATGCTCTTAAGATGCTCTAGGGCTGTGCAGTAGGATCCCCACTACCTACAGCAGATGAGGGAAGGTGTGCAGTGAGTCAGGCAAGAGGTTTTAGGATGAGAGTTGGAGTTCATTGTCTGCCACAATAATTCCACATGATGTGGAGCACCCACCTTTTCAGACACTCATTGACTGTCCATTGTTCATTTTCTGGGTGCTTGAGCAGGCTCTGAAAAACAGATTTGTAGATTTTTTGAGCATTCATATCTGTAACTGAATCGGCAAGACTATTTTGAACTTAGAGTGTACTGTAATGCTAAATACTCTGAGGTGTCAGCTCTTTAGTTTCAAGACTGTGCTGCCAAAAGCCAGGAGATACTTCACCTTATGCTCTCTGATTTAGCTCAAGCACCACTTTAATCCTTCTCTTTCCTCACTTCTTCATATTTGCTACTACATGTGCCATAGTATGATGTAAAAACATGTTTCATAAAGCAGATTTTAAACAGAACATTTCTGCTGAGCAGCTTGTCTCACAATATAGAGGAGACCAGAAAAGAAAGGAAAAATAGGCCTAGATTCTTGTAGGAAGGGAGAAGAATGCATACACACAGTTTGTCAGTAAGGATGTTTCAGGTGAAGAGGTATTTCTGTAAAAGAGCAGGCACCAAAACATTGGTGTAAGTACTTGTACATGAGCACAGGAGTCTTTGGAGGAGTATAACACAGGAAGAGTTGGGGAGAGCGAGAGTAGAGGTATGGCTTTGAAAATAAACAGTGTTGGATCCTGAAAATGAGGGTCAAAAGCTGGACTAGAATGATGGAAGGAGCTGATGGGATGGGTGCAAAAAGGAAACTAATTCAAGGAGAGACATTTTGTATGCACTGGAGTATAAGAAAAGAAAATGAGATAATGGCTGCAATCAGTTATGGTAGAGGGGTACTAGTGGAGGGAATACAAGAAGGCTATAACAAGGTGAACAGCAGCCAGGAGGTTGCCTGGGGGTTGTGTGCTAAGAGGCTGGACTATTACAGTCAGTCTGGCTATGCTGTTTGGTATGCAATAGCAGGAATGAATGAGTCAAGTTTACACAGGGAAGGGAAAAGCAGGAGGGGATCTAGGGTTGAGACAAGGTGGATAAACTTCAATGGCAAGGACAACATTGCTATTACTGACAATGACTGAGAAATATGGGAGGGGACTTAAGACACATGAAAAGCCAGAGACATAGTTATCAATATAGTGAGAAAAGCAGAGGGATTTTGTGAGGCCCCATCTCCCAGAAACAAGCCTGAGAGGAGGTTATTCATGGCACCGTAGCAGGAGTACATCATGTTCTAAGGTTTTCTTCCATACTCTCTTCTCTCCCTTTCTTCCTACTTTCCAAGTTTCTTAGGCTCATCTAGATTCCCTAAAAGAAAATGGTAAAGGTTGCTGTCCTATGGTTAGTTCTGTAGTGGTTTAAATGGCAGTTGATACGTGCATGGGATCTTGAATTACACATGTAGGTAAGAAGTCCCCACAGTCCATTACCAGGTAATGAAGCAGAGGGGGTGGACTTTGTTCTCATATTGTCTGTCAGGCCCCAAAAGCACTAACAGGGCACCAACTATCCCTGCCCAGCCCCCTTTGGGGCTTTTTTGCCATTGTGGATTTCTCCTACCCTGCCCACAGCCCATGTCAGCCCCTCAAGGGCCATCAGTCCCTGCCCCAGCGATGCTGCAGGTGGGCTGGTCCCCAGCTCCCCATGGCCCAGCCAGGCTGGGCCCACCCATGAGCTGATGGCACCATGGCTCTGCCTGATGATCTGGTTTCTTGGCTGAACCTGGCCACCATCTCCAGGTCTTCACCCTTCAGGGGTGCTGTTGGATCCAGGCTGGTCAGGCCCCTGCCACACTGGCCATGTGTTTATTGCACTTGTCTCCCAGCTCCCCATCCTGAAGGGAAGAGCTGTCCCTCACTGCTTCCTAACAATATCAGTGGGAAGTGGCCACACTTACAGAATCAAAAGCCTGTGGCCTTTCTGGCTACAACTACAGGAAGAAAAACAGAGACAAATTTGATCACACAAGTAAGGGTTGGGTTCCAGTGACTGCGGTGCATTTAATCTCTGTTTGTTAGAGAATTTTGCATAATCCTTTCTGTACTCATTGCCTTGAATTCGTTCTTCTCCATCTTCACCGAATTGCACTTCACGTCTATTCCACTCCCATTCTCAACCTCCCTTTCCCACAACATCATTTGAGCAGGCTACACAGCCTTTCTATTTCCCGTGGCCTGGGCTCTGCCACTCAGGTTGCTGCTCCCTGCCTCTCTGGGACGTTTTTTCTGTCAGACTCTGTGCTGCCTTTTCCCATGTACTCTTTTTTCTCCTCATTTTGGTTCTTTTCATCCCCAAATTGGCTCTTCCTTTAGCTTGCTCTTTTGTGGGCTGTTTGGTAATAGTTCTAGCACACTGGCAGCCTAACTGGTGTTGGCATCCCTGAAAAGAAGGGTTTTAAAGAGTGATTTTAGGTGAAAAACGTAATAGCTCTGTAGGTGCTTCAGAAATTTCTTTCAAAAAGGGGGGCAGCAGAGGAGAAAGCAGAAGCTGTTTGCTATTGGGGGCTAATGGTGGCAGGGGCTAGCAATATGACTGATCAGGAGGTAAAGGTGAGCTTTTAATACTGCATGAGAAATGACGGGTAGAGAAAAACGTTGGAAGACAAGACAAGGAGATGACATGGGATGAAATAGAGAAGGAGAATCTAAAAGATAGGCATGAGAAGATGATGTAATCAGAATAATAAGCAGTTTAATAGTGGCAATGAGGAAAGTAGCACTGCAGTTGCTGAGACCAGAGAGAAATCTAATGCAGTACGGGAGGGCTGAGATGTCCACTGCAGGGAACAAGAGTTTTAGCTTGTGCCTGTGTTGGAAGTTGTGACTTTGTACCCACCTAACTGCTGTGAAGAGTGCTATTCTGAGACACCCCTCTCAGTCTCTTCCTCAGTAGCCCGCAGTCTAGCTCATACGTTGTCTCCCTACTGAGATTGTACCTGAGCTTCCACCTACTGAGCACAACTCCTTTCAGCCCTTGCTGCTGCAAGTGAGATGATGTCAGACCTTGGCTCTTGTTGGCAAAATGACCTATATCAGATGGTTCTTCCAGCCCTTGACTGACTGTGGCCTGCTGGAGGTCCCTAATCCACTAATGATTTTCCAGCCTGCCTGCTGAGACTCCAATTTCTGGGGTCTCCCTCTTTCTCTCCTGTCCATCCATAGCGAGCTGTACAGGAACAAGGTGGGTACAGATTTGGGTGAGCAAGGGTCTTGCTTCTAAAGGCACAATTTACCCTGTTATAGCAGCACAATCAGAAGTTCATCCAGCAAAGCTTGTTTTTCCTGTTTGTTTTTTTATTCTGGCTGTTCCTGGGGGGTTTCCACACGTCATCCGCTCCTCACCTTCTGTGTACCCAGGTACATATCAGTATGTATGTATTTGCAGTTGTCTTTTTGAAGGGATTAGCAGGGTTTAAGTACAGAATGGGACTCAGCGACTGAGAATGTTATCTGTTTCCAGAGATTTACCTGCCTTCCACTGAACTGCGCTACTGGTACCTTTTTTAACTTCTGGCTTCAAATGTATCAGGAACACAAAAAAGTGTTGTAAGTTCATTCTTTTAATCTGGCAAGTCCCACTTATCATCAAGTGGGGTGCAGAGGATCACCCCGTATGCTCAGCTGTGACCAAGGCCTGTCTGCAAAAAATGAGCTTGAGACACGTCTTTGTAAGTTTATCAGCAGGAGACTTTAAATCCTTATCGGACTACTTAGTTAGTTTACTTGGAGCAAATAGTATGCCAATATAACTGATATTAATGTGTTTCTGAACTACGCTTGTATGTATTTATTTACACATCCATATAGTTCAGAAATATATACACACACGAGTGTGTGTACATGAATTTCAGTACTTGGGTAATAGGTGCCATATACAAAGACTTAACATTATTCAACATTTCCAGTTATAGGACTTCTAATTTTTTTAAAGATTGTTTTTTTCAGACTGATTTTTTAATACTTCTTTACAAACTGCAGTTTTTTCAATTGGTTCAGGAGAATGGATTAAGGAATGCTATATTATGAATTATTGTTTTAGTAGTGCAAGGACAGAATGATGTACCAGTGATAGCTGTTCAAGGCGACGCAATGTATTCCCTGGGTGCTTGGTCGCGTGATGTGCAGGTCGTTTACTTACTTGACTTTCTCGTTAAAACATCTTTGGACTGTCTATTTCCTAATTGAAAGCGTACTAGAGATTCTATATCAGACCTTGTTTTCATCAGGGGAAAAGGAACTCATTACAAACCCAAGGTTGGTGGTTGGGTAAGTGTGAGTGGTTGTGGTGTGGCTGCATATGGTATGAATAGTTAAAGTCCAGACCATGAACAGACGTATAGGATAGTTGCAGAAGGTCTAGTATCACAAAATGAAAAGCAAGTATGAGGTGAATGAACCAACAGAAAGCGATTTAACGGATAAAGTTATCTGATAACTCAAGCATACGACAATTCTGTGAGTGCACTGGAAAAGTACCCTCTCACTGAGATAGAAAACTCTTCTGTGTCAGATGATCTAGCTTGACATACAGGGATGTGCAAGTAGGTTTCCAGTCACTCCTCCACACCCAATGTAGCACACAAAAAAAGGGGATGTTGAAAGTAATTCAAAGCAGAAAATTGTCATAAATTTCTTGAAGGGAACAGAAGAATGGAAAGAATATTTTATGATCAGCAAACTTAAGAACAAAGACACAAACAACATGATATAACTTATTTTGGTTTTGTTATGAGGAGCGTGTATAGAAGGAAGAAAAGAATCTTAACAATGGATTAGCAGAGAGAGATGGTAGAATTATCAGCAGTGCAAAGAAAGTTGAAATTCAATAAAACCCACTCATTTTATGAAGGCCTCGGGCCTTTTTCCCTGTCTTGCATGAACGTAAGATGATTAGCATTGCTTTCTCCAATGATCTGTTCTCCGTTTGATACCACTCTTGGCTTGAGCAATTATGGATTATGTTATAGGAAATGGATCTCACCACACTGACATACTATTTTTGTTTGGATTTGGTTGATTAAGGTAATAACATTGATATAGTGGATTTAGAATTGTATAAAGCATTCAAATTGATACTGCAGCATATTTTGGCTAAGAAACTAGAAAGCTGATCCATCACATCAGCTGGACACACATTGGAGGAATTGAACACTCCCTAACACACAGGCCTCAAAAAATCTCATCACCTAATAGAAATCCTTCTGAAAGGGTTCTGCAAGAAAGAGTTCTATGAGGATCATTCCTCTTACTGCCTGGTAGTAATGTCCAAGAAAGTCATAAAAGGATTTCTAATGAAAGCTGCAGAATCTGGTAAGACATGCAGAGCTGGACACATTAAGCCATAGCGATGTATGGTTGATCTATAATGATGTGATCTGAAGAACAAGCAAAACCCAATTATATGCTTCATTAAAAATGAAAACCAAAAAAATCTACAACTCTCCCCCCAACTATGTGTAACAAGAACAAAGCAGATTAATGCCCTATAATGAGTTTTTAGTAATTTCTCCTCCCTCTGGGTATATGTTTGTTTCAAAGAGACATTTAGATCTCTATTTGCTGTGTTACTTTTCACTATAAGATATTTCTGGCTTTTTTTTTTGAGTTCTGTGGTACTGTCATTCTCCTTTGCCTGTGGGAGTCTGTTCTGCTGCCCTTTGGTTACAGCAGAACTAGACTATTATGGAGTTGTTGTGTTAATAGACTCACCACACCTTGACTGAGGAATGCCTTGTAGTTACCCACTTACCTTAAATCACACTTAATTCTGGGTAGGATGAGGTAAAATGCAAATAGAAGGATTAATTCCTTACGTCTAAACCAGACAACACAATTACAAATATCTGGAAAACACATAAGTGAAAAAATAGAAGAAAAAGTTCATCTGATCTACTGACACTGAATGTATCACGAAGGTGGTTTTTAGTTTGGATTTCCCTCCCCTCCCCTTTTTTCATTTCCAGGTGACTTGTCCCTCTTCTGACAAAACAGCTCTCAGAATTTTCTTTCCTCCTATTCCTCAGGTTGCTCTTAGGTGGTTTTCATCCCTGAAGACCTTGCATTGTACAGAACTCCGTATTGCAGTGCCCCATCAGAAAACGTCTTCAGAAGAAGCCTTTGGACTTCACCTTCAGGTAGGTTCTCTGAATTGTCATGTTGATCTCACTTGATATTGGATGGCTTTAGCTCTTACATCCAGTCTGCACTTTGATGTTTTCTAAGGGGTCCAGACAGATTTTACCTGTCACCTTTTAGCTTGTTCTATCCCTGCTTATGGTCTGGCTATTCTCCTGAATTAAAATAAGGATTCTTTTGCTTCCACAAATATGCAGATGTCTTAGAAGACGTCTCCTGTGTTTCCCTAGCTCATAAACAACTTCTTTCCCTCAAGGAAGCAAGTGTCCTCTGGTGACCCATTGACACGTTTCAACATGAAATGTGTTTTACAGCAGACCTTATATTCTGTACCAGTAATTTAATTAACAAATATATATGATAGAAGTATCTAAATAGGGTAAATTATCTAGTTAATTTTCTGATTTCTGAGACAGGTATGATAACAGTAACTACTCTTACACCCTGAAGTGACAGCATTTAAGGTAAATGAAGCCTAACTTCTTTCTCCTAACCATATTCTAACAAGGAGTCCCTTTACAGAATTGTTTAGTGTCCTATTTATTTTAATTGCTACACAGTATGAAATAGTATCTTCAAACCACTTGTGAAGAAGAATATAAAGGGATCACCCAGTCTTGGACCTCGTGAGTTCAATGAACAACCTATCTTGACTTTAGCTGGCCTTGAAAGTAGCCTTTGATGCATTAGAAATCAATAGATAACATGATGAAGGGAGAATTGATGTGCAGCGTAGCAAAGGCTAAAGGCTGAAGATTAAACCATGTTTTTTCTCGTAGCCTTTATAGTAGTCTTATTCAGCCAAGAAAACACAAAAATATTGGCTAAATACGATAGTACGTAAAAATACTACTATTGATTTGAATTGAATATAACACAAGTAAATTATTAATATATGTGACTGCAGATGTGTTCATAATGATGTTTACAGGTCAGAGAGAATGAACAGTCATCCCTCTCCATTTCACAGGTCGTGCCTAAACTAAGAAAGATTTAATCATGAGTAATGCTGTTAACTGTCTGAGTTTGAAGATATTTGGGTAAAGATGTGTGACCTAATAATCACCCATCACCCCTGAAAGGAAGAAGCCCTATGTGCAAGTACATTTTCAGCAATTTAACTAGTGCTGCCTCTAGTGCTCTCTCAGAACACACAAGAAGAGTTTCCATTATGGCAGTTCCATTCCATATGGAACATATGTAATGTTCCATACATGAACATTATGGAGTTCATGTACATCCACACTGAGGGGGTGAGGGGCATCACAAATAAGTTCCAGAGTAGTCCTGTTGTATCTCCGTAAAAACAAAACAGAAAGAAGTTTAAGTTACATCCTTAAGAAATCCAGGCAATGATGTTTTTATTGCCAGCAGGTTCTGGGTGAAAAAATGAAAAGTGGAAAAGGAAGATGGTGTTGTTTGACTTTTTTGATGGTGCAGACTTTATGGGACAGAAATAGAAAGTCACATTTGCCAGTAGTTACGGTTTTGCACTTAACTTTGCTATTTCAAACAAAAAATGATGAAAAGCATGCTACTGAAAGCTTTCTAATGGGGGCAACACAGGAAGTTTGCATAGAGGTCTTAGAAAACTCTCTTCAGGAAGTGCAAACGGACAGAATGAATGAGCACAGGAGAGGGAATACGTTGCGTGTTGGACTGCATTGGTCTTCTCTCCTTTTATCTGGGGTAATGGGTAGACTTGCTGATCTTAAAGGTCTTTTCCAACCTAGCTGATTCTATGATTCTAACATGGGACAGACATCTCCTTTCCTGTTGTTTCCTCTGCTCTGTTTCTATATGCTGCCTGCCACAGTGAAACATTTGGGAGCTCTTATGCTGCAGCAATAATGACAGCAAACATTATTTTGTTTGGGAGAGAGAGAGAATGAGACAATTCATCTGTTATTAGCAGTTAGGATTCTCTGGATTGTGGATTCTCCTGCATATTTATTGATTATATTGATTTATTTGTACAAAATGGAACAGGGCAAGAGATGGGAAGAATCTCATCCTGAATGTATCGTAGGCTTGCAGATAAGCCTGTTGCAGGTTACAGAAAACTTTGTACTCCCAGATTCTAACAAGTAATGTTATTTTTTAAAAGAATACAACTCTGTAATCATAAACGAAGTTATTATTACACGATGTGAAGGGATAGAAAGTTTGCTTGGCTGGAACACCATATTTACATGAGGAGAAGGGGGAAGCATTTGCTCATACGCAGTCCATTGTTCTAAGAATGTATGTTTTATGTTTTCTAATACTTTGAAATGGTCATATTATGTATCTGTTTAGCCTAACAGTATAATTGTGGTGAGCTTTTTCATAGGAGAATTTTTACTTATTAGCAAAGCCTGTTTTTATAGGGTTTAAAAGGTCTTTCTGCTGTTATAAAGTCTGTAAGGGAATACCCTGTTATCTTTGTTATATCAGTCATATAAAGTCTAACTTGTATTGTTTTTCCTTGTTGACAGAAAGGCAGATTTCCACTTTAGAGTTCATGTCCTCCTCCTTCCCGTGAAAATAATATGAACCAGAAGGTGTTAATTTTCCTTCTCCCAAATTTTATTTTTGGGATATTTCTTTTTGGCTTTTTTTGTAAGAGGCAAAAAAACCTAACAGGTGAGTAAAGAATTTACCAACAAGAAGACTGAATGTATTCTAGAACCAGGGGTACCTTTCCCAAACATTTTAGAAAGTAACTATGGAGCCTAAGTGGTAAACAATGTTGTGAAAACATCCAAGGCCCTGCCACTGTGATAGCTAGCTTAGCAGTATATGAGAGGAAGAGCACTACAAAGGGCCAGTTGACATTAGAAGTGTCAGAACATCAATTTTGCTTAAAGTAACACTGCTAACATGTTGAAAGTTTTCATTTTAACAGACTTTTCGCTAAGCAGGATAGTTTACTGTGTGTTTGCCATGGTGGAGTCTGGTGACAGTAAACAAAAAATGGATTTTAGCATCTTCATTAGTTTTTGTATGCAGGATGATAGAATGAGTGCTATGATTGTCACAAAGAGATTTAAATAAGTCTATTTCACACTGATGGTTTCAAGTTCTTTCTTGGTTGCAGGTGGTTTTCCTGATCCCGCTGAAGACTGGCTGGCAATTCAGAATGATCGCAAAAGCACACTGGCTTCTGTCTGTCTGAAGAACAGTCTCCTCAAATTAAGAAGCAAATTGGATTCTCAGGTTGCAAGCCAGCTCTTTGTGGAGCACAGACATAAATTTATCTACTGTGAGGTGCCCAAGGTAGGCTGCTCCAACTGGAAGAGAACTATTTTTCTTCTCCAAGCAGACTTAAATGCTGAAGCTTCTGAAATTGAGCATGACCACATCCACCAAACCTCGGTGATCAAGAGGCTGGTGGCTTACCCTCCTGCCATGCAAAAACAATTTCTGAACAATTACACCAAAGTGATGTTCACCAGACATCCCTTTGAACGGCTGGTTTCAGCTTACAGAGACAAACTTCTGCACTCTGAGCCATTCTACAGTGGCACTGTTGCTGATGAGATTAAGGCAATGTTCAGGAAAAACAAAAATTCGTCTGGAAAAGTGAGTTTCCAGGAGTTTGTCAATTTCATTGTAGCAAAACCACCAAATAGTCTTGACATTCACTGGAAACCGATGTTTCTGCTCTGTGATCCTTGCAACATTCACTATGATATTCTGGGTAAGTACGAAACTCTTAGGTTAGATTCTGAGCATGTTCTGGAGGCCATTGGAGCACCAAAGAGCCTGCACTTCCCCGACTTGAAGAGGTATGGCTCGGAGAAACGAACTAATGGTGATATCACTTTGGAGTACCTCAGACAGTTGAACTCAGAACAAATTGAGAAGATCAAAAAATTGTATCAAATGGATTTTTTCTTATTCAACTATACTATGGAATATGAGGATTATTTTTCCCTGAATGACTAACGTAGGTTAAACAAAGAACAGTTTGTTTTGTACAAAATGGGCTGAACCTGTCCTCACAGTGCTTGATAGGTGGGTTGTTGACTGACTGCTGCTGAGATTCTGCTGGTGGTTGGAGACATGGTTAATCATCCTAAGCACTCTTATAACAAATCTCTGCCATGATCTGTTGTACTGTACAGTACTTTACCTATATGAAATGATTGTCTTCTGGTTGATCGTTAATGGCATATGTTTGTTTTGTGAAGATTGTTTATAAATAATAGATCTTGTCTGTTGGTAAAAGGTAGGGGAAGGATGGAGAATGTTGCTTTTCACAATGAATATTTTTAGGACATAATGTTTTTTTACATTAAGGACTTTAACTTTTTATTAGAAAAAGACATAAGAAGCAATAAGTTACCTGCTTTAGAGTCAAACCACTCTTTGTCTGCAAGAGCCTCAATCATGAATCCTGTAGAAAAGAAGCAAATAACTTCAGATGCTTGAAGCTGTGTTGCACGGAACTTAATGCCTGATTATATTCTCTTTTAGCAGTGCTGTCACCACAGCCCACCAGCCTTATCCCTCAAGCAGCTTAGTTGGCAGCAATCCAGCCAAGGTTTCCCTTATATCTCTTTAAAATCTTCTGATGAGCAGCAAGTCTGGTGTTCCTGGTGACTTTACAAACTCTTTTCACCACCTTTGTGAGCATTATGGTCGGATTTAAGGGGGAGGGCCTGAAAAATGTATCTTTTTTTGAGAGAAGTAGTTAGAGGTACCCTCTAAACTGTACAACTGAGGTGTTGCAGGATCTAAACCTTCAGTGGAAAGGTGACTCTTCTCTGTCCTCCAAAAGCACTTACCACCCAGTCAGCTGACGGGGCAGTCAGCACAGGCAGGACAGTGTTTGGGCTTTCCCAATTTGTGCCTGCTGGAGCCCATGAGCCCTCGGGACCTGCCTGAACATGGCACTTAGGTGTAGCTGGGTAACTTCAGGTACTACATTTGTTCTGCCTGCTGCTTTCTCACCTCACAGGAGATTGAGTGCAAAGAAATTGGTTGTAGAATGATGGTGAGGGGAGCAATGAAGCATGTGCGAGAAGCAACTCAAGTCATTATCCACTTCCTAGGTGGCTTTGCTTTTAGATCTATAACTGCTATTATATTGAGACTTGCTCCATTTTTTGAAAATCTATTGCCTAGTCGCACTGGAAATTAATTTGTGATCATATTAATCGTAGCAAGTTTTAGAAACTGAGTATTAGCACCACCTTTAGGGGATGTCGCTCTCTCAGGAGCTAACTTGAAAATGTCTCAAATCACTTAGTTCCTATCAGCTATATCTGCAAATGTGCAAAGGCTGGCAGGCAAGTCCTGGATCCAGACTTGGCTCACAGCTTCTAATTACATAGAAAATGACAGGGACAAAATAACTTAATCACACTGCAGCCACCAATCTGTACAGCCTTTGCTGCCAGCAGCATGGCCAAGGGAGAAGGAAAAGAAGGCTGGTAAAAACGGATGCAATGGGATTTGGGTCATGAGGTTTGTGAAGAGAGCTTCCAATGCAGGGTGGTCTACCTCAGTGGGAAGATGCAGTGATATATTGAACATCAGCTGGAGACACTGATGGGACCACAGTGTCAGGAGGAGGCAGAGGAAGAAGCTCGCTACATCCCTCCTTGATGGCAGATGGCACACAAAGCCAGGACTACAGTTCGGTACATCTGGCAGCTCTTGCATGGCTGACTCTTCCGTAAATGGGGCAGCTTTGGCACAGGGAGAGATCCAAATTGAGAAGGCCAAGCAAGAACAGCAAAACAGGGGTTTTTTTTGTTTAAAATAGCTTGTGATTTTATGTGGAGTGATTCATGGTTCTGGATCTCACCTTTACCACCACCATATTTGGTGTCGCCACAGTCCTGCTATCCCCTGATACTGGACTGCTCATGCTGCCCTGGCAACCCTGTAATTCATGTGGATTTCTTTTACTTTTGAATTGTGCTGAGGCAGAGGAAGCTGGAAATGACTCCTGTCAGGAGGCTTCCATCACGTGGCTATGCAGAGGGCTGCAGTCTCTCTCTCTCCCCCCCTCTCCCCTGAATCAGAGCCATCTCCAGCTACCTGCTCCTACTTTCTTTGTCAGATCATGCAGAGGAAGAGGGGAATAAGATTTGCTTCATAACTTGCTTCTACATGACAGATCCCTCCAGAGCTATAAGTATATCTAAAGCTGTAAGTATATCTAAAGACACTTTAATTTTCTGGCACCAACAGCCAGCCTAGGAAAACTCTGAAGAAATGATACTGACAGTTTGATAAGTGTCTTTCTTATCAGCACTTAAGTAGTTAACACTCCCCTCCAGTTTCTTGCTGTTAGATGCGAGTTGCTTTCTATTCTTAATTCCTCTTTCACACAGGATCTCATATTCTTCCTACAGTGCTGACAGAAAACGGATGGCTAATTCATTCATCACAAGCACTAGGCAGTAACAGAGGCTATCTACTGGTGCAGAAAAATCTCTTAACTATTCACAGTGGACTTTCAGATTTGACATTTGCCTATAGGAAACTGTAAGTAGCACATTGCCTGGAACCACTGGCTGCTGTAATGCTGTTAACTGGTTTGGATCTCAACAAAAGAAACCTGCAGAAGATGTGTGTGCATGTGTGCACATATAACAGCAGTTTTAGGAAGCAGTGTGATAAAAGTTGTGCATTACCAGTGCTAACAAAATGAGCATAACAGGCTGATATCTGTTGGAAAACAGAAAAAAATGGACATTACCTCATAAAGGATATTGTAGCATTCCCATGTAGGCATCTTTTAATGCTCAACCCAATTTACTGCATTTCCATTTCTGTGAGCTTGAGAATACTTCCTCACATCCCCCACCCAAGAGCTGCTGTGCTGTGGTGCAGGAGTATGTAAGAGCTCTGCAATATGCCTCAGAGTTAATGAAAACAATGGCCACTTGCTGTATGTTGTAAAAAGCTTTCACAGCTTGTGAAGATGGGCACGGAAGTTCAGGCTGAGCTGAAAACATGCATCTGCAGGAGAAAATTGCGAGGTCTTTAGTAATTGCATTGAGTTGGTTGTATTTTTTAATGATAGCTGTCAAGTGCTTGTGGAAAACTGTGGTTTATAATATTTCCTAATGTGTGAGCAATAGAGCAGAGTGGGGACTGTAGCACCTTATTTATTTCCCAGGTGAACCCCAAGACTCATTCCACTGGACAGCATAGTAAGTTTGCTGATGAAAGGGCTTACTGTTTTTTCATTCTTGATATTGTAATGTAATAAAAGTTGATGAAGACTCTGGAACTTGTCCTACAGCCCGCAAGAGCTGCAAGACACCTGTAAACTTTATCTCTCTTCATGTCTCTTCATGTCCTGGGAGAGAGCTCTCCTGTACAGCCTTCCCTACAAGTGTACTGTGTAAAACAAAGGCTCTAAGCTGAGCCGGCATCCTTCCTGTCTTTGCCTAAAGAACCCTCATTGGAGCTTCTTTCCTTTGGATGCTGACTCTGGGTGATGTTTTCGTGGGAGGGTGGGTGCTTGCAGTTGGGAGTGGGGGTGGAGGGCTGTGGTGGGGCTTGGGGCTCAGGTTCTGTGGTGGATTCAAAGGGGTAGCAGGTGCTATATCTAATCTTCTGGTTTAATGGTATATGCCTGTGATATGGCCATTGCTATGTTTTGTTTCTAATTACCTTAATAAACCATAGTGAGTTAACACATTAATCTGTTTGTTCATCCTTCTCAGTAACGTCTGTTTAATAAAAAAGACCTGGAGGTGTTCCATCAAATCATAACATAGGGCACATCCTGTTAGACAACAATAAACAGAAGGGCACTTGGCTCTGCTTTGGTACATTAATATAAAGCTGTCTCACAGGACTTTTCAAGAACTAGCAAATACTAATGAGTGTTCCCATTTGGAGGAAAAATGGAGTTAAGTGGGAAAAGAAAAGGAAACAAATCTTGTGAAGTCAAGCTTGCAGCTTTCCTACAAATCCATCTATAAGCAGGGAGGAAATAAGAGAGATTTTCCTATTCTCATGGATGTCCACGCAGACAACCTTTCAGGATAGGTATCCACAAACCTGACACCACGCTTTCTTTGTGGAAGTATAACATAGAGATCTGGTAGTTGATCAGTGCATGTCAGCAATGGAGACCATATCACCAGTTGTTCCTTGAAGCAGGCATTTCCTCCATTTAGAAGTGATGATTCTGCCCATCAGCAATCCTAATTTTTCGCAGTGTGAGTCTTAACATGCTAACTGTGACTAGTGGTTTCTTGTTCAGAGAACTTCCCAAAGCAGGACAGCTGTGAACAGAATAAAAGGCATGAGCAAGAAACTTGGAGTGTTTGCTGCTCCACAGAAGTATCCTCTGACCAAGAGGAAGAAAAGGAAACCCCACCAGTGCAAGTCATTGTGCATTGAACAAACTGCAGCTCTCATGGCTCGCAGCTAGAAGGATATTCTATTTCTGCATTCAGGCTGTTAGTAAGTCAAAACCTTCAAGATCTGTTTGTCTGCTGTAGAGGTAGAAAAGGAAAAGGAAATCGGAAACAAGAAAATTAAAATACACTAATGCTCTGTGGTTGTGGTGTAGGCCTGCCATGATTTCTTCCTGTCACAGTACTTACCTTCCTTCCTTCCTTCCAGAATTATAGGCCAAGTCATGCTTTAGTATAAAACAAAAAGTTATTAGATGATATAACCTACATAAATTAATGTAAACCAAGTAAAATCAAAACAGGTGGAGAATTTACCTGATAAAAATGTCTGGAATTTCACGAAGTCCTCTTGGAAGTTTTGACTGGGTATCACATGTACACAGGGGTGCAATTACAATGCTGCTTCTAGAAAGAATGATTTTTAAAGAAAAAGCTCAAGTGATCATAAACCGCAGTCAGTACACTGAGACTAAAATTCCAAAGAATCAGCAGACCAAAATGAATGGTACATCACAGGATCAGGTCTGAGAAAACAACTCAACACTCTTTTAGCACTACCTGTGCACACCTTTGTTTACAACTACTAGAACGCTTCCTTTGTACCTCCAGGATCCTTCTTGTAGATTCTTCTGGAGATGTACCAAAGCTCAGCAGATGTAAAGGCTTCCTCAAAAGGTCCCCTCATCCCTCCCTGTAGAGACATTCTTAATGAGATTATACATCGTTTGTGGTGTCCCACCAAAGGTACAACAGTTCATCCAGTTCTGGAGCTCAGAGCAGAACTTAAGAGTACCCAAAGCCAGGCATACTCCAGTTTGTATTTAGCAGAAGTATGGGGAAAGCTTTTTACCTACAAACCTATGACTAACACCCTGATTCCCACTCACTTAATTGCATTGTCCTCCTTTTTCTCCCAGATCCCTTCTTCAGCATTCACCTGAGCTGCATGTGTGGAGTCCTGCTGAGTTAGGGGCCAGCAAACAGGTACTGCAGATGCTGACTTGGGCACAGGTTGCTACCAGGTGCATGATGCATCCAGGTACTGGATGTATTGCAACCATTGTAAGAAGGCTGCTTGCGTGAGAAAGTTCTTCAAGCACCTGCTCCATGAGTGAGATATTACAACAAGGTGAGATGCGAATAGAAAGTGAAGTATGTTTTGAAGGCATTTCCTCCTTAAACTCATCTTCCATTCAGATAGGTTTTGTGGGTAAGGGAGAAAGCTAATTTCAGAGGCCTATGTTCATGGCAAGCCAAAAGGGACAGGGAAACCCTCTCTCATGAGGGGTCATCATTCTCTGCAGGGTTAAATGTTGTTTACCCACAGAGATTTGTGAAAACTTGTCCCCAGGGTTGCCTACATGGTAAAGGAGCCCCTTGAGGCCCTTAGCTTTTGATAAGCATGCAAAAGTAGAGTGATCACGTTGGAAGAGAATCCACCTGACATCTAAACATTAAACAATCGATTCTGGGTCCATCCTGTTCCAGAAAGCATGGGTAAGAAACAAAAACAGGGGCAAAATCAAACAAATTAATACAAACAAATTATCCTGAAGGTTTTTGGTATGCAGTAACTGTATCATACAACTCTTGCTCTTTGTTCATAAGATTCCTATCTAGAAGGCTGAGATCATGGGTTTGGTTTTTTTTTGCACTTGCTGCATAGCAACGATTGCTACAGGTAGTGCCCTTTAGGTTTTGTAATTTTAAACAAAGGGTGACAACAAGCTTTTATTTGTAGTAACGTTCTTCCTTGCTGTTTAGAGCCAGACACCCACTTAGCTGTTGCTGTGCAGAGCCAGATACCCACTTAGCTGTATACTGTGGCAGAATTTGGATGTGTTCCCTAAGTTCCTGTTATTTACCAGTCGCAGGACTCTCAGGATTACCCTGTCTCACTGTTGGCAGCTGACTGTGTGCTACGTTTGAGGCATTTGTTACAGCCTCTGCCAAGGCTTTTCATTCTACTCAGGTCTTGGTGTTCTGTTCGTATCTGAAACAGATTTGGCTTCCACATTCTGCAAAATGCAGGTTTAGGAGTTGAGGAGAATATATAGTCTCTGTAAGTTTGTATTAATATACATTAAAAATAGTGGTTTTAACCACTTCATAAGTAAACCGTTCTAGATTTTTTTTATATGAATTTAAGTCTTGCAGCCTTAGTAAAGTCCATGTGTTGCAATTCCTGTTTGCTTTATTTTTTCCTCAATTTTGTTCTAATAAAGCTTGGATTTTGTGAGTTTAGAAGGCAAAGGTCTACCTAAATCAGGTCTACCTAAAAAGGCCTGTAACTTGGACACACACAACACCCTGCAGTAACAATTAACAATTGAAATTTATCATTGAAGGAGAAGGTGTCTATACTGATTATAATGATCTTGTAGTGTTTGAAGGGTAAAATATATAAACAAATCAGTACATCAGTGAATATTTCCTCTTCTCTCCCTCAGAATAAGGCACCTGAAAGCAAGGAATGGATGCCCCGTACAGGTATTGGTAATATTTTACAGGGCTGTACTGCAGTGCTTTATGTTCCTGTCTGACTGTGCAGAATTCCACAAGACATTCCTTCAGGGTGAGAGACAGATGAACTCTGAAAAGCATGGCAATAATTTTTGATACAGAAATAGATTAGCAGACTGATTCAGATGCTTACACAGCATTACATCAACATGTCAGAGGAGTGAACATGGTTTATGCTACAGCTACGTATGTGGAGTGCTTTCCACATTTGTATTAAGGCTAAAGAGGACTCCTCTAGATAAAAATTTTTCACTTCCAGGATTAATGCCCTAGTCTGAAAAGAAAAGTAGGATTTGGTGCTGTAGCTGTTGGGTCTTGGGAAAATCATAGTCCTTTATGTGTGGGACCAGTGAATCCTGTGCACACTGACCAGCAAGGATGCCTCAAGGGCTGTGAGCTCAGGATTGTCCAGCCTGGAGATTTCAAGTGGTTGTAGGCAGGAGAGAAAACAGATGCTTGGAAAACAACTTTTATTGCTTTCCCCTCCTCTCCTGAAGCATGGGGCCCAAAGCTGGGTGCAATCCTGTGACTTTACAAGTGCCATCTAGATTGAAAGCATGAACTCAGCTATGTCACATATTACATTCCCATTTGTACTGTCATTCCAATGTCATTCTTGTACTAGGGCATTGCCTCCTGTGTTTTTAAGACTGAACCATGACGCTGCCTCCAAACATTCCCAGGACTTGAGATGTAGATTCTGATCCAGCTTTTGAACCTGGAGCTGTTCTGACTTTCCAGCCTCATACACCCAGACTTTTAGATGTTTGATTCAGTTTAGTTTAGTTTTGTCTTCTTTTCCTTCGGCAGCTAGCACCCTTGCAAATTAGACTTTGAAAACGTTATACCTTTGAAGCAAGAAATCAACTACTCATCCAAGTTCATGTGGGGCCATCTGCTGGTGCAGAGGAGGGCAGGCAAGATAGGACTACCCGAAGGGAGGTACTTGATGGCTGGTGTGTTTCAATTCTTTTGACGTGAATGAAGTCTTGTATCTCTCATGCCTGTTCTTTCTCCCCCTCTGATCATCTCCCTCTTCCCCTGGCTTTCTTGTCAGAGTAGTTTGTCCACCAGTTTGCCCCAAGTCTTCATCCCTAACCTGCTAAGATGTGAGGACTGTGCCTGCAACTGGGCAGGAAAATATGGCATAATGGATTTGATTTATCAGCACCCTCATCAAGTTCTAACTGAACTTTATGGTTCAGTGTTGTATAAAAATGAATTATGAAGACAGTTGATTTTCGGTTGCTGACATTTCAAAAAGGCATTTTCTTTTGTGTGCTTCGATTCTTCTCTGTCGTTTTTTACAGTGAGATATTTGTCCATTTACCCTCTTTGAATATCTCTTTGATTTTGATCTTCATGTGACAATCTGAAAACCAGGGTGTGATATATGGTTATGTTTGAACATCTGACCTGCCATTAGGTATTTTCTGTGTGAAATGCAACTCAATACCTCTGTTACTAATCTCAGCCAATATTCTGCTGATGTATTCACACAATTAAATCTGCAGATAACATTGTTTTCCAGGAATCCATATGCGTGTGTATCAAAGAGAAATGGCTTGCATGAAAGTGACCAAAAACTGCCTGTGAGGGAAAAGGAGTTCCTAAAACAAAAATGAAACCCACCAAACAAAGTCCTAGACACTTTGTATGTGTCTCCCTGTATCATCTCAGCCCAGTGTTTCCACTTCGGAAGGTGCTTATGTCCTCATGAGGCAACTTCTCAAACTATTTGGCAAGAACTTTGATAACATTGTAAGAGAAATGGGATTCATTATTCCTCTAACTGATATACGTAACCCCACCCCCAAATAAACCATTAGGTTCTAGTTAGTATGTATCATAACTAATTAATAGTCACCCTTGCCAACTTCAAACAAACAAACACACACCACCACCACCTCCCCCCAAAAAATACAAACAAAAACCCCTCAAGCTAAACCCAAAGAGTGTTTCTTCAGGCTGGTAACAACCCCACTAAGGAAGCAAAGGTCTCCTCCTTGCAATTTCAAAGAGGATGTGGTGTTTTGTGCTTCCTTTCTGGTCATCATACAGACTTGCAAAATTGTACTTACCTAAGGCAATAATGTATTAGATGCATGAGTAAAATACCCTTAGCAATTTTTCTTTGTTTTGGTGTATTTCTTCCACGATGGTAAAGACCATTTTAATAGGTTTCTATGCCAGTAAAAGTATGCAGTATTTTTCCCCTTGTACTTTTGTTTATTAGGACAATTTGTGCAACTATTCCCCTTGAAATGATGGAACAGTGGAAAGGACTATGGGTTCAGGAGGTTGGAGGAATACCTGGTTGCTGAGCCACCTATTCTGCCACATGAATCAGAAGAATTTGCTGAAAGATTGACCAACCCTGGCTTAATACAATATAATAATTATAATGTAATTCATTACAAGGAAGAATGGATGTTTTAGTCCTGTCTTGTTTTCAGTGTCTTTTTCCAGCAATCTGCTGCCTTGGAATGAGAAACAGAGATGGAAACCAAGTCTAATGATCTGCAATCACTGAAGAGAACTCTTTGTGCTCTTACTAATGGCAGAAACACCAAAGACAAGTGCCAGATATTAGCTCAGCACATGGATATGACAGCATTAACTTTTGCAGCAAGGTCCTGGGTAGTTTGTTTATGCACAGAACTGAAGAATCCCATCAGAGCAATGGTGTAGAAAATTTCAGCATTTATCCACTAGGCTGAAGGAGAAGATAGAGCAGTTTCTATTCTGATTTGAAAAAAATAACAAATGAAAAAGATCTGTGGCCCTACGGAAAGCAGACCTTCTGACAGTCCCCGGTATTGATTTACTTTAGCAGAAATTGAGACTTAATATTTCTTTAATGCAAAATCAGGGGTGATTTTCCATTCAGCCTACTACCTGCTTTACTTTCAAAATAATATGAAAAAAAAAAAAGGGTAATTTAAACTTCACACACATTACCATAGAAAAAGCTTAGAAGAACCAGAACTTAACCATACATTTTGCATGTTATTTTATCTACTTTTTATACTGATTTAGTCTTGCAGCATTTTGTGCAATGGGCTGGGATTGGTTACATGGCATCAATGGTTATGCCATGCCTCTGTTAGCAGCATCTTATCATAGAATCATAGAATGGTTTGGGTTGGAAAGGACCTTAAAGCTCATCCAGCCCCAACCCCCTGCCACAGGCAGGGACACCTTCCACTAGAGCAGGTTGCTCCAAGCCCCTGTGTCCAACCTGGCCTTGAACACTGCCAGGGATGGGGCAGCCACAGCTTCTCTGGGCACCCTGTGCCAGTGTCTCATCAACCTCACAGTAAAGAACTTCTTCCTAATGTCTAATCTAAATCTACCCTCTGTCAGTTTAAAGCTATTCCCCCTTGTCCTATCACTATTTCTTCTTACAAAAAGCCCCTCTCCAGCTTTCTTGTCAGCACCTTTATGTACTGGAAGGCTGCTATTTATTTTATTATTTATTATTATGGTTACAATGTTAGTGTTGCTTGAATGTTTAAGAATCTTATCAGACACATTTTAGTGGCATTACTAGTAGCGGTGGTTTTGGGGACTTCTAGGTGACAACAGAATACGGGTTCTCTGTTTTGAAGCCATAACTGCCAATGTAACTTGCTGCAAGCATTAAGCTTTCTTTTGATTTTAGATACTGCTTTGGTACCATCAGCCCCGCAGTGACCTGCCCTACCAAAGCGAGCTGCCCCTCGGTGATATGGAAACCCCAAAGTTACACTTTCCGGGAGGAAGGGTCGTTTGGGAGAGGCGGGTGTCCCGGGGCTGGTGGAAGGCGCCCGCGGCCACCGGGAGCTTGTGAGCTGTCCGCGGTGCTGAAAGGGGCCCCGGGCCCGGCGAGGCCGCGGGAGGGGTCCAGCCCTCGGTAAGGCACCGCACTCACCCCTGCGCTGAGCCTCGGAGTGCCCCTCTCGTGGTGTATTGTAATTCTGCTGTTCTTTGGTGAATTTCATAGACCAACCTCTTCCCTGTCAGGTTTATGATGGACTGGAGGAAGTCATAGAATCATAGAATCATAGAATCGTAAGGGTTGGAAAGGACCTTAAGATCATCTAGTTCCAACCCCCCTGCCATGGGCAGGGACACCTTGCCCTAAACCATGTGGCTCAAGGCTCTGTCCAACCTGGCCTTGAACACCGCCAGGGATGGAGCATCCACAACCTCCCTGGGCAACCCATTCCAGTGCTTCACCACCCTCACTGTAAAGAACTTCTTCCTTATATCTAATCTAAACTTCCTCTGTTTAAGTTTGAACCCATTACCCCTTGTCCTACCACTACAGTCCCTAAGGAAGAGTCCCTCCCCAGCATCCTTGTAGACCCCCTTCAGATACTGGAAGGCTGCTATGAGGTCACCACGCAGCCTCCTCTTCTCCAGGCTGAACAGCCCCAACTTTCTCAGCCTGTCTTCATATGGAAGGTGCTCCAGCCCTCTTATCATCCTCGTGGCCCTCCTCTGGACTCGCTCCAACAGCTCCATGTCCTTTTTATGTTGAGGACACCAGAACTGTACGCAGTACTCCAAGTGGGGTCTCACAAGAGCAGAGTAGAGGGGCAGGATCACCTCCTTCGACCTGCTGGCCACGCTTCTTTTGATGCAGCCCAGGATACGGTTGGCTTTCTGGGCTGCAAGCGCACACTGCCGGCTCATGTTAAGCTTCTCGTCAACCAACACCCCCAAGTCCTTTTCTGCAGGGCTGCTCTGAATCTCTTCTCTGCCCAGCCTGTAGCAGTGCCTGGGGTTGCCCCGACCCAGATGTAGGACCTTGCACTTGGCTTGGTTAAACTTCATAAGGTTGGCATCGGCCCACCTCACAAGCGTGTCAAGGTCCCTCTGGATGGCATCCCTTCCCTCCAGCGTATCAACCGAACCACACAGCTTGGTGTCGTCGGCAAACTTGCTGAGGGCGCACTCAATCCCACTGTCCATGTCACCGACAAAGATGTTGAACAGGACCGGTCCCAACACCGATCCCTGAGGGACACCACTCGTTACAGGTTTCCAACTGGACATCGAGCCGTTTACCACAACTCTTTGCGTGCGGCCATCGAGCCAGTTTTTTATCCACCGAGTGGTCCATCTATCAAATTGATGTCTCTCCAGTTTAGAGACAAGGATGTCATGTGGGACAGTGTCGAATGCTTTGCACAAGTCCAGGTAGATGACATCAACTGCTCTGCCGCTGTCCATCAGTTCCGTGGCTCCATCATAGAAGGCCACCAAATTGGTCAGGCAGGATTTCCCCTTAGTGAAGCCATGTTGGCTGTCACCAACCACCTCGTTGTTTTTCATGTGCCTTAGCATGTTTTCCAGGAGAAACTGTTCCAAGATTTTGCCAGGCACAGAGGTGAGACTGACTGGTCTGTAGTTCCCCGGGTCTTCCACCTTCCGCTTCTTGAAAATGGGGGTTATATTACCCTTCTTCCAGTCATCGGGAACTTCACCTGACTGCCAGGATTTTTCGAATATGATGGACAGTGGCTTAGCAACTTCATTCGCCAGCTCCTTCAGGACCCGTGGATGGATTTCATCAGGTCCCATGGACTTGTGCACGTTCAGGTTCTTAAGATGGTCTCGAACCTGATCCTCTCCTACAGTGGGCCTAAGGTCTTCGTTCTCACAGTCCCTGCATTTGCTTTCCAAGACTTGGGTTGTGTGGTCAGAGCATTTGCTGGTGAAGACTGAGGCAAAGAAGTCATTAAGAACCTCAGCCTTCTCCAAATCCATGGTAGCCAGTTCTCCTGATAGCTTCTGGAGAGGGCCTACATTGTCCCTAGCCTGTCTTTTATTTGCTACATATCTATAGAATCCTTTCCTGTTATCTTTTACATCCCTTGCCAAACTTAATTCTAGCTGGGCCTTAGCTTTCCTAACCTGGTCCCTAGCTTCTCGGGCAATGTTCCTGTATTCTTCCCAGGCCGCCTGTCCTCGCTTCCACCTTCTATAAGCTTCTTTTTTCCCTCTAAGTTTCCTCAGCAGCTCCTTGTCCATCCATGGAGGTCTCCTGGCCCTCCTGCTGCACTTTCTTCTAGTCGGGATGCAACACTCTTGAGCACGTAGCAGGTGATCCTTGAATACCAACCAGCAGTCTTGGGCCCCCCTGCCCTCTAGGACTGTATCCCATGAAACCTTACTAAGGAGGTTCCTGAAGAGGCCAAAGTCTGCTTTCTTGAAGTCCAGGGCAGTGAGCTTGCTGCACGCTCTTCTCACCGTCCTGAGGATCTCAAACTCAACCATCTCGTGATCACTAGAGCCAAGGCTGCCCTGGAGCGTTACATTTCCAACCAGTCCCTCCCTGTTGGTGAGCACAAGGTCCAGCATGGCACCTCTCCTCGTCGGCTCCTCTACTGCTTGAAAGAGGAAGTTGTCTTCCAAGTCATAGAATCATAGAATGGTTTGGGTTGGAAAGGACCTTAAAGCTCATCTGGTTTCAACCCCCCTGCCACGGGCAGGGACACCTTCCACTAGATCAGGTTGCTCCAAGCCCCATCCAGTCTGGTCTTGAACACTGCCAGGGATAGGGCACCCACAGCTTCTTTGGGCAACTTGTTCCAGTGCCTCACTACCCTTACAGTGAATAACTTCCTAATTTCTAATTTAAATCTACCCTCTCTCACTTTTAAAACATTCCCCCTTATCCTGCCACTACATGCCTTTGTAAAAAGTATCTCTCCAGATTTCTTGGAGGCCTTCTTTTGGTACTGGAAGCTGCTCTAAGGTCTCCCCAGAGCCTTCTCTTCTCCAGGCTGAACAACCCCAACTCTCTCAGCCTGTCTTCGTAGGAGAGGTGCTGCCACCCTCTGATCATCTTCGTGGCCTCCTCTGTACTTGCTCCAACAGGTCCATGTCCTTCTTATGTTGGACTCCCCAAAGCTGAACGCAGGACTGCAGGTGGGGTCTCACAAGAGCGGAGTAGAGGGGGAGAATCACCTCCCTCAACCTTCTGGTCATACTTCTTTTGATGCAGCCCAGGACATGGTTGGCTTTCTGGGCTGTGAGTGCTGGGTCATGTTAAGCTTCTCATTGACCAGTACCCCCAAGCCCTTCCCCTCAGGGCTGCTCTCAATCCAGTCTCAACACAGCTTGTAGTTGTACTTGGGATTGCAACTCATTATGCAATATGCTCCTTTGCAATACTCTTCAGATAAAGAATATGCCAGAGACATGTAGTGAAAACCCCTTTGAAGACAGTGACAGTAAGCATGTACTTACATTAGTGCTAAATTTGTTCCTATCACTTCAAGAAAGGAAAGCATGTGTAAGTATGTCTCAGAGGCAAATAAATAAAAAGCATATAGATATTTAATTTTATGAAACAACAACAAAAAAATCCCAGAGAAAGTGTCTCCTGAATAGTTTTGCAAATTATTTCAATTTTTTATTTTGATCTTGTATTTCTATTTTTATTCTGTATTTCAGTTGATTCCAGAGGATGAATTATAAAGTCCTGTGAATAAAAATCCCTGTCAAGTTCTTCATCACACTGTGATCCAGTCTACAAAGCTGGGCAAATGTGTGTGCCAGCAGGGAAAGGTGAGCATTGCTATAGAGAGATTTGCACTACTTTGCAATTAGGTCATGCCAAAGAGCACCTGCATATCCTAAAAAACTCTAAAAAACATTGAGTAATTTTGCACAAGTGCAAATGAGGCCCTCACATTAAAACAAAGCTGCTTGCTCATTGTTTAGTAGTTACTCCTGCTTACCTTTTGCTTAAAATACACTCATACGGCATCATTAATATTGCTGCAGTGTGTCTATGCCTTTTCAGGATGTATTTGATTTTTAGTGCAGCACTGTCAGATGAACTGGCAAAGCAAACTGTCGACAAAGAAATCTTTAATGTATTAAACCTCCCCCCCCAGCTATTCAATTGTTCAGCAAGAAGTTTTAAGAATTTTCCAGCAATTTCCCTCTTGAAAAGAGAAATAAAAATCTATGACTGTGGAGAGAGAAATTTTTGACCACATGTATGTAGTAGCATTCTTCATTAAAAAGACTATTTCAATTCAGGTATATTAAATTTGTTGCTGTAATAAATGCTACTGCTTTAATCTTTGTTAAAATCTAAACTAGCTATTTCAGACTTTCAGTTTTCTCCATAATCCGGAGGGACTTTTATAATCTATACATTCAAATGTCTTAAAAGTGGAGTGTTCTCTTGCCTTTTAATATCTTCCGATAGGGAAGAACCATGATTTGTTGTGTAAATATACCCCCAGACTGCAGGGTGAACAGGGGAAATTAAACTTCCAGCAACAGTCTGTCTATATACACAATGAGACACATCCTGCTCTTCTTTACACAGGAGTAAATCCACAGAATTTAATGTAAGCATCACTGTAAGTACAGGCAAATATGTCCCAATGTTCTGAGGGACTATGAATGGCAAGCCAAAAATAACACCTGTGCTTACTTAAAGCATAAAGCTAATAAGTGGTTTCACTGGAGTAATTAACTTTAAATGAAATCTTCATATTTAAGTTCTCACAGTCAGCTCACAGGGAACTGGTTGTTAGAGTGAAGTGTTACCTGTAATCATCTCACACACATGACAGCCAAACTTCCTCTTGTTTTGTTATGACATTCTTGCATGGATTTTCTGCTAAAATGACAGTTGTGGAAGATGAATCTTTTATTTAAGCTGAGAACAGGCAAAATACAAGCAGAAACCATGACAGTATCTCAGATGCTCTTCTACAAAGCTGCAGGCACTCTGAGGAGGCAGCGCGCTATTCACGACCTGCAGCCAGTTGCTACCTGGCTGCTCCTTTCAGCACATGCTTCCCATCATGGAATAGCACCCATGGGGCCTCTCCTCCTCCCTGATTTTATTCTGTTCCCTGGATATACTGGCCCGCAGGCCAGCAGTAAGAGTGTGAGGGAGAAAAGTAGTGGTGACAGGCTGAGAGGGAAGTGGGAAGAAAAGGCCTTATTCTTCCCCTTTCATAAGGAAGAACGGCAACTGCCTGCAGCATGAGATGGGGCAGATGTGGAAGAAAAGTGGTTTTTCTTCCAGATGTTTTCCCCTCTGTTGCAACCTTCCCTCTCTTCACCTTCTGTGTGGCTTCTCTACCCTTCCCTGTAGAGTAACTCTACACTCTATGCCAGCAGACCACTGTGAGTCATTTAGGTAGCAGCAGGGGTGCTGGGTACGCTCCTTCCTTCCCCCTGGCCTTATCCTTGTGTCTTTTCTCACTGTCATCGCTGTCACTTTATGCTCTCAAACACTTGCAACCCCTTTTCCAAGAGGACATGTTTCCTTCCCCACTAGCTCTCGCTCTTGCATCTGAGTATGTGAGGTAGCTGAGTAGTTCCAGGTGCTCTTGTTCAGGCGTTTGACTTGGAAATGTAATTTTAATTCCAGCCACGAGGGGACCTTCACATCTCATTGTCTCTTTCGTGCGGGTTCATGTGATCCATACATTGAGACCTATACAACCGTGTGCACTTCCACCAATATACTACATCTCCGTCCTAGCTAAGGATCTGCTCAAATCCCAGTATCCCTTGATAAGTCAGTTGACATACCCTTGGAAACTGCATCCAACTTTATTCCACTGCTTAAACCCAACAGCATCTTTCCTGTGTTTGCCCAGCAGCTTTGGCTTCCCCTTTCATGTCACCAATGCTCCATAGCCTTTGGGTTGCTTAGGGGTAATACCATGGGGTACCAGCAGCTGAGCTGACAGCAGGGCTGGGGAATGGAAGAAATGATTTCTGTGTGTGCCAATCCACAGTTTCTGGGCCAGAGAGCGAGGGACAACTGAAGCCGAAGCATTGCTTGTGTCACTGCACATCTTAATAATCCAGCCACAATATGATATTAAAAATTGCTTCCTGAGTTACAGCTTTGCTGCTTCTTAGGTAAAAACAGATTCCTAATTCTTTTTCTCATATGGCATTCATTGAGCAGATGTCCAGAGTTTACGTCAAAAAGACTTGCACAGAGAAATTTGGCAAATAGCCTACAAAAACTAATCTGAAAAATAAAGAGCTGCTATTTATTGAAGCAATTACTTCCACATCATATAACCTGAGGCTGGGGGCTCATAATAAAAATTTAATTTGATATAATAATAATTTGATATATAGCCAGCTAATTTAATCTGGCTATGTTTGTATGACAAAAAGAGGACGAGACTATAACATCCACTAACTTGTTCACCCGATGTGGCAGAGAGAGAGCAAATGAAGCTCTCGGCCGGGGTCCGCAGCCCGGTCGTGGCTGGTGCCTGCCCTCACCGCCGCTCTAGGCTGCCAGCTACACCAGGCTGGCCATCCCGCAACTGCTCTGCTCCCACGCCTCTGGCAGGGACCATCGCCGCCCCGCTGGGCTGTTCCAGACGGAATGCCAGCCCATCTCTTTCTTTTTCACTTTCCAGGTGGAGCTGTCATCTGCATGTCAGCCACTGGAGGGAACCTCAGCCTTAGTCATGAAGAAAAGGCCGTGGGAGAGGTGGGATCTCCCCATAGAACCGACCAGCTTTCAGCCCCACGTACCTTTCTTCGAGTTCTGGAAAAGGGCCTTCCTAAATGAAAACGTATCCATCTTTTTTTCTTCCCCAATTATATCCTGAAAGAAATATTATAACTACTTATAAACTTATAGTACACTTGCATCTGTTGTATTCAAGGGAGAAATATGAATCACAACTCTCAATGACTTTTCAAGTCTTAGGTCATGATCAGGTAGGAATTGAAGGACATGGTCACGCTCAGAACCCTCTGAGAAGTCTCAGGTGGGCAATGAAGTATTTTGTACATATTGAGTAGGCCAAGTTAAACACAAGACCCCCCTCTACATCATATTTAAACCATTGTCTATGTGAAAGCTTTCAAATCTGTTAGAAGCGTCCATAGTATCTTTACCTCTGTATTGTTGAGGCTTGGACACCCTATGGGAATGCAAACTAAAAGGAAGTAAGAATAAGCAATACATTGATTATAACAATGTTTATAAAGGGACATCATGGGAATCATAGAATGGTTTGGGTTGGAAAGGACCTTAAAGCTCATCTAGTTCCCACCCCTGCCAGGGCTCCAAGCCCTGTCCAACCTGGCCTTGAACACTGCCAGGGATGGAGCATTCACAATTTCCTTGGGCAGCCTGTTCCACTGCCTCAGCGCTCTTACAGTGAAGAATTTCTTACTTATATCTAACCTAAATCTCCCATTTAAGTTTGAACCCGTTGCCCCTTGTCCTATCACTACAGTCCCTGATGAAGAAATAAAGAACAGAAGTTCATTTTGTAGCAGGAGTGTGTGAAATGAGAAGCCCTGGCAGGCAGAAGCAATACCAATATGAATCAGAATGACTGCGATAAACAGAACACTTTACCCCTGGAGGTGGGAACATGATCTGGTGGTTACAGTAGCAGTGAGCAAATCTGAAGCATCCGTTTCTGCCCCTGACTCTCTATATGACTGTAGTCAACTCATGTACTGCCTGTACGTCAGTTTACCTACCTGTAAAATAGGGATACACATATCTGTTATCAGATCTAGCTCCTGCCAAGCATCATTAATGGATGCTGGCAGCCCTTTGCTAACAGGAAGGCAGGATTTCACAAGTGGAAAGTAGGAGTCATTGCCACTTTGCCAGAAGTGAGAGCACCACTCCTTTTGTTAAAATAGTTGTACACTTCCACACAAACATGGTGATACACAGCTGACTGAAGAATCTCTTTATTCTCCTGGTAGTGTTGAAAGACTTCGAGTTAAATCTCACACAAACTTCAGCAATCAGTAGCCCTCTAAAGCTGACATGCTATAAAAGCAGTCAATTAAACCCATCTAATCTTATCCAACCAGAAAAGATTCAATCAGCAATCACCATTAATCGGTATTACTGAAAGGACATTTTTCTATTTTTACACGTGCATTAATTCATTAAAATTAAATGTTTGCATATGTTTCGCTTCTATCCTCATTAATTGAAAGTAAAACCTTTAAAATTATATTTTACGACCTAACTATTAACTAATCTTAGGCCTATATGGAGTGGTTGATCTCAGAACCATTGCTAAGGTTAAGGTTTCCAAAATAAGGAAACCTTTCAAATAAGGTTTCCTAATCACAGACCACACATAACCCTGTAATCGCAGAGTCAGCAGACAGAGTAACGGCTGACAGGCTGGAAACCAAAATGTCCTTCCACGTGCAGCAGGGCTCCTTGAGGGGTTCCTGTGTGGCCTGTGACAGATCCCACTTAACCTCTCTCCTGTGAGTAAATGTTTCCTATCTTGCTTGCCTACATTTGGAAGCTGCCACAGCTACATAAGTTAAACGGGTCCAACCTCTGTGTGTGTGATCTCGGATACTCATTTGAAACTGGCCTCCGTGCTTTCTGCTCTATGTATGAACTTACTACCATGAGACTTCTTATAAAACCATCAATTATAAAATCATGCTATATATATTAAACTGTTGTGACTTCAGGTATGCATTAGGCCTAGTCGGTCTTCATGTTTTGAGACTGCTTTTCTGTACTACAAAATTTGAAACTAATTACAAAATAAATAACAAAAGTGGGGACTCTTCTTCCAGAAAGAACTTACACTCTTTATGGTCTACCATGAAGGAATACCCTCCTACAGACACTTCTGTCTGTTGGTGAAAAGCTGCCCTACCAACCATTTTCTTCTGCACTTTACCACTAGTGCTTTTACATACTTTGGTGATAGCTGTCACTCCTGCCTCACCCACCACATATACCTTGGCAGCTCCTTGGAATAACTCCCACAATGGCTAAAGAACTAAATCCCCCACAAGCCTTGGCCATTTCAGCTGGAAATTCAGACGGTCCAAATTCCTGGCTCGGCACCACCTAATTCCAGAAAAGCATCTGAAGACGCCTGGATTTTTATTTATGAAGTTTTATTTATGAAGCTGCCTTCCTGTCTGCTCCGGGGCATTTGCAAGCTGTGGGCTTTGTGAGTGGAATGAGAGAAGGCACGTCACTCAGTGCCTGTTCAAACTGACTTCTCCAAACACAACTTGCAAGATGGGGCTGTAAAATAGTCAGCGGCAGCTGAATAATGTGAATGAATCAAGGCAGGTTAGCAAATAATTTATAGTGTCAGAGGACCAGGGAGTCCCTGTGCGGCCTGGGCTTTGCTGCGTTACGTGCTGGGTGAGCACAGCCCCTTCTGCAAGGAGCTCGCAGCCGGAGCACCAGGAGAGAGACAACAGATGGCAAGAGACAGATGGGAGAGTACAAGGAAACAATGAGATAAATGAGCAAAAACTAAGTTGAAGACTTTAGCATTTGGTTCCAAAATTGTTAATTTTAATAATCATTTCAGCTGATGTAACCCTACGGTAGGATGCCTTTAACGTTCCAAAGGTTTTAATAGCTACAGTTTACAACACATGCATCCCAGCACGCGTTACATTCCGGGTGAGGAGGGGGAGCCGACCAGGTACCTGCCGCGGTGGGGGGTGTTATCTGCTGGTATTCGTTCAGCCGCGGGGGGGTCGGGTATCTCGGCAACCTGGGGCTTAAGGCGCCCTGATCCCGCACGGCTCAGGCGGCGAAGCGCTGACTGAGGGAAACCCGGGCTTTGCGGGAGGCCGCTCTGTCCCGCAGCCTCACAACACGCGGGGGACGAGGCGGGAGGCCACACACTGACCCCCCTGAGGGGGCCTGACGGGAGGTCGCCCAAACCCGCCCCTCACCTCCCTCAGCGGGGAGGGGGCTCTGTCGGGCCGCGCCGCCCCTCCGGCCCGCGGGCGCTGCGCAGCCGCCGTGCCCGCCCCGGGGGAGCCGTGACCCCCGGCCGGGGGCGGCGGGCGACAGGGGAGGTCGCCGGGGCGGGCGCTGAGGGAAGGCGGGAGGCGGCACCTCAGGCAAAGCGAAACCAAAAGGGCGGAGGCGGCGGCGGGGAAGAGGCGGGCAGGCGGGACGGGGCTCCCCGCGGCGCGGCTCGCTCCTCCCCTCAGCGCCGAGGCGGAGCGGGGCGGTGGCGAAGGGGTTGATCGTGCCCCTATGGCCCTGGCGCGGGGTCAGCGGGCACGGTAGCCGCCTCCGGCTGTCGCCGCGGGTGAGTCAGAGCTGCCCAGGGAGGGCGGGCTGGACATGAGCCTCGCCGCCGGGCTCCGAGCAGCGGCCGGAGGCTGAGCCACAAAGAAGTTTCCCGGGCGGTCGGCGGCGGCGCGGCGCTCCCCCATGCACACCCCCGGCCGCCGGCCCTGGGGCGCTGCCCCTCAGGCGCCCGGCGCCGACCGCGCCATGGAGCCCCGCGCGGGGCTGCACAGCAGCCCGGAGCTCACCCGGTCCAAGCGGCTGAGCGTCGGGGAGCTCCGCTCCCTCTTCGAGGCTCGCTGCGCCGCTGTCGCCGCCGCCGCCGCCCGGCAGCTGCCTGACCCGGCGAAGAGGGGCTGCCGGCCCCCTAACGGGGTGCTGCCGCCCGTCATCCCCCGGCTCACCGTCACCGCCGAGGAGAGCGAGGAGTCGCAGGGCAGCCCCCAGGCGCAGACGCCGCGCACGGAGGGCGGCTGGCTGAGGACGGACAGCTCGCTGCACCTGCAGTCCCGACGGCTTTCCACCTCCTCGCTCTCCTCCACCGGCTCCTCGTCCCTCTTGGAGGACTCTGAGGACGACATACTGAGCGACACAGAGGGCAGGAGCCAGGGCATCGTGCACCTGGAGCACGGCGAGGACAGCAACCAGGTAGGGAGTCTTAGGGGGAGTGGGGGGAACGGGACGGTTTGCCCGCTGGGTGCTCCCGGATGCTCCCGCTTGGAGTGAGGTTTCCATGACCCAACTCCACGCGAACTCCGGGAAACTCCTGCCTTGGGGCCGGCAGCAGCGTGGTACAGCGTACAGGCTGCTGTGCCCGTTTGAAAGACGCTGCTACACGTTGGCTCTCCTCAAACCCGGCCAGGTGTGCGCTTGTTTCCTTCCTGCTGTGAAACTGTGCTTGATGTCCCAAGAACACACGGAACGCTTTTTGGTCATAAGCGGGTTCTTTTCTTTCACTTCTTTTATTTTCCAGTCTCCTTTATCAGATCTTCAAAATAAAATTTTTCCAGGCATTTACCAGCAGGTATTATTTTTTGTCTCTTTCAGTCCTGGAGTCTGTGGTTGTCAATTTCTGAGCTGCTTCTTGCTGTGAGCATGACAGGAGAGGGGGAGGAGCTTGGAATGGGTAGAATGCATGCTTTTGTCCGTTCTGGCAGTAACACATTCTTCTCAGTAAATCCCCTCTGTAATTTGGCAGCTTTCATCCATGAAGTGCACTTTTAAAGGCATATAGTTAGTTGCTTTCTCATGATCTTTAATGTATATTTGCCTGACTCTTTATGGTATGCTTCTTGGGGTACAAAGTAGCTGAAATCTGTTGCTGTAGCAAATTCACCCTCCTACCTTTATTGAGACCACAACTTAAATTGTTGTTCTACTGCCAGCTCACTGGCACAGAATTGTTTTCAAGCAGAGCGTATGTTCTGAAAAAATGTATAAGCAAAAAGTAATGCAACTTGTAGGTGATACCTCCAGCTGGACTTTTCTCATGGTAATTGTGGGTTTACTACTCTAGAGGACACATAGTACAGGGGCTGAAATGCTGTGCACAGCGTTGGTTTTGTTCGCATCAACTTGTGGCCTGTTTTTGAAAGAGAGAAAGAAACAAAAGGTTTTGTACTTTGTCATAGTGTATGTCAAGAAACTGATAATAATGCTACTTAATTTGTACTTTTGATCCTGAGATAGAATCTGGTGCGTAGGGGAAACGATTACTGTTGTTCTGCTTTCTTTTCTAAAATACATGTTGTGCTAGAGGCGATTTTGTGAAAGCAGCAAAAGAAAAGAAAAGATGGAAAAGCACTAAGGGTCCTTTGACTCAGTACCCCTGCTATTGCAGTGGGCTGTGTTAATAGGGAACAAGAATTTAGTGATAACACTTTAGCAATAGGGAGAACTCTGAGATGGCATTGTGGCATCTGGTTACCTTGTCTGTGAATAGACTGAAGCAAAACCAATTCTTCACTCAAGAAGCCATGCCGCCTTTAAGGTTTTGCTTCTGCATATTTGAAGTCATTGATATTGGCAAGGGATGTAAAAGATAACATGAAAGGATTCTATAGATACGTAGCAAATAAAAGACAGGCTAGGGACAATGTAGGCCCTCTCCAGAAGCTATCAGGAGAACTGGCTACCATGGATTTGGAGAAGGCTGAGGTTCTTAATGACTTCTTTGCCTCAGTCTTCACCAGCAAATGCTCTGACCACACAACCCAAGTCTTGGAAAGCAAATGCAGGGACTGTGAGAACGAAGACCTTAGGCCCACTGTAGGAGAGGATCAGGTTCGAGACCATCTTAAGAACCTGAACGTGCACAAGTCCATGGGACCTGATGAAATCCATCCACGGGTCCTGAAGGAGCTGGCGAATGAAGTTGCTAAGCCACTGTCCATCATATTCGAAAAATCCTGGCAGTCAGGTGAAGTTCCCGATGACTGGAAGAAGGGAAATATAACCCCCATTTTCAAGAAGGGGAAGGTGGAAGACCCGGGGAACTACAGACCAGTCAGCCTCACCTCTGTGCCTGGCAAAATCTTGGAACAGTTTCTCCTGGAAAACATGCTAAGGCACATGAAAAACAACGAGGTGGTTGGTGACAGCCAACATGGCTTCACTAAGGGGAAATCCTGCCTGACCAATTTGGTGGCCTTCTATGATGGAGCCACGGAACTGATGGACAGCGGCAGAGCAGTTGATGTCATCTACCTGGACTTGTGCAAAGCATTCGACACTGTCCCACATGACATCCTTGTCTCTAAACTGGAGAGACATCAATTTGATAGATGGACCACTCGGTGGATAAAAAACTGGCTCGATGGCCGCACGCAAAGAGTTGTGGTAAACGGCTCGATGTCCAGTTGGAAACCTGTAACGAGTGGTGTCCCTCAGGGATCGGTGTTGGGACCGGTCCTGTTCAACATCTTTGTCGGTGACATGGACAGTGGGATTGAGTGCGCCCTCAGCAAGTTTGCCGACGACACCAAGCTGTGTGGTTCGGTTGATACGCTGGAGGGAAGGGATGCCATCCAGAGGGACCTTGACACGCTTGTGAGGTGGGCCGATGCCAACCTTATGAAGTTTAACCAAGCCAAGTGCAAGGTCCTACATCTGGGTCGGGGCAACCCCAGGCACTGCTACAGGCTGGGCAGAGAAGAGATTCAGAGCAGCCCTGCAGAAAAGGACTTGGGGGTGTTGGTTGACGAGAAGCTTAACATGAGCCGGCAGTGTGCGCTTGCAGCCCAGAAAGCCAACCGTATCCTGGGCTGCATCAAAAGAAGCGTGGCCAGCAGGTCGAAGGAGGTGATCCTGCCCCTCTACTCTGCTCTTGTGAGACCCCACTTGGAGTACTGCGTACGGTTCTGGTGTCCTCAACATAAAAAGGACATGGAGCTGTTGGAGCGAGTCCAGAGGAGGGCCACGAGGATGATAAGAGGGCTGGAGCACCTTCCATATGAAGACAGGCTGAGAAAGTTGGGGCTGTTCAGCCTGGAGAAGAGGAGGCTGCGTGGTGACCTCATAGCAGCCTTCCAGTGTCTGAAGGGGGTCTACAAGGATGCTGGGGAGGGACTCTTCCTTAGGGACTGTAGTGGTAGGACAAGGGGTAATGGGTTCAAACTTAAACAGAGGAAGTTTAGATTAGATATAAGGAAGAAGTTCTTTACAGTGAGGGTGGTGAAGCACTGGAATGGGTTGCCCAGGGAGGTTGTGGATGCTCCATCCCTGGCGGTGTTCAAGGCCAGGTTGGACAGAGCCTTGAGCCACATGGTTTAGGGCAAGGTGTCCCTGCCCATGGCAGGGGGGTTGGAACTAGATGATCTTAAGGTCCTTTCCAACCCTTACGATTCTATGATTCTATGATTCTATATGCAATATTGAGTCCTAAATCATTCATTAGAGCTGTATCTTTCCCTGTAGACTGACGCGCATGTGCCTAAAGCATAACTGGATGTGAGTAGTACTTTCTTTTAAGTTACATGAAGTTTCTAGACACCATAAAGTTGGAAAAGGCTTTGGTCACCTTTTAATTACAAGGAAGTTGTAAAAGTAAAGAGCAATGATTTATATTCAAACTAAAAATAGCTGTGTTATGTTTTAATGAATAGGACATTCAGCATTTTAGGTGTGTGAGAAATTGAGAACTGTAATAGTATTATGAGAATCCAGTTTTTGGAAAAGCTTTCCCAAGTTTAGTGCAGGATTTTTTAATGTTTCCTTGGTAAAGTAAGTATTCACTCAAATGGTAGATACTTTGTGTTTTTAAAAGCTGAGTTACTTTTCCATACCTGCAGTGTAGGGGAAGATGGGGCAAACTGCCTACCAAGAGCCTGCATTCTGACTGTTCTTTATCTCATTACTCTGTGGCAAGTTGGCAAACCAGGGCTGGGACTGGTGCCTAGGACTCTAAAACAGCAGAACGAAGTATCACCAACTTTGTGACATTGCTTAATAAATTAAATGGGCCAAATCTTTAATCTGCTTAATGCATGCTTATGTAGTTCATCCTCCTTCCCTTGATGCATTAGCCACTGAGAGGTCAAATCCTGGGAATCTGCAGTTTTCTCTGTGGTCAGGCACACTGCCCTTCATCTCAGGTGGCTGCACTGTGTGCTTGCTGGTACCTGGAGGTGACCAGGACAGGCTTGTCCTTGTGTTTGATGTCTTTTGGTACCAGGCAATGCTGTGATACTAGCAGTCCTTATGTTCAGGCTTTACAGACACTGTTTCTTTGGCGTGTTATGTGCTTACTGCTTCACTACGGTAGGGGCCTGTGCTTTGAATCTCTGGGGGTTCAACTTTACAGGGTGTGTCCTTTGTACTAATTAATCTCGAGGCAGCATGAATAAGCGTGTTTTAGAACAGAAGCCTTTGGGCTCAAGGCAGGCACATAAATGTGAAAATAACTATAAATTTTATGATAACCTGAGGAATGGGTTTATATTTTGAAGATTCTGTTTAGAGACAAATTTTGTTCATATTTGGTGTTTTTAGTGTCTGTATTTTTAATAGACGAAGGCTTGTTCTCCGAGTGGAACGCATAGGATGAAGACTTTTCTGAAGGAAACTGAAGCCAGAGGTGGGCCAAACTTGCTGTTTCCTAATCCATGCGAAATTGTGACATTTTAAAATTTCCCTTGTATTGGAATTTCCTTAGACAATTTCTTTGGAAATGTTAGAAATTAATTTGGAGCCTGGCACCTTATGGCTAAGCTCAGACCAGTGCTCAGAGGACTGCTGGGTCTGGTAGGTAGAGGACTTGACTGGTAGGTCAAGCCTACCAGAATCTCCAGTGCCGTGCAGGGACCTTGGAAACTTGCCCAGGTCTTCAACTGCGGGAGCAGAAATTCTGATAATGTTCCTGTTATCAGGGCTTCAAGGCTTCCATCTGCAGGCTCAGGAGCTTGAGACCTAAGCTGAAGAAGGTACTCCCAGGCTTCTCTGCTGGAGGCTTCTTTTTTGTTGACCTGGAAATCAAGACCCTGTTGGGTCTTTGAAATATTGTGGGTTCTCAAGCTAACTGTGCAGGCCCTTGTGAAACAATGGAGCCCTTCCTCTGTGTACAGGGCTTGCTGCCCTGGAGTTACCAGGCCTTAAATCCCGGGATGGTAAGCCTGGGAGTGCTGTCTCCAAGTGTGTCCCTTGGAGGATGGTTCTCCCTGGCAGCTCACTAGGCAAACGGAGCTCTCCAAGAGGAGGAGTGATTCAGTTAAGCATTTCACAGAGCATTTTGAGTTGGATGAATTGGCATATCATGACAACATTACATTTTTGTTTCATTTTGAGAGCAGTATGTGGGCATGTCCCTGAAGTATAAGGGCCCCTACTGCGGGAGTGAATACCTTGGGACCTATGACTGGTGATTACAGTGGAGTCCCAGCAGGGCCAAAACACCGTTCTCATCTAGGCAGACCCACCTTTGAGAGAAGCTCAGTGGGTGGTGTTCCAGTTCCTCAGCACAAGTTCTGCATTTCATTTTGCAGTGATTAACAGAGGCTTTGGAAACTGGACTGCCCTGGCTTCCTGGGGGAAGACCCCTCCAGCATGGAAGAGTTGCAAGTGTGAGAGAAGCCTGTTCTGCTGCTGTCCTGTTAAGCTGAACTTTTGGCTCTGTGAAAACCAATTGCACGTAGCTGTGCTAATGTCTTTGCATAACGCCATAGCTGGAGCTTCACAAATCTTGGCAGTTAACTTAATAAAAAAAAAAAAAGGTTGATTTTTTTAATAGCCAATTGACAGAATAGATTTTACCCTGTGACAACAGTTAACATTCTCTTGCCTTCCCTTGCATTTAAATGGGAAGCATGCTTTTCTACCCTTGCTTCACGCCATCTGGAAAGTGTATATACACAGTTGAATCTTGCAGTGAAAGTGCCAGTGGTCCATTTATAGTAATGGAGAGAGTGCAAGAGTTCTATATTTTTGTCTTCATTCTGTGAGTGAGCAATTTTAAGAAATAAGTCTGGTTAGCACCTTCTTTGTTGGGACAGAGACTTTAAAACATGGTTTTCACAGAGAATAAACACCATGAGAATGTACAGCAGCCTCTTGTCCTCTGCATAGGAGAATGTTATTTACTAGATAGAAACATGCCAAATAAATCTACTCGTTCTCATAACTGTGACCTGTCATTCCAAATTCCTAGATCTGTAACCATGAGAACAGCTGACAGCTTGCTAGAGAAAAAGCAGTTCAGTTCTTACTTGCAATGATACCAGTCCAGAAACTTTGGGGGATAGCTGTTAGTGAAGCTTATTTGGTTTCACTGATGATCTCACCATTATTTTTCATCATACCAAGCACCTTAAAATGGACCAACATATAGAGAGGCACTCACACTTAATAAACACCAACCAAAATTTTCAACTAGTTTGGCTCAGGGGTGGGTTACATAAGCTAATGCAGTAGAATAGAATTGTTATTTTTAAATGAAGAATGGGAATGAAGGGATGACATAAGTAAGACTGTTAATGGGCTTTTAGCCCACTTTCCAGAGGAAAGAAAGCTTGTGTAATCACTCTATCAATTCTATTTTCACAACTTTAGTAGATTTCAGCCAAATTTGGCAGTGGCATAGACATCTCAAAGTTTCTTGAAGAACTCTTTAAAGTTCTACAAAGATGAGTCTCTGGGTAGAAGAGAGGAAAACAAAATAAGTGCATACCTTTTCTTCTCAGGGGGAAAAGGTGCAAGATGAGTTCAGCAGTTGTCTTCTGTTTTGCTTAACTAACAAATTGGCATGTGCATACTGGGTAGTGGACCAGTGCTTGCTGCTTGAGCCAGCCACAGCAGGTAGTGCCTCTTGTCCTGAGGGTAATTAGGAGAAAGCATGGGAGGGAGCATGCAGAGGGAGCGTGGCTGGTGAGGTTAGGGAATGTGGAAGGCACTAGTTGAGGGCAGGGAAGGAGGGTGAGGAAATTGCGGGGGGATGTGGAAATGTGAGTGGGATTGAAGGTTTTTTGGCACAAGCTTACAAGGGGACAGTGACAAGCTGTAGTTACTCTGATAAGGGTGCAGGACAGTAGCTACAAGTCAAGTAGAAACCAGGCTTCATTTTAGTTTGCTGCTCATGGAACTACTACTTTTAATGGGATACATTTCATGCTTGTAAAAAAGCCACACTGATTTATAATGACAGGCTTGTATACTGGTATCTTTTTCTTGTATATGAACAAACATGAGGTGAACAGCAGAAGCGTACGTTCCGCACTTCCACATTGCACGGTTATTGGGTCAAAACTCTGAATTGGGAGCCTTCTCTCAGCTGGAGGATGGCTTCTTCACTACTTGTATGCTTAAGTGGTGGAGTATATTGAAACATCAGCAGAATCAGTTTCAGGTGCCTATCTCAAAAGGAATAAAAGTAGTGGCTGGAGCAGTAGTTTGGAAATTTTGCATGTCTGAATATTTTTGGGTTCTGACACTTTTTACCTGTTAAACTGGTGTGGTGTTCATTTAAAAACATGTTCATCCTTGTGTGGTGGTTAACATAGACAAAAATGACCTCTCAACTCACATCTAAGGTTTATTATAAATGAAAGGTGTTAAAGTGAATCAGTTTAATTAAATGCTCACAATGTGGTGCAACTTAATACAGCTAATGTTTCTGGAAGCTGAGAATGCACATTATGCTTATGTATTAGATAGCTGTTTTGTTTAGCAGTGATTGAGAGAAGAACTGAGGATCATCGTACAGCATTTTGTGTGATTATCTACAAAATGTGATGGCAGAAAATGTAATATTATCCTTGCACATCTTGGAAGGAAAAAGTGATCATGTCTTATGTACAGCACCAGTCAAGTCACTGTTTGTCTCTCTTCTACCTTCTCTGTCAATGTAGTTTTTGCAGAGAAAGGGGGCTGAGGCAGGAAAAATTGGCTTGTCAGTCCATCTTGCGTAGCGTAGGTTTAGATTGCATTTTTAAGTGCTCTTCTCAACATTCTCTACCAACAGAGAGAATGTTTTTCTCTAAAAAGCTCACAAGTTGGGCAAGATGGATTGTCTCTCCATAGCATAGCACACATGAAGAAAAATACCATTAAAAAAAGAAAAAGGTGGGGAGGAGGGAGGGAAAAGAGTTAGTCTCCATCAACTCATTCTAAACAAAAGCATGGGGAAGGGGAAAGGCTACCTGTTCATCCAGTGTCAGACTAGTAAATACATTGGTATATTGTTTCTAGTGCTTAACTGATCCATTCTTATCAGTAATGGAGGATGTTTTCTGGGATAATGCATAGCCAGCAGCATTTGGGTGGGTTTTTGTATCTAGAAACGCTGAACTTCTCACAAGGAATGAAATTTTCCTTTACATTCCAAAACATGGAAGTGTGAGACTGATGCTATAGAACTTACCCTGAACCAGCAGGCCTGGCTATTATTGCCTGTTATCAAACCTTCTGTTCCTTGGCAAGCTTGGGAAGAAGTTAGCCAAAGACCAATTGGCAGCTCATTCGAAGCAATATCATAGACCTGGCACAATCCAGATTTAGAGCCTGGGACAGAATCTCCAAGCCAGTTGATGACTATAGCAAGCATGACACAGATGCTGCTTTGTGGGAGCTTGGCATTAACCCAGAATCCAGGATCACTCCTTATCTACAGGCTGGAATATCCACGTAAGGTGGTGCAGTGAATGCAAACTCTGAACTGCTTAACCGCAGCCTACCAATATCACCTTTATTTTACTCACATTCAGCTGCAATCTGCTACACCTCGTCAGCCTTTTGACCTCATCCATACTTGAGCCATGTTGATAACAGAGGTGCGGATACAGGTGATAAAGAATAGCTTGCATGTTATGTCTGCATGTAATGAGAACTGAAATGTGTGATTCATCAGTCCACCAAATGATTACCTGTTTTGCAGGAAGCTGGGATGTTGCAGAACTGTGTGAGTAAGAAAGCTAGTGGCAATGGCACAGTTTACTTATGATGTATCAGAGGAGAATACAAATTGCTGTAGTCTTCATACAATTTTCATATGAATGTCTCTTGGTAATGTCTCTTGGTAAATTATATTGAACACTGCATAGAAAGAGAATGCCTTTGTTTTCCAGTGATGGTAGGAAATCATCGTTCATTGTCAACGTAGATGATTGGCCCCTGGTCTCTGCCTCATCCTGACATAGATGATACAGTCTTAGCTTTAGCTGCCTTCACTACTCTGAGCTGCTACAGAGAACACAGCTTTCTTTGTGTCTTAGATTTTATTTTTTTCAAGCAGCTCCATACAGTTGAGAACACTGCAGTGGTTCTTCTCAGTGATGTTCACTGTGGACCGCATGTCATTTCTCTGCCCTACTTTCTTTGCTTCCTGTGGTGGAGTGCAGAATCAAATATAGGTTACTACTACTCACCTTTGAGGTGATGGCGGTTGTCAGAGGCTGTATGTAATGCATACAAGGAGCTCAGCTGTGAAGGATATGTTCCCATCTCACTCTTCAGACGCATGAGGCAGTTTGAGGAGGCTCAGCTGTGCATGAGACACCAGGCAGCTGTGACCCAGGTTTGCCCAATACAAGAGGGACATCTCTCACTGGGACTGAAAAGCCTCTCCAAGTACAACACTCCTTTGAGTGCCCTCTTTAGCACAGGCATGTCTTCATTCTCCTACTGACCAACTTCAAAGCTGGAAAGGGACTTTTTACAAGGGAATGTAGTTACAGGACAAGGGGTAGTAGCTTAAAACTGAAAGAGGGTAGTTTTAGATTGGATATTAGGAAGAAGCTGTTTACTGTGAGGGTGGTGAGACACTGGTACAGGTTGCCCAGAGAAGCTGTGGCTGCCCCATCCCTGCCAGTGTTCAAGGTTGGATGGGGCTTGGAGCAACCTGGTCCAGTGGAAGGTGTCCCTGCCTGTGGCAGGGGGTTGGAACTGGATGAGCTTTAAGGACCCTTCCAACCCAAACCATTCTGTGATTCTATGACTTCAGAGTATGGGTCTTACCAGCAGAAATGCTGAACACTTGTACCTGCAACCGAAGTTAATGGGAGCTGTTTTGCAACACTGTTCTACGATATCGTATAACACCAGGTATTAGGAAAAGCAAAAAGTGAAACCTCAGATTGGGATTTCAGAATTAATGGGTACTTTTCATATTAACCTACATTTCCTGCCATATTTTGCCTGTAAGATATGAGCAAAACAGTTTGTGTAACAGAGATCGTGAAAACAAATTCATTACAATTCATAAAGCACTCTACTGCAGTGGTGGCTGTCTTAAACTACCACATACAACTTAGTAACTATGTTTATAGTAGATTTCCAGTAAGTGAAGTAAAAATGGTAAAGCCACTGAGCACAGAATTAAAAAAAAAAAGAGCTGCTTTTTATAGAGTCAGGAATTGTTTGTTTACACTGAATAGGAACCACAATATGTTATTATGTAATTAAAAACTATATCATAAGCTCTGCAGAAAAGGGTAAGTGTTGCCATAAAGAGGATAACTAACTAAAGTTTGCACCTAAAACTTCAATTCTGAAAATTCTTGAGTACTCAGTTTTGCATTTGAGACATTAGTAAAGTTCCAGTGCAGACATAATTCTGCATCGGAACAAGTTGCAGTAGTGGAAGGTGCTGACACATGGCAATGATGTTTCAACCACCATTTCCAAAGTGTGTGCTACAGAATAAGCCAGAGCTGGGAGGCCCATTTAACATGCCTGTGCTAAAGAGGGCACTCAGAGGAGTGCTGTACTTGGAGAGGCTCTTCAAGCCCAGTGAGAGATGGCTGTCTTGTATTGGACAAACCTGGGTCACAGCTGCCTGGTGTCTCATGCGCAGCTGAGCCTCCTCAAGCTCGCCTTGTGTGTCTGAAGAGTGGGATGGGAACATACCCTTCACAGCTGAGCTCCATCAATCCTTTGTGTGTGCTTGGCCCAGCAGTCTCTACAAAAGGTAATTTCTAAAGACTAATGAGCACCTACTGCAAATTAACTTGTTCTTACAGTTTGCCGGATTTGGTCAGGTTGACTTCTGCTCTTCCTGTGGTCTGCTCCTGCTCTGAAACTCTCCTTTTGCCAAATCTCGGGCTTATTTCTCGAAATTCAAGGTTGAAAAGCTTTTCAGAGGATTCATCAGAAATTTTGTGATGGCACCAGTATGTATTTTTTGAGCCTTGGAAACACCTGAAGCTTTGTTGGAATTGTTTGGTCTGAAGCAAAAATGTCCTTCTTTGTGGTGAGTAAATGTAGAGCAATTCTCAGAAGAATGAGGTACACAGAAACAGAAAGACTTCTTGTGTTTTGGTGGCTGTACAGGAAATCTGGCTTTTGAGACCCTGATCTTCTGAAAGAGGCAGAGCTAGAGCAGGTCTTAAAAGACCTGCTTTTAGGTCTGTGTATTTTTCTCCACTGCTGTATGCTTATGTGATGCCGTGATAGAAAGGATAAAAATCTGCATGAACAGTGTTTGCGCAGATCAGCTGTTTGTTATCTTTTGTGAGGTTTGAGTGGGTTGTTGGCTAAGAGCACTTGACCTGAATGTTCTAATGATGATAATCTGGGATTGCTGTGGGTTCCCTCCGCAGCCATTCCCACCCATGCATGTTCTGTGGGAACAGCGACGCCGGTTCCACAAAGGGTCAGCTTTGTTCAGAGACGAATGTAATCTGAAGAAACTAGGAAACCTTCCTACGCTCCAGCTTTCGCTTTTCATAGTGCGAGATGCTGAGTGTCAGAATTTTGGGCTGATAATCGGATACAGTTTGTATTGTCTTGCTCTGTGGAATTTAGAAAATTCAGGATTTTTTTGCCTTTGTACTAACCCAGAGGAGTAAGCAGTTAAATCCCCAGATACTCACTTCAGGGCAGATTGGGCCGTTCTGTTGGAAATCCTATGAGAAGATTTTCAGTGGAGATTCTTGACTTCCAGACTTGCTCTTGCCTATTACTTGCTCATGATGCCACCATGGCTACTAAAGGCATTCAGTAGAAAAAATAATGAAGCCGTATTTTAAATATATTAGGAAGAAGTGAGTCTCTGGAGTTCTCTGGCCTAATGATCTGCATGGATTTGGGCACTAGTCAGGCCCCTGTAACAGTTTCATTACTTGTTTACCCAAAGTTTATAGGAAGACCAAGCAAGAATGTGTGACTGACTGCCTTCAGCAACGAGATGAGGGTGGGAGGGAGGAAGTCCTGTGCTATCTAATAGCCCTGTGCTTGTTGATCACTACACCAGCAATCTCCAAGTCTTTCTCCAGCAGTGGGACTGCCAGATGTCCTGAGCATGGTTTCCCATTCCAGTATTAAAATTGGAGTGACAGAAAACTAATGATTTTTTTTCTTTATCCCTGTTTATCCATTGGGAGTTTCTAAACTATCTCTAGAAATATGTCCTCTCCCATTGTCATAGTTGTGTGTCTTGGTCCCAGTTTGCCTTTCCAGTCCTCTGTATAGGCAGCAATCCTGTCTTGGACAGGGATGGCTATAGGATGAATGTAGCCAACTTGACAATTTTCGTTTTACATCGTATTCTTCAAGAAAAAGAGCAGACAAGGCAGCAAAATCAGTCTTAGCTTGTGAAGTGACTTGTTCCCTTGTGTGTAGTGTAAACCATAAACCACTTGCAAATGATCTCTCAATGCCTGCCTGCTCTTTGCCTGCTGAGCCCCAGTGTGTTGATGTTGGTCACTCTTGGGTTCTGCTACTGATGCCCAATCTAGCATAGAAGCTGCTGCTTGCTCCATATTTAGGGAGGTTGGTGTAGGTGGTTGTGCGGGATATGGGAGTGTGGCTTGCAGTTCTGTTGCTAGGAGCCAACAGTATTAAATTCTTAAGTTTTATGGGGGCTTTAGTCTCTTTTACTATGAGATAAAAGTTTTGGTAGATAAATGTCTATGTATAAACTACACCCTGTTTATTTTATTTTTAGGTGGGTCTTAATAATTAGCAATTGACGTTTGTGTTTCCAAAAAGGTGGGATCTCCAGCATCTTGAGTGTAAACACATGTGTTTACCTTCAGGGCAGGGGAAACATACTCTGCACAACACATTCACTATTGTTCAAACACCCACAACTCTTCAGGAAGGCAGATGCCTTGTTTCAGTTTCAGTCTTTCATTGAGTCACTCCTGCTTATGTAAGATCTGAATTTGACTCTTTCTTAAGGCAACATTATGGAAAGTAAAATCTTAAATAATCCCGTGTCTGCAGGGACTACCTGCTCCTCATACGGAGGAGGAATTCAACTTTTATGTTGCTCTGTTATCAGAAATTCTCTTTTGATCTGTAGTTTTGCTCAAGGGAGAAGTCATCTCTTCTCTGGATTCTGTACATAGTTTCTAGTGCTACTTGGGGCAGGGAGAGTTTCCCTAATCTAAGGTTTGCTCCAAAACCAAACAACTACCTCATAAGCGAGAAGATCCTCTCCCTCCTATGGGGGAAGGTGAAGGGTCCCCATTTCTATATAATTCCATATAATTTCTATATAATGATGGTTTCTCCATCATTTCCATATTCCACGGATGGGCCAGGCTCCCATCTTGTCTGGGACATTGGCCTTACTTGTACTGTTGTGATGCTAACCGAAATAGGACTGTGGTTTTAGTTTGTGTTTTTTGTGTTGTTTTGGTGGTGGTGTTTTGGGGTTTTTAATCCTTTTGACACAGTGGTTTGGAATAATCTCACAGTTACTATGTTAAAGCTCAGAGTTATTAAAGTGACTGCTGAAGGATGTGGCCTTCCCCTCGGTAAATACCACACCCCGCTAAATAACAGTGCCTATCGTGTGTTGACACTCACATTCCATTGCACAGGGTGGGCCATATTTGAACAGTGGCATACGTGATAGGTGAAGTAGTAACTGCCTATGCTTCTTTAGAGGAAAATGGAGGTGTGAGTTTGGGGGAGACAAAGGAGGAGAGAAGAGATGGAGTACTGGACTTTGTCTTGAGATAGATGAGGAGAGCAGATGGCAAACTGTTACCAGTGTATGTCTGATCTGGTTTTTACATGAGGTTTTTAGGCTCTAATAATCCGTTTCACTTAATGCTATTGCTGCTTATTTGAATACTTGAATGCCTTATTTACATGCCTTTAATTTAGTTTGCAAGCATTAATTACTTGAATTGTTCACTGGTGTTCTGAAGTGGAGCTATTATAGCCTGCAGTGGTGGGAACAGGAGCAGAGAAAGGGCACGTGTCTGGGCCTAGATCCCATCCTGAAGCAGTGGAGTTTGCTCAAATCTTTTGTAAATGAGTGTTGGATGTTTTAGGATGTTAGAAGTTGAATTATCATGGTAGGAAAGAAAAAAGTTATGTAAGTACATTTTAAAAATGAAGACCTGTCAGTAACCTCTTTCTATGTATGTGCATATATACGTGTGTGTACAATAACTTCAGAAACCCTGAATTACAGACAAGTGACTTAAGTTTTTAACTGACTGTTTTAATACCTTTTAGGAAATGGGAAATAAGGCATGGAAAAGGGATCATGTTCTGTAGGACATAAGAATCTTTAGCTGATACGCTGCGCACACTGATTATGAACTATCTTGGTGCCTGTGACTAGAACTCTTTTAAAAGCGTTACAACTCATGGACACTGGGATCAACCCAGTTCTATTGTGGTGGCAGGTGTCCCTTGTGAGTGAGCGAGACCATGGTTTTACAGGCATTTGTCAAGCCCATTTGAAAACTTATGGATACCCCTGGAAAGCCCTTTTCTGATCTCTCACCTGAATGTTTTGGTTTTGTTACGCATTAAAGCTATTTACTCCTGTCCTTCCCAATGGACATGAAGAACAATTGACTGCTCTTATAGTTGTGAAAACATGTGTATTCAAGACAGTTGCCATGCTTGGCCCTCTCAGAATGAATTCTTTCAGCCTCAGCAATACAATCTTTGTTATTCATCCCTGAACTTTCTTCCATTTTGCCAAAACTTTCATGAAATAGTGACCAAAATGGAGCACAACCATCACAGATAACCAGTGGATTCTTACAGCAACCTGAATTCTATTCTTGTGTTTCCTATCCTTTCCTACAGGAAAAAATGAATTATAGCGCAATAGCCTTCCACTGTTTGTGTTACTTTCTTTTCAGGCAGGATCTCAAAGTTATAAGGGATTTTGGGGCCCTTACACAAGGATACATTGAAAGCATAGTAAGCTTTTAACACGGCTTTGTTAACCGAAGCTGCTAGGGATAGGAAAAGAGGAATCTTTGACCAGTTAATAGAAGATAGTTTTGCAATTTCTGTCTGATAGTGGTTTGTGGTGAATGGGGAAGTGTAATAAGGGGCAAGCATTAAAATTTCCTTCATTTCTCTTTATCTGCTCAGGCTGAAGTTTCTCCTGTGGACACTGAGTCACTGGGGTGTTAAACTGGTGGTGGGCCTAGCCCTGAGCTGCTGGGCTGGCAGGAAAGAGCTTTATGTGTGTCTGCACCACCTCAGCAAACAAGATGGGAGCACACCGTCAGCTTCCTTCACAAGTGCCTGGAGTTCACTCAGGGGAGATCAGCTTCTGGAAGTTATTTCCTGGCTTGTGGCCAGAACACACTCTTCTCTTGATGTTATGCAGAAACTACACCTGATCGAAGTGGATTGGCACTTGTGGTACAGCTGGGTTTGAGGTCATGTGCGGTTCACAGATGATGTGTTCGTGCCTTGACAATTGTGCTTCTGTTTTCGGCTCAACCCGTTTATTGGTCTATGCATAGAAAAGTGTGGATGTGTTTGGGATTTAAGTATTCCCAAGATTCATCCTGTTTGAAACTGGTAGTTCTGTGTCCTACCTGAGGGAATGTTAGGCTCATTTTTTCATCTAAAGAGTGTTGTCTTTCTAGATGTCACTTTCTCGTGACTGGTGGTGTCAATCAGTGGCCCATGACAAGTGGAGGATGAATGGAGGATGGGCAGAGAATCTCAATTGCTAAACTGTGGCATAGAAAGTTTTTGAAGACCCAAACTGCAGTTGTTTTGGAGGTTAAAAAAGATTTCTTTCCTTCTGCCTCACCATCTGCTAAAGTGATGTTTGATTTACCACAAAAATTTTGTGAGTGATGGACAGCCTGGATAAATCTCAAATGTCTGGGCTCTGTAAGTGACTCAACTTTCCTGTAGTGAGGAACTTTCCATTTACTTCTTGGATAATAACATTTCAGTTTCCAGTGAGACTGATGTTCTGGCAGAACCCTGGTAGGGGCAGAACCTCCTTTGGTTAAGTTTTCCTGTGCTCAGCAGGGACATAGGGCAGAGCTTCATCCTATTAGAGAACCAGTGTCTTTCAGAGCAGAGCACAGCACAAACTGCAAAGATAGGGATAATGGCCGCGTTTAATGCCTGCTATCAAAGATGGACATTTTGGTATTCCTTAAAACAGAAAATGTTGATTTTTACTGAAATAAAATCTGTCTTTCAGTGAACAGTGTTGGCTTTTACAACATCTCAGTGAGAAAAGAGAAGGAAACCCTTGTGACAGTGCAGCTTTAAAGCTGTTTAATTCCTTGACTATTTTAACTTTTGAGTTAGGAATGACATAAAGGTTGTAGATATTTCACCAGATAATGGTCAGAAACTAAATGCCAACATTGATTCCTGCAGAACAGTCAGCACACTTGTCATGAACCCAGGACAACACTGCAGCTCTTGATGGTGTTTGCAGGAAGGCAAGCAATGCTTTCGCTTCTTTGCACTTCATTTTCCTCTGATTTGGAGAGGGACTCCTGGAACTATAGGTAGAATCCAACTGTGGAGTGAGACATGGGATTTTGTGCTCCTAGTAAATCAGTCTGATACTGGCTGTGCGTTTCTCTTCACTTCTTCCTTTACTCCAGATGTAGTGAATATCCAGAGAGCTTTACCAAGCATCCTAAAGGGTAGAACAACATATACATCTCACTGCACAGTGAGGCACAACAGAGGAGAAAACATGGGAACCTGAGCCTTCTGTCTTGCTGTGCTGTTTCTGCTTATGGCATTAAGTGTTTCTCATGACTCTGAAGATTTAGCCCAGCCTATCTTGAGTGTGGTACAAACAGGAAATGAAACCCCTGCAGTCAGAGGATACACCTGCCAAAGGCTGGTGGAGCAGCTGAGGCCCTCACCCATGGTTGAGTGCAGAACCGGAAGCATCAAGGGCTAAGTACAGGCTGAACACCGTTTCTTAAAGGTTTGGAGGCTGGATGGTGAGAGGGAGGGATGAAGGTGTAGTCACAGTTTGCCTGGCAGTCTGATGAGAGGTGCTGATCAGGAAGTTGCTCATGTAGCATGCAAATTGCTGTTCTCTAGGAGTTCTCCCTTGCTGTGGATATCAGTCTTACAGCTCCAGCTGGCACTCGTACACCGTAGGAAGATCAACTGTGTGACAAAGCAAGAGAGTGTTGGTTCCCTTGGGGACTGAAGCAGATAGAAGGTTGGTCAAGGCACCCAAGGCGTCTGGCACATTGAGGTTGCTCAGTGACTTCCTTCATCAAGGACATGGTATATTGGTACATATTCCTTGAGTGACAGCTGACAGCATTTGAAGTAGCCCTGGCAGAAGGCCAGTTGCAGTGATTTGGCCAAATTATCAGTTGATGTGGTTGGCATAGCACCTCTGTCAGGCTGAAGAATGATGCTGTTGCATTTTAGGTCAGGTCACAGACTTTTTAAAGCCGATGCTCATGCATCCAGACTCTGGGCTGGGCTATCCGTTGATGCAAGTTATCATAGGGCAACATTTAGGTTCTGGCCCTAAACACCTTTCTGGCTAACCATGAATAATCAGTACTGTGTGGACTAGGGTTTGTGTGCATCAGGAACCTGTTTACTGCCCACGGACAAGAGAAGATGAAATGTGGTAATAATGGGGCTAAGTCAGTTGCTGTGAGAGCCTCACCCTTAGGACCTGAATCAAATGTTGGGCTCAGAAATTTAGTTATAAAGGTTTGTGTGAGTGTTTGCTCACATACTCCTGTTGGAGCTTGCTTGGGAAGCATTCATCTTGTTGACTTGCTCTTTCACCTCCCACCCATTGAGATCTTTGTCTTGATTTGTGATTCATGTCTGATTCAGCCAAGTGGGTAGTAGACTTGGCAGCAAGAATCTTCTTAGTTTCAGGATTCCAGAAACCTTTAATAAGGGGCAAAAGCACAGAAATGACTGCTGAAAGTATGAAGTAAGTGGCTTATATGACAAATTTGGTGATATCTTGTTATTTGGGGCATTTTTGTTTTAGCTGTGGGCAAATCTTGCACCTTGCTTCCCCGCACAAAGCTTTTGTGGATATTTAAGTTAAATTTCTCCCAACTAATAAGGTAAAAATGACATGTATGCCTCACTTTCTTCATTGCAGTACAATGACTTGTTAGGTCTTCTAAGTTTCTTCAAATACCAAATGATCCCAAGCCTAGGAGATCCCAAGCTGTTGTAGCCTGGACAATTAAAAAAAGTCATGGAATTTTGATTGACTGCAAAGAAAAGCTTTTACTATCTGCTTTAGATATTTTAAAAGTGTATGTATATATTTGTATATATTGCTAGAAGAAAAAACAAGGATAATTATAATTTGTTATATATTTGGCATAAAAATGTCTGCCGTTCCAGGATCTGGATCTGATCAAGTCAACTGCCTGCCTCTTTCAGAGCTACAAAGACAACTCCACTAAGCCTCAAACTGAAAGAACTCAAACTAAAAATCCCTCTGTAAGCAAATTCTCTGACTGTAACCAGAAAGATACCATGTTGCTCAGCAACTCTCATTATCTTTTAATTATTTTTGTTTTATATATAACATCACTCAATTCTCCATGAGATGAAACCATCTGGTTGGCTGTGCCAGAACTGCACTCCCTTGAAAAACTGAAATCCCCAATAACCTTTGAAGCTGGCTGTTGCAAAGCTGCGCCCATGGGAGGCTCACTGCTTTGGTGGGAATTAAGCTGATGATAACATGTCTTGGTAGAATATTGTAATTTTGACAAATCAGTAGATTCTTTGTTAAAGTGTTTGTGATTCTATTTTTAATAGTTTGCAGTTATAGTACTGTAGTTATTAATTCCATTCACACAGAGAAGCATATCTAATTAAAGGGTAATTAAATTATGCTAGTAATTGTCCTGGCTGTGGTCTGCTCAGAATGATTTCTTATGGATAGTGGCTGCATTGAGACAAATGAAAGCAAAGTTTTGTTTGGGCCAGGTTTAGTTCATTAAAATAATATGTTTAGTAGCTTTAGACCTACATTGAAGTTCTTTGCCTGTGCAGGTCCGGTATGTGAGGTCAAAGCTAATTCAAATAAGGTGACAAACAACACTGAAAATGAACAGTTATGTACAAAATCCTCAACTGTCTTTCTTACCTTAGTTTATTGAAATTCAAAGAGCTTGAAAGATAGGGTTTTTTTAATCCTTTATGCTATTTTACTCAATTATTTAATTCAATTTAGAAAATGAAATTAACTCAGAGGGTTAAGAGAACATTTTATTATTAAGAAAGTGTATATACTATTAAAAGTAAAACAAATAATAATAAAGCTGTAAAACATACACAGAGTTTAGAAGGAACAAATATTAACAGAGAGCTATTCGCAGGACTAGACCCTAGCACCTGCTCACACTGCTGCTTACCACAGCTCTGTGAATAACCTTACAGACCTCGTGAGGGTTTGTTGTATCACTCGGAGTAATACGGGTGCTCGTGTGTGACCCAGGAGGAAGAGAAGGGGCGTGGTGGGGAAATCACAGCAGAAGGGTGAGCCGCTGGAGAATGACTAGTACCGTGCATGGATAAATCATACCCGATACCCAGCTTAGTAATGCTTAGTGTTAGCTTAAGGCCTGCTCATAGGAGGCAGTTCCAGCTAATGGTCTGATGGGTTCTTTTCCAGTCACTGTTGTCACTTCCAGTCACTGTGTCCCCAGAGAGGTCAGCACCCATCACCTTCTCACCTGCCTGCTGCTCGCTTGCATTGTGTTGGCTGAGATTGCCAGGCACGGTGTTGCTCACTGCTCTAACGTTTTGGGCACACGGCTTTAACAGAATTATTTTGAAACACCTGTAGTAACTTTCTGATAATTACAGTTTTCTGTACTCCTTGCAGCTCCCTGTGGAGGAACCTTGTTCCTCCTAGGAGTTAGTGAGACACTGAGTAGGCAGTGGCAACAAGCATTATGGATCAGATATCAGCCCCCATGTCCCAGAGTGGCAGTATTTAGCCTAAAAGTTGTGAAGACTCTAAGAGAACAGTAGATTATGATGACTGACAATTAAGTATTCTTTCTTAAAGCCTTTTAGGGCGGAAAAAAAAAGATTACAAAGAAATTTCTCACTATCCTTTTGTTTCTTGCTGTCATAATAGCTCTCTGTAGGCTTGCGTAGGCTTCGTACTAGTGCACAGAAAAAGACAACAGGATCTTGGATAAAGAAACTGCTGAAATTTTCCTGGAAAAACAGATTCAAGGGTCATTGTTTACTGTAGTCTAGCAGAATTTCCATGAAAATTTACCAGCTCAGGCAAGAAAATACCCCTCCACTGTGCTGCTGCTGAATAAACTTTTTCAGGGACCCTGTTGATTTATGTTACATTTTGGTGTGCCTTTGTTCTTTAACTCACTGTAGTTTTAAGTAACATGCTGGGATTATTAAAACTGATAGATCGTTGGGGTTTTTTTCCTGAAGAAAAGGTTTTTCTTACCTTCCCTTCCTCCTCTCCCCCCCATTTAGCTGTGCTTTTAGTTATTGTAATTGCTTCACTTAGGACTCAATCCTGCGAAATCTTCTGTATGTTACCTATTTGTCAGTGCTTGCCTGACGGTAGTTACATGTGTTTAAGGTGTTCATAGAACTGAGATCTTTTAATTATTTCTTTTTTCATTTTATTTTTTTTTTTTTTTTTTTTTTTCATTTTACCCTTTAAAAAGGAAGAGGTTTTATTTATTTTTCCACAGAACAGCAGAGGATGGTTCAGTCCCTATTCCCCAATGCCCTTAGGAATCAGAGTGGCCCTCCTGTCCCTGAGGGATTCAGGATGTGCTCAGAGAGATATTTCGGCTGTTCTACACTGCCTGTAAAATAGCAGCAGCAACCAAAACAACCGCCCCCTCCCAATTCAGGGAGTCTGCACTAATCTGTTCAGGGAGCTTGGCTATTGGGATGTTACAGCTCTTGTCTTGAAGTGGTGGGAGAGTTTCAGGAAAGCCTCGTAGTTCCTGGGGATAAATCTTGGGGATTAAGCTCTTGAGGCCTGACCCAAACCCCCTTAAAATGGGTGAAATGTCTCCCAGTGAGTTTAGTGGGTTTTCCTCAGCCAAGTCCCACTGGTGTGTTTGGGCAGGATCATCATGGCTGTGCTTCTGCATACTAGTGACACATGAAGTTGTGTTCTCATCATGAGAAAAGGCCTGGAAAAAGCTGTGCTCGCAGAAACCAGTGACCTTCAGTTACTGCTCATCTTTGCTGTTTCTTAATGGATAGACATGATGGCAACAGCTGCCTTTATCCAGGGTTGAACATATTGGGAATGCCTCATCTGGCCAATATCTTGTCTGCATATGCCAGTGCTAACACAGCGCAAGTCTTCCACATCTGCTGCATGGATGTATGTTTCTTTTCAGTACTGTGCTTCATATTCAGAAGTGTGATTCAGAAGTGTAATCCAGATAACACAGATCAGCGTCAGATACCAAGCCACAATCCTGTGCATGCTATGTGGCTGCACTGTGGGAATCAGTTCTGCTGTTCTCCTCCCCTGATTCTTTTTGTTCCTTTGCTACCAGGGGCACGGTTCCAGTGGCACAGCCCCACATACAGGGTAACCCGTTGGCAGGAAACAAGCTTTTGCCCTCTTTAGCATTCCACACCTTTTATTGCTTAGAGAGATGTATATAGTGTGGCAGTTACAGTTCACATCGAGTAACTTACATGCTGTATCTAACTAAGAATGTTAAGATTTCTCATGTTTGCCGCTTGGCCCTTTTGGAATGGTTTCCTTTTCCCTATTGGAAAACTCTTAAGTGTATTGATCTCAAGAGGCGTATAAAACAGCATCAGTGATGTCAAGAGCATCTGATTCAGGCAATCCTGATACAGAGATATGAGTTTTCTCTGAATATATATGAGTAACATTCACTGGTCGGCTATCTAGAAATACATGAGGGCTTGGAGAAACCCAGGCAGAGCAAAAAGTCAAGGAACATTAAGCAGGAATCTAGAAGCAACAGGGTCTGAGGAAGATACAGAGTGCAAATACAGATGGGCAGTGGTAGCAGTCCTCTTTGCCGTTGCAGCATAAATCGGTGATTTGGAAAGCACATAATACCATTGCTAACAAAGAGGAAGAGATCTTGCTTTAGAAATAGAAGTGAGAAAGATTCCTCCTACAGCAAGCACACAAAGTTTTCATCTTCCCACTCACACCACTGCTCCAACAGTATGCAGCCCTGTTTGCATCCTGGCAATCTGCATCCCGAGTTGAGTGAGTTTGGGGAGACTGGAAGTTGCAGTAGGGGAAAGTGTGGGATGGGTCTGGAAACAGCCCTTGCCCTCCTATCTTGAGCCTCGGGCTTTGCCTGTGTTGGGGAGAGGGGGAGTTTGTGAAGAGATTATTTAAAATAAAAAAATTATAAATAAAAATTGTTAGTGTCTGTTTACTGGATGAGTAGCTTAAACATACTTATCCAAGGCAGCTGTAACCTAGGCAGCCAAAGTCCGCTTGAGCTGGCGCTGATTTTAGCCCATTGTCTCCTCTTCACACCCACAGTACAAATAGAAGTTGCAGCTCCTTGGGGCTGGGTGGGAGGGAGGAGGAGGGAAAGCCTCTGGAGTGTGGTGTTGCATTGACAGTTGATGTGCATTGCTTGAAAACTCTGCTTCTCATCACTTCTGGAGATAGGAGTATGACAGCTCATTGGGAGACAGGGTGCAGTTTGTTAGGGGTGGGACATTATGATGAGTAGGATCTTTATCGGAGAGTTATGGAGCAATGCTGACTTCTGACTAAGGGATGGGGAAGAAGCAGCGTTACCCTGAAAACTGGGCTGGAATCTTCAAAACTAAGTCTTTGGCAGGAGTTACATTCACAGAGGTCATTTTAATTCAGAATGTTTACTTTTCAGCTGGTCTATAAATAACTTAGGGATGTGTCCCTCTGGAGTAGAAACAGTAGAGTAGACTGAAGGGCTTCTGCTGTTGGTTAAATCTGGCACATAAACTATATGAAAGCAATTAATCTTTGCTACTTGAATAACAATATTTTTATTGCACTTTCCTCCAGAAGGAGAATATGGACATTTGTAAGTGGCGTACAAGAGTCTCCTCATCCTCACTCAACAGCAGCTAGCTCCGTGATAGAGCCAAGTCACTGTTTAGCACTGCAGGCTTGCGGCTTGGAATGATTTAAGGCAAATAATACAGAATATAAAATCCAAATAATATGGAATATGAAAGCGTTGTTTAAACATGCAGAAGGTATTTATGAAACTGGGGTTTAGTTAGAGCTAGTCACATCTGTGGTGTTGCAGTAAGTGCAACAGAGTCTTCATGATTCCCAAACATCCAGAATTTTTTTTGGATGCTTCCTCTCACTGGTGCAGTATGTTTTCAAGAGTATTACTGCTGCATGGGCAATTACATCAGGCCAAGCGTGACTTCATTGCAGCTTGAATGGCATTCAAAACCAAAGTGAAATAGGAAGAAGCAGTCTTATTTCAGAATACGTTTGCTCATAGAATCATAGAACGGTTTGGGTTGGAAAAGACCTTAACATCATCCAGTTCCAAACCCCTGCCATGGACAGGGACACCTCACTCTAGACCATGTCACCCAAGGCTCTGTCCAACCTGGCCTTGAACACTGCCAGAGATGGAGCATTCACCACTTCTTTGGGCAACCTGTTCCTGTGCCTCAGCACCCTCACAGTAAATTATATTGTTATGTCAGTTTGATTTGCAGCATAACTTAAAACTTTCTTGTGAAGACAAATACTTGAAAGAAAGATCACTTGTGTCTGTGAGTTCACATATCCTCATGATGCATTCTAAGATAGCTGCAGGGGTTTGCCCTCACACGGTGACCAACATTGCCAGAGGATACCTTATAAGAAATGCGGTATAAGTGAACCAGCATGGGGAAGGCTGGCCAGGTCAGAGTATGATCTGGAGAGCTACCTTTTGCCTGTGTATCATTGCCTGCAGTTTCACTGTTAGTTATTTTTTCACTTCTGTAGAAGTAGTAGAAGACAGTATCCTGAGCACCTGAGTCATCGTATCAATACCCATGTTAGAGAAGACATGGCGGTTTTGAATGTGGATTTTTCAGGTGACCTAAACTTGTTTTCAGTGAAATCCATGCCTTCCGCTGATCTTGGTGAATGCCAGTTAGACCATTGATAACCGCTTCTGTAAACGCAGCCTATTCCCCAGCTATACTCGATCCCAGCAAAAACCCCTCAGTGCTAAATTGTCGTGCACGTGTATTATGTAGCCCTGTTGTTTTCTCCAGCAGGGTATTGTATTCTAGTTGACAGAAGAAAGGAGCTACTGGCCTTGTTTGTAAGGTGCTTTGGGACCCCTCACCGTGTGACACCAGCACTGGTGGGCTGTGGTTCTCTCCCACCTGGGTTTCACTTCCAGAGCACGAGACTTCTTTACTTTCTATGTTTTCTTTCTCCTTTCTGCCGTTGTAGCAGAGCGCTCGGTGCTGTTCGTGAGCAGCTGCTCTGTTTCCCTGTCTGCCCGCAGTGGTACCCGCGCAGCTGCGCTGTGCGGCAGCCAAAGATACCCACAGCAATGCCCGGCTCTGTTAAAGAGTAACGAGACTGGAAAAGAGGGGAGGGAGCAGGAAAATCCCTGACCTAGGGTAGATCCTACAGCATGCTGTAGAATCAGTGGGTGCTGAGGGACCTCTGTGTCCAACTACGAGATGCATTTTCTATGCATCTGTCACAGCAAGACTCACCTGCTGACTGGGAGAAAGCTGTTAATCATAGGGTGATGCTGAAGTTCTCTGGGAAAGGAAGTGCTGCTGGCAGTGGCAAACAGCTTGTGTTCATGTCTCATGGAAACTTAAATGTGTGTAAGTGTGTGTTCAGCGTCTGCTGCCCACATAGTGCGTGACTCAGAGAGGGTCCGGTGTGGCTCAGAGCAGGCCTGTGACGTGCAGTATGATGGGGTTTTTATTCCTTGCAGGCAGCTTTCTTGTGGATGGCAGGACATTATGTTTGTGTTTGTCCATTCTTGGGTTTGTGTGTGTGTATTTTTCCGACAACAATGATTGTGTCTGTTTAATGGTTCCACTTTTGAGCACATACAAATGAGCGAGGAACAATTCAATGTGCATGAAGCTACGTGGCAGATTTGGGGTATGTCAGGATTTCAGCTTTTGCTCAATTTAATGTTTCTTTCCTTTGTATTCCAGAAAAAAGCATGGCATACAATTAAAACCATGGTTAACTTACCAGTCATCAGCCCTTTCAAGAAACGCTACTCGTGGGTGCAGCTGGCTGGGCATACAGGTGAGACTAATGTCTTCAGTGTGATTGTCTCTGGAGTGGGGATTGCAACAGCAAGAAAAACAGTGCTTCAGCGTTTCTCTATTTCCATCCTTCAGGTGAAAGGAAGCAGGAAGTATCACTTAAATCTGTGAACCAGAACATCTTTCTTTCAGTTGTGGTGGGGATAGGGAAGGGGAGTGATATACCTGAATAATGAGAGGAGCAGGAAAGCAATGGTCAGGCTCTACGGAAGGGCCAGGCTCCCAATGCATCCTTGTAAGGTGGTATTTGTTAGAGAGGAAACAAGAGGGACTGGGGAGCTGAAGCCCTAGTCCATCTGTTGCTGTTGGTTGTGGTATGGGATCGTCTTTCTTGACTGAGTAGCCAATATGTTAGTTTCCTGGTGGGAAGGATCACTGTCTGTGCCTGTCTGTGCTTCAGCCCTGGCGAGGACGGTGTTTCTAATACCAATCTCAAACCCTCTCATCTGAATGTAAGCCCTTGGGTGGAAAACAAATCCGGTGAAAATTGACTTGCTGACCAGGTGTTTGCATTGTGAGCCTGTCATTGTTCACTGTAGGCATGCGAGGAGCAGCTCAGTCACTGGTTCTATATTGTGTAGAGGTTGGTAATTGTGCTCCTAATGTCAGCTTTGTTTCATTGGTAAGGGAAAAAAAACAACAAAGAGAAGTCATCAGGGTTGCTTCTCTTGTGCTTCATTTAATTCCTATGCAGCCCATGCTCCTAAAGTGCTAGTGTGGGGTTTATTAGTATACATGTGGGCAGGCACCTACGCTGCATCGTGCTGTAATGCAGTACCTGAACCACCTCTTTATTATGCTAATGCACTAATATGGTGCGCTTCAAAGCTGTGCAGATTTTATTTAGTCCTAGTAAACGGAGTAGCTGCATTTTGCACATTGGTATTGGGGGGGCTGGCTTGTGTTATGCACAGTGCCAAGATGACCAACCATTCTTACTTCAGTTTTTATCACTGTGTGTGCAGGGTTGGGTTGATCTGTGTGGAGTGATGCACTGGTCATGTAATCATAACCCTTCTGGAGGCTGGTTGTAGTAGGGTAGAAGAGGAAGGTTAAGAGGTTGCTAGACGCTGATGAGGAGAGATACTGCCCCAGTTTCCTTTAAATAGTTTTCTGTGGTTGCATTTAGTCCTTCCTTTTTGCAGCTGTTTTTCCCTGATATGACAAGTTCTTTCTAAACTAAAACCTGGGACATCACCACCCTCACCCTTGTGCTGAGGCAGTGCCAGCTCCAGGATTTGTCAGAGAAGGGCCAGTTTGTGATGGCTGAAGGATCCTGCTGTGATAGAAGTTGAGCGTTAGCCCCAGGATTAAGGAGGCTCCTGCTTTGGCACCTATTTTATGTCATGTAGATTTAAGGGTAGCTCTGAATGAAACATGTACTTTCCTCTGATGTTATTGGCAGGATGCAGGGCAGAAGAGCATCTGGACAGTAGAATTAGCTGGAGTCTAATTACTGCTAGTCTTGGCCTGTGCAGACTGTCATTTGCACTGGATACCATTCAGACACAGGGTTGTAAAAAGCCAGTTGCCCCACAGGGTGTACCTGCAGTGTAGCCAGGCTCAGAGCAAAGGCAGTACCCAGAGGTACATGGATGTGCAGCCGTGTGTGTAGGAAGGGCAGTGCTTGGCTTCTGGCCTGTTCGGGGCTGTGGAACGGTCGCTGTGTGACCGTACTGCCTCGGTACGTCCGTACTCACAGGTGTACCCTCTGTGAGGATTAAGGACAAAGCAGCACCGGCAGCGTTATGCAGCTTTAAAACAGCCTGTCAGAGGATTAATGAATTCTGGCTCGTGGCTTCTTCCTGTTCATTTTAGTAAGCATAGTTGTGTTTAATATCCTAACAAACAGTTTAGCATGGGGAAAAAAAAAAGATGGCCTGGAGCAGCTGCACTCCTTAAAGCTATAAATTCTGACATGGGAATATATCCAAACGGACTTTCACTGCCAATGGCTGTGTTTGTCCTGGGTGTTTTATTTTCTTATGAAAAGCATGTTGTCTTTTCTGTTCAGGGGAAATCTGTAACCGGTGTTATGAGGTAGATGAAGCTGGAGTGGTAGGGGAAGGTGTTTTTCTGTTTTTGCAGGTCAGTCTTGTCAGCGTGTGTCTGATTTTCTTTTTTAGGGAGTTTCAAGGCAGCTGATAGTGGGAAGATACTCAAACGCTTCTCAGAGAACGAAAAGGAGTGTTTCGAGCGACTGATGAAAGACCCGCTACGCGCCTGCGTCCCTTGCTTCCATGGTGTGGTGGAGAGAGATGGAGAGAGCTACATTCAGCTGGATGACTTGCTTACTGATTTTGAAGGGCCTTCTGTGATGGACTGCAAGATGGGGATCAGGTGAGGTCCCTGAAAAAGTGCTTTCTAACCCAAATGCATTGGAAGGAAGTGGGAGAAGGAGGTGGAGGGATGTGGTTATGCTTTGTCTGAAGGAGTTTGGTAATGTTTTTGGAGCCTTGGGTTTCAGCCCAGACAACTTTTTGTGGGTTTGGCAATCACTTTGGACAACCAGAGGAGAATATGTCCCACTGTTGCCTGATTGTACATGAATTCTGGAAACTAACTGATCTATAGCCTCAAAAGCTTTTCACATCAAGAAATTTCAGGGGCGATTTAAGACAAAGTTTCTCTGCAGTGGCCTGATAATACATGGGGAAAATAATTACATGATTCATTCATTGCCAGTTCATTTAATCTTTGTGTATGCAGTGATTCAAAACACCCCACAAAGAGTAAAATTCCCATCTCCAAATGTGAATGACTGAATAGCGCTGTGAAAGCCCATTTCCTACGCTTGAATGAGTCTTCACTGGTATTGATCTCTTCTGTAAACAAATGGGTTGACCATCTGCTCAGGACTGACCTATGTTTTTTCCCTGCTCTGACATCTCTACAGTGCTACCACCTTGTTCACTTTCTTTTCCTTCTCTTGGCTGTGATGAAGAGGAAAACCTAAAAAAACCATAAGCATAACAAACAGATAAGGGATCTGCTGAAAGTGTGGAGTAACAGTGCAGAGAAGTATGAACTGTCATAGCGATTCTTTGCGTGCCAGCTCAGATGCTCAAGAGTTATTGTCATACATGAGCTATTCAGCTTACAGGAGTGCAGACAAGCCTTTTCACATAATGCAGAATCTTAAATCAGAGTAGTAATGCGTATCACTGGTATGCCCAGAATAAAGAGGAGAAGGATTTGCAGCAGTACACATTTTATTCAGAGTAGATGACGTTCTGGTAATGACTGACAGCATCTCCTAAACACCACCCTGGGTGTTAAACTGAGAAAGCACACTCCAGGCACCTGACAAAATGCAAAGCTTTAGAAGACCACTGGAATGTAGACAACATGGATAGTGCCTTTCTAATGGTTACCAGATTAACAGGTTGAGTGATAACAGCAAAATGTGAAAGATTTGTCACCCTTCGCCTTCCTGTTCTTAGTTACCTCTTCTGGTTTGGAACTGCTTAGATAATCTGCTTTACTCTTCAGGTTTTGCTATATGAGAAGTGATTCTGTCTTTCACTGTGATGCATTAGGTAAAACCTTAACTGCTTTCTGAAGCCTAAAAAAATCACATGTGATTGATGTTAGGGGGGTTTTTTTTGAGGAGAGAGAAGACAGAAAGGCTTCTGCAGCTCTATTTGCTTTTGATTTCATTGTAAGTGATCTTTCCTAACTGTCCCCTGAAAGGACAGTTTCTGTTTCATGGCACAGTGGGAATTCAGCTTTCTCTTTACATATAACAGTAAGTAAAAATATAGTTAGAACAAGAAGTGAATGACACAATTCCCATGGCCTGCACAGTCATTTGTCTCTGTTCTTAACTTCCCCATATACACAATGGGGTAATGATAACACTTACTTTCCTGGTTGACATTTCTTGAGGCCAGTTTGTAAGTTGTAGAAAGAAATGTTTGGAGAGTCCTCACAGTTTTATTGGGATGTGACATTTTTGCAGGACATACCTGGAGGAAGAGCTGACTAAGGCCCGTGAGAAACCAAAGCTGCGTAAGGACATGTACAAGAAAATGATTGAAGTGGATCCTCTTGCTCCCACAGCTGAAGAGAACGCTCAGCATGCTGTCACCAAACCCCGATACATGCAGTGGAGGGAAACCATCAGCTCTAGTGCCAACCTGGGCTTCAGGATTGAAGGGATTAAGGTAATAGTTTCGCTTCTGCCTGTTCTTGGAGGCCAAACTTTGGTTTGTGGATTAATCAAGAGACTGGTGTGCATCAATAGTCAGGTCTTGCAGAGGATTATGCAGTGAAAATGCACTAATTGAAATCACAGAGTTCAGAGTATTGTGGCTTTAAAACATCCATTGTTGTTATAACAGAGTAGTGTCAATGAAGTTAAGCATCAAGTGCACATCAACTGTACTTGGTTCAACCACAGAGACATTGCAGGAAGGACTCAAGCAGGTACGCAGTGTAGATAGAATGAGAATGAGACCATTACAACGAAGAATTTAGAACTGATGAAATAACAGCCCCTCCCCATGCAATTACTTTTTTATCCAGTTACTGTACATCTTCATTGCAAGTGAATCACAGTAAAGTGGTTTTGTTCCAGTTATGTTTATTTGCAAGGCATGTTAAAATCATTAGCTTAGATATTCTTGGGATCAAGGAACCCTCTTTGCCTTTTAAGTACATGATGATATCTGGTGTAGATGGAGCTGGAATAAAGCCAAAACAACTGAAAATAAAAATTCCCCTTCAACAAAGTCCATCTCCTGTTCTTGATGGAGAAGTTTGTGCCCTTATACCATTCCTAGGATACTACCTTATAGCCACAGAAGAGTCTTGGCAATTTTCTTTCCTACCTATTAATTCTTTATATTTGTTGTGCTCTGTGGCAATGTCAGGTACCTGCCTGGAAGCCCATAGGACCTACTCTCAGCATATCAGCCACCTGGCTCAGTCACTTGCATGCGAAGACTTCCTGGAATCCAGAAGTGTTTTGTGCTTGTGTAGGCCTGTCACAGCTAGCCTGGGGTCAGGATGTGGTGCTGTACCTCTAGCAGCATAGGGCACGGTGAGCACTGCCCAACCCACCTGCACGCTGGATGAGTACTTGCTACCTGAAGCCAATGATGGGACAGCTATGAAGAAGTTAGCATGGGTTACCCTGTGTGATTTCAGAATGTTCCCAGAGCATGTATGTTTAATTCAGGTGTGTTAGTCCATTGTAAATTATACTCTGCATTAGTTTTGCTTCCATTTAATAGTTCATACACGCAGGAAGAAGAAAGGGATTAAAGAAGGCGATGCTGATGAGCAGAGGATCTTTAAACACCCCTTTCTTCTCTGCTTCTCTGTGTTGTCTTCTCCCTTCCTTATTCACAGATTCTCCTGTTGTGATACAGGAACTAGGGTTTCCAGCTCATGCTGTGCTGGCCCCCTGTACACTGTGCCACCCACTCCTGGCTCTTAGACCCAGGCATCCTCATGCAGGAGCTGTCTGGGTGGTAGATGATCTGGCTTCAGTCCAGCCAAGGCACTTCCTGTGTTACCCTTTAGCCACCTAATGATGTTATCAAGATACCTGTTTTATTCCTGTACTATTTAGGTCTTTGGATGCTCTGTGCAGTGGCATCAGAAACCCAGACGATCTCGAGACCTTTTACATGTGTTCTTGGAAAGATAGTTGGTCACCTGTAGAAGATGTACAGATTTATGCTGAGTCCTGGAGAGTGTCTGAGCTAAGGGAACACAGGGAAGCTCCAGTAAGACCTCCTGGCTTGTTCTTAGTGGGTCAGTTGGTTATCAGAGGTGGGTAGGAACAGTATGTCCCACAGACTGCATGGTATTTTCCTGTGTTGAGACAAAGCTGTAACTGTGCAAAACAGGACACAAATACTTAATCCTTGATCAAGCACAAGAAATGCTTTGGAGTACTGCAGTACGTTACCTTTTCCTCTGTCTCCCTGTGCTGGTCTGAGGAATTTATTATTCTCTTGGTTTTTTTCACATGGAGAAATGGTGACAGAAAGTGAGTTGCTGAAGCAGTGCAGCTGGTCAGTACTCCCTGCACTGTTTCACTGTAGCTGAACTGTACGTCCCGTTCTGTTTGCAGAAAAGTGAAGCCATGCAGAGATCCCAGTTTTGAGGGAGCCTGTAAGGATCAGTGGTGCCAGCTAGTGGTTGATGGGGAAAAAGGGGTTGTTCTTCCTGAGTGCACTAGTAACTCCTGGAGTTGCTGAGCAAATGTGTTGGGTTTGGTCATTCAGAAATATTCCTGCCCTGTGGCTGCTGGAGTAAGAAGTGGAAGCAAAGAAAATTAAATCATAGAAGCCCTGCTGTGAAGTGGCTGCCGCTAAATGAGATCTGATTCACCATATGCAATCCTTCATCAGCAGGGTACCTTTTCTCTGTAGGCTGATTCATCTCTTTTCCTTGCCTTGCTTCCATAGCTCTGAAATCAAGTCAGGTTCATTCATGGGATTTTTACACTCTTCCTTTTATCAAAAATAGTTTGAACTGTTGGATTTCCTTACAGCTGGCACCTGACATTCAGCCTCTTGTGCCTGCCAGGTTCAGAATGCAGGTTTCCTCTCTGAAAGGGGCTGACTGAAGGTGACAAACACTGACAAGGTCACAAATGTTGTCGCTATTTGTGCAAAACCTAATAGTTTTGCAGAGCAGAGATGCATGGGGCTGAGACCCAGGAGTTCTGGTTTCCCAATCTGTCACTGAATCTCTGTGCAGTTTGGGATGTTACATCTTCCTTTGGTACCATTCCTTCACCTGTAGATCAGGGATAGCCACTTTTCCAGGAAGACATCAGATTTGATTCATAAATCTTTGTGAATCCTTATAAGTCACGACCTTAGCCCAGAGCCCTTTAAGGGAAGTCTGCAGAGGAATCTGAGCAAGACCACAGAGGTTAAGATAGGTAGGACTATTTTGTGGCCCTGCCAAAGCTGCCCTCCTGCTAGTCATGTCACTGTCACATCTAATGAGAAGTGCTACAAGCATCCCACTGTCTGCAGTGTGCAGCCACCTGCTGTGCTGTGCAGGAATGTCTGTGGAAGCCTTGGCAAAGGTGTGACTTCAAGGAGCAAGTCAGGGGAGCACTTCCTGGGGATCAGGTACATCTAGAGCCATTGCAAGGACCTGGTACAGAATACGAGAGTTGGTGCCATTCGAAGTCTGGATGTTGTTTACAGCAATAAAGACAGGCAGCAGTTATGTATCCTACCAACCACTACAAAGGAAGAAAATCATTAAAGTGTTTCTAAACAACAGGGAAGCAAGCAACTAGTCTGTCCAGACATAAAAAGATGAAAAGGGAACACACAGCAGCTATTCCAGACTGTGCTCTGGGATTTGGGGCACAGGGAGAAATGATTTTTTCAAACAACCTTACTCAAGAGGTATGAGGCATCAGACTAAGTTCCAAATTTCTATGTGTTGAGCATACCTCAGATCAGATGGCTCCTAACTTTCACTGCCTACCTGCTGAACTTCCCTTGCATAACTTGCACATCTCAGCAGGCTGACATGCCACACTTGTATCTGGCCCACAGCCTTGGAATAAAACTCTGTTTATTCTGCTGCTAGAAAGTCTGGTAGGTGGGAGGCTGTTCTGCATGGCTTTGCCATTCAGTCAGTTCATTCTCTTGCGTGATAAATCTGGAAATTTAGCATGGTTGGATTTTTTTTTTTGGGTATATACTAGCAGTGGAGTTCTGCTGTGGAGTAAATAGTGTTTCACCTGCTGAGACTGGAGCTGAATTGAACCAGTTTTGGTGCAGTCACTTTTAACACGTAGGAGGGAACACATTTGCATGACCTGTTGATTTACTCTTACAATGGAAATAAGGGATGTCATTGGACTGATACAGTGGGAGGAATACAGTTTGATAATCTTGGAGGCTCTTTGTGGATGCAGGCTCTCAACTGCAGTACTTGCTGTATTTTACATGTGTGTCCTAAAAGCTCATATTTGTGTCTTTTGAATCAATAGGGATGTTCTTGGAGGAATGCATATTCATATAGTCTGTGTTGGCAGCTTTTATTTACTTGTAGCTCCACAAGCACAAACTGGTCACTACTAGTATGGAGAAAGACTTGTTTTTCAATAGCAGGATGCTTCTGTACCGAGCCTTGTTGCTAGCACAAAAATACTCTGAATTTCTCCAGGACCTGCTTTTGGATACGAGCATGCCTGCACTGTCCTTTGCCAAAACTCACACGTGTGCTTTGTCACTGCTCACATTGCAAATCCCAAGTTGTCCCTGTCTGCAGCTAGCTTTCTGTTCTGTGACTTCCGGGTCACGTTCATGTGCAAAGGTAGATTGGGAACTGAGTCTTAACCACAATTCTTTGATTTCCCCATTGAAAAACAAAACCAGAAAAAAACCCCAAGACCCAAACAAAAAGGACTGGTAAAATTTGGTTTGAAAATGTCCCCTTGCATCCCCAGCTGGGGTTTGACTGTACCAAGTGAGATGAGAGGACAACCAAAGAGGTCACTGTGGTTTTCCCCATTGAACTCTGTGCTGCTCGTACTGACACGTGAGGAAACCCTCCTGCAAGCTGCTAATAGCATGAGTTGTTTTTTTTTAACTGCACTCGACAGGAAATGAATTGCCATTTAAAGCTGTCCAATCAGCTCCTGTGGCTTTTCTCCTCCACTTCTTCCTTGGTTTATCTGCTCTCTTCCTGTGCAACTACTCGCTTTCATCTGGTTAGCCAGAGCTGAGCTGTTGGTGGTTTGAGAGGATCGACTGGTGAGGGGAGTGATATCTGTGTAGTATAAATTGTCTCTGTCTTTGTGTGGTTTTGTGCAGAAGGCAGATGGAACATGTAACACAAACTTCAAAACTACGAAGACACAGGAGCAAGTTCTCCAGGTTTTTGTGGAATTCATTGAGGGCAACACAACTATTCTGGTGAGTGCGAACTCTTCAGGTTCACTGATTTTTGACCCAATGAACTTGCTTTAGGGCCATGCTTCCTCTGGTACAAGGAAATGAATTAAACTGCCAAGGAAGAAAATGGTTTTGACTTCCAGTCCTGCTCAGCAGGTGGAGTGGACATGGAGACTTGGTGGGCTGTGAGAAGTAGTTGGCTGAGACCAGTTCTCTCAGCTCTTGCCAGGAGTTCACCCCAAGCTTCTCATGCTGGCAAAATATCAGTCAAGCTAACTTATGGCTAGCCATCAGTTAGATGGTGTTAGTTGAGTCTTAGAAGCATCAGAGGGATGATGATGATGCAAGGATTGTGTTGGCAGGCAGGAAAATTCATGATTTGGGAATTCAGTCTGGAGAGGATGAAACCAAAGCATGGGGGCAGGAAGTGAGACTGGTGGCTGGCTGGGCTCCTATGTGAGAGACTTGCCTCGAAGAGCGATTCCTGTGTGCTACTTCACAGGGAGCACAGCAGGCATATGGTAGATGGCATAACATGTCTCTTGTCTTTGGAACTTCAAAGGAGGTCATAGTGCTTTGCTGCAGTGTAGAAGCTATGATGAAGGCACGTTAGCCCTGCAGGAGGAGCATGCATTAAAAATGCATACTAGAGCTTTATGCATTAGGCCTTGGTTTTTTATTTATTCCTCTCTTCCTCCCCCGGTAGGAGCTCCTTGTCTTTCTAACACTATTTCATTCTCTTTTCACTGTGGAGAATGGAAAGATTTTTAATTGCTTGAAAGTTTTTTCTCTTTTTTAATAAGGGAGATGGGGAAAGGGATGCAGAAAGTATCACTGCATCCAAAGCAAGACAGGTAAGTATGCTCAGTGTAACACACGCAGCAGAGGAACTCCAGCCTGTTCATTCACTATGAAAGTGTGTTGAAGTGTATTTTCAGATTGACTTTGAAATGATGAGCCTGTTGTTTTGAAGGACCTCTAGCCTAAAACTAACATGAGCTCTTCATTATATCGACTCTTGTAAACAGAGTATCTATTTATCTTCATTCAATCTTTACTTAAATATTTATGGGTTGTTCTTTTTACCTTCTCTTCCTCCAGAACAAATACCTCAAGCGTCTGCAGGAAATTCATATCATTCTTGAATCCTCAGACTTCTTCAAGCGACATGAGGTGAGAAGTGAGTGTAACGCTGTGGAGGTGCATTGCTGCCTCATTTGGTCATTGAGGTGTACTTCAGAGTACAGCCTGCTGTATTACTAGAAAGCAGTTTGTAGTAGAAGACAACTAATATATATGTTAACAGCACAGATACCACAAAGCCTCCATCACAATGATACAGAAGATTAAACCAGTTAAGGAATAAGAAATCCTTACATCTTTATAAAATCCCAGCAGTTACAGCTCTGGGCCACTGCAGGGAATGGTTTATTAGAACGCGTTTCTTGGGGCTTCTCTGATCTTGATGTGTTCCAGTGGGAATCTTTACAGGGGAATGGTAATGTGGAAGCCTGCCTTTAGTACAGTCGCATTCAGTTGGTGTTGTTTGACAATGCTTTATTAAGTTATACTGGGTTTATGTCGAAACACTGTACAAGTCTGGTCTATATCTTCTCCTTGTATGCTTTGCTGTGAAGAAGACATCACTAGCATTGTACATTCTGCTTGTTACAGCTCAAGGTTTTGAGATCAGACATTTTATTTTACCTTGTTGATTTCCTCTTGTCACTAGAAGCATTTTTGTTAATCATGGGCCATGGTCTTTCTTTGAACGTAGTCACTGGATATTGCTGAATAGCTCAAATCAAGACCTGCTGCCTTGTGAGCTGGAGCATTGCTTTTCTTCCCTTTGTGTAGATGTCCCTTTGCCCATCTACACATCACTGATTAATATGGTTATGCAAATGGGGCATGTAAATTGTCAATGTGTAAGTAAGTGCAGCCCAAAAGTCTGTTGGGTCACAGGTTAGAAGGTCACCTGAGGAGGTCATAGAATCATAGAATCGTAAGGGTTGGAAAGGACCTTAAGATCATCTAGTTCCAACCCCCCTGCCATCTTCTTAGTCATCTTCTTAGTGGGAAGTGTTCAGTTATGGGGGAGAGCTACAGATGTGTTTTTAACCACATCATTTCAATCTGTCTTCCAGGTCGTTGGAAGTTCACTACTTTTTGTACATGATGGCAGTGGGAATGCCAACGTGTGGCTGATCGATTTTGGAAAGACCACCCTTCTCCCTGATGGGCAGACACTGGATCACAGGATCCCCTGGGAAGAAGGCAACAGGGAGGATGGGTACTTGTTGGGGTTGGACAATTTGATTGGCATCTTGGAAAGCATCACCAAGAGATGAGTTGAGAATGACACAAAACTTGCAGGGCTTCTCTGTAACTTTCTGCTCTACTGGATCACTCAGTCTGAAGGAAACCTTTAACTCCCTCCAAACTCCTGAGGTCATCAGTGCAGAGGGAGCTGCATCCAGAACCCAGCAGTTGGTGACCAAAATGACTTTGCATCTGCCCTCTACGAACCTGAATAACTCCAGATTGGTTTGTATTGCACCAGCCTAAGTTCAGACTGGTCCTCAGAGAATGAAGATCTCCATACTCAGGAATCACACCAGCATGAGTCAAGAGGTCTGTATGGTAAACCAGAATGGTTCTGGTTTCTGGCAAACAGATGGGACTCCAGATTACCTCTTAGTGAACCAGAGCAAGTGCTTGGAGATTCAGGGTAGGAATAACAATTTTTCAGGGAACTGCATAGTTTGGAAAGCAGCAAGAGTTGGGGTTGTTCTTTTCCTCTTAATTCCAAGTCTTCTTCCTCCTGTGTACACTGTAGGTTGGACCAACAACTTCTGCTGCGTTGTGTTACAGTGTGCACAAGGTGGGAATGGGTGATAATCACAAGAAACCTGGAGCAAAGGGAGACAGCAGTTTGTAGTGGCTGCATGTGACTGCTGTGACCATTCCTCCCGTACCCTAGCCTTTATTCACTTCTATCTGGGAACAGCCTTTGCTTTCTATGTAGCCTCTCACGAGATTACAGATACCCTAGGGAGAGAACAGCAGCCTATTGTCTCCACATATATTTGACTTTCAGGCTGGGTGAGCTGTTGGAAAAGTTCCTTGCTTGGCAGATTTGGCCTCTTGCAGCTGAACTGCAGCTCTGAAAATCAGTGACGACTCTCACACACAGCCCAGGGATCTAAGGGCTTTTTTCCAAGGCTTGTTTATTTTTAAAGATAAAACCCCTATACACATGCACATACAAGCATGCACTAGTAGCCAGCAACCAGTGTGGTCTTTTAAGATCACAGTTTGACTGTCTCTTAATGCATGTGACTTCTTAGCCATATTCTTGTTCCCACATATGATGCTGCCACTTAATTGTATAGACTGGCACACTGATCAGGAAGGTTGTGTTTCTGCATTCACAGTGTTTGTTACACTAATGACGAGATAATTCCCAGGCCTCCTTCCTCCAAGGTATCAGCTGTTAACTCAGGGCAGTTTGGGGGAAGGAATGTCAATATATCACATCCCCTAGTCCCCATCTGGAATTGCAGATCCATCTATGGTTCATTCTTCCTTTACTGTGGCCTGGGCACAACCACAGAAGATTCACAGCATGTAGGTTAAAGTCAAGAAAGAGTGAAGAAGTGATGTTTTTTTTGTTTTTGTAATGGCTTCACATACCTGCTCTGTTGGTTGCCTCTAGTCACTTGAACAGTTCTTTAAATACTAGCAGTAGAAATACTATCAGTAGTCACATGTTCACTTGCATTCCAGGTTTTAACATTAATAACATGATGGTGCAGTTTTCAAAATGAGGACACGACTTGTATTACTACTACTTGATTGCTAACCCCCTTTCAACATCTAAAGCTGGTAATGCACGCTGAGCAGAAATTGCTGTCTTTTGCTGGTGTCCTGTGCTCAGGCGAGATTCTGAGAACTTCAGGATATATGAAAGTGATTCCATGCTTTGGGAAATGGCTATTTCAATAGTAATTGTGATCATGAGTTAAAAAAAAGACTGTAGAGTCCAGATCTGGAATGAAATCTATATCTACAGCATTTGTAATTAGAATTTAAGAGCCTAAAATAACTTCTAGAGGGAGTTACTGTAGATAGATAACACACTACTGTACTAAAAGACATCAGTCAGACTTAATGACTTTTTCATAACCTCTAAACAAAACAGCAGTATTAAAAATTCAAGCTCAGTTGTGATTTGAAAGTTAAATGCCATAGAGTGGGTATGCTGTAGGAAGTAACGACACATGGAAACATTTCATTCTAAGCCAGAAGTTGTTTGAAACTGGTAATCATTGCAGTTCATTGCATCACAGCAAATTCAGACCTCTCTGGCCTCCCAGAGTCCCTCTCAGTTTTATTTTCATGACAGTATGTTAATGAACTTTCCACTCAGACATTTCAGAGGATTTACACATTTTTTTTATGTGACAGAGAGCACAGATATTGTCATTCCAGATGCCTCCTAATTTTTGACCTGCTATAAGATGACAAACTAAGCTGTGGTGAATTTCATACAATTGAAGTCTTCCTCCTTTCCTGCAGCCGACAGGTACCCATCTGTTAGCAGTGCTTAAAGAGCAGGAAGTAACTAGGCCTCCCAGGGGAGGACTTTAGTACCAATGCCTTTTGTATGAGACTGCAATTGCAGCAGTCCTACCATAATGGAAATAAGAAATTAGAAGAGTTAGAAATGAGCCTGTTGAGGTGATAGCAGTCAGTAGTGGTTTGCCTAATTAATCTTCAGAGTTAGATTTCTTTCTTCTGTTACCACATAAGTGACTCTTTTGCACCAGTGTAACTTCTTTTCTAGAGGGGAGATTTAAAGGGTAAAAATTGATGCTCAAAAGTCAGTTGAGAATTTGAGAGAAACTTTTAGAATGACTGTCCAGTTCTAAAGGAGAACTATAGGAGCAGTGTGGTACCAGTAGCTTCAAAAAACCCAACTGCTGGTAGCACCTGATGGTTTGCGGTGTGCAATCTTGGGAAACGTGGAGAAAGAATGATCTGTTTCTCTGCAGTAGTTGAAAAGGTCAGGGGAAAAAAAGGAAAACATCTGCTGTAGCAGACCCTGGTCTGGAAATAGTTCTAGCAAGTTAGTTTAGAAACAGCCCTTTGGCTTGCTAAGGGATTAGAAGGGAAGAAGCCCTAATCTGCTGCTGCTGTTACGGGAAAGGAGAAAAGGAGGCAGCTTTTCATTATCAAACTGCACGTGTTGGACTGCAGCTGAGCACTGGAGCTCTAAGGGGCTGGAGGCTGTGAGTTCACAAGCAAACTACCACTGGGTGAGTTGGGTACCTTGATTTACATCGGATGGCCCCAAGTGCCTGTCTGTGTACACTCACTTGCTGGTGTGAGGAAGCAGCATAGCCTCCTTCCACTATGGAGTACATTGCCTTTGAATAAGCTTATATTTAC